>NC_090296.1:195048202-196277577 GCF_039906515.1 Pseudorca crassidens
TAATTTCTAGGCTGAGTTAGAATGTGATGTTTTGTTCCTTCTGTTCCAAAGGGATAGTTATCTTACTGTCCCAAAGGTGCCTTTGGTCACGTGTGTATATGTATGTGTAAGTTAGATGAAGGAAGTTTTACATACTTATTCAGATTATATGAATTGATTCATTCATTGACTCATTCATTGCAAATCACTGAAATGTTTTACTAGCATATTTCGTGTCCAACACTTTGTGTTGGAGGTTTACTGTTTCCACCTTATAAAAGGTTTATTTTGGTAATTCCATATTATATATTGTCACATAAGAAGATCAAAATTCATAATCCTTGAGTTATAAGATGATTTGAACATTAATCCAATTTATGCCTGTCAGAGAGATGAAGATATTTCAGTGGTTTGCAACTTTCATTTATATTCAGACTGATTTTGGTAACCTGTGTAGCTTTAGTAATAATTTGAGACTAAGTGATGCTGATGAGATTTGTGTTGTATTTTCTTTTTAGGGTTTTGTTTCCAAGACTTTGGATTCTGCCAGTGCTCAATTTGCTGCTTCTGCTTTGGTGACATCAGAACAACTGATGGGATTCAAGATGAAGGAGGATGTGGTGCTTGGAATCGGGGTGAATGGCGTCCTTCCAGCCTCAGGTAAAAGGATAAAGACGTTTGAGGTGTTTTGATAGTGTTTGTAACGTATACCTGTAGTAAACAAGGAGCAGAGTTGCGGTTGTTCAGCTGCTTCTTTCCTTTTCCCTAGGAGTATACAAGGGCTTACACCTCAGTAGTACTGCACCCCCGGCACTTGTCCACACGAGTCCGTCGACAGCAGGGCCAGCTTTGCTACAGCCTGCGAACGCGACGCAGACGGCGGGTTCCCACAGTGCACCGAGTCACCCAGTGACTGCTGCCAGTTCTGCAACAACTCAGGTTCTGATTGGGAACAACATCCGATTAACTGTACCTTCATCAGTCGCCACTGTAAACTCTCTTGCCCCCATAAACGCACGACACATACCTAGGACTTTAAGTGCTGTCCCATCGTCTGCCTTAAAGCTGGCTGCCGCAGCAAACTGTCAAGTTTCCAAGGTCCCGTCTTCATCCGCCGTAGATGCAGTTCCACGGTGAGTAGTTATTTAAACCCAAAGTGTTTGAAAAATATGAAATCTGACTTAAATTCTGTGGCATTGCTCTCTACTTATTTCTTTGTGTTTTTTGCTCTTTTCCTTATATACATTAAAAATGTATAGATGAGAATTCCTTATTTATGTAAGAACTAAACAGATAAATGTTGTAATTCAATATTGCTGAGAATTTGAACTTTCAAGGGAGTATAGTGAATATTGCATGTATGATTGGGACATGACTTAGTATAATAAGAGCTTATAATAGTCTCACTCTTTATTTCACCTTTGGATCGAAGGAGTTCTCTTTAGAATGTTTCTCTTGCTTATGATTTCTTCCACAGCTTCTCACATAGAAGTGATAAAACCCGCCATGGCTAGTACACTAATTAAGCCTCTCTTAATAGTGTAAATAATGTGAAGGGTTACAGTATTCATGCCGGGTCAACTTTTAATCAGACCGTTATTTTCTATGCTAACTTGTTTTCTTAGGTTTCAGTAGACAGTTTAGAATGTTTGCTCAGGCTCTATTCTGTTTTAAATATTAACGGGAATTAAAATCTTGCTGTCTACTTGAGGGGAAACAAAAAGAGAAAGACAGGAGTTTTCAGTTGAGTTAGAAGATGAGCATAAAAGTGTGAAAAGTTAAATAATGTTAATTGTAAGTAATAGGTAAAAATTGTTCTAGAGGTATCACAAAATATAATATGCTTGTCAAATTAGCACGTGTAGAGTGTGGCTGTAATTTCCATATAAGAGATATTTTTTACACCAGGGATATTCTGGGAATGTTCTACCAAAAAAAAAAAAATCAGATTTCATCTTGGCTGGGCAGAAGGGAGGAAGAAAAGAGTTGGGGAAATACGTATGTGTTTCAGAGGTTACCAAGTAACCTAGTTTGTCTAGAGATTTGGGAAGGTTAGTGGTAGAGGTTGGAGTGGTTGGCGGCCAGACTGTGAGGCGTCTTGGCTGCCGCTCTGACGCGTAGACTTCCTCAGCTGGCAGTGGCCCAGGGCAGGAGCAGGCTTCGTAGCAACAGACTGCAGCTATTGGTTTCTGGACCCGTGCATCCCTTCTGCTTCTGAACTTATGTGGTAGTCACATCTGCTCAGTGCTTATCCATTCTTAATATTCTGGGTCTAGTCATAGCTAGCCAAACAACTATAGCTCTTACTTAAATATATAACACGTGGTTTTCATCACGACAGAATTATATAACCACGGGAGACTCGAAGTGTAAGGGAAACGTTCGCATCACTTACTTTAGCCCCTCTGTTTAAAGATGAGGGAACTGAGTTTGCAGGGCAGAAGTTGAGACACATGTAGAGAACAAACGTATGGACACCAAGGGGGGAAAGCCGTGGGGGGGTGGGGATGGTGGTGTGATGAATTGGGCGATTGGGACTGACATGTATACACTGATGTGTATAAAATGGATGACTAATAAGAACCTGCTGTAAAAAAAAAGTAAATAAGTAAGTAAGTAAATTAAGTAAGTAAGTAAGTAAGAACTGAGACCCAGAGGAGGAACTGAGCTCCCAGAGCACGTCAGCAGTCGAGGGGCAGGGGCAGCGGGGACCCTGGTCTTCTGATTGCTCAGCTCCACATAGAGAAAAAACTCGGACTTAAAAGTCCTGACATAAATGACCTTCACTCACATTGTTCCTTTTTAAAACTCTTAGGAAAGGTTTAATAGAGGAAGAGATTGAAACTATAAACTGAAGCTTGGTTATTCTTTATGTGTTGGAACATCTAGCTTGCTTGGGTGCTACTACAGGTTTGTTGGTAATGTAGCTGACCATGGAGTGTGCAGCGGACCCAAGCCTGACTTCCGGTTGTGTTCCTAATAATAAACTGTAAAAGTTCAATTCCTCTACTTGCTATCCTGTCCCAAAAGAGTCAGATCTCTTTCTATTATTAAAAACATGTAAACTTTTTATTAGGAAGATCCTCTTGATTTGTTAGATTGATTGCAGATAAATAATTTATGGAACTTTTTTCAACAGGGAAAATCACGAATCAGAAAAGCCAGCACTAAACAACATAGCAGACAATACAGTAGCGATGGAGGTGACGTAGCTTCCTCGGGATGGAGCCGCAGCCTGGGGACTTGATTAGGTGCTATGCATCAGTAGCATTTTGAATGCAAGGGATGATGGAATGCAGCACATGCGTTTCTGTGGCAGCTGTGGGGACTTGACAGCAATGCTCATCTCTCATGCTTCAATTTTTCTTTTCTTACTGTTAATAGGGAAAAAAATCAGCATCTGTAAATTAAGAATACAGCAGTTATCTGTACAGTACTGCATATTTGTAATACCCTGTATATATGTTACTTGAATACAGAGATGTCCATTTGTGATGCTTTGCACTTGGGGGTGGGGGGGAGGGAAATAAATTGCAACAAAGAGTGTGAGATGTGAGAGTGTGTGGAGATGGGGTGTCATCACATCATGTGCATGGTGCAGAACCTGCTGTTTTATCTATTTATTGTGCCGTGTTTACAGTTTTGTACACTGTACCTTCATTGGTTCCTGTGCTGTAGTAAATGTGTTAGGTAGCTGTGGACTCCTTGGTATTTTGTAAATGGTATAACATAACTTGGTTCCCCTCTGGGTCCCTGAGTTTTCTGTGTATCATGTGAAAAAAAATGGTGACATACATACAGAATTTTACAAAAAAAAAAAAGGCATCAGTTTTTAAAAAATGGGGAATGTACTGTTAAATGGGGATCTTCCTGGTCTACTATCATTAGGACAAGTAACGAGCTAAAAATGAAGTCTCTTGAATCTTCCCATCCCCACCTGCCCACAGAGCTGTGGGCAGTTTCTGGTACTTAAAGCACTAATGTTATGTTGCTGCTCTGCAAACAGCCCAGTAGTCCCATTTCCTTCCACACCAGAAAGTGTTAAATCAAGTATGCAAATGGAGTCCTTACAACTGGAGTTTATGTTGTCTTGCCCTTTTTTTAGCACAAGAAAAAAAATGTACTTTTTTATTGTCGAATTGTTTCAAAGACTTCATTCTTTACTTGTTCTTACAAAAAGGATATAAGGGAGAAGAATGCAGTAATTGCTGTACGTGTATCATCATTCCAGTTTCTAAAAACAGCCAGCCAGCTTTTTTCCTTCTAAGATTCTCCAGAAGGCTGCGAGGCCAGAACCACAAATATCGGGTGCCTTCCTTTGGAAATATTTGACCTCTCTTCTGTGAAGAGAATGGTACTTAACAGACTACTACTAGTGCTTTGTCAGTACCGAAGTCTGAATGCCCAGTCCAATGGCATACATTATCCTTAAGGTTTTTAATCCCACCTGGAAAAATTGTGATAGAATTCTCACAAAATAAACCCAGGGCATTACATGTTGACAAACTAATGTGTAGTGGTCGTTTGCTTTTCTTTTCAACCCAAGAACTTTTGTGTGACTTTAATTAAAATCATTCAGTAAAGGCGGGGGCAGGGCCGGTCATGGGAACGTGAGCAATTACTTTCCAGTTCATTTTTTCCAACAATTATTTATTGAATGATTACCCAGTATGCTTGGGACTGTTTTAGGTCCTACTACAGTGAAAAAATTTCCTGCCTTCATGGAATTTATAATTTCATTGAGTGATAAAAACAAGATGAAGATGTAAAATTTAAATTGTATTAAGGTAAGTATTTGGGGGGAAAGTAAAGCAAGGAGAGGGGAGAAGCCGTGCCAGGATGGGGTGGAGGTTGCCGTTTCCGGTAGGGGTAGGGTGGGCAGAGAAGCTCCCACAGAGATGATGGGGAAGGGGGGGTGGAGAGGATACATACAAGGGTCGGGGTGTGCCTGGTTTGCTGAAGGAACAGCAGTGTGGCTCTGGTGCACAGGCAAAGAGGAGAGGAGTAGGTAAGGTAGGTCAGAGGGCATTGGGGAGGCTGCTCGTGGCGGGCCTGATAGGTGACTTTAAGGACTTAGGATTTTGGAGCAGAGGAGTGATGTGGTCAGAACAGGCTCACTCTGGCTTAGGTGTTCAGAATACAGTAAAGGACCAAAGTTTCTCCAAATGTGATGAAGACAATCCACAGACCTCAGGAAATCAACGAACCACAAGCACACACACGAAGAAAATCGGTTAAAGCATATAATCAAATTGCTAAATGTCAATGATAAAGAGAAAAATCTTTAAAATAACTAATTTTTAAAAAGACGTATTACAGAGAAAACTAAGAGTGACGGCAGATGTTCACTGGAAGACATGCAAGCTGAAAGGCAGTGGAGTAATATCCTTACTGAACAAAAAAACTCTCAACCTAGAATTCTAAACCTAGCAACATTGTTTTTCAAAAATGAAGGTGAAATATTTCTTCATACATACAAAATCTGACAATTCATCACAAGCAGACGTCCGATACCAGAAATGTTAAAGGATGTCCTTGAAGCAGATGAAAATGGTATCAGAGATCTGGGTGCACACAAAGACCATCAGAAATGGTAAATATATGTGTACGCATTAAAACTCTTTTCGTGATCTTTTAAGTCTTTAAAAGATAATCAGCTTTTTGAAGCAAAAATAATAAAAGTGTATTATGGCATTATAACACAAGGAGAAGGAACATATATGAGAACAGTAGCACAAAAGTCAGGGAAGGAAAAGGGCCTAGGGGCCTGATCCTACACTCAGAATGGTATAATATCCCTTGAAGGTAGACTGTGCTAAGTTAAGGATGTATACTTAAGTCTTAAAGCAACCACTAAAATCACAAAAAAGAGGTGTGGCTAATAAGCAGGAAAGAAAATAAAGTAAAATCGTAAAAAATATTCTGTTGACCCAAAAGAAAACAGAAAAAGAAGAAAAAGGAAATGGACAGTTAATAGAAAACAAACATGAACGTGGTAGATTTAAACCCAGCCACATCAATAGTAATATTAAATGCTAATGGTCTAAACAACCCAAGTGAAAGGCAAAGATTGTCAGATGGTATAAAAAAAGAAAAACCCGTCTATATATACTGCCTTCCAGAAACCCACTGCAAATCTAAAGACACAAATAGGACAAAAGTAAAAGGATGGAGAAGGATATACCATATTAACACTCATCAGAATCTAGAGTGGCTATATTAATATCAGACAGTACATTTCGGAGCAAAGAATATTACCAGGAATTTTAAAAGGTCATTTCATAATGATAGAAGGATCACTTTATCAAGAAGACATAACATTCTTAAACATTCATCTAATTACAGAAATTCAAATATACGTAAAACAAAAGTGATGGAATTAAAAGGAGAAATAGGCAAATATGCAATTAAAATTAGAGGTTTCAGTATCCCCTTTCCAATACTTGATAGAGCAAGTAGACAGAAAATCAGTGAGGGCTTGAACCACGTTATCAACTAAGTTGCCCTAATTGACATTTTTAGAACATTCTATCCAACAAATGCAGAATACACATTTGCTTCAAATGCACATGAAATGCTTAGCAAGGTACACCATACTGTGAGCCATAAAGCAAACCTCAATAAATTTAAAAGGATTTAAATCATACAGTGTGTTTGCTCTGACTAGAATAGGATTAAGTTAGTAGTATTAACAGAAAGATCTAGAAAGCCCTTAAATATTTGGAACCTAATAACAAACTTCTAAATATCATATGGGTCAAAGCAGAAATCAAAAGGGGCATTAGACCATATTTTGAACTATGGACACTGAAAACTATGGAAAATGGAAGGATACATATCAGCAGTTGTGAGATGTAGCTAAATCGGCACTTGAAGGAAATTTATACCAAAAATTAAGACATAAATCAATAACCTAAACTTCTACCTTCTTACAAAACTAGAATAGGAAGTGCAAATTAAACCTACAGCCGAAGAAAGGAAATGATGAACATCAGAATGGAAGGAAAATTTAAAAAGTGAAACAGAGAAAACCAATGAAACCAAAAGCTGGTTCTCCGAGTAGATCAATAAGATTGATAAACCTCTACAGACAAATTAGAATAAAAAGAAGATACAATTTACCAGTATCAGGAGTATAAGAGGAAACATTACTACAGATTCTACTGAAATTCAAATACAAGGAAATATTAAAAACTATATGCCAATAAATTTGACAACTTAGGTGAAATGGAAAAATCCCTTAAAGGACACAAATTACCAAAGCTCTCTCCAGAAGAAAGACTTAAAAACAAAAAAAACTACAACAAAAGAAAACTACAGGTTACTGTGCCTCGTGAACATTGACACAAAAAATGCTTAACATTTTTTAGCAAGTCAGTTGCCACAATATATACAAATGATACGACATTATGACCAGTAAGAATCAAAAATGACTGTGTGGCATATCTAGGTGACTAATGCCTGAGATAACTACATAGTTTCTCATGGTCCAGGAGTGGCATTGTAAAGCAGCTGAAATTTACCCCATGCTTCTAAGGAGGTGTGGATAGAGCTTACTTAGACGGAGCCAGAGCTGTAGAGAGTCAGCACCGGAGGACAAGGGACACAGTTCTGTATCAGCAGCCAAGGATCAGATGGGGCACCATATATCCTAGCATGTGCCAATGTGTGTTCAGATGACAAATGAAGCCCAGGCAGCTCTAGTTCAAATTCTGGTTGTACGCCTAACTGTGTGACGTTGTGTAAGTTACTTAACATCTCCCAGTGTCTTAATCTCTAAAACGAGGAAAATAATAGCACCTACATTGTTGGGAGATTTAAATGAGACCATGCAAGTACAGTACTCACTCAGGCCAATGTTTAAAAAAAAAAAAAAAGATAAAGAATGTAGTCCCTGTCCCTAAAAAGAATTAAATTTCATTTTGTCAAGATGATGCAGTCAGGTGGGAACTGGGAAAATAACTCACAGCTTAATACTTGTTCTGGGGTTTTGTTTTTTGTTTTTATTTTTTACGAAATAAGTTGACACGCAGAGGTACCCTTCGTTTCTTGCCCTTCCTATTATTATGAGAAATTAAGTAAGTCTCTCAATTTACTGTGGCCTAAATTGCAAAAGGAAAAGACCCATGAAAAGTCGGGACAGTAATATGCTGGAGCCAGCTCACATTGACTCATGAGAATCAACTGTTAAATTTTTGGGAATTTTATGAACTGGTTGTTAAACAGCCATTATTAGAAAGTAAATTACATAAACTTACAAGTAAATAAATTATACAAAGATAATGATACAAAAAAGGAAAACTACAGAACAATATCCCTGATGAATATTAATGCAAAATCTTCAACAAAAGATGAGCAAACAGAATTCAATAGCACATTAAAAGAATTATACACTATGACCAAGTTACCTGAAATGCAATGAGGGTTTAACATACAAAAGTCAATCAATATAATGCACCACGTTAACAGAATGATGGAAGAAATACATGATCATCTCAACTGATGCAGAAAAAGCATTTGACAAAATGTGACACTTTTTCATGATACAAACACTCAACAAACTACGAATAGAAGAAAACTATCTCAACATGATAAAGGCCTATAGGACAACCTCAGAGCAAACATCGTACTCAGTGGTGAAAGACTGAAAGCTTTTCCTCTAAGATCAGAAACAAAACAAGGATGCCTGCTTTCACCACTCCTATTCAACATAGTACTGGAAGTCCTGGCCAGAGCAATTAAGCAAGAAAAAGAAATAAAAGGCATGCAAATTGGAAAAGAAATAGTAAAACTATCTCTGTAACAGATGACATGACCTTATATAGAGAAACCCCTAAAGATTTCTCAAAAACACCTGTTGGAACTAATACACAAAAGTAGCAAAGTTGCATGATACAAGATCAAAACACAAAAATAAATAGTGTTTTTATACACCGACAATGAACAATCTGAAAAGGAAATTGAAAAAAAAATTCCATTTACAATAGCATCAAAAAGAATACAATACTTAGGAATAAACATAAACAAGGAAATGAAAGACGTACACTGAAAACTACAAAACGTTGCTGAAATAAAGACATCAATAAATGGAAAGAGAGGCTGTGTTCATGGATTGGAAGACTTAATATTGTTAAGATGTCAGTTCAACCCCAAACAACCTACAGATTCAAAGAAATCCCTATCAAAATCCCAATGGCAGTTTTTGCAGAAATAGAAAAAATCCATCCTAAAATTCATACAGAATCTCAAGGAACCCTGAAGAGCCAAAACTATCTTGAACAAAGTTAGAGGTCTCACATTTCCTGATTTTAAAACTTACCACAAAGCTCTGTGATCCAGCAATCCCACTCCTGGGCATATATCTGGAGAAAACCATAATTCAAAAAGATACATGCACCCCAATGTCCATTGCAACACTATTTACAATAGCCAAGACATGGAAACAACCTATATGTCCATCAACAGATGAATGAATAAAGAAGATGTGGTATATATACAATGGAATACTACTCTGCCATAAAAAAGAATGAAATAATGCCATTTGCAGCAACATAGGTGGACCTGGAGATTATCATACTAAGTGAAATAAGCCAGAGAAAGACCAATATCATACGAGATCAGTTATATGCGGAATCTAAAAAACTGATACAAACAAACTTATTTACAAAACAAACAGACTCACAGACATAGGAAACAAACTTGTGGTTACCAAAGAGAAAAGGTGTGGGGGGGAGGGATAAGTTAGGAATTTGGAAGTAACATATACACACTACTATATATAAAATACATAAACAACAAGGACCTACTGTGTAGCACAGGGAACTCTACTCAATATTTTGTAATAACCTATATGGGAAAAGAATCTGAAAAAGAATGGATATATGTATAACTGAATCACCTTGCTGTACACCTGAAACTAACACAACATTGTAAATCAACTATACTTCAATTAAAAAGTATTTTTTAAATAAAAGAATATATAGAGAACTCCTATAACTTAACAACAAAATAATCCAATAAAAAATGGGTAAATGATTTGAATAGACATTTCTCCAAAGAAGACTACAAATAACCCCAAGCGTATGAAAAGGTGCTCAACATGCCTATAACCATTAGAGAAACGCAAACCGAAACCAGAATGAGATGCTACCGTCTCATACCCATTAGGATAATGACTCTTAAAAAAAAAGAAGGAAAAAACCAGAAAATAACAAGTGTTGGTGAGGACACAGAGGAATTTGAACCCTTGTGTACTGTTGGTGGGGATGTAAAGTGGTTCAAATGCTAAAGAACAGTGTGATAGTCCCTCCAAAGACTAAACACAGAACTACCACATGACCCAGCAATTCTACTTCTGGGCACATATGTATAAGAAATTGAAAGCAGAGTCTAGAAGAGCTCTTTGTACACCCACATTTACAGCAGCATTATTCACAATAACCAAGAGGTGGAAACTACCCAGTGTTCATCAACAGAAGAATGGATAAAGAAGACATACTATAGACATACAGTGAAATACCATTCAGCCTTTAGAAAGTAGGAAATCATGTCATATGCTACAACATGGATGAATCTTGAGGACATGCTAAGTGAAATAAACCCGCCACAGAAAGACAAATACGGTATGATTCCACTTACATAAAGGATCCGAAGTAGTCAAACTCATAGAAACAAAGTAGAATGGTGGTTGTCAGGGGCTGGGGGAAGGGAGACATGGGGAGATATTCTTCAATGGGTACAGAGACTGGGTTTTACAAGATGAGAACAGTTCTGGGGCTTGCACAGCAATGTAAATATACTTAACGCTACTGAAATAAATGGTTAAGATGGTAAATTTTATATCGTGTTTTATCACAAAAATTTTTTAAAATCAAAGATAATAAACAGACCTCATCATTTCCTAGTTACTTTGCTCTATCCAGTTTACACTCTTGAGCTTACTTCTGCTGTGTTTATGAGGTAGACATACTATGTACAGCTGGGCCTCTGCACATCACTTCCCAACTCGACGTTCAATGATATCTCGTTGATAGCTTGGAATCGGCCATGATGGGAGAATTTACCCCCGCAGAAACTGGGAAACACTAAAAATTGTTTGTTTGTTTGGAGTGCTGGTTGCTGAACATGTACCAGCCACCACTAGGCTCAGCATAGATGTTGGTCTCAGTCCTGTCTGCCACTGAACGATAAACTCACCACTGGCACAGTTCTCGGGATAATGAGGGTGAGTGTTGAGACATGTGAAGAGCTTTGCTTCTGCCACTGGCCCCAGGGGAAAGGGATGTAAAAAGAAAAAGATCACAAGGACCTGATGGGGAGAGTGTGTCGAGCCTGCAGTTCTGTGTCTCAGCCTCTACACAACTGCTGCATTGCTCACAGTGGCCTTGCTGCGCAGGACAGCCCAGATCAAACCCCTGCAAACGGGACCAAGCCTGCACACCCAACTCTATGCAAATAGATCTCTCTATTGTCAGCAGAGAGACAGCCCAAAGCAAGTGGTTCTGGATTCACCCTAATGCCACCAAAGGCAAAAAGATCCAGATCGTTGAGGACATAGGTGGTAAAGTCCGGCTGATAAGGTGTCCTATGCCTCTTTCTTCAAAGACTTGCTACTTGTTTGCTAATTTGGCAACTTTGACGAGCACTATTATTATATTAGCACTAGGAGGAAGTCACTGGTGCCCCCTTGTGGCAAACTTTGCAAAAGAGCAAACCCCCAACTGCCCAGAAGACGCGGAAAAGGAAAGGTGACAACACCAAGCGCAGAACAGGGCGACCTGCTGCTCTGGCACTTGTGTTATGAATGGGGGCAGTGGTGGGACGCAGGTCTACACTGTCTCTAGGAATGTGCTGAGGCAATGTAACGCTTCAGAAAATGTTTTTAAGAAATAGAGGCAGCTTGTCCTTGTAGAAGGAGGATTGCACTGCAAGTGTTAACTGAAGCTGTACCAGCCTCACCTGGGCATGTTTCTCAGAGTCTGGTCCTCCATCCGACTGCCTGCATCATAGTTCCCCGTACGCTGATAAAAAATCACATTCCCGGGACTTCCCTGGCGGTCCAGTGGGTAAGATTCTCGCTCCCCATGCAGGGGTCCGGGTTCAATCTCTGGTCAGGGAACTAGATCCCACATGCATGCTGCAACTAAAGACCCCACACAGCCTAAATAAATAAATAAATATTTTTAAAAAAATGCACATTCCCAAACGTCACCCAAGCCCTACAGATTCAGTTTCTCTTGGAGTGAACGTGCTAAACCAGCTCCCCAGGTGTTTCTTATGAACACTGATGTTTGAGAACCACGTGAATTCAAAGATGAGCAAGAAATTCAAGCGGGTTGTTAATGTTGTCATAGCCACCTGTCACTGAAGGGCTCTCATTGACTCTGTCCCTGATCAAAGGAAACTGAAGGGGCAGGACAATTAAGTATGATATGTGCTCCTGGATGGATCCTGGTCCAGGAAAAGGGTATTCGTGAGGCAACTGATGACATTTGAAAAATGTCTGGGGCTTCCCTGGTGGCGCAGTGGTTGAGAGTCTGCCTGCCGATGCAGGGGATGCGGGTTCGTGCCCCGGTCCGGGAAGATCCCACATGCCGCGGAGCGGCTAGGCCCGTGAGCCATGGCCGCTGAGCCTGCGCGTCCGGAGCCTGTGCTCCGCAACGGGAGAGGCCGCAGCGGTGAGAGGCCGGCGTACCGCAAAAAACAAACAAACAAACAAAAAACATCCAAACCGGGTGAGTAGAGTCAGCGCCACCTAGAATCCCGCCTGCACAGTTTCACTTCTCCCTCCCCCCTGCCCCCATCAGGAGACCTCACATTCTAGAACCCCGTTCCCAAAGGGGAGGGCTGGGCTGCTTTTGGGGCAGAACTACAGCAACAGTTCTCACACTGCTTTGCCTAAGAATCATAAGAGGTAATCCTCCTAGTTCTTGGGCAGGATCCAAAAAGGAGCATTTAAAAAAAATTTTTTTTTTTTATTAGAGTCTAGTTGATTTACAATGTTGTGTTAATTTCTGCTGTACAGCAAAGTGACTTGGTTATACTTATATATACACACTCTTTTTCATATTCTTTTCCATTATGGTTTATCACAGGATACTGAATATAGTTCCCCTTGCTATACAGTAGGACCTTGTTGTTTATCCATCCTGTATATACTAGTTTGCATCTGCTCATCCCAAACTCCCAGTCCATCCCTCCCCCACCCCACTCGCCCTTGGGAAATTCTCTATGTCTATGAGTCTGTTTCTGTTTTGTAGATATGTTCATTTGTGTTGTATTTTAGACTCCACATATAAGTGATATCACATGATATATGTCTTTGTCTGACTTACTTCGCTTAGTGTGATCATCTCTAGGTCCATCCATGTGGCTGCAGATGGCATTATTTCATTCTTTTTTATGGCTGAGTTGTATTCCATTGTATATATGCGCCACATCTTCTTTATCCATTCCTCTGTCAGTGGACATTTAGGTTGCTTCCATGTCTTGGCTATTGTGAACAGTGCTGCTGTGAACATTGGGGTGCATGGATCTTTTCGAATTAGAGTTTTGTCCAGGT
Organism: Pseudorca crassidens; assembly: GCF_039906515.1. Taxonomy (NCBI): domain Eukaryota; kingdom Metazoa; phylum Chordata; class Mammalia; order Artiodactyla; family Delphinidae; genus Pseudorca; species Pseudorca crassidens. The sequence goes on from NC_090296.1 coordinate 195,061,743, forward strand.
ATATGGAAGATGCATTTTTAATAAATATTCCCAGGCAGGTTGGCTGAGGGGCGTCTGAAGAGCACCCTCTAGGAGCAGTGCTTCTCAAACTTCAACATGCACTCCTAGGGAATTGTTAAAATGCACATTCTGATTCAGTGGGTCTGGGTGGAAGGTCCTGCATTTCCAACAAGCTCTGAGAACATGCAGATATTGCCTGACACAGAACCTGCTCAGAGAAGCAGGTTTCCCTGGTTTTCAGTGTTGGTCTGTTGTACCCCTGACTGCTGTGTTCTCTGATACCCTGATACCATGGGCTTTGCTCTGTTCTAAGCTTCCTGAGTTCTCAAAACTACAACTCAATCTAGGAAAGCTATGACAGTAATTTTGTGTAGCCTTCTCCCCGCTAAAAAATAAAGTGTTGTGCGGTGGCTTGAACTTAGATAAAATTGCGTTAGACGACCAAACAGAATGAGATCTTGCCAGTCAGCTCAGAATGAGCCTATTTTTGAAAGCCATATAAAATTCAATAGAAAGTCTGCTGGGACCAGGTGCCTTCCGGTCTTTGGAGACAAAACTGCTAATTCAGGCTCCAGCTGCGAACATAGTTTTCTTCTTAATTTTTCTTTCCCTCTTGGGAAAAAGGCTTTTCAGTTCAGTGACAGCGGAGCTCCAGAGCCCATTCAGAAAGAACTTAAACGGTTCTCTAGTTTGCTATCTGCTGAACTGTGTGCCTTCCAAAGGCCCTAGTAGGGGGGCACCTTCGCTGTGTCCATGGCCGTGGGAGAGATGGCACCTTGGCCTTGGATGATCACACAGAATCAGGGTTTCAGAAAGGCCGCAAGAGGCCCCTGAGCTTCTTTAGTTGTTAAGGTTGTTGGAGATTTTCCTCTTATTTTAAAAAATTTTTACATTTTTAATTGTGGCAAAATATCCATAATAAAATTTACCATTTTAATAATTTTTTTAAGCATATAGTTCAGTGGCATGAAGTACATTCACATTGTTATGCAACCATCACCACTACACAGCTCCAGAACTTCTTCATCTTCCTAAACTGAAACTCTGTACCAATCAAATGAGAACTCCCACTTCCCCTCCCCCTTAGCCCCTGGTAACCACTGTTCTACTCTCTATCTCTATGAATTTGACTACCTAGATACCCCATATGTCTTTGTCAGCTCAGGCCACCATAACAAATGACCACAGACTGGATGGCTTATACAACAGACATTGATTTTCTCATGGCTCTGGAGGCTGGAAGTCTGAGATCAGGGTGCCAGGATGGTTCTAGTGAGGGCTCTCTTCCTGACGTGCAGATGGCCACCTTCTCACTATGTCCACATCTGGTAAGGAGTGGGAGAGGGAAGGAGAGAGAGAAGGAGAGAGAGAGAGAACTATCTGGTGTCTTATAAGAACACTAATCTTATTGGATTAGGGCCCCACCCTTATTACCCCATTTAACTTTTTTTTTAAGGCCACGCCATGCAGCATGCGGGATCTTAGTTCCCTGAGCAGGTATTTAACCCATGCCCTCTGCATTGGGAGCGTGGAGTCTTAACCACTGAACCAACAAGGAAGTCCCGTTTTTTCTTATTTTCCCCCTCATTTAACCTTAATTACCTTCATCAAGGCCTCATCTCCAAATACAGTCAGATTGGGGGTTGGAGCTTCAACACGAGAACCGTGGGAGGACTCAGTTCAGTCCATAACATCATGAGAGAGGAATCAGACAGTATTGTCCTTTTGTGTCTAGTTTATTTTGCTTAGTATAATGTCCTCAAGGTTCACCCGTGTTATAGCATGTATCAAAACTTCATACCTTTTTAAGCTCAAATAACATTCCATTGTATGTATATACCACATTTAGTTTATTTATTCATCTTTTTAAAAATATTTATTTATCTTTGGCCGCATTGGGTTTTTGTTGCTGTGCACGGGCTTTCTCTAGTTGCGGCGAGCGGGGGCTACTCTTTGTTGCAGTGCGTGGGCTTCTCATTGCGGTGGCTTCTCTTGTTGAGGAGCACGGGCTCTAGGTGCATGGGCTTCAATAGTTGTGGCACACAGGCTTCTGTAGTTGTGGCATGTGGGCTCAGTAGTTGTGGCACACAGGCTTAGCTGCTCCACAGCATGCGGATCTTCCCGGACCAGGGCTTGAACCTGTGTCCCCTGCATTGGCAGGTGGATTCTTAACCACTGCGCCACCAGGGAAGTCCTATTTATTCATCTGTTGAGGGACATTTGGGTTTTTCCCATCTTTCGGCTATTGTGAATAATGAACACCCTGTACAGGAATCTGTTTGAGTCTCTGCTTTCAGTTTTTTCTGTGTATACCCAGAAGTGGAACTGCTGGATCAAATGGTAATTCTGCGGTTATTCTACTGAGAAACTGCCATATGTCCTTAGACTCCTGAGGATGGGCACATGTTGACTTGTGGTTCCAAGGCCCCATCATATCACCTCAACCCAGGGCTGACCCTGGCAGAATCATAATGGGAGAATTTTATCCTTCTCTCTCTGAAATGTGTTCAGCATCTCTAGTGCTTCGTAGTTGTTTGGGGTCTAACCTCTGGTCCCCGACCTTCCTTCAAGGCACTCAAGAAGGCAGCTAGTTACTTGTTATTGTTGTTCATTTTTTTTAAGTCTTTATTGAATTTCTTACAATATTGCTTCTGTTTTATGTCTTGGTTTTTTGGCCGTGAGCCATGTGGGATCTTAGTGCGCCGACCAGGGATCGAACCTGCACCTCCTGCATTGGAAGGCAGAGTCATAACCACTGGACCATCAGGGAAGTCCCTTTGTTCATTTTAAAATGGAAACACGCACTTCTTATTTAGAAGACAACGTGACAGCGTCTCTCAAAGCTGGAAACTCAGGAGGAGTGCAACCCAGTGATGCCATTTCTTTCACTGACAGGAATATTGTGCAGGACGTTTCACCCTCAGGCCTGTCAGCCTTTCCTTTTTGTCTTATGGGTTTCATCTTTCTGGAAAAGTGCTTTCCGTCCCCAAGATTCTCCATTTTTTCTCCAACAATTTTTCTAATATTTTTATACTCATTTTACCAACTCTTCTGGAGCTTGCTTTACGTAGGGATTTGTTTGTTTTCAAATTGATACCCAAATGTCCCCCAAACAATGTATGGAATGAACCATATTTTCCTCACTGATTGAGGTGCTATCTTTGTCACAGACTAAACTTCCTCATGTACCTGGATATGAAATGACAAAAGTGAAGGAGAAGAACCCTGTCTGTCAGGTTTGAATGGTATATCAGTATAAATTCATGATGTGTGTGTGTGTGTGTGTGTGTTATTTCCCAGCTCTGTCCACAGAAAGGGTCTAAAAACAACAAAATTTCAGAACATTGAACATATCTAATGTCTAGCTCTTGGTTTCTATACCATTGCCCATTGGAAATAATTCAGGATCTTTGGAATTCTCCAGCTGATTCCAAAACCCAAGTCAGGGAAAGTCCAAGGTAACATAAACAAGGTAACATAAAACATCAAATGAGATAATGTCAAAGGGACATAGAAGTCAGTTTGAAGGAGATCCCGCAAACCAAATCTGAGACAATCTGAGAAAAAGAAAAGATAAAGAAAGAAAGAAAAAAGAAAAAAAAGTTAAAGTTATGGATTATAATCTATTGAACTTTAAAGGTCCAGGAGTCCATCGTGATCGTCACAAAAGAGATACAGAAAAGAGAAGGAAAGGAAGAATTTTTCTTTTTTCTTTACTGACATCCAGCTAATAAAGGTAGAAGAAAGGATAAAATAGAAAATCACCACTTTGTAACTCCCAGTGTGATATCAGTGGATGCTAAAACCATCAAGTAAAAAGTTGAGAAACAGGATTCACGTGGCTTCAAAGACTCATCCCCCACATTATGTATTAGTACAAAGGAAAAAGATGTGTCTTATGGTAGATTGTTTCCACATGACCACTATAATCCCCCTCCCTGTATTCAACTTACACTGCCGCTCCCCTTCCACGCAGGTCCTAAGCAGAGGCCCCACCCCACGCTCAAACGTCACCCCCCCACCAGCCTAGGTCCTGCCCTACCTTAAACCCCACCCCTGCCTAAGTTCCACCCCTGCCTAAGCTCCGCCCCCATAGCCAGGGCTTTTTTTTTTCCCTTTCTTTTTTCCTCTTTTAGATTGGGGTTCTATTTTACCTTGTTGATTCATTGTTGTTGATTCTTTTATATTTTTATTTTTCCTAATAAATCTTTATTTTTCTAACTTTATTTTATTTTTTATACTTTGTTAGTGATCTCTCCTTTTGCTTGTTGCCGGACTCCCTCCTGGCTCGCAGTGGCGCACTAGCCCCTTCAGGCTGTGTTCATGCAGCCAGTCCTCTCCCTGCGCTCCAACTGAGCCTCAGCTCCCAGCCCCGCCTGCCCCGGCGAGGGAGCAGACAAGCCTCTCGGGCTGGTGAGTGCCGGTCGGCACCGATCCTCTGTGTGGGAATCTCCCCGCTTTGCCCTCCACACCCCTGTGGCTGTGCTTTTCTCCGCGGCTGCGAAGCTTCCCGCCTCCGCCACCCGCAGTCCCCGCCCGCGAAGGGGCTTCCTACTGTGTGGAAACCTTTCCTCCTTCACAGCTCCCTCCCACTGGTGCAGGTTCCATCCCTATTCTTTTTTCTCTGTGTTTTCTTTTTTGTTTTGCCTTACCCAGGTACGTGGGGAGTTTCTTGCCTTTTGGGAGGTCTGAGGTCTTCTACCAGCGTTCAGTAGGTGTTCTGTAGGAGTTGTTCCACGTGTAGATGTATTTCCGGTGTATTTGTGGGGAGGAAGGTGATCTCTACGTCTCACTCCTGTGCCATCTTGAAGGTCTCCCCAGGGTCTCAACTTTTAAGACCTCATGGAATTAGATTACGTTCATTCAGATAATCCAGTTTAATCTCCCATTTTAAGGTCTTTAACCTTAATCACATCTGCAAAATCCCTTTATCCATATAAGGTAACATATTCACAGGTTCTGGAGATTAGCATTAGGACATCTTTGGAGGGTCATGATTCTGCCTGTCACACAGAATATATTTCAAATGTTCAATAACTGTCTTTTTTTGCCATAATTCTTTACAAGTGTGAGAGTGTACCACAGTGGGTCCAGTTCACTAGGAGAACTGTTATGTCAGTGACCACATGTTAAACCCAGATAGAGCTAAAGCCAAGAGGACTTGTTCCATCTATTCAAGCTATCATTCCAGAATTACAATCTAAAATCTATGCACTAAGAGAAACACAGAGAAGCCCTCAAATGTCTGGTGGTAAAGAGAAGTACTTAGATATTTAATCAAGATGTTTAAATGGTTAAATTTGTCCATTTTAACTGAATTGTCAACTTTTATTTTTAGCTTTGTGTAGAGATGGGCAGTGACTCCAAACAGGTACTGGTTCACATTGAAGCTTTTGGTTTTTCCCAGTGTCCATCCAAATCAAAAAGAGAAAGTCATTCTGAAAGATAGCTTTTTTCCCTCTGAGTTAATATGCATGATTGGATGACTTTGCAGATCACCATAACCTGCAGATACATCTGCTCATCTGAACAACTTGAATTGATTCCTACGAAGCAGTGGTCCACAGGTGAGGCAAGGTGTACACAACGGCCCGAAAACTGGACCCAGGGAGGGGCACTCTGACTACGGTGTGCTTGATTCCTCTTGTTGGTTGACCACATTGGTTTTGAACTCAGCCCAAGTTCAAATCTCAGATCTTGCTGAGAAAATTTTGAACTAAAAAGAGACTCTAACAACTTAATAAAAAGAGATTCTCACAAGTGTTTTTCCAGTCCCCTTGGCAGCCTCAGGTGAATAAGGAATGTGTTTTCCATCACTTTGGGTGTCATGACCAAATAACTCTACACAAGTACAAATTTTGGCAATCTCTTCATGTGGCTTCTTTTAACTAAAATTTGTTGAACAAAAATCTCTTTCATCACTTTTGTTAGGAACTGTCAAAAGAGTAATTATATGTGATCACCTCTCAAACTATGAATGCACGTGAATGAGAATTCTTGGTGCAAGTTTACCTCAAAACTGAAACATTGCTGTAGATCCTTATACTTTTTTCTTAAGCTATGAGAAACTGAGCTGAATATTTATTTCCTGACTGATCTTAAACACTTTTCTTCTTCTCATTGGAGAACATTTTGACAAATTGATTAAATACACGTCTGCTTATATTACGTGGCTTATTTCTTTGTTTGTTTATGGCAAGTGATGCTATTTTTTCACATGTGGTAGTCATACACATTTTTCTTTTAAAATACATTTATATTAGTAAACATGAGTCAAATTAAAAAAATGTATACATTGAAATTTGGGAAACACTGACAAAACAAAATAAAAAGTATTGGGACTCCCCTGGTGGTGCAGTGGTGAAGAATCCACCTGCCAATGCAGGGGACACGGGTTTGAGCCCTGGTCCAGGAAGATCCCACGTGCCTTGGAGCAACGAAGCCCGTGCGCCACAACTACTGAGCCTGCGCTCTCAGGCCCGTGAGCCACAGGTACTGAGCCTACGTGCCACAGCTACTGAAGCCTGTGCGCCTAGAGCCCGTGCTCCGCAACAAGAGAAGCCGCCGCAATGAGAAGCCCGCACACCGCAACAAAGAGTAGCCCCCGCTCGCCGCAACTAGAGAAAGCCCGCGTGCAGCAATGAAGAACCAATGCAGCCAAAAATAATAATAAATATTTTTTAATATGAAAAAATAAATAAACAAATAAAAAGTATTTACCCAAGTGCCTGCAAATAGTAAACACACAGTGAAAGGTAGCTACTATTTTTTAAACATTTTACCTTATGTTTTTAGTTAAATTATGGTGAACTTATACATTTATACTATTTATTTACAATTTAAAGTTGACCCAACAAATAGATATTGCCTGCCCGTAGCGTGCCAGGCCATGGGAATTCAAAGATGAAAATGAAGGAGATAACCCCTGCTTTCAAGAGGCTTTCGTTTTAGTGGAGAGAGAGATACTAAACAACTAGTGACGTCACAATGCTTTATTTCTTATTATGGACTATGCACTCTGAAAGGAAAGTACAAATGGAGTGAGTATTGGCAAGAGAGCTCTCTAAGGCGGAGCCAGGAGGCCATCGAGAAAACGTGACCTATGCGTGTCTCAGGAGGGATGGATGGAATCTGACCTTTTGACCTGGCGAGGTCATCCAGAACCTCTGCCAGAAACCCGACAACCTATCAACTTATCAGACACTTACCCTAAAATAATAACTCATGACAGTCTTCCTATTTATCAGACACCTACCCTAAAACAACTTGTGATTCCTTAAGGATAATGTATTTTTTGACTTACGTCACAGTCCATCACAATTATTGTCAGGCAACTTTTAACAACTTTGCGGCTTTTTGCCTTTATAAGCTCCTGACTCTTTCGCTTCCCCAGAACACTCTTGGGGTTACCCGGATCTGTCTTCCGAATTGCAGTTCTTAAGATCCCCAGGAAACTCTTCTGATTTGCAGCCTCCCGCGTTATTTTTTTGGTTGACATTACAAAGGGCTATAGGAGCACAGGGGAAGTGGGTCTGACGGGGGGTCTGGAACTCTCTCAGGAGGAAAGCAATTGAGCAGAAAGGTGACTAGAAGCAATGAAGTTTCTGGACGGGGACAGAGGGGATAGAGGCTTCGCAGGAAGGAACCCTGAGGACCTAGCGTGCCAAGCACCACATTTTCGGTTGTCTCATTGTGGCTAGCGGAGAGCCGCTGAATGATTTTGTTCTGGGAGGTAAAAGAATCTGCATGTTAGAAAGCTCACTCAGGCAGGAGCCATGTGGAGAAACCACTGGAGGGAACGAGGCTAGAAGCAGGAGTGGCAGGCAGCTGTGTAACAGCCCACGTGGGAACTGATGCGGCCACACCAGGGCAGAACGAGGAGAGGGTGGGCAGATGGCGCGCTGGGCCAATGGAAAAGCTGGCTCCGTGGCGCCTGGGAGATGCAGGGCAAGGGAAGGCCCTCTTCAGCGCTTCCCACAAACCTACCAGATTTCTAGAGACTCCTGCAGTCAGTGCCGCTTTCTCTTAGTCAAAGCAGAACAGCATTCTTCGCAGCTACAGGATGGCACTGTCATGCAAAATAACAGGAACTGTTTGGTTTCCAAATCAGGCAACTGTTGATTGCCTTGTCTTTGGAAATCAGTATTCCATTCACAATACTGCAAATGCCTGCTAATGAATGTGACTTGAACAGATGTTAAAATAATGTTTTGGGCAATGAGGGTGCTCTGTGAACAAGGTTAGAATCTTCCCATTACAATTTTCCAACACCACACACCTGGCATCTTTGCTAATTGAAACTGCTGGATATCATTCGCCATGAATCTTCCTCATAGGGCTAATGTAGCGTGAAATTATGCCAATCGAAGCAAAACAGAACGCATAATAAACACTGGCAAAACCAGTGACTGTGGCAGCAGCTTGCATATGGAGAATAAAATCAAGTTTTCTTCTTGGAACACGTGGCCAATTCTTTTTTTTTTTTGCCGTACGTGGGCCTCTCACTGCTGTGGCCTCTCCCGTTGCGGAGCACAGGCTCCGGACGCGCAGGCTCAGCGGCCATGGCTCACGGGCCCAGCCGCTCCGCGGCACGTGGGATCTTCCCGGACCCAGGCACGAACCCGTGTCCCCTGCATCGGCAGGCGGACTCTCAACCACTGCGCCACCAGGGAAGCCCTTTTGTTTTTTATTAAGTAAACTGCACAAAGCAAAATAAGGAATGTTTACTAAATTGCATTGTAAGGTAAAAATTCACTGGTTATGGAAACAGCAATAGGATCACAAAAAGGATTCTATTCAAGATTTTCTCTGGTTTCTGGAAGGTGTTTGTGACAACCTGGTGCAGCTCTTGCACGTTAAATACTCAAGGCAAATCTGGCTGTTTAGGGTCCAATCACCAAAGACATACAACTCTCCCATCAGCTGCAGTGCTTCTCTGTTTCTTTGCCCTCACCTAAGGGTCAGGTAAACCTTAATAATAATAATAGTAGTAGTAACATATTTACTGAGTGTGTGCTATGAGCCAGATATGGCCTCAGAGCTATGCATATATTATCTCAATCCTCTAGACAATCGTATGAGGCAAGTACCATTATTATTCATACTTTTTAGCTGAGGACACCAAGGCACAGAGAAGTTTACTAATTTACTGATTTGCTGAAAGTCAGACAGGGCAGAGTCAGGACTCAGACCTGGGGACTCCTGACTGCCTTCTGCACTGCCTCTAACTGAGAGGAGAGCTTGGTGTCTTATCTTGGGTTTATACCTTAAGCAGAGTCTCCTGCCTGTGAAACTAGAAAACCTATCACACAGTCTTCGTGTCAATGAAATACAGCTAAAAGACATAATTGTAAGGTAAGATTTCATTCGCAGTGATGACCTTACTGCCACCAAAATAAGACTGAAAATACTTGGGCATTCATGTAACTTAGGAACCAAGAGAGCTAATCAATGAAAACTGCAAAATCAAAGTGGAGACTTCTTAACCTGAGTCCATCCTCATTAGAGTATTTAAAAATATTTAATATTCTTTCTTGTTTTTTGCTGGATAAACCTCATCACAAATTTATAAAGTTCTAGAAAACATTCTTTGAGAATTTTAATTAAAATGAATACTACAAAGAGGAAAATCACGTCTTCTCTCGGTATCTGGAGGGATTGGTTCCAGGACCCCTCGGAGATACCAAAATCCACGGATGATCAAGTCCCTGATATAAAATGGTGTATGTTTGCATACAATCTACATACATGCTCCCTGATACTTTACGTCGCCTCTAGATTCCTTGTAATAGCTTATACAATGTCAATGCTATGTAAATAGTTGTCAGTGCGCAGAAAATTCAAGTACTGATTTTTGGCATTTTCTGGATTTTTTTTCCGAATACTTTCAGTCCACAGTTGGTTGACTCTGTGGATGTGGAACCTGAAGATACGAAGGGCTGACTGTACTTTAAAATCACAATTAAAACTAAACAAGGCTCTCCAGAAATTAACTTCAACCATTACTTGGATGTAGGGAATTATAAACCCAGGAGTACCACAGCAGAGGGGAAAAGGAAACTAATAAATACTGTTGGAACAAGTCTACAGCTGGGTAGCAGATGGACAAATCTGAGTCCCCAAACTGCAAACTATTACAAGTGGATTTAAAAAACATTTAAAAATATAAAATCTATAAAGCACTAGCACAACCAGCTGGAAAAGATAAATAAACTTATGAATGAATAAGTCAAAGTCATCATCAGTTCTAAGATGTTTGGATATTTTAAAAATTTATAATCGCATAACGGAACATATTTTGTACATGTCAAAAGGAAAACAACAGTCAAGAAATTACACATGTGAGAATACTTATGACATAAGTGTCTGTTAAGTACATGCAAATAACAGAAACAAAAGTATTTATTAAATGCCCATATTTCATTCCAGGAGTGATTCAAAGTAGATGAATTCAGAGTGTACAAGGAGGTAAATCAACTATACTCCAATAAAAATTAAAAAAAAAAAAGTGTACAGGGAGGGAAACAGAAAGATAAAATCAGTACTAAGTAAACTATAAGCATACATTTTACTTTTTCATAAGATTTAGGTTTTTTTAGTTTTATTTTATTTATTAATTTTTGGCTGCGTTGGGTCTTTGTTGCTGCGTGAGGGCTTTCTCTGGTGAGCGGGGGCTACTCTTCATTGCGGTGTGCGTGCTTCTCACTGCGGTGGCTTCTCTTGTTGTGGAGCACGGGCTCTAGGCGCGCAGGCTTCAGTAGTTGTGGCACGCAGGCTTCAGTAGTTGTGGCTCGCAGGCTCAGTAGTTGTGGTGCACGGGCTTAGTTGCTCTGCGGCATGTGGGATCTTCCCGGACCAGGGATCGAACCTGTGTCCCCCTGCATTGGCAGGTGGATTCTTAACCACTGCGCCACCAGGGAAGTCCCTCCAGGACTCTTTTTAATCCATGCAGACGTACCTATGAAAGCAGATTGCTGACCCAAGACCCAGCCACGTAAGAATCAATTCCATAGGACTGAACTGAGGGAAATCTCACTCTGGTGTTTTGTTTAGAATATTGCTGGTATTAGTTTTAATACTCAATTTCCATGCAAAGACTAGGAAGTCCTGTCTCTGTCTTTTTAAGTTATAGCTCTCAAGTTAGTATCCCATGCTTTGGTAAACTGAAACATTTGTACATTTTTATTTTATTTTATTTTATTTTTTTAAATATATTTTCATAGATCCAGGGAGATTTTTTTTAAATTAATTAATTAATTTATTTATTTTATTTAGTTATTTTTGGCCGTGTTCGGTCTTCGTCTCGATGTGTGTGGGCTTTCTCTAGTTGCGGTGAGCGGGGGCCACTCCTCATCGCGGTGCGCGGGACTCTCACTGTCGCGGCCTCTCTTGTTGCAGAGCACAAGCTCCAGACGCGCAGGCTCAGTAATTGTGACTCACGGGCCTAGTTGCTCCGTGGCATGTGGGATCTTCCCAGACCAAGGCTCGAACCCGTGTCCCCTGCATTGGCAGGCAGATTCTCAGCCACTGCGCCACCAGGGAAGCCCCATTTGTACATTTTTAATGTACAAACTTTTGTACATTTTTAATGGTATCTGATTCTCACTCACCGCTCAGAATTCAGAAAACACTTTTACTGAATCACCTCTTTTTACACTATCATTATTTGTATAGGTTTAATAATAATTTGTCCTCCTTTTTAGCAGAAAATAATGGAAAGCTCACTTGTGCGATCAGGATCTTATCCAGAGTGCTCTATTTGAGAACGATTCTGATTCAGTCAGGTCTAAATAGGTGTTGCTGGTGAAATCTGGTATGTAGAGTGTCTTAGGAGTGGTAGTTGCCCAGTAGTGTATGGTTCTGGGTTGCAGAGTAAACTCAAGTTGGCCTGACAGGTAATTAATGTTCTCGCTACACGCACGTAAATAATTAAGCCAAGCAAATCTAATGAGACCAGCTTTCTCGGATGGAAAACAATCTTTGGCGATTATTTCTGATTGCAAGTGAGGGAAACTGTCAGAATATTTATGCAAAACTTGGAAACAGACAAAAGAGATTTCTGGGTGTTCTTTCAGTGCAGTGCTAGGTTTGCCCTTTGATTTTCTTTCTATTGATTGGGTTGTTTTGCAACTCTTTAAAGGTTAACCTAAAGAGGTCTGGTAGTGATGCAAATAATCTGGTGGAAGAGATAATCACGGGTTCCCGTCTATTGCCCTGTAGCATATTAAACAGTTTTTAATCTAACCCAGCAATTTCATCCTAAAAATCCTTTATTAAATTGCCTGTAAGTGCCCCACTCTGCAAATGCTCCTGGAGCCATTATTAACATCTTCCCGGATTCTTCATTAATTAATGAATTGGAAAAAATCTTTGAAATGTGTTTTTATATATTTGCATTAAGGTCATGATTTTACCTATTTTAGCAGAGATTCAAAATGTTTGTTAAATAAACGCACAGCCCCACAGATGAAGAGTCAAGCTGTGCACTTTGAAGATGGGAGAAACGAGCTGAAGTCTAGCCCAGGCTCCCACCACTAATCCTGTTCCCTGTCATGGGGCTGCATCCATCCACAGGAAACGCATCTTTTTCTTACACAAAGGTGTGCCTCTGGGGATGAACATATACACACTACTATATATAACATAGATAAACAGCAAGGACCTACTGTACAGCACAGGGAATTATATTCAATACCTTATAGTAACCTATAATGGAAAAGAATCTGAAAAAGAATACATATATAATTGAATATATATATACATACATATATATAAAGCTGAATCACTTTGCTGTACATCTGAAACTAACAAACTGTAAATTAACCATACTTCAATTTTTTTAAGAAAAGATATGCCTATAAGGCTGTTTTCTCCTAATTTGCACAAAGGCACCGATAGGCCAGTGGTAGCCCTAAATGTATCTATCAGGGTAACAAAAATATTTTAAAACCCAGTGAAGTAGGTACTGCATGAAAACTAGTATAAATAATTTGCGGGTAACCTGGAAATATTTTCATTCTCTGAAAGGAAATCGGTCAATATGTAATAAGCTATGAAACTCACTATAACTTAACTCAATGATTCTATTTTAGGGTATATAGATTAAAAGGATAGATTCTCCCCTACCCTTCTCCTCCTCAAATAGATATGTGTAACAATGAGGTACCACCTCACACGGGTCAGAATGGCCATCATTAAAAAGTCTACAAATAATAAATGCCGGAGAGGGTGTGAAGAAAAGAAATTCCCTCCTGCACTGTGGGTGGGAATGTAAATTGGTGCAGCCACTATGGAGAACAGTATGGAGGTTCCTTAAAAAACTAAAAATAGAATTACCATATGATCCAGCAATCCCACTCCTGGGCATATATCTGGACAAAACTATACTTCAAAAAGATACATGCACCCCTATGTTCACAGCAGCACTATTCACAAGAGCCAAGACATGGAAGCAACCTAAATGTCCATCAACAGACAAATGGATAAAGAAGATGTGGTACATATATACAATGGAATACTACTCAGCCATTAAAAAAAAGAATGAAATAATGCCATTTGCAGCAACATGGATAGACCTAGAGATTATCATATTAAGTGAAGTAAATCAGACAAAGACAAATATCGTGTGATATCACTTACATGTGGAATCTTAAAAAAATGATACAGGGCTTCCCTGGTGGCGCAGTGGTTGAGAGTCTGCTGCCTGCCAATGCAGGGGACACGGGTTCGTGCCCCGGTCCGGGAAGATCCCACATGCCGCGGAGTGGCTGGGCCCGTGAGCCATGGCCGCTGAGCCTGCGCGTCCGGAGCCTGTGCTCCGCAACAGGAGAGGCCACAACAGTGAGAGGCCCATGTACCACAAAAAAAAAAAAAAAAAAAAAAAAAGATACAAATGAACTTATTCACAAAACAGAAATAGACTCACAGACATAGAAAACAAACTTATGGTTATCAAAGGGGATAATGGGAAGAGGAGAGATATAAATTAGCAGTTTGGGATTAACATATACACACTACTATATATAAAATAGACAAACAACAAGGACCTACTGTATAGCACAGGGGACTATATTCAGTATCTTGTAATAACCTATAATGGAAAAGCATCTGAAAAAGAATATAAATATATATGTATAACTGAACTTTGCTGTACACTTGAAACAAACACAACATTGTAAATTAACTATACTTCAATTTAAAAAACTAAAAGAAAAGATATGTGTACATAACAGCACATTAATAACATCAAAACATTCCAAACACTATATGTAGTTACACAATGGACTGTGTCAATGCCTAGGAGTGTTTCTATAAACCAATAGTGCATGAAAAAGAGTAGAATAAAAAAAATGCAGGGGCTTCCCTGGTGGTCCAGTGGTTAAGACTCTGCGCTTCCACTGCAGGGGACGCAGGTTCTATCGCTGGTCCGGGGAACTGAGATCCCATATGCCGCAGGGCGTGACCAAAAAAATAAATAAATAAATAAAATAAATTACTTGATGGCAAGATCCTGTGGCCCCAGCCCTACAGCCCCTGGCACCTGGCAGGCATGGTGCTCCGTGATAATAGAATAAATTTGTACGGGATATACACACTAAGGAGAGCATTGTAAAATTATGATGTGTGTGTAACAATCCAACTCCAACGAGGCTGGAGAGGATTAGAGCTGTGTTGTCAAGGCTGATACCAGACTGTGGCGTTTGAACTTCACGCTGTGTCTAAGGAGAGCTGCAGAATGTTTTTCAAGAAACAGTTTGATGGCAACAGTATTACTGGAAGTCGTGGTGAATGTGGGATAGAGTTGGCTCCAGCATTCCCAGTCTTGAAAAGTGGCAGAAGATTGAGAGTGAATGATTCTCCATTTATACAGTAAAGGGGAGTTTAAAGTAATGTAAATAGCAACAAGATTGACGTTGATTCTTCTTCTGTAAAGTTGAGTAAATTTCTAATTAATCTTTTATATATATATATTTATTGAAGTATAGTTGACTTACAGTGTTGTGTTAATTACTGCTGTCCAGCAAAGTGATTCAGTTATATATATTGATAGATAGATTAGATAGATAGATAGACACATTCTTTGTTTAAAAAATAAATTTATTTATTTATTTGGCTGCGCCGGGTCTTAGTTGTGGCACATGGGATCTTTAGTTGCAGCATGCATACGGGATCTAGTTCCCGGGCCCCCTGCATTAGGAGTGCAGAGTCTTAACCACTGGACTACCAGGGAAGTCCCCCTTTTTTATACTCTCTTCCATTATGGTTTATCATAGGATATTGAATATAGTTCTCTGTGCTATACAGTAGGACCTTGTTGTTTTAACAATCTTAATTTAAAAAAAAGCAACACCTGGGTTGACCTGGTTCTCTGTTCAAGTGGCCTTGCACGGGATTATCGCTAGAGGGCAACCTCATCACATGCACTTGACATCTTTAGAGCATGCCTGATCTAGTGCAGCTCTCGGACCAGCAGCATTAACCCCATCAAGGTGCTTATTAGAAGTGCAGGCTCTGGGGCTCCCCCGAGACCCACAGAATCAGAATCTGTACTTTGACAGGCTCCCCGGTGGCTGGGGTGCACGTCAGAGCACGAGAAGCCCCGCCTGGGGCACACAGGTCTCTCCCACCTTTTTGTTAATGGTGTGCCAGCCTCAGTCACTCGTTTGCTTTATCTTTCTCATCCCTGCCCTGTGCCTCCACGCTTTCCTGTGGCCTTCGTCCACGTTCACTTTTATCCCACAAAAGGTGGCATATGTCCACGGAAAAGCAGGACAGGAGCAGGTTTAAGAGCTGAGCCAGCAAACCCCACAGCTGTGCAGCCCTTTACGAGGACCAGCGCTTTTTTAAGGCCAACACAGAACAGCTGTTTCCACCCTCTTGCATTTCTGCGGGATAAGAAGATCAATTCTGTTTTTGATTTACCAAAACAGAAATAGACAACAGCTGCCTTTTAAAGCGTGTTTACCACGGAGGTCACATTTTAAAGTCAGATTTAGCTCTTGAAATCCGGAAAACCAAACAGCATCATCAGCCAACCCCCCACTCTAAGGGCAGGGCAGGAAGGGGTCTATCTCTGGATGGGTCGCGACTGGGTCTCCGTGCACGGGAGCCTCACGTGGGACTGGCTCGAGGTGTCTCTGCCCTCGTTCCTCTCCACCAGAAGCTGCCAGGTTTAGGGCAATAAGGTAACTCTTGGCTCCATGTCTGCCTCTTATGCTAGTGGAATCCTGCCAGCCCACATCCGTGTTTCCCCGCATCTTAGCTCTCAAAGAGGCAGCCTTGCCCTCAACGCAGGGACGTGGCCTTGCAGCGAGGGGTGGAAACAGCACGCTCCCAGGGCAGCAGCTAGAGCCTTGGCCTGTTCCCTCCGCTACAGTTCAACTCCATTCTCAAAATGGAACACAGCAGTTCTCAAACTTTCCAGGGCATCAGAATTCCCTAGAGGACTTGTAAAAACACGGGTTGCTGTACCCTACCTGCAAAGTATCTGATTCAGTGGGACCTGGTGCATTTCTACCACGTTTCCAGACTGGCGATCACACGTTGAACACCTAAAGAATCTTTTTTTTTTTTTCTTGGACCCATCTCTTGGTTTGTGGGATCTTAGTTTCCTGACCAGGGATCCCACCCGGGCCCCTGGCAGTGAAAGCGTGGAGTCTTAACCACCAGACCGCCAGGGGAGTCCCCGAGATGCTCTAAAGCATCCCAATGCACTACTGTATGCTCCTGCAGAGAGCTGAAGATTGTTGGGTCAGGCCTGGGGGACGCGGGTAGACACGAGCCAGCAATTCTGGCTTTTGGTCCCCACTGAGAAGCCCATTTAAAACTCTCTATAAGAAATAGAGACACAGACGCAGAGAACAAACGTATGGAGACCAAGGGGGAAGGGGGGTGGGAGGGAGGAATTGGGAGACTGGGATTGACACCTATACACTATTGATACTGTGTATCAAGTACACAACTGATGGGAACATACTGTAGAGCACAGGGAACGCTACCTAATGCACTGTGGTGACCTACATGGGAGGGAAGTCCAAACGGGAGGGGATATCGGTATGTGTCTGGCTGATTCATTCTGTTGTGCAGTGGAGGCCAACACAACAGTGTAAAGCAGCCATACTCCAATAAAAATTAATAATAATAAAAAGATCACCACTAAAACTGTCTATAGAACTAAGTACAGATCCACCATGACCGGATTTAGCCCAAGCCCACCAAGGGCAGAGTTACTCTCTGAATATTGGGCTTTTTCCAGGCAAACAGGCCTCCTGCTAAAGAACCTGCCTCTGGGGCTTCCCTGGTGGCGCAGTGGTTGAGAGTCCGCCTGCCGATGCGGGGGACACGGGTTCGTGCCCCGGTCCGGGAAGATCCCACATGCCATGGAGCGGCTGGGCCCGTGAGCCACGGCCGCTGAGCCTGCGCGTCCGGAGCCTGTGCTCTGCAACGGGAGAGGCCACAGCAGTGAGAGGCCCGCGTACCGCAAAAAAAATAAATAAATAACCTGCCTCTTGCCTCTCCCTCCATAGCCCACAAGGTGGGACTACTGGGCTGCCACAAAGAAGGCTGGGAAAATCCCCATGATATGAGGGCATCCATCATGGTTCTAAGGGCACCAAAGGCATCTTAGCTTCAGCTTACAAATGTAACTGTTTCAGGTTACCCTTAACCAAAGCACAGTGTGACTCCAAGAACTACTGATGGCCCTTCTTGCATCAGGAGAAGGGTAACTGAGTGATCTGAGGTCAGCAGTCTCCCCAGCATAATTACTTCAAAGAATATTTTCCTAAAAAAAAAATATATATATATATATATATATATATTCCTGCAAATACGGTTAGCTCTTAAACCTGAAATAAGCATTGTCACCAGTTAATGCTGAAGACATTGTGAGATAAACAGACATTTAACATTCAGTAAACAGTGATCACTCCTCCCGTGCAGAGTTATATGCCTGGTACTGGCTGGGGCATAGCTTTAGACAGTTTTCCCACCTAAAAGCTCTTTGCTGCCCACATATTTACGTTTGCCATTATTTGGGACACAAACAAATAGATTTATATTACTTCAGCACATTAAAAGCCACCATGTATTACAGGTAGGGAGAACCCAAGAAATCTTTTAAGGTATGAATTCGTCAGAGTAGGTTTTAGGCCAAAAGTCTGCCATCTCGTGGCATGAATGATTAGTGCAGACACAGCCAAACCAGTTGTAAGAAAAAGAAAGGGAACTAAAACATTTTAAGGGCCTAAGTTTTGCCAAGCATTGCGATAAGCAGTTCATTTCTTTACATCTTCCAGTCTCCCCCAGTCTTCTTTGTTATGACTATGTCACTGCTGTAACTTGTCTTCACGAGCAGAGGATGAAAAGCAAAAGAGAAACTTCTTGTAAATTTATACGTAAGTAGAAGAGAGAAAAAGCAAGAGAGGGATACAGAATTAGGGAGTTCAAAGACTCGCAGATATGAGAACCTTTTTCCATGACCATGTAAATTAAATGAATTAACAGATATAAACATTGTCTGGAACATAAGAACTTCCCAAAGGGTAGCTATGATGTTGATGATGTTGGTGATGATGATGAATGATGGTTCTATAATAAGCTTCTTTTTTAATACAAATTTATTTATTTATTTTTGGCTGCGTTGGGTGTCATTGCTGCGGGCGGGCTTTCTCTAGTTCTGATGAGCGCGGGCTACTCTTTGTTGTGGTGCGCGGGCTTCTCATTGCGGTGGCTTCTCCTGTTGCGGATCACGGGCTCTAAGCACACGGGCTTCAGTAGTTGCAGCACGCGGGCTCAGTAGTTGCGGCAAGTGGGCTCTAGGCGTGCAGGCTTCAGTAGTTGTGGCGCATGGGTTTAGTTGCTCCGCAGCATGTGGGATCTTCCCCGAGCAGGGCTCGAACCCGTGTCCCCTGCATCGGCAAGCGGATTCTCAACCACTGTGCTACCAGGGAAGCCCCTAAAATAAGCTTCTTGAGGTAGAGACCACATCATATATGATTGCATCCTTTACTCTCCTCCCTTGAGCCTAAGCAAGACAGGTGTGGGTTTTCCTCTTGATAAACCTTTAGCTGAAAGTCATTTCTTCCCTGACCTACTCACATTTCCAGCAGATGCTCAAATGACGAGGCTTTCATCAGAGGGAACAGTGCTTATTCTTCAGGACAGATTTCTGGGGAATTTTCTTCCTAAAGTCACTATTACTGTAGCCTTCTCCTTCCAAATCAAAACCAGAAATTACATCACAGCCTACCTCCCTGTGGTATATTTAGCTACTTTAGACATAGATATTTGAGATGATTTAATCTAGTTTTCTCATTTTACAGGTAGAGAATGAAACCCTGAGGTTAACTTAACTCCAAGGTACCACAACTTATCAGTGGTTCCTGCCTCTGGGCCTCCAGCTTCATGTCCTGCCCTGTAATCCACACAGCCTCCCCTGGGATGGTAAGAGCTGGGATGGAACTGCTATCCCGGGCCTCTCTCCCTGGTACAGTAAGAGGGTTCTGCTGCATCTTGATTATTTATTGATGGATTTGGAATCTTTAGGGGTAAAACTGTAATGGACCTGGCAAACGTCCATCCTGGAAGCCAGGATCCTAAATCCCTTTGACTATGTTTTTTTGGAGCATAGATTTTTAAAAAAGGTGTTTGAAAAGGGCAAATTAAAGGAAAGAAGGAGCAAAAAAATCCAGGAAAATAAAGTCAATTAGTTTAACCTCAGGAGCTGGGGAAATAAGATATTGATTCTGGAATCACCTTGACAAGAACCACATGAAATGAAGGAGACAGCATTTTCCCAATTAGACAATACATCATGTTAAATTAACCAGATTTCTTTGATAGGATTACAAAGTACCGCATAGAGCAGCGTAGAACAGCATGTTAGATACTGCACTCCTGTACGTGGCGGATTTCAGAGAAATGTAGGGGATTCTCATCTCATGGCATGTGGATTTCAGCAGGTGCCTCAACTCAGACCTAGATGGGAATTACTTGTAATCAGATAATCCTTCAAGTACAACCAGGTGGCTGCCCCACCCCCCAGGGTTAGGTTAGTAAGTGATTGGCAGTGAGGAGGCTGGCCTCTCCTGGGCTGGGCCCCGGAACATCATTTCTGTGGCCTTGTGGCCCAGTGGGAGAACTAACTCCTCTTGTGCCCCTGCCCCCAGCCCTGCAGGGGCTGCCTGAGCAGTAGCTGAGTCTGTGGATGTGAAGTTTCCAGCTGGCATCTTTCTACCTACCAAGGGCTTCTCTCCTAGCAACCATTTGGGTTCCTTGTCCTGCAGTTCCCTGACGGGCTGGTGTGGGTCACCCCACGTTGGGAAGGTATTCTTTTTTTCTTAATTAATTAATTTATTTATTTATTTATTTATATTTGGCTGCGTTGCGTTTTCGTTGCTGTGCGTGGGCTTTATCTAGTTGCGACGAGCGGGGGCTACTCTTCATTGCGGTGCGCGGGCTTCTCATTGCGGTGGCTTCTCCTGTTGCGGAGCACGGGCTCTAGGCTCGTGGGCTTCAGTAGTTGTGGCGCATGGGCTCAGTAGTTGTGGCTCGCGGGCTCTAGAGTGCAGGCTCAGTAGTTGTGGTGTGCGGGCTTAGTTGCTCCGTGGCATGTGGGATCTTCTCCGAGCAGGGCTCGAACCCATGTCCCCTGCATTGGCAGGCGGATTCTCAACCACTGTGCCATGAGGGAAGCCCGGGAAGGTATTCTTGATGCAGGGAACGCCGCTGGAACCTTAAAGGCAAACCACGTGTGATGCTGAGCCAGGCAGGCTCTTTACATCATGATGTTTGGTCGTCTGCTTCCCAAGTCTCACGGGTAAATACTCGATGATACACTCTGAGGTTTTCATTGACCAGAAGCAATATGACTGTGGATCCTAGCTTTTCTTAGGTTCCTCTGTTTTTTGGCCACGCACACGGCTTGTGGGATTTTAGTTCCCCGACCAGGGATGGAAGCCAGGCCCTTGGCCATGAGAGGGTAGAGTCCTAATCACTGGATGGCCAGGAAATTCCCACAGGTTCCTCTTTTCAGTATTTCAAAGTGAAAAAGATCTCCCCTCAGGAACCTTAAATTCATATTATTAAGTGAAAGAAGCCAGTCGGAAAAGGCTCTATCCTATATGATTCCAACTATATGATGTTCCTGGGAGAGAAGAAACTATGGCAACAGTAGAAAGTCCGGTGGTTGCCAGGGTTTGGTGGGGCAGGGATGAATCGGTGCGGCACAGGGGATTCTGAGGGCAGTGAAAATGCTCTATGTGATGCTATAATGGTGGGTACGTGTCATTATACATTTGTCCAAGCCCACAGAGTGTACAACACCAAGCGTGAACCCTAATGGAAACTATGGACTTTGGGTGACGGTGATGTTCAGTGTAGGTTCATCCTTAGTAAAAAAAAAATGTGCCTGCAGGTGAGTGACGTTGATTGTGGCGCAGGTGGCACGTGGGAAATCTGCACCTTCCTCTCCGTTTGGCTGTGAACGTGACACTACTCTTCAAAAAAAAGTAACCCCCCCAAATAATAATAAAATAAATAAAACAGAACCTTCCTCGATCCCAATTTCCCCCCAAATCAGGTGACTTCCAGGAAGCCGGAAATGAAATCTGATCATGATTGATGATCTGCCTGTTTCCCGAGTCCCTCGCTCCCTTCTCACCACCCGGTACATTTTCAGGCTGGTTCCCTGGGCACGTGGGGACCATCCCCGCAGACCAGCCCGGCAGGTTCCCCCAGGGCCGCATCTGTGCCGAGCTCTGTGCTTCCCTCCGGCCCACGGGTGTGCCCAACACCAGGCTCTCAGATTCCCTTTCCCGACCCTGGCGGGACCTCCCCATCTCACACTCACGCGCACACACGCGCACACACGCGCGCACACAATCCGCAAACCCCAGGGGTCCCTTACACACAAGTTCCCTAGACAGGGCTTCCCTGCGAGCCTTGCCTCAGAGTTAAAGCCCAGCAGCGACCCTCAGCGCATGGCGGGGGGGGGGGGGGAGATGGCGGATAAACACACCACCTCCCCCAGCCCTGGGGGCGGGAGGTCAGTTCTCAGGCGTGGTCCACAGCCTCTGCAGCGTCCCCAGCAGTAGGGCGACCACGTTGCCCACAGCGGCCCTCCGGCCGGTCACTGCACCCGGATCCTCGTCTCAGGGCCTGTTTGGGGGGAAACTCAAACCACAGTGGGCCTCCCCCCTCCTCCCCAGACACCGCCCAGTCCCGTCTCTCCCGCCTATGCCTCGCATGAGGCAGAATCTGGCCACGGTCACGTGCTGTCCCCTCTCGGGACCCGGCGGGAGTGTCCCCTCCATCCTGAACCCTCAGGTCTCCTCCGAGGGGCTCCTGTCCCTCAGCACCCGGCTAACAGGCCCGCAAGACCGTCTCCACACGGGTGCTGTGTGTCTGTCAGCTGCAACCACTTGGTGTGCTGGCTCCACCCGGACTTACTGCACGTACTGCCTCCTCACCGGCTCGCTTCCCAAATCTTCTAAAGCCCATCTCCCTTCCCGCTTCCTGGAAGCTGTTCCCTTGCAGGAGACCTTGGGGTCACCCAAATCCTCCCTCTGGGTCATATTTCCCCTTGATTTCTCCACATTCTTTCAAAAGTTGACGCTCCCGGGATGTCCCTGGCGGTCCAGTGGTGAAGCCTTCGCCTTCCAGTGCAGGGGATGCAGGTTGGATCCCTGGTTGGGGAGCTAAGATCCCACATGCCTCGTGACCAAAAAACCAAAACACAAAACAGAAGCAATATTGTAACAAATTCAATAAAAGACTAAAAAAAAAAAAGTGGTTCACATCAAAAAAAAATCTTAAACATTTTTTTTAAAAAAGAGCTGATGCTCCCACTTTTCTTACAGGCTCTCCTTTCTCGGCCGGCTGTCCCCGCTCTGCTCTCTCTCCATCCCCCTCTCCTTTCCTGCATCCTCGAGTTCTTCCTTCTGTTTCTCTCCAGCTGTGTCCCCCAGGCCTGTCCCTAACCCTCCTTCCTCATTTCCTGTGGACGTTCCCCGCTGTGTTCTCTTCCTTCAACTGTCATCTTTCAAGGGGCGACGCCCAGTTCGGTGAGGCTTGTCTGGTGCCGGGATCTCTCTGGAACTCATCCCTCTGTCTGCATCTCCCTGCAGGGAGCATGCGACCCTGTGCTCTGTGGGACCCCGTCCCCAGTGCTTTGGGGGCAGCAGGCAAGGTCATCGGGCGGAGCTGGGACGGTGGTCCAACTGCCCTCGGGCTCCCCACGCTGGACAGGTAGGCGGGGGTCTCCACTGAGGGGCTGTGATTACACAAGCCTGGTCTTGGCTTCCCCCCTTCAGTTGGGGGGGTCCAGGGGCCTGACCTGGGGGGCTTCCTCTCTGGGGACAGTGGTAGAGTGTGGGTGGGACTTCCATCCCCAGGGTCACCTCTGAGTTGCTCCCCAGCACCAGCCTTGGAGGGCTGTCATTAGATGCCTAAGCAGCCCCTGGTTTACAGCCCATCCGAACTCTTCCCTTCTTCTCAATACCCCCACACGAGAGCGCCTTCTGCCACACGTATGCTTTTGCCCAGGCGTCAATTCCAACAGCAGTTGCAAAAGCTCTCAAATTTGAATGATTTGGGGCTCACTCCTTGCTGCCCGTATCCAGTCAGTTGGCAAGACCTACTGGCTCTGCGACGGTTCCCTCACATCCATCACTTCCTCTCAGTAGAGCCAGGTGAGTGCAGGGTCCACAGGTAGACTTTGACCATGGCTTCCCTACTGGGCCGCCCAACCCCTGCTTCTCTCTTCCTCTTCGATCTCCCCACTGAGGGTCGACTGTGGGGTCCCTGAGAAAGCCTGCAGAAAAAAGCACCGATTCCACTGCTTGGCTTTCAGCCTCTTTGTGACCTGCCCCCCAACTGCCTTTTCGGGGTTTCTCCTTCTTTCTGTGAATCCGACTAAACTGATCACTTTACCTTCTTCCACATATCTTCTCAGCCTACTCCTTTGGCTTCGCCCACCTCTTTCTGTTAAAAGCGTGTTCATCTTCAAGGCTCAGTGGAAACCTCACCTCTTCCCTGAAGCCTTTCTTGACTACATTCTTTTCTCTTCTTAATCCTTAAATGCCCCAAGTCTTAAATTCTACCTTACACAGTAGGCATGTGTTTTGCCTCCCCGATTAGACAGTATGTTCCTTGGGGTCAAAGACTTTGTTGGTAACTTTGCATCCCACGTACTAACTTAATGCAAACAAGAAACTCAGTAAATTTCCCTGGAACAAAACGCCCAATTGCCCAGAGATAGATCTACTCTAAGAAGATCTATCACCAACACCAAAGCCCAGAGACTAACACTTGTCAGTGTGACTACGTCTCGGGTTTTCTTTTTGTCTCTTCTCTGCTGTGATCAGCGGCTTATAATAACATTGACGTTTTAAGCCTCCCTATCGTTGGGTGGCTCTGGTTGGTTTCTATGAGGACTGTCAGTCAGCAGCTCTGTAGTTAAGTACAGATCACATTCTTTTTCCGCAACAGTCTCTGGCCCCTCCCGCACTGTAGGCACGCAAGCTGTGGCCGGAAGACTGTTCAATGTGCGCACATCACGGGAGAGGCTCTGGGGCTTGGGGCTGTGTTGATGCTCAGAGACAAGATGTGGCCTCCAAGGAGACGTTCTTCATCCCTGTGTTTGCCTGCAGCGTTCCCTGTGGTTCTTGTGCCTACAGTGTATGCCTGCTGAAACACCCCTGCCTCGACCAATGGGCTGCCCCCTGCTTCATGACCTAGACTGTCTCTAACCTGGGAAGGAATCCCCGTCTCCTCTCCCCATGTGTTGCTCTTCCATCCGCTCCACTGACAATAAAAACTTAAAGTATTTCATTCCATAATTGGAGATGACATTGCAAATACCAGCAAAGCCATCCAAGCCACATGGGTTTTTCTAATTGAAGTACAGTTGATTTACAATGTTGTGTTAGTTTCTGGTATACAGCAAAGTGATTCTTTTCATGTTCTTTTCCATTATGGTTTATTACAGGATATTGAATATAGTTCCCTGTACATACTATAGTTCCCCTGTGGTATGACCTTGCTATTTATCTATTTTATATATAGCAGTTTGTATCTGCTAATCCCAAACTCCTAATTTATCCCTCCCCCGCTTTCCCCTTTGGTAACCGTAAGTTTGTTTTCTATGTCCGTGAGTCTATTTCTGTTTTGTAAATAAGGTCATTTGTATCATATTTTAGATTCCACATATCAGTGATATCATTTGGTATTTGTCTGACTCACTTCACTTAGTATGATCATCTCTAGGTCCTTCCATGTTGCTGCAAATGGCATTATTTCACTCTTTTTTTATGGCTGAGTAATATTCCATTGTATACATGTACCACATCTTCTTTATCCATTCATCTGTTGATGGACACTTAAGTTGCTTCCATGTCTTGGCTATTGTAAATAGTGCTGCTTTGAACATTGGGGGACATTATCTTTTCAAATTAGAGTTTTCTCCAGGTATATGCCCAGGAATGGGATTGCTGGACCATATCAAGCCACAAGTTTAAACTAACACTATAGTGCTAACTACTGAGTGAAGGCAAGAGGTGGGCAAAGAGTCTGGGGTACCCAATCCAGTCTTTGCTGACCTTGTCGAGAGCAACATATGTCATGTTTCATGGCCGGGCTAAGCAAGGGTGTAACTGAAGGAGAAGTGGTCAAAGTGCTTCAGAGACCAGCTTGGGGAGGACCAAAATACGGCCAGGTGTTAACTCCTGACCGTTAAAGCAAGACCATTCAAGCTTCACCTTGCGGGCAAAGCTGTCCTTCCTTAACACCCTTCCATTCACGGCTGTCCCTGCCGCTCAGGGTCTGTCTCTCTGATCTTCCTCATTCTCTGCTTCTCTCTTGGGAATTGGCTTCGGGCCGGACATTGCTCCTACTCTCACCTGAGAAGGGTGAGCAAACGCTCCTGGAGCACCGCCATCCCCAGCCGCCCAGTTTTCAAGAGGCTCCACACCCTGCCCCAGCCCACCCCTAAAACACACAGCGGGAAGAGAAGAGGCCACGCAGATGCCGTCGATTCACCAACAGCCGGGACCCTCGCCACACCCTCATTCCCTGCGACTCAGATACTTGGTGGGACAGCGCAGTCGCAGGTTTTAGACAAGATTCTGTGTGGGTTTGCTGGTGAAAGTCTCCAAGGACTCAGCTTACTC
The DNA here is from genome assembly GCF_039906515.1 of Pseudorca crassidens. Classification (NCBI taxonomy): domain Eukaryota; kingdom Metazoa; phylum Chordata; class Mammalia; order Artiodactyla; family Delphinidae; genus Pseudorca; species Pseudorca crassidens. The sequence continues at coordinate 195,087,911 of NC_090296.1, forward strand.
CGCCCTCTGAATACCCGTGGCTTCAATTCTTTCAGAAGCCGGAACTGGGAGCCTGGACTCCGGGATCAGACGCTCCTGAGTCTGAGTCCTGATTCCCGCACTTGCCGTCTCTGTGACTAGGCAACGGACGAACCCACTCAGTTTTTTTTTTTTTTTTTGCGGTACGCGGGCCTCTCACCGTTGTGGCCTCTCCCGTTGCAGAGCGCAGGCTCAGCGGCCACGGCTCACGGGCCCAGCCGCTCCGCGGCATGTGGGACCTTCCCGGACTGGGGCACGAACCCGTGTCCCCTGCATCGGCAGGCGGACTCTCAACCACTGCGCCACCAGGGAAGCCCAAACCCACTCAATTTTATCCTCTATCAAGAGAGAAGAAAATGGCACACACCTCCTTCGTTTGTTGGGAGGATTGAATTAAATAATCCATTTCGGAGCTCGGCACAATTCCTGGCACATGAGAAGCACACAAAGTATCTTCCTTATTATATTATTTAGAGAAGTAGATTAACCCACATTTTTCTTCAAATTTCATTAAACCATATTCATTCTACCATCCCTCCACCTACCCAAGCCCGGGCCCCACCGAGCAAACCCAGGAATTGTTGTTTGTTTTTTCTTGAATTGAAGTGTAGTTGATTTACAATGTTGTGGCATTTTCTGCTGTACAGCAAAGTGACTCAGTTGTACATATATAGACATTCTTTTTTTGTGTGTGTGTGGTATGCGGGCCTCTCACTGTTGTGGCCTCTCCCGTTGCGGAGCAACAGGCTCCGGATGCGGAGGCTCAGCGGCCATGGCTCACAGTCCCAGCCGCTCCGCGGCATGTGGGATCTTCCCAGACCGGGGCATGAACCCACGTCCCCTGCATCGGCAGGCGGACTCTCAACTGCTGTGCCACCAGGGAAGCCCTAGGCATTCTTTTTTTAATATTCTTTTCCATTATAGTTTATCCCAGGAGATGGGGTATAGTTCCCTGTGTTCTACAGTAGGACCTTGTTGTTTATCCATTCTAAATTTAATAGTTTGCGTCTACCAACCCCAAACTCCTGGGAATTGGTTTTGAACCCAGTTAAGGTCCTTGACGTCCTGTATGTTCCCAAAAGTGTGGTGCAGAACTCTTTTGAAATTTTGTTCCAGTTTCTGCTTTTTCTGGTCATCGGGATAGATGACCACACACAGGTGGCCTTGTGTTCTTTCCCAGGAAGCCCACGGGCCAGTGTTGCAGTTACAGGTTTAGGTTCTCTGGGGTAAGGTGGGGTTGGGCACCTCTGGGGAGCTGATGCTGGCTGTAGCATCTCCTCTTTTCCAGGAGGTTCCCTCAGGGCTGATCCAGCTCTGTTGGAGGGTGGGCGAGTCTAGAAGAAACATTTTTGGGAATTCCCTGGTGGTCCTGTGCTTAGGACTCTGCGCTTTCACTGCTGAGGGCCCGGGTTCAATCCCTGGTCGGGGAACTAAGGTCCTACCAGCTGCGTGTGTGGCCAAAAAAAAAAAGAAAAAGAAGAAACATTTTTGAGATTGTTTATGTTGTGACCTACCTGAGACAAATTGGCCATTCATAACCATCAGGCCCTTGTAAGGATTCATGGTTGTGGGTCATCACACAAAGACAGAGGTAGGTGAGTTTGTTCCATAACACCATTATCTATCAAGCAGGTGGTTACAACAAAGGCAAGTCTCAGAGAACTGTCACACCTACAAATATTTACTAGCGAGCTGGCAAATCCTGGTCGTGGAGCCTGTTCTGTCAGTTCCATGAAATGGCAGCTCTGTTTTCTGAGACATTCCATCCAGGACCTTGCATGAGAAGTTTGCCTAAGGTGGGCTCCATGATATCCTAGCAGGAGGATTCGGCAGGCGTGGTCAGGACCGGGTGTCTGGAAGCCTGGACACAGGACTGCGTCTGGAACCTGGGGCTCTGTTCCAAAGTACGCAGCAACAGGCTTGCAGGGGCAGGAGGGTCCCAGCAAGGCCACGATGTTGGAAGCCGTTCCACGTGGCTTCACCCCAGTCATTTCACCAAATTCAAGTCAGTTATAAAACCCATTATGCTAATTATCAAAGCCCCACGGTGATCAGAGAGAAAGCTAACTGAAAGGCCTAGAGATTTCCTCTCTGGAATATGGGCTTCTGATTAGTCTTTCAAGCTAAATAAACACCCCTCAATTGAAACCCCAGTAAAGAATGGTGAAGATCAGGGACTTCCCTGGTGGTCCAGTGGTTAGGACTTTGCCTTCCAATGCAGGGGGTGTGGGTTTGATCCCTGGTTGGGGAGCTAAGATCCCACATGCCTCGTGGCCAAAAAAACAAAACATAAAAAAAACAAACAAAACAGAAGCAATATTGTAATAGATGCAATAAAGACTTTAAAAATAGTCCACATCAAAAAAATCTTTAAGAGGGCTTTCCTGGTGGTGCAGTGGTTGAGAGTCCGCCTGCCGATGCAGGGGACACGGGTTCGTGCCCCGGTCCGGGAGGATCCCACGTGCCGCGGAGCGGCTGGGCCCGTGAGCCATGGCCGCTGAGCCTGCGCGTCCGGAGCCTGTGCTCCGCAACGGGAGAGGCCACAGCAGTGAGAGGCCCGCGTACCGCAAAAAAAAAAAAAAAAAAAAGAATGGTGAAGATCAAAATTCACACACACACACACACACACACACACACACACACACACACACACCACCTTTGCTGAAGTACTTAAAAGTAAATTACAGACCGTATAACAGCTTACAGCCCTTCAAATGCCTTTTGTTGAAAATTTGTTTTATTGAAGTATAGTTGAATTACAGTGTTGTGTTAATTACTGCTGTACGGCAAAGTGACTTGGTTATACACATATATACATTCTTCCTCATATTCTTTCCATCATGGTTTGTCACAGGGTATTGAATATAGTTCCCTGTGCTCTACAGCAGGACCTTGTTGTCTATCCCAAATGCTTTCTGCGCTACATCCAAATCAGAAAAAAGGCACTGCTTATAGTTAGCTACCAATTAAAAGAACTAGCCACAAAATCAGAGGATGAAGGCCACATCTGGGCTCAGTCCTGTGGCCAGTAAGGTAGCTGGCTGCCTGCATGGCCCTCATCACTCGGTCAGCTGGCCTGCCGTCTCTCCAAGTGTCCCCAGAATGACTACACATTAAGATGTGGAAAACTCTAGGGGCCTTTGAAAAGGTAGAGCTTGGGGCCTTGACCATCTGCTGCAATGGCTCATGGGAAGCTGATGGGGGAAAGGTCCTGAAAAAGGAGCCTGGGGGAGATAGTCCCTGCTCACGGAGGAGTCATGAATGAAAAGAGGAGGCTAGAGCTAACAAATTCGACAACCTAGAAGAAATGGACAACTTTCTAGAAACATAGAGCCCACCAAAACCAAATCAAGAAGAAATAGGTAACTTGAACAGATCAATCAGTAGAAGTGAAACAGAAGAGGGGGCAGCCTGGCAAGACAGAAAGCTTGCAGAACGTGACCACTCAGTTCCAGCCAAACACCACAGAGGAAACTGTGGTTTCACCTTCACTCCCACCAGCAAAGGCTGAGTGGGGAGCCTAGACTACTACCCTTCCCGGGTTTGGGGTAATGAGACACCTTCTGGGGTGGTGTCAGAGGAAGCCCATCAGAGAGTCAAAACTTTCACCCCTGCCCAGAGGTAATGAGGTCACCCATCCTGGTCTCATTAGGGGACACACAGGGAGAGTAACAAGGCATCCCTGTGCCTCCCACCCAGGGTGGTATCAGGGAGGACTAGCGGGGGCCTAAACTCCCACTCCTGCTCTACAGTAACAGGGATCCCCTCTCCCCTAGGTATCAGGGGAGAAACAGTGGAAAACCTGAACTTCAACTCCAGGGCAGTGTCAGAGGGGCCTGCTAAAACAGAAGATTTAAATAAGATCCAATATTACTCAGCCATAAAAAAAGAAAAGAATGAAATAATGCCATGTGCAGCAACATGGATGGACCTAGAGATTGTCATACTAAGTGAAGTAAGTCAGAAAGAGAAAGACAAATATCATATGATATCACTTATGTGTGGAATCTTAGAAAAAAATATATATACACACACACACACAAAAATAAGATCCAGAGTTTCCCATCATAATACCTAAAATGTCCAGGCTTCAGTGGAGAATCACTCATCATACCAAGAACCAGGAATATCTCGACTTGGATGAGAAAAGACAATCAACAGGCCAATACCAGCTTTACACAGACGTTAGAATTATCTGACAAAGATTTTAAAACAGCCATCATAAATATGCTTCAAAGAGCAATTACAAACATGCCCCAAATAAATGAAAAATAGTCTGAGTAAAGAAATAGAAGCTATAATGAAGAACAAACTGGAAATTTTAGAACCAAAGCCACAATTACCAAAATGAAAACCTCATTGAATGGGCTCAACAGAAGAATTCAGGGACAGAGGTAAGAATCAGTGAACCAGAAGGTAAAACAATGGAAATTACCCAATCTGAACACCAGAGAGAGAAAAAATGAACAGAGCCTCAAGGACCTGTGGGAAAACACCAAAAGATTTATGTCAAGCAAGTCCCAGGAGAGGAGGAAAAGGATGAGACTAGAAAAATATTTATAGAAATAATGGCTGAAATATCCTCAAATTTGGCAAAAGACATAAACTGACAGATTCAAGAATCTGAGAGATCCCAAACAGGAAAAACTCAAAGAAATCCACACCAAGACACATTACAGTCAAACTTCCGAAAACTAAAGACAAGGGGGAAAATGTGAGAGCAAGGAGAGAGAGAAACACCTTACCTATAAGAGAGAAACAAATGGAGTAACAGCAGATTTCTCACTAGAAACCATGGAAGCTAGACGAAAGTGGTACCACACTTTTCAGGTGCTGACAGAAAAGAACCCTCAACCCAGAATTCTATATCCAGTGAAAAGTCCCTTCAGGAATGAAAGGGAAATCAAGACATTCTCAAGTGAAAGAAAACTAAGAAAATTTTAAACTAGCAGAACTGCTCCAAAAGCAGGGCTAAAGAAAGTTCTCTAAACAGGAAGTGATAGAATATTGGAACATCAGGAAAGAAAAGAGAACAGAAAGAGTAAAAATATAGGTACATATCATAGACTTTCCTTCTCCTCTGGAATTTTCTAAATTTTGTTTGACAATTGAAGCAAGAAATATAACACTGTCTGATATGGTTCTCATTGTATGTAGTGGAAATATTCAAGACAATTCTATAATGGGGAAGAGTAAAGGGAAGTAAAGGGAGGTGAAGTTTGTACACTTCACTCAAACTGGTTAAATCTTGATATCAGTAGACTGTGATAAGTTATGCATATAAAGGAGTAGCACAAGAGAAATTTTGTAGTGATTAAATACTTCTATATCTTGATTGCAGTGATGATATGAGTCTACACATGTGGTAAAATGACATAGGACCACACACATGCACATTACAATAACGTAAATATTCTGGGTTTGATATTGTATTGTATTGCACTATAGCTACAGAATATGTAACCATTGAGGAAAACTGGGTGAAGGGTACACAGACTTCCTTGTACTATCTTTACAACTTCCTGTGAATGTATAATTATAGTTGCCCTTCGGTATCTATGGGAGATTGGTTCCAGTACCTGCTGCAGACACCAAAATCCATGGATAATCAAATCCAGTCATTGGCCCTCAATATTTGGGGTTCCACATCCTCAGATTCAACTAACTGTGGAAAGGGTAGTACTGTACTTACTATTGAAAAAAACTGCATATCATTGGACCTGTGCAGTTCAAACCCATGTTGTTCAAGGACAGACTGTATTTCAAAATTAAAAGTTTTTTTATGAAGTGAATATAGGACATCATGATAACATATGAATGGAAAGCAGTAGACATTCTTAAAAATGAGAAGGTTATATCTTTTTTTAACATCTTTATTGGAGTATAATTGCTTTACAATGTTGTGTTAGTTTCTGCTGTATAACAAAGTGAATCAGCTATATGTATACATATATCCCCATATCCCCTCCCTCTTGTGTCTCCCTCCCACCCTCCCTATCCCACCCCTCTAGGTGGTCACAAAGCACCGAACTGATCTCAGTGTGCTATGCAGCTTCTTCCCACTAGCTATCTATTTTACATTTGGTAGTGTATATATGTCAATGCTACTCTCTCATTTCATCTCAGCTTACCCTTCTCCCTCCCCGTGTCCTCAAGTCCATTCTCTATGTCTGCATCTTTATTCCTGTCCTGCCCCTAGGTTCATCAGAACCTTTTTTTTTTCTTTAGATTCCATATATATGTGTTAGCATACGGTATTTGTTTTTCTCTTTCTGACTTACTTCACTCTGTATGACAGACTCTATGTCCATCCACCTCACTACAAATAGCTCAAATTCGTGAGAAGGTTATATCTTCATCAGGACTTTTGGGGCTGTAAGTGACAGAAATCTGAATCCAGCCAGTTTAAGCAAACCAGAAATTTATTAGCTCACATAACTTCATCTCTTAGTTTTTCTTCTCTCTGTGAAGTGGTCTCATTTTATCCTGTAGTAGCCAGCCTTCCTTCAAGCGACATGACTAAAGAGTAACCATCTTAGAGCTGTAGATCCAAGAGACAAGGGGTTCTGTCTGTCTGTCTGTCTGTCTCTCTCTCTCTCTCTATTATCTTTATCTATCTATCTACCTATCTCTATCTGTATATCTATCATCTATCTCTATCTATCATTTATCTCTATCTATCATCTCTATCTATCTATCTACCTATCTATATCTGTCTATCTATCATCTATCTCTATCTATCATCTATCTCTGTCTATCATCTATCTCTATCTCTATCTCGCTAGCCATCTATATCTATCTATATATCTACCTATCTAGCTAGCCATCTATACCTATCTATCTACCTATCTATATCTATAATCTATCTCTATCTACCTATCTATACCTATCTATCATCTGTCTCTATCTATCTCTATCTACCTATCTAGCTAGCCATCTCTATCTATCTATCTATCTAATCTATCTAATCGATCTATCTACCAACCTACCTGTCTATCTACCTACCCATCTACCTACCTATCTATTTATCTACATAAATGCGACACCCCAGGAAAGGACCCTGACTGACCTGTCCTGTCACATGCCCATCCTGGGCCCATTACTGTGGTCAGGAGGAGGGCTATTGTGACTGACAGCCTGCCCCTCCCCTTCCCCACCCACCAAATGGGAGGGAAATGCTGTTAGCAGAAGGGAGAAATTCTGGGTGGCAAATATATTAGATGTCCACTACAGAGTATCCAGTTGTCTTACAGGGATTATAGAAGTGAGGGGATGGTAAGGTTTTGAAAGGAGAGTAAATAGGGTTCCTGGACCTAATTCCGTGTGTCTGGAGGCTTACCCACACCAGCAAGCAATTCGTGGATGCCAGCAGCTTGTCTGAGAATGCAACTCAATTCTGACACCATCTACCCTGGGATAAAATCGGATTTCACAGGTAAGGGGCTCAGTCCCACAGGACCACCCTCTATTACAGATGCTGTTGCAAGCTTGGGTTGTTACCTGTACTTCTAACCCACTGGTTATAAATTAGAGGTTCCCCCGACCCCCTCTTTGGGTTCAATTAATTTGCTAGAATGGCTCATGGAACTCAGGAAAACCCATTTACTGCCTAGATTACTGATTTATTATAAAAGGATGTTGAAGGATACTAGTCAACAGCCAGATGAAGAGATCCATAGGGTGAGGTCCTGAACAAAAGAGCTCCTGTCCTGGTGGAGTGTGAGGCCAGCACGGTGGCACGTGGAGGTGCTCTGATTTCCCCATGTGGAAGCTCTCCAAAAAAAAAGAGCCAGAAAACTGTCTTTGGGTTTTGTTGTGGTTTTTTTTTTTAATGGAGGCATCATTACATTAGTCATAATTGACTAAATCATTGGCCACTGGTGATTGATTCAACCTCCAGCCCCTCTCCCCTCCCTGGAAATCAGGGAAAGTTCCAACCGTCTAATCACAGGGTTGGTTCTCCTGGCAACAAGTCCCCACTTAGATGCTTCTAAACATCACCTCATTCACATGACACGTTTATCACTCTCAACACAGGAAATTCCAAGGGTTTGAGGAGCTGTAAACTAGGAACTGTGGCCGAAGACCAAACATAGATGAAAAACATATTTTTGTCCTCTGAATGACCAAATATATATTTTTTTATAAATCATAGTATCGCAGAGAGAAAGACCACAAAAGACATAAAACAGGGCACAAAAGAGGTAGGAGGGTAAATATCAGAAATGGGAAAGGAGGCAGCAGGGCTGGCAAATGGCTCCAGGTCAAAGGTCCTTCAGGCCCAGGACGGGAACCCATCCAGCTTTCAGGGAGGTATTTGAGATAAGAGTCAAAAGAGTTCCTTGGAACTTTGAAGAATTTTTGTGAATTCTCTTTTGGAATTCAGAAACCCAAGCAAGTTGTAGGCAGACAATAAATGTGAATGATTTAATTTCTGGTTAGAGGAAAGACAAGGTAAAAACCATAGGAAACTTTTTGCTTCATGGACCAGTCTTCAGATAACACAAAGCTGAGAGCCAAGTCAGATGGATAAACAGGCAGAGAAATAACAACAATAAAAGGAAGAGAGCAGAGGGGAGAGGGTGGAGTGATGTGAGCCTGTGTCACTGGAGGAAACATGGTGACGGCCACCTGATGTGAGTTTAATTCTTGCATCTCACAGTTACTTGTATCAGAGAAAGAAGATGCCCCTGGACCGTAGATCCCACAGCCTCTAAGGGGAGGCCGGGTATACAATACTCCTATTAAATGACTTGGCTGGAGGGTTCGACACGCTTTCCAGGAACTCCCAGGTGTTCAGGGCTTCATTGTGAAGAGGTGGCTATAAAACCCCCCACCCGCATGAAATTATAACCGGCAGGATCAACGACTTCCTCTTCTTTTTTGTTTTTTTGCGGTTTTTTTTTTTTTTGGCTCTGAACTATGTGTTTGCAAACAGAAGTATAAATAACAATCGCCGGCCTTTTCTCTATGCCTACCGTGCCAGAAATTTTCATCTCGTTGGATCACTCCAGCAGCCCTTCGAAGTGGGTCATATGATTATTGCCACCTGCAGAGGAGGGCACTGGGGTGGAGAGCCCGTATTCAAATGCGGATCTGATGCCAGAGGCTGCATTCTCAGCTTCCTCCCCAAGGCTTTCTGCTGGAGCGGAATCCTAGCTATTTTCCCCCAATGCACGTGAACCTGCTTTTTCACCTGTACACAACTGGCACTTTCTAGAGGCAGGGGGTCAATTCAGGAACACTTTGCGATGCATTAGGATACTTTCATACCAAATAGAATGATTTGCTGTTGTTATCAAAACAGAGATGAACTGTCTGAGTCATACGGTAATTTCTTTCCAACTTGGCTTCAGCGCCCATTGCTAAGTAATTTCCAAAGTGGGCCAAAGGCGTGAGAATGACTTGAGTGATGTCATGATTAGGCAACACGATTACCACCCTGGGAGGCTGAGACCTGGATTCTAACGTGGCGCTTACTTCTTGCCACCCCTCCTCCACCCACCCATCCATCCAAGTTCAGATTAAGCGAGTTGCTCCCCGTTTTGTGGTTTTTATCTCCTAGCCTTGCAGCTGCCTGACACACTCTCATCTTTCAGGCCGAGCTGCCAATTTTCCATTCCGGGTTCCAGAATTCAGACAAAGAATCACCCTCCAAAATGATGTCGGAGGTTTTTTTTTTTCTCTCTCTCTCGGCATCAGTGTTTTTAATGGAAACCTGATTCACTTGTCACCAAAAAAAAAAAAAAACCAGAGTGCTGCATCAGAGGATTTGGACAAAACCTCTGTCCTGGGATCCTATTTCTGGGCACACAGCTGATCACCCTGTGTGCTGAGAAGAAGGCGTCAGAGAAAAGCCCAGAAAGGCAGCGCTTCCCAGGGGTTGGATGGAGGTTTTCTGAGGCCCCAGGGGAACGTTCTTGAACAGACGATGTCCTGACACATGAGAGCACCTAACTGTGTCAGTTCTGGGAGGTTCACCATCTCTAGGATGAAACATCCACAATTCAACAGTATCAGATATAACAATATTCAGATTCAAAGTGTTCTGAATACATACATACCACCTTCTTGATTGTTCTCAGAGATGGGCTCTGCCACTAACCAGCAGCTGGTCAAACTATAAATTGGGAAAGATTTTAGGAACCTCTGCTTCATGGGTTTTAAATGAGAGAAGGGACGTGGATCAGAGATCTGGCCCACAGAAAGCAGTAGAAAGAGGTAGCTCATGGTGGGAATGCTCGTTCCAATTATCTGCATCAAAAATCTGTTTCTACCATTTACTAGGCAGGTGAGTAGAGTTAGTGACTCGACCTTTCAGTTTCCTCATCCAAAATGGGGTGGAAATGATAACAATAGCATCTCCTCATAGAGCTGTTTTGGGTATCCAATGAGTTAATATGTGTGAAGCATCTAGAACCATCCTAAGCACATAATATGTCCTTCATAAGTGTTTTCTACCGTTCTTATAGGAAGTGTCCAATAGATGGTTTGTAGAAATGTATTATTTGGGGAAGAGTGGTCCCTTTTATGTAATTCTATACGTGGTCTTTAACCCTACAGGTTAGCATTTATTTTTGAAAAAGATAATATTTCTTTTCTTTTTAAAAAATTTTTTATTTACTTACGTATTTACTTTATTTATTTATGGCTGCGTTGGGTCTTCATTGCTACACGCGGGCTTTCGTTGCGGCGAGCGGGGACTACTCTTTGTTGCGGTGCGTGGGCTTCTCATTGCGGTGGCTTCTTTTGTTGTGGAGCACGGGCTCTAGGTGCACCAGCTTCAGTAGTTGTGGCACGTGGGCTTAGTTGCTCCGCGGCATGTGGGATCTTCCCGGACCGGGGCACGAACCCGTGTCCCCTGAATCAGCAGGCGGACTCTCAACCACTCTGCCACCAGGGAAGCCCCCCACGTTAGCTTTTTATTATTTTTTAAAATTTTTATTGGAGTATAGTTGATTTACAATGTTGTGTTAATTTCTGCTGTACAGCAAAGTGGATCTGGTATACATATATCCACTCTTTTTTAGATTCTTTTCCCATATACGGCATTGCAGAGTATTGAGTAAGAGTTCCCTTTGCTATACAGTAGATCCTTATTAGTTATGTATTTTATATAGAGTAGTGTGTATATGTCAATCCCAATCTCCCAATTTATCCCTCCCCCCCATCCCCTCGGTAACCATAAGTTTGTTTTCTCCATCTGTGACTCTATTTCTGTCTTGTAAATAAGTCCATTTGTACCATTTGTTTAGATTCCACATATAAATGATATCACATGGTATTTGTCTTTCTCTGTCTGACTTACTTCACTCAGTATGACAATCTCTAGGTCCTTCCAGGTTGCTGTCAATGGCATTATTTTGTTCTTTTTTATGGCTGAGTAACATTCCAGGTTAGCATTTTAGATAGGTACCTACAGATGGCCTCAGATAGACATGGTCATCTTTGCCAGTACATAGAATAAGCACATGGCTACAAGGTCAGAGTTCAGGGGAAAAAAAAGATAAATAATTTTTACTGAGCATCTACTATGTGCCAGATACTTCACATGTATAGACTCAATCAATCCTCACGACAACCCTGAAGGTAAATGTACTATAGGTGAGAATAAATGCACTGAGAAGTCACTGACCGCAAATCGTAAAGCAGGAAGCAACAGGCCAGGATCTGAAGACCATCTGACTCTGAAAGTCCACGTCTTCCCCCACCTCCTGCCTTGGGAAGGAACTCAGACCGAAGATCTATCACCCCCTGCTCAGTGATGCCCCACTTCACTTTTAACAGGAGGCAGTGTCCTTCGCTCCACATTAGAACATTAAAGAGGCAGACACGCCTGCTGACAGTTCCCACTGAAGTGTGAATACCTGATATGAGGTCCTTTCCTGATACCAGATTTGGTATCAAAAGGGCACTGGTCCCAGAAAAGGGAGGCCAGATCAAATCTACCTCACCACTTCATACTTCCCTGGTCAGTGCTGCTTGCTCTGGAAATCTCTAATTTTTAATGTCTGCCACTTATAGGGTTGGCAGACTTTAAAATATCTATTAGTTTTTAGTATAAGTATGTCCCATGCAGTATTTGGGGCATACTAAAAAATTACTTGTTCTTTAATCTGAAATTGCAGTTTAACAGGGTAGCCTGTATTTTACCTGGCAACCCTAGTTCTTGGACCTGAAAGCTTTCCACTGAGATCACACAGACAGAAGGGATAAAGATACCATCACAAAGCGTCCTGACATCAGAGAAAGAGTCCCAGTGCCTTCCTAACCCACAAGCTTAAAATGAACTTTGAGCTACACTCATGAACGTGTACACTGGGCTTGGCAACAGCCTGTCCCCAGGGTCCCCAGACCTACTGACCAAGGGAGTGGTTACCAGGTGGTAGTGCGGGCATGAGGAGGAGGGGCAGGATGGGTCCTCACACTCTGCCCTTTTTTATTTTTATTTATTTATTTATTTTTGCGGTACGCGGGCCTCTCACTGTTATGGCCTCACCCATTGCGGAGCACAGGCTCCGGACGCGCAGGCTCAGCGGCCATGGCTCACGGGCCCAGCTGCTCCACGGCATGTGGGATCTTCCCGGCCCGGGGCACGAACCCACGTCCCCTGCATCGGCAGGCGGACTCTCAACCACTGCGCCACCAGGGAAGTCCTGTGCTGCTACTCTTGACCCTCGCTTGGTGCTGTTCAGGGGGAGATGGAACAGGCGGCCCCAGTCACTCTCCAACCCAGCCTCCTGCTTCTACTATGGCAGTGATTAATCAAAGCCTTGACTCTGACTTTCACTGTTACTTTCAGTCCTAATCGGTTACTCCAAAAGACACCTGGCGGTCCAGCTCTCTCCAGCTCAGCAGAGCTCTCTCATGCGGGACCTTAGCTCCCCGACCAGGGATGGACCCCGAGCTCGCTGCAGTGGAAGCCTGGAATCCTAACCACTGGACCGCCAGGGAAGAGCCCCTCCAGCCCAGCAGAGCTCTTGACAACACCGGTCAGCCCAGTGGTCCTAGAAGCAACATGAGCTACACGACTCATTCATTCATTTATTCAGTAACATTTATTCAGCACTGTAATGGGTGGGGCTCTGGCTGGGTGCCGGGTGTACACAGATGAGTGAGATCTGTTCCATCACTGACAGGAAGGTTACACTGCTGTTGAGGCATGTGGCCCATGAATTATGACAGTGTAGTTAATTCTCCCATCAAGTATTTGCAGAAAGCTTAACTTCTCACTTGAGATCTCATATAGTCCTCAGGATGACTCTTTCAGATAAATTTTATGATTATCTTTATGAATAATTAAACCAAGGCTCAGAGGATGAAATATTTTGCTCAGGGCCCCACAACTGCTCAGTGACAGTCAGGATGCAAACTCAGGACCTCATTTAACTTCAGTGCCCTCGCTCCTTCATCCCAGCTAGAGATATGTCCTCTTAGGACACATACGACGGGGCTGATTCTTCTTGGGGTTAAAGAAGGAGAGGAATGCTATAATACCTCAGGACTTTGAAAAAATAAAGTGCTGTGTGTGATGGTTACTGCTACATCATCATCACAATTTACACTCTTAGTACTTCTTTTTTAAAAGTATAGTTGATTTACAATGTTGTGTTAGTTTCAGGTATACAGAACAGTGATTCAGTTTTTTATATATATATATATATATATATATATATATATATTCTTTTTCAGATTCTTTTCCATTATAGGTTATTACAAGATATTGAGTATAGTTCCCTGTGCTATACAGTAGGTCCTTGTTGTTTATCTATTTTATATATGGTAGTGTGTGTCTGTTAATCCCAAACTCCTAATTTATCCTTCCCCTCCCCTTTCCCCTTTGGTAACCAACCATAAGTTTGTTTTCTATGTCTGTGAGTCTATTTCTATTTTTAATAAGTTATTTGTATGATTTTTTTTAGATTCCACATATAAGTGATACAATATTCATATTAGAGTTTTTGTCTTTTCAGGATATATGCCCAGGAGTGGGATTGCTGGATCACATGGTAGCTCTATTTTTAGTTTTCTTAAGGGCCCTCCATACTGTTCTCCATAGTGGCTGTACCAATTTACATTCCCACCAAGAGTGCAAGAGGGTTCCTTTTTCTCCACACCCTCTCCAGCATTTATTGTTTGTAGATTTTTTGATGATGGCCATTCTGACCGGTGTGAGGTGATACCTCATTGTAGTTTTGATTTACATTTCTCTAATGATTAACCACGTTACTTTTAGTACTTTTAATAAGTAAGATAAAATAAAAGGTCCAAGTCATCTGTAAGCCATCATGCAAAGACCTGCGTCCTCCCTACAGTGGAAAGTCCCCTGCGGTCTCTGTCACCCACTGACCTCATCCACAGTCAGTTGCTCAGAGGCTGTACTGAGGACACAAATATTCAAGACAGTGGTGCAAATGGCCTTCTTCAGGAGGGATTTTGGAAAGTCCGTCTTTACATAAAGACCCATTAAACTCAATGACTCTCAAAACACGCTTTCTCTTTAGTGAGGTCCTTTAAGGATCAGACTCCTCCCTGGACATAAAAGAATCCATTTAACCCATCTCACCAGCTTGAAGGAAAAAGCAAAACATGGGTGTTGGCAGAACGCAGGGTGACAATACAGGGCGCAGCCCTCAGAGCCAGGAGGAGGGCAGAAGCCAGCATGAGGTAATCGCCTCCTCCCTAGAGCATTTCCTCTCAGTTTCCAATGAGGGTGAAGTTGTTGGCAAATATTTCAGATAAGTGCTATCGTCAGGGTCCATTCACTGGTGCTCCAGAGCGTGTTGGGGCAGAGACGGATGCCACGGGGCCCAGCCCTGGCCTGTGCCCTCCAAAGGTGGCGTCGGAATCTCACTGGTTTACTCCACCCCGACCTCTCACCCTTCTTCCCCTCCAGGCTGAAAAATGCAGCCGTTCACACCAACTCTGGAGGCCTTGCCCCTTGGCTTTGTTTCTGCCCCTGAAACATACTGCAGCCACAGAGCAAATCCAATGTTCTTTTTTTTTTATTGGAGTACAGTTGATTTACAGTGTTGTTAGTTTCAGGTGTACAGCGAAGCGAATCAGTTATACATATGCATATATCCACTCTTTTTCAGATACTTTTCCCATATAGGTCATCAAAGAATATTGAGCAGAGGTCCCCGCACTATACAGTAGGTCCTTATTAGTTATCTATTTTATATATAGTAGTGTGTATATGTCAATCCCAATCTCCCAATTTATCCCCCCGCCCTTATCCCCTGGTAACCATAAGATTGTTTTCTACATCTGTGACTCTATTTCTGTTTTGTAGATAAGTTCATTTGTACCCTTTTTATTAGCAAATCCAGTGGTCTTGTCTCAGGTCACCCTCAGATGGACGTAAATCACTTGGCCGCAGTGACCGTGACCCTTTTTCCTCTTAGATCTCAGTTCCTCCTGGACTATAGAGGTTCAAGGTACAAACAAAAAAGACTGAATTTTATTCTGCCAGGTTCGATGGTAGCCACATCATAACCTCACTTAACCCAGCCTTCCCGGTTATCAGATAAGACTAGTATGTGCATTTATCGCCTGAAATTTTATAGAGTACCTTGTTTATTGCAGAAGGCTCCTGGAGGGCTACAGGCTGTCGTGCTGCTCTTATTGGCTATAGAGTAGTAACAGCAATCATTGGAATCCCCATTCATTTGCATTCCTTCTCTTAATAAACATCTATTGAGCGCCCACTGCATGCAGGTCCCTCTGCTGGATACCCACGGGGTACAGAGACACAATCTCTGTCCTTCCAGAACATACCATTTCCTACTGAAAGCAAGCCAGGCAGAGTACAGGAGGGGAGGAAACTAAGGTCCTGGGTGGTGTGTCCTATTGGTTCCACAAAACTTGACACTGTGAATAACCACACAAGGCTGTTGCTGAGGCAGGTCCCTCTTTAGCCATGTGAGAGGCAAGGCCCTGGCAAGCCCCGAGTCACCCCTCATTGGGCTTTAATGCATGCAGGTCGTTTGGTGTCTGCCAAAGGCCGACAGAGTTAATTTCAGGTCTGTGGGCACTTTGGGGCTTTAAGTGCAGTCATTTAAAATTCATGAGAGGCCAAGGAGAAATAGCTGGCTCTCCAGCCTTACTGGGCGGCCTTACTGATCCCTTACTCGTGAGGGATCAGAGGAGCCACGCCCTAGTGGGGCTGGGGAGAGCGATGACTCACCCTGAGCCATTAGGCAGGGCAGGAAACAGCTGATTCTAGGCGGGGCCTGCGTCCCCCGGTGGACAGGTTGCATTAGGATCTTGGCAGGAGTTTAACTGCAGCTCTCCATCTTTCCTGGGTTCTTCCTGGGAATTTGGGGAAAGAGAGTTGAGCGTTAGGATGTGCTAAGCTAGACAAACAGGAAGGAAATGTGGGGGTTTGCCAGCCATCACCTTAGAGTAGGTGACAGCAAATCTGAACTGCGGAGCCTCTCAGGGAGATGAGTGGAACCAAGAGAAGCACAGGACAGACAAGTAACCCTTTCCACCCCTTTGGCTTTGGAGCTCAGAGCACCTGGTAAGAACCCCCAAAGTTGTGGTTTTCCAGGAACTGCCAGCAGCCTGGAGAGACCCTCTTGTGTGAGTTCCATGGAACCTTGGCTTGGCCATGGTGACCTCAGCTTACTTCCATTCTCTGCATCTCGAAAATCCTCATTTGTATAATGAGGTTCATAACATCAGCCACCTATTGGGTTGTGTGTGAGGGTTAATGAATAAAACGTATGAGACACCTAGAACAAGGTACAGCTCAGAGTAAGGGATTAATCAATGTTTGGCTCTTTTGAGGGGATCAAGAGGAAGGAAGGCATGGGTCAACACCGGCAATTGGTAGGGACGTTGATTGTTAAATTATGGCTGGAAGTAACCTTACGTTCTTCCTGGTGTTAATAAGCCACAGTAACACATCTTGCTGCAGGAAGTGACCCTGCACCTGGTAAACCCAACCTGGATACAGTTCTCTCCTTGTTCTAAACCCGAGGCTGTACTTCCTTCATTGTCTAGAGCAATGCATCTCAAAATGGAATGGTGCATAAATCCCCTGGCAGTCTTTGTAAACTGCAGATTATGACTCAGTAGATTTGGGGGTAACTGAGACTCTGCATTTCTAACAAGCCCCTGGGTGATGCCACTGCTGCTGCTTCACAGACTTTGAGTCCCCAGGATCTAGCTAGCACAGTCCAACAGAACTTCCTGTGATGGTGGAAATCTTCTGTATCTGCACTGTTCAATACGGTAGCCGTGAGCCATAATCATATTTTTCTGTGGGGCACTTGAAATGTGATACTGGAAACTGAAGGTTGAAATTTAACTGAAGTGTAAATAACCACAAGTGGTGAGTGACCGCAGTAGGGATCAGCACAGCTCTAGACACTTGTGTCCAGGAGGTCAAGGTCATGAGTTGGATCCTTGTTAGAGTCCCAGACAAGGCTGTGTTCAGGACCACATATTACGTATTGGATGACAGTGGGAACTGAGCAAAAGAGGAAAATAGCTCTACCCAGACTGTCTGTTACTGAACCAAACTGGGGTCCACTCACCTGCTGCCTGGCAAAGCCAATCTACTGACACTGGGTCGTGGTGAAGGAAAGTGCAGCGTTTATTGCAGGGCGCCAGGCAAGGAGAATGGGCAGCTAATGCTTAAAAGACCCAAAATCCCCAATGGCTTTCAGGGAAGGGTTTTCTGGTTTTTGGTTTTTTTTGGTTGCGTTGGGTCTTTGTTGCTGTGCACAGGCTTTCTCTAGTTGCAGCAAGCAGGGGCTACTCTTCGTTGTGGTGCGTGGGCTTCTCACTGCGGTGGCTTCTCTTGTTGGGGAGCACGGGCTCTAGGCACGCAGGCTTCAGTAGTTGTGGCTTGTGGGCTCAGTAGTTGTGGCTCGCAGGCTCTAGAGCGCAGGCTCAGTAGTTGTGGCGCACGGGCTTAGTTGCTCTGCAGCATGGGGGTTTTCCCAGACCAGGGATTGAACCCATGTCCCCTGCATTGGCAGATGGATTCTTAACCATTGCGCCACCAGTGAAGTCCCTGGGGAAGGGTTTTTAAAGGCAGCATTTGGGGTGAGGATTGCAGCTTGTTGACTTTCTTCTGATTGGCTGGTGGTGAGGCAACAGGGCAATGTTTCAGGAATCTTAACCATCAACATTCTGGTTCCAACCAGTCTGGGGTCTGTGTGCTTGTTGTCAGCATGTAGTCAGCATCCTCCACATGGGTGGGAGTCTTAGTTTCTGAAGAACAACTCAAAGAGATGCATAAGACTGATACATATATCTCTTGAGGAGGAACTCTGTTTTAGGTATCATTACTTTTTTTGCTCACCTGCTTTTCCTTTGTTTCTGCAATCCCTCACTTCCCTAATTAGTAACTGCTTGAGTCTGTTCTTTGGAACTCAGGGAAGGCCTAGGAGACTAAAGCCTTTTTCTACAAACAAGAAATGGGGGACACAGAGGGGCTTTTGTACCCGGGAGGGCCCCCACAGTGTCCTCCTCGATTTCAAACCTACACACCCAGAAAATACAGTCAAAATATATGCTCTGGCGTCTGTAATTGTTGGTAAAAATAACCTTCCTATTTGAAGACAAACTTCCTAGCAGAGTTGTCTGATCAACTCCCTTCCTTCACCTCTGGACCTGGGGCTAGAACCACTGTTTATCATCTTTGTGTTGGTAAAGAAAAAATAAAAAGAAGGCACTTAATTAACATTGAATCAGCGATAACCTCAGCTCCGTCATTTTAAATCCTTAGTTGTTTTTCCCGCATGTCTTCAGTGGGTGCCCTTGATATCCACACACATAATAGAAATAGACATTCTCTGAACTTAAAAAATGGAAAGTTGAATGAAATTAAATAGGTGAAAAGATCTTTCTCTGACTATATTGATAAATAATAAGGTAAGAACTTGGAATGTTTAGTGAAGAGGAATTTTCTTCTGGTTAAAAATTACATCCAAGTCTTCAGCTTTCTTCCAGGGTGTTCCAAATAATCTTTGATTTCTGCCAGCACTCTCTTGGATGTGGTTCACTGGTCAAACATCCTGGATAAATAGTGATGAGACTTTCACCCATATCGGTGACAAAAACTGACTCTGATCCGGAGCACGGAGCTGGATTCTGAATAGACACTTCGAAATGGATATGATAGGAAAGGCAGCTCTGTGTTTCAATGCGTCTTTATGAGAAATGTGCCCATGCTCTTACCTGCCTGGGATGTGACATGGAAGAGATCAATTTCAATTGTCTCCGAGTCACAGTACTGATTTTAGAAATGACATGGCATTTTTTGGACACTTTGCATTTTTAGCATGTGAATATTTGGAACTATAGGCAACACTTTATACATACGTCAGAGTAAAGAGCTATTGTATTAACTATAGTTATATGTTATCTATAACCACAATTATGAGAAATCCCTACTGCAAAAAAGAATACAAAATTGAATTTAATAACAACTAGGCCTTTAATGCTTACCTTTAAAATTTTTTTTTACTGAAGTATAGTTGATTTACAATATTGTGTTAATTTCTGCTGTATAGCAAAGTGACTCAGTTAGACACATGTAGACATTCTTTTTTGTATTATTTTCCATTATGGTTTATCATCTTTTATTTTATGATACTAGAAAGTACTTTCTATACCTGCATTGCTTTTATTAAACATGTTATAGGAATGAGATATATTGAGAGACTATCCAGTATATGCCCTCATACTATGCTACCAAGATATGTGTGTTGAATAAGAATGATTCTTTTTTTTTAATAAATTTATTTTATTTATTTATTTTTGGCTGTGTTGGGTCTTCACTGCGGTCCGTGGGCTTCTCATTGCGGTGGCTTCTCTTGTTGCAGAGCATGGGGTATAGGCACCTGGGCTTCAGTAGTTGTGGCATGTGGGTTCTGGAAGGCAGGCTCAGTAGTTGTGGTGCATGGGTTTAGTTGCTCCATGGCGTGTGGGATCTTCCCGGACCAGGGATTGAACCCATGTCCCCTGCATTGGCAGGCAGATTCTTAACCAGTGCACCACCAGGGAAGCCCCGATTTGATTCTTATTCAAGAACAAAACTGAGTTTCCTGCTGTAGTGAATAGTGAAATGGGGACCTTTACAATCAACATCACATAGAAATTACAGTGGGATTAAACATTAAAATGCCTTAGAAATGGACTATAAAATATAGGAAGCTTGAACATTTTGTTTATTATGACAGAACACCTACTAGATGAACTCTCAGATGAGGAAGAATTCTAGTGGTCCAAGGAATAAAGGTGCATTTTTCTCTTTTCTTTTCTCTTTTTATTGCCTCCCCTGTCCTTAATTTCCCTTTCTAGCTATCTCTGTTCTTCAGCTGTTAGAAAGGTTTTCTTTATTTCTTTGTCTATCCAATATTTTCTTCCACTGGAAAGATGTCTCCCCTTAACTGGCCGTCAGATGTACCCATGCAAGATGTGACAGAGAGCTATAAACAACACACCCAGGATCCCTTCCCACAGGCAATTTAGACTGTATCTGGGGAGACAACGCTGCATGTACGAAGCGATGAGCAGAAGTAAATATGTGATTGAAAACCACTCACATAGAAAAGCTAGATTGTTTGACCACAAAAAGGAGAAGGGAAAAAAATCTCCGTGAGGATTCGTGATGTAAGGCTAAGGGCTGGGAAGTAACTGCAGGAAACAAGGCCAATATACTGAGCGTCTGGGAGAGGCTAAGCCTCTAAGACTAAAAGTTTATTTGGCAATAATAGCTCATTTAGGCAGAAGCAGTCTGGGCACAAGGCCACAAATGTGAGCGCTCCTGAAAAAAAGCCCTTGACAAAGCTTGTATTGTACACTGTCGGGTATGGTCAGGCTAGTTCTCGCTCTTCAGTGATACCTGGACCTACAAATGACAACCTGGACATCTGCTTAGAAGAATTAGAGAAGTACTTATAGGGATCACAAACTCTGGAGTAATGCAGGGACCTGAGATCTGGTGCCTGGACCAGAATCAGGCAGAGCTGGGTCATCAGGATCTCATCCAAGCTCTTCTGTGTCATTTGAAGATGCAAGTTCCTTTTGTTTCATTAATTGCCTTTCAGGGAAAGTGCTGGGTAATGTTTGGCCGGGTCTAAGTAAGGATACTTCTTTGACCATCAGCCTTGGGGAAAAGGTTGGACTAAACCTATGGTGATTTTTACATAGTACTTTTGGAGTTGTATCTTGGCATTGTGAGGTGCATTCTCGATAAAGTGTGTTCTCAAAAGCATGTTGCTGAGGGTAAGAGAAGAAGACAGAAAATAAAAGCCCATGAACAGTCAAGGTCTTAGGAAATGCTACAGGAACTGACGAATAAGAAACAAGAGTTTGGTCTTGACAAATAATGAAACCGTAGAGAATAAACGAGAGAAAAATATTGAATGCTATGATCACTTAAGAATTTTTTAAAAAAATTCACGGCTATAAGTTAATGAGATCAAATCGAAAATGACCCATGTTGAAATCTACAATAGCAGAGATAAGAAGATACAAAAACATCTTCAAGTCTGAGAAGTAAGGGGCACCGGTGACATTGTGTCTGCATGGCAACACAGATTTGAAAGGTTAAAAATTCACACAAACAATTATTTTCTTCACTCATGCAGATGCCTAGATTGCTGCCTTTCCCACTGCATTGGTGAATAGGCCTTTGTCTCAAGGGTCCTTGAGACTCAGCCTTTGTTGAGAATCCCTGGGGAATGGGGAGGAACAAGTCGGGGCAGTTTAGAAGACAATCCTTTCTTTTTTATGGAACAGATTTTTATTTTTTTATTTTTGTGGTACGCGGGCCTCTCACTGTTGTGGCCTCTCCCCTTGCGGAGCACAGTCTCCAGACGTGCAGGCTCAGCGGCCATGGCTCACGGGCCCAGCCGCTCCGCGGCATGTGGGATCTTCTCAGACCGGGGCACGAACCTGTGTCCCCTGCATCGGCAGGTGGACTGTCAACCACTGCACCACCAGGGCAGCCCTGTATTTTTTTAATGTTATTTTTTTAAGGTTTCTAATCAGTTGACTTTATTTTTTTCATTAAAATTTCTTTTTTAATTTATTTATTATTTCTTTTTATTTTTGGCCGTGTTGGGTCTTCATTGCTGCGTGCGGGCTTTCTCTAGTTGGGGCTACTCTTCATTGCGGTGGCTTCTCTAGCTGTGGAGCATGGGCTCTAGGCATGCGGGCTTCAGTAGTTAAGGCACGCGGGCTCAGTAGTTGTGGCTCGCGGGCTCTAGAGTGCAGGCTCAGTAGTTGTGGTGCGTAGGCTTAGTTGTTCCGTGGGATCTTCCCGGACCAGGGCTTGAACCTGTGTCCCCTGCATTGGCAGACGGATTCTTAACCAGTGCACCATCAGGGAATTCCCATTAAAATTTTTTTAAAATTTTTACATTGGAGTATAGTTGATTTACAATGTTGTGTTAATTTCAGGTGTACAGCAAAGTGATTCAATTATACATATACATGTATCTGTTCTTTTTCAGATTCTTTTCCCATATAGGTTATGACAGGGTATCGAGTAGAGTTCCCTGTACTACAGTAGGTCCTTGTTGGTTATCTGTTTTATATATAGTAGTGTGTGTATGTTAGAAGACAGTACTTTTTGTTAGAGTCCCAGGATATGTCCCACATTATGGAGCCCTACCCAAGCACACTTTTCAGAAGGGATCCCTGGCTCTGTGTGACCCCCACAGCTGACAGCTCTCTATGGACTGCCCACCCTTCCCATATTGGGGCTGTTTGTTACTCTGCATTCCCATGGCCCAAGGCCATGAGTGGTCAACGTGATTCTCTAGCCGGGTGAATATATTTGAAATGTGATTAAACAGAAAAAAAAAGAACTGAAAAGGTATCAGCACTTGGATTTAATTGTTGATTAATGAGAGAAAACAATGATACTAGACTGATCAGGAGTATATTATCCCCAACTCAAACTAGCTAAAGCTAAGAGAAAGTTGTTCCAGGGTACAAGTGTCTCATAGAGCCCGAGGAAAGAAACGATGCTGGGTGTCAGGGAGGAAGGGATCCAGGCTCTCAGGTCCTGGCAGCATCCTGCTCCTGCTTGGTGAACATCTACCCCTTCCTTCCTTAACTCAGCCAGCCAGGTCCTGGATCCTACCCTAATCACGACCTCAGGAGCACAGAGGTCCCCTGCGGAGGTGAGCCTACTCTGTACCTTGCCCCAAAGACTTGAATACATAAGGTGTACTACATCCTAATCTCTGCTGCCTTACCTCTCACCAGGAATCCCAGGAACCTGCAAGGCTTCTGACCACACCCCAGAGGCATCTCAGGGCATTCGCTTCCTCTGCCAGCTGGGGCCCTAGTCACCCTTCAGGGACCAGCTGAAATCTGTAAAATCTTGCCCAACTGTTCTACCCCAAACTAGCCTTTCCTTCCTTTGTCTACACTGAGAAGTATGTTACTAATCTTTTAAATTTCTCTCCACGGTCAGCCTTGGCCCCTAGTAGTGGCTTAATAAGTACGGACCACGTTGAACCAAACCAACACATCTGATCCGGCAGGTCCGTTCTTCCCAAGGTGGACCGCCAGCCCTCCTGGACACCTCACATGAATCATCATGACACTGACAGGTCTGGGGGTCGCCACAAAGAGCTTGTGCCCAAGTCAAACAAGGAGATAGCTTTGACACATGAAACTCCATCTTTGTAGGTAGAAAAAGACGTAATGACTCAGAGGAACACTGAAAAGACAAAGTCGTGTTACATCTTCTTTTCAACGTTCCCATTGTCCCTGTGTTAAATATCTAAGCACCAAGTTTTGCCCTTGAAATGCTGTACTGGCTCCCAGCTTGGTGACTTTTTTTTTAGTGAAGTCTGGTTGATTTACAATGTTGTGTGAATTACTACTGTACAGCGAAGTGACTCAGTTTTTGACTTTTTAAAATGTTCTTATCCACGATGGTTTATCACAGGATATTGAATATAGTTCCCCATGCTATACAGTAGGACCTTGTTGTTTATCCATCCTATAGATAAAGTTTTCACCCCTATGTTCATAGCAGCACTGTTCACAATATCCAGCTTAGTGACTTTAAGGTGCCGTTTGATCCCAACTTGATCAAGAGCCACCTCCCTCTTTGTCCAACTTCAAAGAGTAAGTAGGATGTAGGAAAAAGCATCTTTTTTTTTTTTCAAAATTTCTTCCTTTGAAATTTGTTTTCCTGTGACACTTGAGGGTTTCTAGTAAGAAACAGTAAGTCAAATAAGACAATCACAGAATCGAAAGCTTAACCCCCATTAAGTAACAGTACAGGTTCACATGTATTCCTTGTGTTGTGCTGTATTTTTGTAAGTAAAAACAAAGAGACAATCAGCTCCAGTCTTTGCCTTCAGAATCCCCTCTCTTGGGACTTCCCTGGTGGCGCAGTGGTTGGGAGTCTGCCTGCCAATGCGGGGGACACGGATTCGAGCCATGGTCCGGGAGGATCCCACATGCCGCAGAGCAGCTAAGCCCGTGTGCCATAACTACTGAGCCCACGTACCACAACTTCTGAGCCCGCGAGCCACAACAACTGAAGCCCGCACACCTAGAGCCCATGCTCCGCAACAAGAGAAGCCACCGCTATGAGAGGCCCGTGCACCGCAACAAGGGGTGGCCTCCGCTCCCCACAACTAGAGAAAGTCCACATGCAGCAACAAAGACCCAACGCAGCCAAAAATAAATAAATTAAAAAAAAAAAAAGAAAGAATCCCCTCTCATCATCTGTGCTTATCCGAACAGCTAGTGCTGTGTCTGTCCTCTTTCTTCTGGCCCACTTCCCATACACTCCCACCCAGACACCAGCCTCCAGCAGGTCAGCCAGTGCCCCATAAGCTTAAAAGATTCATGAAAAAAGATAGCCGTGTACTCTCTCCCCTTGTCGGGTTGGGGGGCACTTTCCCTGGCAAGGACTCCCCAGGGTCGTGTTACCATCCACTTTAGCTACGATCGCCATTGTTCAGCCATGGTTCCCCTACCAAAAGCCATGGTGCAAAAGGACTCGCTTTCCCATCTGGGTGCGCACCAGGGCCTGGGTCTGTCAGTTCTCAGGGCTCCCTGGCACCGAATGCTTCACCTAGGGAGGCGGTGCCTCTCTGGTGGGAAGCAAAAGCCACCACTTGGCTCCT
Organism: Pseudorca crassidens; assembly: GCF_039906515.1. Lineage (NCBI taxonomy): Eukaryota > Metazoa > Chordata > Mammalia > Artiodactyla > Delphinidae > Pseudorca > Pseudorca crassidens. The sequence continues at coordinate 195,113,056 of NC_090296.1, forward strand.
GACGACCGACGCCCAGAGCATCCTGGTTTGTCTCGGTGTCTAACAACTCGAGTTAAATTGCGTTTTAGCCCTGAGACAACACTTTCAATATCATGGCAGATAGTAAGTAAGCCCAATATAAACAAAACTGCAGCAAAGGGACATTTATGTTTTCATTTGGTGGAGTGGGTTTTTTTGGGTTTTGGTTTTGGTTTTGTTACTTTGGTTTAACCATAGTCCTCCAGTATTTAGAAAAGAACAAAACGGAGCAGTTTCCTGATCCAACTGATAAAAACCTCTGGGCCTGGGCTCTCTTCCATTGTCCATGGGATTGAGTTTTAGAGCCAAAACACTAGGTTTGAGTAGAAAAGAATGCGTTGAAAAAAGGCAAAGCAAGGTTCTATTTTTAAAAAATGAAACCTGAAATGGGACTTGAAAGAGATTCCATGTGTAAAGTTGTCTAGGGAAAGTTTATTGAATTTTTATTCTTCATTTTAGTTTTGTTTTGGGCAAGAAGCAGTCCAGAATTCTCTTCAGAATACGAATTTTGATACCATTAATAGCTGGACTCTGCATTCTCTTTCTCCACCAACAAGCAGTCTTGTTTTCTGGATGGTTATAGCTTATTTGTATAGAGAACATGTTTTGTAGAGACCTTTGCTTACCAAGCAGAGCTCAAGAGTACTCACACTGTGTTTCTGGAATCCTCTTTTCAAAAAATTTTTATTATCTATCTACCTATGGTCCCACCACGCAGCTTGCGGGATCATAGTTCCCTGGGATCCCAGGAATTGAACCTGGGCACCTGGCAGTGAGAGCGCGGAGTCCTAACCACTGGACAACCAGGGAAGTCCCTTTAATGTTTATTTTCGGTTGGAGTATAGTTAATTGACAATGTTGTGTTAGTTTCAGTTGTACACCGAAGTGATTCAATTATACTTAGACATGTATCTATTCTTTTTCGAATTCTTTTCATGTCTGTCATTACAGAAGATTGAGTAGATTTCCCTGTGCTACAGTAGGACCTCGTTGGTTATCTGGAATCCTCTTGTCTTCCTTTTAAGGCCTGCTTACTTCAAATTTCTTTTATACTGACTTTTTATTTCATGAGAAATACATGTTCATCAAAGAAAAAAATCAGAAAGTACAGGCAAGAAAAATCAAAATCACCTGTAAACCCACTCTTTATGTAGGAGGATGTGGTAGGTATATCCTTCATATTTATAAACAGAGTAAGTGTTATTTGTTTGTTCTCATTTAAAAAAATTTTATTGAAGTATAATTGCTTTACAATGTCATGTTAACTTCTGCTGTACAGCAAAGTGATTCAGTTATACATATACATACAGTCTTTTTTAATATATTCTTTTCCATTATGGTTTATCACAGGATATTGAATATAGTTCCCTGTGCTATACAGTAGGACCTTGTTGTTTATCCATTCTCTATATATAATAGTTTGCATCTGCTCATCCCGAACTCCCAATCCATCCCTCCCCCACCCTCCTTCCCCCTTGGCAGCCACAGTCTGTTCTCTGTGTCTCTGAGTCTGTTTCTGTTTCACAGATATATTCATTTGTGTCGTATTTTAGGTTCCACATATAAGTGGTATCATATGGTATTTGTCTTTCTCTTTCTGATTTACTTCAGTTAGTATGATAATCTCTAGTTGTATCCATGTTGCTGCAAATGGCATTATTTCATTCCTTTTTTATGGCTGAGTAGTATTCCATTGTATATATGTACCACATCTTCTTTATCTGTCATCTACTGATGGACATTTAAGTTGTTTCCATGTCTTGGCTATTGTGAATAGTGCTGCTATGAACATAGGGGTGCATGTATCGTTTCAAATTATAGTTTTGTCTGGGTATACGCCCAGGAGTGGGATTGCTGAATCATATGGTAGTTCTATTTTTAGTTTGTTTTTTTTTTGCGGTATGCGGGCCTCTCACTGCTGTGGCCTCTCCCGCTGCGGAGCCCAGGCTCCGGACGTGCAGGCTCAGCGGCCATGGCTCACAGACCCAGCTGCTCCGCAGCATGTGGGATCTTCCTGGACCGGGGCACGAACCTGTGTCCCCTGCATCGGCAGGTGGACTCTCAACCACTGTGCCACCAGGGAAGCCCTAGCTTTTCATTTTTGCCAAAACTTAAAAACTTTTAAAATAAAATCTCTAAAGATAAACAGAAGTAGAAAGAACAGTATAATTAACTCCCAAATATCCATCCCTCAGATTTAAGAGTTATAAATGATGTCTCATCTATCACCATCTACTCCAACAAGCATTTTAAAGCAAATCCCAGACATCACATCATTTAGACAGATGATAGGTAGGTAGGTAGGTAGATAGATAGATAGGTAGATAGATAAATAGGTAGATATCTTAAAAACAGGTATATTAGTCTGCTCAGGCTGCCGCAACAGAATATCACAGACTGGGTGGCTTAAACAGAAACTCATTTTCTTACCGTCCTGGAGGCTGGAAGTCTAAGATCAAGATGCCGACAGGTTGGTTTCTGGTGGGACCGCTCTCCCTGGCTGGCAGACGACCTCCTTCTCACTGTGTCTTCACATGGCCTTTCCTCTGTGCATTTCTGGTGTCTCTTCCTCTTCTTATAAGGACACCAGTCCTACTGAACTAGGACCCCATCCTTATGACTTCATTTGATTGTAATTACCTCCTTAAATGCCCTATCTTCTCATGGAAGTTAAGGCTTCAAGACAGGATTTGGGGGGAACACAGTTCAGTCCAAAATACAACGATTTTTTAAATATAAACATAATACCATTATCACACCTAAAAATAGTAACAATAGAGGTACCAACTACTATGTAGAAAATAAATAAGCTACATGGAAATATAGCCAATATCTTATAATAACTATAAATGGAATATAACCTTTAAATATTGTGAATCACTATGGTGTACACCTGAAAAAGTTATATAATACTGTACATCAACTATACCTCAATTTTTTTAAAAAAGAAAGAAAAAATAGTAACAGTAATCTCTTAATATCAAACATTTAGTCAAAGTTCAACTTGTCCCAATTGTCTTAGAAATATATTTTAAAATAGCCTCAAAGTTGTATCTCATTGATAGCCTATGGGAATATCTTGTTTTTACCTATAAAATCCATCAAGAAGTGTGCATTTACTGAACACTTACTATGTACTCGGCATTATTCTAAGCACAGCGAGGAGCTAAATGCCCATGTCGGGAAATGGTTAGCAATGAGGTCAAGGAGGTTGGATGGGGCCAGATTACAGAAGATATTAAAAGTCATAGCGTGGTTAAGAATCTGCCTGCCAATGCAGGGGACACGGGTTCGAGCCCTGCTCGGGGAAGATCCCACATGCCACGGAGCAACTAAGCCTGTGCGCCACAACTACTGAGCCCGCATGCCACAACTACTGAAGCCCGCGTGCCTAGAGCCCATGTTCCGCAACAAGAGAAGCCCACACACCGCAACAAAGAGTAGCCCCTGCTCACCACAACTAGATAGAGCCCATGCGCGGCAACAAAGACCCAGCGCAGCCAAAAATAAACACATAAATACATTTATTAAAAAAAATCATAGCAGAGGAGTTCCAACTTGACTTGCTTGGAAATGGAGAGCCTTTGAAGATTTCTGAATTACGAGATAGCAAAATGAACTTCAGCTTCTCCAGTGAATGACCACTGGACAGTGGCAATTTCCTTCACTTCACATAATGCCTGACTGCTAGGATAGTTGAGAGATCAAGTAAAATAGTGAGCATTCTACACAGACCTCAGCTGTGATGATGAAAGTATGAAGATTCTATTTAGTTTACAGAAACTTGCCTTTAATCGTCAACTGATTACAATACACCTATTCTGCAAAGCAAGGGATATATATATAAAGCTCTATTTCAACACTCAGTAAGAAGTTTGGTTTTTTAAATAAATTTATTTATTTTATTTATTTGTTTAGGCTGCGTTGGGTCTTTGTTGCTGTGTGCGGGTTTTCTCTAGTTGCGGTGAGCAGGGGCTACTCTTCGTCGTGGTACGTGGGCTTCTCATTGTGGTGGCTTCTCTTGTTGTGGAGCACGGGCAGGCTTCAGTAGTTGTGGCGCACGGGCTTTGTTGCTCCGTGGCATGTGGGATCTTCCCAGACCAGTGATTGAACCCGTGTCCCCTGCATTGGCAGGCGGATTCTAATCCACTGCGCCACCAGGGAAGTCCCTCGGTAAGAAGTTTTAATTAAAGGTGTTAAAATTGTAAAATAGCCATATACATAATATCAATAAGAGCATCCCTGATGGCCAGGAGAGATTGAGTGAAAGAAATTAACTTTGAAGACTTAGACATTAGACTTTTTCTAAATATACCCTTAGGTTTTTTAATTGTAGTCTTAACTGATACTATTGATATAAGAGCTAAGTATAGAGACAAATATTGTATAAAGGAAATTTAACTCATTATTTTTAACTAAAGGGATTATAAAATAAACCTAAGACCTCATTAGAGGCCAAGTTTTTGCAAAGATAGACAAATTAAGCTATGGTTGGCAGGGATGCATGTGATACAATTTTGAAACACTTGTAATCTATGAGTCAGTACCTCTGGAATGTTGGAGAAGAAAGAATGGCAGTAATCAACCCAAGAGGACACAAAGGTATGTGCTCTGTGAGCTGTTCCAAGTCTATTTTAGCAAGTGCACATGTCTGCAAAATGAAAGATACTCTCCAAGTGGTCAAATGGCATCTGAATCATATAGGTTTGTTTTTTTAAGTCTTTTAAAATCATTTCAAATCTAACCAGACTCTAAAAATCTTCAGTAAAACAAACAATTTTCAAATTTTAGAAAGGGGTTTAAGGGAAAAGATATATTGGGATTACAGTTTATAATTTATAAATATTGCCATTATCTGTTTTTAGTATGATTAAGTCACTATATTCCATAAAAACACATGTCTCTGATCACTAAAAAAGCAGAAAACAGCCCACAAACTGTTTCCTAAAACTTCAGTGACGTATAGTTGATTTACAATGTTGTATTTAATTTCTGCTGTACAGCAAAGTGACTCAGTTATACATATATATATATTATTTTTCATATTCTTTTCCATCATGGTTTATCACAGGGTATTGAATATAGTTCTCTGTGCTAGACAGTAGGACCTTGTTGTTTATCCATCCTATATATAATAGTTTGCATCTGCTAATCCCAAACTCCCACCCCTCTCCCCTACCCTCCCTCCCCGTTGGCAGCTACAAGTCTGTTCTCTATGTCAGTGTCTCTTTTTGTTTCGTAGATATGTTCATTTGTGTCGTATTTTAGATTCCACATATAAGTGATATCATATGGCATTTGTCTTTCTCTTTCTGACTTACTTCACTTAGTGTGATAATCTCTAGTTGCATCCATGTTGCTGAAAATGGCATTATTTCATTCTTTTTAATGGCTGAGTAATATTCCATTAAATATACATACCACATCTTCTTTATCCATTCATCTGTCCATGGACATTTAGGTTGTTTCCATGTCTTTGCTATTGTAAATAGTGCTGCTATGAACATAGGGGCACATGTATCTTTTCAAATTATAGTGTTGTCTGGATATATGCCCAGGAGTGGGATTGCTGGATCTTATGGCAACTCTATTTTTAGTTTTTTGAGGAACCTCCATACTGTTCTCCATGGCTGCACCAATTTACATTCCCACCAACAGTGTAGGAGGGTTCCTTTTTCTCCACACCCTCTCCAGCATTTATTATTTGTAGACTTTTTAATGATGGCTATTCTGACTGGCATGAGGTGGTACTTCACTGTGGTTTTGATTTGCATGTCTCTAATAATTAGTGATGTCAAGCATTTTTTCATGGTGCCCAAACTGTTTTTGAAGTTAGTAGAAGACTGTTTTGTTTGGTGACTCACCAGAAGAATTCTTAAGACTCAGTGGCAGGTTACACTCATGGCTAAAATGTATTACAGCAAAAGCAGCAGGGAACAGATGTGCATCCGTGTGTCCAGAGAGGTTCAGTACAGGCTTCTGATGTCTCTCCCTGAAGATCACACAGGACCACTTTCTCTCTGGCAGAGCTGTTTGGGATTATGTGGAATGTCCCTGTCCCTTTATAGGGGGCAGGTCACATAAGTATATTCTGCTACACAACCAGCCGTGACAACCAAAATCAAGACTCATCAACACAGGTGCACATCATCACTCTTGAGATCTGTGCAAAGCAACCTGACCAGCCAGTATAGCATGATCCATTATCTCTAAGCATATATAAGAACATTATCAATGGCTAACATAAAGAAGATTCCAGGGGTCGCATTCCTAGGTGTTGGTCAAAGGTCAATCATGGTTCCTTTGGAGACATGTAAGGAGTAAGCATACAGACCTGCTGTGAGGACTCTTCTGTCAGTGATATTTTGGAATGAACCAAAGGGAGCAAGCCCGCAACATGGTATTACTGCTGAGAACATGGCTTGTCAGCTCTATCACTCGGCCTTCCCAAAGTTTCTCCCCCGGCAAGACTGTCCTCTGCTTCCTCTCCTGTCCTCATTCCTAAGTCCCACATCCCCTTAAATTCCCAAGGCATTGGTTGATGACCCAGGGACCCGTGCCCAGATGGAAGCCATCATTTGTGCACTCAGGTCCAGCAACCTAATCTGTGGGATCTGCTGAAAACATGGAAATACTGGGCCCCTTGTTCAAAAGTCCTTAAAAATTTCAAGACAGTGACAGCAAAGCATTAGACCAAGAGGCCTTTCCAAGCACAGAGCCCTGGGGAACTATACTGGTTATATACCCATGAAGCATGTCCTGAGTGCAATGATAATGTTCTGGAGGTTGGCCTCTCCCAAGAGACCACGTTACTGATCAAAAGGTGACTTGGTGAGCCTAGAGTCAGATAGGAAGTTGGGTGTAGCCGAGAAGCTGTGCGTGTCGCACTAACTTAGGGTGGTGGGATTTTCTGGCGTATGCTAGACAGCTAGGGGGTGGTGGAGAGGAGTGTTGTTGTGAAGTCAGATCACTCGTAGTTTGCTCCCCCCAAGCAGTGTGACCTTGGAAAGTCACATAGCCTCCCAGCCTCCATTTCCACCTCAATAAAACAGACCTGATAATGGCACTGAGTTTATGGGGCAGTTGTGAATGTTGAAAGAGATAATGTACGGGAAGCCACTTCGTAGACTAAAGCACTCTGCAAGCGTTATTAGCCTTGTCTCTGGAGGTATCTCTATATAGATAACGAATATTCATGTATGATTTCCTCTTCCCTGGACAGCACTGGAGTCAGGCAGGTAAATACTTTTCTTTTCCAACTTTTTTCCCCAGACAATAATGCTTCTGTCATTACGGCATTACAACACAGCCTCGTGTTCTCTTTCCCCAAGTCACAAATAAAGTGACTTTATTTCAGGAGAGACTGATACATCCGTATCATCCAGGTGGAGTAACTTCTGTTGATGGCTAATCTTATGCACTTTACGTTTTGTTCGAATTCACTTCAAATTCAGAGAATGTCACTGTCAAAACTTGTCCCTAAATTGTGGGTTTGTCACACTCTATAATTCCTGCTGTTACCTATGTACAGAATACATTTTGCTCTTGTTAAACCTGTAGCTTCTTAATTACTGCTCTGTGCACATAAAGATCTTGATAAATATTTGCTAAGTCAATGAATTAGTGAAGGAATAAATGCAAGGAAGAGAATATCATCATCTGGAGATACCAAAGGATTAAATGCTGAAACTTGTTTCTGAAACAAACACAATTTCTTTGACGTCAGAAATACTAGTTCTCCTGCTAGCTCCCTAAACACTCCGAGTACAAGGAAACACACTCTCGGCAGGTGCAGTATTGATCCCAGGAAAGAGGCGGTGCCAGTGTGAGCAGCTGCCTGGACTCATGTGAGATAGAATGGAATGAGATGAGCCTCCGATCAGCTTTCCCTGGATGGGAAAAGAGCTCCAGCCTTGGGGTTCTGAGTCTGTTTCAGTGTGGTCGAAGGGGTCCTCCAGGGACCAGATCTGGCGTTCAAATCCCTCCAGGAAGGGCCTGTCTGGATGTCTGTGGTCCTTTCACTTCCTGATTTCCCTCCTTATGCCGCATCTCCCCTTTCTTTTTCCTCCCACTGTATAACAAACACACAATCAGGGCCACTGCTGATATATCCAAGGTCAGATTCAAACCATGAGTCATCATGAGGACTGACCCCGTTCCCACGGAACACTGAACAGTTGAACTGGTCCTCTTAGAAGTATTGTACTGCGTCCTTGGCCTGAAAGACTAGGCTAGCTTTTGGAGGTGTCTTAGAGGAAAGAAAAAAATGGTTTTCATCTCCCAACCTCTATTTCCTAAATATGTTTGGGCCAGGAGTGTCCTAAAGGCTCAATAAGTGTGTATTGACAGGCTGAAGAGTTCCCCCTGTCTAGGCTAGGCAACTCACAGCAATGGAAGCTCACAGTTGAGAATGTGGCTGTGATCTCAGTTAGTACCTGATTCCACGTCTTGGGGCAAGAAAAATCAGGATGGTTTGGGGACATCATGTTTTGCCAAAAAACAAGAATACCTGTAAGGAGGCCAGAAACAGAGCTGAAGTAAGTCACTTGTCCTGAAGGCTGGGAGACTTCCCAAGAAATGCCAATGGAAGTAAATTTCCTGCTCTAAAAATGAAAGTGTTCAATTTTTAATGTAATGAAAGAGACATGTGACTGATTCAGAGCGTTCAGCCTTTGGATAACTAAGAAACCCCAAATTAAGATGACACAAAGCCCTTAAATGAGAATTGAGAACCGTCTGCAAAACGTTTGCACAAAGCTAAAATTTTCATTGCTTGTGCCCCCAAGGTCCCTAGAAAACAGAGGGAAAATCATTTAAGCTTGGTTATGGTGACACTGACAGCGCCCATGGGCTGATTTTGGAGATGATCTTCGGCCCCAGAGAGTTCAGCATGCTCGAGTTATGGCACTGGTTTAATTAAATAGGGTAAGAAGTCAAAATGGATGATTTGGGAGGAGCTAACGTTCCCCAGGAGTGGTTTTGGCAAATTGAATTTTCAGCAGTTAGAATGAGATTTTCCTTCTTGTCGCTAAGGAATGGCTTTTCTTCACTATACAAAGATGAAACTCCCTTCTGAGAAGAAAAGGAAAGTATAGTAACAGATGTAAAGATGGAAAAATCATCATGGACTCTGGTTTAAAAAAGACATATATTTTCTAGCTCTGTCACAATTAAATCTGGTCCCACAGCAATGGCAGCTTATTTATTTACTTAATCACAACTGTTGGGTCCTAATATTACTCTCTACTAATAGGAGAAAGGAATCCTGGAGGGTACCAGATTCTGTGTGTTGGGACAAGAGAAATCAGGACGGTTTTGGAACATCATGTTTTGCCAAAAAACAAGGATGCCTTTAAGGAGGCCAGAAACAGAGCTCAAGGGCAAAGCAATTTGCTTTAAAGAGTCTCCCACTGTGAAAAGAGTCTCTGGAACAATACACTTTATCCTTAATGTAGTTAGGCCAAGTCGATTCCAGGAAAGACCACGAGTTCAGGATACTCGCAAAGAAACAGCAACATAAATTATACAAAAGGTAATTGTAGTACACTTTCCAAGGACTAGGTAGTTGCATTTTATGGCTTGGCAAACAAGAAGAATGGCGATTCTGTATTCAGAAGTACCTCCTTCCGCCAGATAAATAAAGCCATTTCTTAGGCAGTTCTAAGGGACACTGCACCCTGACTGGTGGTGGCCGCATGGCAGAAGTGACCTGTTTCTCCTCTAGGTCAGCTTTACTGGTGGAAACACTGCTAAACTTGGGGCAGCTTGGAGATGGATGCTGGAGAAAGGAACGAGGAATGTGGGGCTGGGGCTAGAGGAGAGTGAAAGGTCAGACCACCAGGTAATGTTGCAGGCAGAGTTGTGTCCCTCTCAAATCCACAGGTGAAGCCCTAACCCCCAGGACCTCACAGTGTGACTGTATTTGGAGATGGGGTCTTTAAAGAAGTTATTCAGTTGAAATGAGGCCAGAAAAGTGGGCTCAAATCCAATCTGACTGGTGTCCTTATAAGAAGAGGAAATTTGGACACACAGAGGGACCCCAGGCACAGAGGAAAAGCCTTGTGAAGACACGTTGAGAAGGTGGCTGTCTGCAAGCCAAGGAGAGGGGCCCCAAAAGAAACCAACCTACTGACACTTTGATCTTGGACTTTGGGCCTCCAGAACTGTGAGAAATAAATGTCCAAGTCACCCAGCCTGTGATACCTTGTTATAGCAGCCCTAGTAATCTAATACAGGTAGGATAGGCTATCAGAGGGCCTCCAAGACCACAATTAAAAATGAATATGTAGGGCTTCCCTGGTGGCGCAGTGGTTGAGAGTCCGCCTGCCGATGCAGGGGACACAGGTTCGTGCCCCGGTCCGGGAAGATCCCACATGCCGTGGAGCAGCTAGGCCCGTGAACCATGGCCGCTGAGCCTGCACGTCCGGAGCCCGTGCTCCACAATGGGAGAGGCCACAACAGTGAGAGGTCCAAGTACAGGAAAAAAAAAAAAAAAAAGAATATGTATCTAAAATTAAAAAGGAATGAGGAGAAGTGTCACGATCACCAAAAACAAGGAAAGTCTAAGAACTCGTCACAGTCAATAGGAGCCCAAGGAAATATGACGAACAACTGTCATGTGGTGTTCTGAATGGGATCCTGGAACAATAAAAGGGTATTAGGTAAAAACTAAGGAAACCTGAACAAAGCATGAATTTTAGTTAATAATAATGTATTGATATTGGTTTGTTAATTATAACAGATATGCCAAATTAATGTAAGTTGTTAGTGATGGGGAAAATGGGTCTGGGGTGTATGAAAACTCTTTGTACTAGCTTTGCAATTCTTTTGCAAATCTAAAATTTTAAAGTTTATTTTTTAAAGGTAATGGGAAGCTGGGGCTTCCCTGGTGGCACAGTGCTTGAGAATCCGCCTGCCAACGCGGGTTCAATCCCTGGTCCGGGAAGATCCCACGTGCCGCGGAGCATCTGAGCCCGTGTGCCACAACTACTGAGCCTGTGCTCTAGAGCCCATGAGCCACAACTACTGAGCCTCCAAGCCACAACTACTGAAGCCCGCGTGCTCTAGGTCCTGCGTGCTGCAACTACTGAGCCTGCGTGCTGCAACTACTGAGCCTGTGTGCTGCAACTACTGGAGGCCATGTGCCTGGAGCCCGTGCTCCACAACAAGAAAAGCCACTGCAGTGAGGGGCCCGCAAACAGCAACGAAGAGTAGCCCCCGCTCACCACAACTAGAGAAAGCCCGCACGCAGCAACAAAGACCCGACGCAGCCAAAAATAAATAAATAAATAAAATTAAAGGTAATGGGAAGCATTTATATAAAATTCTAAGAAACTATAGTGACAGAAAGTCCACCAATGTTTGCCTAGAGGAGCAGGTAGGGAGAGGCACCCAACTACAGAGGGGCAGTTGGTGCGTTTTGGGGGACTATTGTGATGGTGGTTACACAATTACCAAAATTCGTCAAATACCTTAAAATACATGAATTTGACCGCATGTAAGTAATACCTTCATAAAAGATGTTGAAAGTTTCTTAAGTTGCTGTGTAAGAGTCTATGGAACATTATTTCAGCAGCAGGATGGGGAATGGCTTGGTGTGAGATCAGCAAGGAGGCTATCACAGGAACCCAGGCAAGCACAGGCCAGAATCGGAACAAAGAGCTGGGGGTTGAAATGGGTGACTTCCAACTGCACCAGAGAAGGGGGATGGTGATTGAAATAGCTCTCATTCACTCAGTGTGAACACCCATTGTCTCTTTTAACCCCCACTCAGCCCCTGAGAAGAAGAGGATATTATCCCTGCTTCACAGAGAAGAATTGACTCTGAGAAGTTAGGAAAGTCCTAGGAGCCTGGAGAGATGTCCCAGACGGGACTGCTGTCAGATATCAGGACCCTTCTTTTCCTGTTAGAATTCATTCCACTGATTTTCAGGTATTAGGATCTTTCTTGGTGATAATGCTTGTTTATATTATAGAACGAGTTAGTTACATAAAATATGACAGGATTAGCTATCAGGCAGTCTTCCATGTTAAAGTTTACAGACCATAAGTCTCAGAGATGAATAGCAAATTGTTCATCAATCTCCTGACCTAGACTATACACCTCACATCCACAGGAAGGGAAAAGAAACCCAGAACATGCCCCAGTCAGACATTCATAATGGCTTTTTTTTTTTTTTTTTTTTTTTTTTGTGGTACGCGGGCCTCTCACTGTTGTGGCCTCTCCCGTTGTGGAGCACAGGCTCCGGACGCGCAGGCTCAGCGGCCATGGCTCACGGGCCCAGCCGCTCCGCGGCATGTGGGATCTTCCCGGACCGGGGCACGAACCCGTGTCCCCTGCATCGGCAGGCGGACTCCCAACCACTGCGCCACCAGGGAAGCCCTCATAATGGCTTATTTTTAAAAGCGCCTGATACCTGAAAGCCATGGATTTCATGCTTTCCTCTATCTCCCATGGTGTCCAGCCCTGGGCATTATTCTTACCTGAAGTACAATTATTTCTTGGTTGGTTGAACTTGACTAGAGTATTTGTTTGAGTTGGAAAACCATGAAGGCATTTCTCAAATTGGAGCAGACTTACAGTCACCACAGAAGTTATATTTTTATAGATGCCTCTGTAAGAATGAAACATCTCATGGGAAATGGGACTCATTCCCGTTCACATGTATCTGCACACACATGATGGAGGGGATGGCTTCTTATATGAATGTGGAATGGCTCCAACGTTTACTAGATGCCTATTTGTGCAAGTGTTTGTTTTAAAGCCTGCCCTGCTCACTAGAGGGGAGAGTGTCTCTTATTTAACGTGGTTCCTGGCACATTTAGAAATCAATAACCAGCGGTTGACAGAGTGTGCTTGGTGCTACATAACGAGGTCGGCATTTTGTGTGTGATTTCATTGAACCCTCTCAATAGCCCAAAGGGTATGAATCATTCTCATTAGACAGAGGAGTAAACTAGAGGGTTGCAGTGACTTATTTAAGGTCCTGCAGCAAGTAATTAGCTTCATCCAATAGGAGTTTGAAACCAGGGCTACACAGCCCTGTAAGCCTGAACTCTCTCCATTGATTAAGAGCAGGGAACCTCCCAGGAACCACATAAGGGCCTGGAGACACTACTAAACCCTCTATTCTTCCTACCCTTCCCTCTCTACCCCGCCTAAAAAAAGACCCACATACATACTGTTTTCAACCACCCACTGGATGATAATTGTAATTTCACGTTTAGATTTTCTTTGTTGTTGTTTTTTAAATTAATTTTTATGGGAGTATAATTGATTTACAATGTTGTGTTAGTTTCTGCTGTACAGCAAAGTGAATCAGGTATAGATATACATGTATCTACTTCTTTTTAGATTCTTTTCCCATACAGGTCATTACAGAGCATTGAGTAGGGTTCCCTGTGCTCGGTTCTTATTAGTTGCCTATTTTATTTAGAGTAGTGTATATATGTCAGTCCCAGTGTCCCAATTTATCTCTCCCCTACTCCACATTTAGATTTTCTTTAACCCACGAGTTATAAACCAGTAGGCGACAAACCGAATCTGGTCCAGCAACAAGTCTTGTTTAGCATGGTGATTTTTAAAAACTTGAGCTTGAATTTTTACACAGCTTCCACCAGACCCTGTGGTCTTGGACTAGGCTGTTTTGCTCACTTGTTTTACATGTTACAGGCAGCCCCGTAGAGTCTGAATTAAAACTGAATCCCAGTTAAAGTGAAAACACCCCTTGGGGAGGCTAATACTTCAAACTGTTATTAGTTTGTACCTTATTGTGACTAAGCTTAAAATTCTCTACTGGGGACTTCCCTGGTGGTCCAGTGGTTAAGAATCCGTGCTCCCAATGCAGGGGGCCCAGGTTCGATCCCTGGTTGGGGAACTAGATCCCGCATGCTGCAACTAAGACCCAGTGCAGCCAAATATATATATATATATATATATATATATAAAATAACATAACATATATATATTATAACATATATATATATATATATATATATATATATGTTAAATAAATAAATAAATAAAACCCTCTACTGAGGAGAGGTTTTGAAGGGGAAGGAGAGGAGAGGGTGGGAGCTTGGGAAATCTGTGTCCTTCCATACTTTTCCCATAATTTTTTCTGTCTCCCTCCATGTCTGAAAGCTCTGCTTTGTTTATCTGCCTAACTCTCAAGCACAAATCCCTAGCCAATAGTTTCCCAATAGGTAGCATTCATTTCTCTGAAAAATTAACCATGATAACTAGACAATAAGGCAATAATATTCTGTAATAGTCTGTGCCTCAGATATGCCCAATGCCTCAACCTGGTAAGAGTTCACTTCCTTTATGCTGAAATGGGAATAGTCTGAGCTTCCATCCTGTATCATCAGTGAAAGTCCAGGATTCTTATTATTAATAATAATTAACTTTTATTGAGGACTTATTATGTGCCGGGTACTTTGATCTTAGTTTAAACAAGGACACACAGACACACATATACATCTGCATGAATACTCAGTAATTGTCAAGGACAGAAAAGAGCAAAAGCACATTTAAGAAAGAAACTGAAAATGGATAAAGGCGACCTCCTTTTAAATGCGGCCGGGAAAGCCCTGAAGGGGGCGCACTCACTCATCGCAGCTTATGGACCCCACCTTCAGTGCAGCTGCCCACCACGTGCAGCAAATGAAAAACCACCCCAGGCCTCCCCAATTTCCACTTCTGCCTATATGACCAAGCCCCTCTCCTGTGTTCTCCCGCCGTGTCTATGGTTTGCCATTACTTTTCTTATCCCAAATTACAATTCTCTGCTATTCCTGAGTAAACTCATTTTGGTGGTTATTTTACCAGCATGGTTCTTTTGGTCAACATTAAATTATCCTAAAGAGGGACTTCCCTGTTGGCACCGTGGTTAAGAATCCACCTGCCAATGCAGGGGACACGGGTTCGAGCCCTGGTCTGGGAAGATCTCACATGCCGCGGAGCAACTAAGCCCATGTGCCGCAACTACTGAGCCCACACGCCTAGCGCCCGTGCTC
The DNA here is from genome assembly GCF_039906515.1 of Pseudorca crassidens. Classification (NCBI taxonomy): domain Eukaryota; kingdom Metazoa; phylum Chordata; class Mammalia; order Artiodactyla; family Delphinidae; genus Pseudorca; species Pseudorca crassidens. The sequence continues at coordinate 195,128,092 of NC_090296.1, forward strand.
CAATACAAGAGAAGCCACCGCAATGAGAAGCCCGCACACTGCAAGGAAGAGTAGCCCCTGCTCGCTGCAACTAGAGAAAGCCCACGCACAGCAACAAAGACCCAACGCAGCCAAAAATAAATAAATAAATAAATAAATATTATTCTAAAGAAATCATATTTCTTTATAGAAAAGAATGGAAGGACTCAGATTTGCAGGGATGTAATGCCCACATTGAAGACAAATGTTGGAAATATCAATATTACTCAGAACAGTACAGCTCCTCATTTTCTTGGATCTTTTTATTACAAAATAGGATCTTTCTTTACCAAAAAGTCCATTAACATGTTTGTCCAAGAACAGGGGAACAAGGGAACAGTCTGCCCTCAGAGTTAAGTTCAAGCCTCCTCCTCTGGCGAATCTCTCCTCTGAATCTTTGAAATTACAAGTATCTCGCAGTTTTAAAGATCCCAGGGACCCAGATAATCAGGGTAAAGTTATCTGAGCTCACCTCCTTCCAGTTGGTCTAGAATCAAGAGAGCTAGGAGCATAAGCTCCATTTACCCTGACCCAGCAAGTCGTCAAGGTCCCAACTATTTCATTTTTCATAGTCTTAACAGGAAATTACTTTAAATATCAAAAATTCTGAGACGTAATTGAAAATTTCAGTTGTGGTAGCAGTGAAACTATAACCTTACTATAAAATTATAATTTTTAAAGTGTGGTATTGTATTTAGGGAAAAGTGTACTGATATCTGCAATTTATTTGGAAGTACACCAACAAGAAGAAGGATCAATGGATGGATGGATGGAGTAATGGACAGCTGGATGGGTACATAATAAAGTACAGCAAAGTGTTTGTAAATGTAGCATCTTGATCGTAGCTATGCAGGTGTTCACTATACAATTCTGTTGACTTTGCTGTAAGTTTAAATTTTTATTTTTATATTTTAAAACTTGCTGTAGGGCTTCTCTGGTGGTGCAGTGGTTAAGAATCTGCCTGCCAATGCAGGGGACATGGGGTTGAGCCCTGGACCAGGAAGATCCCACATGCCACGGAGCAACTAAGCCCGTGCGCCACAACTACTGAGCCTGCGCTCTAGAGCCCGCAAGCCACAACTACTGAGCCCATGTGCCACAACTACTGAAGCCTGTGCACCTAGAGCCTGGGATCCACAACAAGATAAGCCACCAAAATGAGAAGCCTGTGCACCGCAACGAAGAGTAGCCCCCGCTCGCCGCAACTAGAGAAAGCTTGCGCACAGAAACGAATACCCAAGGCGGCCCAAAATAAATAATAAAATAAAATAAATAAATTTATATAAAAAAAACTTGCTGTAAATTTAAAAATTAAAGGCAAAGGAATACACAAATAGATCAATAGAATCCTTAATCATAGAGAGCCCAGAAACGTACCCAGGAGTATATGGGAACTCAGCGTATGACTAGCAATATAAAGTAGTGGGGAATGATTAACTATTTAATAAATGGTGCTGTGAAAAGCAGTTGTCCATAAAAAAATGGATCCCCACCTCAATTATCCCCATGGTCTAGTCTTTTGCACTGAACTGCTCCAGGCCTATTTTTTTTTCTCTGTGGTAACTCCAGGGCCTGGTGTCTACTAGGTGGTGAGTAAATATTTGTTGAATGAAGACCTCAGTCCTGGGAGATACGCTGTGGATCGGAGGATTTCCATGATCCGTGCTGTTGCCGAGGTTTGGAGCCAGGGAGCTGAGTCCCGAGTCCACCCTCTTTTCTGTTCCTCATCAGCTGAGCTAATGCAACCGTCACACTGACTTCTGACGGCAAAGAAACAAACTCAATGATGAGTGATGAGTGATGCGAGATTATCCTGACTTCATTCAGTGGCTGACAGAGCTCCCTTGAAGATTTGCAGGAACAGAATTTGTGGCTGTTTGTTCTTCCTAAGGTTATTACAAGTGGGACAGGGAAGTAGGATTTGAGGGGGTCAAGGAGGAAATAAAAATGTAGAAATAAATGATGGACCCCAAATTACAGATTATATGCACATAAAGTATGCATCACAGATACGTGTGTAATAGAGAAAGCCCGCGCGCAGCAACGAAGACCCAATGCAGCCAAAAATAAATAAATTTATTAAAAAAATAACTCTTCCCTTTATTTTAATACATAAGTCTATATAACCTTTAGAATAAATCAAAGAAGATGAAGAGTTGCCAGTAAAAAAAAAAAAGCTTAATGCCAGAGATTCCTCCTACCTAAAATCTTTGTTTTTACTGTTGATTTGAATGAAACGACACATTTTCCTTCTAGTGGTTTCCTCATTCATCTGTAGTAGAGTAGCTCTTTATCCTCATGAGCATGAGAACTACCAACTGCAAATGGGCTGAGTACAAATCACCTTTAGAAACTTCAAACAATCACATCCATTTAAATGTTGTTGAATAAAAGGTTTGAAACCTGAGAGGTTCCTCCAGCCAACAAGCTATTCTAATACTATTTTACTGCGACTTGATTTAATTACCACCCGTACAGGATATATTTACCATCCCGGATCTTGAAAAAGACCATAACCCTTATAAAGATTGTATTTATACAGCTTTGTACTTTAGCTTGATTACTTTGCGTATTTGTACAGGTGAAACCCAAAGGTAGGACACTCCTGCAAAAGGTTTAACCGGAATAGACATGCTACAGCACGATCAGGATTAGGGTAAGAGATACGTCATCTTCTTGACTTAAAGATTCTCCTCGTTTAGTCCTGTCTGTAACTAAGATGCCTACGATAAAATATCAGACTCTATTCTTGATCATTATCATACTTCAGGGCCTCCAAAATTAGAGAGAAGTTTTCATTACCTGTCCAAATAGGCTTTGTCCTGACTTCTAGTCTTGTGGAGTGACAGTCATGAACAGAATCGAAAGGCAGGTGGGCAGTGGTGACACATCAAGGTTCAAGGTTCCAAAGGTTCTTCAACATTAAGAAACATACTTGGAAGGAGTTGATTCTGCTGACCAGTTAGAAAACCTGGAAGTATCTGAACTCCACGAAGGTATTCACTGAGAATGGATTTCGAGTTGTCTGCCTTGTAATTCAGCTTATTCAGACATTTGTTTTTGTTGTGTTTTTGATAAAGAAAAGAGCAGTTGATGGAAGGGCACAGACTGACTGTCCTTACTATGTTAAAAATCAAGTCTTTAACAGAAACGGACAACATAGTGACTTCCTAAGTGACCCGAGACATTGGTGTAGTGGATGCTGTGATGTACCATCCAAACTCCCGAATTTCCCATTCTTGCCTGAGGGTGACGGTGGCTCAGCACATCTGTGGGAACTGCCCTCCACAGAGGCAGCTGCCTCACCTAAGATTAGGCCCCCTCCCCAGGGGCAGCCAACATCCAATGATCAGCCCTTTGTCTCGATTAGAATAACTCCCTGCTCCAAAGCTTTGCCATAAAATCAACTGAGGCCTGTGCTGCAACAGCACCCCAGGCCAACTCCCCTTTAAACCTGCTTCCCCCACTCCCTTGCAGGCAGTGCTGTCGAGAGCACTGCCCAATTTACCTCCTGTGAATAAATTTCTGCCTCAGAGACTTTCCCCCATCAAACCCAGCTAAGACATAAGGCAAAATTCTTTGGTAGGATTAGAGATAACCATTTTTATGTCATTGCAGATTATTACTCAATTAAGCTGAATGGACTGGCTGCAGTTAAATTCCTGATGGCTCTCCTGTGGATTTGTTCTGCCTACTCCTAGGGGTACAGACTTGGTTGTATATATGTTCATTTGAAAAGGAGTCTGCAAAAATAAAAAATTGTAGAATATATACAAGTCTGGTTTTTAGAAAATAGAATTAACAAGCTTGTCAAATCACAGTAAATATATGAATGAATAGGAGACACTTTAGTTTCTACTTTCTCAATTATGTGTATTTTCCTTATAATACAATTAATTGTTAATATGGAGTGACTCTCTGAAAAAGAATGAGACCTTGGGCATTGAAGACATGACCAAGATGTACCTGGTCAAATCATGGTACATCCAGTCCAATGTTCTGGCAGATTTTGTGAAAGATCTTGACAGTCATCCCTGATATCAACTTCAAAATGTCAGGAAGGGGCTTCCCTGGTGGCGCAGTGGTTGAGAGTCCGCCTGCCGATGCAGGGGACACGGGTTCGTGCCCCGGTCCGGGAAGATCCCACATGCCGCAGAGCAGCTGTGCCCGTGAGCCATGGCTGCTGAGCCTGCGCGTACGGAGCCTGTTGCTCCGCAATGGGAGAGGCCACAACAGTGAGAGGCCCGCGTACCGCAAAAAAAAAAAAAAGTCAGGAAGTTTACCCCAAATACCCATTCTTTGTGCTGTCGTGGCACTGCTTTTACAGAACCTATCCCTGTGATGTACACTTATTCTAATTCCCCCACTAGACTAGGCCTTCCTCAGTGGAAATTATGCACATCTGTATCCCTCTACCTCTTGAGCGTAGTAATTAATAGGCCCTTACTGAATTCCAGTTTCAATCAGTAGAGGATTTATTAGCACTTATGAGATCTTGGGCACCAAGCTAAACATTGTTTGAGAAAATGAGTCACAGTTACTACCCTCCAGGAACATGTTATATTCCTGGGGTTATAACCCACTTAAACAGCTAGAGACCATTTAAGGGTGGCCAATTACATATGATAACCTAAATATTCACATTTATCTTTGATTTCCCCTGACGCTCCACTAAAGTAACAGTACAGAATTACAAAACTCCTAAAGCCATAAGTGTAGAGAAAACTTGAGAAAAGATCATCAGCAAACAGGATTTCAGCAAAACGTTGGAAGTGTGTAACTGCCTAAAAAGCCCCGAGGTTGCTAAAACCTAAGCTTGCAGGGCGGAAAGCCAGAAGTCAGTCAATTCTCCACACAGAAACCCAGAAAGCTTGCAGACATCAGGAGGCGGGCGTGCAGGGTAGAGCTGAGAATAGGAAGAGTTAGTTGGAAGTTTATATAGGGAGCTGTTAAAATGCAATTCCCCCGACCAAAGCGCCAGAAGATTGCAGCTTCCCCAGCACAACACGGGGAAGGAAGCTCACTGTGGAGAAGTCGAACCAGAAAACCTGTGGAGTCTGGGACACCAGACTCTGCTGAAGAGAGGGGTGAGTTGCCTGACTGAAAATAGGGAGACACAATAAAAGTATACAAACTGAATGTCGACATCACCCAAACCTACTCACCTCAGAGAAAACTGGCCACGAGACTCATGTTCACCTCCCAAGAAACTGGAGAATTCCTCTCTCAGGAAACTAACCAGTCCAAAAGAAATGTCTACGTAAAATGACAGCTTAGAGTTTCCCTGATGAAATTGCTAGGTCCTGCCCAATCACACAATGGTGAAGAACATCACTCTCCAAACCCTACTCACATGTACAGAGCTTCTAAGTGTTTAAGTTTCTCACTCAGCGTATTAGGACACCAAGGGCCACCACACGTTTGAGAAAATCCTCTAACGTGAGTGACAGAAACCAAAACAAACCACAGAAAAAATTCAGAAAATTAAAAAACAAAATAGAGCCTCAGAATAAGAGAAGATATTGTTCTATGAAGCAAGAACCAATTTCACTAAAAACTCCATTCAGAGAATAAAAATTCAGAAAGTTATATCTATATAAATATATATATATATATACACACACACACACACACACACACAACAGAAGAGTTGAAAGTAAAGTTGAGAGAATCTCTCAAAAAGGAGAACAAAAACCAAGGAAATGGAAAATAGGAAAGAAAAGAGAAGTATAGATAAAATGATACTAAAAGCTGCCTGGAAGAAAAATGCAGATCACGCACAAATGATCAGGACTCAGGGGAAATCAGATTTCTCCACCACTGCAGTAGGAGCTAGAAGACAGTGGACAAATGCCTTCAGACTATCAAGAGTAGCTTTATTCTTCTAATGAAGATTTGGAATGTGTCAGCAGCAAACAACTGGGGGAAAGTGAGGCAATTATTAACTCCAGGAAAAACAAAAAATTGTACAAGATAGAAAATGTAATCATAGTACATTACATGGCTAAGCTGTGAATAACGATTATTTAGAATGTAAACACTGTACACTAATTTTAAAATGGTGATAGAAATACATTGGGAAGGGACTGCTCTGGTGGCGCAGTGGTTAAGAATCCGCCTGCCAATGCAGGGAACATGGGTTCGATCCCTGGTCCGGGAAGATCCCACGTGCTGCAGAGCAGCTGATCCTGTGCACCACAACTGCTGAGCCTGCGCTATAGAGCCCGTGAGCCACAACTACTGAGCCTGCGTGCCACAACTACTGAAGCCCATGTGCCTAGGGCCCATGCTCCGCAACAAGAGAAGCCACCGCAATGAGACGCCCGTGCACCGCAACGAAGAGTAGCCCCCGCTCACCACAACTGGAGAAAGCCTGCATGCAGCAGTGAAGGCCCAACGCAGCCAAAAATAAATAAATAAAAAATTTAAAAATAAATAAATAAAATAGATAACCAATAACCAACAAGGATTTACTGTATAGCACAAGGTATTATTGAGTACAAAAATACTCAATATTTAGTAATAACCTATAAGGGAAAAGAATCTGAAAAAGTATACACAAACACACACACACACACACACACACACATATATAGCCGAGTCACTGTGCTGTAACCCAAAACTAACATGATATTGTAAATCAACTATACTTCAATAAAGAAAAAAAAATAAATGAAAGCATTTGGCAAAATCTAAAATAAAAAAAAAAAGAGAAAGAAAGAAAAGAAAACAAATATGAAGGGAAATACCAGAAGAGATTGCTCAGAGTTAAAGTGATTGCTTTAAAAAATAGAAATGGGGATTGGACTGGGTGGAGGAAGAACTTCTGTTTTTCACTGTTGTAATTTTACTTTTAAACTAGAACATGTTGTTTGTTTGTTTGTTTTGCGGTACACGGGCCTCTCACTGTTGTGGCCTCTCCCGTTATGGAGCACAGGCTCCAGACGTGCAGGCCCAGCAGCCATGGCTCACGGGCCTAGCCACTCCGCGGCATGTGGGATCTTCCCGGACCGGGGCACGAACCCGCGTCCCCTGCATCAGCAGGCGGACTCTCAACCACTGCGCCACCAGGGAAGCCCACATGTGTTATTTTTATTAAAATATTTTAGGGACTTCCCTGGTAGCACAGTGGTTAAGAATCCTCCTGCCAGTGCAGGGGACACGGGTTCGAGGCCTGGTCTGGGAAGATCCTACTTGCTGTGGAGTAACTAAGCCTGCGAGCCACAACTACTGAAGCCCACATGCCACAACTACTGAAGCCCGTGCACCTAGAGCCCGTGCTCCGCAACAAGAGAAGCCACCGCAATGAGAAGCCCATGCACCGCAACAAAGAGTAGCCCCCGCTCTCTGCAACTAGAGGAAGCCCGTGTGCAGCAACGAAGACCCAACGTAGCCAAAAATAAATAAATTAATTAATTAAAAAAATTTTTAAATGTCCTAAAGAATTAAACTATGATAGTAAATACAGTACAGGGGTTTTCTGTCTGATCTGTAAAATAATTCTGTGCTGAAAAACCATTTGCAGATGGGGAGACTTGACCAAAGATGGGTAGGATTTGGATGACACAAGGGAGAGACATTCAGGGTGGGATCAACATGACCTTGAAATTAGCACATTATAAGGGCGGGGGGTGGGGGGGGCAGTCAGTGAAATGGCCAGTTGCCAGGAGTCAAGAAAGTAAGTTGTGGAACAGTGGGAAAATCCTGCTTACATAAGGGGAAGTCAGATGGAAGAAGGACTTGGGATTTAAGTAGAGGAACTTGAACTTGTTTGAGAAAAAAGGGACTTGTAGATTCTTGAGAAATGAAATTATGTAATAAAAGCAGTATTTTAGGAAATTTAATCTGAAAATTGTATGCAACTAGTGGATATGGGAGGCAATTGTTCAGTCTTTTTCATCATTACATCCCCAGCACCTGTTGGGTGCTCATAGGAGCTCAACCTGTATTTCCTGAATGATCAAATGTGAAAGAGGCTGGGAGGTGTTGGAGGAATATCAGCATGAAGTAGTAGGGCCATGGACCAGGAATGAGTAGTGGCAATGGAAAGGAACAGGTATTTCCTGAACACATTTGAAAAAGAGAAATACTCTAATTTCCTATTCAAAATGCCCATTTTTTAAAAAGTCACTTCACATTAAATATGAAACAAATTTTCTTATAGTAATGTTACAAACAGTGGTTATGTTCTCAGACCCCCTCCAACTATTTATAATTACTCTAAAATACAGTCCAACCTAAATACACCTATTATACATAAGTAACATTTTATAGGATTATTTCCAGGAGATAAATGTTAAGTTCCAAGTTGTAGGTGATTATTCCAGTTATCTATTGCTATGTAACAAATGTTCAAAATTGAGTGCCTTAAAACAATAACCATTTTATTACAGCTCATGATTCCATGGGTCAGGAATTTGGGCAGGCCTCAGCTGGGTGATTCTTTTGCTCCAAGGGTACCAACTGGGATTACTCACTGGTACTAAAGCGGTGGGTGTGCTGGTCTGGACTGTACAAGGTGGTTTCCTTCACAAGTCTGGTGCTTGGGTGGGGATGGCTGGAAGGCTGGGATCAGCTGGGTCCTATTGACTCCAGCATGGTGTTCTCAGGGTAATTGGTCTTCTCATGTGGCATTTCAGATGCCCCTGAAGGAGTGTTCCAAGAGAACTAAGTGGAAGCTACAGGCTTCTTCTCACCCAGTTTCAGATAGCCCACAGGATCACACTTCTGCCACCTTGTACTGCTTACAACTGAATAAAAGGGCCAGCCAAGAGTCAAGGAGAGAGGCTACACAACAGTGTGATCCAAGTAGGCATGGTTTACTGGAGGACATGCTTTGGAGGTTAACTTGAACAGTGGAGACTTAATGTTCTAAAACTGTATAGGTGGGGCTTCCCTGGTGGCGGAGTGGTTAAGAATCCAACTGCCAATGCAGGGAACACGGGTTCGAGCCCTGGTCCGGGAAGATCCCACATGCCGCAGAGCAACTAAGCCCGTGGGCCACAACTACTGAGCCTGCACTCTAGAGCCCGTGAGCCACAACTACTGAGCCCATGAGTCACAACTACTGAAGCCCATGCACCACAACTACTGAAGCCTGCGGGCCTAGAGCCTGTGCACCGCAACGAAGAGTAGCCCCTGCTTGCCCCGCTCACTGCAATTAGAGAAAGCCCATGCACAGCAACAACGACCCAACGCAGATAAAAATTAATTAGTTAATTAAAAAAAAAATCTGTATAGGTGAAAGTACCACTCACATTTTCATAAGAAAAAAGTTACGTTGATGACTCTCAAACTATACCCTCAAGGAAACCTACTGTTTCACTGCTAATGTTGAATAATGGTGGTCTTTTCTATATTTGGAAGAAAAACTGAGATGAACCATTTTAAAAAAATCATTCTTTTATTTTCTTATGAAAATATTTCTTAAACCCTTTTGCCTGATAGTCCTCACTCGTGTGATAGGGCAATTTTTAGAAATACTTTGGTTTTGGGAATTCCCTGGTGGTCCAGTGATTAGGATTCGGCGCTTTCACTGCCAGGGCCTGGGTTCAATCCCTGGTCAGGGAAGTAAGTTCCCGCAAGCCACGCGGTGCAGCCAAAAAAAAAGAAAGAAAGAAAGAAAAAAGAAAAAGAAAGATTTTGTTTCTCACATAGCCTTCTTCTCCTTCCTGGTTCTCTGCAGTCAGGCACTCTGTGCTCCCTCGCACAGAAGTGTGTATGTCAGACACGAAAGCAGAAGACTCTTGCAGACACTTCCCTTTCTGGATTTTGTTTTCATAAAGCCTGAGCTTCCAGAATCTGTCGTGCAGGAAGAGGGGAAAGGTGAGAGTCAAAAGGCAACAAAAGGACCTTGAACAGCAGAGGTTCCCAGAGCTTCACGGCTTAGCCTTTCCATCCACCTCCATTCCCTCACCAGACCCGTGAAACCTCCTGAGTCACTTCTTTGGATCCTCTACTCCATGGAGCAGAATCTGAAAATCACTGCTCTAGAACAATTATTCCTCAGCTCTTCTGAGTTGGGGAACAGTCGGGACTGGTGGAATGGAAGTTGAGGAACTTCAGATACACAGATTCCCATGTTTCTCTTCTGCATGTATAGGGGATGAAGGAAACATTGGAATGACAGGTGCTTGGGACTTTTTAAGCCTGGGAGTATGGAAGAACGCTGATGCTGGTCATCAAAAATGGAGAGCTGAGTAGTTGCACTCAGTATTTCCAGGGAGCAGAGGATAATTAATTTCATCTCTGGAATGCTAAATTGGAGGTTAAGGTACAGCATTCTAAAAAGGTGGCCTAGAAGCAGCTGGTGAGATGGGAATGTCACACAGGTGAAAAGGTCAGGGCTGTAGATAAGAGATTCCAACAACTGTTGAAGAAGGGAGTTCGGAGAGAACAGAGCAGAGGGCTGAGAACAGAAGCTTTATGAGACCCTGCTACGAAGGATGAAAACTGGTGACCCACCTGCCACGTCAACCTCCTTGAGTGACTGTTGCTTTCTTACTGAAAACATTGTTCTCTAAAATCAGACTATCAGAAATTGCCCATTGAAAGTACATCAGTAAGAAGAAAACATCCCACTCTTGCCGCAGAGTCTCAGGCACAGAGAGGCAGCCCTGAATGATTTCTAAGCCAGGTGCAGAGCTGTGGGTAAGGGGTTTCTGGAGACAACGTTCCACATCTATCTTAACCTTGTAGTTCCAAGGAAACGAGACTTTGGGTTCACTTGTAGTCCAGACATGATGCCACTCACAGCTCTGCGTTGTTGGGACCGATCAAAACACAACTTCATTTAAATTTTACCTAAACTCCGCACTTCCCCGAAAGTCCTGTAACAACTCCATCTTTTTCTGTGTTTGGTGAGATGCCCCAGGGCTCCTAAGATGCGAACTCTCCCCCATTACCGTGGATCAATAAACCTGTCTCTGTGGACTCTAGACTCATTTCTGGGGGTATTGGGACGATCGGGCGAGGACAGAGAGCATCGGAGGCTTTCACAGTACACTCCTCCACTTCACAGACAAATCCTGGGGACCAGGAGAAGGGTTTCTAGTTGTCTTTGCAGTTCTTCCGTCTTTACACTCCAGGTACCGAGACTGACGAGTTCCATAACGATTATTACGGGGTCACTGGGACCCCCAGTTCCCCGAGGGCCTTCTGTTCCACATTTCTTCAGCACCTTGTATTACTCAGACGAAATCTCCTTTTTCTTGCTAAGTCCTGTCTTCCCAACCCACTTCTCGGGAATGAGCGACCGCTTGAATCAGAAGCCAGGTACCGCCCTTCATTCAAATTTTCCTTTTTCTGGCAAAGCGCTCTAAAAAGGTGGGCTAGGAATCAATGTATCTCCAGACCAAATAGAAAGCAAACACTTCCCAAGAGGAATATAGTGTTTTACTTAAACCACAACATCAAGCAGTCTTAACGAGTCTCTTGTACTCTAAAGGAAATAAAGCTAGCGCTTCAGCCAACTCCGGCGAATCCTCCGGCGGGATCCACAGGTCCCTCTGCGCGTGCTCGTCGGGAAACTTGGCCCTGCGACCCCGGCGCGGAGCGGCGGCGCGGGCGCGGATTGGTCGCCGGGGCGCCGGGCCCGCCGCGCGTGCGCAATGCTCCTCCCGCCCCGCGCCGCCCCTCCCACCGCCCGTCGCCCGTCCGCGGAGTCTGGAATGAGTAGGCGGTAGCGGGCGAACCGGCGAGAGGAGATCAGGTTGGGCCGACGCTGAGCGCGGCCTGCTCTCTCCGAGGAAGAAAGAGGAGGTCGTGTTCCCGGTCTCCGGGATCCCCCAGCCCCGCACCCTGCCCCGCCGGCGAAGGAGAAGCTGAGGAGCCGCCGCCGCCCGGCGCCGCCGCCATGGCTGCCATGATGGGTCGGAAGTGAGCCTGCGGGCGACGGTGCCGGCGCGGGCGCTGCAGCCCCGGTCCCGGCCGCTCCGCCAGGGAAGCGCGACGCCGCGGACCGCGGGCCCTCGGCCTTCGCGACTCCAGCCCCTCGGCTCGGCCCGTTTCCTGCAAGACTGAGCGGTGGGGAGTGGCTCCCGGCCTCCGGCCCCGGCAGCCAGGAAGATGGCGGACCCGGCCGAGTGCAACATCAAAGTGATGTGTCGCTTCAGACCGCTGAACGAGTCCGAGGTGAACCGCGGCGATAAGTACATCGCCAAGTTTCAGGGAGAAGACACGATCATGATCGCGGTGAGTGCCCCCAGCCCCCTCTTTCGGGCCCGGCCGCTCCTGGAGTTCAGGGAAGCGGGGAGCGAGCTTTGGGGGCCCCGATGGCCCGGGGAGGGGCGCGGCGCCTCCTCGGGTGCTCCTGGGTCGCCCCGCCCTGGTCTGCGGCGCCGGCGACGGGAAGCACCCGCCCTGGGTCCGCGGCCCTCCCGCACCTGGGGCGCGCGCGGGAGGGGCGGGGCGGGCGCGGGTTGCGGGCACCGGGGCCGGCTTGCGTGCGCTTGCGGGTCCTGGTGCAGGTGCTGTCGGGGGGTCGCGCCGCCGCCTCCCCACGACTTCCCATTCGGGCGCGTTGAGCTCTGAGACCTGCCCTCCGTACCTTAAATAGTCACGATGCGTGGTCTCGGGGAAAGCCGTATGCGTTAGACTGCATCGTCTCCCCTACGGGGAAAGGGAAACTGCACCTAGCGCAGTTGGACCGGTGCCCTCGGTGGTCGCCCAGCCCGCCTTCGGGTTTACAGTTACACACGGCGAACGGGGAGGGCTGCGAAAAGAAGTAGGTGTCTTTTGAACTCGGAGCGCTCGACTTCGTTTCGTCTTGCATCGGATCTGGCCGATTCGCTCTGGGTTATAAATGAGTCTCACTCTCATTGGGTTTTACGGGGTAACGGTATGGGAAAGAGTGTGAACTCTTTTGTGTGTATATCAAAGTATTATAACAGAAAAAGGGAAAAGAGAAAAAGGTAAAATTGGACCAGTTTTTTGAGAAAAAGGTAAAATTGGGCCAGTAAACTAGGTTTTTTTGAGAAAAAGGTAAAATTGGAGAAAAAGGTAAAATTGGACCAGTAAACTAGGTTTCTTGTTAGTGTCAGCTTCCTACGTCTACGGTGAGGAGCTACCTTGAAGAACTTGATAATATGCCGAGGATGGTGAGATACTGTCCTTCGTAGTATAAACCATGACATGACTAGGCTTGGCGGATCATTGTCAGCTTTTGAGAACCAGAAAGTAAGGTGGGGTTGGTGTCTGTCTTTTTTCGTTTTTGTTTTTTTTTGAGGTCTGATCTCTGGTATTGAAAGGTCTCTGAAAATAACATCCCCAGCTCAAGGAGATTAAAATGGGTGGCAAGATACTGCCCACAGAACGGTGAACTGTGACTGGAAATGAAAGTCATCTTTCTTGGTGATGCCGTTTGACAGAACTTGCTTCTACATGGCTGTCATGCTACCCAGTGTTAACGTTGACTTTTTCTCTAGTGGTATTCCACATTTGGCATATGTTTGGATAGTTAATTTGGAAACCAGACAAAGGGATCACGGGAGATGGAACGTTGAAGATGAAAAGCATTGACACGTAAGACAGAACTCAAGTTCTTTAGAGTTTTTATGTGAACGTTTCCAAAGTTCAGCTCTAGAATATGGATGTCATAGCTCCACGTAGCTCAGGAGGGCTTTGGCAAACAAGTCGTTAGGTTCCTAACAAGTGCCAGCTACTACTGTGTGAGGACTGTCAGGCTGGTTCTTTGTTAACAAGTGCACAGAAAAACTCAGGCTATAAATGACATCGTGGTGAGGCCAAGAAGTTAAGCACGAAAGTAGTCATCCTTTTCGTTTAGGGTGATACATTGTGCGTGCGTGGAATCAGAGGAGGCTTGCAAGGCCTGGGTTGTTAGTTGGCAAACACTAGTAGGCTGCTAGTTTCTCACAGAGTTTTTATGGTTATTCAGCCTCTCAACAGTGGTTGAACATCAAAGCTGTCTTCCTTTCAGATTTGTAGTAAGAATGTCTTATTACTTCAGATATTTTTTTGTATGCGTATTTACACAAATCTATAAGTATTATCAAGATTTATGTTTTGGAATGATAGAATTTAGGATTCACAAAATGTTTTATGATTAGGTTAGAAGGCAACCTTCTAACGCAGGCCAAATGTGACATAAGATACGAGGAAAGAGTTAAAAGAATATAAACAATTACCACAGGAAGCATAACGTTTATTTTAGGTTGTTTCCTTTGAATTTCTTTACTTAGGTTTCCTTAGCATTTAAATAAATTTAAGTGATAATATTAGAAATCATGGGTGAGTGATTTGAGTTGTGACTCAGTAATGTAGAGTTGGCCTTTAGATAAACTGGTAAGCATTTTAGTCGTTTGTTTTTGTTTAAGTGTAAGCAAAAATACATTAAACTGAGTGTGATACAGCTTTAAAAAGTGTAAGGCAACATGTTTAATTCATTATTTTCTGAAACCAGTGTTTTGCATATAGTAACTCATTAATTACTCTGAGGTCTCCCCCCCCCCCAATTTTTTAAAGTGCTTTATTTTATCTTTTTAAAAAGTTGTCTGGGAATTTATAAGGGCAGCTAGGAGGGGTGGAATTAGAAAATCTCCAGGTAAAAGTCATCCCATGGTTGGTTTTGTTCATTTTACTGGATCCTGATCCTGATTCAAAGTAAATAGTTTAAGAAGGAATTGCTGCAGTGCAGCATTTAAAATTAAATTATCTTAAACAATTTTACAACATTTTGTACACAGCTTTCTGGTTAAATCAAAATTTAAAAAATAAGTATTTTAGTTTACAGTGTTAACTGAATTGTACATGTAATCAGTGCTCACGTAGAAGATAATTTTTTAGGATTCTGATTTTCCTATAAATTCAGTTTCCAATATTTTGTCCAAACTTTTTCCCTGTTACTCATATAATCAGTGATTTTAATGTAATGTGACCTCATGGCAATGTAATCTTGTAGTGTTTCTCTGTGCTTTACAGCCTTTGTACAGATTTTTTTTTTGTAATTAAGTGCTCAGTGAAGTGCTATAAATATCACATATTGAATGAAATAAATGCATTATTTTTTTGAACAACTTTGAATGATACAGATAGAACTATTTGCTTTAGATATGCAAACTTGTTATCCACAAAAACTGGGGGACCAGGGCAACACCTGGTTATATAGTTCAAAGGAGCCTGCTGAAAACACCAAATAAAAAAATCAATAGAAAAAGTTATTCCCACATTTATTTATGCATCGTGAAAGTGGAACGTGTATATTTGCATCGTTAAGCATCTTTACTAATCATCGTTCCTTATGTGGTATACTGTAGAGGACAGAACCCAAAACAGGCTGTTGTAGTTCATTGAAGTTAGACCCAGTTCCTTACCTCTAGCACAACACGATTTCCCCTTTCAAATGTATGATGATTTGGTGTTTGATCCTGATTACCTTAAATACGAAAATTAAAAGAGAAGAAGCCATCATAATATACCTTTACAATTGTGGAATGTTCACCCATAATCTATCTAAGGAATCTAACTAAGGAAAATCTAATATGATGTAATCCCATGTTATCTGATAATCACTATTCAGAATTCCAGAGAAAGACATATTCCTGCCAGAGGGTGTCCTTTGTAACCAAATTTGGTGTTCAGCCTGGTCCGTGCAGATTCAAATAGGAACCACTTCACTTAAGAAATCTAAGGTAAGGGCTTCCCTAGTGGCACAGTGGTTAAGAATCCGCCTGCCAATGCAGGGGACACGGGTTCGAGCCCTGGTCCAGGAAAAACCCACATGCCGCGGAGCAGCTAATAAGCATGTGCATCAGCTACAACTACTGAGCCTGCACTCTAGAGCCCACGTGCCACAGCTATTGAAGCCGGTGCGCCTAGAGCCCATGCTCCGCAACAAGAGAAGCCACACAATGAGAAGCCCGCGCACCGCAACAAAGAGTAGCCCCCGCTCGCCACAACTAGAGAAAGTCCACGCGCAGCAACGAAGACCCAACACAGCCAAAAATTAAACAAACAAAATCTCCCCCCCCCCAAAAAAGTATTATTTGCCTTATTTTGGAGAGATGCATTTGTCACACTATTACCTGTTTTTTGTTAACTTGTTTCTTGCAAGTAAAATTAATCATGAGTGCTTCCCTGGTGGCACAGTGGTTGGGAGTCCGCCTGCCAATGCAGGGGACATGGGTTCGTGCCCCAGTCCGGGAAGATCCCACATGCTGCGGAGCGGCTGGGCCCGTGAGCCATGGCCGCTGAGCCTGCGTGTCCGGAGCCTGTGCTCCGCAGCGGGAGAGGCCACAAAAGTGAGAGGCCCGCGTACCGCAAAAAAAAAAAAAATAATAATAATAATAATCATGAGTTCTTTAACCCTAGAAGCGGTCTCCATTTCGATTTAGTTAACATTACTTGATCACTTATATTCAATCCTAGTATATAGCTGTTTAACTTAGTATTCAAGAATCTATCCAGCCTTATCCTCTATTATTCTTTGAACCCTACTCTCTGTACTAATTAGTATCATTTCTAAAATTGTTACTCATTTACAATATCTGATACCTTATAAGGTGCTAAGTAAATGTTTGCTGGATAAATGAATAGGGAAAATTACTTTCTTTTTGATAGAAAAAATATTAGTATGGTTTATTTCTGTTATTTTGACTGTACTTGTGTTTGTTTTCACAATTGTTTATCTTGAATACATCTTGTACAATCAGTGAAACAATAGATTATCTTTTATTAGCCACACCTGTAGATTAGTTAATGTCTCAGAATCTTAGCAAAAGGACACTTTTATGTATGTCGTAGCCAAAGAATAATCAGCCATTGAGATGCCTACATTTAATTGATGCCAAAGTGAGGTCATCTGAGTATATCCTTCAGGAATGCTTTCAGCTGCAGAGGGAAAACAAACTAATAGTGGTTTAAATAAATAAGAGGTTATTTTTCTCACATAGGAAGTCTGGAGATGGGCCTTTAGTTCTACTTGCTGACTCTGTTACCCTCTGTCATCCTAAGTTATTGACTTTCCCTTGTCGTATTTGTCATGTTTGCAAGATGGATGTTCCAGTTCCAGACCTTCATTCCAGAAAGGAGAAAGGGTAGCTTCAGCTGAGGCGGTCCTTTTTATCAGGAAAACAAAACCCTTCTCTGAAACCTCCCAGCAGACCATCACTTCATGGTATCTAGAGCTGGGTCATGTGGCACTACTTGCAAGGAGACTCCGCTAGCAGGTGGTTAGCTTCCAGCTTGTCTGGTGGGAGGCCAGAAGGGGACGGGGAATTGGGAATGGCTTTGGACAGGTCTTTAGGGGCTGTTTGCGTCATCTTTATTGCTGTTCCAAGCTTTAGGGAGGGGAATTGTGGGGTAGAGTTTCTAAAAAGTATGGTCTTTTTCAGCTGAGACCTAGGAAGTATTCGATAATGTTAAGGATTATTTCTGGGGTCGTGATTGTTTATTTTGGGGCCCAGCTCCCTTCCTTTACTTTAGAAGAGACTAGAGAGCCGTCGTACACTTACTTTCAATACCAGAATCCCCTTGCTCTCTCTCTCATCTTTAGATGCTCACTTTCTCTCTTAGAGTACTAGATTGTTCCTGCCAGCATTTAAACTTGCTCAGGTCTTGTCTATCTTAAAAGACAGCTTTCTTTGAGTCACAGCCAGATTTCTATTCAGTTACCTCCTATTCTTTTTTCAACCTTTTCCAATCTGATCTTTGTGGTGGTTGGATACTTTTCAGTTTTGCTTTGTCCTCGCAGCTGAATTTGACACAATCACTTCCTCCTTGAAAATTCTTCCTTGACTTGCATGGACATCATACTCTTGATTTTATTCATTTCATGTCTCTGGCTCCTTCTCAGGCTACATCAGCAGTTCTCTAAATGTGTCCCCAAGATCCTTTAAGGGGCCCACAAAATCAAAACTTTTTAAAATAACACTAAGATGTTACTTGCCTTTTTCACCGTGTTGACATTTGCATTTGATTTTTGTATCCTTGCACTTCAAACTTACAACATCCTTTGGTTTCTTGAATGCTACAAGTTCCCTTCAGCCTCTCCTGTTCCCAATGCCTGGAGTACTTCCCCATGCTCACCCTCCCTCATGAGTAACATTGAAGAGAATGACGGTGAGCTGGGTGCTACTTACTCTTGAGTTCTTTAACATCCCTTCTCCAGAGTGTGTCTCTGGCATTCTTCTGCCTTCCCCAGTCTCAGGTTCTCCTCTAAGTGCTCTCATAGCACTTTCATTAGCACTCCGTTGTGCCCGTCGGAATTCTAGTCACTTGACCATTTGTCTGATGTCTGCCCCACTGTTACTTAGGTTCCACTAAAACAGAGAATGAATCTGTCTTGGTCATCATTCTAGCATGGTGTCCGGCATAATCGGCACTCCATAAATACTTATTAAGTGGATGAATGGTTGAAATGCTGTTGCAGTAAACTGAAAGCTGAATGGAATAGTGGAAGGAGCCCTGAACTGAAAGACAGGAGATTTGGGTTTGAATTTTAATTTTGTCATTTACAACTTTTGGACCTTTCACGATTCTAATTCCTTATCTGCAAGATGATGTTAGTATTGAAAATAGGGTCTCAATATCTGCCAGAAAAGATATGCATTAAATAAAAATTCACTCAGCAATATGATTGCCCACCACAGTAGTGCTAATTTCTGTGCTAGGTTCTGGAAATACAACAAAGACTAAAACAGACATGCTTGTTTTTGTGGAGTTTATTCTAGTGGATTTGTTCTTGGGCCCTAAGGTCCTTTCTGCAAAGATTCTGTGACATGAAGTGAGGCATAGTAGGTATCCTATTTTGAAGGTTAAATATATGATGACATCTTTAAAGGAGCTTAGAAATGTCTGTTCTCCTTTAATCTGTGTAGTTGAAACCCTTGTTTCTGTTTTTCAGTCCAAGCCTTATGCATTTGACCGGGTGTTCCAGTCAAACACATCTCAAGAGCAAGTGTATAATGACTGTGCAAAGAAGATTGTTAAAGGTAAATATATTTAACCTGCTGAGTTGTTCCAGCAATAAGTCAAATTTTGTTTGTGATCTCTCCTGTTTACCCAACGTTCTCTTTTTCATTTTACCTTCCCTTTCCCTTTAGTTAATTGCAGCGGTTGTTTAAATAATGAAAAGGTCAAATATAGTTAGTAAATCTATTGCTCATATTCCATGAACTAATTTATATACAGTACCTTTTAAAAGGTGTTATGAGAATTATAGTGTGTGTACATTCCAGTTAATACTATTAACCTATACTAAGGTATTTTTCAGGTTTATGTTTTCTAAAACCATAGAACCTTAGAGCTGAGAGGGTGTTAAGTGATTATCTGGACTTACTTCCAGTTACTGCAGAAATATCTTACATCAAAGGGATCTTATGATTAAATAGCCATTACTTCGTGAAATGCTTTATAGCACTTTTTGACAGGTCTAATTGTTAAAGAGTACTTACGAGATTGAGGCAACATCTGTCTTCCTATAGTGTTCACCAGCGTAGAGGGGTTGGGATTCAGTATCAAGTGGAAGGTTAGGATTAAGTAGGAGCACAGACATTTCATCTAGTGACAGGAGGAAACGTAGAGTTTATGGATAGAAGTAGGTCCATTCGTGTGATGGCGGGAAAATGTACATGTTCTTTTCATATTAATTCCAGTGTGTCTCTGATGTAGGGAGCGAAGTCATCACAGAGAGTGAGGATGGGAGAGGAGGTTCTAGGAAAAGGTACAGAGTCTTCTAGCAGTGTGGAAGTGAATGGATTAGGGAGGTGTGGCAGCATTGCCAGGCAACGTTAAGAGCCCACTTGTGGTTAGCTGCCAGAGAGCTGAATTTACCCAGTTGTATTTTGCCAGGCAAGTACAAAAGAGGGAGGGAAGGGCAAGCGATGTAGTCGAGAGTGCTGCTAATGGTGAACCCTGGAATCTAAGCTGCCTGGGTGGGGGAGGCAGGATTTAAGGGACAGTGAAAAAAGGTGGTAAGGTTAGTGTGTTATAGTCTCAGTGGAGTCAAAGGTTTTTTGGAATCAGGGTAATAGAAGGAGTAAAAGGAAGTGGATACTTGGTGTTAGGAAGGCAGTGCAGTTAGTAATGAAAGGTCTAGAGTGTGACCATGGACTTGGCATTGGAAGGAGAAAAGGATAAGATCATGGAGAAAATAAGGTTCAAGGACCTAGAGTCCAGAGTATCATCTAGTACATGGACGTCTAGTTGTGGGATCACCCACTACGTGGACATGAAACCACCAAGAATTACAACAGGTATGGAATTGGTGAGAGACAGTGGACTGGAGGGAGAATTAATGGGTGATTCTGTAAACGACTGCAAGAAAGAGGAACAGGCAGTGTCATCTTTTGTTGTAAGCATCAAATAGTTTTCCAGATGGATCTGTCATGGAACGCAATTATACTGCATTCTTTGATTTTGACTTACTTTTGTCGTCAGTATAGCAAAAGATTGCTTTTTTAATTAACATGAAGTTGTTGATTCATGAATTCATGGGCAGTTTAAATGTATGAATCTTTTTCACATCTGCTGCAGCCAACGTTAGACCCCAATCCACACTTAAATATTGGAGTTTTTTTCATCAGGCATAGAACCAGCATTGCATATTTTTTTCATCTGGCATCTGCACAGGCCTTTAAAGTGCAGATTCCATTTTGTTCATTTTAGCTCATAATCCTATTTTGAGTTTTGTTTTTACAGTTGTCTTACAAGGGATCTGAGTTGGCTATCAGCATGTTTTAATGTCTGTTATGGTGACAAGGATATTGAAGGCTTTTTTTTAAGATCTTTATTTACGCACAGTGGAGTTTGGAAAGTATTACTATGAATCATTTATAAAGCACTTAATGGGCCATGGTTCTTAGCCTAATCTTCTAAAAATGGAACAAGTTTGTTGGCAGTTATTAAATCAGACTTGGTATTTAACCAACTTCAGATTCTCTTACCTGTACAGTTGTCTAGTTCTTAGCTTACCAACGTATCCACAAGAATATGATGAAAAGCTTGCATCCTTCTGTGAAATCATGGTGCATGACTCTGGTGTTCCCCCAAAGTACTAGTTGAGTGACCCAAACAGGAAATGAGATTAGTTCAGCCATAGCTTTTCCTCAGTGAAATTTTGGTACATTTGTCTGAGGTTCCCAGAATCGATTGACTTTTTGCTTTTAGAAAACGAGTGTAGCATTTACAAGTTAGTCGTCTTTTACCTCCATTCCCTGTGGCTTTTGTGAAATTTTTATCCATGGGATGTAATCCTCTTACAACTAGAAACTTGGGCTCATTTAAAGCCATTCTTTGGCCATCCTACCCACCTCAGACCCGAAGCCGCTCTCAGCAGTGTTTTTTCTATTGTTCATTTTGCAGATGGTGTTGTAGAAGACGGTAATACATCGTTTGTTGACATAGTCACCTTTTCTAGGCAGTGCAGGTCTACTCACTTCTGAATATTTTAAAAGCTCTCTTTAGGGCCTTTTTTTAATTTTGTTTTGTTTTTATAAGACTCACTTATCCTGGGCTTTTACCTTTCTCATACTGTTCTAGTGATTTTTATCTCTTGTACATCTTCGGTTATGAAGCCTCTTAACAATAGGCTCATACCTACCTTTCTCAGAACTCTGCAGTCTGTGGTCCTGACATCTAGTGTACTTGTTTCTACTACCTTTTATACTGTTTCATTACTATTTACAACTCTGAGATGACATCATTCTTTTTTTGAAATCTCTCTCCTTTTCTCAACATTTTGATACTTTTTACCTTTTACCAGCAGATTCCTGCTTTACTGTTGGGAACTGAGTTCTGGATAGCAGTTCCCTTCTTTGCAGTATGGTTAAGAGCATAGACTTTGGAATCAGACAAACCTAGGTTGAAGTCTAGACTCTGCCACTTTCTAGCTTGTGACTTGTAGCAAGTTCCCCAGCCTTTCTAAGTCTCCATTTCCTCTGCTGCAAAATAAGGGTACTGTGAGGATTTTAAAAGATGATTCATGAAAAAGTACTGACTTGCCCTGGACAAGACACAAACGTGGCGGAGTTGCCAGTAAACACGTAGCTTTAAGGAGAGTGATGGGGGTGGGGGCTAGGTGAGGTGTCAGGGCAGGCAAGCAGTTAAATACGTGGCACGCCGGCCTTGGGCTCTTCACTGGCTCACAGGGCAAGTGGGCGGCCATGGCAAGAAACTGGTAGGCAAGAACTGGCAAAACGATGGGTGGGCTGGTATTTCTTCTGAGACGTGGATTCGATGAGCAAGCTGCCGGGACTGAGGTGAGAGCAGCTTGTGTGCTCTGGGCTCCTGACAGCCCACCGAGGTTGCATTGTTTCATAAATATCTGTACAAGTATATAACTTACGTATAGGGCTGTTACCTTTTCCTTTTTGTAGATTCGTCAGATAGATTTTTTTTGTTTTCTTTTGAGCATGCTTTATCCACTTGTATTCTCTTGAACTCTGAACCCGAGTGATGTCTACAAGTTGGTTTCCCTGGTATAAAGTAATTGTCATTTATTCAATATTTGCTATATGCCAGGCATCTTACCAGGCCTCCAGGGAGTCCCCAGTTTCCCACCATAGCTTCCTGACCTGGACTGTGTGCCACTGTATCCACCTTAATTTTTCCAGGTGTAGCCTGCCATGTATTTATTTTGGTTCCTCTGTTCCTTGAGAATATAATGTAGTAGTTAAGAGCTTGTCTTTGGAACCAAGACTGTCTGGGTTTGCATCCCAGCTCTATCTTACTGGCTGTGGAACTGTAGGCCACAGTTTCTCAGTTTCCTCATCTATAAAATGGGACTAAAAATAGTACCTTCCATAGGGTTTTGTGAGGATTAAGTACATTCATATATGAAAGATTATCAGAGCCTGGCACATAATGCTTTCAAATGTTAGCAGTAATGTATATATTTTAAAAATTTATTTATTTTATTTATTTATTTTTGACTGTGTTGGGTCTTCTTTGCTGTGCGCGGGCTTTCTCTAGTTGTGGTGAGCAGGGGCTACTCTTCATTGCAGTGCACGGGCTTCTCGCTGTGGTGGCTTCTCTTGTTGCGGAGCGCGGGCTCTAGGCATGCAGGCTTCAGTAGTTGTGGCTCACAGGCTCTAGAGCGCAGGCTCCGTAGTTGTGGCACGTGGGCTCAGTTGCTCTGCGGCATTTACCGCCACCAGGGAAGCCCAGCAGTAATAATTTTATATGATGACTTCTAATTCTCACAGCCTTCCCCTAAGCAGACATTCTGCCGATAAGGAAGCTGAAGTTCAGAGAGATTAAGTGACTTTTAGAAGGTGATAAGCTGTTCCTTCACTTGCTAAATACGTTTTTCTTGTTTACAAAGTATGAAAGTAATATTTGTCCATAGTTCCACCTCTGTCTGTTTCTCACAAGAAAGGCAAAAGTATATTATAGAAGGGGAGGGACGCTTTAGAAAGATGCTGTATGAGTAATAGTAGTAATCATTCAGCAAGCATTTGAGTTCCTACTAAGTGCCAGGCACTGTGCTAGGGGTTAAACACAGCCCTGGCCTCAAGGATTTTACAGGCTAGTGAGGAAGGCAGACAAGTAAACTGATGGTTGCAATACACAGTGATCAGTATTATGATTAAATGCAGATGCTACAAGAACACCTTGGGACTCTTTCCCAGATTCGTTTGGGGGTGGAATTGGATTGGAGAGAAGTAAAGCCTAAGCTAGTCTTAAGGATGCACAAGAGTGGGAGGGAGAGTGAGGGATTTACTCCAGACAGAGAGATGCATGTGGGCTAACTGAGGCAGCCCACATGAGAAAAGTATCACCTCTGTAGGGAAGAACATACATTA
The DNA here is from genome assembly GCF_039906515.1 of Pseudorca crassidens. Lineage (NCBI taxonomy): Eukaryota > Metazoa > Chordata > Mammalia > Artiodactyla > Delphinidae > Pseudorca > Pseudorca crassidens. Next base: position 195,151,869 of record NC_090296.1, read on the forward strand.
TGATATGACTGTGACGTTGAACCGTATTAAATTGTCAGAGTCAACCATTTTTACCAACAAAAACAGCAGTGTGAGGGGAAGGATGATGGGAGATGGAGCTGAATAGGCAAAAAGAGCCAGTTCCAAAGGTGCCTAATTTTATCTGATTACAGGTGTGTGCTTTCTGGGATTTTCAAAGAGATGAGTATTATATTTGTGTGTGTGTGTGTGTTTAAAAGAACTGTAATTTTAAGATATGTGCATTTCATTGTATGTAAATTTTATCTCTGAAGAATAAAACTGCAGAACACTGAATTCTAGCCAATGGTGTATGCATGCTGGAGTATTTAGGTGGAAATGAAGTCTGCAGTTCACTTTGAAATGCATTAAATAAATAAGACAGATTAAGATGATTAAGGCAAACAGTAAAATGATAAGTTAATGATAGAATCTTGGTAGTGGTTATAGGGGTGTTCACTGTAAAATTCATTCCGTTTTTCTGTATGTTTAGACTTTTTCATAATAAAGTGTTGGCAGTTAAATCACTATAGAAAGCAAAGGTCAGGAATGGATTTGAAGGTAGGCAAGAAGGGATTATTATTTTCCTAATTAATAACAGTTATTACTTTAATTATAGCCTGGTGCCTCTAGAAACCACCTAGTCACTGTTACATCCCTGCTCCCAGAACAGAGAGCCTAGGTCGTAGTGCTGAGCAAATACTTGAACGTTGACTATTCCGTAATCTCTGTAATCATATAAAATTTTTAAGTTTTGCTTGAAGTCCCAAATACAGACATGTGGCATACATTGATTATCCTATGAGCCCTCATATGATGTATTTCACCTAACACAAAATTACCGTAATATCCTATAGACATATGCTACTAACATGATCTTGGGAAGGTCACTTACTCATTCACCTACCAGTATTTATTAAGTACTTATTGTGGTAGTTGCTAGGTAATTGGATCATATCATGAATGAACCTTTCATGTATAGATCTAACAAAATTAGGTTTTATGTGATTGATTAAAAGATCTTAAGCAGAGGGTATGATACCAACAGGCTGAGAACAATTATATGTAAAGGAAGTGGATTGGAAAGGGTCTGGTGCTTTTTTTTTCCCCCAGGTGATTGCTTCTTCAGAATTACAGAAATATTGTAATCTTATCTATTTAATTCTTTTTTAAATTTTCTTATATTGCTTTGGTAATTGTAACAAATGTACCATATTTTTATTTATTTTTGGCTGCGTTGGGTCTTCATTGTTGCGTGCAGACTTTCTCTAGTTGCGGCTTGCGGGGACTACTGTTCGTTGTGGTGCGCGGGCTTCTCATTGCGGTGGCTTCTCTTGTTGCGGAGTATGGGCTCTAGAGCGCAGGCTCAGCAGTTGTGGCTTGCGGGCTTAGCTCCTCAGCGGCATGTGGGATCTTCCCAGACTAGGGCTCGAACCTGTGTCCCCTGCATTGGCAGGTGGATTCTTAACCACTGTGCCACCAGGGAAGTCCAGTCTTATCTGTTTTAAATGTGATTCTTGAAGTTATTTTGCTTCCCTTCATAAAACTGAAAAGATTTTGAATGAAAGTTTCAAATGTTTGAAATCTCCTAAAATCTTCCCAGGGAAGTAAGAAGTACTAATACCTTCTTTTCCTTATTAAATATATCTGTAGCAAATCTGTTATCTAGTTAGCTGTGCCCAACGTTGGGACCTTTAACAATTTCTTTTCTTTTCTTTTTTCTTCTTCCTTTTTAAAATAATCAATTAAAAAAAAAAAGACAAGAATTGACTTGCTTACTGCAGGTTTACTTTCCACTGTTAACATCTGCTATTTCCAACTGACGTTTCTCTTTTTACTTTGGCTTCCTCTAAAATAGAATGTAAATATATATATATATATAAATTTATTTATTTATTTTTGGCTGCATTGGATCTTTGTTGCTGCGCACAGGCTTTCTCTAGTTGTGGCGAGTGGGGGCTACTCTTCATTGCGGTGCGCGGGCTTCTCATTGTGGTGGCTTCTCTTGTTGTGGAGCACGGGCTCTAAGTGTGCAGGCTTCAGTAGTTGTGGCTCGCAGGCTCTAGAGTGTAGGCTCGGTAGTTGTGGTGCACGGGCTTAGTTGCTCCATGGCATGTGGGATCTTCCTGGACCAGGGCTGGAACCCATGTCCCCTGCATTGGCAGGGGGGTTCTTAACCACTGCGCCACCAGGGAAGTCCTAGAATGTAATTTTATAGTACCTTTCTTTTTACCAAAACAAACAAAAACAAAAACCAAACCAAACCAAACAAAACATACTGAATCCCTGAAAACTGGAAATTAAAAGGTCACCTTGTTCACTCACATCCCTCCCAACCCCCCCTTTAGCCTAGTAAAGGAAGATGCTTAAATGTTAATGGTAGGCCTTAGGATACACAAAGGGCTAGAAAAGTTTTTCGCTGTTTTTTTTTTTTGAATTCCACGGGACCTCCCTGATAATCGGTTTTGAAGTAGGACTGGGCTTGTTACACTTGGTATAAGGAGGTATGTTGTGTGGGTTTGTGAGGCTTAACCACCAGTTAACCACCAATCAGTCCTACTTCTAAAAGCTATTTCATATCTGTATGCAAGCTGCCAGAGCACTGTTTTTCTTTTCGGTCACATAAAGCTTTGGAATACAGGTGTAATGACGTCTGAGATGTATATTGACAGGAGAGATGATTATAACCAGTGGAATTTAAAATTTCCTTCTTCCTGACAACAGAAAGTGATCTGGGCTGGAGAGAAAGGAATTCCTTAGGTGAATCATCACTAAGAGGATTACTATTAATATATTCTTGTTTCCTTTAATGCCTTGCTTAAGGGGAAAAAAATCCCTAATGTATAAAATCTCTGATTTTTTCATAGATGTGCTTGAGGGGTACAATGGAACCATATTTGCATATGGACAAACCTCCTCCGGGAAGACACACACAATGGAGGTAACATCTCACAGTCTGTACTTAGATGTAGTTTGCTGTGCACAGGGCACTCATTTGTTATTTGTGACATTGTTTTACCATATGCTTAAACAGCTTTATTTACTCTGTTGCTTTGTCTCATACACGTTATACATGAGTAACATCGTTGTTGCAGTCTAATCAGTTCCTGAGTTTGAATGGTGAAACCGTATATTTGAAATTATATCTAGCTTTGTTTTATCCACATAACCACAAAATTATGAATGTTTTAGAATTAAGTAAGAATTCTCTGTCACCTTATAATGGGAAATTTTTAATGTTTGTGTACTTTCAGTTCTATTCAGAGCACTTAATTTTTTCCTCCTCTCCTTGGTCGTGTCCATGTGTCCGTCCTGTTTCCCCACCCCCAGCCAAATACTTGCCCCTCTTCTCTCATAAGAAGGTCTCCAAAATTATCAGAGCTGCTGTTAATAATAAATGTGAACCTGCTCAAGCTTTGCTTCTAGAACACAGCCTGTAATTTTCTGCCACTGCTACAGAGTATCTGCTTTTATCATTTATCTGAGCATTCCATATAAAGTAAATGACTGGCTTATTTTAGTGTCACTCATGTTACTCATTTCCATAACGTCAGAGAACAAGCACATTCCTAGCATTTGGATGAATTTGACTTGAAGTAGATGCAACAATGCAGATTTATATGCCGAGCAACTAACAGACATTTTCCTAGAATGTGTTCATTTACAAATGTGCATAATCTGATCTAACAATTAAATAAAAGGCTAAGATCAGTTGGTAACCCACATGGTTGGCATATATTATTTATGTGTAACTTACGAAAATATGTAACAGTTAAATTAGGTTTTTTTAGGTATTTTGTACAGCCACATTTTGTTTCACAAAAAATTGCAACAATTAGAATTCCTATCCTCTGTTGACTGTAAATTATAGATTAAAAGTTTTGATTTTTAATTTGTATGTTACAGTTTGTTTAAGAACTGGTTTTGTTTTCTGTTTAGGGTAAACTTCATGATCCAGAAGGCATGGGAATTATTCCAAGAATAGTGCAAGATATTTTTAATTATATTTACTCCATGGATGAAAATTTGGAATTTCATATTAAGGTAAAATCATTGGGGAAAGGTTGTATTTTATTTTATTCCTAGAATAATTCTGTTCAGTACTTTTTCTTTTAAAAAAGTATTCTTAAATATTTTAAAAATTATCTTACAGGCAGGTGTAGCTGAAAGATTATTAGAATTAGTAAACTCAGATCCCTCATCTGCCATGGTAAACAAGTAAGCTGAGCCTCTCTTGCCTTAGCTGCCTTCTCTGTAAGATAAGGGAGTTTGGCTACAAAGCTCAAAAGTTGTGACTAATTACACCTAATTGTCTAATTTTAGGAGAAGATACAGAGTGGAAAATGTACTTTAGTTACATAAGGGGTTTGGTGGATTTAGGGCTTCTCATTAGAATAAGAGCTGTGGCTGAGTTGTCCCTGTAGTCTAGATGGTACCTGGAACTCAGACCCCAGTAAATATTTAATGAATAGGTGAATAAATTACTTTGTAATTTTAAATGGTTGATTTTTCTTTTCCTTTATTCCCTCTGCCCTTTAGGTTTCATATTTTGAAATTTATTTGGATAAGATAAGGGACCTGTTAGATGGTAAGTTAAATTCTTGCTCTTCGATCGTTTTTCAATATACCACATACTGCTTTTTTTTAGTAGTAAATGTGAGACCATTTCTGAGTAGCCTATATGAAATTGACTTAAATTATAGGAAAAAGTTTTAATTGAATGCCTTTGGACTTATTGAAAGCATATATTGTGGGCGCTTTGTAAGTAGTAATTAGCACATTGGACTAGAGTCCGGGAGCCTGAGTCTTGAGTGCTCATCATCTGTCAGCTGTCAGTCAGAGACACTGTCCTTGGCAAACCATTGAACCACTCCAAAATATGGGTGGCAGACGTTGGCCTGGACCTAAAATTCTATATTACTGCATTGGTTTCTATATAAATCTCCTACTGTTTCTATAGGCTTTTGCTTTTATAGTGATATCTACATATTTTTGAAGTTTATGTATTATTATTAGGCTGCTTGGGGAGAGAAACAGTTGGTTGACTATTTCACAGCCAGTGTTAGAGTTTAGGGAAATGTTGTTAATGTTATTTATTTTTCTTTTTCAGTTTCAAAGACCAATCTTTCAGTTCATGAAGATAAAAACCGAGTTCCCTATGTAAAGGTATGTATAATACAGAATATTTAGAAAAGCCCTACAATAACATTTTTTTAGGATAGTGACATACTTTAAACATTTGTTTTACAGGGGTGTACAGAGCGTTTCGTATGTAGTCCAGATGAAGTTATGGACACCATAGATGAAGGAAAATCCAACAGACACGTAGCGGTTACAAGTAAGTAGCCTATGTATAAACACTAGTTAACGTACAAACTGCCTTAAAATATCTATCAAGTTGATTAATTGTAAGATTTTTCTTAGGTGAAATAATGCTGTAGAAATTATTAGTAAGGGAGAGCCGTGTTTGTTGATAGTTGTTTGTGTGGTTTCTTTGCAGATATGAATGAACATAGCTCTAGGAGTCACAGTATATTTCTTATTAATGTAAAACAAGAGAACACGCAAACGGAACAAAAGCTGAGTGGAAAACTTTATCTGGTTGATTTAGCTGGTAGTGAAAAGGTAAAATCTTTATATTCTGATAGATATCTAAGCATTTTTACGAACTTTAACTCAGATTTGGGCTTTTGCATTATTTATTGTTATATATTGAAAATGTATATCAAATTGAATTTGGTAGCATTTTTGAGAGTTACAAGCATTTATGCCAATGCTTTGTCATTACAAATTTACTGTCATTTGGGCCACAGTCCAGTTCAACCAATAAGTGTTATCCTTGACTTAAGATGTGTACTTTTATTGAGAATGTGTTGAGTGTATGTCATTAAGAATTTTACTAGGTATCCTTTTCCTAATTTTTAGTATCTATTTTATTCATATTGGCAGTGAGCTCTCTCTGAAAACTGGTAACTATCCATTAGTCCTTTCGGATTTTGTTGTACTTCTTTCTTTCCGACGATTATTTAACTATTCCAGTCGTATATAGTCTGATTCTAGTTTATGTCAAAATCAAAATAAGTTCAAATGTTTTAATATTGACCTACATGTGAAACTTTTTTGCTGTTCTGCTAATCTGTTGTTTCTTCTGATTAGAATGACATACCTGTTCCCTTCTACGCAAAGTCTTATACACATACTTCAAAGCCCGTCTCTAATTTTGTGAATACTGAGAGGCTGTTTTTTCAGCCATCATTGCTAACATATTATTCTATTATCTTTAATATATATTTTATATTTTTCTAATAGAAGCAGATTTGCTTATATAATATAAATTTGGTCTCTCTCTTTAACAGTTACAACATCAACATTATGCTTCAGTAAATTTTTTAAAGTTTCTCTTTAAAGGGGGTTAACAGGCCTCCCTGGTGGCACAGTGGTTAAGAATCCGCCTGCCAATGCAGGGAACACGGGTTCGAGCCCTGGTCTGGGAAGATCCCACAGGCTGTGGAGCAGCTAAGCCCGTGCGCCACAACTACTGAGCCTGCTCTCTAGAGCCTGTGAGGTACAACTACTGAGCCTGCGCTCTATAGCCCGTGAGCCACAACTGCTGAGCCCGTGAGCCACAACTACTGAAGCCCGCGCGCCTAGAGCCCGTGCTCCACAACAAGAGAAGCCACCGCAATGAGAAGCCCGCGCACCGCAACCAAGAGTAGCCCCCGCTCGCCGCAACTAGAGAAAGCCCATGCGCAGCAGCGAGCATCCAATGCAGCCAAGAAAAGGGGGGGGTAACAAATTAGTAAACTACAAATGTACGTGTAAATTGGTTAATTTCAGGAGCACACCTAAAAATAAAATTTGGTATCTTCTTAATCCCATTTTTGTCATGCAGCTAGTTACTTGACCAAGGTCTCAGAAGAGTCATACTCAATAAATAATGATAACTTACAGTAAATGCTTGGCAAATAAAATCATGAAACTTTCCCTTTTCTTTTTTACTAGTTACTGATGACCTCTGAGCTTTTTAGAAAATCAAAGAAAATCACCTAAACTCGTAATTTTGTTTCGTTTTTTTAAATCTTATGTATAGGTTAGTAAAACTGGAGCTGAAGGTGCTGTGCTGGATGAAGCTAAGAACATCAACAAGTCCCTTTCTGCTCTTGGAAATGTCATTTCTGCTTTGGCTGAGGGTAGTGTGAGTATACTTGTCTTCTATTTCCCTGTCGTTAGTTAGTGGAGAATTACAGATAGATACCTACATGTGCATGGATGTGTGAGTGAGAGAGGGATTCACTGAATCAGTATGTATGAATAAGTTGTCTTTTAGGGATTTATTTTATAGTATTAGTATGTATATCCTAGTTTCCATCTTAATAACTAGCATTTAAAACAACTGAAACCATTTTGTAGTTTATTGTAAAAATATATTTCTACAACAAATTTTATTACATAGAAATCCATTGGTCCTCTGTTTTTTTTTCTTGTTTGTTTGTTTTTGTACATAGACATATGTTCCATATCGAGATAGTAAAATGACAAGAATCCTTCAAGATTCATTAGGTGGGAACTGTAGAACCACTATTGTAATTTGCTGCTCTCCATCATCATACAATGAATCTGAAACAAAATCTACACTCCTGTTTGGTCAGAGGTTTGTTGTTAAGAAAATGCGGTCTATACCGCCTCCTTCTCTGCTGCGATTGCTGCTTATCTTTTTTAAAAAATGTGTTTATTGAAGTATAGTTGATTCATAATATCATGTAAGGTATACAGCAGGCATACAGCATAGTGATTCAGTTTTATATATATATTCTTTTTCAGGTTCTTTTCCCTTATAGGCTATTACATAATATTGAGTATAGTTCCCTGTGCTGTAAAGTAGGTCCTTGTTGGTTTTTTATTTTATGTATAGTGTCTATATGTTAATCCCAATTGCTTCTTATCTTGTTGTAAGTGCAACAGAAGTCTTTATGTGATTGATACTATCACCCATATTTTAACTTACTGGTTTATATTTTTGTCTCCTCTTCTGGACTAGAATCACCTGAAAACCAAGTATTACATTTACATGCCCTCTGTAGAAAATGCTTGTTGAATTAAATAAAATTGAACGGGGTATCAAGAAAAGAAAAGAAAATGCAGTCTAAATGTAGATAGGCCTTTTGTTTATTAAATCTAGGAAAGTTTCAGGGAGATACTCAAATCAGTGTGTATTGTTAGTGTGCTAGACACAGTTTTTTAATTGAGAGGCAGATAGTATAACCAAGGTCCATCTTGTAGGCTGCTTGGGTTTGAATTAAGTTTTAGTACTTAAATTTTAGTACTAAAGTTAGTACTATTAAGTACTAATTTTACTACTTAAGTTTTAGTACATTACAGTCAAATGTTAACTTGAGTCAAATTTATGTGAGAAGCTTCAATTCAGCATTAAAGAAAACAAACATTTGAATCAGGTAATAAAGCAAAACCTGACACATAATCTCCTATGTTAAGCCTGTTGACATATGTGACCTGTTCACGTAGTGAGATAACCATATATGAGATGGCTAGCCTGGGAAAGTCAATAATGATGACTCTGTCTCTGACCATCATTGATAATTGCTTTTCTTAATTCAGCCTTATAAATGAATTGGAGAAATGATGGGCTCGTGTTTTTTTATACTCATCAGGTTTTGTTGTTGTTGTTTTTTAATCTATTTACAGATGTTGGGACTGACCCAAATTTAATGGATTGTAAATAAGCACCATACTAATTATAGCTCTTAGGATTTAGTCAAAGATAACTGGACAAGAATAGTTAAGTTAAATTACCAGCCACACATGCATATATTACAGAAATGTAGATACCAATTGAAAGTAATTGTCACATTCTTCCCCCCTCCCCTTTCCCCAACTAATTCTCTTAGGGCCAAAACAATTAAGAACACAGTTTGTGTCAATGTAGAGTTAACTGCAGAACAGTGGAAAAAGAAGTATGAAAGAGAAAAAGAAAAAAATAAGACCCTGCGGAACACCATTCAGTGGCTTGAAAATGAACTCAACCGATGGCGTAATGGTAATAACTTACGAATTTGTTGTTTTGAGTTTGCTGAATCCAGATTTAGACCTGTTTTACAAATTTAAAAGGCATTAGGGATCATCAGATAAAAATGAATAAAATCTTTTACCTTAAATTCTGATTTTACCTGAAATAATAAATAGAGGCATAAAGGCCAACTAGCTAGCTAAAGAAGTCTCAAGATGGCAAGATGCTTAGCTTAGGGTGAAATCAATTAAAATGATATGATTTGGTGACTGGCTTTCGAAGATGGGGGAGAGTCAAAGGTAATTCCAGGGCTTCCCTGGTGGTGCAGTGGTTGAGGGTCCGCCTGCCGATGCAGGGGACACGGGTTGGTACCCCGGTCTGGGAAGATCCCACATGCCGCGGAGCGGCTGCGCCCGTGAGCCATGGCCGCTGAGCCTGCATGTCCAGAGCCTGTGCTCCGCAGCAGGAGAGGCCACAACAGTGAGAGGCCCGCGTACTGCCAAAAAAAAAAAAAAAAAAGGTAATTCCAACTTTTCATATCTCGGGGACTGAGCAGATAAAGTTGGTAAGAGCTGCTGAAATTGAGTAAAATTGAAATTAGTTTTAGACAGGTGGGTTTTATTAACCATTCTGTTGTCTTATTTTAGGAGAGACAGTGCCTATTGATGAACAGTTTGACAAAGAGAAAGCCAACTTGGAAGCTTTTGCAGTGGATAAGGATATTACTATTACCAATGATAAACCAGCAGCCACAATTGGAGTTACTGGGAACTTTACTGATTCTGAAAGAAGGAAGTGTGAAGAAGAAATTGCTAAGTTGTACAAACAACTTGATGACAAGGTAGGTATTGTTCATGTTCAATTCTGTTTTAGAACATTTTTGATTTTTTTTTTATGTTCTAATTTTTATGTTCTAATTTCAATATTATGGGTCCTTGTGACCTATATACATCTTCCTAGATTTCTGTTAACTTTTTCAAGATCATTGTATTAACAAAAAATATAAAATCACAGTCTCTGTTTGTATGTAGAAACTGTATATGAGGCGTATCTTTTTTTCCCTTTTCTTTAAGCTAAAAGAACTTTCAAAAGGAAATTTGGCATGGGTCCTCGGAGAGCCTTAATGAAATGTTCGTAGAATCAGGGATCTGAGGGCTCTAATAATAAAAGTGGTGCAAGAGATTAGACAGAGGGAACAGAATTGAGTGGAAATAATATCTTACGCTTTGATTATATCAGTAGTGTGAAAAATAGCACAATTTTGAACCAAGTAGAGAGGGTGGGAAGAACAACAGTAAAGAGACCAGAAGAAAACTTTTCTGGCTTTGTTTTTGGTTTTTGTTGTTAGGTGATGTTTTTATTGTATTTTAAACAGAGATGGTAGGTAGGTTTGAAGTGGCTACATGGCTTTATTTTCAATACAAAGCTTTCAACATGTTTATTACTTTTTAGCATTTAAAGTATTTAATGAATCGCTTTCATAAACATAAGCCTTTTTTTCTTATTGTGTGATAAGTATGTTACTATGATTGATAATTGAAATTCCATCTGTTTCAACGCCGTCCTAAGATAAGAGATTGGAATAAGCTATGTTGAATTTGGAGAAAATGACTTCGAAATATTGGGGGGTGGGAAGTAATCAGAATTTGTGTTAGGAATCAGTTAGAACCAGGTTGTGAGCTACTTTGTTAACCTGTTACTAAAAATTCTAGGATGAAGAAATTAATCAACAGAGCCAATTGGTAGAGAAACTGAAGACCCAGATGTTGGATCAGGAAGAGGTAAACTGAATACCTGTCACATTGCTTCCAGAAAAGCTTTATAGTCTGTCCTTGTCACTTAAATATAAAAGATGGAGGCACCTACACAGCTCGGAATATACTCGAGTACATTTAAAACAGTTTTGAATATGTTCGTGCTTCACTGTGGGTATCCTATGAGACCAGTACATCATACAGACTGAAGCAAAGATTGACTTCCTCTTAAGGTTTTTGGGGCTTGGGTTTTTTGTTTTTTTTTCAGTTTGAGTTCTGACTGGCGGGGGGAGGATGACTTTTTTCTTTTTAACTCTGTCTTCTTTCCTTATACAGTGCTGTTTTGTCTTATTTTCCCCAAAACATTTCTTTCTTTTTTAAAAAATTTATTTATTTAATTTATTTATTTTTGGCTGCATTGGGTCTTCGTTGTGGTGCTTGGGCTTCTTGTTGCGGAGCATGGGCTCTAGGCACACAGGCTTCAGCAGTTGCAGCACACAGGCTCAGTAGTTGTGGCTCGCAGGCTCTAGAGCGCAGGCTCAGTAGTTGTGGCACACGGGCTTAGTTGCTCCGCACCATGTGGGATCTTCCTGGACCAGGGCTCGAACCCGTGTCCCCTGCATTGGCAGGCGGATTCTAAACCACTGTGCCACCAGAGAAGCCCCCCAAATCATTTCTTACTGATCCTTGGGAAAGACTTACTACACTGAGCTGGAGTAACCTTAGATTCCCCCTCCCTTTATGAAGCATATTTCGTCATGGAAATGATGAGGGAAGGAGTATAAAAAACAGTTAAACACAGATATATGTCTAAAGGGATTATTAAAGAAAATACTGATTTCTGAATTGTATTGGCTTTGATTTTAGTAATTTGTAGTTCAGGGTATGACTTTTATCGAGGAAATGAGAATGTCAGTGAATAAGATCATTTTTTACCCCTTCACCATTTCTACCCTCATCTAACTTGTTGTTCATTTCTGTCATCTTCACTTTCATCTTATTTCTTTCAAGTTCCTTCTCTCTAGTTTTTCACTTTGGACCCTCATTTCATCTCACTTGGCAGAATGGGGGGATAATTGAAAAATGGTCCTTTGTTTAAGGTTTGTTCTGGGGATGGGAGCAAAGACTATACAGCTTCAGTGAGAGATACCCAGCATCAGTGAAATTAATCCTGGTCAGATCATCTTTATTCTTGTTTGACCTCTCGCATTGTTTCTCAAAGGAGCACTAGTAACATTGCATAATTCTCCATTTATATGGTTCTGTCCTGTACATTATAGTAGGACAGTGGGCATCCCTGGCTTCCACTTTGAAGTGCCTTTGGCATTCTGCCCCATTAGAAATACTCCTGTACATTTCCAGATGCCCCTACTTAAAAGCCACCGACCCTGGGTGACTACAGTATTCTCCTAACTAGTCTCTTGGCTTCTTCCAGTTCAAATTTTATTTACTGATAACATGTTTTCCTGAGGCATGGCTCAGGTGCCACCCTCTGTTGCCCAAAGAAAATCTAAACTTTTAAAACATTACTGATTTCTTTCTTTTTCTGTGCCCACTATTGTGAGCCTTGTATGCCTTTTTCTTTCTGTTATGTTAGTTTGTACATGACAGAAATCTTCCTGTCATAGCCACCTTCTCCATGAATACCTGTCCAGAAATATCCCCCCCCCCGTTTCCTATACTACCAAGCAGTTTGTCATGTCCTACCTCCTTTATGGCTCTTACATTTCATTTTGTATTGCATTTATTTGTGTACCTGTCTTTCTTCTACTAGATTCCTCAAAGGAATCTTTGATTTCCTTTCCATCTCCCACAGTGTCTAGCACAGAGCCTGCACATAGTAGGCATTCAGGAAATCGGTTGAATGAATAAATGTTACCGTGCATAATAACGTCCACATTTCATTCCCGTTGTGATTTGCAAATGATAACGGAAATAGGTTATTTTTGGTTTGTATACATTTTAAAAACCTGTGTACATTTAAAAACCTGGGTAAAACAGTTATTTTTATTCCTTTGTGTAGCTTCTGGCATCTACCAGAAGGGATCAAGATAATATGCAGGCTGAGCTGAATCGCCTTCAGGCAGAAAATGATGCCTCTAAAGAAGAAGTAAAGGAAGTTTTACAAGCCTTAGAGGAACTTGCTGTCAACTATGATCAGAAGTCTCAGGAAGTTGAAGACAAAACTAAGGAATATGAATTACTTAGTGATGAGCTGAATCAGAAATCGGTAGGCTATAGTTTTCTTTCCTAATACTATACAACAAGTATTCTTAATTGAAAAATTACCTAAGTAACTTATTTCTATATAAGCTCAAGATTGATAACGTCAGTTCTTAAGGAACTCAAGTGTCAACTTTATTTCCTCCCATAATGAAGCCTTAAAGGTGGAGGGAGGAGGGTTATCTTTTTAGTTTCTAAACATCTATTAATACGTAATTAAATGCTATTTTAAAACATATTGACTATTCCAAATATTATTCTACTGTTAAAAAAGTAAAAGTTGGCTTCTAGTTGCTCAGTAAAGTTATTAGCTAATTGTTCAAACTAGAATTTAAAATGTGCACGTAAAAATAAAATAGCAGGATATGTAACTTCATGTAACTTATGTTTTGTTCACTGTTACGTTTCCAGCACTCGGACCAGTGCCTTCCTAGGACAGTGTAGTTGGATCTTCCTTGTGATTCCCCAGGGGATGAGGGTTTTGTTTTCATAGCTGTAAGGTGGCAATTGCTGCCCCCCAACAGTGATGCCAGAAATAGTATATAGCTGTGATTGCTGCTGCAGTATTTTGAGTATCACCATGGATGAGCTCTTTTTCTTAAAAGTTTTCTTGTTGTTAATGCTAACTTCTTGTTTAGGAATCACATTTAGAGTTGGACCCAGGATCACTGCTCACTATTTATCTCCCTATCCGTGTCAAGTGTCTAAAGGAAATCAGTCAACACTATGAAATGGCATTTTTAAAAGGCTTCCTGCCCCTGGAGAAGTTCCTTTTCCCTTTTTAACCTCCCAGCTTACAGTTAGCTTGTAGTTACAGTTTAATACCATGGAGATCAAGACACCTTTATAACTCTTAACTGAGTTGCATTATTAGCAAACCTAACTTCTGTTTGGAAGAACAGTAGGAGTCTCTTACAACTCTGTAAACTGTAAGTGGGTCCTTGGTCACTGATTTCAGTCTTTAAGACAGTTCTGTTTGTGTCCCAGTTTATATATCAGCACTGTATTGGTAAGGAGTTAGAAACCCCTAGAGTGTTCTGCTTCTTTTTATATGCTTACAATATTGCTGTTCAGCTGCCAGAGAAAATGTCTGGTAATTTAGACCTGGTATTACACTGTAGGTCAAACTGAGTGAACACACAATATACCGCTATTCAGATACTTAAGGAAATGAGCAGCTGAAATGATACTAAAAGATATTGACTAAAAGTCAATAACCTACATTTAAAATGCAGTATCTGATCTGTGATATAATGAATAGTTTTACAGCAACCAGATTCGGTTGGGTTTTCAAAACTGTGGTGACTTTGTTGCTGGTAAGCCAGGTAGTGTTTTAAATTTATAGTTATAGTAATTTAACTCAGGTAGTAATGCTGCTTTATCACTCTCTCCTGGATAATTGCTTGTATCATAGTACATAGTAGTAGTAATTATCAGGTGGATTCTTTACAGAAGCTAAGTAGTATATAAAAAGCAGATGAAGAAAACATACCAGCCATCTAGAAGACTGAGTTGCATTCTAACACTTATTTTCTCAGACTCAGTTTCCACAAACATACCATACTATGGTCATAAATGAAAAGCAAATATAGTTAATTTGGAAGTTTTCCATTTCTAAGTAGAAAACATTACCCAATCTCAAAAATGAGTGAAATAATACAAACTGTTTGCCCTTAATGCAATTACAATATAGCTACTTTACATGGTCTCTTAGGCCTAAAATATTTTTTAAGTTTGAGCTGGGAGCTTTCGCAGAACTCAGTGGAGAATTCAAGAAAATGAAAGCAGAAAATAATGGTTTTGTGAGTACTAGGTGAAAACTTGAAATACCTGTCAATATTTAAATTGATCTTTCATTTAATAGATTTAACAGTACCTTTTGTTTTGGTTCTGTTAGGCAAGTTTAGCAAGTATAGATGCTGAGCTTCAGAAACTTAAGGAAATGACCAACCACCAGAAAAAGCGAGCAGCGGAGATGATGGCATCTTTACTGAAAGACCTGGCAGAAATAGGGATTGCTGTAGGAAACAACGACGTAAAGGTAACTGTAATTACCAAATATTAAGCATGATAATCTTTACACAATTCATACTTTCATTTTTCACAGAGTTCTTTTCATACCCATTATCTCCTCACAACAGCCATTTGTAGTAGATGGTATTAACTTAATTTTAAATAGCCGAGGAACAAGGGGGAGAATAAGGGGTGCTTGGGGAGGCATGCTCGGTAAGTAGCATTTATTTGGACCCCATGTTTGTTTTTTTCCTCTTTGTAAAGGTTTTGTGCTTAGAAGTTATGTTAATAGATTACCACACAGGAGGTATGTAATTGAAACAACAGTGAAAATTAGCTCAAGGAGTAAACTGTGAATGAATTTGATTGCTTTAAATATTTAAAAAGATGAAAGGTGAGCACTGCTAATTAATGCTCGCTCTCTTTATTTTGAAAAATTTCAAACATATAACAGTAAAGAGAATAATATGAACCTTAGAGTTAATCAGTAATCAAAATTTTGCCACACTTATTTTTTCTTTTCTAATAATCTTTTTCAGGGTGCTAATACTGGTTATATTAGCACTAGCTTGTGGTAAAAAAAAAATTTGTGACCTGGTAGATTTTAAAACTTAGACCAAAAAACCAAAGACTCTTAACTGCAAAAACATACACATAACGTGAAAGATTTGTATGTTGTAGTAGGTATTTGTTTAGACTTCCTTTTTTGATTAAAGTCTAGTTATAGTAACAAAGTAAAGTCTAGTTATAGTAACAAACCCAAACTTAAACTTGGGTTTATAGTGAGAACCAACTAAGCAGCCGTTTAACAAGAGTTGGAAATGAAATAAAAGTTTTCGCTGTGGAGCACACGTTCCTTCTGTTAGATGTTATTCAGAGCTACTGTTTGTTGATGGAGGCAGGCCTTCGTTCTCGTCATCATGTCATTTTTTTAATGCTGGCTCACCTCATCGAAACAGAGCAAAGTGTTGTTATTAAATGCTGGATGACGTGGCTTGCTCTTTCTTCCCCATCAGTCTGAACATCCTGTCCTGTCCTGTTTATGGTGAAGCAATGTGAGATTGATCGAGCTCTGTGGGAATCTTCTGGGATGAAAAAGTAGATTTCCTTCATATTACTGAACACTAGAAAGGTGTTGTTCAAAATTTGCTTTGTAGATTTGTGACTTGTTTTTAGAAAAATCCTTCCATTTCATGTTCAAATAATCTTAATTTAAGTGAAAAAGTGGTAAAGATAGAGAAAATAAAGAGTAAGACTGGCTTATGTCTAGTGGCAGAGTGATAATAGTACAGATACCCTGACACCTAAACTGCTTCTTTCACTAAACCATTACACTATTTTGAAAACAAGTCAGCCTTGCAAATAGGTTCTTTAAAAAAAAAAACAAAAACCAGGATCCTCGATATTTTTGTGTTTTGCATGTAGTTCTTGTCCTGTTAATAAACATCAGTAAGTGCTGCTTGAGCTCTACTTGTTTTGTGTTTTTTACATTATGGTTCACTAGATCATATGTTAAGACTATGTTAGCTTTGTAAGAAACTCCCAAACTCTCTTCCAAACTGGCTTATATAGCATTTTTTGTTCCATCCAGCAGTGAATAAAAGTTCTGTTAATTCACATCCTTACCAGTATTTGAGGTCATCAGTTTTTTTAGTTTGAGCCATTCGAACAGATATGTGATATTATCTCGTTGTGCGGGTTTTTTGTTTTAATTTATTTTTTATTTTTGGCTGCCTTGTGTCTTTGTTGCTGCACGTGGGCTTTTCACTAGTTGCGGCGAGCGGGGGCTACTCTTGGTTGCGGTTCCCGGGCTTCTCATTGGGTGGCTTCTCTTGCTGCAGAGCACGGGCTCTAGGCGCGTGGGCTTCAGTAGTTGTGGCACTCAGGCTCAGTAGTTGTGGCTCGCAGGCTCTAGAGTGTAGGCTCAGTAGTTGTGGTGCATGGGCTTAGTTCCTCCACGGCATGTGGGATCTTCCCCGACCAGGGCTCGAACCTGTGTCCCCTGCACTGGCAGGCGGATTCTTAACCACTGCACCACCAGGGAAGTCCTCATTGTTGTTTGAATTTGCATTTGGTTGTTGGTTTTCTTACCTTCAGTTTTAAGAGTTCTCCTTGTATGTTTTGGATAATAGTCCTTCATCAGGTATGTGTTTTGCAAATATTTCTTCCAGTCTGGCTTATCTTTTCATTTTTTTAAGTGTCTTTTGTAGAGCAGAAGTTTTTAATTTTAACAAAGTCCAACTTACCAATTTTTTTCTTTCGTGGATTGTGGTTTTGGTGTTATGTCTAAAAACTCATCTCCAAGCCCATGGTCACCTAGATTTTCTCCTGTGTTATCTTCCAGAAGTTTTTTAGTTTTGTATTTACATTTAGGTTTATGATCCATTTGGAGTTAATTTTTCTGAAATTAAATTTTTCTGTATTTACATGTGGATGACTAGTTTTTCCAGCACAGTTTATTGAATTGAATTCCCTTTGTCAGAGATTAATTGACTGTATTTGTGTATGTCTATTCCTAGGCTTTCCATTCATTTCTAATGACCTATTTTTCTGTTCTTTTTTCAATACCACATCATCTTGATTACTAGCTTTATAGTAAGTCTTGAAGTTGGGTGGCATCAGTCCTCCAGCTCTGTTGTTCTTTAATATTATGTTGGCTATTCAGGGTCTTACCATTTAAACTTTAGAATCACTTTGTCAATATCTACAAAATAACTTGGAGGGGCTTTGATTAAGATTATATTATATCTATAGGTCAAGTTGGGAAAGACTGACATCTCATTATTGAGTCTTCTATCCATGAATATGGACCGTCTCCCATTTATGTAGTCCTTCTTTGATTTCTTTTGTCATCTGGATCTTACACATACTATGTTACATTTAAACAACCGTGTCATCTGCAGACAAAGACAGGTTTATTTCTTCCTTCTCAAGCTCCTTATTTTTTTCCTCTCTTTTTTTTAATTGAAGTATAGTTGATTTACAATGCTGTGTTAATTTCTGCTGTACACCAAAGTGATTCACTTATATACACACACACACACACACATTCTTTTTCATATTCTTTTCCATTATGGTTTATGACAGGATATTGAATATACATCCCTGTGCTACAGTAGGATCTTGTTTTTCCGTTCTACATATAATGGTTTGCATCTGCTAATCCCAAACTCCCACTCCTCTCCCCTCCTGCGCCTTGGCAACCACAAGGGGATGCCTAAGAGTGGGATTGCTGGATCATATGGCAACTCTGTTTTTAATTTTTTGAGAAACTGCCATACTGTTTTCCATAGTGGCTGCAGCCATTTCCATTCCCACCAGCAGTGTAGGAGGGTTCCTTTTCTCCACACCCTCTCCAGCATCTGTTATTTGTAGACTTTAATGATGGCCATTCTGACCGGTGCGAGGTGGTACCTCATTGTAGTTTGGATTTGCATTTCTCTGATAATTCATGATGTTGAGCATCTTTTCATGTGTTTTTTGGCCATCTGTATGTCTTCTTTGGAGAAATGTCTGTTTAGGTCTTCTGCCCATTTTTTGATTGGGTTGTTTGTTTTTTTGATATTGAGTTGTGTGAGCTGTTTTGTATATCTGGGAAATTAAGCCCTTGTCAGTCACATCACTTGGAAATATTTTCTCCCAGTCCGTAGGTTGTCTTTTCATTTTGTTTATGGTTTCCTTTGCTGTGCAAAAGCTTTTAAGTTTGATTAGGTCTCATTTGTTTATTTTTGCTTTTATTTCTATTGCCTTGGGAGATTGACCTAAGAAAACATTGGTACGATTTATGTCAGAGAATGTTTTGCCTATGTTCTCTTCTAGGAGGTTTATAGTGTCATGTCTTATGTTTAAGTCTTTAAGCCATTTTGAGTTTATTTTTGTGTATGATGTGAGGGAGTATTCTAACTTCATTGATTTACATGTGGCTGTCTAACTTTCCCAGCACCACTTGCTGAAGAGACTGTCTTTTTCCCATTGTATATTCTTGCCTCATGTGTCAAAGCTGTGTGATTGACCATAGTTGTGTGGGTTTATTTCTGGGCTCTCTGTTCTTTTCCATTGCTCCATATGTCTGTTTCTGTGCCAGTATCATGCTGTTTTGATTACTGTACTTTGTATTGTCTGAAGTCTGGGAAGGTTATGCCTCCTGCCTTTTTCTTTTTCCTCAGGATTGCTTTGGCAGTTAAGTCTTTTACCTGCTTGGTCAGGTTTATTCCTAAGTATTTTAATTTTTTGGTGCAATTTTAAAAGATACTCGTTTTTTTACATTCCCTTTCTGGTGTTTTATTGTTAGTCTAAAGAAATGCAACCAATTTCTATATGTTTATCTTGTATCCAACTACCTTGCTGAATTCCATTTATCAATTCTAGTAGTTTTTGTGTGGAGTCTTGAGGGTTTTCTGTATATAGTGTATATCATGTCATCTACATATAATGACAGTTTTACCTCTTCCCTTCCAGTCTGGATACCTTTTACTTCTTTTTCTTGTCTGATTGCTCTGGCTAGAACTTCCAATACTGTGTTGAATAGAATTGGTGAGAGTGTCTTGTCTTGCTCCAGATTTTAGCAGGAAGGTCAAAAAGCTCTTATTTTTTTGCCGTGCTGTGCAGCTTGCAGGACCTTAGTTCCCTGAACAGGGCTTGAACCCATGCCCCAGCAGTGAAAGTGCTGAGTCTTAACCACTGGACCACCAGGGAATTCCCCTGAGCTCCTTATTTTTGACACTGAGTATTATACTGGAATTTTGTAATGAAAGTTACTAAGGAATGTACACTGACCACAGTTCCTCCTTGGAGAACTTAAAAGTCATCATTTCCCTGCCACCTAAACATCATTATTTGTTAAGTTTTGAACTGGACATATACATGATTAACAGTGAATTTACTGTAGCGGGCCTTTGAGGAGGAAATCCAAAAATTGAAAGAGGCAGGGTTCATTAGTGTTGTTTGTTTGTTTTTACGCTTACATCCATCTTCCTTGTAGGCATGTATTAACTTTAAGTTTTAGAAAGTAAGGAAGGCAAAAATCAAGCTCTGCTTTACTCACCCTTTATTAAAAACAATATTTAATAAAAAATTCCAGACTTCCTACAAATGTTGAGTAGTATTAAAATATTTAATTTTGTTTTAAGATTTTAGAGTCTAATTGGGTAAACACTAACTAGACATTTCTGTCTTTCATTTCTGTTTCCCTTTTTCTCACAGCAGCCTGAGGGAACTGGCATGATAGATGAAGAGTTCACTGTCGCAAGGCTCTACATTAGCAAAATGAAGTCAGAAGTGAAAACCATGGTGAAGCGCTGCAGACAGCTAGAAAGCACACAGACTGAGAGCAGCAGAAAAGTGGAAGAAAATGAGAAGGAGTTGGCGGCGTGCCAGCTTCGCATCTCCCAGGTACGCGCCGCAGAGCAGGGTCCTCATTCCTGAACAGCCGCGTGTAAAGTTTATCTATTGTAAACATGTTACTAAAAATGACCTTCCGTAGGTTATTTTGAGTAACAACATTAAGAGGTTAATTCAATTAGTTTTTCTTACTCTAGCTGCAGTAAAATAACATGCATGATTTAAGTAGGTCATATTTGGTAACGTGTATGTTACGTATGGGAATTTACTAGAGAGCTGTGACTGATGTGACTATTGAAGAATCTAGAAGGATTCTAGGGTGAATAAAAATGCGGGGCTGATTTTGTGGCTTTGGCAACTAAATGGGTGAGACCATTCACCAAGGTAGGAATTGTAGCAGGAGGGATGAGGGTAATAATGCTAGTTGGAGATAACAGTAAGAATATTATCTCATATGTCAGCCTTTAGTGCCTTATTTTATAAGTGTTAAAAACTTGTACACATGACCATTTCATTGATTAAATTCTTTATCATTGTAAATCTTGCCCCTGAACATTTTAGGTTTAAATATCTTATTCTGTAAATGTATTACATGTTTAGACAATGTTGATAAAACTTGCTTACTTTCAAATATTCTGGACAACAAAGTATGTGTCAGAGATTTTATTCCACCTCATAGCAGTATATTTTTCCCAAAAGCATGAAGCCAAAATCAGATCATTGACTGAATACCTTCAAAATGTGGAGCAAAAGAAAAGGCAGCTGGAGGAGTCTGTGGATTCCCTCAGTGAAGAACTAGTCCAGCTTCGAGCACAAGGTACTCACTTCCGGTTATTTATGAGTCATATCTCTGTTGTAAGTTATTACCTACTTTAGTATAATTGTAGTCAACATTCACACTGATAGAGATTAGTAGGAATACAGGTAACTTGGAATAGTAAACAAATAACACATTTTAATGTGGCTTTGAAACATATTTTTGAAATCGTGTTTGAATATTCAAGTGGCCAGTCTAGGAATTTCCCACAAAGTTATAAAGTGGTGTGTGTGTGTGTGTGTGTGTGTGTGTGTGTGTGTCTGTGTGTGTGTGTGTGTGTGTGTGTCAGGCAAAGAAAGTAAAGGAAGGCAAAGAAAGTAAAAGGAAACACAAAGAATATAAAGTTACAAGTCAGTATGTCTTGAGCATAGAGAGCAAGATTTACCGTTTGGCATTTGGATAATTTAAAGTCGAGTACTGTTAAGGAACATAGCCTCATAAAACCCATTTGCCCCTTGGTTTATATCAAGAACTCTAAGGCCCATTTCCTCTCTTCTGTTTTCTCTCCCCACCCAAACAGAGAAGGTGCATGAAATGGAAAAGGAGCATTTGAATAAAGTTCAGACTGCAAATGAAGTCAAGGCAAGTTCGACGTAGCATTGGATCCTCACAGTTTTCATTCATCCTTGTTAATCTTGAGTAATCTGACGTAATATCTTTCCCCCAATGATTTTAGCAAGCCGTTGAACAGCAGATCCAAAGCCACAGAGAAACACATCAAAAACAGATCAGTAGTTTGAGAGATGAAGTCGAGGCAAAAGAAAAACTTATCACTGATCTTCAAGAGTAAGTATGCTTTCCTCTGAGATAGCAGAAACTACTGGTGGACAGTATATCCTTATTAGAAACCTGCATTTTTCTTTGAAACAATTTTTGACTTGAAAATGAAGAATCTTTTCATTTATGAGTGGAACTTCTAAGTTCCATAGGAAATTTTGGAAAAATGTCTTAGGTCTTTTGATGTAAATATTCAGTAAAAAGTAAAGAATTCCCAACTTCAGCCATTATTACAAATAGATACTACTGTCTCCTCCGAATCATTTCCTTAACTTTTAAAAAATATTCTTAACTGAGAAAAACTTTATTGGAAATTGTGGATTTTAGAAGTGTGTGTTTTAATAGGAGTTATCGTCTCCATTTTTCTGGGACACATTTTCCTACTTCCAGAACCATATGCGTATAGCACAGAATTTATAGAAATTTGAGATCTGTGTCCAAATCATGATTTGAGTAGGAACCAGAGGAGAGTAACAAAAAACGATGGCAAAGTTTGGGACATGGGGCTTATTGTTAATGGATTTAGGGATAAGAATTCAGGGAGATGAAAGATACAAAATCAAGTTATGGTTTCAAACCAAAGTATAAAAAGTACTGTGGGCTGAACGTAGCCCAGTCCTCTTTGCTGCTGGGGGTCACATCCTAACAGAGGAGGCCTGCCATGTTTGAATGGTGAGACTGTGGAATTGGAGAGTTGGAAAGCTTTAATGGGAACATCTAGAAGATGGGGATGTTGATGCTGCGAGGTTTTTACTTTGTCAGCCAGAACCAGAAGATGGCATTAGAGCAAGGGCGCCTGAGAGCGGAGCACGAGAAGCTGAAAGCTACGGAGCAGGACAAAAGCAGAAAGCTACGTGAACTTACGTGAGTAGAGCCTTGGTTCAAGTATAAAAGTGAAAGCTAGATGCGAGAGTTACTGGCAGTACTCTCAGAAATATCCAGTGGATAAAGTTTTCACTTCGTGTAGGCTAAAGGGTGTTTTCCTTAAACCCTCTGAGTTGGTTTGATTTATATCTAAAAACTTGCAATACTTTCTTGTACTTTAGTGGAAGCCAGGTCTTAATATTTCACTGGTAA
Organism: Pseudorca crassidens; assembly: GCF_039906515.1. Classification (NCBI taxonomy): domain Eukaryota; kingdom Metazoa; phylum Chordata; class Mammalia; order Artiodactyla; family Delphinidae; genus Pseudorca; species Pseudorca crassidens. The sequence goes on from NC_090296.1 coordinate 195,174,892, forward strand.
TCACCTAAAACGTGACATTTGGTAATTTAGAAGATTTCAGGATCTGCCACAAAAACGGAATTTTTGTCAGATTTGATCTTGCATAAATAAAAGACCATTATTGTTTTAGCCTTGCCTTTTGAACAGAGGTTTTTGCCATTTATTATTTTTTTTATTTACTGACTAAAAGTATAGTCAACACACAGTTTTCTATAATCTGAGCAGGTAGAAAACTCACGATTATAACTTTCACATACCTTGAATTTATCAGAGACAATTTATAAAGGAACAGTTGGTTAGGATGGGCACACCCACAGGACCAGCTCAGAGTTGATTTTTTAACAATTCTGCTGAATCTCAGCCATAATTTTGTTTAGAGTAACGTTAACTTAAAATGCATAAAATGTTTTAGTCTGCAATAATTTATAATCTCTGTAATTTTCAGTTAATCAGAATTATTTTGGATAAAGATCAGTATGCTATATGATAATGCATATTCTTAAAATATAAAAAGAACCTCTCCTTATTACTTGAATTCTGCCATGTTTTCTTTCATCGCTTCCATTGCTATATTAGGACAGTTTTTTTCTAATAAATCATAGATTTAGAAAATGACAAGGCATATAGAAATTTCTTTGAAAGACACAACATTGGTAAGCTGTTTTTTAAAACTATGATGATCTTTTTTTTTCTATGATAATCTTTTACTTATTTGTAAGCATTGATCCTGTCAGATAAAAACATTTGATTCAATATTTCTGCTAAATATAGAATTTACGGACTCAAAGTTGAAAATGTATTTGTATATTCTTCCACTGTTTAGGGTTATGCAAGATAGACGAGAACAAGCGAGACAAGACCTGAAGGGTTTGGAGGAGACGGTGGTAAGTAAAACTTGGATATAAATAGGATTGGGGAATATTTAATGGGTTCTTCCCCTAGTTACTCAGTTTGAAGACCTACTTCTAAAAATACTGCTTTCTTAATTCAAGGCGAAGGAACTTCAGACTTTACACAACCTGCGGAAGCTCTTTGTTCAGGACCTGGCCACCAGGGTTAAAAAGGTAATAAAATAATACTGGGTCGGTGTTACTGTGTTTACTGTGTCTAATTGCATTCTGAGTGGAGTAGCCTCACACTGTCATAAGAGTGGGGAGGTAAGCGTTGCCCTTACTTGGTCTCATAGCACTTGCCCGTCTTCTCTAGAGCGCCGAGGTTGATTCGGACGACACCGGAGGCAGTGCTGCTCAGAAGCAAAAAATCTCCTTTCTCGAGAATAATCTTGAACAACTCACCAAAGTCCACAAACAGGTAACAAGGAGAATGTTTTGTGTTCGCTGCAATAAAATCTGAGGAGTGGCATGTATCTGAGTCTTCAGAGTCCTAAGGATTTTCATACCCTGAGCCATTCCATTATTTTATCACGCAAATGTAGAAACAAACAACTAGCAGTTTTTATGGGAGTTAATATTCCTAACAGCCTTTAGCAAGAGGTCAATGAAAACGTGTTGTTTTCTTTGTAGGGTTTCAGGTCTGTTAGTTTTCTTAATTTATTCATGGTCATTTTTAAATCTCTGGAAGACAAGTCTTTGAGTTAAAATACCCCCCCCTTTTTTTTTGATCTTTATACATTTAATGCCCCAGAGTCTGAAATACTACAATAATGAGGGAGTTCATATTTTTTTTTTAAGTAATGCTTACTGTGGGGTTTTTTGCTTATTTTTTATTAAGGCTTGATATGTGATTCAGTTACTTACTTCTTAAGTTTCTTGGCATACTTTATTGTATGTCTTTGTTACTAGAAACCTGATGTTTGCAGTAGAGTGAGGTTAAGGGAATTTTAGCCTTTCTTGCTTGCAGTGCTTATTAAGGGACTTGCCAAGTTTATGTGTAATTGTGGATCTTGCTGTATCTAAAAAGGTATTTGTTTCCACCAGATTAGTATCTTAATGAAGAGACCTAACACAGTGTTGTAGCATATTGTCATAGGGAAAAAGAACAGTCTCCCCAATCCCCCAGTATTGAATGAAGTTATATTTTGGGGAGAAACATATGTGAGGATGATATTTATGGGTATATGTATTCTTTGTTGCTGTCTAAATTATTTAAATTAGCTAAGTGAGAAAAACCTTAGTATAAAATGTAGTTTTTCTTTCAAGAGAAATTATGAAATGTTTCTGTTTTTTCAAATCATTGTTAAAGTCAGAATCCTTATTTTTCCTATATACCTGTAGCTGGTACGTGATAACGCAGATCTTCGCTGTGAGCTTCCTAAGCTGGAAAAGCGACTCAGAGCTACAGCTGAGAGAGTGAAAGCTTTGGAGTCGGCACTGAAAGAGGCCAAAGAAAATGCATCTCGCGATCGCAAACGCTATCAGCAGGAAGTAGATCGTATAAAGGAAGCAGTCAGGTCAAAGAATATGGCCAGAAGAGGGCATTCTGCACAAATTGGTTAGTAGGACACAATAAAACCTTTAAACCAAAAAAAAAAAAAAAAACCTTTAAACCTTGCTTTGGTTTGAATATTTTTATTTACTTGAGAATGTAATCTGATTGATTTGTTATGTGATGTCACAGTGGTTTTTGTCTGTATTTTCTAATTTACCAGAGTGGCATTGTTGGGAATGCAGAGCATTGAGGAATAGCCACCTTAATTAACAGGACAAGGAGATAAATCAGAACTAGACAAGCAAGACTGGTCAGGTGTAGGAGCAGCTGTGTAGAGCGATGTTATGAAAGCAAGAAGAGACTTGCAAGAAAATGTCCTGCACGGTATTTCATGCTTTAATTGCTAGGCATTGATGCAGGAATAAGGTTTTTAAGAGGCTAAGGATTGTATAGGTCCTGGAGAAAAGGATGTAACTGAAAAAGAAAGAGATAGAGGGATTCACTGAGAAACAAGAAGGCAAAGAAAAACAAGACATTTGGGAATTTGTTGTAAATAAGAAAAGACACTTAACGAGTCATTGGGGTTGTGTGTTATTTGTTCTGAAGTCAGTGTTTGTTTTTCATCCCAGCTAAACCTATTCGTCCTGGGCAACATCCGGCAGCTTCTCCGGCTCATCCCAGTGCAGTTCGTGGGGGAGGCGCACCTGTGCAGAACGGCCCGCCGGCGGCCGTGCGAGGCGGAGGAGGTGAGCAGGCGTGGCCTCACGCGGCGCCCTCGGGTCTGTGCTCTCTGGCTGGCTTCCGAGTCGCAGCTGTCCGTGGGGATGTTCAGCCGTTGGTGGCTAAGCAGTGTTTTGGATTCTCACAGTAGTGTTATGATTTCTTCATAATGTATGGGATTATAAAAGTAACTTAGCATGATTTTGTCTAGTTTTTTCATAGTTCAGATCATACTATATGTATATTCAAATTTGTGCTCTTACTGTTTTTAACGTAATATTGGGTCATTTTTCAAAGCTCTGGCTATTGTCTGATGAATATACCATGGTTTATAACTTTTACTGGACATTTAATTATGTCAGTTTTTCCATACTTGAAATTTTCCAAAATTGAAATTTCCATGTATGAAATCTGAAGTATGAAACATCTTTTTATACCTCCTCACTTTCAGATTATTTCCAGAAGATTCCCATAAGTGGAATTATGAGAAAATGAACATTTTTAAGACTCTTGACACATACTAACACACTGCTCTTCAGAAAGACTGCACCAAATTGTATTTAGCCAAGGACACTGCATTTTGTTGCATCTTTGCCAGTATTGAGTATTAATAGTTTTTAAGTTTCTAATTTAATAGGCTAAAATAAGCGTCTCATTGATTTATTAATGAATTTGGATTTTTTCGTATATTTATTGGCCCACTTATATACGTATGTTTTTTATGAATTATTTCTGTGTCCTTTCCCATTTACCTGTTGTGAGTGGTTTTTCTAACTGATTTATGAGTTCTTGTTTGTTTCTTTCTAAATACAAGTAATATCTGTTCCCTGTAGGGGGATGAGGAATTTTCACAAAGATAATTATCAAGAAGATAAATGTCATCCAGAGACACCACCCAATATATTGTATATATCCTTCTGGAGCTTTCTTTACATATTATAACTTTTAAATTAGAAAGTTTGAAGTGTCTAGTAAACATTCTAATATAACATAGTACCAACATACTACGCTATTCTATATATGTTACTTTGTAGCCAGCTTTTTTTAACTTGGCAGTATATTCTGAACATATTCTTATACAGCATGACTGATTATAGCTGCCTAATATTTTATCATATGACAGGAACTCAGATTAAATTCTTCAGCAAATCCCAAGTGTGTAGGTGGTTTGGAAACTAAAAGCAGTAGATAACTCTGAGATAGGGACTGGCTTTGTTTCTAACAGTACTAAAGTCAGTTTATTTTAATCCTGCTTTTTACTTTGTCATTTTTGCATAACATTGGCTCTCAGTTTGAGTGGAAAATTATGCAATATTCTGGAGGAATCATATTTCCATAAATTTAATATAGTTTTTTGTCCACACGGTAGAGGATTGATACAGTGAAAAGAGTACAGATATTGGAGTCCCATCTAAGTTTGCATCCTGATTTTTCTACTTTTATGAGCTTGAGCAAGTTACTTTTTAACAGTTAATTTGTCTCGTTTTGACTCCTTTTAAAATTCTTTAAAAATTCTTAAGTGTAAAAGTAAATTACGGATTTATGACCTATTTAATGTATCTCTGAAATAAAACATTTTTCTACATACCACAATAACATTATCACACTTGACAAAACATTTCTAGTATTATACCAATCCATATTCAGATTTTTCTAATTATTTATTTGTGGTTAAGTCTTCTACAGCTGGTTTGTCTACACCAGGGAGTAACCCAGGACTGATGTTTACATGCGGTTATTCCCCTTAAGTCTCTTGTAATCTAGAGTAACACCCCCCCGTTTCTAATGACACTGACTTACTGAATAGACTAGGCCAGTGTCCTTGAGCATATGCCTCCTCGGATGTGTTCGGTTGTTTCTGTGTGTAGTTGCCTTGTTCCTCTATTCCCTGTTTATTAGAAGCATTTATTGGATTCTTTCAAACATGTTTACAGACTACACCGTGGGTGATATGTGTTTAATATTGTGTCACATCAGCAGACATTACAGGAGTTTTCCTGCCAATTAAGAGATGGCCTCTGTTTTTCCCCCTTTGGATTAATAACTTGTTGAGCCCCTTTACTAATAAAATGAAAGTCATTCTTGAGAATTACGCAAGTTAAGATGTCATTACCTAGTACAGCACGGGTGCTGAGTAGATGTGAGCTGCCTTTTCTGGAAGTGGAGCTGGGCAGTTTTCAAAAGATAATTATAAATACAGGTAAAAGTTTATCCGTTTTGGATATTGTCCTCACATTAAAATTCACATGTGAACTTGGAACTCCTATCTCATTTGCAGAGAGGATAGTCCATGGCCTTTGTTAAATATAGCTAGGTTTTAGCTTGAAAGTAGAATGCTGATCGCAGTGTCATGACAGCACTTAAGCACATGAGGGAGATGGCTAACCTGGCTAACCCAGGTTTTCAAGACTTGAAGTAACTATAAAAGTATAACCACTTACAGGTTTGTTTCATTGCTGGTCCAAAGGATAATGGTTATTATTTTTTAAAGTCTCGCATCGATCATTCTTAACCCATGATTGAGGAGTATATGATCTACATAAGTGATAAATTGTTGAAAAAATTAGATACTTTGTAGAGATTTTTAAATTATTTTTTAATTATTAAGAAAAACATTTCAAAACACTGGGTTTATTTTGGGAAAAGATGGCAATGTATGAATGATGCTGATACTTTCAGTACCCAGTTTTACATGGCTGGTTCTTCTAACTGTGTAATGCTTTGGACAGGTGGAGGTTTTCTAATAAACACGGAGGCAGATAGGCAGCTGAACACGGGATGCCTCTAGGTGACACCTGCTGCTGGGGTTGTTTATTTTATTTTATTGGCCACACCCGCTCGGCTTGCAGCTGCTTAGTTCCCAGACCAGGGATTGAACCCGGGGCACAGCAGTGAAAGCACCAAGTCCTAACCACTGGACCGCCAGGGAAGTCCCTGGGATTGTTTATTTCACTGTCACTTTCCCCACCACATGGACCTCTTGCTTATCCCTACCCGACCCCGTTTTGTTTCTTACAGCTACCATGTGTGTAACATTGCTAGTTAGTTAGTGGTCCTTGGCTTCATGTCACTGCCACTGCCTACTGGCTGCCATTTTATTAATCATCTTTTTCTTTTTTAAAAAAATCTAACTTACACATCCGCTCACTCATAGCTCTTGCGGGGAGTAAAAACATGCAGGGTGACCTCCTTTCAATATTGTACTGTCCCTAAATGGCTCTGCTTAGGAGGCATATAAAAGGAAAAATTCAGTCATTTAATGTTGCCATCTTTTCAGTTTTGGGGAAAATGGTCAAAGCTGTTGGCTAAATGTTTTTAAACTCATTAGTATATTTTATTTAATTCTTTTCATGATTATCTCAAACACAAGTTTTGTATAAATAAAAATATTTTTCTCTGTGCTTTCTTCCATCTTCAGGTGTTAAAAGTAATTGAAGTATGAAGAGGACATTATATCAATGACTATAGCCTGTATCCCTTGGGAACTTTAGAATTATAACCTTTTTTTAGTGTATAAATTGTACCTGGCCTGTACAGCTGTTTCCTGCCCTCTCTTCTCGTAAACTCTGCTGCTTCCCAACACAACTAGAGTGCAATTTTGGTGTCTTAGAAGGGAAAAACGACAGTTTACAACTGTGGCCCTATTTATTACACAGTTTGTCTTTCATGTCTTAAATTTAGTCTTCACTGTGCCAACCTAACTGTGTCATACAGGACTGTGCTTTTTGTACTTGTTTTTTTGTGTTTATTTTTTAATCTCAGTTTAAGTTACCTAGCTGCTACTGCTTGTTGTTTTTCTTTTCTTATTAAAACAATATTTTAGGGGAAATGGAACCTTTAGATTAAATGTCTTAAATTTTACCACTTATAACACTACATGCCCACAAATTATATCAGGTCAGTACTGTACCTTAAAATCCCTTGAAATGACTTCGGAGTTAAAAATTATCTGTATCATCTCTGAAGTTTGCTTCTGAAAACTACTCTGAGCACTGAAACCTTTAAAACTGCCCAACTAGACATTTGAGACTGAGCAAGGCTACTTACTTATCTCATGAAACGACTGTTCTTGAATTATCCTGAATAGAAATACTTTACAATATCAAAAGCAAATCTTCTGCTTTTGTTTAAGAAGGAGAGTTTGGAAAAGGAATTTATTTCTGTTCTTCCCAGTGCTTTAATCCACATAGATTGATGGAATGGAAACACCCTGCTTTGTTTTGGTGAGCCCACTAATTAATAGAAGAATTGGATGGATAATGATTTGTCATCTTACTATAGTGAAGTGAACTAAGATATTATAGGATTAAACATAATTTTATATTGTTAGTACCGTATTGTTTGATCTAAATTTATAGCCTATGGAAATTGAGAAAAAATGTGGAAGGACAAGACAAATATATGGTAAATTTATAAATATATAGGTTAAATTTTGGTCTGAAATCCCTGAGGTTTTTTTACCTGGTACACTAAGTCATAACACTATAATTTATTTCTTGTTTAGTCTAGAAGTAGTAAATTATTTGCAAGTCACTAACAATCCTCAAATAAATTATTTTGTTGGCAGTAGCTGGTAATTTTGTTGTTAAGTGTACCTGTTCTTCTTCCTCAGATGATTAAACTAAGTCAGCAGTTTGTTTTAGAAGCTATAAAAGTTAACAGGGGAAGAGATTTCAATATGTGCTTCATCAGTTGGGGGTGGGTAACTGCAACTGTGTTAGCAGAAATTTGCAGAGAATGGGGATTTAAGGTTACTCAGAAGAGAAAGTTGGAAAGTTCTGTTAGGATCTGGGTGGCAGAATTAACTTTTCGAAAAAGTTTTATATACAGATATTTGTATTAAATTTGGAGCCGTAGTCAGAAGACTCAGATCATAATTGGCGTATTTTTCTATTTCCTTAACTGTTGCAATTTCCACTTTTATAATAGTTTTGATTTAAAAGATAAATTTATTTTTTTAACAGTCAAAAATCCTTGCTGTTACGATCTGCAACCTTACAAATGATTGTATTGTTTTTAGGAATGATCAAAAGAAACACTCCAAAAATTGAGATGAAACCTTGTAGAGCAGCAAGATTGAAGCAGGGCAGTTCACTGAAAGAAGTGCTGCCACCTATTTGTGATGATAGTTTTCTAAATGGAGAAATGTTTGGCTGCATTCACGTAGACATTTGTATTTTGTTTTCAAACGAAAGCTTGCTTTTTGGGCAATATTCTGAGATGAAGCAGAATTTTTTTTCTCTCTTTTGTCTGAATATGGTAGTTTCATTCTTATAAGATACATCATGGTATTGGTACTATGTAACAAACGATGAATTGTAACTAGCATGTGGTTCAGAGTATACAGTGCTAGGGTTTTTAAAATATCTTAATGGTTCTTTTCTATTTATAATTTCAAACTTTCACAAAATGTACAGAGAATTTCCTAAATTTGTTTTCACTGAACTGCTTTTGCTATGGTAGGTCATTAAACACAGCATTTACTCTTACAAATGAAAATTTCTGATCATTTGGAACATTGACACTTATTTCAATTTGCAGTGTCTTTTATTTTTGACCGACTATATTAATGTTCTTCTGAGTGGTATTGAGAAATGGTTCAGAAGAGAAACTCAGTGAAATAAAAATATTTATTCATGGTGATCAATTAAATTATTTGCCTAATTTAAGAAAACTACTGTGCATAACTCTCAATTTGACAGGAGGTGATAGAAAAGAGTCTGAGTCCACCTGTGGAATGTGTTGGTTTCTTTTCAGTGCTTGACGATACATTCAAAGATAATTGGTTTGGGAAGGCGCCATGTAATTATAGCTAACCTGCATGCTGTAAATGTCTTCTGTGTTCAAATAAAGAGGAAAACATTTTTTGGAATGTCATGACTTTCTTAAACTCAATTCAGTGACGTATTAGGTTGATTTTACATGACCAAGTGGCCTTCTTTCTTGACAGAACAGTGACTAATATGTCATTATATTCATGTGTACTTTGTCTCCTAATGTATTGCATACGCTTTGGACATCAAGTATTAAATATGTAGGCTGAAGAATTAAGAGCTAGAGATGAACCATCAGCCTCCCTTATGTTATTTTACATCAGTGTAGCCTGATACGTGATGAGGACACTTCACCGTGTTATTCTTCCCCCAAAACTATTAACCCCAGTCTGATCGTGAGAAAAACATCAAACTAACCAAATGGAGGGACATTCTACCAAATGCCTGACCAGTACTCTTCCGAAGTGTAAAGGTCGTGAAAAACCAGGAAGACAAGTCTGAGGAGACTTGGCAGCCGGACGCAGTGACGCAGGGCGGTGTCCTGGGTTGGACCCTGGAACAGTAGAAGGACATCGGGGAAAACTGGTGAAATCTGTTAGCAGTAGTGTGCCGGTTAATTTCCTAGTTCTGACAAAGGTGCAGTGGTGATGTGAGATGGTACATTAGGAGGGAGAGTATGAGGGTGACTCCCTGTATTACCTTTGCTACTTTTCTGTAAGTTAAAATCATTCTGAAATAAAAGGTTTATTTACTAATTTATAAGGCAGCAAGCCACAAAGAACAACAGAGGAGACCACAAGCAGGAAAGCAAAACTCAGCAGACACCTGACTCAACCAGCAGTGGGGAACGCCAGGGAGCAGCTCGGTATCCCCCCCAGAGCACCCCTAAATGGTCATGAATGTGACCTCCGTACCTCTGGAAGTAGGAGTGGAAGGAGGCTGAAATAGGACTAGTCGAAAGTCTATCTAGACCTTTCCGTTTGACCCGCAGATCCCTTCTTCAACGCTGCACAGCTTGCCAGCTGCCCCTCTCACATCCCAGGGTGAGCCTGTGTATTCTCTCGGAAGGGTAAAGCAGAGGGTCTCCAGATGCAAGTGCTGGTGGCAGCTGAGGGTGGGGTGACGTGCTGGAAACGAGGAGTGCGCCCGTTAGCAGTGTCTCCCCTCATTGCCACAGCTCCCCTTTGGCGCTGCTAGGGGTTGAATTGTGTACCCTCAAACTTCCTGTGTTAAAGTCTCAGTCCTCAAGAATGTGACCTTCCTTGGAGGTAGGGCCTTTTCGGGCGTAATCAAGTTAAAGGTCCTCAGGGTGGCTCTTGCCAATGTGACTTGTGACATAAAAGAGAAATTTGACAGGTGCATGGAGGGAGACACAGGGAGAAGATGGCCATCTACGAGCCATGGAGAGACAAACAGTCCTCCCTTCATAGCCCTCTGACGGAGCCAACCCTGCCAACACCCTGGTTTGGGGCTTGTAGCCTCCAGAACTGTGAGACCATCCATTTCTACTGCCTCGCCTAGTCTGTGGTGCTTGCGTTCATCAGCCCGAGCAGACCAGTGTGATTGCCGACACTGGCAGCGAGCTGGGCCCTCTAAGCATTCCTCCTTTCTTTCCTTCGGTTTGCGTCTTGTTAATACCATCCAGTTGTCAGTGGTGTGAAGGGGGCCGGTGAGGGGCACCAGGCGTACACGGTCCCTTAGTGAGCAAAGAGCCCGGGCCACATGGCCACCTCTCCAGCAGCAGGTGGCCTCCCTCTGGGAGCCTGCCCTTCAGCCTCAGAGAGGAGCTTCCTGCCCACCTGATCTATGGTGGTGGGCGGGGGAAGGGCAGCCTTGGCCCACTAGGATCCAGTGAGGTGTTTCCTCCAAACCACCAGTCCCAGCCAGGGTCTCGACCTGGGCTGCCCGCACCCCAGAGGGATGCTTCCCGCTCACCTAGTGATTGGACCAGCTCTAGCCTGGGAAACCTAGCAAGCTTCATCATCCATTGGGCGGCAGCCATGCCTTTGCAATGAGATCCGAACCCCAGACATGGGGCAGGAGCCCCTTCCAAGTCTGTTCCTTCCCTGGGTACTCTCCCTTAGCCCTAGACTATTCTTGAAAGTTCTCTGTACCCATTTCTAGTTCATCCCCTCGGACCTGTCCTGATACAGAGGGTAATATGAACGTTTGCAATCAGAATACTTAGAAGCCCAACCTTCTTCCATTGCTTGGTCACCTGAATGCTGGCAACCAGGCTTATGCTTTCCAGCCAGGAGATGAGAGGACTTCGGTGAAAAGTTTGACAACTGATACAAGGAGTACCCCAAGAAGCACAGTTTCAGAAATGCCACAGTCAACAGTCCTACTCCTGTGAACCAATTGCTTCCAGTCAGCTTCATCGTGTCCCCAACTTACATAGGTGCAGACAGCCAAGGATCACGAAGCATGTGAAGAAAGCCTTTACGATGACAGGATCAAAACAGAAAATAATTAATAATAATATGGAGGAAAGTGGAACTATGAAAGGGGAAGAAAACATTTTTAAAAACATACTAAATTTGGGGCTTCTCTGGTGGCGCAGTGGTTGGGAGTCCGCCTGCCGATGCAGGGGACGCGGGTTCATGCCCGGTCTGGGAGGATCCCACATGCTGCGGAGCGGCTGGGCCCGTGAGCCGTGGCCGCTGGGCCTGCGCGTCCGGAGCCTGTGCTCCGCAGCGGGAGAGGCCACAGGAGTGAGAGGCCCGCTTACCGCAAAAAAAACATATTAAATTTAATACCTTTCACTTCCACCTTGAAGAGCATGGGTATTAAAGTGCTAATATAATTACCTTCCCTAGTATATCTTTTTTACTTTTTCTTATGTATAAAAAACAACTAAAAACATGCACGGTTTGTGAGGAAATGACAAATTTCAGAAAATTCAGAATCTGACTACACTCTATACATAGCTTCTAGATAAAGACACAAAATTACCAGATACTCAGAGGCCCCCTGGGCCCATTCTAGTGACTCCCCTTAAGGTTTAATATTGTTCTGGTATCTAACAAAAAGATCACTTTACCTGTATTTTATATAAATGTTATGACACAGTATAACCACTTTTGGATTGGTTTTTTTTTTCCTTATTCCTTATGTTGTCTGTGAATATACCTATATGCTTGCCTGTTGTGATCATGCATTGCCACTGTTGCATAGGATTCCATAGTGTAAACATTTAACAATTTATCCCAATGTGTATTACAATATGAGTGATTTTCAGTTTGTGTCTATTGAGAATAGCACTGGTATATAAATTCTAGAACTTGGGGGAAAAAAAAAAAACCTAATAGTAAGAGCCTCAAGATTTTGACATAGTGAAAAAAGAGTTTGTCTCCACTAAACAAAACAAAAAACCAAGGGGTCATAAGAAAGAAATACTGAGAAAACAAAAAAGTCTTGAAAATAGAAACAATAGGAAGGTTAGAAGATGAAGTTGAGAAAGTTGCCGACAAAGTCATACACACAAAAAAGTCAGAGGGCTTCCCTGGTGGTGCAGTGGTTAAGAATCCGCCTGCCAATGCAGGGGATACGGGTTTGAGCCCTGGTCCAGGAAGATCCAACATGCTGCGCAGCAGCTAAGCCCATGCACCACAACTACTGAGCCTGTGCTCTAGAGCCCACAAGCCACAACTACTGAGCCTGCACTCTAGAGCCCATGAGCCAGAACTACTGAGCCCGCGAGCCACAACTACTGAAGCCCGTGCACCGAGAGCCCATGCTCCGCAACAAGAGAAGCCACTGCAATGAGAAGCCCACGCACCACAACGAAGAGTAGCCCCCACTCGTCACAACTAGAGAAAGACCAAATGCAGCCAAAAATAATTAATTTAAAAAACAATAAAATAAATGGTCATTTTAAAAAAAAAGTTGGAAAATAGGAAAGAAATTAGAAGACCACAACACAAGGCTTCAGGTCTGAATAAGTTAAATAAGAAAATGTAACTGAAGGCCATCTGTTGCCAATGCCCAGAACAGTGGATAAAAATAGAACCACACTAAGGCACAGTACAAAGAAAACCATAAAAAAAAAAACAAAAAAAAAAACATTTCGTACAAAGGTCTGAGAATCTGAATGTATCAAACAACACTGGAAATTAGAAGAAAATGGATCAGTACCCTCAAAATTCTGAGGGAAAGTGATCTCAAACCTCAGTTGGTATAAAGGTAGGTAAAATAAGGTTTTCAAACACACAAGTTCTCAAAAAATGTACTTCTTATGTATCATTTATTGGGAAGCTATTGCTCAACCAAGTGAGAAATTAAACTAAGAAAGAGGAAGATGTGGGACATACAAAAGAAGAGACCAACAAACGAAGGGAAGCACCAAGGTGACGGCGTCAAAAGCAACCTGTCCAGATGGGAGTCCATCAGTCAGAAGACTGCCAGAGATACGTTTCCAAGACAAATCAGAGTGATTGATGTGTGAAGATTTTGAGAAAAAAATTTATATAACTGAAGATGAGTTTAGGGTTGACTAAATGGTACATAAAACACTAAGGGAAAAAAGAATTACTGAGGGACTTCCCTGGTGGTGCAGTGGTTAAGAATCCACCTGCCAGTGCAGGGGACACGGGTTCGAGCCCCGGTCCGGGAAGATCCCACATGCCGCGGAGCAGCTAAGCCCGTGCGCCACAACTACTGAGCCCGCGTGCCACAACTACTGAAGCCCATGCGCCTAGAGCCTGTGCTCTGCAACAAGAGAAGCCACTGCCATGAGAAGCCCGCACACCGCAACGAAGAGCAGTCTCCACTCGCTGCAACTAGAGAAAGCCTGTGCGTAGCAATGAAGACCCAATGCAGCCATAAATAAATAAATAAATAAATTGATTTGTTTTTAAAAAAAAAGAATTACTTATTCAAAAAAGAATCCGGGGGTGGTGGTGCTGTGATGAATTGGGAGATTGGGATTGACGTATATACACTAATATGTATAAAACAGATAACTAGTAAGAACCTGCTGTATAAAAAACTAAATAAAATTTAAATGATAAAGCAGAAAAAAAAAGACTCCTAAATATAACCCAAAAAAGTAGACTCACAGATATAGAGAACAAACTAGTGGTTACCATTGTGGGGGTGGGAGGCACAAACCATTGGGTATGAGATAGATTCACGGATGTGTTGTACAACATGGGGAATATAGCCAATATTTTGTAATAACTGTAAATGAGAAGTAACATTTAAAAATTGTATTAAAATTTTTTTAAATAAGTGCCAAAAAAAAGAATCCTAAGATAAGCAAGAGAGGAAAAGTCACCATAGTATATTACATGACTCAGCTGTGATTGGCACATTTCATCGTAGTAATGGAAACATGGATTGGTAACTAAACTTACAACATGACCTTATTGAGAGGAAGAGGGGTTGTGTCTATGTGTTGATGGTGGTGAAAGAGGGTTCAATCCTCATCTTCCACAGAATAAGACAACTGGCTCCACTTAACCATGACTAATCAATAAGTAGCAGAGATTTGGAGATGAAACAAAATGACAGTGGCTGCTTCTGGCGAGTGGGAAAGAGGTGAAGTGGGGCAGGGGACCGCTGTTTTGTTTGGGGTAGAAGGAACCACTGTTTTTGAAACAAGTTTTCTAGAGCGTGTTTGACTTTTCAGGGCTCAGTTTGTATCCTGTTGTAGGGTGGCTCTCCGAGGATGGCTTCAGAAGCATGTCCCCGGTTCTTGACCCAACCTAGAATTCAACTTGCCCATTTGCAGAAAAACACTTGAAAACCTCGAGGTGACCCTTAGGCCTTTTGTTCTGTAATTCTGAGATGCCAAGTAATCTGGTCTAGAGTTATAACATCTGGCGCTCGCTTCAGCAGTCCACATGCTAAAAATTAGAACAAAACAACAAAGATTAAGTAACATTGCCCCTGCACAAGGATAACACACAAATTCGTGGAGCTGTTGCCTACTTTTAATTAAATGTCCTCTGCGTTCAAAAATATATATATATGTAGATCACATCTGAAAGGTTTGTTTATTTTAAATTAAGTCTTCTGGGACTTCCGTGGTAGTGCAGTGGTTAAGACTCTGCGCCCCCAGGGCAGGGGGCCCAGGTTTGGTCCCTGGTTGGGGAACTAGATCTCACATGCATGCCGCAACTAAGAGTTTGCATGCTGCAAAAGAAAGAAAGAAATTAAGCCTTCATAATCACTGACTTTATGTGGAAACAAATCCACAGGTCTCTCAAGCTGAAGTAAGCAGTTCTCGAAAGTACTTTTCTTTTTTTTTTTTTGGCCGCACAGTGCTGCTTGCGGGATCTCAGTTCCCCGACCAGGGATTGAACCCGGGCCTCAGCAGTGAAAGCACTGAGTCCTAACCACTGGACCGCCAGGGAATTCCCAGAAAGTACTTCTTTCTTCATTAAATGAATGCTTCCAAATTTTGAAGATTTAGAAGAGAAGTGGATTTTTTTTAATTGTGCTAAAATGCACATAAAATAAAATTTACCATCTTAAGCTTTTTTAAGTGTGTTGGAAGAGAAGTGTTTGCTTTGGGGGTTTGTGTGTGTGTGTGTACACAGAAATTAGCTCAGGACTGGAAGTATTTGTGTCATGATCTACACCAAAATATTTATTCAATGTTCTTCAGTTCATATTAGCTTGATGGAATGATGTTATTAACATTATAAACTTTCAGATGTTTCCACTGTAGGTAAACTCAGAACTGAGGACAACTATTTAAAATATTCAAGAAATTAACCATTTTTTCACCCACTTAACAGTCAAGAGCCACTGGAAATGAGACATCAGAATACTGTAAGTAAATCTGAGAAATCCCAAATAAGCGCCCGTTGTCTCTTGAGAGACAGACATCACTAGTATGAGCTCCAGGAAACACCCACGTTACCATCTCAGATATATTCTTTTCTTGCCGAATAAAAAGTTAGGCACACAGCTTTTCTATACAATAAGTGGAATTGTGCACAGCCGCCCTGCATACCGCTCTGAAAATGAACTTTTGTTTTATGCAAATGCAGGCGAATTAGAATGAACAAAAGGCACACATTTTAAGGCTGAGAACATTCAACTGAAAATGAAAAACGGATTTTTCTTCTGATAGAAAACCAGCTGGAAAAATTTTGCAGCAGGCCGGTTGGGGGCAGACCTGAGGCCTCTCAGCAGTCCCCTCTTTGCAAGGCGGCTGCCCACTGGCAACGACTTTCTAAATGCCCCTGTCAGGGGTCCCGAGGTGGCCCCTCTGCAGGCGGGGCCCTCTCTCTGGTCCCCCCGCCCCGTGGGGGGTGATGAGGTCCAGCTCCTCCCCGCACACACCGCTGGAACTACCTGCTCACCCCAAGGTCCAAGCCGCCTGCTGGACAGCGGGGCCCACAGAGGTCTGACGGGGCTGGGACACTGCTGCAGACACCTTCTTTTTTTAATTTATGTAATTGAAGTATAGCTGATTTACAGTGTTGTGTTAATTTCTGCTGTACAGCAAAGTGACCCCATTATACATATATATATTCTTTTTCATATTCTTTTCCATTATGGTTTATCACAGGGTATTGAATATAGTTCCCTGTGCTCTACAGTAGGACCTTGTTGTTTATCCATTCTCTCTCTATAATAGTTTGCATCTGCTCATCCCAAACTCCCACTCCATCCCTCCCCCACCCCCCTCCCCCTTGGCAACCACCAG
The DNA here is from genome assembly GCF_039906515.1 of Pseudorca crassidens. NCBI lineage: Eukaryota > Metazoa > Chordata > Mammalia > Artiodactyla > Delphinidae > Pseudorca > Pseudorca crassidens. The sequence continues at coordinate 195,191,416 of NC_090296.1, forward strand.
GCTGTGCTCTATGTCTGTGAGTCTGTTTCCATTTCATAGATAGGTTCATTTGTGTCATGTTTTAGATTCCACATATAGGTGATATCATATGACGTTTGTCTCTGTCTGACTTACTTCACTCAGTATGATCATCTCTAGGTCCATCCGCGTTTCTGCTTCAGACCCTTTAAGGGGACTTTCACAGGAGAGGAAGGAGGGCTGGAGACCCCTGCTTCGGAAGCCTGATGAAAGGATGCTTGGTTATTCAGGAATGTTGAGGTCCTGGTTCCTGAGCCTGGACACAGAGGCAACCATCAGAGAGCCTTGCTACTCTGCCCGCCACACACACTCCAGGGTCTGTTTTCACTCTGCTGTCTAACAATCGCTCCATTGAGAACTCTGCGGCTGGCAGCTCCACTGCCGTGTCTTCACGGCTGCAGCCTTGGGCCCAGCCCAGAACGAGGGCACCTCTGCCCCGTCCAGTTCACACTTTCTTTGCCACTCTTCCCTCTGTCCCTTTCCCCCAAGAACATCCATTCCTCGGATTTAGATGTTCCCATCACTCTTCTGGCAGAACGTGCCTTCTGACATGTACCCTCATGACTTTAAATATTATCTATATGCTGATAAATCCAAAATCTGCTTTTCCAAGCCTGATTGCTCCCATAAATTCCTAACTCATGCATCCAAATGCTTACAGGCCATTTGCACTTAAAGACCCCACAGGCACGTGCACTTCAACACGTCCAAAGTGAACTGAAAAAACCCCTGGCATCATGTGCGTAAAGTCCACAATTGCTTACCTGAAATCCTTGGGGACAAATGTTCTATGGAATTTTAAGTTCTTCAGAATTTAGAAAAGATAATACATAGTATATATATAACAGCACCAGTGAGGTCTAGGCCAGTACCATGGAATCAAACATGATTTTTCTCTTCAGCAAAATGTACCACTATTCACATTAGCGGAATATGCAAAGGCTGAAAAGTGTCATGTCAGTTGAAGTCATGTTTTATTATCAAAAGAGTTGCACCAAACTCACAAAAAACTTAATTTTCAGAGCCTCTTAGCTATTGGAGTTGTGAATAAGTGATTATTGAACTTTGTCACATATGACATTAAAGGGCTAATATCCCTAATATACACAGAGCTCTTAGAAATTAACAAGAAAAAGAAAGATGAAAACCCAGGAAGAAAATGGACCAAGGAGGGGACTTCCCTGGTGGTGCAGTGGTTAAGACTGCACTCCCAATGCAGGGGGCCCTGGTTCGATCCCTGGTCAGGGAAGTAGATCCTACATGCATGCTGCAACTAAGAGTTCACATGCCACAGCCTTCCCTGGTGGCACAGTGGTTAAGAATCCACCTGCCAATGCAGGGGACATGGGTTCGAGCCCTGGTCCAGGAAGATCCCACATGCTGCAGAGCAACTAAGCCCGTGCACCACAACTACTGAGCCTGCGCTCTAGAACCCGTGAGCCACAACTACTGAAGCCCACGCACCTAGAGCCCGTGCTCTGCAACAAGAGAAGCCACCACAATGAGAATCCTGCACACTGCAACGAAGAGTAGCCCCTGCTCGCCGCAACTAGAGAAAGCCCTCATGCCACAACGAAGACCCAATGCAGCCCAAAAATAAATAAATAAAATAAATAAATAATTTTAAAAAATGAGTTAACACGCCATAACTAAGACCCGGCGCAACCAAAGTAAATAGATAATTAAATATTTAAAAAAAAAAGAAAAGAAAATGGACCGAGGACATGAATAGACCATTCAAAGATAACATTTTTAAATGTTCAACCATACTAATTGCAAGTTGCAAAGAAATGCAGCTTTTTGCAATAGGAAGTTGTTTTCTGCTTATCAGATGAGCATGGATGAAAAATAAGTTAGCAAAAGTATAGAGAAATAGGCACTCACATATATTAGTGAGTTGATATTTGGGAAAACCTTAGGACACTTGCCTAGTAAACATATAGCAAGCTTTATATAAATGTTAAATAAATATTGCTGGAAGTTTTTATTGATACAAACTTTTTCAAGACAACTTATCAAAAATCGACATCTATTAAAAATTTATATGTCTATGTCCTAGCCTCCAGAACTTCCAGTTCTAAGAATTTATTCTACCAAAATACACCAATGTGCAAAGATACATTGTGTAGAAAGATGTTCACTGAATCACTGCAGTGATGAAATTTGGAAACAACACCCCATCTTCAGTGGTGTGTTTCTTCTGCTCGACAGACTGATAGGAAGATCTCAGCATCATATTCAGACACAGTAATATCCAGAGGAAGAAGACAGTGTCTTCCTGTGACTCTCTTTTAAGAGTGGAAAAACTTTTCCCAGAAGCTTCCCAGCAGACTTACTCTTCCATCCACTGGACAGACCTGGGCTACATGAACATTCCCAGGCCAAAGGGAATGGCATTACTCTATCTTGGGACCCATTTAGGCTCTTAAGAATTAATAAGAACCCCAGAGAGCTTTCTTTTCCCCTTCGGTTAGCTAAAATGTTTTATTTTTAATTTAATTTTTATTCTATATTGGAGTATATTTTATTTACAATGTTGTGTTTGTTTCAGGTGTACAGCATAGTGATTCAGTTTTACATGTACATATATCCATCCTTCTTCACATATGGCAGAAATCACATATGACCTCTTAACAGATGCTTTTGCCTGATCCTTTGTGTATTTACCTACTTTTGGTCATAAGAACATAAATATTATCTTATTGCACCAACCCCAGTGTATTAGTTATCTGTTGCTGTTTAACAAGTTGCCCCCAGATTCAGTGGCTTATAGATTAAAATGTCGATCTTTCCGTTTTTGTGGGGCAGGAATCTGGGCACAGCTGAGCTGAGTTGCATGAAGTTGCAGGTGAGCTGACGGCCCGGTCTGGAGTCTCATCTAAAGACTGGACCTGGGCAGGGGTGGGGGGTGGGGGGAGGAGCCACTTCCAAGCTCGCACACCTGGCTATTATCAGTCTCAGGAAATCGGCTTCCAAGCTCTCTCACCTGGGCCTCTCCATGGGGCTGACTCACAACATGGTCGCCGGCTTCCCCGAGTGAACCAGGCAAGAGAGAGCTGGAAAGAGAGCGTCCAAGATGGAACCTGCAGTCCTTTGTCACCTAATCTCTGCATCGAGGCCATCGCCTCTGCCACGCTGTCTTCTCTAGAAGTGAGTCACTAAGTCTAGCCCACGTGCAAGGGAGGCGGGGATCAGAGGGGGATGATTTCAGAGGCTCCTGCCGCGACCAGAATCAGCCTATGATGACCTTGTGGAGAGGAAGTAGCGAGTTGCGCTGTTATTTTTGTCTGCTTACTGTCTACTTGGGAAAAGACCTCTTCCTCTTCCTCAGTCTGTGTGGCTCTGGAGACCGAAAGCTCCCCTCACCCTGGCTCTTTGGGGGGTGGGCAACTTTGTGGCCGGAGGGAGTGATTCAAGGATGAGCCTTTCAGAGCCTTTTTCAGGAACTGACAGGGGTGCCGGGAGAAACAGGGTCTCCTAAGATCACAGGTGCTGTGAAACATGGAAAACTGGAATTCTTCTGGCTTCTATGTCTATATATAGGATTCCTTTGCTCCATGTGAAAAAATTCTTAGTAAAACAGAGCTGAGAGGAGCAGGGTGAGTGAAGCACACCAAATCCTCGTAACATCTCCGCCCCTCCGTGCCCAGCTTTGCCTCAAGTCAGGCTTAACTTTTCTTTTTGAAGTTAGTTTTGAATTGGGTTTTCATCACTTACAACAGCAATAGAAAAATGGTTCTAACATATGTTAGAACCATTTGGGACCCCATCAATAACATGGAGGGGGTCCCAAATACTCTATCTCCCCTTAATAAAACCATCATAGCAGTGCCTTTTGTGGAATTATCTAACTACTTATAGTATATTTAAAATTTTCAACCTTATCAGCATAATGCTTGGAAAGTCAAGCTCCATGTTTTTCCTATTGTGTGAACCGTTTCCTTTATTCACCTTAAATTTACTTTTCTCAGGATTCAGGAAATGTCTTCTTGTTCCATTTAAGTTCCCTAAGAGCAGGGAGAAATGCCTTCTTAATTATTATTTCCTGTCCAACTTGTAGCGCAATAGCTGGCCACATAGCAGATCCTCAGTAAGTGTTCAATGAACGAATGAGTAAACGAATCTTTTAAGCATCCTTGAGGTTACTGTTCCCTAAGTTCAAGACGTAACTTTTGCCCATATGAAGACCCGTTCAACATTTTCACGTTAACTTCAGGTTATTCCTATATACTTAGGCTTTTCATAATCACTGCTCCAAATAATTCACGAAAGCATTAAGCAAGACTAATCATAGGAGAATGCCAGTGTTTACACGTCTTCCCCCAGGAAATGTCCTAAATCCTAAACCATTGTTCTCATCCCTAGGCAACTTCCCTCTACGTCACCCCAGTCTCCATTGTACCACGAGGACTCAATTTTTAAAATAGCCTTTTGTGTGGAACTTTGTGAAAGGCTTTTTGAAAATCTTAATAGATGCCATTCATGAGCTTTTGTCCATACACATATGCACCTCCTACAAGAGCTTATTAGATCGATGAGGCCTGATTTCCTCTTGGAAAACCATACGTTCCCTCCAGCTCCTTCCTTGCCTCCCCCAGGTGAATTGGTGTACAATTGTCTTTGGGGGAGAAGGGTCAGATCTTCTCTGTGGGTCTGCTTTGACGGGTCTTTGATCCTTGTCAGGTATTGTAGAATCATATAAGGTGGAGAATGTCAAAATCAAACTCTCCTAAAAAGGGATGAATAACTATGGTTACGTTAGCATGTTGAGGTCAGAAACAGGGCTATAGGGACTCAGGTGTGGTCAATATGGGCAGAAAAAAGGAAGTTAGTTTAGAAATATAGGAAGTTGGTTGTTGCCAGTAGAGGGTCAGGAATGTCTCAGGTCCTTTAGGAATTTGATAGTGTCGTTGGTTTCCCCTTTCTTCATGCTTCCATCCTGCCTTGGAAAATGTTCCTTCTCAGTCATTCCCTGGAGGCTCTTTTTGTCTCTTTAATGTGGTTTTTCTCCAGGTTCTGTCCTTGGTTTTATTGTACCTCCCTCTAATGTTCTCCATTGTCAATGTCATGTCCTCCCTTGGAGTAAGGTTGTCTATTTATTCTATAGACTGATAGAAATGTAAGTCATAACAACGATACATAGATGTGTAAATTTCAGGCACGCACTTCTTCTCTGAGCTTCAGGTAAGTCTATTCACCTGCCTAGTGGACATTTCCATGTCGATAGCCCATAGATGCTCCAAACCTGTGTCAAAAACCAAAGAACATCTTAACATGTCCAAAATCAAATGCATTATCTCTATATAATTTAAGGCCTTTTTTTTTTTCCCCTTGACCACACTGCACGGCTTGTGGGATCTTAGTTCCCTGACTGAGGATTGAACCCATGCCCCTGCAGTAGAAGTGTGGAGTCCTAACCACTGGACCACCAGGGAATTCCTGAGGACTTTTTCATTATAGATGACCAAAAACAAACAAACAAACAACAACAAAAAGAAACCCACCATATTTCATGGAGTCTAAGGAGAATCTGAACAGGATAGCAGTACAGCTAGGATCAGAAAGACCTGGAACCAGGACCTAAAATCCTGATGATTTCTCTCTCCAAATTATACCTCTACATTCCCCCATGTATCTGTTTCATAGCTCCCCTTAATGCAGACTAAATTCTTCTGCTTCTCTATCTACCTGGTGGGAAACAGAGAAGATTTCCATTTTGCCTGCTTCAGTCATACAGAGCAAGACTGACCTGATTCTTTCTGGGTCTTCAGTTCAAAATCCCAAAGAAGAAAGTCATTGACCTGGCCAGGGCCAAGGTATCCGCCCATCAATCAATCAACTTTGGCCTCACATACAGGGTTACAATGTACATAATTTGAAGCTGTGCTGTAGTTCACTGATGCTCTGCTCATTTTGCGTTCAACCTTTTTTCCCTGTGTTTCATTCTGGAAAGTTTCTATTACTATGCATTTCTACTCTTTTCTTCACTTGTGTCTTAATCTGCTACGAATCCCATCCAGCATATTTTTCACTGGAGAGATAATATTTTTTGTTGCTTGGTTTTTTACTTTATTCCATTTCTCTACTTAATGAGCTTAATCTTTTGTTTGGATCCGTAAGCGTATGGAATATATAACCATATATAATTATTAATATAACAGCTGTTTTAACGTCTTTGTCCACTGATTCCATCTTTGTCTAATTTGATGTCTCTGTCATCCCTGGGTCTGCTTCTATGGATTTCGCTTTTTCTCCTCATTATTCAGTGTACCTTCCCGCTTGTTTCCATGCCTGGTCATTTGCCACTGGAGGCCAGGTGTTGTGAATTTTACCGTCTTAGGTGCTGGGTATCTTTCTATTCCCATAAATGTCTTCTTGAGCTTTATTCTGGGAAGCAGTTAAATGACTTGGAAACAGTTCAATCGTTTCAACGCTCCTCTTAAACTTTGTCAGGCAGGATGAGAACAGCCTTTATTCTGGAGCTCATTCTGCCATTCCACTGAGGCAATGCTCTTACGCATACTCTACCTGATGCCCTGTGAATTACAAGGTTCTTCCTTCCAAGATTATTCCCTCTGACCCTACCCTTGAGTAGCTTCCCCACACTCAGGTGCAGATCAGTACTCACCTGAAGACTTTCGGGGACCCTGTGCAGGTCTCTGGGGCTCTGTCCCTGGGCCGTGCTCCCCGCCCTGTGATGCTGCCTGAGATCTCCATGCCAGGACCTCCCCAGACACCCAGGCTCCACACTGGCTCCCGTTCTCTAAGGTGCCCCCTGGAGACGCTCCGGGCAAGAAGCTGAGACAATCACGGCACTCATCTCATTTGTCTGCCCCCTCTCAGGGACCATTGTCCTCTGCTGCCTGGTATGCAGTGTCTGAAAACACTTGTTTTCTGCATTTTTCCTCCTTTGGAAATTGTTTCAGAGGGAGGAGGGTAAAGCCAGTCGCTGTCACTCCATCTTGGCCAGAAGTAGAAATCCAGTTGAACCTTTTGGAACTATTTGCAGCTTCTAAAAACTCTGGGCTCTTGGGGCTTCCCTGGTGGTCCAGTGGTTAAGACTCCACACTTCCACTTCAGGTGGCACAGGTTCAATCCCTGGTCGGGGACCTGAGATCCCACATGCTGTGCAGCGCAGCCCAAACAAGTAAAAAAATAAAAGATAAAACTCTGGGCTCTTGAATGTCTGTGCACTTTTATGTCCGCTTGAAATGTCCTTCCTTTCCACCCTGTCTGCCTGGCAAGACTCAGTTCTGGCATTAGCTCCTCCCAAACCTTCCGAGTGCCCTGACGCCTGCACGAGCATCCTTCCTCTGTGCTCCACGACATCATTCGCACACCATGCAGGCTGGTCCCCTCAATGAACTCCAAGCCCTGTGTGCACAGATCAGAGCTAATTCATCTTTGTAGCTTGGAATTTAACACAACAGGTGCTCAACATATGCTTGGTGAAAGGAATTGAAAACTGTATATAATTACACCCAAACAGAGAACAATCTTCGCTGTTTATTTCACAGTATTTTATAAGCTGTTACCTGCAAAAATGGGCTATCACTTAAACATTCCTCTATTCTGAAGTTCTGATATTACATGTCTTTGAGTCAAGTGTGTCATTAGCAAAATTCTCAGCCATCAGACTGAGGCGATTCTCCAACAGAGTAGTTTACTTAGAAGCGTATCTCTCAAGCCCTCCTACTGAGGAGGGTGGCAGACGGCTGGCATATGTCTGTGCATTTGGTTTGTTGCTTTTGTTGAACATGAGATATTTTCAGTGTGTCACAGATTTTGAAAAACGGCTTGTGTATTTACAGCCCACGCTGAGCAGACTGCAACCGCAAACTCCAAGCGAACAACCTCATCATTTGCTTCTTCATGTGGTGAAACACTTCCTTGACTCAAGTCAAAGTCACACCACCCTCTCTAGCAGGGCTTTAGAGCCTATGGAGGTGCAGTGGACACTCAGTGGAAATAGATGCTGAAGTTTGACATTAGATTTGTTGGGAGTTAGACCTCTGAGATCCCACCATGTGTCCTTCCTGGACTACACATGTTCTTGTATGGTAAAATCCCCCCCACATCTCCCTTCCCAGACCTCTAGCACACTGTGTAGTTTGAGCTTAAACCTACTTGAGGCCTCAGTGCTTTCTTTTTTAACCTAAATAAAAAATTTACCGGGGGAGCTTCCCTGGTGGCGCAGTGGTTAAGAATCCGCCTGCCAATGCAGGGGGACACAGGTTCGATCCCTGGTCCGGGAAGATCCCACATGCCACGGAGCAACTAAGCCTGTGGGCCACAACTACTGAGCCCACGTGCCACAACTACTGAAGCCCGTGCGCCTACAGCCCGTGCTCCACAACAAGAAAAGCCACCGTAATGAGAACCCTGCGCACTTCAACAAAGAGTAGCCCCCGCTCGCCGCAACTAGAGAAAGCCTGTGCGCAGCAAGAAAGACCCAACACAGCCAAAAATAAATTAAAAAAAAAAATTACTGGGACTTCTCTGGCGGTCCAGTGGTAAAGGCCTCATGCTTCCACTGCAGGGGGTGAGGGTTCAATCCCTGGTGGGGGAACTAAGATCCCACGTGCTGCACAGCGTGGCCACAAAACAAAACAAAACAAAATTTACCTGAAAAATAACTGACATAAATAGGACATGTTAACTGTAAAAGAAACAAAATATGTGTATGAGCAAGTGAATAATAATCACCTGTCATCACACCACTCAGAGTGTATTATATATCACATATTATGTATCACAAAGTGTATAATATGTGTTTTTTTAAAATTTTATTTATTTATTTTTGGCTGTGTTGCGTCTTCATTGCTGCACACGTGCTTTCTCTAGTTGCGGCGAGCGGGGGCTACTCTTTGTTGCGGTGTACGGGCTTCTCATTGCACTGGCTTCCCTCATTGTGGAGCACAGGCTCTAGGCACATGGGCTTCAGTAGTTGCAGCACGCGGGCTCAGTAGTTGTGGCTCTCGGGCTCTAGAGCGCAGGCTCAGTAGTTGTGGCACACGAGCTTAGTTGCTCCGCGGCATGTGGGATCTTCCCGGGCCAGGGCTCGAACCCATGTCCCCCGCATTGGCAGGCGGATTCTCAACCACTGCGCCACCGGGGAAGCCCTATAATATGTATCTTACATCGTACCTGCTATTTTGTAAATTGTAATCTCCTCCCACCCTGTATCTTTCCAAGTCAACTAATATCTTTTCTAATTCTCCAAAGCAGTAAAATTTAAAACAAAGTCTTCTACAAACATTACTTTTTGTTATGCGCCCTCTCTCTTTCTCTCTGGAGTATCTGCATTTTAATTAAAAACTCTTCATTTGCAGCAACATGGATGGACCTAGAGATTATCATATTAAGTGAAGTAAGTCAGACAAGGACAAATATCATATGATATCACTTATATGTGGAATCTAAAAAAAGGATACAAATGAACTTATTTACAACAGAGAAATAGTCTCACAAACTATAGAAAAAAACTTATGCTTAGTTACCAAAGGGGAAGGGGGGCAGGGATAAATTAGGAGTTTGGGATTAACATGTACACACTACTATATATAAAATGGATAATCAACTAGGACCCACTGTATAGCACAGGGAACTCTACAGTAAGTCCTTTACATTTGAACGAGTTCTGATCCGAGAGCGTGTTCGTTTAAGTCCAGCAAAGTTAGCCTCGGTACCCAACTAACACAATCAGCTCTGTAGTACTGTACTGTAATAGGTTTAGAATAATTTTCACACAAATTGAACATAAAAAACAAACAAACACAAAAATAAAGAAAACATTTTTAATCTTACAGTACAGTACCTTGAAAAGCACGGTAGTCCATTACAACCGCTGGCGTCCAGGGGCTGGCATCGAGTGAACAGGCAAGAAGAGTTACTGACTGGAGGAGGGAGAAGAGGTGGGCGATGGTAGAGGTGAAGGGTCCTCAGCAACAGGAGACGAGGGCAAGCTGCCATTTCACTCAGGCCAGACATTGATGGAACGCACGTTCGCACCTTTGAGTGTTCTCAACTTTCTCTAGCCTCAGGCCGTTTCCTCATGTGCTGATCACACACATGAAGACCTGAGGGGAACCCTCTGCAATTCCCAAAAGCTCTCTTTTGTTGTCTTCTTTGCTCTCCAGTACTCCTCCCTGCAAATTCTAACCGCTTTCATCTCAATTCTATCCTTTTCAACTCTGTTTCCTGGACTCAAAGAAGCCCTTGGGCGCCATTTGTGTTTCTCCTCCTTGAGCTACAGCCTGGAAAGTGCAGACAGTGAGCTGGGACGATGGTAGAGCTCCCCTCACGTGTTTCCTTCTCTGAGGAAACACTGTCTTTTTTTTTTTTTGGCCACACTGCCTGGCTTGCAGGATCTTAGTTCCCAGACCAGGGATGGAACCCCGGGCCCCGGCAGTGAAATCCTAACCACGGGACTGCCAGAGAAGTCCCAGGAACATTGTCTTAAGATTCTTGTGGGCCAATATCTGTGAACCAGTGTTTCATCTATTTTGTCCGGTTTCTTAGTTAAGGTAAGAGGGTAAATCCAATTCCTATTCCATCACGGCTGGAAGCATAAACCACTTGATGCTTTTTGATCCCACTAAGTGACCTTACTCATGGTGTGATATCTAGTAACAAGACAAACAGGCCCAGGGAATTCCCTGGTGGTCCAGTGGTTAGGACTCTAGGACTCGGTGCTTTCACTGCTAAGGGCCCGGGTTTGATCCCTGGTTGGGGAGCTAAGATCCTACACGGCATAGCCACATAAAAAAGAAAAAGAAAAAAACAAAACAAAACCCAAAGAACAAGAAAAACAGGCCTATAATTCGACTGATACACTCAGTCAATTATCTACTGTGTATCAGGGACATTCTGTTTCATGGGCTGACAAAGAAGCTCCCTGTAAAGTTTTTGTAAAGACTAGTCTCTTCAGTTTTTTTGGCGCCAACTTTTTATTTTTAAAGATGTGAACCTAAGGAAAATTTGAAAACCTTGAACAGTGGAGTCCATAGCCCTTCATCTAGGGTCACAAATGATTAATATTTTGCTGCGTATACTTCATGTCTCTCTATTTTTCAACCAATTAAAAGTAAGTGTTACACCTAAATATTTATCCTGCATGATTCAAGAAAAAGACATTCTCTTACACAACAGTAGCGTTATCCTCCCTAAGAAATTTAACACTGATACAATAATATCGGCTCCGATATAGTTTGTATTCAAATTTCTCTAATTACGCTTCCTTTTTCCAGAATCACAGTCCAATCAAGAATCACTCACTGCCTTTGGCGATTATGTCTCATTAAGCTCTTTTTCTCGGAAACAATCCCCCTGCCATTTTTGTCTTTTATACTGTTGACGGTTTTGAGGTGCTCAGGCCTGACATCTTGTTGAATTTAGATTTTTAGAAATTATAATTGTGTTAGTAAATTTTATGACAACTTGGGAAAAAGAAACGCCTCATTATTTTGGAATGATATTCATCCTGTCACTTTGAAGACTATGTTGAATGTTGCCTGTGAATAAATCTCACGTTAAGAACTAATGTATCTGAAAATTGCTCAGTGACTCAAGTGTGCTATTACAGACTTAGAAGTGGAAGGTATCTCATACTGTATTTCTCCCTGGTGAAGGGAAAGGCAATTGAGACATTTTAGCTGTTTTGTTTTGTCATTTTTCTGTCTTACAGTCACAAGATTACTTAAAAATGTGGTGCAACTTTTTCACAAGCACTGTTCTTGTGATCATTATGGAAAATCAACACTTTCATCTCTTGAGTAGCTGAACTTGTTGCTTACTCCACCACCCCCCACCAAGTGAAATGGAATAGAAAAGTGCTTGTCATTTTATTATTTTTTTTAACTTTTTACCTTATATTGGAGTAGAGTTGATTACCAATATTGTGTTAGTTTCAGTTGTATGGCAAAGGGATTCAGTTATACCTATACATGTATCTATTCTTTTTCAAATTCTTTTCCCATTTATGTTGCTACATAATATTGCGCAGAGTTTTCTGTGCTATACAGCAGGTCCCTATTAGTTATCCATTTGGTCCAGTGGTTAAGACTTTGCCTTCCAGTGCAGGGGGTGTGGGTGTGATACTTGGTCGGGGAGGTGGGATCCCACATGCCTCGGGGCCAAAAAACCAAAACGGAACAGAAGCGGTATTGTAACAAATTCAATAAAGACTTCAAAAATGGTCCACATCAAAAAATCTCTTAAATGAATAAGTAAATAAATATAGCAGTGTATACAAGTCAGTCGCTTGTTGTTTTAGAACCCCAGGATATGCAGGAGAGAAATGAATGCATTTTTCTCCCCATGAAAACTACTTTACTTTACTTCCGGAAATTTCAAAACTACCGTCTGGTAGCCAACCCTGTTTTTCCACCAGACGGCAATAATCCATAATGGCTGAGCACGATGAATGGAATGTACACAAGGGCGTGAGCATTAAAAGGGCTGTGAGCTCTCAACGTGTAACGTAAGAAAAATGATAAGCCCCAGGAGAAGAGGATAAATAACGGGTTGCGACGTCTGGCCCACTGGGGGCTCACACAACCATCGTAAAAGGGATCCCGTCACTCATCTTTAACTTATTAGCGTCAAATTATAGAAGGAAACAATCTGCACCATTTCTTTTTTTTTGTTTCCAGAATCACATAGTAAAGGAAAGCTGACAGAGTGGAGAGGTTGTTGATATTTATGTAGAATTAATCACATTCAGGGCCCAAAAGATGTTGCATTTTTCCTAACAGAAGTTACAAATTCAGAAAGGGTGCTTTAAGAAAAAGGAGGAGGAAAAAAAAAAAAAAAAGGAGGAGGAAAGGAACTTGCAGGAACGGCTGATGCAACCTGTGAGCCAGTTCTCTGTCTGGCTGATACGTCTTTGTTGGTCTTTCAAAATCTGTGCAGCTAGTATATCTACTTGGTTTCGATTTTAGGTGGCATCACAAAAATCCAAGCCAACACTACACAGTCTCACGCAAATATATCCGTGATGTGCTATCATCCAAAATCATGGTACACGGTGGGATAGGGAAGATGGGAGGGAGACACAAGAAGGAGGGGATACGGGGCTATATGTATAAGTATAGCTGATTCACTTTGTCATACAGCAGAAACTAACACAACATTGCAAAGCAATTATACTCCAAAAAAGATGTTAAAAAAAAAAAATCATGGTACAATTCTATTCCTTGACAGGCCTTATGTGGAGGGACTTTCCCCCTCCCACTGAATATCTGTCATTTTCTCCTCCTCCGGGTTCTTTGTTTCTAAGTACTGGATAGGCCTCTGATAAAGGCCATGCTGTTCTTTTTTGAAGACTAAATAGTACCATCTTTTATCATTGTTTTTACCATTTTCCTTTTTTTCTTTTTGAAAAATAACAATATGGTCACAATTAAAATTTAAAAAGAAGTTCTAGCTTTGAGGGAGATGAGAATTTTAGAGTTCAAAGTAAACTGGAAAGAATTAAAACAAAGCTGTGTTTTAGGGCACATTCATACAAAACTTCTAAGGAAACTGTTAGGGACATTTTGTTTTGGTTAATAGATCAATTATCTATCTATTTAATATAGGTTAGGATAGTATAGAAATCAAAAAGAAAGAAGTAATAGTTATGAGAGATGCGATCCAGGGAATTCAGTTTTTCTTTCAGACAATATATTTTAAAGGGGACTATATGATGAAAAATGTTAAGCTTTTATCTTTTTTTTTTTTCTTTTTTGGCCGTGCCACACAGCGTGTGGGATCTTAGTTCCCCAGCCAGGGATCAAACCCACGCCCACTGCATTGGAAGCCCGGAGTCTTAACCACTGGACTGCCAGGGAAGTCCCAAGCTTTTATCTTTTTTTAAAAAATGCTTTTATCATTATAAAAAGTCCTAAGTGATCCATATGAAATGATTGAAAATACAGAAAAGTAAGAAGAAGAGTTACTAATCTGAAGACAACTCCTATTAACATTAGTGATTTCTTTTATTGTTTTCTAGAAATAATTTTTTTTCATGTTTAAGAAAAAGCTATTTGTTTTCATGGTTTTTATGACCTAATTTCTCACATTACATGATAACATATGTATTTTCCTATGTGGTTAGAAACAATTTTAATTGCTTCACAATATTTTGGTCAGGACAAGTCATACCTAATTAACCTATCATTGGACATTTATTTAGTATCTCCTTCTTGGTTTAGCAAACAGCCCTATGATGAACGCATTGCTATAGACAAAATGGTTTCCATATTTGGACTTTCTTAGAATGGATTCCCAAGAGTGAAGTTACTAGTTCAAAAATCATAAAATATTTTAATGCTTTAATTTTGATTTGCATCACTGCCAATTTTCTTTTTAACAGAGTTAAATCTGTTTCCACTGCTCCTAGCCATGGGCCAGAAAGCATCTTTCACACTGATGCCAGTGTGAGTATTATCATAAACAACAAACAACCAAATGCTTCGCTAAATGCTCTCTCATTAGTGTTTTAATTTGCATATCTTTGATTGCTAGTGAGATGGAATCTTTTCCCACTGTTTGTCAAACAGCTGAATTTCCTCTTTTGTGAACCGTTTACTTATGTCCTTTGTCTGTTCATATCTTGGAGGTCTTTGTTATCCCTACTTACAAAGAAGACTTACAAGCACTGCCCAGAGAAAGGCCTTCTGTCTGCAACACTGTGAATTCCTCCCCTTCTAAGTCATTTCAGACTCAGCATCTGAACAGTGAGTGAAGGGGAAACTGGGAAGAGTAGGAAAGATAAATGATACATTTTCTTTGCTACACCAGGGAAATGAAAGTTCGTGTTACCGTGATACAAAGGCTCTTTTCCTTCACTAAACCCAGTTCTCATTTTAATACTGCATTCTACACATGTTCAAATATCATGGTATATATATTATAATAACACCAGGAACATGTCTCAGCGTGAGTCACTGTGAAGCCATGGCGGTGCCACAGTGTCACCATTCCAAGTAGATCTTTAAATGACTTAGATGTTATTTAATTTAATTTAACTTGGAGTAGCATCCTTTATTTTGTAACCACTTCCTGAAAGCCTGGCATTTCCTTGTATTTTTCCTCCCTGGATGCAACTAGAGCAAGTACAAGACACGGATTTAAATACAGACTCCTTGGCTTTGCAGTGATGGGCCAGGAGCTGAACTATTTATTCTCACCTTGACCTGGTGACTACTGAGAGCCAGGCTCAAAAAATATGCCTCTGGGCTTCCCTGATGGCTCAGTGGTTAAGAATCCGCCTGCCAATGCAGGGGACATGGGTTTGAGTCCTGGTCCGGGAAGATCCCACATGCCACGGAGCAACTAAGCCTGTGTGCCACAACTACTGAGCCTGCGCTCTAGAGCCTGTGAGCCACAACTACTGAGCCCACATGCCACAACTACTGAAGCCCGTGCGCCTAGAGCCCGTGCTCCACAACAAGAGAAGCCACCGCAGTAAGTCCGCGTACCGCAATGAAGAGTAGCCCCCGCTCGCCGCAGCTAGAGAAAGCCCGCGTGCAGCAACGAAGACCCAAAGCAGCCACAAATAAATAAATAAATTTATTAAAAAAAAAAAAGAAGAAAAGCCTCCGATCGGCAATGACAGCGCTTTAAGACCAGTAAAAGGGACTCAAGTGTTGATAATGACTCTGAACTCCCCAAATTTCCCCATCTGGGAAATGGGGATAATAATAGTTCCTCTTCTTATCCAAGGGGTATTTTAACGATTACATTATACGAGAAAAATATTTTGAGGTTGAAAGGAAGAATAAATGTTATTATATTGTAATGTTATTTTAAAACTTAGGTCAAGACCCCAAAATGGTTTTCTTTGTCAAATACCTTGAGGTCATAAAGAGAATCAAGGAATATTGGGGATGAATCGGATCTTAGAATCATCCCAGCCAACTCTCTCAGTTGACTGAGGAAGAAACTGAGGCTGTGAGAGGAATTACCCAAGATGACACTTGTATAAAATGACACTGCTAATTAATAACAGAGCTGGAATGTTAATCTAGGAGTCCTAAATTCCCTCAAGAAATCTTTCTACTGCCTTCCCCTCCCCCAGTGTGTAGAAAGTTACTAAGCGTCAAGTAAAGAATTCAATTTGATTTCCTTATCATCTTTGATAGACGCTGTTTCCAGCTCCCTTTTTATTTCTACCAGAGCTAAATTTTTGTTCATAGTAAAAATAATTACTTCACACAGGCTAAACTATGGATATAAAGATTTCTGATAACAGAATGTGAATTTATGTAAATGTAAAACATTATATGTCTAACTTTAAGAAACAAGCATCAAAGAGCAGAGTTTAATCAAACTGAAGCTTCTTTTGAGACTCCCACTGGCAAGGCACTAGCCTCCCCTATCAGCCTGTGCGGGACTGCAAACACCCAGGAGAACGAAGGTCACTGAAATGAAGTGGAACCAGTTTGGCAGAGGGTAAGGCAATCTCATGCCACCAGGTTGACTAGGACAAGAAGAAATAAATTTGTTAGCTCCTCCGGAAGAGGGCTCTGGGATCTTTGTGATTTAAGAAAATACCTCCTTCTTTTCAGCTCATTGTTTAAGGAGAAGTGTGTGGACTCTACAGGAATGATGCGGATTGCCATAAGGAAACTGAGTGTCAGTACATCAGAGAATCTTCTTCATCAAAGACTGGGTGAACAGGCAGCAAGCCGGTTTATTTGTGTGACGCTATGGGACATTGTATTAGCAGATCCACTCAGATGGTCAAGAGTTCAGACACGTGGTGCCAATGGAGCCACGTGCTCAGATGGGGAGCCGAGACCATCTGTCAAATCAAGTTTTTTTCTTTTTCTCTCCCAATTTCTTTAACTATTAAAGAACTTTAAAATTTTATTTTATTATTTTTTTAAATTGAAGTACAGGTGATTTACAATGTTGGGTTAATTTCTGCTGTACAGCAAAGTGATTCATTTATACATGTATATACATTCTTTTTAATATTCTTATCCATTATGGTCTTTAAAAAATTTTTATTGACGTGTAGTTGGTTTACAGTGTTGTGTTAATTTCTGCCGTACAGCCAAGTGATTCAGTTTTTATATATATATATATATATATATATATATATTCTTTTCCATTATGGTTTATCCCAGAAGATTGGATATAGTTCCCTGTGCTCTACAGTAGGACCTTGTTGTTTATGCATTCTAAATGTAATAGTTTGCACCTACTAACCCCAAACTCCCAGTCTATCCCTCTCCTTCCCCCCCTCCCCCTTGGCAACCACAAGTCTGTTCTCTATGTCTATGAGTCTGTTTCTGTTTTGTAGATAGGTTCTTTTGTGCCGTATTTTAGATTCCACATATAAGTGATGTCATATGGTATTTGTCTTTCTCTTTCTCACTTAACTTCACTTACTATGATAATCTCTAGGTCCATTCAACTATTAAGTAACTTGTGCTTTCTATCATATATGTTTTCTCCATCCTAAGTAAGATTTTATATATATATATATTTGTCTGCACAGGCTCTTCATTGTGGCGCGCGGGCTTCTCTCTATTTGTGGCACGTGGGTTCAGTAGTTGTGGTGTGTGGGCTTAGTCACCCCGTGGCATGTGGGACGTTAGTTCCCCGACCAGGGCTCGAACCCGCATCCCCTGCATTGGAAGGTGGATTCTTAACCACTGGACCACCGGGGAAGTCCAATATATATTTAGATATACAAAATTCTCTCCTCTCTTGGTCTGTGCAGGCATACACACTCGTGCAATAGTATGAATGTGTCAATCAAACTGAAAAAAATGGTGAGAAAGTCCTACGTGGCAAGAACTTTTCTGGTGATTTTTCAAAGTGACCACATTATTTGCCTATTTCTATTGCTTTTGTTAAAATAAGTCTTTTGAATTTTGCACAACATGGATCCACTAGATGGTTCACTCTGATCTCACAGACTTTGCAGAATACTATGCAAAGCATGGCGACTTTACCACGACTCTGGATTTGAATTTGGTAGTCCTGACCATTTTAGATTCTGTGACGTTGTACCAGGAAATGAAGACAAAAAATACCTCATTTTAGCCATTAGTTTCGATCTTGTCTCTTGCTTTCAAACAAAACTGGTAAGGCAGCAAAAAGAGCTGTTTTACTCTCTTATTGACCTTGCACCCAAAAGATGAAAATGAAGAATATGTTGTAAATATGTTAAAAAAAAAAAAAAAGAAAAAGAAAAAAAGGAATTCCCTGGAGGTCCAGCAGTTAGGACTCGGCGCTTTCACTGCTGAGGCCCGGGTTCAATCCCTGGTCGGGGAACTAAGATCCTGCAAGATAGGAGGCACAGCCAAAAACAAACAAACAACTACAGAAAACACAACTGCAGCATGTCATTAAAAAAATATATATGTTTGCCTAAAAGACAAAAAGAAAAGTAAAATCTGCCCGTTGGCACAATGTGAGAATTTGCTTCAGAATCAATGAAAATCCACTTTACAGGAATATGTAATGAAGCCAACACCCTGCTCTTGTGTAAAGTGTCACAGATAACACAGTGGCTGCATTTTATGTGTCATATAAGGGTGCCTGTACAACGCTGAGTGAGGGCTTTGGTATTTTCCTGACTCACAAGGACAGGAGTGTGCCACCCGCTGATCATCCTCCTTGCTCCCTGGGGCGCCTGGGTGTTCCGAGACACTAATGGAAGATTAAATTCTGGTTACCATGACAGCTACCTAAATGCTGTCATGATAATATCAACAGATGTAGTGCAGTGTTCCCTGGAAGTTGAATTTTTTTCCCCTTTCAAAACCTCAATAATTCAATCATTGCAAGTGCTTCAATAACTAGGCCGAGTTGATCTAAAGAATTGGAAGTGACCTTTTTCTTAACTAGCTGTATTCGGATACAACTCATCTCTTTACTTAAAATGTGTTCCTTCTAGCGATTGGTGATTGACATATGATGGTGCTTCATGTATTTTTGGAAATGAAAATGAGTAGTATCGGAGTAGAAATAAAAATGAAAAGTGTAATCAATTTTCTTAAAGTTATAGAAACTGAAATTTGAGAGAACAAATCTGAATACCTAGAGCATTAGCGAGCATCTTGTGGGAATGGGTTTTACCTGTGCCAGAGCTGATGATGTAAATTGTTACATGTAAGGACCTGATGGTGGAGATGTGCTTTTGGGGTTTTTTTTTGTCTTGTGTTTCTAACATTTATTTATTTATTTGGCTGCATCGGGTGTTTGTTGCGGCTGTGGGCTTCTCTCTAGTTGTGGTGCGCAGGCTTAGTTGCTCCGCAGCATGTGGGATCTTAGTTCCCCGACCAGGGCTCGAACCCGTGTCCCCTGCATTGGAAGGCAGATTCTTAACCACCGGACCACCAGGGAAGTCCTGAGACTGTGTTTTCTGTAGGAAGAAGTTCTGTCCATCTCCTTCCTCCATTCCGATAATTAGAGCCATTCCTGAGAGCAGAGAAGCAGCTGTAGAGCTTCCTAGCGAAACTGTATTTTTATTAAAAAAACCTCCCTTTGGGGAGGTTTACAATATCTTTTAGGAGGATTGCTGTCAAGCTTCAACTACTCAGGAGCACTTAGAGTCCTCCAAATAAACATCATAAAACATCAGTGACCTCGAGCGTTCTCGAAAAGCCTTTACTAAATGTTTTCCAAACAGCTTGAGCACTAGTTGTTTTTTTTATTCCCCTGCTTTTTATATAGTGTTTTCTCCTTTCATTTCACTCGCCCTCAGGATGTTGGTTATTATTATTTTCGCTTAAGTATTCTTTGGAATCCTAATTTCAATGGCACAACGTATTACCAAAGGCCTGTTATATTTGTTTTTGTCTTCTTTTTTTTTGGCTGTCCCACATGGCTTGAGGGATCCCAGTTACCCGACCAGGAACCGAACCCGGGAGTGAAAGCCCAGAATCCTAACCACTAGGCCACCAGGGAACTCCCAGGCCTGTTATATTTCTAAACTGTTGCTGGTGAGGAAAACAACCAAATGTATCAGCCAGAGTCTCAGGAAAAGGTCCAGCTATATGAATTTAATGGAAGCAGATTCAACGATGGAACTATTCCCAGAGATGGGGGCAGGGATAAGGGAACTGATAAGCGGGTGGTGAGGCCTGCAGACATCAGTACAGCCAGGAGCCCTTCCTGGGCCTGGGTCGCTCGGTGGAGGAGGAAAGACCAGTGTTCCAGAGCCTGGAGAGAGCAGGAACCATGACAGAAAGGCTTCCTAAGGGAACTGCATTTGTGGAGGTGAGCAGCTACCTTTCCACCAGAACCTTCGAGGCAGGGAGTAGAGAGGAATGAATACCCTGACCTTTCTCTCTTTCCACCCTCTATCCTGTGTCAGTGCCTTCCAGCCGAGAGCCACGGGGGCAAGGGAGCCTGGTTGTGATGCAATTCCAAGGAATTAGCCTCCAGGACATAGAGCAGGACAGAGAAGGGTGGAGAATGCATCTGGGAATGGTGGTTGGGATGGAGAATAACCAGCCTGTTGAACTCAGAATTTTGGATCAAGTAAAAGTTTTGTGCATGAACTCTGTTCCACCTCAGCGCCAACTCACCATTTTTTTTTTTCTTATTTTTTGGTTCTCAGCTATTTGGGTAGTCTATATTGCCAAGATATCTGATTTGTAGTTGATCTGACTTATAGTTTTGTAGTCATATCATCACATTTGGATTGATGCTGGGAAACAAAACGGTTATACTTTATGTAGCAATAAAGATGACAATGTGCATTTTAATATTCTAATATTTTTAATATAATTCTGACAGCACAAAAACATTTTCTTTTTTTAAAATTTTTATTTTTTATTGGAGTAAGTTGATTTAGAATGTTGTGTTAGGGCTTCCCTGGTGGCGTAGTGGTTAAGAATCCGCCTGCCAATGCAGGGGACACGGGTTCGAGCCCTGGTCCGGGAAGATCCCACATGCCGCGGAGCAACTAAGCCCGTGTGCCACAACTACTGAGCCCGCGTGCTGCAACTACTGAAACCCGCGTGCCTAGAGCCCGTGCTCTGCAACAACAGAAGCCGCCGCAATGAGAAGCCCGCACACCGCAACGAAGAGTAGCCCCCCGCTCGCCGCAACTAGAGAAAGCCCGCTCGCAGCAACGAAGACCCAACACAGCCAAAAATAAATTAAAAAAAAAAGAATGTTGTGTTAGTTTCAAGTGTACAGCAAAGTGATTCAGTTATACATATACCTATATCGATTCTTTTTCAGATTCTTTTCCCATATAGGTTATTCCAGAGTATTGAGTAGAGTTCCCTGTGCTATACAGTAGGTCCTCAAACAAGTATCATACAAGATTATAAGGGTGAATTGGAAGTACAAAGGTTGCAAGCAATGTAAATGTCACAGGCTCAACTAAAAGTGGCCAAGGCGCCTGCTATTGTGGGGCTGGAGGGCACATCCTGGATCTTCAGGAAAATACGATTATGATGGCCAGCTCCATGTGCACATATGTTTTGAAAATCCCACAAAATCAAGTATGTATCTGAGCTTAGGGCTGCTCAGTTTTATTTGAAAATGAAAGAGAGGTTATTCTTTCCAGCTCCCAGAATTTCCCTAGTGGGATTACCTCCAACTGCCTGCAGGCTGGATTCAGCACCCTGGATTAATTGCCTTCTTCCCTATCTCACTTCCTCACTCCCAATACTGGTGCTTCCATCACCTCCCAAATAATCTTGCACTTTAATCTCTGCCTCAAGGTCAGCTTCTGGAGGAACCCAAATTAAGAAAGAGGTATACTTTCATCTCCTGTGTAAATCTGTCAAGGTGTGTCTTTCACGACTTTATAACAAATTACTCTTTTACTAAGAATTGAAAAAACTCTACAGAACTTGTTTTATCCTTTGCTGACCACCTACCAAATGTCAGATGGCACCAAAAGGGCTAGGTGTTTTACCTCATTCAATCCTCCCAGCTGCCCTGGGAGGATTTTAGTAAAGTGATTTGTTTGCATGTTTTATCTACTGTACCAAATTACATAAATTTACATAAAGTATTATCTGCAAATTTACTTATCACCAGTTACTTGCTAGAACCACCAGTACAATGTTGACTGGAAGTGGTGAAAGCAGATATCCTTCCCTCGTTCCCAAAGTTAGGGAAGTAGTTTTATTTTTAAATCAAGAAATATTGGGATTTCCCTGGTGGCGCAGTGGTTAAGAATCCGCCTGCCAATTCAGGGGACACGGGTTCGAGCCCTGGTCCGGGAAGATCCCACATGCCGCGGAGCAACTAAGCCCGTGTGCCACAACTACTGAGCCTGCGTTCTAGAGCCCGTGCGCCACAACTACTGAAGCCCACGAGCCACAACTACTGAGCCTGCGTGCCACAATTACTGAATCCCGCGCGCCTAGAGCCCGTGCTCCGCAACAAGAGAAGCCACTGCAATGAGAAGCCTGTGCACCACAACGAAAAGCAGCCCCCGCTCGCCGCAACTAGAGAAAGCCCGTGCACAGCAGCGAAGACCCGTTGCAGCCAAAAAAAAAAGAAAAAAATTTCTACCTTAGCTATGTTTCACATTGAAACATTGCACTACTGTCTAGCTGTGGCAAATATTAAAGGTTGTTCATGCATTTAAAGTGGTTTAAATAATGAATTTTTTTTTAAGTTTCCATGGAGTTAAACTTCCTTTTTCTAACTTTCTTTTTTCATCTCTGTGACCTGTGGGAACAGGAGGCAGGTGACATTACAAAGTAGGTGAGTGAACAGATACACACAGAAACACGTGCCTTCGGTGTTTTTTCTCAACCTTAATTAGGAGATGAACAAATGGTCCATACAATTCTAATTTTATTGTTTAAGACAGAGGGTCCAAGTCGTTAAAACTTAAGGCCCCACTTTAAGAAAAATAAAGCACTCTTGAAAATGTACCTATATTTGATACGATGTATACTAAGCCTCAAACTGAATGTAGTGACTGGATCTTAAATTATTAGAGTAAAGAACAGATATTTGAACTTAACGAAAATAACTCAATTTTTAAAAAAGTTTACCTGGTATGTGTAATAATTTACCTGATATTCTTATTCTCACC
Source organism: Pseudorca crassidens (assembly GCF_039906515.1). Lineage (NCBI taxonomy): Eukaryota > Metazoa > Chordata > Mammalia > Artiodactyla > Delphinidae > Pseudorca > Pseudorca crassidens. Next base: position 195,214,451 of record NC_090296.1, read on the forward strand.
AGGTAAACTTTGATAAAATAGATGAAGCCTGAATGTTTTAATAACAAAGATACCGGAAAATTTTTAAATTAAACATTTTAATTTGTTTGAATAGGTAAATCCTTCTCACAGTTTATCAAAAAGTTTAAATATGAACACAGTGAAAAGTCCTACCTATGCCTTCCATCCACAGATTTCTCATACCTCGTTACTTTGTCTCAGTTTAATGCATATACAAGCCAATACATTATTCTGTTCCATTTTTCTGCTTTTTTCATTGAACAAAAAAATCTTGGAGAGCTTAATATTAAAACATGTTAACAGCTACATAGTGTTCAAATGGATGGATATATCATAATTCAACTAGTGTCTTGTTGATGGATATATTTATCATTTGCTACTCTCAGGGAAGGATAAGAAATACCTTGTCATTTCTCATGTGTGTAACTACATCTGTGGGCTAGATCCCTAGAAGTGAAGCTGGAGGTTCAGAGTAGGCGTGCATTTGTAATTTTGATAGATGCTGCCAAATTCCTGTTTCTCTATATTTTAGCCAAAGCAGTGATGCCAGCTATAATTTTATGCTTTTTTTCATTTCATTCAGAAATGCACAGTGAAAAGTGGGTCACCTATTAAAGAATAAGGAAGAAAGCAAGGCAAGTTTATTTGGCAATTTACAGAGTATATTTTCACTCAAAAATACATTCAACAGAAATTTATTGTGCATCTACCGCATGCCAAGTGCTTTTAGGCTTTTGGACACACGTATCTAAACAAATCAAACTCAAATCTCTGCCTTTGTGGAGCTTACATCTTGGAACTCTAGGCTACTTCTTAAGAAGCGAGTTAAATGTCAATATCCTGAAAATGATCCGTTGCGATCCTGAGCCCTGGCGCCAGACATACGCTACCAGTGTGATTTAAAAACTAACTAGAGGCGATGCTGCATATGATTTCATAGCTTTCCATCAGGTCCTTTTAAACAACACACTTGGGCGAGAGCTCTTTTTATCTGCCTCCATCTGCTGTCGGTAGTGATCAGCATGCTGTGGGCATTGTGGTAGCATCTGAGATTAGGTTGTGAAATAGGAAGCGGGGTTACAGGCAGATCAGCAAGGATGAGCAAACTGTTTAGTTCTATCTCTAGCTGGAACCAAGGGTGCCCAACTCAGGCTTGTGGCGTAGGGAAGATAGGGTTATCAGCACATTCCCATCAGGGCACAGTTTCCTTATTGCTGTCTGTTCCTGTTTTGGTTCTACAAAGAGATCACAAGGGATTTTATGGAAAACAGTGTCAGAATCATACAGCAGCAATACTGTGTCTGCTGAACAAGGGCATGGAAAAGATGACTTGTTAGAAACTGAGGGAGACTGAAAAGACCGTTGATGCCAAGGAAAGGGGGTATCGAGTGTATTGGCAGAGATAGTATGGTTTCAGGCTTATGTATCTTTTCTTTCTAAAAGGAGAATATCGTTCAACTTTAGACCCCCATTAGATCCAGATCCAACGGCATCTTCAAGCATGAGGTGAAGAATAGAAAGGAACCAGTTCCAGAGAGTGTCTCTTGAATCACAGCCTGGCCTTTTTTCTTGTATTATTAAAATTTCATCCCGGCCATAATAGATACGATCAACAACTGGTTACTAATGAATGGTTTCTGCAGTCCTAATACACATCAGTTAGTTTTCTCAGTCGGTGAATCTTAGAGTTTAGAAGGAGACTTCGGACTTGTCAACATGCTCCTCTGACAGCTGAAGCGAGACGGGTGAAGTGACAATGGCAGAAGCCAGGTCTCTCTCGATTCTCAGGCCAGCACAACTCCCGCCCCCGGATCCCCACGGGAAACCTTTTCACGCCTCTGACTTCCGGAGTCTGTGCTGCCATCCTGCAAGCGCTGCAAGCTGGGGTGACTTCGGGCAATGACACCGTGGCCCCCCGGGGCCTGCACACTGCAGGCCAGTGGACGGCGGGGCGCGGGGTGAGCGGTCAGGCCGCCCTGGCGCCGGCCGCCCGCCCGCGGAGTGTGCGCGCTGGCCCCGCACTCTGCCCGGGTGGTCCCGGCGAAGGACAGCTTCGCAAGGACCGGGTCAGGGATCAGGGCCTCCAGAGTTGCGTTCCGTCCCGCTGAGGTCGCGCGAGGACTCTTCCCGAGCCTCCCCGCGGGATTTCCGGGCGCGGGAACGGCTGACCGACGCCGGGAGCGCTCCCAGCGTGCCGAGGAACGGGGCAGGCCCTCCTTCCCTGGGTCCCACTTCCGCCACGCAGCGCTCGGGCCGTCTCCCGTGGGCCCGTCCCACGTTTTCCCCACGAGCGCTTCCTCAGCGTCTCCCACTACGCATGTACAAGGCGCCACCGCCCCCCTCCGCCGGCAGCTCCGCGCGCCGGCCGCGCCCCTCCCTCGGCCTCCCCTCCCCCTCCCGGCTCCGTGCCGCCGGTTCCCCCCGCGCCCGCCGGGCCGTCACGTGGCCGCGCCCCGCCCCCGTCACGTGGCCCCGCCCCGCCCCGCCCCCGCGCCGGCGCGCTCCGACGTGCCCTGGAACTCTGTCTCACCGGGAGGGCAGCCTGCGGGGACGCGCCGGCCGCGGACGCCGCCGAGTGAGCGCCCTTCGGGCTCGCCTGGGCGCCCCGCCGCCGCCGCCGCCGCCGCCGCCGCCGCCGCCGCCGCCGAGCTGGGCCAGGAGGGAGCCGCCCCCCGCGGGGCCGCCGGGCCCTCGGTGAGGGGGGGGCGGGCCGCGGGCGGGCAGGTCGGGGCGGCGCTGCACAAAGGCGCCCGGGGCCGGGGCTGCGGGGCTGGGGGAGGCGTGTGCGGGCGCGCGGCGGCGCTGGGGTGCGAGAGGTGCGGTCGTGGGCGCGGCCGGCGGAGTCGGGGCGCGGGGCCGGCGCGGGGCCGGGGGCCGCTGCCGGTCGGTCGGCCGACTGGGGCGACGGGGTTTAAATGGCTGGAAGTTGCGGCTCCTCTGCCCCCCGGGTGTCCTGACTTCCTGTGAGAGGGCAGTGCCCGCCGCCCCGCCCCCAGGAAAGAGGGTGTTGGGTTGTGTGTGTGTGTGTGTGTGTGTGTGTGTGTGTGTGCTTGTGCGTGTGTAAAAGGCCGGCGGTGCCGCCCTCCTTCCTGGCCTCCCGCCGCCGCCGTGCCCGCTTCGCCAGCGCTGCCGGGGCTGCAACCTCCCTCCCCCAGGGCCTCCCCTCGAGGGCTGTTGACCTCAGCACTGGGCACGCGAGGCCTTGCAGCCCTCAGAGGTGCCCCGCCCCTGCTCGATGGGCTCTTGCTCCTTTCCAGCCCTTCTGCGAGGAATCTCCTCCGGGTCCTTGAGTTTAAAGAATGCTGTGCACTGTCCTCGGGGGCGGTGGGTTGTCTTATAAGCATGACTGTCTTTGACGTGTTGCGGCTGAAGGTACCGAAGACCCTTTGAGACGAAAAGGCCACAGGGTCATCAGCCCTGAGAAGGGCACGGCCTCCTGGCGTTCTCGAGGCGTGTGGTGTTTTCTTTCTGACTGCAGCCGCAGTTTTCAATGCACTTGCGAAGGCGAAAACAAAAATGTTCAGAGCGTGGCTTTATGAAAGTTCTGATGTCTTTCCAAGTAGAGTGTGTGTGGTGGGTAGAGCCAGTTAACACTCGTGCTGCCTTATGGTTAATCATGACGCGATGAGGTAGACTTTATTGAGCAGTTACGCACATGCTCCTAAGAGGAGATGACGTAGAGAGGAACGAGCTTTGAATGAGGAGTCGCTCGGGTTCAGATTCCGCCCCCCGCGTCTGAAGGCGAGACCTTCAAAGACTCTTGAATGTTACAGTGAAAGGTGGTTAAAACAAGTGTCCAGTTCCTAGCCCCGCCTCTTTCCCACTTAAACGCTGGGAAACGGAGGCCTGGAGGTGTATGTTGGTCCATATCCAGTGTTCTTTCCTGATCCGCAGGAGGGTGCGTTACAGGATGGGGCATCTTTGTCTGTCTTTTGGTCCCAGTAGACAGTCTGGCTGCTGGCTCCAGTATTTTCTCTTTATCTCTGTTTTAAAAATGCCTTGCAAATGTTTCACAGCAGGGATTTGGGAGCCCAGAGTAGTGAGCCGGGCTCTGAAGACTTGACCCTGAGTGGGGCACCCCGAAGAGCCAGAGAAGCTGGGCATGTAGGTGTGACCCGTGGTTGCAGGTAGTAGCTCTGCTGCTCTGGGGGGGCTCTCTGGGAAAAATGAGTTAAATACAGACTAATGTACCAGATTACGTGCGCATGCCGCAGTACTGGCTGATAGGTTTCTATTTATACTTGATGAACGACAGACGTTGGAGAAGATTGCTAACTCATTGATTCTTTTTAAAAAATTAATTTATTTTTGGCTGCGTTGGGTCTTCATTGCTGCGCGCGGGCTTTCTCTAGTTGCGGCGAGCGGGGGCTACTCTTCGTTGCGGTGCGTGGGCTTCTCGTTACAGTGGCTTCTCTTGTTGCGGAGCACGGGCTCTAGGCGCGCGGGTTTCAGTAGTTGCAGCACGCGGGCTCAGTAGTTGTGGCTCGCGGGCTCTGGAGTGCAGGCTCAGTAGTTGTGGCGCACGGGCTTAGTTGCTCTGCGGCATGTGGGATCTTCCCGGACCAGGGCTCGAACCCGTGTCCCCTGCATTGGCAAGCGTATTCTTAACCCCTGCACCACCAGGGAAGTCCTTCATTGATTCTTAATATGATGCCCTCTGTAGAATAGTTGTCCATATATAGTCAATATTTTACATACCTTTAGATTTTTCAAATTACTGCACTAGTTGTGAGGCACAAGTGAAAATATGTAAATACTGCAGAAAAACAGCGTGTTATTTGTAGTCAGTCATTTGGCTTTTCTTTCATTAATTAGAAAGTATCTGCTGAGTGGTTTTTTTAATAAGTTGACAGAAAATGGGTTTTACGAATGTAAATTCTTTAAGTAATGCAGTTGACATTTCTGAGCACAAAAGGGTAATAAACAGTTTAAATTAATTCAAACAGTGAATGTGGTGATGTGTAAAATTACTAAGTGGTAGTACTGGTTTTTGCTTATCTGAGAAAATTGGTACTAGGAAAAAGCAGCTAAAGGTAAACCTGCCTAAAATGGGCAGAACAGTTTTATAATAGTGGGAGAGAAAAGTGAAATTAAAAAAAAAAAGTGAAATTAAACGTTTATCTTATCTTATATTTAACAATTTTAGTCCTAATTGCAAATACGCACTGCTTTGTAGAATGAATCAGATGTGAAAAGGCAGGATGGTACCACATAGCATCATTGTGCTTCAAATCATGCTTTTCAAATCATTCTCTTTTGAGGAACCCACTGGGCCACTGTCTTTGTGTTTTCTTTCCTTCAGTTGTTAACTGTTCTAATCGTGCCACACCCTCATCTGTGGATGGCTTTGCAGTGATTCAGCCATTTTCTTATTATATTGACTTAGTATTTTGCAGTTTCATTTTGCAGTTGAGCAGCTTTTCATTTGAACTGAACTGCCAGACACTGATGTCTGTGAGCACCCTTCCCCTGTTGATAATCTGTTCCTTCTCAGATTTCTTTGTGCATGGGAATCACCTGAACTTCTAACAAGCCCCCGATGATACCGATGCTGCCGGGACTTCAGACTGCTCCTGTCCAATAGAAATGTAATGCCAGTCACCTGTGTAATTCTCAGGTTTTTAGTACTCACATGATAGGTAAAGTTAAAAAGAAACCATGAAATAAATTTTATCATCATTTTTGTCTACATGGCATCTTCAAAACCCCATATGTATTTGACACTTCCACACGTCTCAGTTTAGATTAGCCGTACTTCACATGCTCAGGAACCACGTTTGCCTGCTGTGTTGAGCAGCATGGTTCTGGAGTCTAGAATCCAGATCAGTACTGTTCTCAGTGTGTGTTCACATTGGCCCTATCAGCAGCCCTTGGGAACGTGTTAGAAATGGACATTTTAGGGCCCCCACAAACCTACTCTCCTTAGAATATCTGGAGTCTCAGTAACTTGCAGCATATGACTACGAAATGTATATGTGATGTTTTGGATGGGATCCCAGAACAGAAGAAGTTCATTGGGGAAAGACTAAGGAATATGGACATTATTAGGTATCAGTATTTGTTCACTGAATATGACGAATGTACCATACTAAGGTAAGATGTTTGTAGTAGGGGAAACTGTGGACAGTGTGTATGGGAACTCTGCTATCTTTGCAGTAATTCTGTAAATCTAAAGCTCATCTAAAAGAATGTTTTTTTGCTTTTTTTTTAAAAGAAGCTCTCCAGGTGATGCCGTCTTTCACTAAAAGTGAGAAGCAGTGATCTAGATCGCTAATGTGACCTGCACTGTAGCAGCTTGGGTGGGCAGGATGGAGGCTACTGTTAGGTCTCATAGGGTAATAATGGTATTTTTTTGGGGGGGGGCACGCCTCATGGCTTCGGGGATCCTAGTTCCCTGATCAGGGATCGAACCTAGGCCCCCTGCAGTGGAAGCTCAGAGTCCTAACCACCGGACCTCCAGGGAATTCCCAGTAATAGTATTTTTGTAATAAGAGCTAAAACTTATAAAACACTTAGCATGTGCTAGGGATTATGCCAAGTCCTTTACACATATTTACTCATTTAACTCTCCCAATATGTGATATGTACCATTAGTTAGCTCCTTTTCACAAATGGAAAAAATACTGAGGCTCAGAGAGGTTAGGTGACTTGTCTTAGGTAGCAAGAGGCAGAAACAGGGACGTTTGAGGAGGGACTAATTTAAGAGCAATCAGTTCATTTGTGAGTGTTTTCCTTCTCTACAAGTTTTGCTGCTTTGAATAAGCACTGATTGATGTGCGTGTTCTGTATCATGCCTCGTAGTTTACAAAGTACTTTTTTGTCTTTCCATTTTCACAAGGATCTTTTGAGGTTTGTGGTGTTTCTTTTGTATTACAGATAGTTGAGGTGCTGAGGGCCTGAGAGCTAATACGTGGCAAATCCTGATTTAAATTTCAGTCCTCCCACCCTGAGTTCTCTGTTCCTTTACCACAGGAGAATTCAGAATACATTTACCAGTTAGAGTGATATCTTTAAAGTTAGTTGAAAATTACCTGTATTTTGCTGTATATTACTGGTTTGTTTTAAAAAAATCAGTTTTGAGTTAAAATATACATACAATAAAATAAAACACTCAACGATAAAATGGGTTGAACTGCAGATACATACAAAGACATGAATGAATCTCAGAAGCATTGTTCTAGGTGAAACAAGCCAGACATGAAAGGCTACATACTACATGTATATATGCTTTTGTCTCCATTTGGCTTCCTTGAGTAAACTGTGATTAATGTGAAGCTTTTTATCACGCTTTATAATTTACTAAGTACTTTTTCATGTTTTCTCTACCCATTTTCACAGGGATCTTCTGAAGTTTGTATTGTTTCCTGTTTTACAGACGAGTGTATCATAGTTAGTTTAGGCATTCACCAGTTGATAGGCCTCTGGGTCATTTCCAGTTTCTGGCTGTTATGAATAAAGCTGTTATGGATGTTCATGTAAGGCCTTTTCAGGGATTTATGGTTTCATTTTTCTTGGGTAAATACCTAGAAGAGGAATTGCGAGATCGTATGTTAAACTTTATAAGAAACTGCCCCAATGCTTTCCAGAGTAGCTGTACCACTCTGCATTACCACCAGCAGTGAATGAGAATTCCTGTTGCTGGTATCCTTACCCTACAAAATATCCTTTATATGTATGTAAAGCCATTCTAAATATATATAAAGTTGCTCTGGGGCATGTGGGATCTTCCCCGACCAGGGCTCGAACTCGTGTCCCCTGCATAAAGCCATTGCATTATAAGGGTTTTGTCTTAACAGCTTTATTGAGGTATAATTGCTGTAAAATAAACTGGACATATTTTAAGTGTGTAGTTTGATGAGTTTGGACATATGAATCATCACCGTTATCAGGATAGCAAGCATATCCTTCACCCACCTCCCCATTTCCTTGAGCCCAAAGGTAATTTGTTGCCCTTGTTCCCTGGTAACTATTGATCTGCTTTCTGGCACTATGTATTACTTTGCATTTTCTAGGATTTTATGTAGATGGAATCGTACAGTATGCACTCTTTCTTGTCTGGATTTTTTTCACTCAGCAAATTTTTTTTTTTTAACATCCTTATTGGAGTATAATTGCTTTACAATGGTGTGTTAGCTTATAACAAAGTGAATCAGCTATACATATATCCCCATATCTCCTCCCTCTTGCGTCTCCCTTCCACCCTGCCTATCGCACCCCTCTAGGTGGTCACAGAGCACTGAGCTGATCTCCCTGTGCTATGCGGCTGCCTCCCACTAGCTATCTGTTTTACATTTGGTAGTGTATATATGTCCATGCCACTCTCTCACTTCGTCCCAGCTCACCCTTCCCCCTCCCCATGTCAAGTCCATCTTCTACATCTGCGTCTCTATTCCTGTCCTGCCCCTAGGTTCTTCATAACCATTTTTTTTTAAATTCCATATAGATGTGTTAGCATACGGTATTTGTTTTTCTCTTTCTGACTTACTTCCACTCAGCAAAATTATTTTGAGATTCATCCAGTTTGTTGTGTGTATCAGTAGTTTGTTCCTTTTATTGCTGAGTGGTATTCTATTGTGTGGATATTACACAATTAGTTTATCCGGTCGCCTGTTGGTGGACATTGGGTTGTTTCCAATTAGGGACTATTACAGATAAAGCCACTGTGAACATTCACATACAGGTCTTTGTGTGGGCATGTGTCTTCGTTTTCTTTGGTGACTACCTAGGAGTAGAATCCCTGGGTCATATGGTAGATGTATATTTCAAGCTTTTAAGACTCTCTCCAACTTTTCCCAAAGTGGTTGTACCATTTTACATCCCCACCAGCAGTATTTGAGAGTTCTGGTTGCTCCACATTCTCAGAAATACTGGTATCGTCAGTCTTTTAATTTTAGTCATTCTAGTAGACGTGTGATGTTATTTCTTTGTGTTTTTAATTTGCATTTCCCTAACGACTAAAGATGTTGAGCATCTTTTCATGGGCTTATTTACCATCTATAGATCTTCCTTGGATATGAACGCTTGTCTGTTCCTATCTTTTGCCCTTTTTTAATTGGGTCATATTTCTTCTTAATGGCTTGTACAGTTATTATATATTCTAGATATGAGTTCTTTGTTGGAGATAAGTTTGTGTCTGAGACATTTGTGTCTATTTTCATGAGGGATATTGGTCTGTAGTTTTTCTTTTTTATAACGTCTTTGTCTGGTTTTGGTATGAGGAGAATGCTGACTTCATAGAATGAGTTGGGATGTTTTTCCTCTGTTTCGATTTTCTTTAAGAGGTTTGTGTAGAATTGGTATTACCTTCCTTACATTTTGTAAAATTCACCAGTGGAGCCATCTTGGCCAGGAGTTTTCTTTGTGGGAAGATTTTTAAAGACGGATTCAATTTATTTAATAAATATAGGACTATTTAGGTTATCTGTTTCTTCTTAAGCTTTGGTAATTTGCCAAAGGAGTTTATCTGGTTCACTGAGTTGTTGAAGTTATCAGCATAAAGCTGTTCATAATATTCTCTTATCTTCCTTTCAGTGTCTTTAGGATATGTGGTTATATCTCCTGTCTCATTCCCGATACTGGTAATTTGTGTTTCTTCTCTTCAGTTCCTGATCAGTTTGGCGAGAGGATTGTCAGTGTTACTGATCCTCTTGAAGAACTACCTTCTGGTTTCATTGATTCCCTCTAACATTTTTCTATCTTTTACAGCTTTCTGCTCTGACCTTTATCATGTCCTTTCTTCTGCTTGCTTTGGGTTTAATTTGCTCTTTATCTAGTTTCTTAGAGTGCAAGTTTACATCACTGATTTGAGACCTTTTTCTTTTCTAGTTATGGGCATTTAGTATATAAATTTTCTCTAAGCACTACTATAGCTGCATCCCACAAATTTTGAGCTGTCACCTTTTCGTTTTCATCCGGTTCAAATTTCCTGTTTGATTTCTTCTTTGACCTCTGAGGTATTTAGAAGTGTGTTGTTTAAATTCTAACAGCAAATTTGTGGGTTTTAATATATCTTTTTATTAATTTATAATGTAATTCAATTGTCAGAGAACATTCTTCATATTATTTCAGTCTTTTTAGATTTATTGAGATTTGTTTCATGGTCCAGAATATAATCAACAAAAAATGTATGCTTAGGGACTTCCCTGGTGGTCCAGTGGTTAAGACTCCATGCTCCCAATGCAGGGGGCACGGGTTCGATCCCTGGTCCGGGAATTGAAGATCCCACATGCCACACAGCGTGGCCAAAAATAAAGAAAAAAAAAAAGAGAAAGAAAATGTATGTTTATAAGAAACTGAACTGCCTGCCTATACCATTTAGCGTTCCCACTAGCACTGAATGTGTGTCCAGTTGTTGGTATCCTGGTCAGCACTTGACATTGTCTTTGTTTTTTAAAAATAACTTTATTATAGTTGGTGGATAGTGATATCTTGTTTTGGTTTTAGTTTGCATTATAGGATATTTAATGGTTTGTAAAATAATTTAAATGGAATAAAGATGAATAATCATGGAATTTTGTGGGTTTTTTTTTTCCCCAGTAGAGGACAGAAACCTCTAGGGGATTGGTAGCAGTAGTAGTTCATCATTGTCTGTGTGCTACAGAAGTGCTACTTTTCAGTTTTCTAAAAGGTTGAATGTTTATTTGCCTTATAGTATTTACTTTGAAAGAGAATCTGTAAAAGCTATGTGAGGATTTTAGTGATTTTTATGGTTTTGGAATAGACAGGTATAAGGTGATTTAAACTGCATTCTCCATTTTACATTTCTACCAGCAATGCATAAGAATTCCAGTTTCTCCACATTCTCACCAACACTTGTTATTTCTGTTGTTATTTTTACAGTAGCCACCCTAATGGGTATGGAGTGGTGTATCACTGTGTTTTTTGGTTTTGTTTTTATACATTTATTTTATTTTTGGCTGCTTTGGGTCTTCGTTGCTGTGTGTGGGCTTTCTCTAGTTGCGGCGAGCGGGGGCTACTCTTTGTTGCGGTGCGTGGGCTTCTCATTGCAGTGGCTTCTCTTGTTGTGGAGCACGGGCTCTAGGTGTGCAGGCTTCAGTAGTGGCACGTGGGCTCAGTAGTTGTGGCTCGCAGGCTCTAGAGCACAGGCTCAGTAGTTGTGGTGCATGGACTTAGTTGCTCTGAGGCATGTGGGATCTTCCTGGACCAGGGCTGGAGCCTGTGTCCCCTGCATTGGCAGGCGGATACTTTATTTATTTATTTATTTATTTTTGGCTGTGTTGGGTCTTCTTTGTGGTGCATGGGCTTCTCATTGCAGTGGCTTCTCTTGTTGTGGAGCACGGGCTCTAGGTGTGCAGGCTTCAGTAGTGGCACGTGGGCTCAGTAGTTGTGGCTCGCGGGCTCTAGAGCACAGGCTCAGTAGTTGTGGTGCATGGACTTAGTTGCTCCGAGGCATGTGGGATCTTCCTGGACCAGGGCTGGAGCCTGTGTCCCCTGCATTGGCAGGCGGATACTTTATTTATTTATTTATTTATTTATGGCTGTGTTGGGTCTTCTTTGTGGTGCATGGGCTTCTCATTGCAGTGGCTTCTCTTGTTGTGGAGCACAGGCTCTAGGCGCGCGGGCTCAGTAGTCGTGGCACGCGGGCTCAGTAGTTGTGGCTCGTGGGCTCTAGAGCACAGGCTCAGTGGTTGTGGCACACGGGCTTAGTTGCTCCGCAGCATGTGGGATCTTCCCCGGACTAGGGCTCGAACCCGTGTCCCCTGCGTTGGCAGGTGGATTCTTAACCCCTGGGCCACCAGTGAAGTCCCTGGCAGGCGGATTCTTAACCATTGCGCCACCAAGGAAGGCCCTATCATTGTGGTTTTGATTTGCATTTGATTTGCTTATTGGCCATTTGTGTATCTTCCTTGGAAAAACGTCTATTCAAGTCCTTTGCCTACCTGACTGTCCTTATCACAATTTAATTTGAAGTAGATTGGCATAATTTAAGCATTATAATGAGTACTTATTTCTTTTTTTAAGTAAGTTGCTGATGTCTGACTAGAACTTTGCAGTGACCAGACCGTAATGATCACTGGACTTGTAGCTGTATTTGTGTTTGTTTTGTGGACTGTATCTTTTTTTAAAGCATGGGATTAGGTAAACATTTGAAAGTGGTTGAATGTAAATAGTCATCTCCGAGATTAAGACGGTAGCATGTATAGTTTCAGAGGAATATCTGAATGGGTTGGGCTGGTGGTTAATGCTTGGGTAGCCAGTGGAGTTGTGAAGTGAATGGAGTTTTTCTTCTAAAGTGAATTGTTAGAGGATTGGAAATCCTATTAAACTGCTTAAAGACCAAGATTATGATTTTCTCCTTAATACATAACAACTTGTATAATGATGTGGACTGAGACCCTGGGCATGGGGTTGTTACAACAGGTAGGGTGGGCGAGATGCCACAGAGGCAAGAGGAAAATTGTGTGAACTGTAAAAATCTTAATTTCTTTCTTCTGGGTTTTTTTTTTTAACTGATTATTTTATTTTAGTTATTTATTTTTTTGGCCAGGCCACACGGCTTGCGGGATCTCAGTTCCCTGACCAGGGACTGAACCCGGGCCACGGCAGTGAAAGCTGGCAATCCTAACCACTAGATCACCAGGGAACTCCCTTAGCTGATTATTTTAGGAAGTTCTTAGTGAGAAATTAAAATATGGGACTCAGGTGATGAGGATATAGGAGGAAGAATCCATTGACTAGAGTGCATGTAGCAGGAAGTAAAGAGCTGAAGAATGTAGAGGCTAAGTGAAGATCGTAGAAAGCTGGTTTTAGAGGTTGATGTGGAGCTATTGTTGGTATAGGTGGCTTTTGATGACACAGCATATGAAGGAAAGGGAGGTTTAACCTTTGGTTCAAGAAAAAGTTCTTTTTGTTCCTTAGACTTTTTACTGATTATGTGTTTTTTACCTTTAGGCTATCTTCTTGGTATCCTGCATCATCACATAGCACAGGGAGATCAGCTCGGTGCTTTATGACCGCCTGGAGGGGTGGGATAGGGAGGGTGGGAGGGAGGGAGACCGCAAGAGGGAAGAGATATGGGAACATATGTATATGTATAACTGATTCACTTTGTTATGAAGCAGAAACTAACACACCATTGTAAAGCAATTATACTCCAATAAAGATGTAAAAAAAAAAAAAAGTCTTAGTGTGTGCAAGTGAATCCGAGGGGTTTAAAAGCCAGTTTAATAGTTTTTGGTCTGAAGGGCTTGATCAGGGCTGTTTTCCTAAAGTACTGAATTTGTGAAATTTTTTGGATACAGTACTCTCCTCACTTTCTACCCTATATCAGTTGGGTCAGTAGTTAGATTTCCATGTATAAGAAGAGATCATTTTAGAATGATTTTGAAGCTGTAACAACCAGTGATAATGGAGAACTCCTAATACCTCTTAAATACTTGTAATTTGTATTTTGATGAGAAAAGCAGTGTGTAAAAGTAAAGAACAAAAGAAATGTAATTTTGTTTAACTTATTTAAAGGTGGGACAGCATAATGTAAGATATGTTAATAGGAATATCAAATATGCATGATACCACTTTTAATTTGAGTTACTGTTTAAGAAGACAGTGTCTAATGATAGGAAGCATTTAAATCAAGTACGTAAAAACCAGGTGGGGAGAATGTGTCACTACAGGCTCCAGGCTCACCTTGTATATTTCCTGCCCCAGCCCTTGAATCAGTCATTTCTCCAAAGAGCCTCGGTTCCTTTATTTGGAGAATGGTATTAGAAACCAAATCTGGGTGCTAGGTGTGCTTGTTGCTGCCAAGGTGTCATTTTTACTGACAGCAAGGATCTGTGTATGGTGTACTAAGCAGTGTATAGACATATACCTGTAATACTTCTTTATGTAATCATCTGTCTGTGGTAAGCTCAAAGTGAGTTCATATTTCTGTCTCCAAGTCTAATGTGTTACCCCAGGACCATTCTAGCCTTCTCCCTTGCATGTCTATAAATTCGTATTCCAACATTGGGAAACTTGGTGCCCACATCTGCATTCTGTGTACTTAATTATTCAAGTCCAGTGTGTGTACATGTATAGCAGTATCAGAATTTTTAATTCATACCCCATGGGGAATGTTTTTTATGTGTTAGAACACGGTGCTTATGTGCAGTTCCTTTATCTGTGTTCTTATAAACCTCACTTATTTCCAGAATGAGTGAGGTTAACCTCTCCCTCCATGCCCTCTCCATTCAGTGAGGTTGTTCCATGTATGTGTAATACCGTTAGACTATCTTGTCACATCTGCTTTCCATCCTGGGATTCCCCCGACCTCCTAAATGATTGTTTAGAATTTGCAAACATTGAACTTCATGCTTGTGTTGTAAAGATTAATGGGTTTTGACAAGGGCATAATGTCATGTGTCCACCATTACAGTATCATGCAGAATAGTTCATTGACCTAAAAGAATCCCCTGTGCTTCATCTATGGAATCCCCCCCCCCGCTTCGTCCTAACACCAGCAATCACTGTCTCTATGGTTGTGACTTTGCCAGAATGTCATATAATATAATCATTCCGTATGTGGCTTTTTCAGGCTATGTTTTTTTCTTTCACTTAGCAAAATATATCTAAGATTCATTTCTGTCTTTTCGTAGCTCGATAGCTCTTTTCTTTTTATCACTGAATAGTATTGTAAGTCTGGCTGTCTCGCAGTTTATCCTTTCTCCTACTGAAGGACATCTTGGTTGCTTCCAGTTTTGTGCAGTTATAAAGCTTCTCTGAACATTTTCATGCAGGACTTTTTGTGGAAATAAGATTTCAACTCATTTGGGTGAATACCTAGGGATGTGATTGCTAGATTGTATGGTTAAGACAACATTTAGCTTTGTATCAATAGAAACTGTTAAACTGTCTTCCAAAGTGGCTGAACCATTTTGCATCCCCATCAGCAGTGAATGAAAGTTCCTGTTGCTGTATACTCTCATCAGCATTTGGTGGTGTCAGTTTTTTTGGATTTTAGACGTTCTAATAGTTGTACAGTGGTATCTCGTTTTAATTTGCAATTCCCTAATGACAATGTTGAGCATTTTTTCATGTGCTCATTTGTCACCTGCATATATTCTTTCATGATGTCTCTTTTCAGATCATTTTCGATTAAAGAATTTGGTTCTGGGGCTTCCCTGGTGGCGCAGTGGTTGAGAGTCCGCCTGCCGATGCAGGGGACACGGGTTCGTGCCCCGGTCCGGGAAGATCCCACATGCCGCGGGGCGGCTGGGCCCGTGAGCCATGGCCGCTGAGCCTGCGCGTCCGGAGCCTGTACTCCGCCACAGGCGGAGTGGGAGAGGCCACAACAGTGAGAGGCCCGCGTACCGCAAAAAACCAAAAAAAAAAAAAAAAAAAAGAATTTGGTTCTTTTGCGTTTTAAGAGTTCTTTGTATATTTTGGATAAAAGTCTTTCATCAGATATGTATTTTACAAATATTTTCTTCTTGTCTGTGGTTTGTGTTTTCATTCTCCCAGCATTATCTTTCACAGAGCAGAAGTTTTTAATTTTAATAAAGTCCTATTTAATTTTTTCTTTCATGGATTATGCATTTAGTGGTATATCTAAAGACTAATTGTCAAACCCAAGGTTATATTTCTTCCTTTTTAAATTGGAATATTTTCTTCACTCTTGTAACAATCCAAGAAAAATTTCTTACGTCCACCTCATTTCTTTCTTTTTTTAAAAAATTAATTAATTAATTAATTAATTTTTGGCTATGTTGGGTCTTCGTTGCCACACGTGGGCTTTCTCTAGTTGGGGCGAGCGGGGGCTAGTCTTTGTTGCGGTGCGCGGGCTTCTCATTGCAGTGGCTTCTCTTGTTGCAAAGCATGGGCTCTAGAGCGCAGGTCAGTTGTGGCACGTGGGTTCAGTAGTTGTGGCACGTGGGCTCAGTAGTTGTGGCTCATGGACTCTAGAGCACAGGCTCAGTAGTCGTGGCTCACGGGCTTAGTTGCTCTGTGGCATGTGGCATCTTCCTGGACCAGGGATCAAACCTGTGTCCCCTGCATTAGCAGGCAGATTCTTAACCACTGCGCCACCAGGGAAGCCCGCAAATATCATTTTTATTAAAATCTGCTTGCTCTCCCAAGTACTTCTTTTGTTGTTTCCTCATTTTTGTTTCATATTTCAATCTGGGTGTGAATTTCCTTTACCAGTTTGTGCTTGGCTGAGTTTTCTACTGCTTTCCAGTTACCTGATTATTTCCTGTCTCCTTTCTGGTGTTCCTATTTTTGCTATTTCTTTATGACCAGAATAGTTTATAATAGCAATGAGTATATTTTGCTTCTGTTCTTTAGGCCTAAATATATATCTTATATTCTATATGTTTTTATTCTTAGAAAACAGGGATCATGCATTAAGAAAAAAACCTTAGGTGCCCTATCATGGCCTGTGATTTCTTGTTAAGTGTACAATCTACAAAATTATTTGGTGGAATAATTTCTTATTGTGGAACTTATGCTGGAGTTGTTTTTAACTTTTTTGTTGTGCTCATTAAGTTTAATTGATTTCTTTAGTAGAGGGCTGTTTAGGGAGTGTTAATTTTAAACAAGTACTTTTAAAGCTACTGGAGGACTTAGTATCAAGAATTGGTGCTTAAATTGTGGTATTTTTAAGTGGGTTAATATGTGTGTGAGGCTATATTAGCATTTTGTTGTTCATGGTGTTAGAATTGCTAAGTATGTTGTACATGTATGTATCAGACTTAAATTGTAAGGTCATTAATTATGGATACAATTATCCCAGTCCTCTTAAGACTTTGTTTACTTGTTTACTTTTTGATGTACCTGGTAAGGATCTCACGCTGTGAGATGTAGTTGATTAAAGCAGATGTCTTGGGGGGGGGGAAGATAACATTTGCTGGCTGTGTAATTTGTGCTAGGAAAGAAAATGAGAAAAATTGGTAGACAGAAAGGAGGAGTCCATTAGATTTTAAAATAGCCTGGTAGAAATGAATCTGACTTTGGTGGGGGTGGGGAAGAAATAAAAGTTGTAAAACGTTCTGTGTCTCTGGGTGTGTCTGTTCTTGTTGAAGCTTGAGGAAGAGGACCACTGGTAAGAGGCTTTTCACGCCTCAAAGAAAAGCAGTGGTTGTTACCGAATAGTAGATGTGCAAAAACTCTATCCTCGTGGTTGGGTGCTTAGTAGGTGTGTGTGTGATGAAAAAGGGTGGAGGAGTGTGGTGATAAGTGTAGAATATGTTTCAGTTGGAGGAGTGTTGTGCTCAGAGGGCACAGTCGTAGTTGAACAAGATTCTAATCGAAATACTTGAGAGGTTAAGATAGCAGGATAAACAGTGCTCAACCTAATCTAAAGAGAAGAATACACAGTGTGGGGAGGGATAAATTAGAAGTTTGGGATTAACATACACAGGCTAGTCTGTATAAAATAGAAAATCAAGGGACTTCTTTGGTGGCGCACTGGTTAGGAATCCGCCTGCCAATGCAGGGGACACGGGTTCAAGCCCTGGTCTGGAAAGATCCCACATGCCGTGGAGCAACTAAGCTTGTGTGCCACAACTACTGAGCCCGCGAGCCACAATTGCTGAGCCCGCGTGCCACAACTACTGAGCCCGTGGGCCTAGAGCCCGTGCTCCGCAGCAAGAGAAGCCACCACAGTGAGAAGCCTGCACACTGCAACAAAGAGTAGCACCCACTCACCGCAACTAGAGAAAGCCCGTGCACAGCAATGGAAGACCCAACACAGCCAAAAAATAAATAAACAAAATAAAATAAAAATTAAAAATAAAAGAGATGATCACTCTTAATTAAAAAAAAGATAATCAAGAAGGATCTATTGTATAGTACAGGGAACTATACTCAATATTATGTAATAACCTATAAGGGAAAAGAATCTGAAAAAG
The DNA here is from genome assembly GCF_039906515.1 of Pseudorca crassidens. Lineage (NCBI taxonomy): Eukaryota > Metazoa > Chordata > Mammalia > Artiodactyla > Delphinidae > Pseudorca > Pseudorca crassidens. Next base: position 195,232,300 of record NC_090296.1, read on the forward strand.
AATGTATATATAACTGAAGTGCTGTGCTGTATACCTGAAACTTACATGATATTGTAAAACAAGTATACTTCAATAAAAAACTTAAAAAAAAATCCACAGTTTGGGGAATAGACGAAGAAACAAACCAAAATTAAAACCACAAACATTTGTTTTAATGCAGCTTATGTTTTTAAATAAAAATAGGCAGCAGATGTTATTCACATATATGCAGATAAATTTCCCTTAGATCCAAGTTTTTAGAGCTACCCCACAATTATTTTAATTTTATTTGAATCTGTAGTTTATAATAGGGCTTTTCTCTTCATATTTATTTTATCTAACTTTTCCTAGACCTTGGATTGTGATACGTAATTCCTGCTACGTGACTTTCTAGAAGTTTATTATTTCAGTTGTCTCGGGCTTCCCAGTTCGTTTCCCACCCCCATCCCCGTATTAACTAGAAACCTGTTCTCAGGTCCTGTTACCCCTGTGCTCACTCTTGCTCATGTCATCTGCCTTGTATCAACTACCTGTTCTATCTGGATGTCTTTTGACTGCTTCTCCTCTTTCTTGTCCTCCCACTTCTTATTTGCTTTACAGTACTGAGAACTTTAGTTTGGGTGTCCCATGTTGAGCGTGGTGAAACTGACTTCCCGTTTTCCCTGGTTCCTCTTCCTCCATACCTCTGCGGTCGGTGGGGAAGGTGTGGTCGTAAAGCCTGGCAGTGAGAGGCCCGGGCGTGGACGCCGCTAACCTGTGCTGCACTCCACCTCACGGCCCCTCCCGTGCTACCAGGAAACCATGCAGTTTACTCCTTACTCTTCATACTTTCCTTTGCTCCATGCCCGCGGATCAGTGTCTGAGCAGTTCTGGTACACCTGAGCTCCTGTAGCCTTCTGTGTGTTCCCTGACTTGTTTCAGTATCTTCAGAGATGTTTCGTAAGTTATTTCATTACTTCCTGGAAAGTAAAAGAAAAAAACATCACCTGAGGATAAGTATTTCAATGTGGAGTTTTGAAAAGTTGTAGTGAAAACCTTTTATGTAGGTAAAAGGATTAAGGTTCATAGTGACTAATGCCCTGGTAATGCGTGAAAATAAAGGCTGATTGCTTTGAAGCTTAGAATTTCTATTTACTGTGTGGGGAAAGACCAGGCAGATTGGGCGGGGTCGGGGTGGGGGGGGTAGATTTTGGGTATGGTTAAGTTTTAGGTACCTGTTAGGACACTGAGTGGATTCAGTTGTTGTGTGTCAGTAGTCGCCTTTAATCTAGAAGAATCTCTCTCTCTCTTTCATTTTTCATGAAATTGAGTTTTTGAAGAGTTCAGGTGTGTTTCTCATGGAATGTCTCACATTCTGGGTTTGTTTTTTACTAACGATTTTACAAAAGTTGTTACTCATGTTATTAGAAGTTTGAAAAGATATTTCTGTCAGGATAAAAACTAAGGGCGAAAATGAAGTTGAAACGAAGTGGAAATGAAGTAGAAGGGGCAGTGGTAAAGTGTGCTTTGTTTGGAGGGCGGTGCTGGATGCAGTCGTGATATGTAAAATTGTACTGTGTGCCTTATAGTTGTTGTAAAAAAGTTATGCTTCTAAAACCGCGAGCAACATTGCATTCTTAGCCTTCTTTAAGCAATCTCGGTTAAAGTTAATGAACTTTATTATTTTTTTTTCTATAGGTTTAAATGTAAGACTGGCTGTTTAGTTCTCCTTCTAAGGTAAGTTTTTTATTTTTATTATTTTTTTTGAAACAACATTACTACATTAAATTTATTATTCAAGTAGTTTGTCTAGAAAGTAAATTTTAGTTGCTGAAATTGTATGCCTAACTAGTTATCACCTGGGCTTTGTCTGTTTCAGAGGATGTTTTCCGCAGGGGCGTGGTGGTTACTGCACATATAGTGTAAATAGTTCCGCGCCGGTACTTAGGTGCTGAGGAAAATTGGGAGGCTACGCGACCTTGTAGGAACATTTCCGGTACATCTCACTAGTCAGAGTTACTCTGGTTTGCCTGAGGATCCTGGAGTGCTGGGTTGAGTGTGTTTTCCTAGGGCTGCTGTAACAAAGTGCTACCAGCTGGGTGACCTAAAAACTACAGAAACTTACTCTCTCACTGTTCTGGAGCCAGAGGTCCTCTGTGCTCCCTCTGAAGGCTCTCGGGGAGAATCCTTCCTCGCCCATTCCAGTTTCTGGCGGTTGCTGGCATTCCTTGACTTGTAGCTGCTTCACTCCCCATTTCTGCCTCTGTCTGCACGTGGTCTTATTCCCTCCGCGTCTCCTCTCCTTGTCTCCAAGGATTTGGGGCCCACCCTAATCAATGTGAACTCATCTCAAATTGATCACATCTGCCAAGACCCTAGTTCCGAGTACGGTCACGTTCACAGGTCCTGTGTTAGGACTTAGACATACCTTTTTGGGGAACACAATTCATCCCACAGTAGTTGGGGCTCGACTTGAATTGTAGCAAAATCGAGATGCTGTGATCATTCTGAAGCTTGAATGCTGTGTTTTATGAGGTACTAAAATATTTGGAATTGTAACAGTGAATCCTAGGTTTCTCAAGCCATTTTAGGGATATTTCTAGTAGACTTTGCATGGTGTGTGTGTGTGTGTGTGTGTGTGTGTGTGTGTAAAATTTACAAATAAAAAGACTGGTTATTTGCTGGGATTTGTGGGATTCAGCTAAGGAGGATGTCGTCGTCCTGGGGTGGATGTAAGAGGAAACAAAAGTAAACTAGCAGATTCTTTTCTCTGTTTGTGTGTATTTTGCCTAAAAATAACAATGCTGCTTTTTAATCAGTTTATATTAGAAAATGAAACATATATTTGGATAACTTTTTTCAGCTCACTAATGCACTTGATCATTTTAGAAAATAAAGAATACAGGGTCAGTGAATGAAATTCAGGGTCATTGAAATTCAGCCTCAGCTTCCAAGAGGGTTTTTGATAAGGCATACAGTGAACCTAGAGCAATGCCTGGCCTTGGTAAGTGCCTAACATGTATTAGTGATTGTTAGTGAGCCTTTCTAAGAAAGTGAAGGAGGTTTGAGGTAGTCATGAAAGGAAGGAAAGTTCTTCTCACCTCTTATTTTTGATAGTCGTACGTCTGGTTGGTTAGCGTATTTACCATTCCAGTCATTGGTTCAGTTTTGGTCATAAATGACTGAAAAATGTAGATTACAGTTAGAATGAGAGTGTTTGTAATGCAGGACCATACATACAATATTAGACACATGTTTAATTTCTGGGTTTGAGATTTGAAGGTAATGTTCTTTATTCTATGATGCTTGTGAATGAATATTAAAAATCCAGACTATGTTAACTTTTTTCTTCATTCTCTTCCTTCATTTAAATAAAAATAGCCGTATCGATCCAACAAGCCACAGAGCCATAATGTGGCAAAGCATCCTTTTTGAGAGGTGAATATTACGGAATGAAAATGGCTGACAGAGGTGGGAAGATTGTTCCAGGGCAGGTGTATATTGAAGTGGAATATGATTACGAATACGAAGCGAAGGACAGAAAGGTCGTGATCAAACAAGGGGAGCGATATATCCTGGTGAAGAAGACCAACGATGACTGGTGGCAGGTGAAGCTGGATGAGAACTCCAAAGCGTTTTACGTGCCTGCCCAGTATGTGAGGGAGGTCGGCCGCAGAGCCCTGATGCCACCTGTGAAACAGGCAGCGGGGCTGCCGAATCATTCTGTGAAAACGATGCAGAGTCTCCACCTGCAGAGGTCCACAGAAAATGTGAGCAAATTGCCCGAGCTTTCAAGTTTTGGAAAGCCGTCGCCGTCTGTGCAAGGAACAGGTCTTACTCGTGATGCCAATCAGAATTTTGGACCCAGTTATATTCCAGGTCAGACTGTCAACCTCAGCCTGGACCTGACCCATAATAATGGAAAGTTCAACAGTGACTCACATTCTCCCAAAGTTTCTGGCCAGAATAGGACACGGTTATTTGGTCACTTTCCTGGTCCGGAGTTCTTGGACGTAGAGAAAGCTGGCTTCTCCCAGGAACAGTCTTGTGATTCAGCAGGAGAAGGCTCGGAACGGATACATCACGATTCAGAGTCCGGTGATGAGCTTAGCAGCAGCTCCACTGAGCAGATAAGGGTAAGACTGAAAGTGGACGATGGAACACTTGTGCCACCTTCATAACCGTTTAATTATAGGTGTTACTATTTAAAATTTTTTTTTTTTTTTGCGGTACGCGGGCCTCTCACTGTTGTGTCCTCTCCCGTTGTGGCATGTGGGATCTTCCCGGACCAGGGCACGAACCCGTGTCCCCTGCATCGGCAGGTGGACTCTGAACCACTGCGCCACCAGGGAAGCCCCTTTGTGTCAATTTGTCAAGTAAAGTGAAGTAATTTTAAAAGCACATGCGTGAAACTGAAATGTGTTTAGAAAAGTTTAATTATTAGTGAATTTGATAAATTTTGGGCCTAAAGCTCTGTTGTAAGTTTTATTCATCAAATTCAGTCAGTGAGGCTGCTCTTAAGGTGTGTCCGATTGTAATGGAACTAGTATGTTCTTTTTCTTTTATAGGTTTTAATTTTTCTTGTGACATTTTGAGTGGAGACAGGAAAAAGGGAAGGTTCTCTAGAAAAACTTCTGATGCTTGAGATCAAGGCAGTTGCTGTCAGTTTATCATCATTCGTCTTAGTCTTTTCTTCAGTCCTTACGTGATACTTTGATGTAGAATATTTCTTTCGTGTGTCCTGGAATTTTTCTGCATGTGGCTCCTTATGTATTAGTTGGACTTGGGAAAGACATGTGTTTTCTCTTCCATCTGGCCATCACCACTGTTTCACACCTGAAATTACGCTTTATGTGTAGGTCCACTAGCAGCCCTGTGTTCTCTTCATCGTGCTCATCTTAAATTCACTACGTGGAAGGTCATGGCTCCTAACCTCTCCTGGACTATTTGGAAATCCTGTTCGATTTCTCTAGCCAGACCTCGTCCTAGCTCTTTGTGGCAGCTGTTTCAGCCGTTTTCCGTTTTATTCAGTTCTCTGATTCACCTGCTTTTCCCTGCTGTCTTAGCAGATAGTCTTGCCTTCTGTTTCACGGCAGAAGTGAAAACTGTGGGGTGGGAACTGCTTCTGCTTGGGGAGGACGTATGCACAGCAGTTAATCGAGCTGTCCTTAGATTTGAATCCGGGTCCATATCTCTTGCCGGCTGAGTGATAATTGGGGCCAGTTACTTAACTTCTGTGTGTCTCAGTTTCCTCCTCTTGACATGGGGATCACGAGTGGGTTCCTGTATACCTAGCGTGCCTGGCACTCAAGCAAGTAGAGTAGGTATCTACTGCTGCTTAATAAATTACCCCCAGATCTCCTGGCTTAAAACAGTAAACATTTATTATGTCACAGTTTCTGTGGCTCAGTCATTCAGAAGCAGCTTAGTTGGTGGTTTTAAAGGCTTAGGGTCTCTCACGGGGTTGGCGTCTTACGAAGTCTTGGCCGGGCCGGAGCAGCTGCCTCTAGGATGGTCACTCCCGTGGTCCTGTTTGGGCCTCTTTGCAGATGCTTGAATGTTGTGACTAGCTTTCCCCTAGACAGAGCCATCCAAGAGGGAAGAGGGTGGAAGCTGCGTTGTCTTTTATGCCCCGATGTTGGAAGTTGCGCCCTGTCATGTCTTAGCAATCACACAGCTCAGCCCTGCTCTGTGTGGAGGTTACAGCACAGAGTGTGAATGTCAGGCTACGGGACATTAAGGGTCACCTCGGGGCTGGCTATCGCAGTACGCGTTCGGAACCACAGAGCTGTCATTACGGTTGTCGTCGTCGTTTCTGTTACAGTTATTCCCACCATGAAACCTACAGGTGCACCAGTGTCATCAGTGATCTCCCCCCAGTACAGGCAGTGCAGGCGTGGCATCTTCTATCAATGAGTGGTCTCTTCATGTTTGCTTTTCCCTCTTTTTCACAAACCTTTTGCTAAACATTGTGTAGCGTTGTGCTCGTATGGCTTTAGACTCATTATTTACCAAGTTTTTTCCCTCAGGATGTACATTTGCTCATGTTTTCCTGTTTTAGTAAAGCTCTTCAGCAATACCTTCCCTTCCGAGTATCACCTTATCACTCTTTACTGGCAACTTCTGGAAAGAGTTGCACGTATTTGCTTCTTTGTGTTCGCTCATTTCCTGCTCATTCCTTAACCTGGTCTCCTATGGCTTCACCACCCCACCTAAACAGCTTCTGCTAAAAGCTGCCCACGGTTTCATTGTTGATAAGTGTACAGACAGTTAAAAAAAATTATATATATAATCATATCATGGTTACAGTGAACAAGGTTAATAACCAAAAGGCAACTTAAAATAATTTTTCACTGAGGCATAGCATATAATCATGTGTGTAAATTGTACTAATCTTAAATGTATGGCTTGATAGATTTGTGCTTGTGTAAAGCCATGAGCCCCTTCCCAGTCAGTATCTACGCCCTCCCCGCCGTGTCTCTGCTAGGAGATTTTCATTCTTCTGACAAGGTAGTACTGATCAGTCTTCTTTAACTAAACTTCCATTTTGAGATGATTGTAGCTCCATAAGCAGTGGTAGGAAACCATAGTGAGGGGTCCCCTGTGCCCTCTGTCCATTTACCTCCGTTGTAACGTCTTGCCAGACTGGACTGTAGTATCACAGTCAGGGTGTTGATGTTGGTACAGGTGAGATGCTGGGCGTTTCCATCAACACAACGAACCCTTATGTTGCCCTCTTAATGGCCACACCCGCTCCCCTCCCACCCCCAACGCCGCTTAACCGCTCACCACCACTAATCTGTTCTCCATTTTTATAATATTGTCATTTCAGGAATGTTATATAAATGGACTCACAGCCTATGTAGCTTTCTGGGATTGGCTTTTTAAAAAATATTTATTTATTTATTTGGCTGTTTCAGGTCTTAGTTACGGCACGCGGGGTCTTTGTTGCAGTGTGCAGGCTCTTCTTTGCGGCACGTGGGCTTCTCTCTAGTTGTGGCTCACAAGCTCAGTAGTTGAGATGCGTGGGCTCTCTAGGTGTGGCGTGTGGGCTTATTAGTTGTGGCATGTGGGCTTAGTCGCCCTGCAGCATGTGGGATCTTAGTTCCCCAGCCAGGGATTGAACCTGCGTTCCCTGCGTTGGAAGGTGGATTCTTAACCACTGGACCACTAGGGAAGTCCCCGGGATTGGCTTTTATCATTCCACACGATTCTCTGGAGATTGATCCAGGTTGTTGTGTGTATCAGGGTTTGTTCTTTTTGTTGTTAACTAGTATTCTATGGTATGGATGTACCGTACTTAAAAATAATTCACCCGTTGAAGAATGTCTGCGTTTCCAGTTTTTGGCTTTTGCAAACAAAGCTGCTACGTATAAACGTTTGTGCACAGGTTTTTGTGTGAACGTACCTTCTTTATTTCTTTGGCATAAATGCCCGTGTGTATAATTGCTGTTTAACTTTTCAAGAAAATTAAGCAGCAGTTATATGGCAGTTGCACGTTTAATTTTTCAAGAAGCTGCCAAGCTGTTTCCTAGAGCGGCTGCACGTTTTACACTTATGTCAGCAGTGCTTGTGGTCCAGGTCCTCTGCATGCGCACCCGCATTTGGTGTTGTCTCTTTTTTATTTTAGCCATTCTGATAGGTGTGTAGTGATTGCTCCTGATTTTAATTTCCATTTCCCGAATGGCTAATGATGTTGAACACCTTTTATGTGCTTATTTGCCATCAATAGATCCTTCTCATTGAAATGTCTCTTCAAGGCTTTTGCCTATTTTTTTTTTTTTTTTAATATTAATTTATTTATTTATTTTTGGCTGTGTTGGGTCTTCGTTTCTGTGCGAGGGCTTTCTCTAGTTACGGGGAGCGAGGGCCACTCTTCATCGTGGTGCGCGGGTCTCTCACTGTCGCGGCCTCTCTTGTTGTGGAGCACAGCCTTCAGACGCGCAGGCTCAGTAGCTGTGGTGCACGGGCTTAGTTGCTCCGCGGCAATGTGGGATCTTCCGAGACCAGGGCTCGAACCCGTGTCCCCTGCATTGGCAGGCGGATTCTCAACCACTGCGCCACCAGGGAAGCCCCAAGGCTTTTGCCTATTTTTAATTAGACTTTTGTACTGTTGAGTTTTAAAATTTTTTTTATTTTATTTTTTTACTTTTTATTTTTTTAATCTTTATTGGAGTGTAATTGCAATTTACAATGGTGTGTTAGTTTCTGCTGTACAACAAAGCGAATCAGCTCTATGTATACATATATCCCCATACCCCCTCCCTCTTGAGCCTCCCTCCCACCTTCCCTATCCCACCCCTCTAGGTCATCACAAAGCATCAAGCTGATTAGAGAGTCTCTTTTTAGTATAGTCTAGATACTAGTCATTTGTCAGATATATAATTTGCAAATATTTTCTCCCAATGTCTTTTTGTATTCTTAACAGTGTCTTTTGCAGAGCAAAGGTTTTTAATTTTGATAAAGTCCAATTTATTAATTTTCCCTTTTATGGATCAGGCTTTTGTGTCAAATCTTAAGAACTCGCTATATAGCTCTATTAGTCAGGGTTCTCCAGGGAAACAAGCAATAAGGCGCGTGTGTGTGTGTGTGTGTGTGTATATGGAGAGAGATTTATTTTAAGGAATTGGCTTATGTGATTATACAAGTTGGCAAGTCCAACACCTGCAGGATGGGATGGTAGGCCGGAGACCCAGGGGAGAGCCAGTGTTGAAGTTCAGATCCGAAGTTTGTCTGCTGGCAGAACTTATTCTTGCACGGGAGGTCAGTCTTCCGTTGTCTGAGGGCCTTCAACTGACTGGATGAGGCCACCCACTCTATTGGGGGCAGGGGGCAAGCTGATTTATTCAGAGTCCACCAATTTAAATGTTAATTGCATCCAAAACACCCTCACAGAAACATCTAGAATAATGCTTCACCAAATATGTGGCCCAGCTGAGCTGACACACAAAATTAACCATCACAGTAGGTTTAGATTCTAAATATTTGCCTCAAGTATTTTTTTTCCCCTAAAAGTTTATAGTTTTACATTTGAATCTGTGATCCATTTTTTAAAAAAATCAATTTATTTATTTATTTATTTTTAGCTGTGTTGGGTCTTTGGTTTTGTGCACGGGCTTTCTCTAGTTGAGGTGAGTGGGGGCTACTCTTTGCTGCGGTACACAGGCTTCTCATAGTGATGGCTTCTCTTGTTGTGGCGCATGGGCTCTAGGCACGCGGGCTTCGGTAGTTGTGGTGCACAGGCTTCAGTAGTTGTGGCACGTGGGCTCAGTAGTTGTGGTGCACGGGCTTAGTTGCTCCGCGGCATGTGGGATCTTCTCGTACCAGGGCATGAACCCGTGTCCCCTGCATTGGCAGGCGGATTTTTAACCACTGCTCCACCAGGGAAGTCCCTGTGATCCATTTTGAGTTTAATTTTTGTATGAGGTTAAATCAGGGTTCATTTTTTTTGGCCTATGGGTATCTGATTACTACAGTACTGTTCGTTGAAAAGCTATCTTTCCTCCAATAAATTGCTTTTACACTTCTGTCAAAAATCAGCTGGCCACACTTGTATGGGTCTGTTTCTGGGCCATCTCTTCTGTTTCACTCAGAGACATTATGTCCCTCCTCTAATACCACACAGGCTTCATTACTCTAGCTATATAATAGCCTTGAAATTGAGTAAACTGATTCCTCTTACTTTCTTCTTTTTCCAAGATATTTTTGCTATTGTAGGCTGAAGACGGGAAGAAGGCCTTTGCAGATATGATTAAGGTAAGGATTTAGAGATGAGGGCATTATCCTGGACCCTACATGCGACCACAGATGTCCATAGAGAGGCAGAGGGGCACCACACAGAGGGAAGGTGTGAAGATGGAGCAGAGGCAGGTTTGAAGATGCCAGCTGGGATTCTAATAGGGATCATCTGTAGGTTGATTTGGGGAGTAATGCCATCTTAACAGTATTAACATTTCTTGCAGGCAGGTCTGCTAGTGCTGAATTCTCTCAGTTTTGTTTGTTCAGGAAAGTGCTTCACTTTGACGCATGATTTCTTTAGATACAGAGTTCTTGTTGGTGATTTTTTTCTTTCAACACTTGAAATATTTTTCCCACTCTTTTTTTGTTTGCATGGTCTCCAGAGAGGAGTATGCTGTAACTCCTATTCTTCTTCTTCACTAGTTCAGTGTTTTTGCTTCTGGCTTCTTTCAAGATTTTCTCTTCATCTTTGGTTTTCTGCAGTTTGTGTGCGTTTTTTTGTACTTTGGTATTTGTGTAAGTTTTTGGTATTTATCCTGCTTTCAGTTTGGGAAATTTCTGTTGACGTATCTTCAAGCTCATTGATTCTTTTCCCAGCCGTGTCCAGTCTACTGATCATCACATCAAAGGCATTTTCTCTTTTCTGTTACAGTGTTTTAATTTGTGGCATTTCTTTTTGATTCTGTCTTAGATTTTCCATCCCTCTGCTTGCATTACTCATTTGTTCTTGTATGTTGCCTACTTTTTCCTTTACAGCCCTTAAAATATTAATAGTAGTTATTTTAAATTCCGCCTGATAATTCCAACATCTGTGCCGTATCTGAGTTTGATGCTACCTTTATCTCTTTAGATGATTTTTTTCTTGCCTTTTGCCATGCTTCGTAGTTTTTGTTGAGAGCCAGACATGTTTTATTGGGTAATAGGAATGGAAGTAAATAGGCCTCTAGCGTGCAGTGTTATGTTCAACGGGCTAGAAATTGGACTGTGTCTAAGGTTTGATGTAGTTGTAGGTACCAGACAGAGGCTTTAACTTCTTCAAGTACCCATGTTTTTGGCCTTCTCTGAGAGTTCCTCATTAGTGCCTGGCTCCCCAGTACATCTCCCTGCTGCCTTCCTGACTGGGGCGGGGGGGTGGCGGCAGTGCCTCATTCCTTGGCCCACATGCCCTCCACCGATGTGCTGGTCAGAGGATGGCCTCCTTGCTGCTCGGCGGTGGTGCAGGTTCTGAGTCTCCAGTAAGCGCCCTCTGTGTGTATATACATAGGTTGGGGGGTCTTGTGACTGTCTGGCAGTGACCTCCCTGGTTGCCGCCTCTGCCTTCTCTGACAGCACCCTGGCGGGGGTTGTAGGGTGCCTGTTATAGCCCTGCTTGCCGCCGCTGGTGGTCTGTGGGTGGAATCGGTGGTTTGTTCTGTGCCATTTGGCTGGACTAGCGCGGTAATATCCAAAACCTTTCAGCCTTGCTGGTCTTCCCCTTTTCTGGATCTTCTGCTAGATGTAGAGCAGGGATTTGTTGGGGCTTTTTTGGTCTGTGCCTGTTGGTGTTTCTGGGTTGCTGACTTCCCTCTTTTTTTTTTTTTAATATTTATTATATTTTGGGTGCACCTGTTTTTAGTTGCAGTGTGCGGACTTCTTAGTTGTGGCATGCGGACTTCTTAGTTGCGGCATGCGGACTCTTAGTTGTGGCATGTGGACTCTTAGTTGCAGCATGCACGTGGGATCTAGTTCCCCGACCAGGGATCGAACTTGGGCCTCCTGCATTGGGAGTGCAGAGTCTTACCCACTGGACCACCGGGGAAGTCCCTGACTTCCCTCTTCAAACCTGTGGTGTATGAAGCCACAACTAAACCCAGGGAACTCACCGGTTTGTTGTTCATTGGGTCCTAAGGTCACAGTTGGTTTACCTTCTCTCTGCCTTTCAGAGTTGTCTTCTGTTTGTTTTATATATTATGTTTTTATTTATACCTAGTGTGAAGAATAGGGTAAAGTACATTTCCTCCTTTTTCCCAGAACTGGAAGTGATTGGTAAGTTTTTAATGGTAGTTTTTAAGTACTCATTGTCTTGACCTCTTAACAGTCTTGGTTAGAGGATGGCCTCTTTGCCACTTGGCAGTGGTGAAAGTTCTCTGGGGGATCCTCTCACCACAAGCTTCCATCATGCCCTGTCTTTTCCCTTTGCTGTACTCATCACACTTATGATTGTTTTCTTTCTTCTCACTAGTCAGTCTGTGATCTCCGAGGCCAAGCTATCTACCATGTCTTGATCTCTCTGTCTGTCCGGTGCCTAGCATAGTACCCTGGTACATAGTAGATGTGCTAAATGCTTCTGTAATAATGACCAGTGTTTAGCCACAAATACATGGAAGGGGAGACCTAGATTAATGTCCCATCAAAGATGCATGTTTCTGCTTGAAAAACAGCCATCCAGCAGTGCTGTGACCTTTGACACAGCATAGGCTCTATGAAGAATGGTATTAGAGAGGTGAAGTTGGGGGTAGAAAACTGTAATGCAATAGAGAGATTCCAAAATTTGAGTAAAAATAAAATCATAGGGCTTCCCTGGTGGCGCAGTGGTTGAGAGTCCGCCTGCCGACGCAGGGGACGCGGGTTCGTGCCCCGGTCCGGGAAGATCCCACGTGCTGTGGAGCGGTTGGTCCCGTGAGCCATGGCCACTGAGCCTGCGCGTCCGGAGCCTGTGCTCCGCAACAACAACAAAAAAATCGTAATATTCAGTCTCCACCACCCCCCCCTTAAATTGGGTACATCATATGCAGGGTCTTCATCAGATCAAGTTTTTAGGTCATTTCAAAGTTTATACTAATGGTTGATATGAAGATGAAACTGAAAAATCAGTGTTCCGAGCTCCAAACCTTAGAACAGCCTTAAAAATTATACACTTTGCTCCTGATGCCCTATTTTTCTCTCATGATCTCATTAATATTCCTTTAATATGTGTGTCTTACCAGCCTTGAGTATCAAGTTTCCCGGTTCCCTGTAGTTAGAAAGTGAGGTCTAAAGCTGGAAAGTCGAGATGGTAGACCTTCATCTGTGAGGCTGACAGGATGCCAGAAGAAGTGATGACTTTAGGAAGAAGGCCAAAATACTGTAAAGCTGAGAATCATGTTATTTTAAAAATACAATATGAATGTTTATGATGACTATGAATCTAGAAATGTTTATGTTCTATACTAGCTTTTTTATATTGGCAGATATATTTATAGAAAGTTTCTTCATTGACATTGCTAAACTAACGTATTTCTGGTATTTGAAATCTAATATTAAATTCATCTGGAAAATTTTATATATGGAACAATTCATCAACATTTCTAGGTGTTATCATAGTACACTAGGTTCACAAAATCAATTGTGTAATTTTTTATAGATTGAAGCTTTGTTTCTAATTGAAGAATATTTAAATATTTCTTTTTAGTCTTTATTCCCATATTATGTGGACTGTTAATACAGATGTTTATTGTATTTAAAAATACAGATTTTAATTATACAGTCATAAATATATCTGTGTATTTACAAAGAAAGAATCATACTGTATGTGCAGTTTCACCATACGGAGTATTTTCAAAATATCTGTTATGCAAACAGAATATTTACTAAACAAAGAAGAATGCTGAGAGGTGTAATTTTTCAGGCTAATTAGATTTTCTGGTTAATTCAGGATTAGGTATAAAAGGTTTCAGTGTTTGTTAGAGATTTTCCTAAATCTGTTTCCACAAAGATGGTGCTGAATCTAAAAACAGACATAAATTAGCTTTGTGTAGCGGCAGCTAATAATGTCCCCTTTCGTCCAGATCCTCGCTCGCTGTTGGTAGACCCTTTTGTGAAGTCCTCCCCTGCCCTGCTGCTGGAACGCGTGGAGTCATTACTTAGCTTCCTTAAAATTCTCTGAAATGCTGCTTTGCCACCTGCTCAGACTCACCACAACTTCCTGTTTAATTTCTTTATTGCTTAGAGCAGCTCCCAAATTAGGAATTTTAGGAGATTTGGGTGCTGATGGCTTATGCTATATAATGGCTTGAATAAGTTTTAGTGAATTTGTCTGAAAACCTAATCTTCAGCATTTATATCATGATTTTCTTTGGTAAAGTATGGATGAAGTTCAGTGTCTTATTTCAGAGCAGTTGGAATTGTCTCTTGAGTGCTGGTATTGTTTATTTTACTTTTTTGTTGTTGTCTTTTGTGATTTGCTCTCAAATTATGTCTCTCTCTCTCTTTTTAAAAATAAATTTATTTATTTGTTTATATTTATTTTTGGCTGTGTTGGGTCTTCGTTGCTGTGCCCGGGCTTTCTTTAGTTGCGTCGAGCGGGGGTTACTCTTCCTTGCGGTGCGCAGGCTTCTCACTGCGGTGGCTTCTCTTGTTGCAGAACACGGGCTCTAGGTGCACGGGCTTCAGTAGTTATAGCACAGGGCTCAGTAGTTGTGGCACACAGGCTTAGTTGCTCGGCGGCATGTGGGATCTTCCCGGACCAGGGCTCAAACCCGTGTCCCCTGCATTAGCAGGCAGATTCTTAACCACTGTGCCACCAGGGAAGCCCTATTTTACTTTTTAAATTTAGGGCAATGTAGTGTCTGAACTTGAGTTAGGACAGATGTGGCTTTTAAGATTTGGGATCTGCTGCTGTGTAGCTGTATGTCCATGGGCAAGTCCCCTAATCGCTGAGCCTCAGTTTTCTTACCTCTAAAAATGAACTGAGAATTGTTGTTATATTTAATGAAATACTGTGTGTGGAACTCCTTGTGTATCTGGCACAAGGGAAGCCCCAAGCACGATACTAGTTCTATTCTCTCCAAGCCTTGTAGTTGCTGGCAGTCTTAGAGATTAGAATGCCCAGGCACAGTATGTTTAAGGGTTTCACTGCTCTTTCAGAACCCTTAGTTTTCTAAAACCTGATGTTTTAAGTTTATATATATGTTAAAAATCACTAAAATCTTTCTTAGACCTTGAATCGTAGGAGATGAACATTTTAAGTGGTTCCTGGATTTTTAAACAATTTTCAAAATTATTTTTAAATGTTTTTATAAAGTAGAAAGCTGTACCTTTACTTATTTGAGTGTGAACTTTGTATTCCTTTTGATAATAATTATTAGTAGAATTGGTGGTATATTTTTTGGCACAGAAACTGGAGTGATTAATATCTCTACCAAATTTCAGAAAGACGATCTCATGGGTGGCAGATCTACTTAATCAAATCAACTGGCCGGTATATTTAGTGGCTTTGCTTTCGAAGGCTGGCCAGCCAAATTACTGTCAGATTCTGGATTTTCTATATCCCCCTGCCCAGAATGCATAATCTAGTATTAACAGTACTTGACTCTTGAAAAATTAGTTAAAACAGTTGACTGTTTTGAGACAACCAAGATAGGTGTATCTGGTGGCTTAATCATTAGAAGATAAAAGCGAAAAAGCTGGTAAACTGGAACTGACATTTCATTTAAATAACTAAAATAAATAATAAATAAAAGACTCAATATAAGAATAGATGTACATGAAATTGAACATATTTATAGTAAGCCCTTAATAGTCTCTGCCTGTGTTGAACAGGAAATGTATTAATGTGAACTCTGTAGGTGGCATAATCAGTAGTTTTTCTCTCTCCCCTCGTTAATCTTTTTTTATTCTTTAAACTTACTTTAGCAAGTAGTAATTGATCAGCATTTCAGTTCCATTCCAGTTCTTGGACTGTCCTTTGCTTGAGCATATAAAGTACTAAAGGGGTGGTGGGAAGTAAAGAAAAGGGTTCTGATGGTCTGCAGAAATGGTCATCATCGCCACATACGGAGAGTTGTTTGTATTAAGCTTGAATCTTCTTTCAGTAATATTTTAATTCGTGGCATCCCTGGGAGTGATGAGATCAGCAGTGCTCTTCTGGGTGGTTTTGTTAGTTTGTCCTTTAGCCTTCCTTTCTTTGTATTTTCCTCCTCTGAATAGCATTTGGGAAACTATCTTCTTTTTCTGCTTTCTAGGATCATCTTCTTGTCAAATCTTTCTACTAAATCAAAACAGGAAAGAATAAAGTTGTTTTGATTTTATTTAATTGACTACGTACATATTTATAAAGTCACAGGATTTATATGAAAAATGCAATTTGATGAAAAATGCAATCAGAATTTGGTGAAAAATGCAAAATCCTCTCAAGAAATGCACATTTACATCAAATTCTGCTTTAATTTCAGGGTATCCAGAAACCCAGATTCTTAAAGTGAAAGTTCTGGGCAAGGTAATTATGGAGTGAAAATTGATAAATCTTTAAGGAAATTTAGGCATAAATGTCTAATTAGATGGAAATTTGGGAGAGGAGCTAGATCTGCTTGAAATTACATTTGGATCAAACCTGAAGGCAGAATGAATCGAGATCTCTTAGGATGACTGTTCTTACTTTCTTTGGCATGCCTTCTCTTCTCCGTGAGAAGAGCACCTTGTTCTAACTGCTGCGGGTCTTTTCTCAGAAACTCTTGATATTAGAAAGTAAATGCTTTATCATCTATCATTAACTTCCTCCTGGAATCAAGAGCCTGCTTTAATTTAGCATCGATCTGTTTACCAGGCTCCTTTCCGAGGATCTAGTGACAGCCGTAGACCATCTTTTCAAGAAAATGCCTGCACGTGTGTTCATGCATATGGTGCCGCTGGGCTCACAATCCACATAAATCTCTTTACATCCACCTCTCTCACCTTTTTCCTGCCCTTTTCTCACCTTTTCCTTTTCTAAGACACGTTGGTCTCTTCTTTACCTTTCTTATAAACTTGACCTGTCCTTCTGCCTCATGATCCTAGATGCACTTGGCTTTATTTTACCCTTTTCTGCTTTAATTCCTGTCTGTTAGTCAGGACTTAGTGGTAGAAACCCAACTGTGCCTAGTTTAGGCAAAAGGGAATTTACTGGCTCATGTAACCAAACTAGAGGAAGGGTTTATTCATGTAGGCGTTAGGGGTGATTGGAACTAAGGCCTTCTCACTGTCAGGATTCCTTTTATCCTTTCTCTCTCATCTCTCATTCCCCTTCCATGACTCTGTCGTTCTTCCACACAGACTTCTTCCACGTGGCTGTAGACAAGTTGCTGGCAAGTGCTAGGGTCACATCCTTAGTTTTCCTATTAGAGCGTCTATTAGAGCATCTGTTTTTCCTCCCTTAGTTCTAATTCAGAAAACCTTGGAGAGAGAATTGGCTTGGCTTGGATTATGCTTATGCTATGACCAGGGGCACGGGTGGATCGTACCCAGACTGCGTAGCTGGAATTTGAGTAGAAGCAGTTCCCCCACGGAAGGAGCAGACGTGCTGTTCCCAGAATAAGGGAGAGGAGCCAGGCAGGCAGATAATAGTTGTCGACCCTACCTTCTTCTTCTGAGGTCTTCCCACTTCACACCCATTCTGTGCCAGGCCAGTTATCAAGTGCCACGAAGGCCAGGGGAAGAGCTGGCCAGGAGAGAGTTATCAGGCTGATTCCAGTCCAGCGTAGGAAGAGCAAAGTAATATTCCCTTTGTGCACGTCCTACTCTCTTCAGACTGTAGTCTTTAAAGCCAAAGATTGTATCCTACCCATTTCTGCCAGCAAACTTCTGACAACAAATAATAAAGAATCTGTACAGTGAAGGCAATACTGATGAAAAAAAAAGCAACTTAATATGCTTAACGTGATACGTCTGCAGTTGATAAGAGGTGAACTTGTGATGGTTAATTTTAGGTGTCAGCTTGGCTGGACCATGGCGTCCAGGTACTTGGTCAAACATTATTCTGGATGTTTCTGTGAAGGTGTTTTTTGGATGAGATTAACATGTAAATTGGCGGACCTTGAGTAAAGCACGTTGTCCTCCATTATGTGGGTGGGCCTCATCCAATCGGTTGGAGGCCTTAACAGAACAGAGACTAGAACCTCCCCTTGGTAAGAAGGAGTGCTGCCACCAGACCGCTCTTGAACTTGAACTGCTATGTTTCCCTTGGTCTCCAGCCTGCCAGGCTGCTCTGTAGACTTTGGACTTGCCAAGCCTTCACCATTGCATGAGCCAATTCCTTAAAATAAATCTTTTTCTATATCTGTCTATCTATCTATCTCTCTGTCTGTCTGCCTGTCTATACACCTCTTCTTGTATCTGTTTCTCTGGAGAACCGTAATGTACAGGTTACAGCTGCTGACTGCTCCACGCTTCTATCATCACAGTTAGATCCAGAAGAAAGACCTGAAGTTTGTATGTGAAATCCTTTGCAGGGACGGCTCACCTTAGCTTAATTAAGTCTTGTGCTCGTCTCTGGACCAATTCCTCTGGTAGGTAGGTTGAGCACTCTCATGCGTCAGCACTGTATTTATTGCCAGCCCATCACAAAGAAGGCATGAGGTGTGCAGGGTAGTATGATTGGCAGTACCACCAGAGTCCCAGCTTTCGGGGGAGGGCAGATAACCAAAGAAAGGGCCGCGGTGGTGCTCGCACCTGAAACGAGGGCCTGCTGGGCAGTCAAAACAATACATGTTCATATGGTACAATTATTTGCTACACATTGGAATATATCTATCTTTTGGAATATGGAATGAGTGTATTCTTTATGTTTTAGAATTCTTGGACACTGTGTAACATCAATTGCATATAAATTTCTTCACTTCTGTAGACCAGTTCTGATGGACTTCAATGCGTGAATTTTCCAGTTTGTGATTTGAAGTCTTAGACATGTTTAAAGATTAAAGTCACAGTGTCAGTTGACTTGAGATACTGGAAATTTCTCTCTCTGTCTCTTTAGATGTATGTATGCATATATGTATGTATGTGCGTAAGTATGAGTGTATGCATCTGCACAGACGAGTGTACATATGCATGCGTACGTACATGTATGTGTGCATGTGTGTGCATGCGTGTGTATGTATGTATACACACATACATAATTTTAGTATGATTGTCATAGAGTAGCAGTAGAAAAAGATGGTTGGAAAGATGACATAATTTTAAGACTCATTTAAAAATGTGTTCATTAAAAATGTTCTGTGTTTTCACCCTGTTTCCTTCGTAGGAAAGAATTTGCTAATCTAGGTGACATATCAACAAAAACAACAGATGTGAAAACATTTTTGTTGAGAAAAATCTCATCTGTATGCATAGAATATCTTTAGCAATTGCTTCAGTAAATGCCAGACAGATGGTTTAAACTCAGGATGACTCCTTGAACAATTTTATCACAACAATTATTTTGAAACGTGTTATAACAACATTTGAGCTCACATTTCTGGAGAATCATGAATGTAACTTGGTACATTAAAGGGAGAGGGAAAGGACTAGGCTTCTAAACCAGAGAAATTTGTGTCTCGGAGCCCTTCTACAAGATGCTTGACTTCTGAAGCCCTCTTTCCGTAACCTATGGTTGAATACTACCTGTCTGTTTTTCTGTCTCATAGAGAGGAATTCAGTAACTTAAAAGTGGTTGGAAGGTAGGTGAGTGACAACTTGGTTATAGAGGAGAAATAGAAAAATGAAGAACTAGAGGGGATTCATTAGTATTAATAATATAGTGAGAGACAGGATGATGGAAGGAACTAACCATGGTTAGTTGAGCGTCTTTGCTGTGTCAGGCACTAGAATAGATGCTTCCATATGTGGTTGCTTCACAGCTGCTTTGTAAGGCAGGTAGGGATAACTTTCTTTTTACATTGAAGAAACAATTGCATATTCTCAGTTTATGAAGTCAAGGGAGTATTTATACCTTTAAAAATACTTAAGGGCTTCCCTGGTGGCACAGTGGTTGAGAGTCCACCTGCCGATGCAGGGGACACAGATTTGTGCCCCGGTCCGGGAAGATCCCACATGCCACGGAGTGGCTAGGCCTGTGAGCCATGGCCGCTGAGCCTGCGAGTCTGGAGCCTGTGCTCCGCAACGGGAGAGGCCACAACAGTGAGAGGCCCGCCTACCGCAAAAAAAAAAAAAAAAAAAACCACTTAAAAATAATTAGATCAAAATTCTGACCTTGTTTGATTTTTAAAAAATATTTATTTATTTGGTTGTGCTGAGTCTTAGTTGCGGCAGGCATGGACTTCTTAGTTGCCGTACGTGGGCTCCTTAGTTGCAGCTCACAGCCTCCTTAGTTGTGGCATGTGGGATCTAGTTCCCCAACCAGGGTTTGAACCCAGGCCCCCTGCATTGGGAGCGTGGAGTCTTAACCACTGGACCACCAGGGAAGTCCCCTAACCTTGTTTGATTGAGCTGTGAGTTTAGCCAGTTACTTTTTTAATGGAACACCAATTTTACTTGAAAGAATGACTGACAGGCTGCTTATTCACAGCAGGGCATTTGTTGGACATTTTCTCAAAAATGAACAAAGTAAGGCCATTGCTTTAAAAAAAATTGATTTTTGTTGCAAGTGATAAAAATCAAGCTTTCAGATGAAAATTAGAATCTTGAAAACTTGTATCTGCTGCTGTGAGCTTATAGTTTTTCAATCTCAAGACTTTCCTGATAAAAGCAGTGGTGATGTTAAAGATTTTGTATTTGTTTTTTGTTTTTGATACTGTGTAGTGAAATGTTCCAACATTTGGAAAATAAGATAAGCCTAACTCAGTGAATTATTATTTTTCAAGTGACCAATGCATGATGGATACAAGAGTCATTCAGAGGCAAGATAGACCAGTGGATTTTAATGTGACAAAGTACAACTCGTTAATTGTGATTTTAGATTCCACATTGCAACTAATCTTTAAGAAACCGCTACTCATTGAGTTTTGGAGGAATGTTAAAGAATGTCCACAATTATCTGAAAAGCTTATTAAAATAATTCTCCTTTTATTGTCTGCCTGTCTGTATAAGACCATTTATTCTATATGTGCTTCAGCCAGAACAACATATTGCAAGAGGTTTAATGTGGAAGCAGGTATGAGAATCCAGATGAGGAGATTTGAAACTGCGAGACAGTGCTGTTTTCCTCACTGTTGTTTTTGGGGGAGGCTGTCATCATTTTTCTAAATACATATTCATATTAACATGCAACAATTATTTTTAAATAAATTTAAAAAATAATATAAAAATTTCCTAGTTTTAACTTCTAATACTAAATATCAATAGATATGATATTGAACAGGAACAAGAGCTCTTTTGTATCCCAGGTAATTTTTAAGAGGGTAGAGGGGCTCTGGGATCAAAAAGTTTGAGAATGCTGTTTTGGTGAAAGGGTCTGCATTTAGCTAAGGGAAAGTAGTGTCTGACTGAGGCCTCACAAGGTTCTTCTCCTTAGAATCTAATGTCTTTATTTATAGGTTCAGGGTGTATGTTAGTGGTTTAGTGTTTGATGATGATAACATTTTTTTGGTAAAATGTTATAAAATTTGGCCAGAGACATTTTGGCTAAACTCTATTTCAGTTAGAGAGATGAATTCTTTGTTAAAATCTATTATCAGTTAATTTGGTAGGCATATAGTCAGTGGTGTTTTAACAGTACATCGAATTAAATTTATTTTTTTTGTTTTAAGCATATAGGCAGTGTTATGAACTATAGTAATATTAAAATGTTGGAAATTTCTTGCATTAGAAATTCTTCATACTTAATATAAAATATTATATATAGTATACATAAAGTCCCATCCCCATAAGAAGGGCACAACATGAACACACTCAGTTTCAAGATCTGAAAACCTTGACTATGCAAAAACAGACATGACAAGCAGTGAAAGACGTGTGTCTCTAGTAAGGATGGAAAAGAGGAAGATTTCCCGTAGCCAGACTGTTTTAAATATTTTTTTGTGCTGAAGTTAGAAAATGGAAAGCTTATCAAAGGGGCTGGGGCGGGGGGAAGTCTGCCTTCTGAATCTGTTCTTCCTTAGGCAGAGTGAGGGACGCCTCAATCAGTGCCGGGACTGTTTTTCAGTACTTTCATATAAGATGAATTAACACCATTTCTCTTCTTTTATCTGTTTAGCTTGTTGAACTAAAATTTGAAGCAAGTTCAGGCAAGGAGATAGTTAATGTGAGCCTTAGGGAGTAAATAAATATGTACTTTTTAATGCACTGACACCTCAATCAGTTTTTCTGGGGGATGGAAATTTTTGCCTAATTGAATATCCAGTATCTATGTTTCATTCACCACCTATTAAAGGTTTTCTATGTGCTAGAAGAGATGCCACGTCTAGTCTGGTTTCTGCCTTTAAGGAGCTCATAGTTTAGTGTATTTCACTCTGCTCTCCAGCAATAGTAAAGCTAGCATATGAAAGATTATTGAACCTTCCTTCAAAGAATCAGACGTTTGTAGCCATCATTATTATTACTATTAGTTGTCTGTATAGTACATAGTATATTTGTTAGTTCATAGTGTCTCCAGGACATACTCAGTGTTACTTTTGGAGGAAAAAAAATAATTGTACTGTCAGGTGTCATTTGTCTAATTCTGCTAAAGTGAAAATGTTGAAAAATTCCAGGTAACAGTTTTGGTTAGATAGGCTCTAATTACTGTAATTTTTTTTAAATGTATATGTTTACTTTTCTTTTTGTCTGATTAAAAAAAATACATGTAAACCAAAACACTTGTTTCTCCTACTCTGTGATCTCTTTATCTCTGTGTGCATTATTCTGACGTTCACTTAAAATCCTGTGGATGTGGACTTATTTTGGTGACTCTATCCTCTGAATTTTACTTATCATTCTTGGCCTCTTAATGAGAGCCCAGAGCATATGTCTGTCCTTCTTTATCTCCTTTTTTTTATATATATATAAATTTATTTATGTTTTTGGCTGCGTTGTGTCTTTGTTGCTGCACGCGGGCTTCTCTAGTTGCAGCGAGCAGGGGCTACTCTTCGTTGCGGTGTGCGGGCTTCTCATTGCGGTGGCTTCTCTTGTTGCAGAGAACGGGCTCTAGACACGCGGGCTTCAGTAGTTGTGGCTCACAGGCTCTAGAGCGCAGGCTCAGTAGTTGTGGCTCATGGGCTCTAGAGTGCAGGCTCAGTGGTGCACGGGCTTAGTTGCTCCGCAGCATGTGGGAATCTTCCTGGACCAGAGCTCGAACCCGTGTCCCCTGTATTGACAGGCGGATTCTTAACCACTGTGCCACCAGGGAAGTCCTGTGGCCTTTTTTATCTTTTTGTCTAATGCTTCTCCACAGATGAAGCCCAGAGTTGTGTTAGTGAGAATCTCATAAGTACCCAAGCATGTAATCTAGTGCAAGGTTGTCAGTGGGGGGAGTTCAGCCTCCCTGTCTCTTTGGGAAACCAGTTGAGCTGGGGCGGGTGTCCCATCCCTGGCTCTGGGAGAGCAGACAGGTGTGGCACTTGTAGGCAGAAATGTTTGTGAAGGTCATTTAAAAGAAAAAATGGTGGGTGTGTCTTGGCAGTCATTTTATAGTTCCCAAGTGATTGTGATTTTTTTTGTTACTTGAGCATACTGAAGAACCATGAAATGAACCTTGAGGATTCTTTTTTCACTTAAAATTACCTAGTGTCCCATATTTACAGGTGCTCGGTGACTTGGGGTATTGAATCAAGGAATCTGTTTCCTAGTCGAACACACTTGCCCACTGTTAATCATCCTGTTTTATTTTGCATTGCAAACTTAGCTGGAGAGCTGGCAGCATTTTGAGCTTGGAATTTTGGTAGTGTCACGGTGAGGCAGCCGTACTTACCGAACCAAAAGTCACAACATTTGTTCTGATGAGTGTAAGTGAGAATGAACTTCTGGGAACGCGTGGGAGGTAATATTTGAAATCTGAACTGCGTCAAACGGTTGCCGTGCTCATGGAGAGGAGAGCATTATTTATTTAGGTAAGTATTTCTTGCTTACTTTTGTTGTGACAGGCATGATTTAGAAATTACAGAACAGTATTCTCAAATCTTTCACTGGAAGATAGGCAAAATGAAATTAAAGTGGAATAACATAGCACTTAATATTTCTTGTTAGTGTTTTTCTGTTTGTAACTTTAGGGAGAGAGAATGTGCCAGTTCTTAAATTTGAAAATATTTTACACTGTGGTAATAAGAGTATTTATTAAACACAGCTGTAAGATGATTACTGTTACTTGTACTTGGTAGGGACAGTGTAGGTAGTGAGTAATAGCCTGGACTTTGAAATCAAACAGACCTAGTTTTAAATCTTGGTTCCGCAACTCCCTTGTGAGGAGGGAGGAAACATGAAGCTCCTGGGTGCTGAGGACACTAATGACATGAGAGTCAAGTGCCTCAAACAGAGTATATGCTTAGTAAATAGTCATTGCTATGTAGTATTTTTTTATTGCTAAAGTAAAATTTTATTTAAGAAAAGACAGTTCTAAACTCTGTGGGTTTCTATTTGAGACCGTTCAAAAGAGATTTTCTAACTTCTAAGGACGCAAACAAAAATTTTTAAGAAATGCATAGTTGGCACATTGGGTTAGAATCAGTTTATTTGGGTGTGTTTTATGTATTTTGTATACTATATTGGGCCTCTTGTAACGCATCTGTGGGCCCAGGGCATTTATTCCCGTTTCTCAGCCTATAGGGATAATGTTATTCTCTTAGACAGGTTTTTTTTTTAACATGACATTAGTCACTACATTTATATATTATATTTGATAATCCTCTGTCAGTTTTAATGTTCTTATGGAAAGCTGACGTGATATAGTTTTGCGGGGAGAGCCTATGATGTAAAGTCTGGGAAATACACTTCACTGCTTTGAGCCTTGCTTCCCATTCCTGAGTTGCAGAGCCTCTCAAGGACAGGGATTTGTCTGTTACTTTTTTCTATCCTGTCAATCAGGATGTATTGAACATTTCTTGAATGAGTAAGTGAATGAAGGAGAGCATAAAAGGCTCTAGTTAAATCAAAAGACATTAACGAGCGTGACTTCTCAGTTCTGTTTCTTAATTAACGTTGTGTTGTCAAACAGAAATCTTATTCACTGGCACAAGCCCTTTTCATGTTTTTCCAATTTGGTCAATAATGTACTTCCAAAGAAGACATGAATTTTTGTGTGGTTTACTTTTTATAGTTCATAACTAATAACTCTTTCTAAGAATTCAATATTATAACTTTCATAAAAGTTTTTCCCATTAATCAAGTATAGAGGCAGCATAGTATAAGAGAGGCAAAGAGCCAGGTTGCCTGGGTTCAAAGTTCAGATCGATCACTTTCTAGTTGTCCACACGTGGTCAAGTACCCAAACTTTTCTGGAACTATTTCCCCATCTGTAAAATGGGAATAATAGTAGTACCTATGTCATAGGTTTTTATGAAGATTAGTTGGATTTATATAAGTTCTTAGAATAGTGTCTGGTCCACAAATATACTGCTAAGTGTTTTCTATGTTTATGTGTAGGTGTACTCTTATTACTTTGATCTCAAACATACCCATAGAGCAATATATTTTTGACATTTTAATTAAAAATAGAAGAAAAATAGCAAAAGCCTATTTTAATTATGTAGGAAATAAAGTTTACTTAGTAAGTGAATGGCTGAATGTATAAGTCATAGGAATATAATTATCTGTTGATCAAAGTATTAAAGGTAGAACTTAATTACTGTGGTTATTCGATGTAGATACTTACATGTGTATCTACATTTGGTTCTTTTCCATGAAGTGATGTAAGGCTATGTTTTCTGGATAAGCATTTTTCTGAGACCATAAGTCAGGATATTTGAAGATAGAATCTGCAGTGTCTTCCCTGTATTTCAGAGAGGTTTGGACACGTCAAATTAAACAGTAGTTTTTTTCTTCTCTTCCAGTTGTATCGAGATGCAATTGACATACAGCACTGTGTACGTTTCTGTATAGCATAATGATTTGACTTACATACATAATGAAATGACCACAGTAAGTTTAGTGAACATCCATCACCTCGTGTAGATACAAAATTAAAAAAAAGAAAAAAAAAAGAGTTTGATGAGAACACTTAGGACTTACTCTCTTAACTTTCATAGGTAACATACAGCAGCATTAATTATATTAACCGTGCTGTTCATTGCATCCCTACTACTTGTTTATCTTATAGCTGGAAGTTTGTGCCTTTTGACCCCCTCCATCCGGTTCGCCTTCCCCTCACAGCACCCTCTTCCCGCCTCTGGTGACCACAAATCTGATCTCTTTTTCTATGAGTTTGTTTTTTGGAGTATAATTGACCTACAGCACTATGTTAGTTCCTGGTGCACAACATAGCGACTTGATATTTCTATACATTACAAAATGGTCACCACTAGGGGCTTCCCTGCTGGCGCGGTGGTTAAGAACCTGCCTGCCAATGCAGGGGACACGGGTTCGAGCCCTGGTCCAGGAAGATCCCACATGCTGCGGAGCAGCTAAGCCCGTGCGCCACAACTACTGAGCCTGCGTTCTAGAGCCCGAGAGCCACAACTACTGAGCCTGCGCTCTAGATCCTGTGAGTTACAACTACTGAGCCCATGTGACACAACTACTGAAGCCCGTGCTCTGCAGCAAGAGAAGCCACTGCAGTGAGAAGCCCGCTCGCTGCAACTAGAGAAAGCCTGCATGCAGCAACAAAGACCCAACGCAGCCAAAAAATAAATAAATTAATTTAAAAAAATAATCACCACTAAACAATAGTTTTTTAATACCCACTGTGAGCTATTGGCTTTAATAGAACTGTTAGATTTTTTTCATACATATTTGTTAAATATTTTAATCATTTTTTATTTAGAAAGGAAAACACTGATGGAAAAGAATAAAACAAAACAAAAACCGTAACTGTAGATTTAATGGAATAATTAAATAATTCATGCATTCAGTAAATATTTGTTGAGCACCAGCTGTGTACCTTGTACCGTGCAAGACTCTGGGGCTTTGATGGCCAGCGCGGAGCATATCTTTTAATAGAGCCCTACTTGATGAATGCACACAGGATACCTATGTAGAACAGTGGCTCATTTCTGTTGCTTCCCTATTATCTCCCATAAGAAAATTTTAATTGGACATTCCCTGACCTCCGGGGGTTGTTAAAAGTACCTGCAGAGAATTGCCGGCAACCTTGTAGAAGTGTGTAGGTGCCGTTACTGTAACCGTGGAGGAGCTGTGTAGGAGATTCTAATACGGCTCTGATAGTGTAGGTGGTGGCGATTTTAGTTAAGGAATTTATTTGATATAAAAACTGCCAGCCTAGTGTCAGTCTCTTAGTCTATATTGGCTGCTTTTAGAACTGGAGCCAGGGCTTCCCTGGTGGCGCAGTGGTTGGGAGTCCGCCTGCCGATGCAGGGGACACGGGTTCGTGCCCCGGTCCGGGAGGATCCCACATGCCGTGGAGCAGCTGGGCCCGTGAGCCATGGCCGCTGGGCCTGCGTGTCCGGAGCCTGTGCTCCGCAACGGGAGAGGCCCCAACAGTGAGAGGCCCGCGTACCGCAAAAAAAAAAAAAAAAGTGGAGCCAAACGTGAGCGTGTTAGGTGCTTTGTGGGGTTGCAGGTAATTAGTAGGATAAGGCAATGAACTAGGTAATACAAGGTCAGAGGTCAGAGGAAAGATTCACGGGGAAGGATAAGTTAAACAATAAACAAGAAAGCTAGAGATTCTGCACTTACTTTTTGTGACTATTTGACTTAGGCTAGGTTCTAATAAAGTTATATTTTTTAAATAAAATTTTCCTTTTTTAAAGGAAACCACTGAAGTTCTCTGTGGTAGGTGTTTATTTCCATAGTTAAGGAAGAGAAAATTTCTTATCTTTGAAATAGGTATTAAAACTAACATGTGAATTAAGAAAATCAGTTGAAACTCACTGTTAACATGGAAGTGACACTTGTACGTAGCTGAAGATTGCACTTTCTGTCCATCCTTTTTGAGGTTTCTAGAGAAGGAGAATGTCAAGGTTGAAGGAATCTAAAGTTTGTAATTATTTGAAGTAATTGCTTTGGAAGAATGCAGCACAGTGCATATCTATCTAATTTTTGTGTGCTTGGTTTTAATAAAATCTAGCTTAACTTGAAGAGGGCATTTTCTTTTTTCTTTTTTTTTTTGTGGTACGCAGGCCTCTCACTGTTGCGGCCTCTCCCGTTGAGGAGCATAGGCTCCGGACGCACAGGCCCAGCGGCCATGGCCCACGGGGCCCAGCCGCTCCGCGGCATGTGGGATCTTCCCGGACCAGGGCACAAACCCGTGTCCCCTGCATCGGCAGGTGGACTCTCAACCACTGCGCCACCAGGGAAGCCCAAGGAGGGCATTTTCACAGGAGTTGGCAAACTTTCTCTTTAAAGAACCAGAGAGCAAATATTTTAGGTTTTGTGAGCTATATGGTCTCAGTCACAAGTATTCAGTTCTGCCATTTGGCATTAAGCAGCCAGAGACAGTGGGAACAAGGGCGCATGGCTGTGCTTCAGTCAAACTTCATTTACACAAACAGGCAACAGGCTGCATTTGGACCATATCTTGCCTGTCCCTTTACTATAAATAGGGAGATGCTGCAGTATTTTTTTTTCCATTTTCATAGTTTTACCTTATTTTAAAAAGTGTAAGATTCAATAAAATACTCAAATACAAGACTGCAGAAGCATTGCTATACAGAGAAATCTAAGGCTTCTGAAACAGAATTGTTGCCATTATTTGCTCAGAAAGTTCATCAGCTGGTATAAGACAGTTCAAATTTTATGTATGAAAGGAAGCTTAGGAGTTTGATTTTGAAACTATGGAAGTGCAAGATGTTTAAAAGTTAAAAATTCTAAGCAAAAGGTCACAGCCTGCACCTATTATGATTACAGCTTCATCGGAGACATCAATAGGTTATGCTTGAGTAGTTTTCTGGAGGTTTTTTTTTTTTTTCCTTTTTAATTCTAGTCTCTATTTTCCGTTTTTTTATAAAAGGAAGATAGATTTTGTGCAGGTTATTAATACATCACTTTTCTAGCCAGCAAAGTGTGGTTTCAAAGTTCTATCAGTTATCTGCAAAATATCTCCCTTGAGTATGTCAGGTTTTCCTTTACTTGATTTATTGTGCTTACTGTAGAAAAGCATTGAGAAAGACCCATGTCATGTGGATGTTACTGCTAAATATTCAAGTAATGTGACATATACATAGAGATGAAAACCTTTTGTTTTTATAGAAAAACCATCTATTTTATGTTTTAGTTAAAGTAATTTTTCTCATGGACAGTTTTGTTACTGTAATTTAAATGAGTTTATGGAGAAAAACAATCAGTTTATTCTTCAGTTACGATAACTTAATCGCCAGCTGTTAAAGAACGGGTGACGTAATCAAGTGGGGAGGAATGTGACCTTTTTATCTCCTTAGCTGCAGCTCTAAAGATTTAAATAGGAATGAATAAATCTCAGTGTTCCTATAAAAGCTAAATATGCTGTAATTAGAAAAATGGTATGGATACTCTTAAAACAGTTACTTGCTCTGACACATACGTATCATAGATTTTATGTTAGTGCGTTCACCGAAATAGAACGTGGAGCCTGAAAACTGTGATAACCAGACTTGTTCCTTCCTGTGGCCAGCCTTTTCTTCTCTTAAAAGGAACCAGGCATCTTTATGCCACTTTCAGTATGTCTCATTCTGAAGAGCAGCAGTATCCCAAAAGGGCAAATTGGGCAAGAAGCTAATACAGAATTTAGGTCTCTGCTGCAGATGTTCTCTAGAGACTTCGGAACCCTGAATGAAAACCTTTTTATTTCTCCTGTGAATGTTCAGATACCTGATAAAAAGGAACAAACATATAAATAACTGATTTGGGGGACTTCCCTGGTGGCCCAGTGGGTAAGACTCTGCGCTTCTGCTGCAGGGGCAGCACAGGTTTGATCCCTGGTCGGGGAACTAAGATCCCCCATGCCTTATGCCCAAAAAACCAAAGCATAAAACAGAAGCAATATTGTAACAAATTCAATAAAGACTTTAAAAATGGTCCACATCAAAAAAGTCTTAAAAAAAAAGCTGCTTGGGAACAGAGGGAGCCACCATGTCTCAAGTGAGCCTTGGAACGGGGTGGAGTAATTGTGAGTCTTTAGATGAGGATTGGGGTTAATTTGACTTATGGGAAACATGTCTTTTGTATTTAGGAATCTTTTCTGAAAATTCTGAACTGAGAGCTAGCTGTGATGAAGAAGAGAGGTTGGAAGGGGCTCTAAAAGGAGACCAAGGATCTTGGAAAACAAACTGCAGCTTTGACTAGCTTAACTCTCCGTTGACCTGGAGTACATTTGTGAGGTGGATTTTGTTTCCTGCACGTTGAAATATAAGCAGAATGTTTTATATTTTTCTCCGTGGGAATGGGGCTATATGAGGAGGTCAAGAGGAGCAAAAACAAATTGCTTTTAAACTTAGCTGTGGATTGATTTTCCCCTCTCTTTTGGATTAATGGTCTTCAGTGTGCATAAGATGTTGGGAAGCAGAAAACGTGTAAAGCATCAGTGCTATTTTTAGATAATGACGTCTAAAGGTAATGGTAAGCCTTCCTTAAGCAGTTTCAAAAGAAAAGGGCTCTGGGTATAAATCTATCGGTCAGGGTTCTCCAGAGAAACAGAACCCACAGGGTGTATGCAGATACATATCAGAGCATAGTTGTTACAGGAATCAGCCCATGCTGTTCTGGAGGCTGAGAAAGCCCACAGTGCGCCGTGTGCAGGCTGGGGAACAGGAGAGCCAGTAGCGGAATTCAGTCCAAGTCAGACACCCTGAGACCTGAGGCGGGGGTGGGGGGAGGGGTACGTCCCGTGGTCCAAGGCCCAAGAACCTGGAGAGCCATCGTCCTAGGACAGGAGCCGTGGATGTCTCATCTCAAGTTGAGAGTGAATTTGCACTTCCTCTGTTTCGTTGAGGCCCTGAACTACTGGATGATGCCCGCCGCCACTGGTGAGGACAGTCTTCTTTTTTTGTTTTGCAGTACGTGGGCCTCTCACTGCTGTGGCCTCTCCCGTTGCGGAGCACAGGCTCCGGACGCGCAGGCTCAGTGGCCATGGCTCATGGGCCCAGCTGCTCCGCGGCATGTGGGATCTTCCCGGACCGGGGCACGAACCCGTGTCCCCTGCATCGGCAGGCGGACTCTCAACCACTGCGCCACCAGGGAAGCCCGAGGACAGTCTCCTTGACGCAGTCTGCTGATGCAAATGCTAATCTCTTCTGGAGACACCCTTACAGACACATCCAGAAGTAATGCTTTACTGTCTATCTGGGCATCCCCTTAGCCCAGTCAAATTGACACATCCAGTCAATCATCACAATACCCAAAGGAATTGAAAGCAGGGACTACAACAGATATTTGTATGTCCATATTCATAGCATTATTCATGATAGCCAAGAGGTGGAAGCAGCCCAAGTTCCATCAGCAGATGCATAGAAAAAATTTTGGGTGTGCATACATACAATAAGATGTTTTTCAGGCTTAAAAAGAAGTAAATTCTGACATATGCTACAGCATGGGTGAATCTTGAGGATGTTATGGTAACTGAAATAAGCCAGTTACAAAAGGACAAGTGTTGTGTGATTCCACTTATATGAGGCACCTGGAGTAGTCAGATTCATAGAAACAGAAAGTGGAATGTTGGTTGCCACTGGCTGGGGTAGAGGGGGATGGAGAGTATTGTGTAATGGGTACAGAGTTTCAGTTTTGCAAGATGAAAAAAGTTCTGGAGATGGATGGTGTTGATGGTTCTAAAGAAAGAAGGGCTGGGAACGATTACCCAATGTCTAGACAGGTCTCAGCTTGTGAAACTTTAAGATGAACGGCTCAAAGAGGCGCTAGACTTTTGATCACTGTCATTATAGAACAATCCCATTCTGCCTACCCTGCTTTATCCGTTAGCTGCTTGGAGAACTTGCTAAAGGGAACTCTATTCTCATTGTGGCTTATCATGAGGATCATAATTCTAAGTTCAGTGGCTACATTTTTGGCTTAGAATGAACTCAAAATATCTATGACCGTGAACAAGCCCTTCCTCCTTGCCTGCTCTAGACTTGCTGGGTAAACTTGAAGTTTTGAGTATTGACCTCCATAGATATCATAAATGTTCTTGCCTTTGTAGATTAGGCTATAGAACTCCCTAAAGATCATTCCAGAATTGTTTCGTGGGTTTAAAACTAATGGGCTTTTTTTCCCACAAATTTTTAATCTCCAAAATAAATGTGCTCCTTGAAGAATAAATTAGAAAATACAGGACTTCCCTGGTGGCGCAGTGGTTAAGAATCCTCCTGCCAATGCAGGGGACACGGGTTCGAGCTCGGGTCTGGGAAGATCCCACATCCATGGAGCAACTAAGCCCACGCACCACAACTAGTGAGCTTGCGCTTTGGAGCCCGCAAGCTACAACTACTGAGCCCACGAGCTACAACTACTGAGCCCACGTGCCTAGAGCCCGTGCTCCGCAACAAGAGTAGCCACCGCAATGAGAAGTCCGCGTACCGCAATGAAGAGTAGCCCCCACTCGCAGCAACTAGAGAAAGCCCGCGTGCAGCAACGGAGACCCAATGCAGCCAAAAATAAATAAATAAATAAATTTAAAAAAGAAAGAAAATACAGATAAACAAAACCAAAACCATCCATAATTCCATGAAATAAATTGCAAAATCTTATGTAGTGTGTGTGTGTGTGTGTGTGTGTGTGTGTGTGTGTGTGTGTGTGGTGTTTTTTCTTTTTTTTTTTTAATTTTGCGGTACGCAGGCCTCTCACTGTTGTGGCCCCTCCCGTTGCGGAGCACAGGCTCTGGACACACAGGCTCAGCGGCCATGACTCACGGGCCCAGCCACTCCGCGGCATGTGGGATCTTTCCGGACCAGGGCATGAACCCGTGTCCCCTGCATTGGCAGGCAGACTCTCAACCACTGTGCCACCAGGGAAGCCCCTGTTTTTTTTAAAAAATAAATTTATTTATTTATTGTATTTTTGGCTGTGTCGGGTCCTCGTTGCTGCGTGGCTTTCTTTTAGTTGTGGTGAGCGGGGGCTACTCTTCTTTGTGGTGCATGGGCTTCTCATTGCAGTGGCTTCTCTTGTTGCAGAGCACAGGCTCTAGGCACGTGGGCTCAGTAGTTGTGGCTCATGGGCTCTAGAGCACGGGCTCAGTAGTTGTGGTGCACGGGCTTAGTTGCTCCACGGCATGTGGGATCTTCCCGGACCAGGGCTCGAACCCGTGTCCCCTGCATTGGCAGGTGGATTCTTAACCATTGTGCCACCAGGGAAGCCCCTTACGTAGTGTTTTGATCTTCTTTCATGCATGTATGTATGTGTGTGAAAGTATACACATATTTTTATATGTATAGATTCATACTATATGTATTTTAATACCTATTTTGAATATTTTTTAAGGAATTCAGGGCTTAAGTATTTTTTGCTGGGCAATCAAAATGATGGTAAATCATCAACTTTTTATTCACTTTGTGTACTTAGACCTTCTTTCAATATAGCTTTAAGGAAGTAATGCTTTAAAACTTATAACTAACACTCAGTTTGTAATTAATATAATAATAGATTATCCAAGGAGTTGTATTACAGTGT
Source organism: Pseudorca crassidens (assembly GCF_039906515.1). Classification (NCBI taxonomy): domain Eukaryota; kingdom Metazoa; phylum Chordata; class Mammalia; order Artiodactyla; family Delphinidae; genus Pseudorca; species Pseudorca crassidens. Next base: position 195,265,363 of record NC_090296.1, read on the forward strand.
TCTCATGCAGACTTGTTAATGAATTAGGACATGTGGTAGGTTAGAAACCCATTCATTTAGTTGTATTTTTTCGAAATAATAATTTATAAATTATTTTACTTAGATAATGAAAGTTTTTCAAAATATTTTATTTCCAGAATCTTAGTTTTGAAAAGCAAAAAGGAATAGTTATTTGTCAGAAAATTAGAGGAAAGATAGTATGTCAGCCCTTTAAATGTATCCCATATTACTATGGATTAATTTTGTATCTTTTTGAAATTATTATATTTTTTGTTGTTGCCAGATACCTCAGCTTCTAAGCTTAGATTTGTACATGTAGTACATGCTTTCAATAATTAAACACAGATGCATTTGTTTTTCCTTTGTAATTGTACCATAAACTTTTACCTTCTAGAAATTTCAGCAACAGAGTATTCTTTAGTCATCCCCTGGATGCTGATCCTAGAGTTACCATTCAAGTTCCCAGGGAGGGAGATTTGTAATAATGAATGGCAGTGCACCAGGCCATTGCACTGTTGCTTCATCAGCATAAAATAGTAACTAAGTCCTGTTATCTCAGCATTATGTCGTGCTGAGGAATTTTGTTTGCTTAACTGACCAACGATGAGCATCTCTTGTTGAATACTTTTAACACAGATTAATAATGAGGTTTCATCAATAAATATTAGTATCTAGCAGCTATCCCCATTACCTTTCTACTTAAAACATACTATGGACTGGGAAAGCAATTACTGGGAAAACAGAAATCATTAGAGTCTGAGTCAGGGCTTGAGAAGGGATCTTCAGTTCTAGACTTTGAAAGCATATGATGATTAAGACGTGGTCTTGCTCTGAACTCTTCAGGGGCCTACAGTTTACTGGGAGGCAGAAGAACAGCAATTAATTACTGTGGGGTGTGCTGGGGACAGTTAGTACAGGGGAATATGAGGTGCTGCCAGCTGGCCCTATTTGGTCTAGCGGCCGCTGGCCAAGTGTGGTAATCGCACACTTCGAATGTGGCTAGTGAGGCCGAGGAACTGAATTTATTTTATTTTATTTTATTTCAGTTACTCGAAGTTAAAATTTTAAAACTCCTACTTGACTCATTTATGGGAAAACTTTTAAGACTGTTTGGAATCATTTGAGTCTGTGAATCTATTTTTCAACTGTAAATTTTATGAAATCTGTATACAGATCAAGTATTTTTGATGAAAGTTTAGGATCTGAATTGAGGTATGCTATGAAATACATGCTGGATTTTGAGGACTTAGTCCAGAAAAAATAAAATACCTCAATAATTTTGATATTCATTATACAGTTAAATGCTAATATTTTTAATATTAGGTTGAATGAATGAATATACTATTAGAATTCATTTCACCTCTTTATTTTTACCTTTTTAATGTGGTCACTGGCAAATTTTAAATCACCTGGCTCGTGTGATATTCGTGTTAGCGCTGCTCTAGAGGCACAGGAAATCTACGAATTCTGCCCTTGAAGAATAGAGGGGCATCTCAAAGAGAAAGTGATCTTTGAACCAACTCGTTATGGTTTATATGTGGTTCACGGGTTGGTGGTTGGGAACAGTATGTTGTAGATAGAGGGATAATGATTTGAATGTGTAAAAAGGGAAAATAGCATGACATTAATAGAATTGTGAGTAACATGGGGGTTTTGGACAAAGAATGTAAAAACAGTCGCAATAAAAGGCAGAAAAGATTGTTTGGGACTGAAGTTTTTAGGAGCCTTCAATTCTCTGCTGTGATATTTGAACTTCTACAGTCAGTGAAATATTCATTGATGTTTTTGAAGTGGGTGAGTAACGAGATCAGATTTGTTTTTGGAGAATAACTCTTGGGACTGGAGGGTCAGTTCGACAAGGTGAAGAAGTGGGACTTGTCCTCACTTATTCACCACCTCGATTAAGGTGGTTGTCTTGGGATAGGAGAGGAAGGAATTCAAGACAGAGTAGGGGGAAGAGTTAGTAGAAGCTCATTGGGGTGAAGAGAAGAGACACAGGGTGACTTTGAGATCTCCCCCTGAGGAGCTCGTGATGCCGTTGTTTGAACTGGTGAGGATACTAGGATAGTGTGTTACGGACAGAGGTTGAGGCCGAGGAGGTGATGAGTCTGAGCATCTGGAGGGTCCATGCCAGGAGGTCTTTCACAACACATCTGCTGTGCAGGGGAGGGAGGTGGGTGTTTGAGAGAGAGTTTGATGTTTTTGAAGCAGTGGAGTCAGTTAAGATTTCCCAGGGAGACTGTAAACACAGGAGTAGGAAATTAACTTTAGTGCATGGATTTCCTGATAGCTTCTTTAGTTCTATAAAGGTAATTTTCCTTTAAGAACATCCTGAGTGTTTACCGTGCGCGAGTGCTGTGCTTGGCGCCAAAGACGAAGCGAGAAACCAGGCAGACGTTTCTGCGTGAAAGGCGATCAGGCTCCAGAGGGAAAGGCCGGCAGCCCGTGTGGGATGACACTGCGGTGTCGTAAGGTCCACGACAAGCTACAGGGTAGTTGGGCCCAGGAAGGACCCACGTGAGGACAACAGAAGCTGACACTGGAGAGCTGTGGGCTTAATCTCCAAGGGGAAGTTTGTCACTTGTCCCTTTTTGGCAGATCTTTTACTTATGATAAACCTCCCAACTGTACACACACCCCCTCACGACTATGTATGTGTTGGGCTCCAGGCCCCTGGGCTCTTCACTTGGTGTCTGTCAGCTGCTATCTACCCACCCTGGAGGTCCAGAGTCCTGAACCACAGCGATTTCTGTTGATGGCGTGGCCCGGTTGCTCTGTTGGCAGCGGTTACGGCAGGTTTGGTGGCACAGGAATGACTCCAGTGTGTTTGTGTGGTTCCCAGAAACGAGCATCCGTCAGGTCTCCGCGCCTTCCCGCCTGGGACCTGCCTTGTTTATGTCTGTTGGGGAGGAGGCGTAAGTGATGGACCTGTGATGACGTGAAGGGCTCCTTCAGGTCGTTGGCCACGGTCCGCGGAGCAGGGGGAGGACAGAAGCCAGGTGGAATGGGAACCTTTAGTAGCTGAATGTGAGACAGCAAGCCCCGGAGGAGTTGGGCAGCCTTGGGTTGCAATAACTAGAAAACCAGTAAGAAAAAGAATTTATTTACCATGAAAATAATATCTGTGAAAGCTTTTCACAGCACTGGATTCACTTAGTTACCAGTTATGTTTCATTATTGAAAGACTCTGCTTCATTTCCTTGTGTATGTCAGCTTAAACACTAAGACCGTGAGTGTTCTTGGAGGGTCCTCACCGCTTCCTGGCGTCCCTGGCTTCCTCCTGCTTTCCTTAAAGATGCAGTTAAACCTGCCGGGAGCCTTTTCCCGAGCACCCCATCTCACCCTCTTCTCTCTGTTTATTGCTGCTTCTCTGTATAACTCTCAGCTTCTGTCCCTGGAGTCGTGTTCTGCCTGTCTCTTCCTCTTTTCTAGGCTGCTGGCCCTGAAGGACAGGGACTGTCTTATGTTCATCTCCCACCTGGCTCATAATTAGTTCTTAAACGATAGTTAAATAAGTGAGTTGCAGAAAATATCAGAGTACTGTACAGAGCTTGAAATCTCAGTGCAGCCATGCTTTAAGATATGAACACTTCAACTTGCAAGTGTTTGTATTTAAAAATTATTAAACAGAGGGTAATATATTTCCCTCCTCCCCCTAAAATTTGACTTTAAGTGAGAATATTGTCTTTTGGAAAGTTGCATTTTCCAGTTTAAAGTTGATGTCCAGGGCTTCCCTGGTGGCGCAGTGGTTAAGAATCCGCCTGCCAATGCAGGGGACACGGGTTTGAGCCCTGGCCCGGGAAGATCCCACATGCCGCGGAGCAACTAAGCCCGTGCGCCACAACTACTGAGCCTGCGCTCTAAAGCCCGCGAGCCACAAGTACTGAGTCTGTGTGCCACAACTACTGAGCCCCGCGCGCCTAGAGCCCGTGCTCTGCAACAAGAGAAGCCACCGCAGTGAGAAGCCCACGCACCACAATGAAGAGTAGCCCCCACTCGCCACAACTAGAGGGAAGCCTGCATGCAGCAACGAAGACCCAATGCAGCCTAAAATAAATAAATTTAATAAATAAATAAAGTTGGTGTGCAATTTTCAGTTGTGAAACTGAAACAAATTTCAGTCCTATTTTAACTAAATATTGGCTTGTTGACCATATTTTTTCTTTTTGTCCTCCTTCTGTTAACTAACCCGATGTTATTATAATTAGCAATTATGGTAAAGCAGAGTTTAAGCAGGTAAATTACCAAAGGCACATAAATGTCATTTTTCCACATGAATTAAAATAGAGTTTAAAAAGTAATTAGAATTCCGTTTTGGAGTTTGATACTTTGGTATATGTTTTTTTCCCCATAAATCTAAATCTAACGGTATGATTATAGGCTGCGGGGACTGATTATTCCGTAATATAAATTACTGATTATTCAGTAATATAGATATAATTTGTCATTTATGGTAAGGTAGATAAAATACTTAAGTATTAGTACAGATTAGCATATGCTAATTAAGAAACAAGAAGTGTAGCTAATATGTATTCTCCTGTTCTCTGAAGTTTATTTTAGAAACAGTGACTGAATGTCAAAAGTAAAGAGGGCCAAATCTCAGTATTTTTGGTATGAAAGTAAGAATTCAGGTACAATCGAAGTTTAAAGTTACCTTCTTTATATATGGCTCCCCAGTTTTTCCTTTCTGTGGACAGTGGGAAGACTATTTTCGTCTGCATATAGATAGAAGTGGAACAGGCCAGGTCTTTTTTTAAATATTAAATTGGGTCATGTGCAGAGGTACTGGTCCCAGTTCAGTTGTTAATTAATGACAGATATGACCCATAAAATTAACTTTGTTTCTGTGTTCTCCTTTTAAAGGTTTTTTTTTTGGTATGAAAAATCCACTCATTTTTGTTCGTGACAGTTCACGAACAAGGCTGTTTGTTCAGTTTAAGTGTGTAATACTTAAGTCTTATAACTGAGAACTAATTTTTATTTGATTCATATATTGGAAGTACTTCTTGTTGCTTATTCTTTTAAGACTTCTTCCTTTGAATTATCTGCAGAGTAAGAAGCTGGTGGTATGGACTTAAGAATTGTCTTTTAAGTTTTTTATGTTTTTTGTAATACAAGTGTATTGGACCAGGGGCCCGGTTTGCCCTAAGTTCATTCAGAAAGATTGAGTATCTTCTGAATAATAGTATACATGAAAATCACATAGGGTACTTAGAAATACAGATTCTTGACCCCCACCCCTATTACTCTCCACCCCCAGTAACAAGACTTTTAATCAGCACCCCTAGATGAGTCTGTTATAGATGATCCATTGACCATCCCTTAAGAAACTAGTTTGTATAGTGTTAATACCATTGCTGTCACTTTATGAGTCCGGTAGACTAGACAGATGCCCCAGATTCTTGTCCTAATCAAACTCTATGGGTAGTAATTCTCATTGTGATGAAATTAGGTAATAAAGCACATAGAAAAAAATATAATTACATTATGCAGAGAAAACTGATTTTTTGGCCATGCCTAGTGGCTTTGGGGATCTTATTTCCCCGACCAGGGATTGAATCTGAGCTCTCAGTGGTGAAAACGCCAAGTCCTAACCCCTGGACCACCAGGGAATTCTCGACAAAACTGATTTAAAAATTTTTAAATTTTAATTTAAAATTTTTTCTTCCAGTTTTAATGAGATATAATTGCCATACAGCACTGTGTAAGTTTAAGGGGGACATTATGATGACTTGGTGTACATACGTCATGAGGTGATTATCTCAGTAAGGTTAGTGAGCACCCATCTTCTCATACAGATACAAAATTTAAAAATAGAGAAAAAGTTCTTTTTGGGATGAGAACTCTTAGGATTGACTTTCTTAACAACTTTCATAGGTAACAGACAGCAGCGTTAATTATATTTAACATGCTGTACATGGCACTCCTAGTACTTCTTTATCTTATATACCTTTTGATCACCTTCATCCAGTTTCCCCCATGGCAACCACAAATCTGATCTCTTTTTCAATGAGTTTGTTTATTTGTTTGTTTTTGAAGTATAATTGACCTACAACACAATAATAGGTCCTGTTACACAACATAGTGACTCAATATTTCTATCTTTTCTTCCCTTGTGTGACTTCATGACTATCTTTATTGCTGTGTTTGGATTTCTTTCTCTTTTTTGTGTGTATCTATTATAGATTTTCGGTTTGTGGTTACCACAGGGTTTATATCTATCTATCTATGATTATTTTAAGTTGCTGATCTCTTAAGTTCCAATGCATTTTAACAACCCTGCATTTTTACTCCCCTCCCTCCCAGGTTTACTGTTTTTGACGTCGTATTTTACACCTTTTCGTTTTTTGTATCACTCACTTACTGTGGATAAGATGATTTTACTACTTTTGTCTTTTAACTTTCCTACTAGCTTTATATATGGTTGATTTACTACCTTTACTGTGTATTTGCCTTTACCTTTCATAATCTTCGTGTTTCTAGTTGTGGCCATTTTCGCTTAGAGAAGTCCCTTTAACATTTCTTGTAAAGCTGGTTTGGTGGTGCTGAACTCTTAGCTTTTGCTTGTCTATGAAACTTTTGATCTCTCCATTAGATCTGAGTGAAAACCTTGCCAGGTACTCATAATGTTTTAGCTTGTTCTTCTTCATACTTTAAAATTTTAAGTTGGAAGTTAGATGCACTTTTATATTTTGCTTTTCTCATTAACCTCATAATTTTTTTTTTTTTTGGCGGTACGTGGGCCTCTCACTGCTGTGGCCTCTCCCATTGCGGAGCGCAGGCTCAGTGGCCATGGCTCACGGGCCCAGCCGCTCCGCAGCATGTGGGATCTTCCCGGACCAGGGCTCGAACCCGTGTCCCCGGCATCAGCAGGCGGACTCTCAACCACTGCGCCACCAGGAAAGCCCATCCTTGACTTTTAAATACCATCTTTTCCTGTCAGGCTGTTTACTTCTGACTTTCTGTTTCCTTTACTGGATCCTCTTACTTTGCTTAGTACCTTAATTATATTAATTGCATCAGTAGTTGTAATAACACCACCAGAGGTCATCGTGCCAGACCTCAGGCTAACTTCATGCCTGTTTCCTCACTTTACCTTGTAACGCAGCTGCGTGGTGCTCCCCAGGGGCCTGTCCTCCCCCACCCCCGCCCTCTGTGCGCTCCCTTAAGGTCTGGCCCCACCAGTATGCTGATGACTTTTATGTTTTTAGCACTGATTCTGTACTGAGCTCCCAATCTGGGTACCTGACAGTCTGAGCATTTCCACCTGGACTTGAAAAGGAGTTCCAACCTCCTACAATCTAAATGGAACTTCTCTGTGTTCCTCTCTTTATCCTGTTCTTCATCTTGACATTATTTAACCCATGGTTAAAGACACACACACCAAAAAACATGCTTCACATAAACAGACATACAATCTGCATGTTAATGTAACTTCTAATTGTTTCCTGCATCTGGCCCTGCTTCTCTATTCCTACTCTTCTTGGCCTGTTGCCTCTCTCATCTTCTGTCTGTACCGACCTCCTAACTGATCGCTGCCTCTAATTGTGTTCATCTAAAATCTGCAGTATTTCAAAATTTTGACTCAGAATATACTTCCTGGCTTAACTTCTCCAGTTATTCCCTAAATGCTGCTGCGTAACGTCTGCTTTTGAACACGACACACAAACTCTCCTTGTTCTGGCATTTGCTTCTCTTTACATCTTTCTCGTGCCTCTCCTCTCACCTGCCCTCTGAGTCGGCATCCTTCCCTGAATGCACTATGCTTTTCAGACGTTTGTTCTTCTGCCTCCTGTGTCCCCTGCTTTGACCTGGCTAATTCTGATGTATTCATTTCTGAGGCTTATTCCTGTGGTTCCAAGTCTCTTCGGTTTTGCTCCTACACTGTCCCATGTGTAGCTCTAGCATGAGGTCTGTTATGCATTTAAATGACCTTTGTTTCACGTTCTTTTACTACATTATGAGGTCCTAGAAGACGAAGACTCAGTTTTTAATCATATTCGTAACCTTAGCACTGCTGAGGGTTTGATGCTTAGTCCACTTTTAGTCCTGTCTTAAATGGTGACACAGTTGTCCATCCTTGTTCCCAAACTAGAAATGTGAATGATTTCCTAGTTTCCTCTCTTTATCACATGTAACCGTTTCCAGGTCCTTCAGTTTTGCTTTTACTTGGGTATATATGTTTGCATTCTTTTGTTCACTTGTTTGTTCATTCAGCAAATTTCCTTCAGTGCTACTGTATGCAAGGCTGTGGACTAACTATACTGTGTGCCAAACATTGCATTGAATTTGTAGAATGTATAGATTAATTTTATGAGAAGGAACACAGTTACAAAATTAAGGAACAACAACAGTTTATCTAGAAGTATTCCTCATTTTTTTTAAGCTTATTTTTTTAAAGCTTTTTGTTAAACTTATTAACTGTGTTTTAACAGTTCTTAGTATGAATGAGATTTTAAAAATTCTGTTACAGTTTCTAACTTGTCATTGCTCATGTATCAGAAACTGATTAAATGATCTTTTTATCTGGCCAACTTATTAAACTTCTAAGTAGTTTTCATGGACTTAGATTTTCAAATATTCATTATGTCAGTGACAAATATCAGGGTTGTTTTCCTACTGGGTATTTATGCGTTAACTCATTTTTCGTGTCTCAGTACATTTCATATCTTAGTATTGCACATTTGTTGAATAAAAGCCGTGATACTTGGCATGCTGGGATTTTTCTTTTTTCGGCTGGGCTGTGTGGCTTGCGGGATCTTACTTCCCTGACCAGGGATTGAACCCAGGCCCTGGCAGTGAAAGCGCCAGGTCCTAACCACTGGACTGCCAGGGAACTCCCCCTGGAATTATTCTTGACTTTAATGAAAATGCTTCTATCAGTGTCTTGCTGAGTATGATGTTTATTTTGAATAATAATTTAAAAAATCAAATTAAGGAGGCATCACCTGTTGCTCGCTTGCTAAGAGATTTATCCTGAATCCATGTTGAATTTTATCAGTAGCTTTGTTGGTGTCTGTGGAGATGATCAAGTTAATCTGTTAATGTAAAGAATTACAGTAAGAGATTTCCAGAAGACAGACTCCCTTAATATTTCCACTTTTTCCTGATTTATTTAATGCATTGCTAGATTTGAGTGCTAATGTTTTATTTAGTATATTTTCATTTATATTTATAAGTGACATTGGTTTGTACTTTTCTTTCATTTAATTCTCTGCTTTTGTTTCAGAATTATGCTAGCCTTATAAACTTTGTTAAGGCATTTCAGTTTTTTTTAATTGGGAAAACTGTTTAAATTTGAATTGTTTAAACAACAGGAATTAGTTATTTCTTAAAGCCGTAGTACAGTGTGTCTCTAACATTGTTTAGAAAGTTGCTGTTTCTTGGTGTCTTTATTTCCCCAAGTCTAGTGAAGTATCAGGAGCAAAGAACTTTAACACTTGTTGAATTTTCTAGATAAGGTCCTGGGAAATGATTTACTATATAGAATTACTTGTTATACTAACAGGGTTGGTTTTAGTCAGAGAAGCACTGTTATCCAGCTAAGTCATCAGGATATGGAATTAGTCTGGAAGAGAAACACATGGAAATCTGTCTTCATGGATAGATTTTCTTCATAGAAAAATGCTGTTTGGTGATAGTCTAAATTCAAAGCTAACATTTATAGGAAAACGGTCTAATTTGTATCACTGAGTACAATATTTACATAATTACCATGTTTAAAAAGACCAAAGGTAACCATTTTATAAATGTATTCAGGTCTCGGGTTAGTTTTACTATTTTCTTTCATTTTTATTTTTCTATTTTTGGCTGTGTTGGGTCTTCGTTGCTGCACGCTGGCTTTCTCTAGTTGCGGCGAGCGGGGGCTACTCTTCTTTGCGGTGCACGGGCTTCTCATTGTGGTGGCTTCTCTTGTTGCGGAGCACGGGCTTTAGGCCTGCGGGCTTCAGTAGTTGTGGCTCGTGGGCTCAGTAGTTGTGGCTCGCAGGCTCTAGAGCGCAGGCTCAGTAGTTGTGGTGCACGGGCTTAGTTGCTCCGCAGCATGTGGGATCTTCCCGGACCAGGACCCGAACCTGTGTCCCCTGCATTGGCAGGCAGATTCTTAACCACTGCGCCACCAGGGAAGTCCCTACTGTTTTCTTTTGTAAAGCTTATTCTGTAATTTAGATTCATTATAATTAATTTATAGGCAAATAATATTTTAGCAGTTAAAGTACTTTAATTTCAATAAAACTGATTCAGTGTATCCATCCACATTTCCCTTTTATAAAATTTTTATTAGCATATAGTTGATTTACAGTGTTGTGTTAGTGTCTGCTATACAGCAAAGTGAATCAGTTATACGTATACATATATCCACTCTTTAATTTTAGATTCTTTTCCCATATAGGTCATTACAGAGTATTAAGTAGAGTTCCCTATGCTATGCAGTAGGTTCTTATTAGTTATCTATTTTATATCTAGTAGTGTGTATATGTCAATCCCAGTCTCTCAATTTATCCCTCCCTCCCTCTTCCCCCTTGGTAACCAAAAGTTTGCTTTCTGCATCTTTGACTCCATTTCTGTTTTGTAAATAAGTTTATTTGTACCATATTTTTAGATTCCACCTATAAGCAATATCATATGATATTTGTCTTTCTCTGACTTACTTCACTCAGTATGGCAATCTCTAGGTCCATCCATGTCACTGCAGGTGGCATTACTTCATTCTTTTTCATGGCAGAGTGATATTCCATTTTGTATATGTACCACATCTTCTTTATCCATTCCTCTGCTGAATTTAGGTTGTTTCCATGTCCTGGCTATTGTGAATAGTGCTGCTATGAACATAGAGGTGCGTGTATCTTTTTGAATTAGAGTTTTGTCTGGGTATATGCCCAGGAGTGGGATTGCTGGATCATATGGTAGCTCTATTTGTAGTTTTCTAAGGAACCTCCATACTGTTCTCCACAGTGGCTGTATCAGTTCACATTCCCACCAGCAGTGCAGGAGGTTCCCTTTTCTCCACACCCTCTCCAGCACTTATTGTAGATTTTTTGATGATGGCCCACATTTCCCTTTTTTAATTCAGTGTTTTCAAGTGTTCATAAAACTATGGGTATATTATAGAAGTAATTGAACATCTGAGTCATTCTAGGACTAATATGGCAAAGGTTCTCAACCAGGGGCAGTTTGTCCCCATGAGACATTTGGCAGTGTCTGGAGACTCTAATTGTCACAGTGAGGGGAAGCCACTGTCATCTGGTGGGTGGCAGCTGGAGATGCTAGTGAACATCCTACAATGCCCAGGATAGCCTCCCACAAAAAGAATGATCTCTTCCCAAATGTTAGTGGTGCTGAGGTTGAGAAACCCTCTTGTAAAAGGAAAGATGTATACACAAATACAAACACACAGTATTAAAAAGGCGTTCTCAGATGTGCACTTTTTCTTTCAGCAATTATAATTCTAACTTAATACAGTTTACAACGTCCTTATGCAAAGTGTATGAAGAGTATTCTGCTCTTGACTGACATCTAGTGAGACATTTAAAAATAAAAAGTAAAACTGAAGGTTGAGACTGAATAAGCATGTAAAACAGAGTTACTACTAATTGTTTTTCCAGGCTTAGGAAATTCACAAATAAGTAGACTAGGAAGAGAGGAAAGATTTGTTTATGGCTGCTGAGAAATTACAGCTGAGAAGCAGTATGTGGTAAATTCTTACCTGAAGTATTGTATCTCCTTTGTCTTTTACTTATATTCTTGATTTAATATTAGAGCTTAGGATATGAAATCTTTCTTTTGGTAGTTTTCTGAATAAATGCTGAGTTACCTATATGTAAGACTTTTTATATTTTGAAAATTGCCTAAAATCATAGAATTTTAGAGCCAATGGGGACTAGGTGGTTTAATCCAGTTTCTTCACTTACAGAGATTAAAAAGTTCAGTTTCAGAGATATGAAGTGATCTTTTTTGTTGTCTTACAACTTGTTAGGCCAGATCTTGAACTGGAACCCATAGCTCCTGACTTCTAGTCGAGTAGTCTTTCAGGGTGAGGGGAAGTAATTAAGCACGCTTAAAAAAAAAAATTTATTTATTTATTTTTGGCTGAGTTGGGTCTTCGTTGCTGCGCACAGGCTTTCTCTAGTTGCGGCGAGCGGGGGCTACTCTTCGTTGCGGTGCACGGGCTTCTCATTGCGGTAGCTTCTCTTGTTGCAGAGTACAGGCTCTAGGTGCACGGTCTTCAGTAGTTGTGGCATTCAGGCTCAGTAGTTGTGTCTCGTGGGCTCTAGAGTGCAGGCTCAGTAGTTGTGGCTCACGGGCTCAATAGTTGTGGCTTGCGGGTTCAGTAGCTGTGGCTCGCAGGCTCAGTAGTTGTGGCTCGCAGGCTCTAGGGCACAGGCTTAGTAGTTGTGGCGCACGGGCTTATTTGCTCTGCGGCATGTGAGCTCTTCCTGGACTAGGGCTTGAACCCGTGTCCCCTGCATTGACAGGCAGATTCTCAACCACTGCCCCACCAGGGAAGCCCAGGCACACTTTGGATTCTCTTTAAAGCTTATGTTTGTTTTTCAAACTATGAATATTAAAACTGTTAAATTCTTATTTCCTTATAAAGAATATATACACCTGTATATATGTTTTAAAATGAATTCGTATTTATGTTTATAAATCTCGTGTTTAATTTATAAGCGTTATGCCAGTTTAAACATGGATATTTCACATTTTTCACAGGCGACAACACCTCCAAATCAAGGGCGGCCAGATTCTCCTGTCTACGCTAACCTGCAAGAACTGAAAATATCCCAGTCGGCTCTCCCCCCGATCCCTGGAAGCCCAGCAATTCAGATTAATGGAGAATGGGAAACTCATAAAGATAGTTCAGGGCGTTGTTATTACTATAACAGAGGAACACAGGAAAGAACTTGGAAACCCCCTCGTTGGACTCGAGATACAAACATAAGCAAAGGAGATTCCCAGAGTCCAGGAGATCAAGAGGTATGAGGAGTTAGGGGGTCAACCAGTGAGTTACCGAGCTTTTTCTCTTTTTGTTCCTCAAAGAAGTGAATAGGTTTGCTTCTAACCCTTGACATCTCTAAGATACTAAATCTTTTTTCCACGTTTTATTATATTACTGCTTGTCGCTTACTAATCTCTAACTAGTGGACAGTGTCTAGCCTTGTAGCATGCATACTAGTTCCAGAATTAACTGGGTTAATGTTGCCTAGTGGCAGTAGTTTCCCTCATGCGCTAGAAGATACTAATTCAATCATTGTTGTTGCCCAAGGAGTGACATCTTTTAGAAAAAGGAGAGAAAATATGTGATATGATTTAGCCAAACAAATAAAAACAAAGTTATTTAATTGACACTTTTCTTTATGGTTTGGTGGGGCTAGCAAGATACTTGTCAGTTTTTGTTAGAGATACAAGATCACTTTTTGTTTCTATGTAGGGGAAATAAGTATAATTCCTTTGCTGCGAACAAAGGACCACCCTCTAAGTCTGACAATTCACTCTATATCGTTATTTTCTCTAACATGTGTCCATACTGTCTCCCCACCTGCCTTGGTTTCACTTCCCTCCCACCTCTCAAAGGGTGGTGAGGTGAATTGGCCAGCGGCGTTTTGAGAAACACTTATCTCTGAGGCCTGGAGAGAGTCCTTGGGACTGTTCAGGTGTGCAGGAGAAGCTTGGGTAGCGTGGATAGAATGGAGTTAAATCCTGCTGTTTGGTAGACGGCGGTCCCCGCACCTGCACAGGACACCTGCTCTTAGAGAGAGCAGCTGGCTTGTACAGTAAGAACAGAACTCCAGTTATAGGTAGGAGCTGGAGAAATCAGGTAACACATCCTGTATCTAGCAGAATCTGGAAGCTTTTTATAGTTAACGACCCCTCGTCTTATCCTGTTTTTCATTTGGTTATTTATAGCTTTGCTTTGGTGGTAACTTGTACTTTTAGTATTCAGGAATGAGGTGGGAGGATAGTGAGAAATTGTTCATGTGTTACTATAATAGGAAAATGTTAGAAAAGTGATTTGAATTTGTGTGTCCAGAAAGATTTGAAAATAAGTTGTCCTGTGTATCAATAATAAAGTAAAATCATATAATTTGGAAGAATTGGGGTAAGGGCTAAATTGTAGAATAATTTAAAGAAGTTTGAAGTATACATGGGAACTTTAACAGCCCTTCTTAGCTTTCTATTTCAGTGACTAGATGAGAGTGATTAGTGTTTCAGAATCTGCGCTCACACCACTCACTCTCTGCAGGTATTGTGTAAAGTAGGTATTTCCAGAGTGGCTGGAGCATATCTTCCAGTAACTTCTTGAGAAAGGTTGTGCATGGGAGGTAACATTGAGACTTTGTGTGTGAAAAGGTCTGTATTCTGCCCTCCTATTTAATCGATAGTTGGCCTGAGTGGAGAATTCTAGGTTGGAAATCATTTCTTCTCACAGTTGCAAGGCATTTTGAACCTGACTTTACGTCATTCTCGGTCAGCTGCGTGTGGGATGTCTCCAGTGTTGGAACCATTCGGTCTTCCCTTTCAGACTGACCCGTCTCTGCAGAAGTCTTAACGCCTGGGCAGTAAGGGCCGCCTGGGTCTTGGTACCCGGCGTTTAGTTTGCACATAGTTCCTTAGTCTCCCCTCTTTCTGTTTGGTACCTGCGTCCCAGTCGTGCCTGTTGTCTTCCAACTCAGAATCCCTCTTGATAGGGAGTAAACCCCAACACTTGGGCTGGAATAAGGGAGGGGTGCACACCTAGTGGCCAGGCATGAGGAGGGGGGTCTGGTGATTCCAGTCCTCAGTCCGGTGCCCTCGGCTCCGGGAGGACCTAATACTGTCGCTTCTGGGCCGTTTGCAGACCTCGCGCTGCACACCTGGTGCATTTCATCTTCCCTCCCCGGCACCCATCCCCCCCACCAGTTTAGATTCTGCTTTCTTTGCGGATAATGTAGGGGTTTGTTCATCTGCTTCTCAGCCTCCAGAGTTTTGTGGCTGTTGTGTCTCCTTGTGTTCTCCCTGTTCTCGGCGGTTCAGGTCTTTTTAGGCTTGTTTCGATACTTTTATTTCAGTAGGGTTAGAGAGGGAGCAGATGCTCGCCCTCTCATCCTAACCCAGAAGTTTGTTATTTCAGTGGTTGCCCTAGCACAGTGGTCCTCACGTGGGGCAGTGTTGTCTCCAGGGGGACCTAGGCAATGTCTGGGGGTGTTTTGGGTTGTCACAACTCAGCGAGGGCTACTGGCTCCTCGTGGGTAGAGGCCGGAGAAGCTGTTGAGCATCCTGTGGTTCACAAGACAGCTCCCACCGCGAGGAACAACCTGGCCCTAACTGTCCACCGTGCTGCTGATGAGAAACGCCTCCTCAGGAGTTGTAACTGACGCACTTATCAAAGTCTGCGGTTAATCAGCTCTTCTTGCTCCTTTTGAAACCATACAGGAACTATACGTGCAGCGGTGCTATTGTTGTTTATTTTATTTCTATTTTTTAGCTCCCTTACTACTTGTTCTACATGGTGGCTCAAAATTTATCCTCATACGTACCACTTTCTTTTTTCACATTTCTTAGGCAAATTAGATTACCTTGGATAACTTTATACTGTCCTAAGTACCTACTTTAAAATTTCCTTAGTGAGCCTCTGTTAGTGATAGAATCTTAGTTCTCATTTGCCTGGAAATTTGTTTTTCATCCTTACTTTTGAAGAGTATCTTTACCTGGTGCACAGTTCTAAGCTGATGGCTTTTTATTTTTCCCTTGTTTGTTGAAGACTTTATTCTCATGTTTTCTGGCTTCCATTGTTGATGTGGAAGATTCAACTTGTAGATCCCTTCCTGTGGGTGGCTTTGAGGATCTCGTGTCTGTAGTTTCACTATGATGTGATTCGGTGAAGTTATCTTTTTTATTTCCTTCCGGGGCTTTGTTGGGAATCCCAAATTTGAGGCGTTCCATCTTTGATTAGTTCTGCAAAAACTCGTAGGCATTGTCTTTATACAGCTCCTGTCCCATTTTCTCTTTCCTCTTGTTTTGGGACTTTGATTAGATGAACAGTTAATCTGCTCGCTCCGTTTATCATGTCTCTCGATTTCCCTTATACTTTAACATTTTATTGCTGTGTCTCTCTCTGCTTGTTCCCAGTCATTTCCAAGCCAAGCTACTGTTTGCTCTTTTTCTCTTCATCATGTATGTTTGTTTGATATTAAACCAACCCTTGAATTTAAAAAATGTGTTATTTTAAATTTGTTTGGGGAGCTTCCCTATCTTAATTACTTTGAGAAGTTTGAAACATACAAAAAAAGTAGAAAGAATAGTATAGTGAGCTGCCAGGTACCCTTCATCTGGATTTACAAGTTGTTAACACTTTACCACATTTGCCTTGTTACTTTCTGCCTCCTTTTACCCTTCTAACTCTGCAGTAATTTTTTTCTCTGAATCATTTGGACCAGACAACATAATGTTTTATTCTCTAAGTATAAGGACTGTTTCCAGCAAAATCTTTTTTTGTGTGTGTGAAAAATACTTTATCATACCCAAGAAATTTAATATCAGTATATTATTTAATACAAAGGTAATGTTCGTGTTTCTCACTTGTCAACTCATATCCTTTATAGTTTTTTTCCTGCAGTGAAGGATCCAGTGAAGGATCATATATTGCATTTATTTGTCATATCTTTCTTAAGTCTTATTTTCTACTTTATTTTTGCTAATTTCAGTATATAGTCTTTAAGAGTCTGAATATGCTGTTCTTCTGCTGACTCTCACTCATGGTGTTTGTTTTACATCGTGTGTGTGTGTGTGTGTGTGTGTGTGTGTGTGTGTGTGTGTGTTTTTGGGTTTTTTTTGTGGTATGTGGGCCCCTCACTGTTGTGGCCTCTCCCGTTGCGGAGCACAGGCTCCGGACGCGCAGGCTCAGCGGCCATGGCTCACGGGCCCAGCCGCTCCACGGCGTGTGGGATCTTGCCGGACCGGGGCACGAACCCGTGTCCCCTGCTTCGGCAGGTGGACTCTCAACCACTGCGCCACCAGGGAAGCCCTGTGTGTGTGTTTTAATGTGAGATTATAGTTGTTGGAAATTCATATATAGCAAGTTTAATGCTAGGGTTGAAAGTTGGTTCCTTCAGAGAGGATTTGCTTTTGTTTCTGCCAGGTGCCTGGGGAAACTAGTATGCTGTGAACATTTGAAACTAAATTTTCAGTTTGCGTTTTCACAGGCCACCTAGGTAGTAGTAATTTTGGATTGCACGAAGAGTGGCTTGTTGCGTTCTCCCCCAGTTTCCCCTGATTAGTCCTGTGATTTTCCTAGCATGGAATAAAGGGCCAAGATTTGTTTCTGATTCACCCCGTAAACTGCAGGTATAATTCTTTGGGGTCCCCTTTCTTTCTTGTGGGACTCACTGCTTTAGGTTGTTCCGAGTCCTGTTCCCCAGCACTTCTGCATGGCCTTGAAAGCTAATGTTCCAGTTCAGGATTTGGCAAATGCCATCAAGGAGAAAGCTGCCTTTTT
Source organism: Pseudorca crassidens (assembly GCF_039906515.1). NCBI lineage: Eukaryota > Metazoa > Chordata > Mammalia > Artiodactyla > Delphinidae > Pseudorca > Pseudorca crassidens. The sequence continues at coordinate 195,282,836 of NC_090296.1, forward strand.
ATTGTACTTACCTTTCTGGATTCTTCTTCTTCTTCTTTTTTTAAAATAAATAAATTTATATATTCATTTATTTGGCTACGTTGGGTCTTCGTTGCTGCACGCAGGCTTTTCTTTAGTTGCGAGCGGGGGTTACTCTTTGTTGTGGTGCTCGGGCTTCTCACTGCGGTGGCTTCTCTTGTTGCGGAGCATGGGTTCTAGGCACGCGGGCTTCAGTAGTTGTGGCTCGCGGGCTCTAGAGCGCAGGCTCAGTAGTTGTGGCACATGGGCTCAGTTGTTCCGTGGCATGTGGGATCTTCCTGGACCAGGGATCGAACCCGTGTCCCCAGCATTGGCAGGCGGATTCTTAACCACTGCGCCACCAGGGAAGCCCTCCTTCTTTTTTTTTTTTTTTTGATGGTTGAATAATATTTTCCTGTACAGATTGCCTTCTTTTACTCTGTTTCTAAAAGATTTTACTGTACCTCTCCTATATGAGCTTACATTTTAAGTGGTCTCAATTAAATTAAAATAAATCCTGATTTTTGAGTTAGGTTTTTCATTTTTTAAAAACGTTACTGTTACAAAACATATATAGCTCACTCTACGTAAGACTTCTGTTGTCTATGTCAGTTTTTGTGAACATATTGCTAACATTAGGATGTTTACGTATGTTACTTCTACAGCACTGAGAATCTACATCTTAGTGTTTCAGACCAAATTATGGTAGAAAATCCAGTCTGATTGAGTAGATTTAATTGTAGAAGATATTTTACCTGAACGTGACCCTGGAAGGGTCATTTGCACATTAGAGTTAGCCTAGTAAATATTACATACTGAATTTCTTAATCTTTCTGTATTGTGTTTGTATTTTCTCAATATTATTTTTTCTTCTTTCAAAGTGTAGTTTTGAATAGTTTTAAGAAGCATTTGGTTGAGTGAGTTAGGAAAACTTGACAATAAATTAGAACATAAAACATAGTGTTACAAAGCTAGTGTCTTTTCTCCCTCCATCTCCATCCCACACGCTTTAAGAAAATGGTTGAACATATATTGAGCACTTTTTGCGGGGCATTTGGCTAGGAACTTGCAATAAATCGGTGAGAAGTTTCAAGAATCTCAGTCTACAGAAGTGCCCTCACTTCCTGCTTTGCTCACACATGGATGTGTGCACACACACACACGCACCCCTGTCATTTCTTAACCTTATTTCAGTTCAAAAGCAGCATTAAATAGAAGGTAGCATTTGATCTCTCAGTCTGAAAACATTGTTCTCAATTTCATTATAGTAAATTTTTCTAGGCTTGCATTAATGCGATAAAATAACTTACTAATTTCACCTTACCACTTACAGTATACCATTAAAAAGACTAAACAATTTGTTTGGAAAACTAAATATTTAAATATATTCAAGATATATTAGTATGTGTAGCCAAATAAAGTCAATTGCTTAGATTTTCAACTGCTGCACACACACACACACACACACACACACACATATATATGTTCAAAGAAGAAAAATCCTTATGTTTCTGACTATTTATAGCTTCTTTCATCAGAAGAAAACTACCACAGCGTTTGTTACAGCCAGTCAGATAGTCAGTGTGGTTCTCCTCCAAGGGGTTGGTCAGAAGAGCTGGATGAACATGGGCATACCTTGTATACCAGTGACTGTACCAATGAAAAGGTACTTTCTTTTTCTCTCATCTAATTTTCTTGGCAGATTCCTCTCATAAAATCATTATGTACTGAAGCTTTTTTAGTATTTTTAAAACTCATGAAAATATTTTCTTGTAGTTCTGTAATCATGTCAACTGACAATATGAAAACTCAGTGTAACTACTTATTCATGGTTTTAAACTGCTTCCAGTTACAGTAATGTTTGTGGTGTCAACCTGTTTAAGACAGACCCTTTGAAGAGAAGACCCGTTGAGTGTCAATCTGCTTACACTTCTTCAGTAAACATATTTCTTTGTGTTTTTCTTGGGGAATAGTTTTTTGGGAATAGTTTTTTCAACATGCTGTTATGACATACCACCTCACTTCCTACACTCCTTTTTCTTTTATAACCAAGTTACATAAAACAAAAACCATGAATCTAGTATTTTATGATTCATCAACCAGTTTGAGAATGCATTTTGAAATTTTATGTGTTTATCATCAGAGAAGGTAATGGGTTGTTGTGCTAGTTTAAAGAATAAGACCCTTGGGAATAAATGGAGGTATGCTTTTTTAAAAAAAATCAATTAATTAATTAATTAATTTTGGCTACATTGGGTCTTCGTTGCTGTGTGCGGGCTTTCTCTAGTAGTGGCGAGCGGGGACTACTCCGTGTTGCGGTGCGCAGGCTTCTCATTGCGGTGGCTTCTCTCGTTGCGGAGCCTGGGCTCTAGGCGTGCGGGCTTCAGTAGTTGTGACACATGGGCTCAGTAGTTGTGGCACGTGGGCTCTAGAGCCCAGACTCAGTAAGTTGTGGTGTGCAGGCTTAGTTGCTCCACAGCATGTGGGATCTTCCTGGACCAGGGCTTGAACCTGTGTCCCCTGCATCGGCAGGCAGACTCCTAACCACTGCACCACCAGTGAAGTCCCTAGTTTACTTATTTTTACCAAACTTAAAATGCAAGTCTGTTAGTATAGGTTTTGTTATATTTCTTTTGCAATGGTCTTGAGCAAGTAGAATAAAATTCATGAGAATGTCATCTAATATCTCTGGTTGTATAGGCTTAAACTCAATTTTATGTACATTTAAAATATAACACCTGTTTTGTCTTTATAGTGGCTCAAGCATGTTGACGATCAAGGTAGACAATATTACTACAGTGCAGATGGATCTCGGTCAGAATGGGAGTTGCCAAAGGTAATAAACATTAACACTGGATTTCTGTTTAGAAATAGTAGATAAAATAATATCTGAAAATGGTTACAGCAGATTCACTTTTAAATTTTTATTCAACTTCTAAAAAGCAGCAAGACTAGTTTTTTCAGAATTCATCGAGAATCCTTTGGCTAAATTTTTCTAAGATGTGCATTATCTTATAGCTATATAATACTGATAATCCCTATTTAAAAATTCTTTTGGTTTAACTTGAAATCAGTTTTTCATTGTTCCTGGATACAGTGTCCCCTTCAGTGCCAATAATGCCAGTAGTTTCCTTGAATATATTGCGTCTTCTACATGAAGTTGGTCTTATATTTTTTTTTAAAGAAAGAAAAGCAACTCAGTATTCAAGTTTATTCTTGTATGTAGATGTGTGTTGTAATTGAGTCAGTCATTAGCAGCTTGTGGCAATGAGATCTAGGGTCTCATTGGCTCTCTCTCTTTAGATAAGTGCACCAGGGCTGAGTTTATCTAAAGCAGTAGGTTTCATAGTGGTCATATACTTATCACTACTAGTATTCAGATAATTTTAAGTGAAATCTGAGCAAACATTTAAACTTTAATTGGTACATTATTTTAATGTTTTAGAAGGCAAGTGTAAGTAGCAGACATATCTGTAGTGTCAATTACCAGATAGACTTTAGTTTTCTTTGTCCCGGAGTAAGTCAGTTTAAAGAAAAATATTATTAGTATAAAGATACATGGATATAGAAAAAAAATCATTGAAATATAAAGTGCAGTGGATAGTGTAAACTATAGACAGAGGGCCAGGAAGGTAACGAATATTAAAGCATAGTTAGGAGAAATGGAAGATGGGTGGGAAGTTTCCTACATTCATATATCAGGAATTCTAGAAGAAGAAGATGGAGGAAATGGTAGAGAAATAGTATTGGAAAATATAATTTCTGGGAATTTTCTAAAACTAAAGGAAGGCATGCACTTTTTATTTTCTATCATTTTTTTTTTGTGTGGTACGTGGGCCTCTCACCGTTGTGGCCTCTCTCGTTGCGGAGCACAGGCTCCGGACGCGCAGACCCAGCGGCCATGGCTCACAGGCCCAGCCGCTCTGCGGCATGTGGGATCCTCCCAGACTGGGGCACAAACCTGTGCCCCCTGCATTGGCAGGCGGACTCTCAACCACTGTGCCACCAGGGAAGCCCCAGGCATGCATTTTTAACTGGAAAATATGCCCTCAGTACAGACCAGGAGAGAGAAAAAGAAATACACGTGTTGACAGATTTTACTGGATCTATGGAAGCTCAGCAGAGGAGACAATCTTAAAAGCCATCACAGGGTAGACAACCAGATTACCTGTGGTGTCAGACTGCAGCATTGGACCCATTCCTTACCCACTCCTGTATCAGTGCTGTCTGCTGTGTACCTTTGTAGTGGCCTCCCGCTGTGGATGGGGCGTATTGTCCTGCTGTTACCATCATGACTGAATCCAGTCTAGTCATGTGACTTGCTTCCATTGGTGGGACATGAGCAAATGTGTCACAAACATGGTATTGAAATGGGCTTGTGTGCCAGGGCTTGCTCTTCCACTTCTGCCACTGCCATGAGAGGCATGCACCAGGCTAGCCTCCTGGACCCAGAAGGAGTAAACACATTTTAGGAAAATGAACAGAGCCTCAGAGATCTGTGGGAAAATACAGAAGATGTAACATTCATTTCATCAGAATTCCAGAAGAAGTGGAGAAAGAGTGTGAGGCTGAAAAATATATGCAGAAACAATGTTTGAAAACACCCAAATGTGCAAAAGACAAATCAACAGGTTCAAGAAGCTGAATAAGTACTAAACAGGATAAACTCAAAGAAATCCACATCCAGATGCATTGTAATCAAATTTCTGAAAATTAATGAATTCCCTTTTTCCTCCTCCAAAAAAAATCTTGAAAGCAGCTCAGTGAAACAACATAGTACCTGTAGGGTAATAATGATTTGAATGGCATGGATGTCTTATCAGAAACCGTGAAGCCAGAAGGAAGTGGTGTAACATTTTACAAATGCTGAAAAAAAAACCTGTCGACCCATAATTGTACATCCAGCAAAAATATCCTTCAGGAATGAAGGTGAAATGAAGACATTTTCAGATGAAAGTAAACTAAGAGATATATTACTAGCAGTCTTGTTCTCAAAGAATTGCTATAGGAAGTCCTTAAAACAGAAGAGAAATGATAAATGAAGATAACTTGGAACATTATGAATGAAGAAAGTACAATGGGAAGCATGAATATCTGAGGAGAGTTTTAAAAATTATGTTTGACCTTTAAAGCAAAAATTATAACATTTCTGAAGAAGTACTCATTGTAGGCGGAGATGATATTTAAAACAACTATATCATAGAGAGGGGAGAGTACTATGATGTAATTGTTGGTAAGGTTTCCACATTTCACTTGAAATAGTAAAATGCTGATGTTGGTAGACTGAGAGAAATTAAGTATGTACATTGTAATCCCTAGAGCAAGCACTAAAAAACTGTAACAAGAGATAGACTCAAGAAACTACAGGTAAATTAAACTATAATAGTAAAAACTCCTCAGGGTAGTCCACAGGAAGGCCAGAAAGGAGAAACGGGAATGATAAACAGAACAGAAAACAAATAAAATAGACTTAAATCCTAACATATAAATAATTACATTAAGTGTAAATGGTTTAAACACAGCTGTTAAAAGATTCTCAGAAATGACAAAAAACCATGACCCAACTATATGTTTCTACAAAAAGATCACTTCACATGTAATGATATATTACATCATGCTAAAGGTTATTTATCATATAATCAACAGTAAATCTCATACTTCATGGTGCGATTACAGAAGCTTTGCCAATAGAGTTAGGACCTAGACTGTAACTTTCCCATCAGTGTTTCTATTCAACAATAAAATAAGAAAAAAAAAATGAATTGAAAGATTCAGTTCTTTTGATTATTAGAAAATCAGGAGATTCGGCAAACTGAAGAGTGATGATATTAAAATCAACCTAAAAAGCACCCATGTCTCTAATAAAAAGTCAATTTGAAAATGTGATAGGAATAAAGATCTTTTTTACATTAGAAGCAGCAGCAACACTAAGAAGAGTCATAACTAAGAATACGCCTGCAGAAGGTTTGGTTTGTAAGATCTTAATGAAGAAAATTTCAGAGCAGAATTGAGGGACATAAAAGTTGACCTGAAATGGTGCAATACACCATTATGACCTTGGGTTGGGACGCTTAATTTTATAAATGTCCCCATTGATCAGTAAGTTCACTGTATTTCCATTTCCTGTCGCCGTCCCTACCTTTTTTTTGTCTTGAACTGATGGTAAATTTTATTTGCAAACAAAGGTCTATGAAGAACCAAAATGTTCCTAAGTAGGGAGAATCTGGGGGTAGGGATGGGGTTCCTGCTGTAGTGATTAAGTTGTGGGCACATGTGTAGAGAAATAGACCAGCAGAACAGAATAGGAATCTCAGATGTGGCATCACAAATTAACAGATAAAGCGTGGGCTGTGCAATAAATGTTGGGAAGATTATTGGTTATTCACATGAAGAAATGAAATAAACATAGATCTTGACTTCACACCTAGTAATTAATTCCAGATAGATGACAGTTGTCAACGTAATAAGCAAAACTTTAATAGCTAAAGAATATGTCAAAGAATATCTTTGACTTAAGAATGGGAAGGATTTCTTAAACAAGACTATATAAGGAAAAATTATAAAGGGAAAGATGGACAGATACAACTACATAAAATTCAACAGAACACCTTTTGATACAAAAGATACCATACACAAAAGGCAAGAGATGAGCTTCAGATTCGGAAAAGCTACATTCAACTCACATAGCTTACGAAGCCTTAGAAGCCTAAATATATAAAGAGCCTCTTGGTTCTTTCTGTACACACTAGTGAGAGAGAGAACCCAGTCAAAAACAGGCAAAGTATATGACTAAGCAATACGGAGAAGAGGAGATTCATGAAATAAGTACATGAAAAGATGTTCAAATTTATAAGTAATCAGAGAATGCAAAAGATAACATTTCACTCTTCTAATAGAATTTTAAAAATTTGTGCACGTGTGCATACATTTATTTTTTATACACAAATGCATATAAGTTCAACAGTACCAAGTAGGGCAGTCCAAAGTATTATGTTCTGCCGGTAGAAGTGTAATTAGTACTACCACCTCGGACATGTCCATTTACAACAGAATGGTTAAATCGTGGTGTCTGCATATAATGTAGTGTTACACAGAAGTGAAACACAAATGAGTTCGAGCTGCATACTCACCGATATGGATGCAGGCTTTTTTGTTTTAATAAAAACATGTTGAGTGAAAAAGCAAGTTGAAGATTGATGCATGTGATATTCCACTTTTATAAAATCTAAAAGCTTACAGGTACTGTGTATTTACAGATACACACATATGTACTAAAGTGTAAAGTGCGTGAGAATGGTGAGCACTGAACTATATGGTACTGTCAGGGAGGGAGGGAGAGGAATGGAATCTGGAAGATGTCTTCAGAGGACTCTAGTATTTTTTTTTCTTTAAAAAAAAAAGGTACCTGTTTTATGTTAGATATGCTGAAACTTGTGGTGGGTTTTTTATTATAGTCGCTGTTCTTTTGTATGTTTGAAATAATTCAAATAAAATTGCAATTAAAATTCTTAAAAGAAAAAAGGTGTTCTAAAAAGATTTCTAAAATGTTGTTTTAGCCATCTTGTTTAACTATACGTGTGTGTGTGTGTATTTTAGCTGTGGTGTCATCTTATTTTTCTTTTCTCTGATTATGTGACACTTTATTTTTGTCTTCTGTCTACACTAGATTTTATATGACATTTTATTGGTGCTTTATTTGCTTTTATCAACATACTGTTGCCTAATAAAATTACCAGCACCTTTTAAATTGTGAATATTACCCAGTTAAATTTTACATTATTTTTCTTGCCCCTTGGAAAGGATTTCTAAACAACTGTAGTTATAAAGCTCAACGGCTAGGGTAGGTATCCATTAAAGTTCATACACAAGCTTCCACGCATCTACACATTTTAATTATTGCTAATGATGATTGTCTGGAAGGAGCTCTGCTTAATAACTCGGTCTCTCTTCACTTAGTGATTTACGGCGCAGAATTTTTGGGGGGGAAGCCTTTAAGCTTCATCTTTGTTCATTCTAGAAGTGATCCCTGTGTTAACTTCTGTGACAGATTTTACGATGGCGGTTTGTTAAGCAGCAGTGAATGAAAAACATACACACATGTGCTTGCCCGGCTTTGGCAAGTTTTTAATGTAAAAAACGAAGTAACGGCTTTGGAAACAGTTTGGGGGACCTGTCTGGACTCATTTTGGAAAGTGAAGAAATGGCATATTATGGAGAAAGATGTTGGAAGGTTTTTAAATTTTAAAAACAATATAAATAATATATTACTGAGATTTAGTAGTGTAACATATAATAAGACATTTCACTGAAATTACGAGTCATTAAAATTTAAGATTTACTGGGCTTTTTAGAGAAGTAGATATTAGGTATCCTTTGGTTTCAGGAGAAGGATGTATCCCTTAAAAAGTAGATGAATTTTCTTTTGTCACTTTATTAAAATTTATTATTTATAATTTATTAAAACTGCCTGTATAAAACAGCATAACTCTTAAACCTCGCATTTCTCAGATGTTTATGCCTGGTGGTCTGCTTCACATTTCAGATACTCACAAGACCTAATACCTTATTGATAATGTGTTCTTAATTTTATATTTCATTTTCAGTTGGTAGTTATTACTTATCCTTTGTACACAACTGGTATGTTCAGGATTGGTGTTTGGAAGGAGTACCGTCTCTGCCTTTTGACTCGGTTATGTTTCACCACTTCAGAGAAACAAATAATAGTGTGTTTGGCCTATATGTGGAAAGTAAAAGTAAAAACAAAAACTCCTTTAAATGTGAGAATACTGTTGTATATGAAAGCATCTTTAAAAAAACCTAAACCACAAATTGAATTCATGTGGATTTTCGAAGTAGAAGGAACCTTAAAAAATTAATTTGTCCAGTGACCTCATTTTATAAATTACAACTACTAATATTTATTGAGAACCTATCAGGGCTACATCTGGCACTTTTTATACTGCTTAATCCTTAGAACCCTATTTCCATTATATCTGTTTTATAGTTGATGAAACTTAGCCTTGTGGAGATTAAGTGTTTTGCCAAAGATAACATTAACTTGGTCTCTCCAGTACCCAAGTCTGTGATCTTCTTGATTGTGTCACAGTGCTGGTCAAAGATGAGAAAACTCAGGTTAGTGTCACGTGGTGGATTTTGCCTAACACCATGTGTCACTCGGAGCCAGCATGTTTAGATTCCACTTTTGTTTCTATTATTTATGAGGTATAATTTGTTTTCTTTAGTATAATGCCTCATCTCAGCAGCAAAGAGAAATTATTAAAAGTAGGAGTCTGGACAGGCGGCTGCAAGAACCAATAGTGCTGACAAAGTGGAGACATAGCACCATTGTGCTGGACGCCAATGACAAGGTAGGACCTTCTGAGAACATCTGCTGCGGACTCTGCCAAGTTCTTTCTGCTGTACTTTCTCCTCAACTGAACCTCATACCTTGGTGATGACTGGTTTATCGTATGTCATATCAGTTTGTCCTGGAGTGGGGTTTGGTACTGAAGTTTTTTGAGTTTTGCACAACGGACTGACTTACATGTGGCATAACGATGTGTTCCATGATACATTTGGGCCTAGTAGGTGACAGGTTTTTTTTCATAATCTCTTTTTAAAGTCACATATCCGTTATTGTTTGTCTTCGGTCTCTAGGAGGTTTAACGGTAAAGACGTTTAACTAACTTTCCCATCCCAGGGAAGATTGGAACCCTGCTCCTCCTGTTTCCCTAAGTGCTATTTGCACAAGTGCTTCTGAGAAGTCATGTTCTCTGTTTCAAATAGGGAATGGATTTTTTTTTTTTTTTTGCGGTACGCGGGCCTCTCACTGCTGTGGCCTCTCCCGTTGCGGAGCACAGGCTCTGGACGTGCAGGCTCAGCGGCCATGGCTCACGGGCCCAGCCGCTCCGCGGCATTTGGGATCTTCCCGGACCGGGGCACGAACCTGTGTCCCCTGCATCGGCAGGCGGACTCTCAACCACTGCGCCACCAGGGAAGCCCCAGGGAATGGATTTTGATGCAAACATGAGATTGGAAAAGCCATGAAGTTTTGAATTTCCTTGTGAGTTACATCTTTACATTGTGACTTCATTTTGGGGATAGAATAGGAAATTAGTACGAATTTGTAGAACAGCAGACATACTAATGTTAAAATCTGAGGGTGGTGGAAACACCCTAAAGCTAAAATATTGGTCACTGGGGACTCTGTTATTTTACCACCAGGCTGCTCCTTTGACATAATTAATGTTTCCTGCATTTTTAGGTAGTTAGTGAAAACAGGATGAACTCTCCTGAGGCGTATTTCTCTGTGTTTGTATGCTTTCAGTCCTAAATTCCTTTCTAAATTATCTCAGTCAGTCAGTCAGTCAGACAAGTACTTCTGATTTCTGTTTGTAAGGATGTGATGTGGTTGAATGTAGGGGGCATATTAAAGGAATGAAATTTTGGAGTCTGTCTATTGAGGAATGCTTGAAAATATTGGGTTGGCCAAAAAGTTCCTTTGGGTTTTTCATAAGCGCTTGTGGGAAAACCCGAACGAAGTTTTTGGCCAACCCAGTATACTAGCATTGAGGTTAACCTGTGTAGGTAAGAGTCCTAGAGATTTTAATAGAAAAATTCATTTAACTCCAAGAACCAGATTACAGTTCAGTGTATACAGAAAGCTCCTACTGTATGTAATGAAAGCTCTAGTGCGAAAGCCATTGTTGAGCCAACTCTACTGCCTCTTCGTACTAGAACAAAAGGGATGGTTATTTTAGTGAGGTAGACTTAAAATTTGTTACTCCCTTATAATCTTTCTTGAGATTCATTTTCAGTCTATTATTAGAATAACCTGCATGAAGTTCTTATTATGTATCCTTTTTCATCTAATTGTTTCAGCATGTGATAACGTGATTTTCTTGAGACCAGAGCTCTACTTACTTTTGGTAGACATGTCTCCTCCCCCACCTTTATAAATGGAGTCATAGATAGCTACTTCACCAAGTAAACTCTTCTATTTATCATTACACAGTATACACGATTTTAAGATTTGAGATTATAAAAGAGGGACTATACCAGAACAAACTAGCTGACTGATACATGATAAGGGGTGAAATGCATATAACTTGAAAGGTAATCAGAGAAACCTAATGCTATGTAGTGAATGTTGTTATGATGATATGGGTCCTAATTCGGTTGCCAGACAACCTTGGTGGAGCTAGGGGTGTGTGCGTGTGTGTGTGTGTGTATGGATACATCTGTTTGTCTCTGCCTGTGTATGATTTTTACCAAAACCTGCTGCTTGTAGACATTAAGATGTATTTATATGTGCATATACATTTATAAGTATACATAAACAAATGGGTAAATGTAAAATTGATTATAATAATTATAATTGTTGTGTTTACATTATTACTACATTTGCTATGGTTTTCATTTCTGTAGGACTGATAATGCCATGAAAAATAAGTTGTAATTACCATTCATTTTATTCAATTACTTATTTTACAGTTTATGGGTCATCAAATCTTTCCTCTTTTTCTCAGAGTGTTTTAATATTAGACGCTTTCAGAAGTCAAGAAATTGAAAAGTAAAACATCTGAAGCTGTTAGAAAATATACTTAAATGAAGCTAAACTGATATTTGGACATTACATGTAATTAATTTTTATAAAGATATATTTGATAATGATTTTAATGTTTTCTCCATTTATAGTGTAGGTCTTGGATTTTAAGGTTGTTACCTTCAAGGATTTTCCCTGTACAGTTTCACTGCTACCTGGTTTCTGTATTTACAAATTGTACAGGATATAAACCTGAAGACTTTTTTCTAAGTGAATGGATTTTATTAATGGTGTTTTGTATTGTGATTTAATACAAATTCCCAGGCTTATCAACAGTACGTTATCCGGTTTCATAAGTATAGTAAAGTAGATGATACAGATGCGAAGATGAATGTCAAGTAAATTATTTGGTTTTATAGGAAAAATAATAATAGACATTGGCATATGATTTTCCTAATTCTCGTTTCCTGAAATTATTCAGAGCTTCTAGGAGAACAGAGAAAAATGGAGCTTGGTAGATACCATTGGTACCATTGGCTACCAGTGGCTCTTGGTACCAAAAAATGTTTTTTCAGTCTTATCCTCCATGAATAGTTTTACAGATATCTGAGGTAGAAATCACATACCATGTTTTAATATTAACAAAGCAGAATTGCTTTAAAAATGCACATTATTGGTTTGCTCCTATTATATATTCTTGTAGGCTTAGACATTAAAATATTTTTTTTTCCTGGTGAGTTATTAATCTGTAAATCTGAGGTTTCTTCTTTGCATTTTAAACAATCTTGCTTATTTCTAATAATTGGAAAGTTAGCTATAAATTGTATTAAATATTAATAGCAATTTAATTTCTTAATACAAGTTCTCATTCTGGCAGTTGCCAAGTAGTTCCTGTGACTATTCCTTGCCTAATCCTAAATCCTAAACCAGGATTCATACCAAGAGCAAGTTAGTATGGGGACGGTTACATTTTTATCCGTAAGTGTTTGGATTTTACTTATTTTAAATATGGTTAATTTAAGCTGATGCAACATCATGATTTTAAGGCAACATGCATCATTTCTTTTGAGTAATTCCGTATGCGGTATTTAAATTTACTGTAATTGGTATAAAATATGCCGTATTTCATAAAGTTTATGATATCTGTAGTTTTCACATCTGTACCATATTAGTTCCGTAGCTGAATATAGAAGGGAAATAACTAGGAAAAAATTTTTCTTAGCGTCCCTTATTAAGCTTTCCCACTGTCAGTAGAGGGAGAAATATAATTATATGAAATAGAGTAACATTTTTCATTACTTATTTCTTGTAGGAATCTCCAACTGCCTCAAAACCCTGCTATCCTGAAAATGAGTCTTCTCCCTCTTCACCAAAGAACCAAGATACAGTTAGTATGATAGCAGCTTATAGATAATATAGTCCAATTACTTCAATCAATTTCAGTAAATTAATTTTCTCTAAGTGTAATGTTTAAAAATACCTCTTGGGCTTCTATTAAAGTTCATTGGTCTTTCAAAAATAATCAGATAATAGGTTTAAATTAAAAATCAGATTTTATTGATTTAAAAATTCCCCCTTTTATGTAAAATATGGTATCTTCGTGATCAACTTATATACCATATTTGTAAGCAGTGAATTTATGTTTGGCTGTTAAACATAAATATAAAAATCCCTGGAGAATACTGTCAAATTACACTTCACCCTTCCTTCCTCAGGCCAGCAGTCCAAAGGTAAGAATCATTTCCGTCCTTAACGAGCCTTAGATGCCTTCCCCCCCACCCCACCCCCCGCCCCCCCGCTAAGCTGTCAAATGCATTGCCCAGCCTAGGCCAGGTAATATTGGCGATACAGTGACTTCTCTTCAGTTATTCATTCATTCATTTATTTGCTGCCTTGGGTCTTCGTTGCTGCGTGCGGGCTTTCTCTAGTTGTGGTGAGCGGGGGCTACTCTTGGTTGCGGTGCGCGGGCTTCTCACTGCAGTGGCTTCTCTTGTTGTGGAGCACGGGCTCTAGGTGCGTGGGCTTCAGTAGTCGTGGCACGTGGGCTCAGTAGTTGTGGCTCACGGGCTTAGTTGCTCTGCGGCACGTGGGATCTTCCCGGACCAGGGCTCGAACCCGTGTCCCCTGCATTGGCAGGTGGATTCTTAGCCACTGTGCCACCAGGGAAGCCCTTCTCTTCAGTCGTAACTTTGGAGGAATCCTACTTGATCTTGGTGTTTGCAGCGCCCCCGTCCCCAAGTCTAGCCTGTGATTTGCCCCTCCTGCTCTTCCCCTCCAGCGGCTCTTCTTTCATTTTAGAAGGAGGATGCAACTTCGTGACGAGCTCTGCAACACTGCGCCTGTCCCGGGTCCTCATACCCCCTCCTTGCCCCCACTTGTGTGTTTTCCTGCAGCCCTGCTACTCTCCTCTCTGCAAAGGAGCCTGCTCTTCAGCTCCAGCCCCTTCACTCACTGAAACCCATCTTCCCCGACGTCTTTGCCTGGTCAACTTCTGGTCATTCCTTAGAGCTTGGTTCAGGCTCGGAATTTTCTTCAGATCCTCTAGATTTGGTCAGGTTTCCCTGTGATACTCTTAACAACATTTAATTATATGTTATTTGATTCCATAAAATCGAGTAACTCTTCTCATTTCCTATTTCTTATAGGTACTTCCAACCCTCAGTTAATGTCTTCCCCACTAGACAAGGAAAAGACTCCTTAGAGCAGGGCCAGCGTAACCCCAGCGCCATAGAGCCGCTGTTCTGTGGGGTTTTGCTAAAAGGAAGAAATGAAACTTTTAAAGCTTTCCGGAAGACAAACTTTTATTGTTACTGCCTTAATTTTAAGAAACTATAACAGACTCTTGTTCATTAGGGTACTTCTGGTTTTCTAGAGGCACGGGTTTCTCACAGATGCTGTTTTCCTTGTCTGGCTCTTTTCTCCATCCCCTGAGCAATCAGGTCTTTTGGTTCCTATCACGTGTTGTCCACCCGTCCTGCTGATATTGCACAGGTGGTTTCCCTGCCTACCGTGGTCCTCAGCCTCTCTGCACCTACAGTTAATCTCGTGCTGACCAGTGGGATGACCCCTTAGGGCCTGCCCACACTAACCTCAGCATAATAGCATCTCTTCTTTTTCTTTGAGCTCTCAAGTCACTGATGGCGTTAATGGTGTGAAAGTTACCCCATGTGCCCCTCAGCTCTCTGCTAAGGGTTTAAACTTTGAAGGGACTCAGAGAGATAGAGAGGGGCTGCTTTCTAATACTTTTTATCTTTTGCATTATTTAACACAGTCCTGGGTGCATGAACATTAAATAAAGATCAAAGTGAACATGATTTTAGTGGTATTGTCAGGATTTCCTGTATGAATGTAAGGTGCTATTACTGCAGTATTCTTAATCTATCCATCCATCTAGAAAAGAGGCAGAAACGCTTTTTAACTTATTTTAAATATGGGTAATATGTAACTTCTGAGAAGACCTTTTATAAATTATTTACATTTTGGTAAAAGGGAATTTCTTGGTAATCCTGGAAACATGAGTTTATAAGTGTTCGCATGGGAGTTAAAAGGACAGTTTGCAAATTATTCCCCCAGGCAGTTACCCCTTTCACAAGAGTTTGCCAGTCACCTGACTGCCCCAGACTCAGGGTCCCCTCTGGTGGCCACGGCAAGGAACTGCCTCAGCAGGGTTCTGTTTCGTTCTTCATTTACCTTTGGGTGGAAAACAGGAACGGCTCTGTTAATTCTGCTGAGGCTGTTCTGTTTCCCTGTAAGTGTGCAGCGTCCTTCCCCCCAAGCCCCAGTCTGGCCCCCCCGGGCTTCTGCTCCCCAGAGTCTCTTCTTTCCTCCTGCAGCCTCTGCTCCCTCTTCTCTTCTTGCCCTGTTTGAATGGAGTCTTTTGCCTGTCTTTCCCACTCTTACCCAGTTAATACAAGCAGATTTCTTTTTTTTGGTTCTTTGTGAGTTAAAATCTGGTTGGTGTAAAGCCTTAGTGGTAAGAAAAAGAAACTGACATCGTAATCAGTGTTAGTTACCTCATGGCATCTTTAAATCTCTGCAGATTGCCTATTGAATCTCTCTTTTTTAATTTTTTTTTTGTTAAAACCGTATTGAAATATGACTAACATACTACACCGTTCACCCGTTTAAAGTGTACAGTTCATTGGTTTCTAGTATGTTCAGATAAGTGCAGCCATCAGGACAGTCATTTTAGAACATTCATCACTTCAAAAAGCAGTACTCGTTGCTGTCACCCCTCTGCTTCCACATCCCATCAAGCCCTAAGCAGCCAGCAATGTGCTTTCTATCTCACTAGGTCTGCCTCTTCTGGACACTGCACATGCGTGGAGTCGTAGAACACATGGTCTTGTTGGACAGGCTTTGTTCACGTAGCATATGATGCTTTCATTCAGTCTCCTCCAATCAAACCAGATTAAAATTTCATCCCTTAATCTAAATTTTAAACATGTTCATTTTTTCTTGTCTTATTTCCAGTTTTCAAATGCATTGTTATTTTTCATAGTCACTTCAAGTCCTGTTTTTTTTTTTTTTTTTTTTTTTTTTGCGGTACGCGGGCCTCTCACTGTCGTGGCCTCTCCCGTTGCGGAGCACAGGCTCCAGACGCGCAGGCGCAGCGGCCATGGCTCACGGGCCCAGCCGCTCCGCGGCATGTGGGATCTTCCCGGACCGGGGCACGAACCCATGTCCCCTGCATCGGCAGGCGGACTCTCAACCGCTGTTCCACCGGGGAGGCCCTCAAGTCCTTTTTTGAAATAGGTAGTGTATACGTTTTTTTAAAATTGGTATTTCTCTAAAATATGACTGCCACACGTGGATTAAACAGGAGTTTGTAGGCTGATCTAAGAACCTCGTCTCTGTTTGTCCCAGTGTGCCTATGAGGATATGCATTTTAAAGTTCTCATTTACTGAATACTGAATACAATTTTAAGTATATAATTTGGAAACTTGAACTTTTGACCTTGTGTTTCCAATTATGGTATTAAAATGCTTTACCCACTTTGGAGAAAAGGGCATTTCAACACGTTCGTTACCAAAAGGGTTTAGTGGACAAATCGGCTAATTTTTTTCCATTGAATATTACTATTCTAAAACCTTTTTTAAAAACATGATTTTAACAATTTTTTATAACACTGGTTCTTTAAACATTTTTTTTAATCGAGGTGAAATCCACATAACATAAAATTAGCCATTAACCACTTTAAAGTATATAGTTCAGTGGCTTTAGTGTATAAAATGTGTGTAGCTGTCACTCCTGCCCAGTTTCAGGACACTTTCATCCCCTCAGAGGGAGCCCCCTACCGTTAAGCGGTCACTGCCCCTTTCCCCACCTCTCCTGCCCTCTGCATGGCAGCCTCTAGTTTGAAGGTCTGCATGGATTTGCCTGCTCTGGAAGTTCTGTCACACTGGTTCTTTTTCAGCGTATCACAGGGCAAGGTTACTTACTCTGCAGAGAAAGAATCTTTTTATTACATGATTATAACATGATTGAAGATAAAGATTTTAATGGGAGGTATTGATTTTGATATATAATAATTATTAGCCAAAATTGGGAAATGCTTATCTTACTAAATGAATAAAATCGATTAGAAATTCTGGAGCCTGCAAAGTGATTATGAACCTGTGGAAGTTTTCCCAGATTACTCAGTAGGACTGACATTTTATTGTTTTCTTGCCTTAATTAGGATAGGACAATCTTACTACAATATTTTTGGTTAAAATTTAACCATATTTTGCCAGTTCATATTAAAACATTCCTGCTCATTTTCAACACGAAGTTTCCCTTAGAGTATCGACATATTTGGACTAAGAAATACTCATGTGTGAGTATGGGCAGTTTTTAAAGGACTTAACAAGGTATTTTTATGAAGTTATTTTAGTAAGCTACACAAAAACATTGGTTGACTTTGAATCATATTAAGTAGAGAAGAGTACACCAAACAGTATGAAATGGTAATCTGCCTAAATTCCCCCCTGAAATCTACACCTGTGTAGCCAAACCTGTATCTGCCTGCTTGTCACTTTGATGTCAAATTCAGAACTTCAGTGCTTAAAAGTTAAAGCTTTATTTTCTCCATCACTGACCTTCTCTTACATTTCTTGGTAGTGTGATAGCACGGCTGCTTTGTTGGTTAATTACTTCAACACACATGTGTTGAGCCCCGGCACCATGCTAGCCGCTGTGCTGGGCGCTGTCATACATGGTGAGCACAGCAGATGTGGTCCCGACGGACAGCCTGACAGTAGGTGGCGAATAAATAATACGTAATTGTGCTTTGCATTATGTGCGACGAAGGAAACAACCTGGGGGCTGTCGTCAGTCATTGGAGGGCAGAGGAGCTCCTACCGCAGGGGTCAGGGACGGCTCCTCTAAAGCTTGTCGTTGCAGCTGAGGGCCCCCAGCTGCTCAAGCTTGGGAGTCTCCCCGATCTTGCCTCTTACCTCCCGGCCTGTCCCTGTCAGTCCTGCCTTCCGAGTCGCTCTCACGTGTGGCCCCTCTTCACCCTCTCAGGCCTCTCCCTGGGCCAGGCCGTCAGCACCTCTTGCATTGATAGGAGTTATCAGAACACCGTTCCGGTGGCGCTGCGTCACCTGCTCCCGCCTTGCTCGTTCCGCTGCCCCCCCCCCCTTGCTGCTGCTCTGCTGCACCCCGTACGCTGAGGGAACCTAAGCCGCGTAGAGATGATGCGCTTCCAGCTTCTGTGCCTTCGCCTGTCCGTCGCTTCTGTGTGGCCGACTCCTGTTGCTCGCTCCTGGGTCAGGGTCTCCGGGAAGCTTCTCTTCCTCCCTGCTCCCCTCTCAGGTGGAGTTAGGTATGCCTTCCTCAGAGCACTCTGACTTTGCACACCGCGTGGTAATGGTCATTGTGTTGGTACGTTTGGGACGTGGCACATTTTGTTCTTATTTTATGTTCACGTTAGAGTGCTTACTGCTTAGAGCATTAGTGCTTGGGCCTTGGTCCCTGTGAGAATTTCATGGGAGCTCTGGGCCTTTCCCTTGAGTGGTGCATGTACACGCACGATTATGTGCGGTGTTGGTCCAGCCATGACTCAGGTAAGAATCCCTGATCCAGAGCGTCTCTTTCCCCCGTAGGCTTTGGCCGTCTGTCACTGCGGCTGTCCCTTCCATTTTTCTTCCTGTTTTGATGCTGGCATTTCCTTCCTGTGTCTGCTTTTTCACCCTGCATAGTTCCAGCTTTGGTGTTTTTTAATAGGCTATTCCCACCTCCGCCCTTCGAGTTCCTGTGCTCACATCACCAGCGCCCATCCTCTCAGATTAATGTTACTTAGTTCCTGGATCATTGAAAGTTTTTCTTTCCCTCCCTGCTTCTGATGGTAAATTGGGAAAGTTCTTACTTAACATCCTGTGCATACTTATCACTGTGTAATTGATATTTTTATTGAGAGGCAACAGAGAGCTCTTATGAAATGTATCAGACTTGCATATCTAGGAGATCCAACCTATGCTTTGTGAAAAAATTATAGTAATATGGATATTTCCCAAGTTCCCAGTATAACAAAAGTGAATAACATAATAGTTTGTCAGCTTTGTCTATAGATGTGAGTTATTATCAGACCAGGCAAAACTTTAGACATTAGTGAGAAAATAATGCTATGTTTATCTCTCATACAAGAAAGTTTTTTTTCTAATTAAAGTACATTGAGAAAATAGCTGAGGTAAATAGTTAGAAATAAATTCTGCATTGAGACTATTTTTTCCTCTGTGTGTGTGTATTGTGTGTGTGTGTTTTAACTGAAGGAAAATTGACTGCTTGGTCATTTTCAGACAGTGCTCACTAATGGATGATTGCTGTGGGCACAAACGCATTTTGATTAAATTCATTTGACTATAGAAGGCTAGAGCAATGAGAAAGTGCTTCTTCAGTTCCACCTGGAAGAATTTTAAGATAACATTTAACTCGAGCACAGTGACTTTTGCCTTCCTAGGGTTTAATGATAAAGCTGTGTCGCTGTTTTTTACATCAGCTGACTAATAGATCTAGTTTGTCCAGAGCTCAATTTGCCATCTGATAATATGTTTAATGAAGCAACATATTGAATTCTTTATGCCACATTAAGGCCAGTTCTATGCATAGTGCCACTTACTTTTAAGTAATTTATTAAATACAGTCACTGCATTTGTTCTACCTACTTATTTTCACATTCTGACAAAGTAGGTTAGTATCTTAAATAATTTTCAGACTACGCTGTTCTAAAATGACAGCAAAGTAAACAGTTCCTTTTTTGTGGTATTTATAGCATCGTATCACTTGGTTTGAACAGGAAGTCATAAATCATTTTTCCAGTGCTGATTTGTAGCGTTCATGTGGAAATTTAATTTGATTTTACCTTATGGCTGCTATTCCTTGAGAAGACGAAGTGTTTTTTTGTTTTTGTTTTTTGCGGTACGCGGGCCTCTCACTGTTGCGGCCTCTCCCGTTGCAGAGCACAGGCTCTGGACGCACAGGCTCAGCGGCCATGGCTCACGGGCCCAGCCACTCCGTGGCATGTGGGATCTTCCCAGACCGGGGCATGAACCCGTGTCCCCTGCATCGGCAGGCGGACTCCCAACCACTGTGCCACCAGGGAAGCCCAGACCAAGTGTTTAATTACAAAAATAACTGAAAAAAACTTTACAGAAGTATTAGGAAATTATATTCTTAAGGTAGTCTAGAACTAACCGTATTACACACTGACTGATCTTTTCTTTTAAGCTAATATTTAGAGTACCAGATCATTTTGATTCAGTCCTATGTAAGAATTTGGACTTCACTGTCTGTATGAATGATCTATAAACAGTAATACCTCTGTTCCATATCATAGGGTCAAGAGAAATATGGATTATTAAATGTAACAAAAATTACTGAAAATGGGAAAAAGGTTCGGTAAGTACACAGATCATTAATGTTCTCACATTTCATCTGATTGATATAAATAAAAACTGAATATAATTATATTCTAGTAGAAGTGATTAACAGGTTCAAAGAATTTCAAATGTGTTTTCTAATATGATGGATATAAGATTGTCAGGAAGTAGAGGAAAATTTTTCTTTGTCTTGACCTATTTCTAAAGGTAAGATTAAATTCAGAGGTGATAAGGCGGAGGATTCTGAGCAGGCATTAGCTTTATTAAAATTTTTTTCAATAAGTAATAAATGCACATGGCAAAATACAAACATACACAAAACATGTGGTCAGAAGTCAGTGACCAGCCATCAGTTTCCCTCCCCAGAGGTAACCAGTTATGTCTAGTGAGGTGTACTGTCTTCCTCCAGAGATAGAAAATAGATACATTTACATGTGCATAGATTAATTTTTTTAACACAGTCTTTTAACAGTTTATCTTGGAGATGGTGCATTTCATTGCATGTACAGCTGACACATAGTTTTTAACTGCTGCATAGTTGTATGTTGTATGGCTGCATCATAGTTTATTTAACTGTTATTTATTTGCAAGTGTGTCTATTGGTAGACATTTAGGATGTTTCCATTTTTTGCTATTACAAACAGTATTACCCTCAGTGTCTTGCACGGTTCATTTTGCAAGTATGTAGATATGCCTGTAGAACATATTTTATGAAAGTGGAATTGCTAGGCCATATGCAGTTGGACATTTTCATACAATTCCAAATTGTGCCCTAAGGCCCTCAGTCAGTTCCAACCTCAGGAGCCTTGGATTTCTCTATGCCTTTGTCCATTCAGTACGTTGTCAAACTCTTTGATCTTTGCTAATAGAGATTCGAGAGAAAATGGTGTTTTTACTTGCGTTCCTTTTTAGTGGGGTAGAGTACCACAAGCCATTTTTATTTCTTTTTTGTTGTTGTCCTCGAATTATCAGTTTATACCCTTTGTCTCTTTTTCTGTTGGGTTGTTGGTTTTTTTTGGTTAATAAATTAAGGAAATTAACTCTTTGTAAGGTAAGTTCCATTTTCCCCAGTTTTAAAAAACCGCTGAAATGCTAGGGTTTTATAGCCAAAGTGAGATCAGTCTGTTGTTTAAGAAAGAGTTTAAAATTTACATGTAGTTGAGTTTTTTAGATTTGCTTTAATTGAACTTTGTCAGATTTTGGTACTTGGAAGTTTTTCTTTTAAGTGCTTTGAAATAGCTTTACAAATACTGCAATTACCTGTTCCTGAAGCTGTTCCTTGGTAGAAGTCATGTGAATTGGATCTTTTTTTCTTTTCTCCCTTTTGGGCATATGTAGTGCAGGTAGGTCTTTGGCCACTTTCCCTGTTTTCATTGCTGTCATTTTTCCTGTGATAATTAGTTTTTTAGATTTTCTACTTACTTTGGAATGCTTTTTGGAATACTTCTCCTAAGAATATCATCCATTTCATTATATTCAAATTTATTTATATAGAGCTGATGAGCACAGTGGTATTTTAATTTCCTGTATTTTAGTGTTTATCAAACATTTTGTTCTGAGGACCTCTTTAAACTCTTAAAAATTATTGGTTAGTGCAAAGAACTTTTGTCTATATAGTTTATCTAGAATTATTTACTGTAAAAAATTAAAACTGAGAAATTTTAAGAATCTCTATTAACTCTTTTAAAACTAATAACCTGTTACATGTTAACATGAATAACATCTTTTATGAAGAAAACCCCCTGTATTTTCTCATGCCGGAAACTTCCATGAGAAGCGTGGCATTGTTTTATGTTTTCAGAAATCTTTACTGTTTGGCTTAATGGAAGACACCTGGATTCTCATCTCTGCTTGCAGTCGGTCTGTTGCAACATATTATTTTGGTTGAAGTATATAAAGAAAATGCTCCTTTACATAGATAAAGTTGGAAAAGGGAGGAATATTTTAATAGCCTTCTCAGATAATTGTGCGTATTTTTCTGCTACACCAAAATGCCAAAAATGTTAGTTGCAATGAAGATTCTGAAAAACTCTCCTTGAACTTTTAGTACAGTTACATTAAAATCCATGGGTCTGTGTTGCATTGTGAATGAATCTTTACCTATGCATAATTTTGTAGCATCTTGTAGGTAATTTGGAAAATACTGGTTTACTAAGTTTGCCGATTTTTCAAATGTTGGCACATTTTATTTTACAATATCAAAGAATCATAAATCAGTAGTAATATCATCATCAAAGTCACTAAGTTTTAGAATATTGTCAGCCTCACAGTGGCAGATGTGCCAAGTGTTCCAGAATTCTGCTTTCTGTTTGAAAGCTTTGTTATTGTGAACATATACTATCATTTATTTTCCTTGAAATGAAAGGCTCACTTCATTTATTTTTGAGATAATGTCTACCTGCCAAGTAGGCAAGCAGTGTATCCGTCAGTTGTTTGTTCAGGAAAAAATTGGTTCCATGAAAAAGGTGTGACTAATTCTACCTGCAACTCAATATTTCGATACTGTCATTCATTCAGTATCCAGATATTCAATATTTGTTCTGAGATACACATTCTACATTTTTTTTTATTTTGAAAATTAAACTCAAAAAGTTTATTTAAAGTGGAAATACATATATATATATATTTTAAAGTGGGAATATAGTTTAGCATTTTTCAGCATAGAGAAGTTAGATATTATCTAAAGAAATATAAGATGGAATATAAAATAAATTTACCAATGAAAATAAATCCTTCCAAAATATCTTGAGGTCCACACAAAACAAAATAATAAAATAAAATGAAAATATAATAAAATGATGACAGAACAGGTACCAAACATATGTGTCGTATCAGTATAAATAAATGTAAATGCACTATATTCATCCGTTGAAAGAAAAAGGTGCTCAGACTGGAACACAAAGCAAAACCCAGTTCAATATTACATACAAAAGAGACATCTGAAAAACGATTCAGAAAAGTTAAAACAAATAACACATATCAAAGGCATAAAAAAGTAAAGCAGGAATAGGGATCTTAATAGCAGACAGGTTCAACTCAGGGGGAAGGCACTGAGCATCTTTAAAATGATAAAGCACTGTGGATCAATCCACAGTGAAGATCTCATCATTAGAAATAGCCATTCACTGAGTAAGTGATGTTAATGACCATAAGCAAAACAACAGGAAATAAAAGGAAAAATAGAGATTCAGTAGGAGTAAACTTTATTTCACCTTTTCAAGTTCAAGTGGACATAAAAAGTCGTAAAATAATCAAGTAGGTCAAATTGGTAGATATTAAATTCTACATTCTGAATATGGAGAATAAACCTTCTTTTGAGTGCCTATAAAGTTTTCACGAAACTGGCCATATGTTTGGCTGTAAGGCGAGCCTTAATAAATTCCTGTGGAAGATACATTTGACGTTCGTTTTAGCCTGCCAGCAATTAAATTGCCTTATAACGTAAACACTGGTTACCTCTGGAGAGGCGGTTGAAGGAGAAGAAAGGGGGCCTTTTTCTGTATACATTTCTGCGTTCAGAGTTTTGATATAGTTTGTGTGTTGATTCTGTAATTTAGGAAAGATTTTTTGAAAGCCTCATTTTAGTAGTAGTAACCTTAGTTATCAACCAGCATGTAATTTATACGATCTACCACTTACCTGGTATAGCCTTATTAAGGGAAGGAAGATAACTAAGAGATATAAAACAATCTGTATCTACAGAGAATTACGTAAGATGAGCATGTTTGTCGAATTTTTAATTGTGAATAAGAATTCTTGCCAAATGCAGTGTGCAGTTCATGTGACTCTAAATTAGTGTCCTTGATCACAGATGTGCTGGATTACCCCCATGTGCACATAGTTAGGTGTGTGGTTATTCTGATAACTTACATCTCTCGTTGACCTCATTAGTTTTGGGACCATAAAATGATTGTAATTTCCATTAGAATTATATCCCCAGTAAAAACAATTGGAATGTCAGTATGACTGTACATTGTGGACAACATTGATAACAGCTAAGTAGGTTTTAAGTTTTTAAATTTGGGGGGGAAAACTGGATACGGAGCTTTAATTGGCCGTCTTTATCATTACAGAAAGAACTGGTTGTCTTCTTGGGCCGTGTTGCAGGGTTCATCTTTACTGTTTACCAAAACTCAAGGAAGTAGCACAAGTTGGGCAAGTATTTCTTTTCTTTGGAGGCTTTCTACATTTAAATTACGTGGAAGGTGTTGCACCTGAACTTCACAAAGTATTCCAGAGTCCTCCCAGCTACCGCTAGCTTGCAAATAACAGTAAATGAGGTTTTCTTAGTTAAAGATGCATTTTGACTCACAAGAGAAAGAAAAGGGCTACTTAGAAAAGTCTGACTCATATTGTTAAAACCAACCAATTATATTTTATGCATTGAACTGAAAGGTGACCTTACTACTTGGGCATTAGAGAACATATATTTCTTGGTCTGTTTTCAGGATGCCAAAGCTTTCCTGTGTCTGTGACTTGGCTCTTTCAGATATTTAGTCAGAAAATAAGCAGTCATGTGACAAGCCCCACCTTGAATTGTGATCTGACCCTTGGATACTAGTCAGGTTTCCGTGTCTATATATGACATCAGCCAGCTTTGAGAAGAAAAAGAAATGTCACCATTACCTGTGGGACTTTGAAGCTTTTTGTATATTTGAGTGTTTACTATCGCTACTCCTTGGTTATTTGTAACACAAATACCAAAAATTATAATTTGTGACCTATCATAATAGCTAACATTTTTTGAATGCTGAAAATATATTAGGTACTGTTCTAAGTGTAGAGGATGGTATATATATTATCCTCTTAACTCTGGGAGAGTACTGTTTATCATTCCCTCTCCCCCTGTTGGAGATGAGAAAATGAAGTATAAAACAGTTCAGTGCCTCGCTCAAGGTCTTACAGATACTAAGTGACAGATCTGGGTACCATTTTGGCTCCAGAGTCCATGCTCTGGGTATTTCCAAAAAGGTTTTAAAATGAAATTAATCTAATGTTTTTAGTCTGCTTTATATCCTGCCTTAACCAGTGTTTCTTACACTTACGGAGTTGATTTAAAATTAACAGGACCTATGGACTTTACGTTTGATAAAAGAGAAATCCATGTGTAAAATTCAAGCAAATTTTAGTCCTCTGCGTTTACAGTGCAGCCATGTAACATTGTTCTGAGCCAGGAGTGCCACAGAGCGTATTAGTCCTCAAATACTCTGCTATGGCAACCCCCCAGATCTGCTGGATTGAGCATGAATGTGAACTTTCTGGAATGTTTCTTCTCTTTTGCTTCACTGATGCTTTGATTTGCTCTCTGGTCAGCCAGTGCAGTGGAACTGACCTGTGATATGCTTTCCAGATTAAAAGACTGAAATTTTTATTTGACTTGTCTTAAAGTAAATTGATAATTATTTCTCCTTTTTCCCCTGAGGTGAAGCATATGATACTTTTTTGTTCATATTAATGCATTTCTAGAAGAAGATGCAGTTATTTCTTCTTCCTACTTGTGGCTCAACTTTTATTTGACACTGAGTGAAGTGAATGAAAGAAAAGGAATGGAGAAGCAATTAGAGATTAAAATAACAAAAAAGTTCCTGAAGAAAGCTGGATAATGGTCATTTATTTGATAATTACTGACCCCTAAAGATTGAAGGTTGTGGTATATACAGATAAAGCAAGTACATAGATCATTGTGGTAAGTGAGGCATCGTTGAGGTAGGCAGATATGCATGTGATTTAAAGAAAATGAAATTAAAAAAAAAATTGAAGATGTTAAGTGAATACCCTGGCACAGAACCATTAGTACAGTCTGGTTGCATTTTATGAAGGTCTCTTGGGGACCTTACATAATTCAGAACTCATGATTAAAACTAACGCCGACAGAGGGTGTGGGGTATTTCTGTTTATCAGCTGAAGTTGTGTTATAGCATTACCATGTGGTAATAGCAGAAGCGTAGCTTAAAATTCACTGAGCTAGCCAATTTTGAAATTGAAGAATTCTTAATGGAGTTTTAACTTTAGAGATTCACTCTTTGAATTTTTGCCTTTAAATGAAATTTTATTAATATGTTGTTAATAATACAGTACATTATGGTAATCATTTCAGGTTGGTATAATTAAATAAAACATAGTCACACGGTGTTTTATAGTCTTAAAAACTAAACAGATATGATAAAATGCTTGGCTGTACAGTCAATTCTTAATTTTTATTTTATGGCTAATTAAAAAATCTCAGACTGCCTTGCTTTTTCTTCCCATATGTAACACATATTAAGGGAACGAAAACTAATTTAAGTGGCCTAAGTAAAAGCTAGTAAGATTATTCAAATAAAAAGCATGTAAGTATGTGTGGCATATACAACACTCATGAATATTAAAAATTGATGAAATATGCAAGGTGCTTCTTAATTAACTCAGTAATCAGGATTGTTCAAAAAGGGTTTGAAAGAATCCTAGCTTTATTTCCCTGCTCGGTCACCAGCTAGATCTTCCGTAGGTAAAATGTTACCCTGTTTATACAGTGAAATCACACCTAACCTGAGGCTAACACATAAGCCCAAAGGACAAAAATCACCTGTAGTGAAAATTTCCCTTGAGTGTCTCTCGGGAAGATGCTGTGAGAAGTCAGTCTCTCGCAGAGCCAGTTTTTTCCTTTGCTGTTAGAAGAGATTGCTTTTCCTTCAGTTGGGTTCAGATGGTTTGTTCCGGGGCCATGCTGGAGAAGTATGGTTCTTTACAGATTAGTGTCACACTTGGTGCAAAAACCTATACCGAGATCCCCTGGAAGAAATAGCCAGTTCAGATCTTACAGTTTACTCCAGGGCATATACTCATCGATGGGACGCTGAGTAAATCCATCCATACATTTGAAGCTCTGTTTTTAGAAAACCATTCATGCTTCGTGTTTATTTTTGGTTTCATGGGTAGTAAAAACTGAGTAAATGAAATGCGCATATGCCACACGCAGCTCCGCTGTAAGATGATTTTACACCAGTGCTGTATCATCCAGAAGCCACCGAGCCTTTCCTTCTCCTTGGGATAGGTAGACACCACTTGTTTTCCGGAAAATATTAGTTATCTCCCGGATTGTTGTATCAGTAACTTAAATTATACTTTCTCTTTTCTTACTTCCTTCACCTCATTTGTTCAGCAGACATAAAAGCCTGCTCTGTTCTGGGCCTGGTGTTAGGCTTGGGGGTTCAGAAGTGAGTAACGTGACCCCCGTCTTCAGAGCTTACACTGTAACAGGGGGACCAGCACGTGCACAGTCACAAGACGACACGACATACACTGTGTTCACTGCAGATTTAAATACTCATATTCCTTGAGTATTTCAAAAGTCACCCCACAGATATTGGTAGTTGTTCAAATTCATTTATACGATGCTTTCAAATTTCTAAAAACAGTGGCTTCTTTGGACCAGATAATACTTTGTTGTGGGGACTGTCTTATGCATTGGGGGGTTCAGCAGGTAACAGCAGCACCCCACCTCCAACTGAAAGCGTCTCCAGACATTGCCAGATGTTCCCAAGTGGCAGAATCGCCTCTGGTTGAGCTCCACTGTCCTAGAGGACGGGGAGGGCAAGCTGGGTGGCAGGGCCTCTCCCGAGAGAGGACGCGGACAGGGACCAGAGGACAAGGCCCGCAGGCCATAGGAGGGGCTCAGGGACTCCTCTCCATTCCCCCAAGGCTTCCATTGTGAGTATACGGGAGAACAAGTTAGCTTAAAGTAAGTTGTATAAAGCATTCATCTTAAAAATAAAACATGAATTTATAGAATAAATTCAGAAGTCAGAAAATACTCTGAGATAAATTCTAGGGCCTTTGAAAAATATTTTGGAGATGCAGCTTGGCCTGTGTTACCTGCTTACGGAGTCCTGTTTTTGTCCTCTCTGGTTCCGTTATGGTTTTCTCTTGTACGTCATTTTGCCATTGTGCACTGTAATGACATCGTCATTTTCTTCCCTTTTCCCATCAAGTCATTCTGCCGGCAGGGCTCAGTCTCTGAGCTCCTGCTCTCGCTGCTTTCTTCTTGGACAAACTCTGTCAGCCGCCGGCCTGCTGTCGCATATGTAAAATCTGCTCCCGTGTCCGCTGTCACTGTATGTTTTCTTGTTGCATGTCCTTTGCCACGGTCGTTCTGTTTTCTTTGCCATGAATGTATTGGAGCGATGATTACAGTAGAGAAAAGCAGGACTAGATTTTGAGAAATACTGGGTAACAAACCCAAAATTTTGCCAACCACACTGAAGCATTTTTATAGCATTCCATGTTATGTGATTGTATTGATATTTGTATTTGGTTGCTATAACTTATTTGGTTGGCTACTTATATCTTACCTTATAGTTAACTATCTACAGAACATGTCATGATGACAAGTTAAATTAAGTTGATTTCTATCATTTTGTTAAATGTGTCCATTTAAGTTTTGTGACTTTTGAGATATATCAAATTTGCTCAGAAAGTTATCTGTGCCCATCATAGCTTTATGATTAATTACATGTCTTTTGAATGACAAAAGGTACTAAGGAAGGCAAAGGCTTTGTAGAATTGTTGAAATTTTTGTTGTGAATTTTATTATGATGCCACTAATAAAATTCCATGAAATACCCTAAATTTTGTTTTGATTCCACTAATAAATTCAATATAACATCCTAAGTTTTGTTTAGTTATAACAAGTATATTATTTAAGTCCACACTGAAAAGATGAAGTAAACGGGAACAGATGAAGTCAAACCGTTTTTTAAATGTGAAACTACGAAGTAGTCATTAATGTTATGAATAGCGGTAAGTTATCACAGGATTGGGGGGTAAGATCCATTTCCAATGACAAACATAATTTGAAAATATTTTAGCAAATGAAATTTCCTGTAACAAATCTTTATGACCTTAAAGATTACAATTCATCAGCCCTTAAAGATTTTAAAACCCCCAAACCCTACACTAACATAGGAATTCTATTTTCTATTCTCAGTTAACAGACTAAACAGAAATTTAAGTTATGATGGCAAGATACAGAGTAGGTCTATATTTAACATAAATTTTCTGATATTTTCTAATCTTTTCCTTGTCTGGTTAACAAAATATAATAGTTAAGTGCTGCTTCTTCTCAAACCACCCATGTCAACTGTTTTCCTCTTCTGTTCATGGTTCCTCATTAAATTGCTGAGGCTTTAGAGCACCTGGCTCTAGTTTTTATTTCTAACAAAGGCTGAATAGAAGAACATGGGGCTTAGGATGTTGTTTTTACAAGTTATTGTTAGTTGTTGACAACATAAATAGTTGATAAGAAAATAACCCTTGAAAGCACGAAATCAGGTTTAGAGAATATTTATTAGGTGGAAAAGAACTTGTTTTTCTGCCAGATATTATTTATATGTATGTAAGAATATCGCCTTTTGAACACATCATTTTACCTAGTCATAGATATTTAGAATAAATTCCAAAATATAGAATTGTTGAGCCAAAGGATACATGTCTTTATAAATTTGTAAATACCGTATGAGCAGCTTTTCTTCTCTAGGAGTTCTGATCCATATCCTACTTGCAAATGAGGGCCTGTTACTCTGTAGCCTCACCAATGCAGTTTTTCATCGAACTTTTTTTGTTGTTTTTGCACTAATGGGTGAAAAAAGATTTTACTATGGCTTTATTTTGTATTTTTCTTATAATGATGGAGGTTGAGCCATTTTGTTTCCTTTTCTATGAACTATATATAATCATGTCTTACATTTTTCAATTTCAATTTAAAGTAGGAATTGTTATTTTATAATACGAAAAGAGAAGAGGAATTTGAGGTGACCACCTTTTTGATTTATTGTTAACAATATAAAATTGGCCGTATTCTTTTTGGATACACACATGTACATGAATATAACATAAAGGTTTTTCCTTTTTTCTAAAACGAAGTTTGGGAGTAATCAGTCCAAACCAGAGTTCACGGTGGACCTTAAGGGGGCAACAATTGAGATGGCTTCAAAGGATAAATCCAGCAAAAAGAATGTATTTGAGGTAATAAATTATTCTCTAAGTATAATCCACATTCTTAACCATAGTAGCTTCATGTTCTGTTTTGAGTTATTTCGGGAAATGGTCTTTCAGTGTGACTAGTTAAGGCAAAGTTAGTCATTAAGTTACTTTGATTCATAATTTAAGGAAAAAAGCTGGTGTAAAGATCTGGCTTCATTTGCAGAAGTCACTGGATCTCCGAAGATGTATTACAAGCCTTTGTTCCACAAGTCGTGCCTTTCCCCAGCAACAATAAAAGGGTGTGGTTCCCTTTGCCTACCAAATCTAATATTAAAAAACAAATTAAAACTTTCCTATTTGCCATTAAAAGCCCTCCGCAGTAATGCACGATCCTGTATCAGTTACTTATTGCTGCCTAACAGACCATCCCCAAACTTAGTAGCCTGAGGAAAGAACCGTTTTGCTTGTTTGGTTTGGCCTGTGCAGAGCTGAATGGTTCTTCTGGTCGCACCTGGGTCCAGTCACCCGGCTTCAGTCATCCAGTGGCCTGACTGGGGCTGGACGGTCTAGTTCCCCCCTCCGGGTTGGTGCCAGCTGTTGGCTGGGCTCCCGGTCACCATCTCTCCTCCTCAAGGAGGTGACCCCAGGCTTCTTCACATGTCAGGGTTCCGGGGGGGCCAGAGTGGGAGCCGCAAGCCTTCTTGGGGACCAGATGTAAGAGCCAAACAGCAGTGTGTTCTGTGGCTTAAAGCACGGCCCCCCCGCTGGTGGAGGGGCAGCAACACTGCACAGGGCTGCATATGCAGAGGGCAGAGGGCGCTCGGACTGTCTTTGCAAAGAATCTCTCCTGTCTCAGGGCTTTCCTACTTGTCGTCTAGGCAGATTAGAACAGTTGATATTTCCCAAGTGGAACCCGGGTTTTCCTGTCTTGATGGTTTTCGCTCCTGATGGATCTGCCTTTAATACCAACGGTTGCTAGTCTCTCCTT
Organism: Pseudorca crassidens; assembly: GCF_039906515.1. NCBI lineage: Eukaryota > Metazoa > Chordata > Mammalia > Artiodactyla > Delphinidae > Pseudorca > Pseudorca crassidens. The sequence continues at coordinate 195,314,188 of NC_090296.1, forward strand.
GTCAAATGTTCCCTCTCTTCCAAGACCCACAAGAAACATTACCATAGCACAGATGCTGCTGCTCTGTGCTTTTAATGTAGCGCTTGTTCTCATGCACCTGGGACTTTCCTCATCTGTAAATTATTCCCCCGCTAGATTATTAAAAAAATTTTCTTTGCAAGCAAAGAGACTGCATGCTTTTCCTTACTTTTACAAAGTGAGACCCTCTAACAGAGTATCTTGGCCCACTTTCTAGAAGAATGCAGGAAAGGAAGTCACTGTTACCTGAGGTAGCCTTGTTTCATTCCAGAATGAAGAAGGTCCCATGGTCAAATAAATTTGGGAGAAAGTATATATTTTATTCCTCTGTTAGGAAGTCACGGTGCACCCTGGAATAGCAAAACTCTGAGAAGTCTTGAAGGATAGAGTCTTGTTTAGCTCTTTTCAATCTAGCACTTCCCAAATTAACATCACATAATGAGTTCTTTATTTTTTTGAGGAATGCCTTTTAAAACATTACTTCAGGAGCTGTTTGAGGAATATATCTCAGAATGTTGTTTGGGAAACATTGCCATATGTTCCTCTAGGAAAAAAGAAAATCAGACACTTACCAAACAGAAAATAGAAGGAATGATTTCTATAAATACCTCAAAATTCTTCCTCAGTCAGGTGTGAGAAACTTTGAACCCAGGAGATCATACATAAATGGGTTATTGCGTTCATGTAGAATCATATATCGTGTCCTTACTTTAGTTAGTTCATGATTTTACAATTTAGTGATGTTTCTGTCCAGAAGGCTTGTGATGTATAATTTCCTATTAAATAGTCAATATTGAAAGTCTAACTCTTGTATATTCTCTTTCTCTATATATTTTTTTAACCAGAGAGAGAAATTCTCAAACTTATGTTAAAATATTATAGATTTTATTTCTTAACAAATTATGTTTCAATTCTCATTTAAAATGCACAGCGTAGGTACTTGAACTTATTTTTTAATGATAAAGTATTCTAGATTCCAGCAAGTTTTATGTTGTTTGTGTGATGGAGTTTGGGATCCTAAATTATTAGATTTTCATTGAGAATTTACTGTGAGAAAAACGTCATGTTTTATAAAATTATCCAGCTGGTATTCTTTTATACTAAAATAAAAGATAATTCCATCACTGTGGAGTACTGTAACCTTTCCACCATTAATATGATATATGGCATCCAATCTTCTGGTGGTTTTGTAGACTTTGAATTAAATGTATTTATTTACTTCATTGAAAGCACTAACCATGCTTTTTTTTTTTTTCCTTCTTATCTCTAAAGCTGAAAACCCGTCAAGGGACCGAACTGCTGATTCAGTCTGATAATGATGCTGCTATCAATGAGTGGTTTAAAGTTCTTAGTAGCACTATCAGTAATCAGGTATGTGTTTGACTCAGGTAAATGTTTTTTTAACTTTAGAGCTGCTTCTCTTGTTTTGTTTTTTGGCTTTCTAACTGGTTATTATATATCTAGTTTCCAATTTATATTAAAAAGTACTTTTAAAAAATACATATTTTGAAAGAGGTAGGAAAGACAGTGATTAGTTTAGCAATTCCCCGGGGCTGATGAGTGATTTAACATTGGCATTTATAGGATTTTGCCACCAGTAGATTTCACATAACTTTCACATGAGGCATTGGTTCAAAAAGAAAATAGCTCAGGAGGTAGGGACGGTCTAACTGTGCCTAGTATGTAGTATTTATTCATGGAGTGAATGCTTTGGAAATCATCCTATTTGGTGGAAACAGATCCTGAGCAAAATGGTGAGATGCATGAAGCTGTCGTCTTGTCATTTGTACTTTTTCTTTCCTAGTGACCTTTCTACTCAGAGTACCCTCATGTTCCTGGAAAATTTCTTCTCATGTGTATTACAACCAAAAAGAACCTCGCATTTATATTCTGAAGCTGTGTTTGTAAGAGCAGTGATAACCAACTAGAAGCTGTACTTTCTTAGGCTGTACTCTTACCCCCTCACCATATGGGGACATGGTTCCTGATTAAGGATCATGTATCAGTGACAGAAGTGAAATGAAAGTGAATACTTACGGGAGTATGTAATACAGGTTTTAAACTAAATGAAGACAAAAAAAGTTTGGGAATCACTGGCTTTAGTGGAGATGGAGATGTCTTTCAGAGACTTTATAGGTGACGCTTCATTATTAATAAGGTTTGTGATTGTATCAAGGTGTTCTCCTTCTGTGAGTCTCAGTTTTTCTACTTAAAAAAAATAGAGAGATTGCACTGGATTGTCTCCAAGTATCCTTTTAAGCTCCAAAATTTTATGATTCACCCAGTTCAAATCACCCAGATTTGGAATCTGAGTATTCTTTAACTCTTCCGCCTCCAACTTTTACCTCTTCTAGCAAATTATTTACCAATCTAGATGTGAATTCTTCCTTTGCAGTTTGTAATACTGTGTGATGTTTCTGAACCTTGTCCCTTTCTTTCCATTTATTCCTGAAACCATGGGCAGGCCTTTAAATGTTGATATTAAGAGTAACCTCCTAAACAGTTTTCCTTATTTCATCTCATCCCCCACCAATGCACTGTTAATGCCACTACTGTATGAAACTTCCTGATGTCACTTTTATAATCCTCCCCTGCACAGAAACCTTACGTGACTCCTATTAGAATTCAGCAGCCTGAGCCCAGTCTTTTCAAATGTACCTTCTCCTCTACCCAGTACGGACTTGCAGGTCTAGTCACTGTAATGTGCTCGCTACCCCTTGAAAGCAAGGGTGGCCGCGTCCATCTCACACACATGTGAGTGCCTTACGCACTGGGGTATAGCAGCGTGCAACCGGATGCTCACCTAATGCGTGGAGCTTACAGTCAAAGACAGAAGGTTACTGAGGACAGACAACTGAACAGTTCATATAATGAACTATAAAAACCCTGATTAAGTAGGGGCTAATCTAGTGTAGGGATCAAGGGAGGCCTTGCAGAGAAAGTGGCTTTTTAAATTAAGGCCTAAGGGTTCAGGGAATAAGCCAACTGAAAAGAGAGGAACATATAATTGACTCTAAAAATTTTAAATGTGTACTGTTTACAAAGTGGCAAAAGATACTGAGGGCAAAGAGATGGGCAAGATTACAAAACTTTATTAAGAGACATTGACAGAAACTTAAATGAGAAGTATGTCCATGGATTAAAAAATTCAATTATGTAAAGATATAATATTCTTCCAAATGGCTTATAAATTTGTAGGTTTGAGATTTTTGAATCTCATTCAAAATCCCAGTAGGTTTTCTGGGGGAACTTGACAAACTTATTCTAAAATTCATATAGAAATGCAAAGGGCTAAGAATATGCAAGACACCTTTGAAGAAGACTTGCTGTAGCATATGTCAGGCAGGACCTTATAAAGCTGTGTATCCATAATGGGATACATATACAGACCTGTGGAACAGAATAAGGAGCCTGGAGACAGACCCACGTACCTTTGGACACTCTGTGCCAGGTAGAGCACGTGCTGGGTCAGCTGGATGTCTGAGAAGATGGAGCCTTTCCTTACACTGTGCACAAAAATAAACTCCGGGTGGAGAGAGGACCTCAGAGTAAAAGGCAGAGCAGTGTTTTTAGCTTTGAGAATTCAGTCTGCTTTTTAACTTGTAAAAGTGACCGTAGTTAGGCTGTAAATGAGTTCTAGGATTTCTTTCAATTCCTGATATCCGTAGGTCTGTGAGTAATGAGTGATGTCAATTAACTGTTGACACAAAGTGCAATTTTAAAAGATTGTTGGTGTGAAGCAGTTAAGGTACCATTGCTAGTTAGCTTTATCTGTCCTATCATCAACAATGTACCATCATCCTGTTCTATCACCACAGATTATATAGCCCAACCTTTTAACTGTTATTACTTGTCGCTTGATCAAAATGTGGCAAGATAGCATCACCATCAGTACAAGCGCATTATCCTTGTGAATTATCAATAATTTTTTCTTTATCGAAATTCAGTTAATGCCATCATTGGGGGTAGGGGGAAGAGTATTTTTAAAGATTTATCAAATAGCTAAATCATATATCGTATATACTAATTGGTTCCCTAAAATCATTTGGAAGAGTTGACTACTGATCATTCTGAGAATTACATCTAAAGTAATAGCAAAAGTAATATGTGTTTGGAAAATCTCTAACCAACAGACAGTAGAACCCGATGAAGCGATTGAGGAGGACGTACCAGATTCACCAGGAATAGAAAAGCACGATAAAGAAAAGGACCATAAGGATCTGAAGAAATCGCGTTGTAAGTTTTCTTTCCCGGTGTTGCTAGTGGTTTGAGTGAGCTTATTCTCTTAGCAAAGGTTTAGAGTAAATATATGAAAGCTGAGTGGACTCTCCAGTGTTGCAAGACTTCTAAGATTCAGGAGTTGCGGTCTCAGTGGTTCAGTGTTCTCTCTCCTCGTTAACTCATAATCTTTTTTTTTTTTTTTTTTTTTTGCGGTACTCGGGCCTCTCACTGTTGTGGCCTCTCCTGTTGCGGAGCACAGGCTCCGGATGTGCAGGCTCAGTGGCCATGGCTCACGGGCCCAGCCGCTCCGTGGCATGTGGGATCCTCCCGGACCGGGGCACGAACCCGCGTCCCCTGCATCGGCAGGCGGACTCCCAACCACTGCGCCACCAGGGAAGCCCAACTCATCATCACTTTTCAGCCTAATCGTATGCACCCCGATGGAATCACATTAATTTTAAGATGTTATGATACCCTTCCAAGAGAAAAAAATGCGCACAACAGAATGCGCTTGTGTTGAGGCCTCTAGGAAGCTGAACTTCATTGATTGGAAAATATATAATTACTGTTTAAGATTCTAGATAGACCCTTAGACATTAAGAAGTCAGAAGTCACGGGGTATGTACCATAGTTCCCTGTTGGATGCCAGGCAGCCGCCTCTAGACTGGGCTATGTCTGTGCATTTAATCTCCAGACCACATATTATGTTACAGGACCAGAGAAACGCCAGCGGTTGTAAGGATTGCATTTTCTTTTCTTTCCTTTTTTTTGGCCACTCCATGCCGCATGAGGCATCTTAGATGGAACCCGTGCCCCCTGCAGTGGAAGCACGGGAGTCCTAACCACGGGACCGCCAGGGAAGTCCCAAGGATTGCATTTTCTAACACAGGCCTCTTGTGAATTATGTGCTTTAAATAGGCCATTACCCGTGACTTGAACCTGCTTAAATCTATTTTAACAAATCCACATTTAACTGAGAAATTTTTGGTCTTCACATTAACTGAATGGTTAGAAAATCAGTTCTCCTTTTTTTCTCCCACATTCTTATGAAGTTTAGGCCTGTTACTGACACTGTCACTGTATAATAGTGTAAACCACGAAACTTTTATTGTTTTAATTCTTTACTAATATATTGTTTGTGCTCTCAACTTTCTTCAAATGTGGTTATTTTCAAGAAATTTACTTCCTGAATTTTTATTATTGTAACCCAAAGATAAATCAGGTCTGCAGGCCATGTGGAAATCCAGGTGGTCCCATCCTTAGCTCGGAGTAGAGATAGTTATGATGAGTCTTAGCTTGAAGTACAAATAGTTGTGATGGATATTTATACATATATATCCCCTGACTCCTAGTTCAGTGAGTATGGGGAAGGGTAGGGATTTTGTTTATGTTTTATGGGTTGGTTACTTTATTTTTTGCTGGTCATTTTACCGTCTAAACCTGATGGAGAGTCCAAGACTGTATCATTTGTGAAATAATGAATATAAATTAGAATGACTTACAAATGTCTTGGCACATATACTAAAGAAGGCACAGTTTGCGGTCAGTGTTTAGTGATAAAAATGAAATGTTTCATTTGGTTTGTCACTTTGAAATTGTGTTAGTGTTTGATTCTTCATGTGTTACTCTTAAACCGTATTAAAGTTAGAAAAACTGAATTTATATACTGTGATTTTTTATATATGAGATTAATATGTTTTGAGTACTAGGTGGAAAAATTTTCATCAAAAAAGCCTTTATTTTATAAAATGCTTAATATCTATCTGTCTTAAGCCACGAAAGTATCTAGCATAGATTCTTCAGAACAGAAAAAAACCAAGAAAAACTTAAAGAAATTTCTTACACGACGCCCCACTTTGCAAGCTGTTCGTGAAAAAGGTTATATTAAAGGTAGGTAGAAATGATGTTTATAATAATGAACTTTGGCCTAAATCGGAAATAAGACATTTTACATTAAAAGCTGAAAATTTTCCAAACAGTAAAAATGTCTCATTCTTTATTCATAAAGTTATCAGGTTCAGTGATTAAAATACATTTGAGTAATTAAAATTGATTTTTTAATGCACATGAAGAGTTTATTTTAACTAAAGCATCAAACAGACATAAATACCAAATTAGCTTTTTAGAAACCCTGTACCAGAGGAGCTACATGGATGTGATGGGGTGGCGTGGGAGATTTTCAGAATGACAGATTTTTAGTTTTGAGATGCACAGATCAGAAGAAATTTCAGGTAATCACTAGCTGTAGAAAGAAAAGATAATGTACAATTTTATTCTTGATGGTTTGCCTTCAGTTCTCATTTAAGGTAATTTTAAAATTAGGATAAAGTGTTTTTTTCTAACTAATTTTTACATTTTATTTTCATGTATAAGAACCATAATGTACTAACAGAATATTTTCTTAATAGGAAAGTACTCTTTAAAATCACATATACTTGTATATATATACCTTTAGTTTTTACAAGCATGTTTAATTCCAAAGATAAAATTTTCTAACACATGACTCAAAACAGAGACATTTGTTCATAATAAAACTATAGGAAAAGGTAACATAATTTATACCATATATATTAGAGCTGTCTTTGATTATGAAGTTTCTAACAAAGACCATTGCAGAAACATCCGTTATGCAAAGCATCTAGATTAAAATACACAAATGAGTTTCATTAAAAAGCTATTTAAAACTTCTAGGAAGAGTTCAGCTAATTAAGTGATTCAGATTAGCAGCCTTAAAGAGTTAAGGGTAAGCAGGCACCCCCAGATAATGCACGTGAATTTAGCATGTTGAGCTTAGAACCTTCAAAAAAGCCTCACAAATAAATGGATAGAAACTGCTGCTCATTCTTCGTCAGACCTTTTCAATGAGAAATACAAACTTGCCACTTTCTGGTGTTGTTCATCCACTTCAAATACTGTATTTTATTTGTTTTCCTGAATATTTAGCACTAATGTGGAATTTCAAAACTGTTGGGTTGAAAGATTACTAGAACGGACTTTGATATATTTTGTGAAATCAGATGTTGGCACACGATGGGCATGTGTTTTTTTTTTGTTTTTTTGAATTTTATTTTATTTTTTTATACAGCAGGTTTTTATTAGTTATCCATTTTATACATATTAGTGTATATATGTCAATCCCAATCTGATGGGCATGTGTTTTTTTTTTTTTTTTGCGGTACGCGGGCCTGTCACTGCTGTGGCCTCTCACGTTGCGGAGCACAGGCTCCGGACGCGCAGGCTCAGCGGCCATGGCTCACGGGCCCAGCCGCTCCGCGGCATGTGGGATCCTCTCGGACTGGGGCACGAACCCGTGTCCCCTGCATCGGCAGGCGGACTCCCAACCACTGCGCCACCAGGGAAGCCCAGATGGGCACGTTTTAATAGTTTAAAAAATATTTGAGTATTTGCTAAGTGGTGGACTTGAGCCTCAGTGCTGGGAATAACTATTGGCATTCAAGAATGAGAGGGTCCCTGCCCGCATGAAACTTCTATAAAGATGAGAGACAGACAAGGTAATTTAGAATAATGGTGACTTACCTGAAGAATCTGACATAGTGATAAAACAGAGAGTGACTGGAATTGGGCTGCCTTAGGATGGTCAGAGGGTTCTTAAAAGGAGGTGGCATTTTAGCTGAGACCAGGAGTGGTGAGAAGGAGCTCCCTTTGGGGGAAGGTTGATCTCCGCACAGGAGGGGAAGGTAAGAAGGGAGCCAGGCAGGAATGAAGGAGGGTGTTCTTGGAGCTTGGAGTCGGAAGAGGTAGGCGAGTGCAGATCAGACAGGCGTGCGTTGTGGTGAAAGTGTCTGCATGCAGGGGTATCTTCTGTTGCACTGTGAACCATTTAGCCATTTTGTGAACTAAAGTTTAGCAAGGTGACTCATTTCTTGACATCTCTTTCAGATCAGGTATTTGGAGCCAATCTTGCTAATCTGTGTCAGAGAGAGAATGGCACCGTGCCAAAATTTGTGAAATTGTGCATTGAACATGTTGAGCAATATGGTAAGAAAATGAATTTTTTTTAAAGTTAAGCACACCACCCATTGTTTTGCCATCAAAATCTCTAGGATTTTTATGATTTTGAGTGTTGCAACCAAAAGTTCTTTATAGTCATAAGTTGTCAAGAAAAGCATCTTTTTTGCAAAAAACCATTTTTTTTGCATTGTTTCAAATTAAGGCCTTTGCAGTCATCTATTGCATGTTCAGTACTTAGGGTTGATTCAGCGTATGGTATTCCTTGAAGCCATTGGGAGTTGTTGGCATTTGCTTAAAATGGACGTGGTGATTGTGAAACTGTGTTTATTAAGAAATGATCCAGCAGTGTAAGAGACAGGAGGAGATAGTGTTTACTTACTAAGGGGAAGTTTCTTCTGTTTATAATAAAAATGAGATGACATTCCCAAACTGCTAAATCAACTCTAAAGTGTGCAAATAGACAAATCCTCTTTATGTCATTTCCTGTACTTCTGAAGACTTAAACTAATTTCTGTTTCGGTTAATTTTAACATGTTTATAATATTTATACTAGCTTTTAAAATAACAGTATCTTGACTGCAGTCCCATTAACTTATATCAGTATATCATCAAAAATATCTTGTGTAATTAAAATATTTGCATAAAATGTAATTTCTGCTAGTCACAGGTCTCTGACTCTCAGCCTGACAATAGAGACACCATGCTCCTTGGCTTTACTGGAACTTAAATGAGTAGCACATTAGATAGTGTTAAGTGTGTGCATCATTATCATTTAATGAATATATGAATTTTTGGGCTTCATTGCGTGAATTTCAAATGATTCTGTTTCATATGTAAAAGAAATGAATAACTATCAAATTATCTGTTGTTATAGAACCATTATTTTAGCTGCTGGCTTGTATTAAGTTTATTTATTACAAGCACTTAATATGACAAGCACTTTGATTCAGAGAGCACCTTAATATGTACATTTACACTCTCAAGTGACGTGCCGAGAAACGGGTGGGCTGATTTTATCTACTGGCTTCCTTTACTCTTTGAATTATCTTCAGGTGTTTGCCGAAGTTTATCTTAAATTGCTAATATTTCAAGTTTGAGATGATTTCCTTGAGATGGTGATCCACGGTCTGCATGATAAAGTAGACTTGTTGCTGTTTACCAGACGATGCAGAGCGAATCTCCACCCCCCTCTCACTGCCAAGCATCTATAAAAAGCCATTTAGAGGAAAAGAGTAATTTTATTTTAGGCTAATGTTAATAAATAAGAATTCTAAAACATGAAAGCATCTTTAGAAGACGCCAACAAGAACTTTAAACATAAAATTATTGTTATTTGTCTCTTAGGGTTGGATGTTGATGGGATTTATAGAGTTAGTGGCAACCTTGCAGTGATCCAGAAGCTGAGGTTTACAGTCAATCATGGTAAGATCATGTATTGTTATATACAGAATAAATAACTCACGACTGTTAGAATTGGTTTAAAATAATTTCAGAAACTTTCCCGTTCCTACTGTTTTCCAGATGAGAAATTGGACTTGAAGGATAGTAAATGGGAAGATATTCATGTCATCACTGGAGCACTGAAAATGTTTTTTCGAGAATTACCAGAACCTCTCTTTACATTTAATCATTTTAATGATTTTGTTAATGCAATTAGTAAGTATGTAATTAACTCCACTCGGTTTTTTCCCTAGATGTTGAAAACCCTCTGTAGCTGCTACAACACTGCTTGATATTTTAAACAAGTTTTTTCAAAGGATTGTTTTACTCCAGAAATTTTAAATGTAACCACCAGGTGTCACTGTGTATTACCAAATACCAGGTTCCAAAATAATGTCACTGCTTTCAGTTTCATGCAAAATCTCCAGTCATTGTCTTTTTTCAGAACAAGAACCAAGACAGCGTGTCTCTGCTGTGAAGGATCTAATCAAACAGTTGCCAAAGCCTAATCAGGACACAATGCAGACTCTGTTTAGACATCTCAAAAGGTAAGAGTCTCACCACAAAAGAGAAGGAATAATTAGGGGGAAAAAGAAGGTCGGAGAAGTGCACAGGTATGAGATGTGGTGTAGGACCCCCGGGGCCAGGGCCACGCAGACCTAGGTTCAGAGCCCCGCTGTGCTGCTCGCCTGTTTGTAACATGAGAAAGATGACTTCTCTGAGCCCCAGTTCCTCGTAGGTAAAACGGTTCGGTATAAAGAATACACTGAAGTAGATTTCATATGTGAAGCATTTATATAATGCCTAGCACGTAGTAAGTGTTCAGAAATTGTTGCTAAAAGTTAATTATGATGAAGATGAGATTGGTTAAGTGAGGAATATTCAGTTACCTTGAAGTCAAGGTAATTAGGTCTAAGTTACTACATAGTCACTCTGAAACTTCTGATAGAAAGAACACGAGATTACTAAAATAAGTGATCACAGTATGAGAGATTTTTTTAAAAAATAGCATAAAATGAGTAAAATTCAAAGTTTAATCTCTGTGCCCTAATGATATTTTCCCCGTCACCCTAGCGGAGGAATCATTGTTACCTGAATTGTAATAGGTATTCAAGTCTATGTCTTATTTTTAAAACTAAGCTGAAATATCACACATTTAAAGTTTGTGAGAATATGTATACCTTTCAGCTGTGTTTATGCAAAAGAAAGCTTTACGTGCTATTCAGACTGAATTCTATTTGGTTAAATAGTTTATATGTACCTTAGGAAAATGAGCATTATTTCTCTTTTCTAAATGCAAGCTGTTTATAATATTTTTTGAAGAATTTCCCCTATTTAAAAATTTTCTCTTTTAACTAAAATTTTTGTTTTTCCTCTTAGAGTGATAGAAAACGGAGAGAAAAACAGAATGACGTATCAGAGTATAGCAATTGTGTTCGGTCCTACTCTGTTAAAGCCAGAGAAGGAGACTGGCAACATAGCAGTTCATACCGTCTACCAGAATCAGATTGTAGAGTTAATTCTTCTCGAGGTAAATTCCATCTTCGGACGTTGACTCTTACTGAAGAGAACCTGTGGAATAGAAGCCGGATTTCATCAGATTCCAAGTCCTTACACCTGATGTATTTTATGTTTGGACCAAGCAGTGACTCTTTGATTTTGCACTTTTCTGAGGGACCGGAAGGGAATGGGAGAGTCCAGATGTGTGATAGGCCCTCATATTTGCTGCTCTCTTGCAAGTTGATAGAACTGTGTGTACGTTTGAATTAATTTTATCCTGAATGTTTGCATTTCATACTCTGAATTCCAGTAAAAATCAAAACTTGCGATTCTAACCAGTCATATACACTGGATAATTCGGTAAGAATACTACATTTTTTCTCCTCAAACTGGATGACGTAGAATTTCTTCTCATGATTCAATAGGTTGATCACTCGATAGAACAATACTTACTATCACCTATTTTGAAAACGCTCCTGGGCATTTTAAACGAAATGAAGTATATCTGTTTTGAAACCTGTGTTGTTTTTTTTCGGGGTTTCTGCATGCAGTGGCAGTCTGATTGCTAGGACCCATTATAACCCAGATGCGATCCCTCGATGAAGGCTTGCTGTCTTCACGGAGTAGCACAGCAGCATACTAACAGCACTTAAAACACTGTGATATACTGGAGTTTAATTTAGCATAAGCCGGTTCGGGGTATTTTGGGGCTGTCTGTGCTACACTGACTTGTAGCTAACAGTCCTAATCTACCTAGTGCCATACTGAGTTCTTGGTATGATCCTGTGGAAACCAATGTTGTTTGATGTAAATGCAGGCTAAAGACTCACTGTCCTTTAGCTTATGTATATAATTGTGTTATATAGTCTCAGAGTACATTCTAACCTCTCATTTCTAATCACGATATTGGTAATTCTCCGTGAATATTAGGGTTCCTCCAGAAATAGGCCGTTATTTGAGAAAGTTAACTGTGTGCACTTTTAGATTTTAATTACATTTACAGGCAAATCACTGTAATGCAAATGGTACTGGAACAATGCTGAATAGACTTGCTAAATGGTAAATGCACTACAAGAGGAACCTTTTAGATTATTTAATATGTACAGAATACATTAGAAAAACTTTATTACAGAATTCTAACTGCAGTACGAATAGTGGAAACCCATATGTAAATTAGAGGGAAGTCAGATCGAAAATGACATTGCTAAATTTGAGAATTTCTTTTTGCATTACTATTGTAGATTGGTTTGTATAATAAAACAGGGTTTGGAAGGTTTTGTTACAGAGAGCATGGTCTGCTGAAGATTTTTTAAAATGTATTTTTCTAGATTAACTGCTGTATATGAAATGTCTAATCCGAATAAAGAAAACTATAAGAGGTTTAGAGATTTTTCCATTGGAAATGTGTATTTTGGTTTATAATTTTGTTTTGTTTTTGCATTTACTGGCACACTCTTATAATACCTCATTTTTAAAAAATCAACTGAATCCAGTACTTCCTGTGGCAAATGTTTTCCTCGTTTCACACCTTTTGTGTTCCCTGCCATGCCAGTGCCTCTGCCACCCACCCCTCCCACCCCCTCCCACCCCCTCCCACCCCCTCCCACCCCCTCCCACCCCCTCCCACCCCTTCCATACCCTCCCACCTCCTCCCACCCCTTCCATCCCCTCCCACCCCCTCCCATCCCTCCACTCTTTATTTTTTCATCAATATTTGAAAGTGAATTATTTGTAACCAAGATTCTTTTTCTTAGGGTTGCATCTATAATTTACAGATTACTTTTCTTGGGGACAAATATTTTTTGTATGACCTGCGTAAAAACCTCTCACCTGAGTTTTGTGGTGAAAATGTTGTTTGTTGTTGTGATCTTGTTAAATTGATAACAAACCAAGCTACTTGACAGCAATGGGAAAGTATTGTTTTTTGGGTAGGGAGAAAAAGCTCCCAAATGAGAATGTTTGTATTTGCCTAAAGATGTCCTTAACAATATACAGTATGCTTTAGGCCTGGCCTATATAGTGATTGTAATGCCAGGAAAACAATTAGACTCAAATCAGTGATGTTCTTTCTCTTGGTAGTTATGACATATCAAAGATTAAAATTGTCCTGTGTTTCTTGTTTCCAAGTACACCTGTGTGTATGTGAAGTCTTGAATGTTTTAATAGTCCACAGCTAATCAGCTTATTGTAATATTGTATGTATAATGAGATCAATGTCTTGTGTTTTCATCCTTTGTGAATTAAAAATTCTCACTTGTTTTCTTGTCATAACAAAACCAGTAATATTTTTCTGTCTTGACAGCTTGATTTTTAGTAGAAAATATATTAAAGGCTGAAATAAATTGTCAGTGGAATTTCATTTACTAATAGGCGTTCCTTCAGAATGTCATTAAAAAAAGTAGTTGGAAATTGAAAGGAAAAAGTATATTCAAGTATGTTGTTATAATCCAATAGAAGTAAAATACTTATTTAAATGTTACAGCAGTAAGAAATTTTACCTTTTACTCTAGAAAAATTAGGAAATATTTCTTGGAAGACGATGTTACCTTTTAGATAGAGGCAAATGTATAGATTTTTGTTTTTCTTATGTGAAAAGTACAGATGGAATAATTCAGCCGAACTTTGGGGCTAGGCAGTTGTGTTATATACACGTATGCACATATATGTGTATGTGAATGTGTGTGTGTATGTGTCATTGCTTACATACAAATGAAAACTCATCAATAATAATCATGGCAGATACCTGCGGACCTTTGTACTATTTTAGTTTTATCCTATGGTTCTTTGTAAGCCTGTAATAATAGATATTAAGATAGCAGTGAGAGGAAATTTTTCCTAGTTCGTGGGAGAGGCTTCTAATTAAATGTTTAAAGTAAACATGCAGTTTCCCATGACACTGATTTCTCCAACATCTTTAAGCATTTAAAAAAATATACAGAGGAACCTACAACATGTCATTTTAGTAAAAAATAAGCATAGTCAAATGGGTGTCATCCTCTCACTGATCTTAAAAAGTCAACTGTTCAAATACTGCATCTATATAGAGTTGAAAATGGTAGAATATAAGATTTTATTGAGTTTACTGGTCTCTGAACTCCAGCCGTCAGCTCTAACGATTCTCTTTTATAGAAAGCACGCCTCTAGTTTGAGACAGAGGTGTCTTAATTAGCGAGTTCAGCCTGTATGTTACAGTCCTGAAGGTGGGGCATCATTTCTGTTTTTGTTTTTTTTTTAAACAGTATTCCTGTATAACTAATACAGTCGTGTTGAATGCAACTTTAGTTTGAAACCAAAAGGAAAAAAAAAAAGGCAAAGGGGCTGCAAAACCGCATCAGCAGCCTTACAATGATAGTGATTAGACTCTGCTGGAAATTCACAAGCCGTGAACCCAGGCCAGGCAGAGTCACACTTAGCCTTCTAGAAAAGGGGGAGGCTCAGAATGCTAATGAAACGTTCCCTAACTGCTGAAGGCCGGGAGTTCTCCTGAAGAATCTCAATTAGCCTTCTCAAGTGAAGTTTTGTGGGGCAGTGCTGGCCGTAAATGTGTTCAGCTGCTTTGAGCTTTTTCAAATTAGCCTTATGTGAATATGGCACTCAAATGAACTCTTTCATTTCCCTCATTGCTTCCCTTCTCCCACAGGAAAGAAAAAATCACTTCCATGGTCCTCATAAACAGAGCACTTCCAGGACAAGGTAACTGTTTAACAAATCACTACAATACGAATTTAAAGAAGTTTGGTTTCTTACTTTTTCTCATCAGCCTGCCCCTCCCTCTGTTTCACTTGCTCTCTCCACGTTTTCAGAAGAGCAGTCTTTGGTAAAGATTTTAACAGACAGCCAGATCTTCTAGGTAGTTCTAATCCTTGTGGCTCGCACTGCAGGTAGCACTGAAACTTGTAAATTGTCGTGAACCTTGTAACGTTCATGGAACCTGCTGATACCAGAGTGACAACGTCGTGGAAGCTCTTATCAACAGAGCCCTTGCGGAGGTAGAAGTGAAAACAGCCGTCCGGTCAGGGTCATGACTAGTGCGGGTTCCGCATGGCCTTCAGGGCCGCCTCCTGGGCATTTGGAGAGATTGTTTATATATGTAGTCAAGAGAAATGGGTATCTTAACAGTCAGGTAAAACGGAGTCTCACTGATTGATAAAGCAGGCCAGAACCATAGGGACTCTCACACTCACAGTCTTATGTTATGGAGGCCCAGAGTGCATGTGAGTGCCTACAGCCTGATGGCTGGTTAGCGGCTCAGAAGCCTGAGGGATGTTGGTTAGTTATGTTATTTCAGTTTAAAGTTTGTGACAGGCACTTCCTCGGCGGTCCAGTGGTTAAGACTCCACGCTTCTACTACGGGGGGCTCGGGTTCAATCCCTGATCCTTGCTTGGGAAACTAAGATCCCGCATGCTACACGGCGTGGCCAAAAAAAAAAAGTTTGTGATGAATTTAAGTAAAGCATATTGTGGCATGTTCACATAGTATCATTTGAGGAGGAAGCATGTAGCTTGTCTACCTATTGTGGACATCTGTTTTCAAGCTAAATTTTTATTTATGGGGCATGCTGAAACTTCTGTTTTCTTGCTTTTATATGTTGTGTACATCTCTTATGAGTCTGGAGGTGGCCTGCCTCAGCAGTTGCTGTTTGCCTTGGACAGTCAGATGTGTGGCTACTCACACAGGCCGTATTGGGGCTTGCTGAGGTCCTTGTGTCCACAGTGGACTTAAAGAGGAATCAAAGACTTAAAGAGGAAAGGAATCAAAGAGGAATCAAAGGCCTCTACAGAAGCCAGCACAGCTGCGTTATAAAGGGGGACAGTAGCTAAAGATACCAATATCTTTAGTTCTGACTATGAGGTTCCCTGAATTCAATGCCTTACGTTGGGAACCAGATCAGATGTGGTGTTTCTGACACCTGGCTGCATCTTATAACGGCCCTGTTTCCTGGCCTGTTACATTAGCCAGATTGATTGCCTGAGCACTGCCAGTACCAACAGCTCAGCCTCCTTACCCATCTTACCACACTCGGAAGCGGCTGGAGCATATTCAGTTGGCATCAGTGGTTCCACAAAGCCAGCATCATACAATGTGAAATTGCTGTTTTAAATAACAGGTAGTACTGAAACATCCCCCACTGAAGAGAGTTTAATATAAACAACCTGCTAGGATCCCATTTATTCATTCAACAAATTCAGTGACGTTGTATTAGGTGTTTACGCATGGTGTTAACCTCTGGGGATATAACGGTAAGCAAAACAGAAGCACAGAGTCTTAACCACTGGACCACCAGGGAAGTCCCATTTTCTGGTTTTGAGATTGGTATTATGACAGCTGGTATATATTTAGTTCTGACATAAACCCTTATTGAGTGGGTGAATTGAAATGGTCAATCTCAGTAGTTTTATTATAAATGTGCCTTCCCAGTCAGCTGCTAGTGGCCAGGCCAGGTTGCTGAGATTGAACTAAGATTTATTGCTACGTGATTGGGTATGAGTTGAGAATGACATAATTCTTGAGTACTTGTGGAGTTGAAGTTAGGCAAGTTTGTCAAATAAATACAGGAGATGTCAAAGACTTTGATGAAGCATATTTCAGTGGATGAGGCCTGGTTTTAAACAGCAGACGGATCATCGTGGCATGAAGCAATAAGATGTGAAGTGGGACATTCTCAACTGAAGTGTCAGGAAAAGCATGGATTTAACCACATTGTCAGTGGCCACACAAGTAATCCACACCACACCTCCTGTATGAAAATTAATATATGGAGAGGATTCCTGGGAGGTAGTGGTGATGGCATAGTTCTTCAATCCCCATGTTAGAACAACAGCATGATGACATTGACAGCAGAGCTAGGTAACAAGATACCCTCACAACTCCCAAAATACGAGCAGCTGGGGATAAAGCACCACCAGCTCCAAGATCTGGAAGCATACAGCATTTGAAAGAGGCAGTAGGGTAGCATCTGGTAAACGCGAGGGCAGGAGAACCACAGTATAACCACCAGGACTGAAGGGGCTGAGTCACTGTCACCCCAGGAATTCTCAAAACCAACTTGCCAGAGATCCCTTCCAGGACAAGGCCTCACACTGAAGAAAAGTTGCTGGGAGTAGAATCAAAATTGGGTGGGATAGGGACAGTAGATAAAGGAGGTTGTCTAGTTCAAGGTGGGCAGGGGAAGTAGAGCCAGGAAGTCCCAGGAATCAAGCTGCCATACTTTTTAACACAATGCAGAAACAACACAAGAATGAATCTGTGAAGTTAACAAAGCTTTCCTGACTCCTTAGTCCGTAAGTTCAGGAAAATCAATTGTACATGAAAATGAGCAAAATAATAACATCAAGGCCAAATCCCATATGAAGTTATAAGGAAAAAGAATAAGCAGAATAACACCCCTATGGAAAATGGGAGCATTCCAGAAACATGTGCCCATAAAAGAAAACTAATTTTTTATTGCAAAATGAGCTTTTTAAGAAATAGTATAAGACATGAAAGAACATCAAATCAGAATTATAAGATGGCAGAACTCAGGAAAGAATTAGAAATAAAACACTTTAGGATCATAAATAGCAAGAGCTATTAAATAAAACATAATGAGAGCAGATAAATAAAACATAATGCCTTAAAAGAAATAGAAGGTGTAAAAATTTTAATAAAAAAGACTTAAAGATTTTTAAAAGATTAAAAAGTGACATTGGAGATAGGTAAAGAAGGTCAAACATAGTACCAATAGGAGTTCATAAGAAAACCAAGGCAAGAAAAAGACATTAAAAATATTTTAGGGCTTCCCTGGTGGCGCAGTGGTTGACAGTCCGCCTGCCGATGCAGGGGACACGGGTTCGTGCCCCGGTCTGGGAGGATCCCACATGCCGTGGAGTGGCTGGGCCCGTGAGCCATGGCCCCTGAGCCTGCACATCAGGAGCCTGTACTCCGCAACGGGAGAGGCCACAGCAGTGAGAGGCCCACGTACTGCAAAAAAAAAAAAATATATATATATATATATATATATATATATATAAAAGAAACACTTCCCTGAAATTAGAAATTATGTATTGAAAGAGCACACCAGATAACTAATATTGACCGAAAATAACCATCAATAAGACGTACTCTAGTGAAATTACTGGACTGTAAAGAGGAAATTACTAGATTATTAGAATTTTCAGCTGTACTATTTTATACCAGATGCAGGTGGAGCAATGTGTTTAAGATTCTCAAGAAAGTCAAGGATTTCCTATCTAACAAAACGACTTTGAAATATAAAAGGCACAAATTGTTATCAGCATCATTTAAGAATTCAAGAAAGCCTCTTCTCATGATCCCATCTTTAAGAATTGATTACAGAAGTTTACAGATTACAGAGTTTCAGGCTACCAAAATGTCTTGGAGACATCTGCATAAGGACTGGTGGTTGAGTATTAAATATTTAGTTACTTATAATAGAAATAAGACTAAATGAGGGCCAACAGGGAGGAAAGATAGTCCTTAATGACTACATACACCCTTCCAAATGAAGATTCAGTACCATTGTTACGAAGAATGGGGAGGACATACGCAAAAATTCAAAAATATTTTTAGTAATTGTATTGGTGGTATTATTCTGGTTGGTGTATATGTAACAGGAGACTAAACAAATGAACACTAATTCTGTCATCCCCTGGGTCCCTGAGAATCAAGATTCTCCAGCTGAGAACAACTGGAAAACCTGGTAACATTTGAAAATCAACGTTATTGAGGTACAATTTACATACAATAAAATATGCCCATTTAAGTGTATAGTTTGATTAGTGACAGATGTACTCACCTGTGTAAACCACTAGCACAAACAAGACAAAGACCACTTCCATCACCCCCAGAAGTTCCAAGAGCCCATTTTGGCCAATATCTATTCTCCAGACCTGGTCCCAAGCACAAATACCGATGGGCTTTTCTATAACTCTAGATGAGATTTGACTCTGCCAGAGATTCATATAAGTGTAACCATTATGCAGATACTCTATTCTGTCCAACTTCTTTGATTCACTGTAGCGTTTTGTGATTCACCCAGGTGTTTGTGTGTCTTTCTATTGCTGCGTGGTATTCCATTGTGTCTCTATTGCATTTGTTTATACATTCATCTCTATATTTATTTTGTGGGGAGAGGGAATTTATTGGGAAAGAGGCCCAAGGAGTGACAAAATGTGCCATATTTTGATAGATGTGGGGTGTGTATTTGTCAAAGTTATCAAACTATTCACTTAAGATCTTCACATTTCCCTGCATGTAAATTATGCCACAATAAAAAAGGGGGGGAGATGTGTTTAAAACTTTTAAAAGAAGCTTAGCCTCACTGTGGGACCAGAACATCTAAGTCACAATTTTTCATACACAGTGTTTGGCATTAAATTAAAACAAGACAAAACAAAGCAAAAAAGCAGAGAATAAAAGCAATAATTGACCAAAATCAATAGAAAAAACAGACAATAGAAATAGTTACACATGAGTTCCAAATATTGGAATTGTCCTATTTTACAAATGCTGTGATTAGTATGTTTAAGACATTGAATGAAAAGATCGAGAATTTCAGCAAAGAACTAGAAATAATAAGACTCAAATGGAATTTCTGGGACTGAAAAATACAGTAGTTGAAATTAAGAACTCCATAGCTGAGCTTACAGATTAGACATAGCTAAAGAGAGAATTGTACCAGAAGATAGCTCAACAGATAATATCCAGATTGAAACCTGGAGAGACAAAAGGATAGAAAATAAAGAATTGAACATAAGGGTTATATGGGAAATGGTGAAAAAAATTTAACATCCATGTAGCAGGGCTTCCAGGAAAGGTGAGAGAGAATATGGTAGAAGCACCATCTGAAGAGAGAATGGCTGGGAATTTTCCAAAAATAGATTGAAAATCGACAAACCATAGATGGAGGGAGCTCTCTGAATACACAGGATAAATACAAAACCCCCATCATTGTAGGGATGTCATAGGGAGAGCACCAAACAGTGGGGACAAAAGAGAAACGCTACCTTCATAAGCAATAATAAAATTGGCTACTGACTTCTCAACAAAAACAGTAAAATACTGAAAGCAAACTGCCAACGTAGAATTCTTACTTGCGTTATTGTGATTTGTAAGAAATATATATTTGGTCATTCAGATATATTTTGGTCATATATATTCAAATATATATAAAAATTTTTTTCTGTATGTATTTAGTATTTGTCTGCAATTCCTGGCTCACAGCTCCCAAAACACTTGGAATTCCCTGAGAGCCTGAGAGGTAAGAGCAGTGGGAGTATCTTTTGTTACAATATTTGGTCTCTTGTCCTCAGTTCCTGGAAATATCAAAGCCATAAAAGTGAAATGTCTCCCCCTCATTTTCTGGTCTTCTTTTGACTCTAGTAGTTTTCAATATTTCACTTCTCTTACTGTAACTATTAGCTATATATTCTTTTACTATTTTTTTATGATTAACAAAATAGACAAAGAAATCTGTCATAGACGAAGAAATAATCTCCGTAATATTTAAAGAACTCTTAGAAATTAGGAAGTAAAAGACCAATAATCCAGGAGAAAAATGAACAGAAGAAGAAAGAGAAGAGCAACCATGAAAGTAATAAGGGATTCAGGCAAGAATCGTCAGTAGATGCTGAACTGGCAAGTGGAGGATGAATGAGATATGAGGTGTATTCCTCCCTCTTCTTTCAATCATACCTCACACTGCAAGTGCTGTGTGATCTGTAGACTCTAGCCCTCGCTACAGCTTGATTATTTTTTTTTTTCAGCTTGATTATTATCATTACTACTATTACTCCTCCTCCCCTCCTCTTCCTTCCCTTCTTTTTAAAAATTTTTTTGTTTAATAAATTTATTTATTTATTTTTGGCTGCATTGGGTCTTCGTTGCTGTGCGTGGGCTTTCTCTAGTTGTGGCGAGCGGGGGCTACTCTTTCGTTGCGGTGCGTGGGCTTCTCACTGCGGTGGCTTTTCTTTGTTGTGGAGCACGGGCTCTAGGTGCATGGGCTTCGGTAGTTGTGGCCCGTGGGCTCAGTAGTTGTGGTTTGCAGCCTCTAGAGCACAGGCTCAGTAGTTGTGGCGCACGGGCTTAGTTCCTTCGCGGCATGTGGGATCTTCCCGGACCAGGGCTCGAACCCATGTCCCCTGCATTGGCAGGTGGATTCTTAACCACTGCGCCACCAGGAAAGTCCCTTTTTTTAAAATTAAAAAAAATTTTTTTTATAAATTGAGTTAGTTAGTTTTGGGTGTGTTGGGTCTTTGTTGCTTCGCGCAGGCTTTCTCTAGTTAGGGCGAGCGGGGGCTTCTCATTGCGGTGGCTTCTGTTGTTGCAGAGCACGGGCTCTAGGTGTGTGGGCTTCAGTAAGTTGTGGCTCTGCGGGCTCAGTAGTTGCAATGTGCAGGCTCAGTAGTTGTGGCGCATGGGCTTAGTAGCTCCGCGGCATTTGGGATCTTCCCGGACCAGGGCTCGAACCCGTGTCCCCTTCCTTGGCAGGCGGATTCTTAACCATTGCGCCACCAGGGAAGTCCTCCTTCCCTTCTTACATCAACCCTCAGTGTCTCTGTGGTAGAACGAGCTAGGCTTGACCTCATGAAGCCTTAGAAACTGCCCTTTACCATCTTTTGGCCTTGATGTTCTTGAAATGACTATCTTTCCGCTTCTAAGAAGACACTATCTTCAGACTGAAGATTTTCTTGGATTCTCAGCTGCTTTGTTTGGTGACTGGTTATAAGGGCTACAATGGTAAAATTAGGAACATTGAAATTACATTTGAAGTGTAAGGAGTCTACATTTTTCCAAAGTTGTATTCCACTATTTTTTTTTTTCAAAACAGAGCATTGGGAAGAAAAATTCCCCCATATGACAGGAATATTTGTGTGTGAGGCTAATCTCAAACAATTTACCTGTTTTTGAAAACTCAATTTCTGAAAAGTCTGATAGGCAAGGCTAACTGTTAAGACTCTTTTCATCATTTTTGGATGAATTTATACCTGGGCTTAGGGCACCAGAGCATGTGTGACATTTATTAATATATCTCATATTGATGTAAGATTTTCAATAACTTTGTCATATGTTACTTTGGGTTGGGGTAACCAACACAGAATTGTCAACTCAGTTAAAAAATGACTACATTTTGCGTGACATTCAAAAGGGAAGGAGAAAAACATTTTTCATTTAGTGGCTGTGGAAGTTATTTGTGTGGAGAATGCCCTGTTTCCCTGCATTTCTAAACCGAGTGATAAATCTGCATGGTTTTCCAGCTGTCACAGTGATCATCAATAAAAGGCACATGGTCCCTTTGTCCAAGTAGCTGCGTCTGCTTGAAACTTTAATAGTACTATTTTATTAGCCAAACAGCTTCAAGTCTTTCTCTTAGAGAACAGTTATATTTTATTGAGAATAATTGTGCTGCCAGGTAATGGAGAATAAACACTAAACACTGATGCTATCATGCTCTTGACTTGTCTAATTTTCCTGGTTCATAATGCATTGTGGCTAGACTGATGAAATCAAACCGTTAATGGTAAATTACCTGTCAGACTGATTTGTCTACTCTGTTCATTTTCTTTGGTGAAAATACGGCTCAGGGTGTGTGTGTGTGTGTGTGTGTGTGTGTGTGTGTGTGTGTGTGTGTGTGTGTGTGTGTGTGTGTGTGTGTGTGTGTGTGTGTATGTGTGGTGGTTTAATTTCCTTGAGCTTGAGGTAGGAGTTGGAAATGTCTCTTTGCAGAAAGTAAACTTAGTATGTTTATATTTAAAATAAAATATCTACCCACTCATAACCTACATAGATGTAGGCATTTACTGTTTGGAATTGTTCATAGTAATTAATTTTAGGGTCCTAGAAAACAATAGTGGAAACTCTTCTGGTTGTCACTCTTTAAAAAAAAAATTAAAAAAAATTTTTTTCTGGTTGTCACTTGTTACCCCCAAGACGCACTGAATGCAGAGGGTTCTTCTGCTCCTTGGGTGATGGACATTGAAAAAAACTTTGCCATAAACACAGGAAGGCCTTCGAAAGAGCAAAATGGAAACTAAACTAATTCCAAAGTGGACGAGGTGTGGTTCTGTTCAAACTTAGGAAACAGGGCTTTTGGATCTGGAGACAATGGCAAAAATTGAAAGCTGGTTTTTGTCTTAGGTTGAAAAATCACTTTTAGAAAACCTTTTGTAAATTGAAAAAGAACTTCCTTTGGTATCACCGTCTCCTTGCACGATCTTTTAGACACTCAAGGGCTGCTTGAACACGCCTGTGAGTGGAAGGCAGGGTGAGTGATCGTGAACTGAAGCAGATCTGGGGCGACCTGAGGCCGGTGGCCCCCTTCACCAAAGTCAGGGAGATGCTCTGCAGACCTGGGTTTCCCCAGGAGATCTGGGTTCTTGCCCAGCTGCCCTTATACTGGGGAATGCTGTGCTCTGGTGACTACACTTCTAGTGAATTTGGGAGGGACATGGAAAGCAGAGACCCTCTGGCGTTCCCTCCTTGATTCCAGCCAACTAGTCAGTTCCAGAGCAGCTCTGGGCGAGGGGGAGCTTGGAGAATACCCCGAGGCTGGGGGTCAGGAGAGTGCAGGCGCTGGGATCAGAGAGACCTGAGTTCCGATCCCGTATTTCTCAGCTGGAGTCAAAGCAAATTTCTTGAACTTCTAAGAACTTCAATTTCTTCATATATAGAATTCAGACAATCACACCTTCTTTGCAGCTTTTAAGACAAGGATTAAATGAGAAAATGTCTTGGAAGCACCTTGCATAGTGTCTGGTTTACAGTAAGTGCCTAATCAGTGTTAATCACAGAGCAAAATATGATATTACTCCAGCTGCAATCCTGTAATAAAACTTACATTTTTCATATATTGCGTTTTATTTGGTCCTTATAAGAACCCCGGGAATTGTGGTGTTTAACAGACATCCTTGCAGTTTAAGATGACACTTTTAAAATAAAATTCTCTGCTAATGATAACTTGAGCCCTGCCACTCCATGGAGACCCGGCAGGACCTGTAGGATCTTATGTGCAATTGACATTTTCTATTGCAATTTTGTTCCTGTTTATTTTTCGATTTTTCTTTTTGTTTCACTGGAGAGGAAAGATGACACTCAGTTTTAAATGTTAAAAGAGTACAAGTTGCTTTGCTACAATAAAACTAAATGTGTACACACAAATATAAGTCACGTTATTCCATTATACGAGAAGGGAAACCAAATTTCAGAAAGATCAGTGGCTGACGAAGGTCATAAAACAAGTGGCAAAGTTGGGACAAACCCCAAGTCTTCTGAGCTATTTGTTCAAAAACAATTTTGAGTCCATCCAATGTGTTAGACACTGGAATTATGATGAATATTACCAGGTATAGTTCCTGCTGTCAGGGTGTTTATAGTCTAGTGAGGGATAGAGATATTAATTGAATGATCCCACTAATAAAAGTATAATTCAAAACTGATTTAAGTGCTCTGAAAGCAAGGAACCAGGTTTATAAAAGTGTATTTAAAAAGGGGTTTAGGCTTGGGGTCAGAGCAAGCTTCCCTGAGGAAATGCCTTTGGGGCTGAGGTCAAAAGGATGAGTAGGGTTGCTGGTGGCAGAGAGAATGTCCAGCCCACGTGGGGGCCAGGGCGAGAGAGCAGCGGACTCCCAGGAAACGGGAGGAAGCAGAGCTGTGACGGAAGAGGGAGAGGGGTCAGAGGGGGTATGGAGGGGGTGATGGGGAGGCCGTCACGCTGGCGGCGTGGTGGGCGTGGCTGCTAGCATACCTTGACCTGTACCTGCGGAGCAGGCCCATCTGGGACCCTCTGACACACATGCTGGGCTCGAGTTTCCCTGTGAATCTAGGCTGTAAATTCAGTCTAGCGCCAGTGGCCAGGCCTGGGTCGTCCGCTTTCCTTGCCAGCTGCCAAGGCCATTGTCATATGGGCCCCGTGGTGAGTGTGCTTCCGGGGGTGGAGAACGGGTGCAGCCCCGGGGTAGGCCTCCCTGCGGGAAGGGTCTTCTGCTGGGCGCCCTATCACGGTGTGCGTGGGGGAGGCAGGCTTCGGTTTCTGTTTCTTTGCCCCAAGGGGCTGTTAAAGCTAAAACCCATCAGTTTGCCCATTTTAGCAGCAGCCGTTAGGGTAAAAGCAGCCGAGATGCTTGGAAATCTGTCTCCTTGCAGGAGTCAGAAGTCCACCCGACGCTCTTGCCGGCTGCCCCACTCCCAGCCTGTGGACGCCTGCAGCAACCTGGGAGTGATGCGGGTTTTTTTCCGCTGCAGAGTTAAGTAACTGAAGAATTTTTTTTTAATTGTGGTAAAATATACATAAATGGACCATTTTAAGTGTACAATTCAGTGGCATTAAGTATATACACAATTCTGTGCAACCATTACCACTATCCATTTCCAGAACTTCTTCATCATCCCAAATAGAAACTCTGTCCCCATTAAACAATAACTCCCCATTCCCCCTCCCCCAGCCCCTAGTAACCCCTCTGGGTTTCTGTATGACATTGACTACTCCAGGTGCCTAGTATAAGTGGAATTGTATAATACTTGTCCTTTTTTTTTTGTGGTACGAGGGCCTCTCTTTTGTGGCCTCTCCCCTTGCGGAGCACAGGCTCTGGACGCGGAGGCTCAGCGGCCATGGCTCACGGGCCCAGCTGCTCTGCAGCATGTGGGATCTTCCCGGACCGGGGCACAAACCCGTGTCCCCTGCATCGGCAGGCGGACTCTCAACCACTGAGCCACCAGGGAAGCCCTTACTTATCCTTTTTTTTTTTTTTTTTTTTTTTACTTATCCTTTTTTAACTGGCTTATTTCATTTATCATAACCTCGAGATTCATCCATGTTGTAACGTGTGTCAGAATTTACTTCCTTTTTATGGCTGAATAATATTCCATTGTATATACACCATCTGTTGTTTATCCATTCATCCACTGATGGACACTTGGATTGTTTCCACCTTTGGCTGTTGTGAATAATGCTGCTATAAACACGAGTGTACAGGTGTCTGAGTCCCTGCTTTCAATTCTTTTAGGCATATGCCTAGGAGTGGAATTCCCGGGTCATATAGTAATTCTGTGTTAACTTTTTGAGGATCTGATCGTGTATGTTTTTCATTGAAGTACAGTTGATTTACAACATTGCGTTATTTTCAGGTGTACAGCAACGTGATTTCGTTTTACATATATATGTATACATCTATAGTCTTTTTTTCAATTCTTTTCCATTATAGGTTATTACAAGATATTGAATGTAGTTCCCTGTGCTACACAGTAGGACCTGTTGGTTATCTATTTTATATATGGTAGTTTGCATCTGTTAATCCCAAACTCCCAATTTATCCCTCCTCCCTCCCCTTAACTGTAAGTTTGTTTTCTGTGTCTGTGAGTGTGTTTCTTTTTTGTAAATAAGTCCATTTGTACTATTTTCTTAGATTTCACATATGAGTGATATCATATTATATTTGTCTTTCTTCATTTAGTATGATAATCTCTGGGTCCATCCATGTTGCTGCAAATGGCATTATTTCATCATTTTTTACGGCTGAGTAATATTCCACTGTATATATGCACCACATCTTCTTTATCCATTCATCTGTTGATGGACACAGGTTGCTTCCATGTCTTCGCTATTGTAAATTGAATCATATATTTCTTGAAGTCAGTTTTTCTGACATGAACTCCATGCCCTGGGCTCCTCCTAGCACAGCTCCTCAAGGCTGATCCTCTCTGCAACAGTGTCCTGCCTGTGTGGTCCTGTAACGCCTACACTGGCCCTGTGACCACACAGACTTAGGTGCATCTCCTGGGGTTTCCAGCAGGGCGAGGTCTGTGTCTACTGGACACGGTGCCTGGCAAGCTGAATGAATTCTCTTTGACGGCTATTTTATACTCTCCCTTTCAAGGGTTGTGGCTTTGGAACACGGCCTCTGAGAACTGTTTCCCCGTCAACTAGACTTAGTGCGGACGCAGCTAGATCTGAGTGCTCTGAGCTCAGCCCTGCCCTGACTCTGGCCCCATGGACACGGCAGCCTTGGGTCTGTCCTGGCTTCTAAGGGTGCGGGCAGAGGGTGCAGCAGGGTGCCCCGAACTGAGGCACGTGCCGGTGCTGGGCACCACTCGCTGGCCGGGGCTGGGAGCTCGGCTGGCCTGGCCCTCTGGGCTCAATGCTGCTCCAGGCTCCTGGGAGCACAAGGGCTTATGCCATCTCTCCAGAGGCCAGATCTGGAAACAATGGACCAGTCTTCTCTTTATTCCCCTTAGGGGTTTTCCCCATTTAAAAAATGATGGTAAAGTTCACAGAACATAAAAGCTACCATTTTAACCCTTCAGTGTCCAGCTCAGCAGTGTTAGTGCACTCACAGTGTTGTGCAACTTTCCCATCCGTTTTGGAAAGATCTTTATTTGTGCTCAGTAGAGGTTTTGCCTTTCTAAATGCTAAAGGGTTTCACGTGAAGGAGGCAGAGTGCCTCCCAGAGTGTGTGGCTCACTGGGCTGGTGAAGAGAGCATGTGGGCCACAATGGGCAGGGCGCCTTCCCTGGGCTCCTGTCACCCAGTCCTGCCTCCCCCCCACACACACTTTGTTTGCACAGTATTGGAAGTCGGTGTTCACCTCCCAAGGCTTCAGCATCGTTGAGAGGCTGCAGGAACAGTGCTGCTCTGTGAATAGTAGTGATTAATTCCCACTTTTGTCTGCAGGAGGTGGTGAGGGTTAGTTGAGCCATGGCAAAACTGAAGAGCTGGAGCTGAACGCGTTCTCATTTTTACCAAACAGTCACTATTTTAAGCTGAAAACCCGTTAGCTTTTATTTCAGTGTCATTGTTTCAGCGCGCAAGGGCCATTTCAGAAATTAAGCCGCCGCAAAGCAGAGCCTTGTTGCCTCGGGCTCTGGGAGGCCACCGAGGCGCCTGGGTCCTGCTCGCAGCTTCATCCTTAACCTTGGGCATGTGACATCTCTGCAGCTCAGGTCTCCTCTTCTGCAAAATGCAGGAAGTAGGCTCAGTGCCTGCCGGGGTCTCTCCCCGCTCCGAGGTGCTGGGACCATCTTCCTTCCCACCATCAGGGGGAATCTCTGCACAGTTGTGGACTCAGAACTGGAGGAGCTGGAAGGGTCAGAAAGGACTAATCCTGAGCCCATTTTGTAGATGAGTTCATTGTGGTTCTCGGGGAGAAGTGCCTTTTAGCTGCAGCAGATGCAGGAGCAGAAGCAAACGCCCAGAGGGAACAAGCACACCTTCTCCCTGGCAGCTGCAGGACTGTCTGCACCAGGTGGGGCAGCTCTGGGCCCAAGTTGGCTGCCCTAGGGATTCTGTTACCAAACCGAACTTGGGTCCACTTGCCCTCGGCACAGCAAAGCCAATTTACTGACACCGGGTTGGGGTGAAGCAAGGTATAGTATTTATTGCAGGCATCAAACAAGGAGAATGGGCAGCTCATGATCAAAAGATCCAAACTCCCTGATGATTCTCAGGGGAGCGTTTTTAAAGGTCACATTTGGGGGGAGGGCTGCAGGATGCATGACTTCCTTCTGATTGGTTAGTGGTGAGGTAACAGGGCGATGTTGCAGGAATCTCAATCATCAGCCAGTTCCAACCAGTCTGGGGTCTAGTGCTTGTGGTCAGCATCCTCCCCTTGGGGGCAGGGTGTCCTTAGTTCCTAAAGAACAACTAAAAGGTACCCACCAGATTGTTACCCACATCCCTGGAGGAGGAACTAGGACCCTGTTTTGTTTCTTTTTGGCTGCGCTGCACAGCACGCAGGATCTTAGTTCCCTGACCAGGGATTGAACCCGTGCCCCCTGCAGCGGAAGCACGGAGTCCTAACCACTGGACCGCCAGGGAATTTCAAACTAGGACTCTGTTTTATCCCTGAACCATTGTTGTTACTTTTCTTTTTTTTTTCAAATAAATTTATTTATTTTATTTGTTTCTTTTTGGCTGCGTTGGGTCGTCGTTGCTGCACATGGGCCTTCTCTCATTGTGGTGAGTGGGGGCTACTCTTCGTTGTGGTGGCTTCTCTTGTTGCAGAGCATGGGCTCTAGGCACTCTGGCTTCAGTAGTTGTGGTGCATGGGCTTAGCTGTTCCGGGGAGGACGTGGGATCTTCCCCAACCAGGGCTTGAACCCATATCCCCTGCATTGGCAGGCGGATTCTTAACCACTATGCCACCAGGGAAATCCCTGTCATTACTTTTCTTGTTTAACTGCTTTTCCTTTCTCTCTGCATTCCCTCGCCTCTCTAATTAGTAACTGCTTAAATCTGCTCTTTGGAACGCAGGGAAGGCCTAGGAGACTAAAGCCTTTTTCTACAAACAAGAAATGGAGAAGCAGAGGGGCTTTTGTAGGCAGGAGGGCCCCGAGGGGTCCTGCTTGTTTTCAGTCCCGCCTTTCCTTTGACACTCCTCTGTCCTGAGGGGAGCTTGTGTAGGACAAGAAGGGGAATAAAGTTTTGGATAGAGAGGGTAATCATGAACACAGCAGAGGAACTCCGTTTTAGGGGGACTCGGGTTCAGTTCAGAGCCCCGGGATTCTCCCAGGGGCTCAGGACTGGGAGACTGGGGACCCCTGAAGTTCTCACTCCACCTCTGCCCTCAGGGCCCTGTTCTCAGTGTTGAAGGACAGCCACTGACCCCTTCTTCCTTTTCCCCGTCTTTTCTTAGGCAGGAAGCCTGTTTGGGCCCCAGGTTTGCAGGAGCCTTCCCAGGACCTAGGCCTGATGTTGATTTATGGGGACACGGCTCCCCTGTGTGTGCTGGGCAGCATCCCTTAACGGGATCTGTCACCTTCCCTAACCGCCACGCATCTGGGGCCAGAGCAGCTGCCTCTGTGCCTTTGTCTCTGCTCTCACCCGCCCAACAGCAGTGGCCCCTCTCCTCCCGCCTGCCCGGAATGAGAGCTCAGGGCCCTGCCCACCAAGTGCTCGCGGTACACACGGTTTACATGCTCACGGTACACACAGTTTACGAGAGTGACGGTAAGCAAGTGTCCTTTGTAAACAGAGAGTCGTGGGTGGTAGCATTAGCTCTTCAACATCATAATCAACTCTCCTGGTGGCCTCTTACATTTGTGTGAGGCTTTTCTTCTCCATGAAATAGGAGGAGGCCCCAGAGCTGGTGAGAGTGGGGAGCACATGTGTGGCCTTTGGTGCCTCAAACTAAAGTGCAATCCCTAGCTCGGGCTGCTGAGAATCTGGGTCCCCCTCAACACACACTTGGACGTGCACTCACAGACACACACATGCACACACACACTGCCACACACACTCACAGATGCATACATGAACACACACATTCACATATGCACACACACGCACACACACATTCACACATGCACACCCCACACACATGCAAACACACACACATTCGCATATGCACACACACACATTCACATATGCACACACCCACATGCACATACACACGCATTCACATATGCACACCCCACACACATGCACACACATGCAAACACACACACATTCGCATATGCACACGCACACACACTCACATTCACATATGCACACACACCCACAATGCACACACACATGCAACACCCACATTCACATATGTACACACACACCCACACATTCACATATGCACACACACACACTCACCCACACACATGCACACACATTCACATATGCACACACACATGAATACACCCCCCCACATTCATATACGCACACACTCATACATGCACACACCCACACACGTACACATACACACTCCCTCGCGTGTATCTCAGTGGGCTGAGCTGGGGGCCCAGGAAGCTGGTTCGTCAGCCATGTGGGTTCATGGCAGACTCAGTTGTATTTCCCTGCATCCCGGCCCCCTCCTCCTGTCAAATCTCAGAGGAGATCAGGTATGGACTGGGAAGGCCTGGTCCGGGGACTTCGGTGCTCGCAGCCCCGCCTGGGTCTGGGTGGGGAGTGAAGTCCCACCAGGGGGACGGGGTGTCTCTGAGAGCTATGTGCCCAGCTGCTGGCCCCGGTGGCCTCGTGCCACATAGGCCGATCTGCCCCGTCCTCGGTGGGTGCCAGAGTGTACCTTGGGACAGAGTTCACGACAGACACCCCAGTGACCTGCCTGCCGACTGGTCGGAACTCCAGCTGCACTGCCTCAGAAATGGACTGCAGGGTCCCCAGACACACACGTGGGGCTCGCAGGTCCAGCTTCCCACTTCCGGGCTGTGAGGCGTCGGGCAATTTATTTATTCAGCTTCCCTGAGCTTGTTTCCTCATCTGTAAAAGTGAAGATGAAAGAGCCCACCTGGCCCGGGCTGTTGATGGGATTAAAGGGCAGCACGTGTGTAAAGGGCCTGTCGTCTGGGGCTCAATACCCAGCAGGTGCAGGCAATAACATCTTCAATTCCTCGCCTCTCTGGGCAGAGGCTTTGCCCCGCGAGCAGGCTGCCGGGCCCAGCGCTGGTTTCCGCGGCGGGGCCCATGGAGCCTCAGCTTTTAGGTGAGAGTCTGAGAGGGAGCAAGCCCAGGCCTTGGGGCGGGGGCGGAGACGGCACCCAGGGCCCCCGGCTCACCCGCTTTGTCCCCCGGTCTCCGCGCTCCGGTGGGCGCGGGGTCTGAAGCCACCGGGATGTGCGGTCAGTCCCGGGTCACCCCAGGGATGTGCGCTGGGCCCCTGCCAGCCCTGGAAGGCCTCCCAACGCGGAGGTCAGGACGGAGGCCGGGGGCTCGCACCGGCTGCTCCAGGCCACCTGGGCGGGAGGCCAAAGCCAGCCCGGCTGGAGCGGGGGCAGGCGGGACCGAAGGGCTGAGCAGGCCCGGCGGGGAGCAGGGAGTGTGGCACCGCAGCCCTGGGCCAACGGCCTAATGTTCCCCAGGTGCTGGCGCCTCATGTCTGCGTCGGTTGTGAAGACCGTCTCTCTCCTGACCCAGCACCCAAACCACGTTGTCGGACATGCGAGGCCACGACGTGAAGTCTGGTGAGGTCCCCTTGGAAGAACCGTGTTAGAATAACACAGGTCGTTGCTAAGACCAAGCTGACAGGCAGTCTACCGCCGGGGACGGGGCGGGAAGCTGGGAAGTGGGCCGCCGCCCTGTGCTCGCCCTCCGCCGGCACCTGGTACCCGGCCGGGCTTCGCGCAGCTCCTGGCTCACGGCCTGCCCTCGTTAAGCCGAGTCCTGACTGCAGCCCCCCATCTCCCATCCCCCAAGCACAGAAGCACAGCTCTGCTGCTGTGTCCGCTCCCTCGCTTCCAGGAGGACGTGGGCACCCCGCACCCACTTACCTCGAGGGGGCAGGCAGACACAGGTGGTGACAGCGTGAAGCATTTGCTCCCTGCCGTGTACGTGAATAAATGTCACGTGTGTGTATACACTTTTTTCGTTTTATTTTAAAATTTATTTTATTTTTATTCATTTATTTTACGCCAGTGTGTCATTTTCATTGGCCCATTTCTGAACTTCACGGCCAGTAAAGTGGATCCCTTGGTTGGTATGGTTGTCCCAGGGGTCCTATATGTCGTGCACAGCTGTTCTAGATGCTGAATAGTGGTTTTTTGCATTGCTCGACAACTCGAGTAGGCCTTTTATAATGTCTCCCACCAGCTACGATGCTTTATGGACCACATGTGGCTGCTGTTCCACCACACTGCATTGCTGCTCTGCCCCTTCCACAGCTGGGAACAGAAGCCCAAGGGTAGTCTTATTACTTTGCCATTGCCACAGGCCTGGGCCAAACCCTTCCAGGTAACTGGCCATGTCCAATTCACAGGCCTGTCCCTGAGTTAATGTCCCTAAAGCCTGTGTCTGTAGTTGTTTAGGGCTGGTGGCTTGGGAGTATGCTTGTCCTTCGTAGATAATTCAGGTCCTTGCGTTCTGTCTGTGTTCACCAGCCATCCCCGTGCAGTCAGATGAGCCACGAGGATGGGGCTTCTACTTTTAAACTGGAAAGAGACTGAATTTAACAGGATATCATCGATATTATATAGGTGATTTACAATGTTGTGCTCGTTTCTGGTATACAGCAAAGTGATTCAGTTATATATTGATATATATATATTCTTTTCATATTCCATTATTGTTTATTACAAGATATTGAATATATCAATAGTTCCCTGTGCTATACAGTAGGACCTTGTTTATCCATCCTATATATAATAGTTGGCATCTGCTCATCCCAAACTCCTAATCCATCCCTCCCCCACCCCCCCTCCCCTTGGCAACCACAAGTCCGTCCTCTATGTCTATGAGTCAGTTTCTCTTTCATAGATAAAAGTCAGTTTCTCTTTCATTTGTGTCATATTTTAGACTCCATATATAAGTGATATCATGTGGTATTTGTCTTCTCTTTCTGACTTCACTTCGTATGATAATCTCTAGGTCCATCCATGTTGCTGCAAATGACATTATTACATTCTTTTTTATGGCTGAGTAGTATTCCATTGTATATATGTACCACATCTTCTTTATCCATTCATCTGTTGATGGACATTTATGTTGTTTCCATGTCCTGGCTATTGTGAATAGTGCTGCTTATGAACATAGGGGTGCATGGATCTTTTCGAATTATAGTTTTGTCTGAATATATGCCCAGGAGTGGGATTGCTGGATCATATGGTAGCTGTACTTTTAGTTTTTTGAGGAACTCCATACTGTTCTCCATAGTGGCTGCACCAATTTACATTCCCACCAACAGTGCAAGAGGGTTCCCTTTTCTCCACACCCTCTCCAGCATTTGTTATTTGTAGACTTTTTAATGATGGCCATTCTGACTGGTGCGAGGTGATACCTCATTGCAGTTTTGATTTGCATTTCACTAATAATTAACAACGTTGAGCATCTTGTCATTGGCCATCTGTATGTCTTCTTTGGAGAACTGTCTATTTAGGTCTTCTGCCTATCCTTTTGAGTGGGTTGTTTTTTGTTACTGAGTTGTATTAGCTCTTTGTATATTTTGAAAATTAAGCCCTCATTGATTGCATCATTTGCAAATATTTTCTCACAGTCCATAGGTTGTCTTTTTGTTTTGTTTATGGTTTCCTTTGCTGTGCAAAAGCTTATGGTTTGATTAGGTCCCATTTGTTTATTTTTGCTTTTATTTCTATTGCCTTGGGAGACTGACCTAAGAAGACATTGGTATGATGTTATGTCAGAGAATGTTTTGCCTATGTTCTCTTCTAGGAGTTCTATGGTGTCGTGTCTAACATTTAAACCTTTAAGCCATTTTGAGTTTATTTTTGTGCATGGTATGAGGGTGTGTTGTAACTTCATTGATTTACGTGTGGCTATCCAGCTTTCCCAACACCACTTGCTGAAAAATGTTTTTTCACCATTGTGTATTCTTGTCTCCTTTGTCAAAAATTAATTGATCGGGGCTTCCCTGGTGGCACAGTGGTTGGGAGTCCGCCAGCCGATGCAGGGGACCCGGGTTTGTGTCCCGGTCCGGGAAGATCCCACATGCCACAGAGCGGCTGGGCCCGTGAGCCATGGCCGCTGAGCCTGCGCATCCGGAGCCTGTGCTCTGTAACAGGAGAGGCCACAGCAGTGGGAGGCCCACGTGCCACACACACACAAAAAATTAATTGATCTTAGTTGTGTGGGTTTATGTCTGGGCTCTCTGTTGTGTTCTGTTGATCCATATTCTGTGTTTGTGCCAAGACCATGCTGTTTTGATTACTGTGGCTTTGTAGTATGGTCTGAAGTCTGGAAGGGTTATGTCTCCAGCTTTGTTTCCTTTCCTCAGGATTGCTTTGGCAATTCTGGTTTTTTATGGTTCCTAAAATATAAATTTTAGGATTATTTGTTCCAGTTCTGTGAAAAATGACATGGGTAATTTGATAGGGATCACATTAAATCTGTAGATTGCTTTGGGTGGTATGGCCATTTAACAATGTTAATTCTTCCAGTCCAAGAGCATGGGATACCTTTCCATTTCTTTGAATCATCTTGAATTACACTTTTATATACAAAATAAAATTATTGTGTATATCCTGTTTTTGAACCTGATCTTTTCCATTTAGCATACTGTGACTCTGTTTCTGTATCTTTGTATATAGTCTTCTATAACATAATTTTTAAAAACTGCAAAGTATTCCCTTGTGGTCTCTCCAAAGTGAGGCACATGCAAGACAGTCCCCTGGGGTGAGGGAAGAAAATGTTGCAACTTCCTCTGCTATTTATTTTTATCCCCAAATAAGCTGATGTCTGGACTCACCATGGTGCTGCATGCAGTCTGTGAGCCTGATGGTACCAGGTGGTGCCCATGGTCCTGGGGGAGGCTGTTCGGGGTGGGGAACCCCACAACTTTCTTTGCTTTTAGCAAACTGCAATTTACTGCAGTTTTTGATTTTTGGTTAGAGAGATCTCCAGATCATACTCTTTAATAACTGTCACAAAATGGACAGATGGCTGAAAAAGCTGCCTGCAAAGAAAATGTAGAAAGTGAGAGGAAAACAAGAAGATAACAGAATAGGTTCTTCAGTGTCTGGTATGAGCTTGTCATAGTTCTTGTTAGATGTAAGAACACCACCAACATAAACAGACCTGAAAATAAGTCAGCCTCAAACGTATCAACGTTTTGAGAGAATAATGGATATATTAGCCATTCCGTTTGTAATGGCCTTACTCTAAGTGTACCTTGAGAGCTAATAAGAATATCACCATAGGCAGGACATTAAAAAAAAAAAAGGCATTGAGACTATAACGACAAATTTCACCATTTTCCACCGATGTTTAAAGACAAGAAATATTTCTGAACTTATACGTTTTGACTCAACTACTACTAATAAATGTTTAGAAGCTTAAAAGCCACTTACCAGGGTAAAACTGGCCAAAATAACACGTGGGGAAAATGTGGGGATGAACTTAAATGTAGTTTTTGCCAGAAAATACTACTGGATGATGCATAGAAAGCAGTTGCTGAATATTTGGAGAAACAAGTATTCGAACACACAACACAGTGTGGAAGTTTTGCTCTAGAGGTGGATGAAATCTCACACGTTTTCAACATGATTCGGTTACAGCATTTGCTGAGTTCTGTTTCAAAAACAAAACACATGAAGTATGTTTTTGTAAGCCAGTACAAGAAGGATAACTGAAGGATATATAGTCTCAATATTAAATACTGTTTGCGATAATGGTTAAGAACAGCAACAAAAAATGTTGTTCTTATACATAGGTAAAAGAGCAGATAGAAAATAGAGCGCCCGCTTTTTAAAAAAAAAATTCATTTATTTAATTAATTTATTTTTTGGCTGCATTGGGTCTTTGTTGCTGCTCGCGGGCTTTCTCTAGTTGCGGCGAGCGGGGGCTACTCTTTGTTGCGGTGCATGGGCTTCTCGTTGGGGTGGCTTCTCTTGTTGCGGAGCACGGGCTCTAGGCACATGGGCTTCAGTAGTTGTGGCAGGCAGGCTCAGTAGTTGTGTCTCGCAGGCTTTAGAGTGCAGGCTCAGTAGTTGTGGCGCACGGGCTTTGTTGCTCCACGGCATGTGGGATCTTCCTGGACCAGGGCTCGAACCCATGTCCCCTGCATTGGCAGGTGGATGCGATTGTTATGGCAGGTGGATGGCAATGTTATGCAATTTTATTGCTGGAAAAAATGCAGTTATATATAAATACTCTCATATTTGCTCAGTTTAAAATGTGGAAACAGAAATTTCTAACTCGTTGAAAGATTTTCCCATGAAAGTTTTCGTGTTTTGGATGCATTTGTTAGAAGTATTAAAAAAATGTAGGATGGATTAATTGACATCATAGAAATGGAAAATTTACTTAGCCCCATTCCAGAACAAATCTCTGTATGCTTAGGAGATGAGAACGAAAAATTAACTGATTTATTGTGTGCCCAATTATGCCTTCCTCCTATTTGTATCTGCCTTCATAAAAGATTACTTTCAATCATGGCAGCTTTATAACCAAGCAGAGAAATATATTGAACTTTCAACAGTTGCATCACAAAGTGGTAATTACGACGATTGAGCATGTCCCAAATCACTTGCTCTCTCAAAGCCTAAACATTGCTGTGGTATTAATGAATAAAATAAAAATTAAAATATTGCTTAGAATGCCCATATTGTATGTTTTTAAATGCACATAACATGTGTAGTACCACAGTACCCATACACAACTTATTATAAATAAATACACATTTATTTATCAGGATGTGCTCTCAAACATTATGTTTGCTAGGGGTCTGTAGCTGTTGACTCAAAGTAGAAGAGACCATTCAATCCTCTCTGATTGGGCACGTAGGTTGTTTCCCATTTTTTCTGTTTGCCACATTCCTGGCTTATTTTTCTGGGGATGGATTCCTAGAACTGGAAGTGCTTATTCAGAGACCCTATCCATTTTCAGGGAGTATTTTATATTTATTTATTTATTACAAATTGCCGGCAGAGACGGAGGAAATCCACAGTATCCGATGTGCCCACAGGCACCCATGAGAGTGTTTCTCCCCAGCCCTGGTGGAGGAGAGGACCGTGGTCTGTCTCAGGCAGTCGTGGAGCCCAGGGGCCCCAGAGAAGGCAGCTCTGGGCAGGGAGCCTGGGTGACCTCAGACAACGGCCACCGAGAGCAGCGTTTGCCTCAGGCCCTTCCTCTCTGCCAGGATGAGCTTCCTGGGGACTTAGCGGTCCAGCTCCAGGTGGTCAGGGGGGCGGGTGCCGGCTGGTGCGGGGATGTGGTCACCTCCCTCAGAGGCGGGAGTGGGGTCAGCCAGTGAGGTTCTGTTTCTGGAAACTGTCTGTGGGATGATGACTGTTTACACGCTGCGGTGTCCAGGGATCAAACGCAGGGGGAAAGAAGCCTCCTGCACTCAGACCATGTGGAAAGCATTTCTCCCTCACAGGAGAACAAAAGCAACCTTGCCGAGGACGTGGGGCCCTGGCTGTCTGTCTGTCTGTCTGTCTCTCTCCCTCCCTCCCTCTCCCTCTCTCCCTCTCCCTGTCTTTTTGCCAACAGAGCAGAGTGGGACTTCCCACCAGAAACCGAAAAGGCCGATTTCGCAAGCAGGGTGGCCTCCCGGCAAAGTGCTGGCATTTTCTTCTCCGTTTCTGGGTAGCCTAAGTCGGCACATTGCTCCACGTCAAGCTCGTTTCTCCCTCTGGAGGCCCAGACCCCACGAAGGAACAGCCGGTCCGACGCAGGGTTCCGACCAACGTATTGAAAGCGGCTCCTGGTGGAAGGTGTCAGCCTCACCCATGGCAGGCGCCTGGGGGCCTGGATCCCCTGCGCAGGGGCAGCCTGGGCCGTGGGGGACGATGGCGCGGTCAGGGAGCCTTTGGCACCGACCCTCAGCACTCTGGCACCCACCTGTGTGCAGGGAGGGTGCTTGGGGATCCGAGGGCCAGCCTTGAGGTTGGGATGGGGGTGGATTCTGCTTCCACCTTGTCTCTGGCCTCACGGGGAGCCCTGACCTGGGGTCTCTGCAGCCACACCCCCTTCTTCCTTCCTGGGCTCTCCTAACCCCGCTGCGGCTAGAGGGGACATCTAGGGATGTGGAAAAAGCCTGGGCTCCCAGAGCGGGCTGGATGCAGTTGTGGGGTCTGAAGAGAAGGCGATTTATCTGCCCACTGGGCGCAAAGCACCTGGGGAGATTTTGACGCTTGCTTCGGGCCATTTACGTAGCCTGTCTCCAGGCAGCCAAAGAGCCTGGAAGGCAGACTGAGCGCTGTCCCAGAATAAGCAGGCGGCGCTTAAGAGGTGAGATCAATCTCTCCGCTGGGGCTCTTGACCCATCCCTCCTCCCCGGGGACCCTTCCCTAGCTACCTCCAGCGCTCCCTCATTCTCTCTCTCTCTCTCTCCCTTCACACGTACACACACACACACACTCTCTCTCTCTCTCCCTCTCTCTCTCTCTCTCTCTCTCTCTCACACACACACACACACACACACACACACACACACACACGTTCCTGCCAGCCAGCCATCTACTTGCTTTTTCATTGGTTCATTCAGCAAACATGACGATGGTTTAAAGCAGAGGGCTCCAATCCACTCACTGCTCACAGGACCTCACAGGCGGGCAGGACTTTGGACAGAATCTAGTTCATAGCTTTGCATAAGAGGTTGATTTACAAACCTGGAGGCCCAAAAGCAACACCCCAAGCTAGACTGGGTGGGATAACCGTCCCCTCCTGGGGCAGATTAAAGTGCAGGAGGGGATGTCTACTCAGGCGGCTGCACGGAGTTCTTCTCGTGCCAAGAAGATTCCTCTCTGGATAATGCTACAGGAGCCCCAGGGCAGGCAGAGCGGGGTTTACAAATGTAAATCAGGCCATGCCTCTCTGCTGCTGAAACCCCCCCCCCCCCCCCCCCCGCAAAGGCTCCCAGTGGTTAAGACTCTGCGCTTCCACTGCAGGGGGCGTGGGTTTGATCCCTGGTCAGGAAGTCTTGCATGCCTCGAGGTGCGGCCAAAAATAAATAATAAAAATTTAAAAAATAAAGAATTCATTGTGCTTAAAATTCCAACTCCTCTGAGTACGAGGCTCTGGGGGATCTTGCCCTGCTTGCTCTGCGCACTTGGCTTCAGCCATGCCTCTCTCTCTGCTCCTGCACCATCCAGCCTGAACCCTTCACGCTGTCCTGTGCCGGGAGCCCAAGCCTGCGCGCTCCGTGAGGCCTGGCCTTGCCTATCTCCTTCGCCAGTGTACCAGGGCCGGCACAGAGCAGGTGCTCGAAGTGTTGTTTAAATGAACGCGCAGTGCCCGTTAGTGACAGGGTAGGCTCTGCTTTGAACCGGGTGGTAAAAGATTTTGGACTTTGTAGGGTGGAAAAGGATGCATCTTATTTTATTTTTCATTTTTGTTTTCTCCTGGAGTCTAGCTGGTTTACAATGTTGTGTTAGTTTCAGGTGTACAGCAAAGTGATATATATACATATATCTATTCTCTTTCAGCTTCTTTTCGAAAGGGATGCCGTTTAGCCCTTTGCCTTTTGTTCTTCTTCCGTTCCTCCTACCCCGCCTCCTCCTTTTGGCTAGACATCACCATCACCTTGCAGCTTTTATGCAGATGGTGAACCAGTCTGGCTGACTGCTGTGTGGCTGTCTCAGAGCAGCCCTGGACAAACCAAGGAGGCACCAGCTTCCTGGAGAAGCTGGATTCCAGGAATTAACCAGAAAACTAGGAGAAACCACGGGAACCCTGGGAAGCGTTTTGAATTGGCGCATGTGATGGGAAGGGAAGAGGCTGCAGCCCGGGTCAGAAGGTGGGCAGAGGCAGCGGGGCAAGAATAGACCTGGAGGCTTCTGAGATTCTCCCCTTGTCTCATGAGTGCTGAGATTGTACTGGAGTTCAAGAAACACCTGTTGCTGGGGTAGAGGAGGTTGTCCGAGACGACAGGGAATGAGGTGGGTTTAGTAAAATAAAGGAATGTATCCTGGGATGGCGGCAAGACTTTGCAGGTACCAAACCCAGTGGATTGTGTTTTGTGGATTTGGGAAGTAAGAGGATCTGCTATACTGCTGAGCTCCATCACTCTGATCTTCAAGGCTTCGAGAGTTTGTGAAAGCAGTTGCAAGTCCTGTAAACCTGAAGCCTTTGTGCTGCAGAATCACTGGAATTTTCAGAGTTTCAGATTGTGGCCAAGTTAAAGGCAGCCTCTTCCTTCTTTTGAAAAGGAATGCACCAGAATCTCAGCTTGGTCCTGGCCTCTGAGGTTCCAGGGCTGGACTGTATGTTGCCAGTTATTACTGGACAGTGTGCAAGGAAGAGGAGGAAGACGAGGGGAGGCACAGCAAAGGGGGGTCCCCGAGTTAAGCAAGCGGCCAGAGCTGTCCACGATGGTGTGGCAGAAAGGACACTGATTTCCACCTGGCCCGGACAGCTGGGCAGCCTTGCACAAGTGCCCTAGCATCTCCGGGCCGCACTCTCCTCATCTGTAAAGCCAGGGGGCTGGACGGGATTGTTTACGGCCGCTGTCGGCTCTGGCATCGGACACTTCTATCAGTCCTCAGCCCAGAGCAGTCCCGGATCTCCTCGGCTTAGATGGGAAATTAATCTCCCTTGCAGATTAAACACCTATCGATTTTTTTTCCTCTGGCAAAGGGGAATGAGACAGCTATTTCTTTTCCTGCAGATAGAAGCAAAGAAAAAAAAGCAAAATTAAATCAGGCTCCCATTCAGTGCTTTCCTGTTCAAGTCTGAACGCTAAGCATCATTGGCTCCCCCCCGGGGGCGGGGGGTGTAACTCAGACTCTGCAGCTCAGAGAAATCTGGAGTTGGAAGGGTCCTGACAGACCATGCAGTCCTTCTCTCTAAGCTGAGGAATCAGAGACCCCCGGATGGGAAGTGACACGGAATCAGGTAGTGATGGCGCCTGAACTCCCGTCTAGAGAGACAGACGTCCAGGATCAGCACAGTCTGTTGGCTCTTCGCACAGACACCTTTCCAGGGCCGGTTACTAGGAGCTGCTCGGACTCTCAGATTGCTCCCTTACATATGGGCGATTAGATAATCTTGCTTGCTTTTTGCTTCTCCAATTGAAGTTTACGTTGACCTCAATTAAGCCATCAGCCTAGGTTTCGTGTACAGAGCGCGGTTTCTGGCCTGAGGGGTCTCTCCACTCTTTGTAGGGAGACGCGGCCGGTGATTGGTGGCTTCGGGGAGCGCCGGGGCGGGCGGCCAGTGGGGAGCGCAGGGAGGCGGGGCTTCCCGGGGCGGGGCGCGCGCGCGGTCGCCGTGGTTATCGCTCCCGCGGCGCCGCGCGGTGGACGCCGGTTCAGTCTCCGCCCCGGTGCCGGGCCGCTTGCAGGAGGCTGAGAGCTCCTCAACGCCGCCCGGACTCTGCAGTGGTTTTAATTTCACGGCTCCGTCCTCGAGTCTGTGCGAGCGCATCTGCATCACGTGCAGGGCTTCCCGACGGGACTCTGATGGTTGTGGCTCGAAGGGAGGCTGCTTCCTCGCAGGGCTCTCCCACCACGGGCCTGGTGGGAGAGCCCTGCGGCGCCTCGGGTGATCCCTGATGGAGCAGAAACACCACCGCTCCCCATGCGAAGGCCGTGGTCGCCCACCGGGACGCCTGCTAGGGATGCGGGGTGGGGCCTCACCTCGAGCCCCGCCCCCACTGCCTCCACCTGTGCTTGCCACGCCCACCCTCCCGCGCGCAGGTGGGCGCTTACTGTCCCGCTCCCCCGGGGGCGGGCGCTGGAGGGACTTGAACCCCGCACCGCGCCGGGACTGAGGCAGTCTTGGGTATTTATCACCCTGCTGATCCCCCGGGCGAGGGCCGCGTCGTCAGACCACCAGGATGCTAAAGGTCAAGGCAATGAACATTCCTCAAGAACGTGGCTTCACAGCTCTTGTTCTCGGGACAAAACCTGGCAGTCAGTACTTAAGGAGAGTTTCCCTCCTATCTTCCGGCCACTGAGAGAATAAAAAACTGAAAATAAAAACGAACCTGTAAGTAGAGTGTAGACGTCAGTCTCCTGTCATCTAGGACCTGTCTTGCATCCTGAGTGAGCACTGATGTGAAGGGAGTTGGTCTGCATCCTTTGCATTCAGAGTTTGTTTTCCCTCAGATTTTTAGAGAATTCCATTTTTTCCACAAGCTCTCATGACACAGTCTAACTTATGAATTGCACCAAGTAGAAAATGGACCCGTTTGACATACATCAATTTTGCAGTTTCAAATTTCACGGAGCTGGAAGGCCAGGAACAAGGTGTGTGAGCCTTTCAGGGCCTTGAACCTCCTCTCGGTCCCACCCTGGG
The DNA here is from genome assembly GCF_039906515.1 of Pseudorca crassidens. Lineage (NCBI taxonomy): Eukaryota > Metazoa > Chordata > Mammalia > Artiodactyla > Delphinidae > Pseudorca > Pseudorca crassidens. Next base: position 195,356,964 of record NC_090296.1, read on the forward strand.
AAAAAATGTGCTTTCATCATTACTTCTGTGCTCGAAAACCTAAGCTGATGCCCGGTTTTGCCCTCAAGTACTAAGAACACTAAGGGCTGCCTCTACCACCTGAGGCTCTAATGAAACCAAGCAGATGTGCTGTGTTGTCCCACGTCCAGACTCAGCCCCGCCCGGAGTCCCTTCCTTTCCTCATCTGATTCCTCTCCACCCTGCAAACTCCCCCTTCTCCATCCGCATCTGGTCAGTCCCGCCCTTAACGGCCTTTGCCTCATTAAGTACTGGAAGAAAGGGCCTTTCAAATGGGAGGGCTGGTCCAGTCCTGGCAGAGGGCCTCCTGTTCCCACAGGGGCTGCCCCTGCCCTTCGTGTGGTCCTGGGTTTGTGGGGCAGCGTGGGAGGGGTCGAGGAGAGAGGGGTCCGTTTGGTGTCAGTGAACGGGGTGTGAAGGTGAGGTGGGAAAGTCGAGAGAGGTGTCAGCACAGGTCAGCATCCCTAACTGCTGAGACCTGTTTGGGGTTTGTCCCAAGCTCCACAGTAACCCTGGACAAGACACCAGAAGAATTTGGAGAGCTGGGTTCTTCCCTGTCAGTTTCTGACTGGCCGCGTCTGGCCAAGGAAAAGGAGTTCGAGGGAGAGCGTGCCAGCAGTGATGGGCCACAGGCTCCGCCACTAAGGCTGACTCTGAGACCCAGGCAGGGCCAGAAATTGCAATTAGCTTGCAAGTGATGATCATTTCAGGAAAGAAAAAGGCCCCAGCGCTGGTTCCCTGTTGTCTCTCCCCTGCGCTGGCGCCCACCCAGACGGCCCTGGAACGGCCCCTCGGGCTCGCACGGACCTGCTGCTCACCTGCTGCCGCGGGGAACCACGCCCTCAGGCTGGGGGCAGGCCCCCCACGGCGGCAGGAGGAGGGCCTTCTCCCCCGGGGTCCTCGTACTTTCGGGCAGCATTTGTAGCCGGCCTCCCAAGGAAACCCTGTCGCCAAATCGTGCAGAGTTTAAAACAGGGTCGGAGACCATTCACCACCTGAGAAGCAGGTGCTCTCCGTGAGAAGGCTGGGGCGCTGAGCTAACGTCAGAGGACACAGAGCTTTTCGCCGTTTTTGGCGATGGAGAGGATCGGGTGTGTTTTCACCTTCATCCTCATTTTGCTTGTAGGCTGTGGGTGGAAGGGCCTCCGTGACACCTGCTCTAGGGATGCCGTCCATCACTTGACGGCTCACGCGGGGCGCATGCCCTGCACGCCTCGCACCCCTCTCCTCCATTAAGTACCGGGGTCGCAGGTGATTGTGAGTGGACCCTGGCATCCAGTCAGCTTAGGGAGCCCCCCCCAGGAAGGCCTCCCCTAAGTCCAGGAAGAGAACGAGGTAAGGGCGTGGGCGGAGAAACAGGCTGGGAGGAAAGCGAGGGTTCTCTCGGGCCGGCCCAGACGCCCGGCGGCATCATCCGGGCGGGCACTGCCTTCTCCTCTGGCGGGGCTGCCGGGGGTCCTGGCGCAGGTACCGCTGCCTGCCCAGCCCATCAGGTGTCCCCGGAGACCTGCCAGGAGGGACCTGTGGGCCCGGCACAGAGAGCCGGCAAAGCCAGAGGCCGTGCGGCGGGGCAGGAAGGGCTCCTGACCCGGCCGGGCTGTGGCCACAGAGCGGACGCGTAGCGTCCCTGGTGCTCCTGGAGCCTGTCCAGCTCTCGGCCGCCGTTTAAACTGTACAGGCTTCTTGTCCCCAGATGATGGGCCACCTGGGGCTTGGAGGCAGACAGACTGGGGTGAGCCCTGGCTCCAGCTTTAGGGTCTGTGGGATGTTGGGCAGGTCTGTGTAACATAAAATGTGGAAAACGAGGTCTAAGGAGACAGGGTCACCCTGTGGATTAAATGAGATGCTGCCTGTGACGTGCCTGGCGTTCAGGGGGCCGGGGGGCCCCAGCGGAGCCCCTCAGGGTCACATGCAGAAGACCGAACGGTGCTCAGGAGCTCCCTGGAGAAGGCGAGGAGCCAGCGGGGCGTCTGGAGACCTGCCTCTGGCTCAGTGGGTCACGGTCCGGGCGCGGCTGCCCCGCCTGCAGACTGGTCTCTTGCAGGTGGTTGGAGGGGCTTGGACTCCGTGACCCTCTCGGTGCCTTCCAGCTCCAACATCTTGTGATTTGTGACTCGGGGCAGAGATCAGTTTTAATGGGGTGCCACTGAAGGCTGGAAATAGCAGCAAGGGCCCGTCGGACGTCACAAAGGGGTTTCAGAGGATTTCCCCAGAGTTGGGGGGCGTTTTGTGTCAATGCACTCTGCCCTTGGAGGAGCTGTTGGTTATTTATTTTATATATATTAGAGTGTATATTTTAATCCCAAACTCCTGATTTATCCCTCCTACCCTTTCCCCTTTGGTAAGCATAAGTTTCTTTTCTATGTGACTCTATCTCTGTTTTGTAAATAAGTTCGTTTGTATCATTTATTTTAGCTTCCATGTATAAGCGACATGATATGACATTTGTCTTTGTCTGGCTTACTTCACTTAGTATGATCATCTCTAGGTCCATCCATGTTGCTGCAAATGGCGTTATGTCAATCTTTTTTTTTTTTTTTTTGCGGTACGCGGGCCTCTCACTGCTGTGGCCTCTCCCGTCGTGGAGCACAGGCTCCGGACGCGCAGGCTCAGCGGCCATGGCTCACGGGCCCAGCCGCTCCGCGGCACGTGGGATCTTCCTGGACCAGGGCATGAACCCGCGTCCCCTGCATCGGCAGGCAGACTCCCAACCACTGCGCCACCAGGGAAGCCCTATGTCTGTCTTTTTTTATGGCTGAGTAATATTCCATTATATATATATATAAACAACATCTCCTTTATCCGTTCATCTGTCGATGGGCATTTAGGTTGCTTCCGTGTCTTGGCTATCGTATATACTGCTGCAGTGAACAGTGGGGTGCATGTATCTTTTCGAATTATGGGTTTCTCCAGATGTATGCCCAGGAGTGGGATTGCAGGATTGTATGGTAGCTCTGTGTTTCGTTTTAGGAGTCTGCATTTTGATCAGTCCCCCACCCCCCTGCAGGTGATGCTGACAGCTACACAAGGGCACACCTTTGGGACCCCCTGGAGCACCATGTCTGAGAAACAGAGGACACACTCTCCCAAACGTCTTAGCAGCGGGACAGAAATTGCCCCTGAAGCGGCCTTTGACTCAGAGTGTCCTGGCCAGACAGACAGGAGGGCTCTGTGACCAGGTGTCGTGAGCGCTTAGCAGAGCTGGCTGGGGGAGCGCTTCTGTGGGACAGCACCAGTGGGGCAGAAGGGGCTGTATGGGTTCGCCAGGGTGGCTGTTACGTAGTAGCACCGGCGGGGGGCTTAAGCACAGAAATCTATTTCCTCTCAGTTCTAGAGGCTGGAAGTCAGAGATGGAGGTGTCGACAGGGTAGCTTTCTTCTGAGGCCTCGCTCCTTGGTTTGTAAACGGCCGGCTTCTGCTGAGCCTTTCACATGGTCGTCCCTCTGTGAGCATCTGTGTCCCAATCTCCTCTTCTTTTTTTTTTTTTTTTTGCGGTACGCGGGCCTCTCACTGTTGTGGCCTCTCCCGCTGTGGAGCACAGGCTCTGGACGCGCAGGCTCAGCGGCCATGGCTCACGGGCCCAGCCGCTCCGCGGCATGTGGAATCCTCCTGGACCGGGGCACGAACCCGCGTCCCCTGCATCAGCAGGCGGGCTCTCAACCACTGCGCCACCAGGGAAGCCCCCATCTCCTCTTCTTATAAGGACACTGTCGTATTGGATTAGGGCCCACCCTCATGACCGTGTTTTAACTTGATCACCTCTTTAAAGACCCCGTCTCCAAATACAGTCACATTCTGAGGGGCTGGGGGGTAGGACTTCAAGCTACGAACTTTGGAGGGACACTTCAGCCTGTGGCAAGAGCACCTGGCGGAGAGGTGGGGCAACGTCACACTCCCTCCCAGACTTGTCCCGGGGCCCACCCGGCCTCTCCTGTGCCCCGGCCTCTGAGGGCCCACCTTTGCTTGGAAGGGAGCCCTGGGCTTGCTGGAACCCTCTCCTAGTTCCTGTCCCATTTGCCCTTCACAACCATGCTGTGAGCGGGCAGGGCACGTTTATCTTTATTTTGCAGGGAAACAGACGTTCAGAGAAGTTAAATGGATCCGAGGACACCACGAGTGGCGCCCGGAATACTGTTCTTTCCACGGGTCCACTGGGCTCCTGCTGTGCCTTCTGCGTCCTTATCCTTGGCTTCCAGGGACTTGGGTGCAATGTCTGAGGACAGCTGAGAGCTGCAAGGGGCCCACGGGATTCCATTTCTCTTTTGCTTTGATCACCTCTCATGCTCTTGTCTCTAAAGGAACTCCTGGGAGAATTAAGCCCGTTCTGTGTCTGTAGCTAAGTGTTTTTCCCTTTTTGCCCCTATTAAAAGCACAGGGCTTGTCTCGCTCGTTAAAAAGACATGTTCCATTTGCCGTGGCGGGGATGCCGAGACAGCTGAAAAGCGGAGGAGACCAGGCTGGCTCACGTTGGGCTGGGCCGCGGGGCAGGGCCTCAGCCAAGCTGGGGATCAGTGAGCCACCTGGAGGACTCGTCCACTCCACGGGCACTGAACACGTGCTGTCCTAGGCCGCAAACAAGCACCGCCGCTGCTGCTGTCCTCGGAACTAGAAGCGGAAACCGTCAAGCAAATGGACGAGGACGTGGCAGCGTAGTGAGCAGAGTGCTGAGATGCGAGCATCAAGGTCCTCAGTAATGGCAGCGCACACAGGGCAGCAGACGGGGGAGGAGGGGGGAGTCAGGGGATAGGGAAGGAGCTGGGCAGGGAGTGATGCCTTCCTCAGCTGTGTGTGTGTGTGTGTGTGTGTGTGCGCGTGCGTGCGTGTGCACGTGCGGACACACACGTGCGCACACACTGGCTCTTGTGATGTCCTAGTCTGCGCTGTGTTCCCTGGAACCCGAGCCGTGCAGAGGGGAGCTCCGTGTGATTCCCAGGATTCCCAGGCCGCCCAGCTGCCCTTGGCTGGGGCTGGGCTTCTTGGAGGCCAGCTGGAGGTGCTGCAGGCAGCAGGTGGCCAGTGGGGGAGTGACCAGGACTGGTGCCATAGGGCTCCCCACCCTGTGGTCCCCTGGTTGACAAGCTCCTCTGCCTAGGAGTTCTCCCGACACATCTCTGAGTCACCGGGGGTGGGAAGGAAGGTGGAGGCATGATCTGCAAAACCCAGAAACCGGCAGCAAGTGGGCAGGTGTGGTCCCAAGCCACCAGCCTGTGCAGGGCTTGCGGGTAGCGTGACCATCTCTACTGTCGCACCCTGACTCGGGGACTTCCCCAGAGGCACGTCCTTGATGGCCTGGGCCCTCAGGACAGGGCTTTCTCCTAGACAAGGGTCCCACTAGTCACTGGGGAAGGGGTTCGCGCAGTGACAGGGCCTGGAGGTCACGTTCGGCGCCACGCCGTCAGCAGTTGCCTGGAGAGATGCAAAGCCCAGGTTGCCCAAGAGTCTTGGGCCACAGAAAAGTCCGGGCCCCTCAGTTTATAAATCGCTCTCTCTGGCCAGGCCAAGGGCAGACCTGCTTGCCTGTTGGCTTGTACACCCTTGTGCTAATCAGGGGGCGATGACAGACTCTTACGCTCTCCCAGCCAGGATCATAGGATCGGGTCTGGATCCTTGATATTGGTTTCCTCCAAAAGCCAATTCCCCATCCCAGGGCCGAATCCCCGCCCCCTGCTTCCCCATTTGGTCCAGGCTCTTCGGCCAAGGGCAGGAGAAGAGCTGCCGGGCTCAGGGGCTGCTTCTTCACCAGCCGCCAGGGAGGCTCCAGGCTGGTGACGTGGGGGGGCCCTCGCTCATCTGCCGCTTGCGTCTCCAGCCCCGCAAAGCCCCCATCCCTGCGTCAGACCAGGCTGGATGGGACCCTGCCCCCAACCCCCCACCCGGGCGCTGGCCGGGGCCCAGAGCTGCACGTCAGGGAGAGGCCCGAGGCGGAGGGGGGCAGGGGACCGGGCAGCCTGGACGGCCGCCAGCAGACAGCTTTGTCTGTATGCTTCTCCTTCCCCAGACGCCAGCTGAGGGGGAGGGGAGGGGAGACAGGCAAGAGCGGGGCGGGCTGGGCACAGCTGCGGGGTGGGCCCGCTCGGAGCTCCTGCGTCCGCCCTCCAGAGCCCGGGGCCAGGGGAGCAGATGTCTCGCCGGAGAGGCCCCCCATCAAAGCCCCCCTGCCGGCCTCCCCGCTCCCCGCAGCCCAGCGGGGCAGGCGCCGGCCTGAGGGCCGGCCTGCCAGCTGTTGGCTCCCTCGGGCGCGGGCCTGGCCCTGCCTCGTGGGTGCCAGGCGGCAGGTGCTGGGCAGGGGCCGCGGGGTGGAGGCATCAGGGATGAGGGGCTGCTTGCGGGGCAGCAGGTGGTGGGGACGAAGGGCAGCTGCTTTCTTCAGGATTCAGGCCCGGAGGGGGTCCGGAAGGCCCCCCGCCAGCAGCAGCTCCGACGTGCGCTAAATACCAGGTGGACGAGGGCATTAAGTCTTGGCCTAAACCTAGGAAGCCACTTCATTCCCTTTTCACTTGGAGAAACGCCCTCCAACCGCGGTCTCCCCCGCAGGCCTCAGACTTTCCCAGGACAATGCGACACAGAGGAGGCAGCGCGTGGGTGCCGGGGGGGCATTTCTCAGGCTGGTCGGGCACAGCCGGCTCTGAATCGGCCCCTGAAGCCTGCCGGGAGCCGCAGGAGAGGCTGAGCAAGTGGCCAGGCCTCTGCTGGGACCGCCCTGGCCGGACCTGCCTCAGGAGCCCTTCAGACACCTTCCCGATGGTGGGCACCGCAGCAGCTGCGGGCCGCGAGGTCGCCATGGCGACAGGCGACAGCCTGCATCCCCCCACCCCGCAGGCCGGCTCCCAGCCTCCAGCCCACCGGCTGCCTCGGGGCCTCTTTGCAGGACAGCGTTCCCTCTGGCAGCATCAGTGCAAAAGCAGGTTCTAAGTTGAGTCACAGGGGCACAAAGGTGTCTCTGAAGGACTCTAAGCCTTTACAGATGTAAGCTATTGTCCCCGTGCTAAATAAAATCAAACTCATTGCTCAGGAGGTAATAAACATTATGATGTTACAAGGAAGCTCGCCTGGTCCGAGCAGCTGCTCTTCCTCCTGAGGGTCCCCAGGCCTGGTGACTCATGCGTTTGTTTTCTGGTGTCCTGCTGAAGATCGTTCACTTTCATTTTGTCTTCCGAGGTGAACAATGACCGATAAGCTCCCTTCTCAGAAATCTTCAGCTGTTTTAAGGCCAATGAAATCTCCTCTTCCTTAAGCTGAGCCATCCCAATTATTCTGGCTCGGGCTTTTAATGACTGAACATCTTTTTATTCTTTCAGGAGGATATTGACGTATCTGCTCAGTAAATTAACATCAGCTGACTTTTTGGGCGCTTCCAAGTCCTCCTGCCGATAGGAAAAAGGGAGAGGACGAGAGGATTAGAGGAAAGGGTAGGGGAGCCATCTCAACATTTATCAAGGTAAGAGGACCGGCACACATTTTTAAAAAAACGCATTACTTTTAACCGTTTTTTGAGGGTCTATTGCTCATATCTTTAATCATCTCTATTGCTCTTCCCTGAATCCCTTCTGGTTCTCAACGTCCTTTTCAAAGGATGTTCAGCAAAATTCCCCATTATTCTGGTCAGGGCTCAAGGAGCTACATCAAATCATGGAAGAATTACTTTCAAACCTCTGTAAGTCATACAAGCGTCCTTTATTATAGCCCAGGTATCAGGCTAGCTTGCTTTCTTTGCGTCTAGTAACACTCACTTGTTACTTCACGTGCAGCTGGTGGTCCACGGGGCCCCCTGGATTTTTGGTTTTGTTTTCTCTCTTCTATACCTGTGCCTAACTAGCAAGGATTTTTGTGTTTGTATGATCTCTCTGCCATTTTATTTAAAATAGTTTCACTGAAGCAGAATAAACACATGCAGAAGTGCTCATATAAGTGTACAACTTAAAAAGTTTTCACAGACAGGAAGAGCCCAGGTAACCAACATTCAGATTAAGCGACATTACGTTGTCAACAGCCCAGAAGCCCTTCCTGTGGTCTTTTACCACCTTTACCCCCAGTCCGCCTGTGTTAACCAGTCTGCTGATTGATAATGCCATAGATTGATTTAGCCTGTTTTCATTCTTTATAAAATGCCGTCAGTGTGTGCGCAGTTCTGTGTCTGGTCCACTCATGGTGCCCTCCGTTTCCGCTCTTTTATTAAACTCACCCTTTTCATTTGTAGGCCTAGGAGGATCTAGGGACTTGAGGACCAAAGCATTTTAGCCTCAGACCTGTCAGTGTTGGCTGCAGCTAACTAAATTAGTCCCTGTGACACACCAGAGTTCTAAGTTAGTCCCTGTGACAGGCCAGAATTCTAAGTTAAAATTTTACTTTAACCATTTATTGGTTATTTTATCCCTCTTTTTCCTCAAATCAACCATCTCCTCCCAGGTCATACTTTTATGTCAGGGTACTCTCAGAAGACATTGTGTGTGTGTGTGTGTGTGTGTGTGTGTGTGTGTGTGTGTGTGTGTATGTGTTACCATATAAAAAACACAGAAGGGGGTTTTAGCCCTATGGGGAATTATTTCTGCTACTATGAAGGAAATGAGTATAGAGAGCTGAGGCTACGTTTAGGGAGACCCTTAGTTCAGTGGTTCCATTCAGCGTTTAGTCCCTAGTTATGGTTTCTCTAATACACTGTAGGCATGGCAGAGGTCGAGGCAGGGAAATGAGGGTCCTCAGTACCTTAGGGCAAAGCTTCCCAACCTTTCCCACAACACGGCACCACAGAAAATACTACTACTTACATTGCAAACTGGGCACATAGAGGAGATGTTTTTGTAGTGGTGGGTCACAAAATGCAATACAGTGTTTTACACCATTCAGATATTTACAACAGTTACATGTACGTGTATATTTATATTTAAATATATTTAGTGAACATATGTAACATACGTATTACAAAACATATATGTATTACAAAACGTAATACAATGTTTACACTGAATGTTTTACATTCAGATATTTACAACAGTTACATTTATGTGTATATTTATATTTAAATATATTTAGTGAATATATGTAACATACGTATTACAAAACATATATGTATTACAAAACGTAATACAATGTTTACACTGAATGTTTTACATTCAGATATTTACAACAGTTACATTTATGTGTATATTTATATTTAAATATATTTAGTGAACATATGTAACATACGTATTACAAAACATATATGTATTACAAAACGTAATACAATGTTTACACTGAATGTTTTACATTCAGATATTTACAACAGTTACATTTATGTGTATATTTATATTTAAATATATTTAGTGAATATATGTAACATACGTATTACAAAACATATATGTATTACAAAACGTAATACAATGTTTACACTGAATGTTTTACATTCAGATATTTACAACAGTTACATTTATGTGTATATTTATATTTAAATATATTTAGTGAACATATGTAACATACGTATTACAAAACATATATGTATTACAAAACGTAATACAATGTTTACACTGAATGTTTTACATTCAGATATTTACAACAGTTACATTTATGTGTATATTTATATTTAAATATATTTAGTGAATATATGTAACATACGTATTACAAAACATATATGTATTACAAAACGTAATACAATGTTTACACTGAATGTTTTACATTCAGATATTTACAACAGTTACATTTATGTGTATATTTATATTTAAATATATTTAGTGAACATATGTAACATACGTATTACAAAACATATATGTATTACAAAACGTAATACAATGTTTACACTGAATGTTTTACATTCAGATATTTACAACAGTTACATTTACGTGTATATTTATATTTAAATATATTTAGTAAATGTATGTAACATATGTATTTCTATTATTATATGGATTTATCTTTAAGGAATCGAATAACGCCTCCTTTTTCATGCCACATATAATGTTGACTTTTGTGTAGGTGATGATGTGAGTAGAATTTCAAATCCAAGCTAATTTATTTCCCATTAACCATTTTATTTTTTAAATTTAAATTTTAAAATTAATTATTAATTATTTTTGGCTGCGTTGGGTCTTCATTGCCGTATGTGGGCTTTTTATTGCGGTGGCTTCTCTTGTTGCGGAGCACAGGCTCTTGGCGCACAGGCTTCAGTAGTTGTGGCACACGAGCTCAGTAGTTGTGGTGCACGGGCTTAGTTGCTCCACGGCATGTGGGATCTTCCCGGACCAGGGTTCGAACCTGTGTCCCCTGCATTGGCAGGTGGTTTCTTAACCACTGTGCCACCAGGAAGTCCTGATACTATTCTAGAATAAAGCAGTTCTAATTTGCAGAGTGAACATGCCTTATTAGAGCGATGCTTCATCAGTTAGCTTAGACATGACTCAAAGGCACGTCACCCAGAATTGCAACAGAACTGTCCAATGTAAGTGAAGCTGGAGGTTGAGCTGAGCCTGCCCGGAGCCCCTGCCCACCCCCACGGTCCTTCTCCAGGCACATGGAACACAGGGTCCTCCAGCAGCTCATGGGCCCCTTGTCCATGAGCAGCAGCTGCAGACTTCGTGGCCTGCTGCCCAAGTCCAGGGCCAGGTGGTGGAGCCACGGGTGCGGGGCGTTGCTCTTGTGTGTGTGCCTGCACGACCATGCAGCATGCCATTGGACCCCGCTCCCCCTGGCCGCCTGCCCAGGAGCCTCTGGTGAGGTTGCTCCAGCTGCCCTGGAGGTTGGGGTCCTCTCCCGGGTCATTCCCGGAGCTCATTTGCAGCACACTCCAGTTGGCTCACCATTTGGGACCTTCTTCCTAAGATGTTTCAGTGTTCCAGAACCCTTGACCCAGTCTGTTTGGGTTCCTGTAACATCTACTCCATAGATGGAGTAAATTTACTTCTCAGAGTTCTGGAGGCTGGAAGTCTGAGATCAAGGTGCCAGCACGGTCGGGTTCTGGTGAGGGCCTCTTCCAGGTTGCTGACTGCAACTTTTCGTCGTAACCTCATACGGCGGAAAGAGAGGATCGCGCTCCTAGGAGTTTTTTGGTAAGGTCACTAATCCCACTCATGAGGGTACCACCCTCACGACCTAATCACTTCCTAAAGGCCCCATCTCCAAATATCATCACGTTGGGAGTTAGGATTTCAACATATGAATTTCGGGGAGACACATTCAGTCTGTGGCACCCCTCCAGCAAGCAAGCTAGTGTCTGAACCAGCTGAGACCAGTAGAGCCCTGTTGGGCAACTTCTTGATCATCTATTCAAAAGCTGGTGAAAAGGTGTCTCAACATGCGTTGGGCTGAAGACCTTTACACAGGATGCAGACAGGTGAACCATGGATTTACTTCATTGGAATAAACGCTCTGCTGCACTTTCTTTGCACTTAAAGAACGTTTTTTTCCTTGTCTCAGGCAACATGAGGTCTATGGTAATGAATAAGGCATTCTGTAGGGAATGATGGTGCTGGCAGTGTCTTATGATCGGGGAAGCGAACACTTATATAGACTATGCATCTATTCATACAAGGGCAAATCACTGCCCCCACGGTGATGGAAAGGATTCAGTGTCATCAACCTGTCACCAGGTGATTGGCTATTCAGCTCAGGGAATAATACCATTTTGGGAGTCTATTCATATATTCTTCCGATCAATCTTCCGATCTCATTCTTTCTAAGTCCTTGACTAGTTGGCCAACCCATTAGTCTCTGCTCATGAAGCAGTAGATCCATACTTCAGTCGTTTCCCCTGTAATGGGTCAGAGCAGCAAACCCAAGTATGGTGTATGTTATCCCCCAAACCCACAGGTCTATCAAATACTGTATCTCTTTCTTTGTATTAGGAAGTGCATTTTCTCACTCATTCCTGACATCTTTCAGACCCCTGGGTGCCTAGAAACTTTGCAATATGGAATGCCTCTAAACTTTCATGGGGTTTGCCTCCTGTTGCCTGAAATGCATGTATCTTACTAAGACACCTAAAATATTTGCTACTTCCTGGTCACCAGGTCCAATTTGTACAGTGTCATGAATTAAATACAGTAATGTTCTCTGAGAATCAAGATGACCAAGTTCTCATGGACTATAGTACAACAGAGAACAAGATAGTCGATACAGCCCTGATATAAAGCCTCAGGTGAAAGTGTACTGTTGTCCCTGCCATGTGAAGGCCATCAGCTTAGCTGCTTGGAATTGAAGAAAAGCTACCTCTAGGACTGTAGCTTCATAGCAGGTGCCGGGGGTGTTTTTGATTTGTCCTAGTAAAGATATCCATCTGGAACTGCTGTTGGACTTGGCATCAGCACGTGACCAAATTCTCTATCATCTATACTCATTCTCTATGATCTATCTGGTTTCTGCCCCAGTCAAACATGAGTTAAATATTAATGTGGTCAGAATCACCACTCCTGGATCTTTTAAGTATTTGATGGTTACACTAATCTGTGCCATTCTCCCAGGGTTATGATATTTCTTTGGGTTCATTATCTTGGTAGTGGGGGGAGGGGGAAGTTCCACTTGAAAGGAGACAGTTTCCCACTTGGTCCTTCCTGCCATGATGGGCTGCGTTCCGTGGGTCAGGGAGCCACTGTGAGATTCTGTGAGTTACTAATGTATCTATTACTATTATGTATTCTGGGAAGATAACAACAGGATAGAGCTTCAGTCCTACTGAACCCACTGTAAGACAGACCTGATTTCCATGAGCTCATACTCTCACTGTGGGACCACTATGGAAATTTGAGTCTCCTGTGGTTAGCATGAGTTTAGAAACGGTATCTACTAGTCCCTGGAAGGTCTGGATATTTCCCTTTTCCTGTTCTGTTCAACGGAGCCAGGTGTCTTTGGGGGAGGATTGGGGGAAGATTCATAGACCTATGGCTGCATTGCAGGCATGTGCTCAAAGAGACCCCTACCCCCACGCCCCACCCCAGCTCCACCCCCCAAGTCAAGGGATTCTGGGCCTTTGGGTCCGAACACTGGGGAAGTTTTGATTCTCTACTATGATTTTGCCCACCAGGCCCAGAATTTTTCTGCTTATATATGTCAAGCAGCATCTTAATAGTCCGTACATCTACTGCAGGCATAGTGACCCCATGATCAGGTAGCCAGGGCCACAGATTCCTAGAGGCCCAAACAGTCCAACGACCGCTCCAGTCTTACGTTATTGCAATGTGCACATTGTGTCTTTGAGACACCTGACCCCTCCTCTGCAGGGATCCCACTTTTTCCATTAACACCAGAGACCCTAATTCTGTTGCCGTCTTTCCCACTATCATTTCCTGCCTACAGAAAACAGCCAAGAAGAGCTTTTCAAGGAGGCCTGTGAACACTTGACAATGGAATTCTTCTGGCCTCATGAAGGGAGTTATCCTCTAGCCCTCTCAGGGAGTGTGGTTAGGTGTGGCTATGATGTTGTACAGAAGAGACCCCTCCAACATTCTTAACTACCTGAGCCTTCAAATTTCCTCTCCTTCAGAATGTTAGAAAAGTCCTCCTTCACTACCAGCCTCTGTTGAGTCCAGCATAGCTCTGAATGCCCCTCCCTGGGGTTCACGCCAGCACATGAAATCCCGAATCTTCAGCGAGCATGACTGTATCATCAAATTCTCTCCGACCCAGTTTTAAATTTTGTCCATCTCCATCCAATGCCCTTGGAACTCCCTCCAATGAACACGCCATGATTCCTGCTGGTTTCCCTGTGAAACTTTTGGCGTACAGGCTCTCTCCTCCTGTACCAGACTTTGTCCTTCTCCATCTGGGCTATCCTAGGATACAACTCTGATTATGGGCCTGGAGACACTAAGTGTGTGGGATGGGTCCCGAGGCAACTTGGCAGCCACATCTGTCTCTGCTCCAACGTTCCAACCAATGAATCAGGGTCCCACCCTTGCAACCAGTGGAAAACATGAGAAATCTGGTGGGGTTGAAAATCTAATTGACTCTGTATGTCTGTCACCTTGTCCCCTTTATAATCAGTCCCTGGGCATATCTGCCCAGCAGGAGATCAGTAACTCCCTCAAGGCTACCATGGAGGATTTGGGGGTTTCCACCCATGTTCTGAGTTGGGCATTCAGGACCTTCACTTTGTCCCTTCTTTGTGTAGGTGTAGTCTCTGGGGCTGTCAGAAAAGCCATCCACACCACAGACCTGTAATCAGCATTGTCAGCACAGCCAAGCACTCCATCTGCCAGCATCTTGCCTTCCTTTTGCACTCTTCCAATGCACTGCTGGTGACGATTTGAGCAGCTTTGATGCCACCGTATTTTATAGATTACCTGTGTTCTATCTCCCTCTGGTAAGGGGGTTATCCCTGTACATCTCCAGTATGTGAGCAACCCCATCCTAGAACCTCACATGAGAGTTATTTTCCTCTGGGGCCATCTCTGGTACCGACGAGTTCATCAGTCAGGGTCCCAGTGGGAAAGGGAAAGCACAGTGAAGTGGGGTAACTGAAGAGGGTTTTTACAAAGAGAGATTTACAAAGGGTGAGCAGGGTAGCACCCTGGGGCTGGAAAGAGCTGGGATCCCTTGTCTTATCTAGGTCTCAGTGGTTCCCAGAACCTGGAGAGAGAGCTGTAGGTATAGGAAGAGGCCGCAGAAGAGGATCTGTGGTCTTGGGAAGGGGAATGCTGTTACTGGCAATCCTCAGCTCAAAAGGGTGAGAGCCTGGGAGGGGGACTGCGATGTTGTCAGGCCCGGGCTGGGGAGGGGAAGGGGAGGGAGAGGGACCAGCCTTTCGTCTGCGTGCTCTTCCGTGGGTACAGGAAACCTAGGGGACACTCATCAGCAAGTCACCCTGAAAATCCTCAAACTCTGTCTAGACTAGTCACCTCAAAACTGGTAGCGCACACTTCCTGATTTAAAAAAAGAAGTCACCTATTAAAGACACTTGGGGGGAAATTGGGGAAATTCTTATTAGGTAATGTTGAAGACTGAAGTCATTCTTCTTCATTAGAACGTCTTAAGAAGATGTTGAAGATGTTTTGTTAAGTGTGACGATTTCTTGTGGATGGTAGGAAAATGTCCAATTTTTAGGTGCAGTTTAAAAAATGTCATGTTGTCTGTAACATATGTTAAGTTGGTCCAGCCAAAAAGGAAAATATGTGGATGTAACATAGATGCTGCAACGCTAGCAGCTCTTTATTCTGGGTGGTGACTCTGTGGGTGGTCATTGATGTAGTCTTTTTCTGTATGTTTGAAATTTTTCAAAATAAAAAGTCAACAACATGGTAGGATTCTGTGGCCTCCCGTATCCTCAGAGAAGTGGTAGCAGATGGAAGCATTCGACAGCTCACAGCTGTTTGGCAACACGGGCGGCAGCATCGCTCACCGTGAGGTCACTGTATCAGCCTGTATACGAATAACAAGGGAGCTGGATGAAATGCAGATTCCTGGGCACCGCCTGCCTGAATCAGGTTGTCCTGTGGGTGGGGCAGAGGCATCTGCATACGGAACAGATTCCCTAGAAGAGAAGCATAAGTGTGGTCAGTTACCAGTCCAACTAAGGGTCGAGGGCGAAACATTTGGATTCTGTTTCCCACTAAATGGCTGTGTGACCTTGGGCAACTTGCTTAACTTCCCTGGGCCTCAGTGCAAAGTGGTGACCTTACATAAAAGCTACCTAACCAGAGCTACCTCGCTGGTTAGTTTAATTCCATATTGAATTTTTCTTAATGCTCTCTAAGGTGCTTTCCAGGTAAAGGTGATAAGCTAGGCGGTCAGAAAGAGTAAGTGTTGTTTATCACATACTCATTATGCGTATTTGTAAGCATGGTACGTACAACACTGGGTCTGATGCTCAGAACAGTGGGAGAGACAATGGTGACCCTCTCTTTCCGGATGAGGAAATGTGCTTGTCTAGGTTTGTGTCAGTTTCCTGCCGCTGCTGTAACAGATTACCACAAACGGAGTGGCTTAAAACTACACAAATTTGGGACTTCCCTGGTGGTCCAGTGGTTAAGGTTCCACGTGCCCAGTGTAGGGGGCGCAGGTTCGATCCCCAGATGGTTGGGAAACTAAGATCCCGCATGCTGCACAGCGTGGCCAAAGAAAAAACGACACAAATCTGCTCTCTTACAGTTCCGGAGGTCAGATGTCCTAAAATCAAATTCAGCAGTGCTGTGTTCCTTGTGGAGGCCCTGAGGGAGAATCTGTTTCCTTCCCTTTTCCAGCTTCTAGAGACAGCCGGCATGGCTGGCGAGGGCCCCTTCCTGTATCTTCAGCCTGGCAGCGCAGCATCTTCACATCTGCCTCTTGCTCTCTCTCTGACCTTTGCTTCTATTGTCACATCGCCTCCTCTGACTGTGACCCAGCTTCCCCCTTAAAGAACCCTGCGATTACACTGCCCCTGCCCCCCGAATAATCCAGGATCGTCTCGCCACCTCAAAACTCTTAATCACACCTGCAAAGTCCCTTTTGCTGTGTAAGTTGCATCATATGCTAGGCTTACACTTTAAAATCAAAATGTAAAGCAAACATCGAGGACAGGTAAAACTAATCTTGAAAAAAATCCTTAGATCAAACTTAATTCATTAAGGCCACGGGAAGCTCAAAGCTGAGAATTAACCATTAGTAGGTCTCTTTGTTTTTCAGCTGTGGCTTCTTTCCCCAGGGGAAAGTGGGGAAAATATGGTTGACTAAGAAAGGTTAATGGAACAAATAGACATTTCCCTCCCTCTTTTCCTTCCTGTTTCGCTTCCGCTGCATCCCCTCCCCCCCCCTTCCTTTCTCAGGTGCAGTTAAATGCACATCCGCTCCATATTAGATCCTTCCCCTAGATGGACGCTCTGAGGGGTAATTCCGAGACTGTCCGCTGGGGGCATCAGCGGGGCATCAGTAATGGCATCTCTTCCCATTACTGTGATGAGCATGGTGTAGGTGCAGCCTGAGCGCGCCTCCCCCTGGTCCCTAGATCCCTGCCCTGGGGCTCTTCTGAAGCCTCGGCATGGGCGGCTGCTGCAAGCTGCTGTCACCCCCAGGTGTGCGATCTGGAAGCGTCGTTGTCCGGGAGGCCACTTGGATCTGTGGCGACGAGAGCCACTGGGTCACGGCTTCCCCTTCATGCCCAGGTGGACACTTGCAGAACTGGGTACCGGCATCCACCTCAGGGGACTTGATGACACATCCTCGGCCTGGCTTCCCTCCTTCCCTGTTTCCCATCCCGTGTCCTGCGCTGCTGCTTCCTGGGATCACCCCCAAGTCAGCCGTCTCGGGCTCTGCTTTGGGTGAGACAGGCGGGGACCTGGGACGCGGGACCGTTTGCTGCAGTGCTTACAGCTGGACAGACGTGTCCTCCAGCAACAAAACGCAAAGAAACTGTACGGGACGAGAAATAACTGCACACAGGCGCAGTCAGGGTAATTACGAACAGTAAGATTCAAAAAGGCCACAGGTCGACTGCCACTTCTGAGGGGCTGGGTGCACAAGCAGGGGTGTACTGCGCACAATCCTCACCAGGGCACCACCGAGGGGGTGGGCCGACCAGCTAGGCCACGCCTCCGGCCCCACCCACCGATCTGCCTCCACCCTCACCTTCTTTAAAGGAACCAGCCCGCCCTCCTACCGGCGAGCAAGGGCACGCATTACTTGCTTTCACTCCCTCCTGCTGCAGCAGGAAAGTCATGCCCGAATTCCTCATCTGGCCTCTTATCAACTGCTGTTGACTAAGGAGTCCAAGGACCCGCGTCGGTAACACGGGGACACTGAAGGTAAGCCTCCAGGTGCGCCCCGCTAGCAAGGTGCCAGGGGCTCTTATCCTCCGTCTTAGTACCGCGAGGATCACCCTCTTCTAATCTTCACGCACCGTTACGCAGAGCAAGGGAAGCTCAGTGTTGTCCGAGCTTACGTGTCTTTGACTACCAGTGAGGCTGAGCATTCTCTTTCCGTGGAAAGATTTTCTTCCATGTTATGTAATTCCTTCTTTTATGCTTTAATTATTGAAAGTATACTTAGAATTCTGGGGTTCTGATCTCACTGTGGATTGAGAATTATTTTTTCATACATGTTGTAATTTGGGTCACGTACCCTGTTATCTGGCTACTTGGGGGCCCCTCAGAGCAGTTCTTTTTTTTTTTTTTTTAACGTTTTTTGTTTTTAAACATCTTTATTGGAGTATAATTGCTTTACAATGGTGTGTTCGTTTCTGCTTTACTCAGAGCAGTTTTGCATCTGTTTCTATCAGACAACAAAGGGGGATTACCATTCTAGGGCCACACTGTTTGGAGGTCTAATTGACACACAACATTATATCCGTCTCAGGTGTGTGACATAATGGTTCGATATTTGTATACATGTGGGCTGATGGCCACAGTGAATCTAGTTCTTGACTCCTAACCCTACCTCTGACAACCACCGATCTCGTGTCTGTAACTATGAGTGTTTTTTTTCATTTGGTTTTTAGATTCCACATATGAGTGAGATCATCTGGTATTCATCCTTTTCTGTTTGATTTATTTCACTTAACATGATGCCCTCAAGCTCCATCCATGATGGTGCAAATGGCAAGATTTTCTTCTTTTTTATGGCTGGATAATATTCCACATTTTCTTTAGCCGCTTATCTGTTGATGGACACTTAGGTTGCTTCCATGTCTTGGCTATTGTAAATGATGCTGCTGTGAACATTGGGGGGTTATATATCTTTTCAAGTTAGAGTTTCTTTCAGATAACTAGCCAGAAGGGGAATTGCTGGGTCACATGGTATTTTTAATTTTTGGAGGAACCTCCATACTGTTTTCTACAGTGGCTGCACTATTTCCATGCCCACCATCAGTGTAAAAGGGTTCCCTTTTTGCCACATCCTGGCCAGCATGTTGCATTTCCATTTGCACTTGTCTCAAGAGTTTTAAGTTCTTCTTTTGATTTCTTCTTTGACCTGTTGGGCGTTCAGTAGCATGTTGTTTAATCTCCATGTATTTGTCAATTTTCCAGTTATCTTCTTGCAATTGATTTCTAGTTTCATACCATTGAGGTTGGAACAGATTCTTGATACAATTTCAGTCTTCTTAAATTTATTAAGACTTGCTTTGTGGCCTAACATATGATCTCTCCTGAGAACATTCCATGTGCCCTTGAGAAGAGTACATGTTCTGCTGCTTTTGAATGGGAAGTTCTGTAAATGTCTGCGAAGTCCCTCTAGTCTGGTGTGTACTTTAAGTCCATGTTTCCTTATTGATTTTCTGTCTAGATGATCTGTCCATCGCTGGAAGCAGGGTATTGAAGTCCCCTGCTATTATTGTGTTTCTGTCTGTTTCTCCCTTTAGGTCTGTTATCAACCCCTTTAGAATGTAAGCTCCATGTAGGGAGGGATATTCTCTCTTGTGGTCATTGCTGGGGCCATAGCACCCAGCTTGGTATGTAGTCTGCACTCGATAAATATATGCTGAGAGAGAGAGAGAGGGAGGGAGGGAGGGAGGGAGGAGGGAGGGAGGGAGGGAGAGAGGAAGGAGGGAAGGGAGGGAGGAGGGAGGGAGGGAGGGAGGGAGGAGGGAAGGGAGGGAGGGAGGGAGGAGGGAAGGGAGGGAGGGAGGAGGGAAGGGAGGGAGGGAGGAGGGAAGGGAGGGAGGGAGGGAGGGAGGAGGGAAGGGAGGGAGGGAGGGAGGAAGGAAGGAAGGGAGGGAGGGAGGGAGGGAGGAGGGAAGGGAAGGAGGGAGGGAGGAGGGAAGGGAGGGAGGGAGGAGGGAAGGGAGGGAGGGAGGGAGGGAGGGAGGAGGGAAGGGAGGGAGGAAGGAAGGGAGGGAGGGAGGGAGAGAGGAAGGAGGGAAGGAAGGGAGGGAGGGAGGGAGGAAGGCAGGCAGGCAGGCAGAAATGGGAGTTCCCTGACGGGGGTTCAGCATCCTCAGCTGTTACCCTGGCTCCCCAGCTTCCTCTCTGTCTCCAGCCTCCCTGCCTCCATCAGCCGCCCATTCTCCTCCCACACCACCTTCAGGTATTCTGTGTTCTCTGCACTTTTGCTGAGTCCACCAAACGCACCTCTGGGAAGCTTCAGGACCAATCACTGTCCTGTTAATATCATGCTTGGGGCTGAAACACATAAAACCCAAAGTTTGCTGTGACTTAACACAGTAACAGTTTATTTTTCACTCACATTGTCATCCAGTGTGGCCATGTTTGTAGGTGACTGTAGTGAGTTGAACCACAGCCTCCAGAAAGGTGTGTTGAAGTTCTAACCCCTGGTACCTGTAGATGTGAACTTGTTGGGAAAAAGGGTCTTTGCAGATGTCATTAAGTAAGGCTCTCGAGATGAGAGCACCCTGCATTAACTGGATGGACCCCCAGTCCAATGACAAGTCCTTATAAGAAGCATGACAGGAGGGCTTCCCTGGTGGCGCAGTGCTTAAGAATCTGCCTGCCAATGCAGGGGATACGGGTTCGATCCCTGCTCTGGGAAGATCCCACATGCCGTGGAGCAGCTAAGCCCGCGTGCCACAACTACTGAAGCCCGCGAACCTAGAGCCCACGCTCTGAAACAAGAGAAGCCACCGCAGTGAGAAGCCCGCACACCGCAACAAAGAGTAGCCCCCGCTCGCCGCAGCTAGAGAAAGCCTGCACACAGCAACAAAGACCCAAAGCAGCCAAAAATAATAAGTAAAGTTTAAAAAAATTAAAAAAAAAAAAAGAAACACAAGAGGAGAAGACACAGAGGAGCAGACCACGTGAAGATGAAGGTAGAGAATGAAGTCATGTAGCTGCGACCCTAGGAGCACCCGGAGGTGCAGAGGCTGGAAGTTTCAGGGAGTCCCCTCGAGAGCTTTAGGAGCGCGTGCCTCGGTTTTGAACTTCTGGCCTCCAGAGCTGTCAGACAGCAGATGTCTGTGTTTTCAGTCATTAGGTAAGTGGTCCTTTGTTAGGCAATCCTAGGAAACTAACACGGTGACCTTCCTTGTGGTCTCCCGGGACCCAGGCCCCTTCCTTCAGGGGCTGTGCTTTTGTCTAGCTACACAGAGCTGTCTCATGCTGCCCGCGCCTGGGGAAGATGACCATGCAGAAGGCGCCTTGATGTCTTAACCCCTGTAGCTGGGAGGGGGCACGCAGCCCACCGGGTGCAAGGCCATCTGGAGAACATAATTCCCTGCTGGGCAGCCACTTTCCAGTAACTGCTTGTCACCATGAAAGGCCAGCACAAATCTTTGGTGGTCACCTGGCTGTTTCTACCAGGGTCACATATTTATTGTACGTTCAGATCAGTGTTCAACCTTGGCCTCAGCCGTCTGCCCTTTACTATTTAGCCTAATTGGTGTCTGTCTCCCATTAAGGGAATTGATGGTAGCTGCAGGCAGATGGGTGAGGCAGAGTCCTTGAGGGCTCCTCCTTTGGCCTCTGCGATGTGAAGAAGATAATGGGTTAGAGCAGTTTTCAAAGACAGCCTTCAAAGGGGAAAGGTAGCATCTCAGAAGCCCACCTGAGCGCGAGAATTTTGTGAAACGGGAAGGGGAGGACAGCCTCGCTCATGTGGGTCCAGGGACCATGGTCTGGGCTTAATATCGCTTCCCCTCTTACCAAGAACTGAAGTCCTAGCGCTGCTACAGGGGACTCAGGGCAACTGCTGGGACCCTTCCTGGCCCCGCGCTTAGCATGGGAGGCGTGTAAGACTCAATCATTCCCGGCACCTCCTGGGCGCACCTCCTGGCCTGCCCACAGCCGCGGTCGTGTAACCCGTGTGTTCACGGGCAGGACTTGTGGGTGTGTTCACAGAAGCAGTTCTGGTTTTGGCCTCCCACTGTCCCTCTGAACTTGCTCACAGCCGCTACCCTCCTGCTGCCCTGAGTGAAAAGTTCCGGTGGGTGCCCTGACTTTTCTGAGCACTGTTAGATCATTAAAATTGCCGTGTGAACTTAAGTCCCAGACATAGCCTGGGTTCAGTCACTCCTAGAGAAGACCCGTCCAGACCCAGAGCAAAACTCCATCTTCACCCGCAGGTCACGCTCTGCTCAGCTCCCTCAAGAGGCCTCCGCTGGCCGCAGGGGAGGTCGCCTCCATCCCAAAGGCCTCCTCTTCTTTTTCCTTAGTTTGCACATCTTCCTTCCCCAGCTCGGTAACCTCTTCTGCCCTCTCCGAGGCCGTGAGGGGGATGAAGAGAAGGGGACCCAGAAGTTCTTAGTCCGGTGGTGCCTCTGACTCGCTGACACCGCTGCCTTGGCTTTTCCAGGCTGGAGTCGGCACCAGCCCTGCGCCCCCAACTGCAGGGACACATCAAGCTTCCTGACGGTCCCCTCGAAGCCTCTCCCAAGGCAAAGGGCAGAGACCTCCCCGCTACAAAGCCACCCTTGAGATGAAGGTGGGACCCACAGCACCCAACTCTTGTTGTGAGTGAAGGGGTTCGAGGTTGGGTCACCAGTTTTCAATGATCTACTTCAAAATTCTGCAAACGGCCTCAGCTCTCCATTATAACGTAGCAGTTACTATAGCTTTGGTGCCTTGGCGGAAACGTCCAGTTTCACATTCTACTACGATAAGCACCATATCAAGGTGCTACGCTAGGGGTTTTAGGAGCTTTGATCTTCACAGCCAAATTTCTAGGTGAGTGTCGTTATTCCCAATTTACAGATGAAGAAACTGAGGCCTGGTTCCTGAAAGAGCCAGTGCCAGAGTCTGAAGCCAAGTGTCTCCTGCTACGTGTGCTCCTTGCTGTGTCACACCCCTTAAAAGTGGTTGGGAGGAGGACCGTCCCCTGCACCCCTCTCTGAGGAAAGATGAAATGTGCTTGTCACAGTTGTCCTTAATTATTTATGTAATCATTTGCTGATAGTGCATTTTCCCGCCAGAATGTCGGCTCCATGAGCTCCAGACCCCTGGGTCTGTCTTGATTACAGCTGGTTCCCCAGCCTGGTCCAGCACCTGGCACCAGTGAGGGCTGCAGAAGTGTTTTTTCTATATCAGGCAGGTAGGTGCTTGGAGTGGAGATGGGCAAGGGTGGGTCTATGTGGGACATTAAGGAATCGGAGGAAAAGGGAGGAAGTAAGAGAAGAGAGGGCATTGTTTTTGTTTGTTTGTTTTGAATTTTATTTAGTTTATTTTTTTATACAGCAGGTTCTTATTAGTTATCCATTTTATACATATTAGTGTATACATGTCAATCCCAATCTCCCAATTCATCACACCACCACCACCCCCGCCACTTTCCCCCCTTGGTGTCCATACGTTTGTTCGAGAAGAGAGGGCGCTGTTGTGTGAGAAGGACAGAGGGGAGGAAAGTTTAGTTTGCTTGCAGGAAAGGATGTGTCAGCAGCAGAACCATGAGGCAGAGCCTGGAGAGAAAGGTTGCAACGAGAGTGGGAGAGGCCCTCGTTCCAAGGAACTGAGGCTCAGATGGGACACCCCAGGGTGGGAGCATGGGTTTCCTGAGATGGAAACGCTTTGAACTTTTCTCTGGGCTCTACAACCAGTAAGAGTGAAATCAGCAGCAGACAACCAGGGCATCCCATGATTTGTAGAGATTATTATCTCTTGGAGGTCCCTGAATGAGATCTGCCCTGATTTGTTTTTTTTTTTAAGACAAAAAGCCTATTGAGGGCCAGCACCAGAATTCTTCTTAGGGAGGAAATTCTTTTTTGTTTGGGAAAATATCTGGACTAAGCTCTTTGGGACACAAAACGAGACTATGAAAGGCACATTTCATTTGCACAGCAAATGAAAAAGCTGTTTAAACTGGACTGCAGGAGAAGATGAAGAGAACTTGATCTCAGTGTGAGAGGCACAGAGAGGAGGGGAGAGGACACATAAGTTGGTGAAAGGCTGTGTGGCCGCAGGAAGCAGGAGGTCTCTCAAAGTGGCTGAAACCTGGGAGCTTAAATGGTCTCACATGAGGAGTGTCCTGAGGTCAGGGGTTCCGGAAGACCCAGGCTCTTCCCATATCTCTGCCCCACTGGCCTTGGCCTGGGGACTCTCCCTCCTGGTTGTGCCGTATCTGTCCAACTCTGGGAAGATGGTCCTCATGTAGCTGCATTCAAAGGCAGGGCAGAGGGCTTCCCTGGTGGCGCAGTGGTTGAGAGTCCTCCTGCCAATGCAGGGGACACGGGTTCGTGCCCCGGTCCGGGAAGATCCCACATGCCGCAGAGCGGCTGGGCCCGTGAGCCGTGGCCGCTGACCCTGTGCGTCCGGAGCCTGTGCTCCACAACGGGAGAGGCCACAACAGTGAGAGGCCTGCGTACTGCAAAAAAAACAAAAAACAAAAAAAAACCCAGCAGGGCAGAAAGGGGAGTGGAAGAGAGCTTTTCCTTTCGTATCTTATTATTTTTACCAAGAAAGAAAATACGCTCCAGAAGCTTCTAGGAGACTACTACTGGCTAGCTCTGGTGTCCTGTGTCCACAGCTATTCCCATCCCTGGCCAAGGTCAACGTGAGGGTCGCTCAGGCACATGGTTCACCCCCTGGTCCCGTCAAAGGGCTCACCTTTGAGAAGCAGGGCCCCACGCTTGACTAAAAATGAGGTTTCATTAGATGGGAAAAGGCAGGAGGTGGCTGTTAGGGAGACATCTAATGGTGTCTGACATGCGTGAAGAGCTCGTGAGGTGGGCGCTGTGATGGGGGCGTAGCCACAGTGAATCTTCCAGTGAGAATGATGATATAAGATCGCTTGGTACACAGATGACCCTCTTCTGGGCTTTCAACAATTTGTACAGCTCCCTGTCCTCGCCAGGACCACGTGTGTGTGCCTGTGGGCACTCTGCCTGCTGGTGTTCATCTGGTAGCCGTGGTGGGCTCGCCCCGACGTTAACGCTGGCATCTACCTGATCGTCAGTGCCTGTGCTGTGTCACCCTGGGTGTGTGTAAGTCAAGGATGGTGTGACCGTCGTGTCTTGGTCAGAAAAAAGTGAGTCCAAGATTTCAGAGGTGGAGGCAAAAATGACATGACAACTGAAGCCCCCCAACGCACGTGTGAGATCTCCGGGAATGCTCTGAACACCTGCGAGTCATGGAGAAGAAGGAGAGCCAACCTTATCTAGATCTGAAGGGACGCGAAGGTTTAGCTGACCTGCAGGTCATTGCTGCTCACCACTGAGGAGGAAGTACAGGCTCACGGCCATTTCAGAGAAGACTCCAATGGGTTTCCCAGGTGTACTGTTAAGCACGCCTTCCGTGATCTGGATTCTTCTTGCTCCTTCTCTTCAGAGACCATCAAGTTTGGGGGAGGTCTGTGCAGCTTCAGCCCCTCGAGTCCCCCCCAGCCCCCCCAGCCACAGCTTGCAGAGGAGTGGAGTCCCATTTCACTCTCCCAGCTCTGGAAAGGACAGTGGGAGCTTCCACTTGGAAGGACCCTCTGAGAGCATGGAGGCAGGAGTCAGAGGTCCAAGGCTGGGAGGATTCTCTTGAGGTTGTCAGACAGGGGTCCCTACACCAGCATATTTCCCACGAACTCGGCTCCTTCCCTAAGAGGAATTTTCGGGCACATCCTTCCTCCCGTATGAGCTTCTGAGGCACAGCTGCATTGGATTCTTGCACGTAGAGCCAAGGAGTTATTTGACGGCAATTGTGAGGAGCTCTGAACAAAACCTACAAAGACAGTTATTAAACGAATCCAGGACAAAGGCAAGAAGGGGTGTTAATTGTACCCGGCTTGACACCAGCCTAATTTCTCTGGCATCATTCTACAAGTTGAAAGTGGGTAGGAGGTCCAGCTGATACAAAGAAGAATGGCATCTAGTTATGCAGAGCAGGTGACAGCTGCTCTGAGGAACCAGACTCCTCTCCTAGCAGGCAGGAGGCAGAACCTCCCCTGAGGAGGCCAGTGCTGGGCCCCCACCTTCCAACCTCTTCTCCTCTTTGGTGGCCTCAGATTCACACAGTGTTTGGGGGAGTTGTGCTCACCCTAAGGTTAGCCAGCTCCCTGGGCTCCTTATATCTTACTGCTCCACTGTGTTGGGCTCTGTTTCCCAAGTTTACCTCATGGCCCAAGATGGCTGCTTCAGCTCTAGCACTCACGTCTGCATTCCAGCCAGCAGGAAGGAGAAAAGGGGAAGATACGGGCCTGTCTCCTCCTTTCATGACATCTGGAAATTGTACACACCACTTCTGTTAATATCCAATTGGCCAGAACCCAGTCTCATGGCCTCGCACAGCTGTAAAGGAGGCAAGTTTGCCAAATGAGGCAAAGAGGCACCTGAGAGTAAAAATTATAATAACTGACAAAGGAGTCAGGAGCAGTACGACAGAATAAGCACAGGGCCTTAGGGAAGAAGGCAGCAGGGGCTCTGGGCTTAACACCAGCCTGCCCTTGGCCCATCCAGACCTGGCCCTGGGCTTTCTACAGGCCTGGGAAGCAGAAACTGAGGCATGGAAGGTATTCCCTGCCAGAAATCGGTGCCTGACATCAAGGGTGGGTTGGCAACACCTCTTTCTGCAGATTTCATGATTAGAACTTATGAGGTAATAGCATATAATAAGGTTAATCATATAAACACTGTTTTGTTCTGATAATATTTCGTCATAAATGATCATGTCACCAAGTTCAAGCTCATACTGCTGACCACATGAGAGGCCAATAAATCGGGAGACAAGTTGTTGGGGGAATGAATAGCAACTTTCTTCAGAAAGCCAGCAGACTGAGAAGACGGGGGACTGCTGTCCCAAAGACCCATCTTACCCGAGTTAGAATTCAGGTTAGAATTCAGGCTTCTCTTATACTAAAAAGGGGCGGGGTGTGGCTGCTTGTTGCAAACTTCCTGGTGCCGGAATCCTTCGTTCTTGCAGCTGCCCATGTAGGTCAGGTCATGATGTTCCTACAAACCTCCAACAAGACACATGTTATTCTCTGTTCTGCAACGTTTTATCTCTATATGAATGGAAAGGTGTTATGCCTTTAAAGGTCAGGACCTTGAGGATGGGCTATCCTGTATATTTCAGGCAATAGGTAACATTCTTAACTTGTAGCAAAAGCATAGAATACAAAAGTTAGAGTGAAAGAAACAGATCTAATATGGAGTCAGATTTGTTCTTCCCTGTCACAATAATGCTACTGGCAACCAAGTTATACCCTTCATGGTGTACGTCACACTCAGGATGCAGAAACATAAAGAGTTGTTTCCAGAAACGTTTAAAGTTTCTGTTTCCACTTCCTCTCACAAACTCCACTCTCAGCATTAGTCCATCTGTCGCCAGGGAAGTGTGTGTGTGTGTGTGTGTGTGTGTGTGTGTGTGTATGTGTGTGTGTGTGTGTGTGTGTGTGGTGGGTTTGTGGGTGGTGCGAGTGTTGCTAGAAGGATCTCACTTCTTTAAAGGCTTCACATCTACTCTTGATTATCTCCACATGATGCTCTAATAGTGCTGCATTTATTTATATTTTTGTAAGTATTTAAAGTGTTTGTTAACTGTTATTATATTTAAAAAATTGCTTTGGCCTTTCTTAATTTTTTTTTTACATGGAGAGGCTCAAAAATGGAAGTGACTCACGTCTTCCTGTGTCCACCCTGCTGGGTGTATCTTGGCATTTCCTCTCTCTGCTCAGCACCACTGATCAGTGATCTGGGTGGTGTACCGCCCTCTCTCCAGCCTTGCTCACCCTGCACCAAAGATTCTCTGCCCTTCCCTCAGCCATTTTCTTTCCACCTTCATTAGATTTTGGTGTCAGGGTTATGTGATTTATTAAGTAAATTGAGTTACTTTCCTTCCACTTTTTTGTACCCTCTGGAAAAGTTTATGTGACATAGGAGTTACTCACACATTGACAATTTAAAGAAATCTATCAGGAATTCCATCAGAGTTCCAGGTCTGCTTTGAAGGTGGTTTCTGCATAACTTTCTCAGATCTTGTTCTTTTCATGCCTTCTACGCGTTGTTGCATTGCAAAAGCTTTGGTTATTTATATTTACTAGGAGAAGCATTTTGGTTTTTGTTAGAGATTCCCAAATTTAATACCATAAAATTGTGAATAGTTTTAATCTCCTTTGTACCTTTATCTCAGATGTTTATCACTTTCTCATTCTAATTTATTAATTTTTTGTTAAAACTGTTTTCTTTATTATATTTGCCAAATGTTTATCAATTTTGTTTGTTGTCAAAGAACCAGGTTTTTAATTTACTTATTTAATTCATTTTTCTACTAATTTATTTTTTTCTGCTTTTATGTTCATTTTTAATGTATTTTCCTTATTACATTTTTTTAAAATAATAAGAATATTTAAGGCTATGATGTTGCCTTTGAGTTTAACTCTTTGTAAAAAGACTTTATTCTTTAGAGCAGTTTTAGGTTCACAGTAAAATTGAGTGGGAGGTACTGAGATTTCCCATAACTCCCCTCGCCCACACATGCATCCCTCCCCCATTATCAACATCCCCCACCAGAGTGGTATGTTTGTTACAATTGTCCAGACTACACTGACCCATAACAGTTACCCAAAGTCCATAGTTTACATTAGGGTTCACTCTTAGTGCTGTACATTCTGTGGGTTTGGACAAATGCAAAATGACATGTATCCATCATTATAGTATCATAAGGTATTATCACTGCCCTAAGATCCTCTGTGCTCTACCTATTCATCTCTCCTCCCCTTTTATATCATCTTTGAGCCCAGTTGGTTTCAATAGTGATCTCATTATTATTATTTTTTTTCAAAATAACCTGCCATTATATCCTTCAATTTCTTCTTAAACCACTGCTACTTTGAAGAGTATTAAGGGTACTTAATACTTCTTAAACCATTGCTACTTTGAAGAGTATTAAGGTACTTGCTACTTTGAAAGTATCCCTAATCCATGGGATTAAGGTTTTAGAAATCATTGTTTTAGTGTAAAACATTGAATTTTGGATTTTTTCGTTTAAGATGACAGATGAAGGACTGAAAATTTTATGACCAAAATTTAATTAGGAGATTTTATTTTTCTTAATTCACATTTCATCAATTTTATAACTGTTTCACATAAACTCCAAAAGAATGTGCATTATGTGTTTTTAAGAGCCATCAAATAAGTCAACATAATACCATAGTGGTCAGAAAATACACTGTGTATTATTTCAATCCTTTGATATGCATGGAGACTTATTTACTGCCCAGTTTATGGTCTACTTGCTGAATGTTTCATGTGCACTTAGAAAGAATGTACACTATAGACTTGGGAGTTGTGTTATAAAAATATTAATTACGTAAAGCTAATTGATCATGTTGTTCAAATAATCTATATTTTTACTAGTATTTTTCCCCATCAATTATTGAAAGAAGGATGTTAAAAAACCTTCCACTATCTTTGTGGCTTTGTCCATTCTTCCTTTAGTTCCTTTGATTTTTAAAAAATTTTTAAATTAAATTAAATTTTTTTTTATACAGCAGGTTCTTATTAGTCATCAGTTTTATACACATCAGTGTATACATGTCAATCCCAATCGCTCAATTCATCACACCACCATCCCCACCCCACCGCAGGTTTCCCCCCTTGGTGTCCATACGTTTGTTCTCTACATCTGTGTCTCAACTTCTGCCCTGCAAACCGGTTCATCTGTAACATTTTTCTAGGTTCCACATACATGCGTTAATATACGATATTTGTTTTTCTCTTTCTGACTTACTTCACTCTGTATGACAGTCTCTAGATCCATCCACGTCTCAACAAATGACCCAGTTTTGTTCCTTTTCATGGCTGAGTAAAACTCCATTGTATATATGTACCACATCTTCTTTATCCATTCGTCTGTCGATGGGCATTTAGGTTGCTTCCATGACCTGGCTATTGTAAATAGTGCTGTGGTGAACATTGGGGTGCATGTGTCTTTTTGAATTATGGTTTTCTCTGGATATATGCCCAGTAGTGGGATTGCTGGATCATATGGTAATTCTGTTTTTAGTTTTTTAAGGAACCTCCATACTGTTCTCCACCAATGTGCAAGAGGGTTCCCTTTTCTCCACACCCTCTCCAGCATTTGTTGTTTGTAGATTTTCTGATGATGCCCGTTCTAACCAGTGTGAGGTGATACCTCATTGTAGTTTTGATTTGCATTTCTCTAATAATTAGTGATGTTGAGCAGCTTTTCATGTGCTTCTTGGCCATCTGTATGTCTTCTTTGGAGAAATGTCTATTTAGGTCTTCTGCCCATTTTTGGATTGGGTTCTTTGTATTTTTAATATTGAGCTGCATGAGCTGTTTATATATTTTGGGGGTTAATCCTTTGTCCGTTGATTCATTTGCAAATATTTTCTCCCATTCTGAGGGTTGTCTTTTTGTCTTGTTTATGGTTTCCTTTGCTGTGCAAAAGCTTTGAAGTTTCATTAGGTCCCATTTGTTTATTTTTGTTTTTATTTCCATTACTCTAGGAGGTGGATCAAAAAAGATCTTGCTGTGATTTATGTCAAAGAGTGTTCCTCCTATGTTTTCCTCTAAGAGCTTTAGAGTGTCTGGTCTTACACTTAGGTCTCCAATCCATTTTGAGCTTATTTTTGTGTATGGTGTTAGGGAGTGTTCTAATATCATTATTTTACATATAGCTGTCCAGTTTTCCCAGCACCACTTATTGAAGAGACTGTCTTTTCTCCATCGTATATCCTTGCCTCCTTTGTCATAGATTAGTTCACCATAGGTGCATGGGTTTATCTCTGGGCTTTCTATCTTGTTCCATTGAACTATGTTTCTGTTTTTGTGCCAGTACCATATTGTCTTGATTACTGTAGCTTTGTAGTATAGTCTGAAGTCAGGGAGTCTGATTCCTCCAGCTCTGCTTTTTTCCCTCAAGACTGCTTTGGCTATTTGGGGTCTTTTTTGTCTCCATACAAATTTTAAGATTTTTTGTTCTAGTCCCATAAAAAATGCCATTGGTAATTTGATAGGGATTGCATTGAATCTGTAGATTGCTTTGGGTAGTATAGTCATTTTCACCATGTTGATTCTTCCAATCTAAGAACATGGTATATCTCTCCATCTGTTGGTATCATCTTTAATTTCTTTCATCAGTGTCTTATAGTTTTCTGCATACGGGTCTTTTGTCTCCCTAGGTAGGTTTATTCCTAGGTATTGTATTCTTTCTGTTGCAATGGTAAATGGGAGTGTTTCCTTAATTTTTCTTTCAGATTTTGCATCATTAGTGTATAGGAATGCAAGAGATTTCTGTGCATTAATTTTGTATCCTGCAACTTTACCAAATTCATTGATTAGCTCTAGTAGTTTTCTGGTGGCATCTTTAGGATTCTCTATGTATAGTATCATGTCATCTGCAAACAGTGACAGTTTTACTTCTTCTTTTCCAATTTGTATTCCTTTTATTTCTTTTTCTTCTCTGATTACCATAGCTAGGACTTCCAAAACTATGTTGAATAATAGTGGTGAGAGTGGACATCCTTGTCTTGTTCCTGATCTTAGAGGAAATGGTTTCAGTTTTTCACCATTGAGAATGATGTTTGCTGTGGGCTTGTCATATATGGCCTTTATTATGTTGAGGTAGGTTCCCTCTATGCCCACTTTCTGGAGAATTTTTATCATAAATGGGTGTTGAATTTTGTCAAAAACATTTTCTGCATTTATTGAGATAATCATATGGTTTTTATTCTTCAGTTTGTTAATATGGTGTATCACATTGATTGATTTGTGTATATTGAAGAATTCTTGCAACCCTGGGATAAATCCCACTTGATCATGGTGTATGATCCTTTTAATGTGTAGTTGGATTCTGTTTGCTAGTATTTTGTTGAGGATTTTTGCATCTATATTCATCAATGATATTGGTCTGTAATTTTCTTTTTTTGTAGTATCTTTGTCTGGTTTTGGTATCAGGGTGATGGTGGCCTCATAGAATGAGTTTGGGAGTGTTCCTTCCTCTGCAATTTTCTGGAAGAGTTTGAGAAGGATGGGTGTTAGCTCTTCTCTAAATGTTTCATAGAATTCACCTGTGAAGCCATCTGGTCCTGGACTTTTGTTTGTTGGAAGATTTCTAATCACAGTTTCAATTTCATTACTTGTGATTGGTCTGTTCATATTTTCTATTTCTTCCTGGTTCAGTCTTGGAAGGTTATACCTTGCTAAGAATTTGTCCATTTCTTCCAGATTGTCCATTTTATTGGCATAGAGTTGCTTGTAGTAGTCTCTTAGGATGCTTTGTATTTCTGCGGTGTCTGTTGTAACTTCTCCTTTTTCATTTCTAATTTTAAGGATTTGAGTCCTCTCCCTCTTTTTCTTGATGAGTCTGGCTAATGGTTTATCAATTTTGTTTATCTTCTCAAAGAACCAGCCTTTAGTTTTATTGATCTTTGCTATTGTTTTCTTTGTTTCTATTTCATTTATTTCTGCTCTGATCTTTATGATTTCTTTCTTCTGCTAACTTTGGGTTTTGTTTGTTCTTCTTTCTCTAGTTCCTTTATGTGTAAGGTTAGATTGTTTATTTGAAATTTTTCTTGTTTCTTGAGGTAGGCTTGTATAGCTATAAACTTCCCTCTTAGAACTGCTTTTGCTACATCCCATAGGTTTTGGATCGTCGTATTTTCATTGTCATTTTTCTCTAGGTATTATTTGATTTCCTCTTTGAGTTCTTCAGTGATCTCTTGGTTATTCAGTAATGTATGGTTTAGCCTCCATGTGTTTGTGTTTTTTACGTTTTTTCCCTTGTAATTCATTTCTAATCTCATAGCGTTGTGGTCAGAAAAGATGCTTGATACGATTTCAATTTTCTTAAATTTACTGCGGCTTGATTTGTGACCCAAGATGTGATCTATCCTGGAGAATGTTCCATGTGCACTTGAGAAGAAAGTGTAATCTGCTGTTTTTGGATGGAATGTCCTATAAATATCAATTAAATCTGTCTGGTCTATTGTGTCATTTAAAGCTTCTGTTTCCTTATTTATTTTCATTCTGGATGATCTGTCCATTGGTGTAAGTGAGGTGTTAAAGTCCCCTACTACAATTGTGTTACTGTTGATTTCCCCTTTTATGGTTGTTAGCATTTGCCTTATGTACTGAGGTGCTCCTATGTTGGGTGCATAAATATTTACAATTGTTATATCTTCTTCTTGGATTGATCCCTTGATCATTATGTAGTGTCCTTCTTTGTCTCTTGTAATAGTCTTTAAAGTCTATTTGATAGGAGAATTGCTACTCCAGCTTTCTTTTGATTTCCATTTGCATGGAATATCTTTTTCCATCCCCTAACTTTCAGTCTGTATGCATCCCTAGGCCTGAAGCGGGTCTCTTGTGCACAGCATATATATGGGTCTTGTTTTTCTATCCATTCAGGAAGCCTGTGTCTTTTGGTTGGAGCATTTAATCCATTCACGTTTAAGGTAATTATCGATATGTATGTTCCTATGACGATTTTCTTAATTGTTTTGGGTTTGTTTTTGTAGGTCCTTTTCTTCTCTTATGTTTCCCACTTAAAGAAGTTCCTTTAGCACTTGTTGTAGAGCTGGTTTGGTGATGCTGAATTCTCTTAGCTTTTGCTTGTCTGTAAAGCTTTTGATTTCTCCATCAAATCTGAATGAGATATTTGCTGGGTAGAGTAATCTTGGTTGTAGGTTCTTCCCTTTCATCACTTTAAGTATATCATGCCACTCCCTTCTGGCTTGTAGAGTTTCTGCTGAGAAATCAGCTGTTAACCTTACAGGAGTTCCCTTGTATGTTATTTGTCGTTCTTCCCTTGCTGCTTTCAATAATTTTTCTTTGTCTTTAATTTTTGCCAATTTGATTACTGTGTGTCTTGGCATGTTTCTCCTTGGGCTTATCCTTTATGGGACTCTCTGCACTTCCTGGACTTGGGTGGCTATTTCCTTTCCCATGTTAGGGAATTTTTGACTATACTCTCTTCAAGAGACTATACTCTCTTCTCCTTCTGGGACCCCTATAATGAGAATGTTGTTGTGTTTAATGTTGTCCCAGAGTTCTCTTAGGCTGTCTTCATTTCTTTTCATTCTTTTTTCTTCATTCTGTTACACAGCAGTGAATTCTACCATTCTGTCTTTCAGGTCACTTATCTGTTCTTTTGCCTCAGTTATTCTGCTATTGATTCCTTCTAGTGTAGTTTTCATTTCAGCTATTGTATTGTTCATCTCTGTTTGTTTGTTCTTTAATTCTTCTAGGTCTTTGTTAAACATTTCTTGCATCTTCTCGATCTTTGCCTCCATTCTTTTTCCGAGGTCCTGGATCATCTTCACTATCGTTATTCTGAATTCTTTTTCTGGAAGGTTGCCTATCTCCACTTCATTTAGTTGTTTTTCTGGGGTTTTATCTTGTTCCTTCATCTGGTACATAGTCCTCTGCCTTTTCATCTTGTCTATCTTTCTGTGAATGTGGTTTTCGTTCCACAGGCTGCAGGATTGTAGTTCTTCTTGCTTCTGCTCAGTTCCTTTGATGTTTTAAATGTGTTTTCAAGATCTCTTATGAGTTGCATGCATTTGTCTTATTGAGGAATTAATCCTTTTATTATTAGGAAGGGATCCTCTTTAGTAATACTCTTTGACTAGTAATACTCTTTAACTTAATCCTCTTTGACTTAAAGAGTCAATACTCTTCAACTTAAATACTCTAGTAATACTCTTCGGCTTAAAGTCTACTTTGTTTGATAAGTATATAGCCATACCAACTTTCTCATGCTTAAAATTTGCATGGTATGTTTTGTTTTCTACCCTTTTATTTTCAACCTGTCAGTGTCTTTATATTTAACAGTATATACTTCATCTTGCTTCTGTATTCAGTCTGTCAAACTCTGACCCTTAATTGGAATGTTTAGTCCATTTTCATTAAATGTCATTATTATATGATTGGATTTATGTCTCCCAATTGAATTGGTTATTATCCATCTCATTAGTTCTTTTTTTTTTTTTTTTTTTTTTGTAACGACTCTCATTAGTTCTTTATTCTTTTGATTCTTCTTTCCTAACTTAAAAAAACATTTTATTGAAATATGATCGGCATAGAAAAAACTGTCCATATTTAATGTACATACTTTATGAGTTTGGAGATAAGTACACATCTGTAAAACTGTGACCACAATCTATGCCTTAGACCTATCCATTACCTCCAGAGGTTTCCTCTTACCTTCTCTTTTCTTCTTCTCCTTTTTTCTTTTTTCTTCTAGGACCACTTAACATAAGATCTATACTCTTAGCAAATTTTGAAGAATACAATACGATATTATCAACTGTAGGCTTTATGCTATACAGTAGATCTCCAGGATTTATTTACCTCACATAGCTGAAACTTTGTACCATTTGACTAATACCTCCTTGTTTCCCCCTCCCATATATTTTCTGCCCTTTTTGGGGTGTGGGTGAACTGTGTAATTGTTAGTATTCCATTTTATATCCTGTATAGACTTTTTAAATCTTTGTGATATTTCTTGTAGTGGTTGCTCATAGTCAACCTTCTAATAATACACTACTTCATGAGCAGTATAAGAATTCCATTTGCTCCAGCCCATATTTTGTGTTCTTATGCTATAAAACCCACAGTACATATTATTATTTTTGGTGTAAATGGTCAATAATGTTTTAAAAATTATTTTAAAGTATTATACACATGTATGCACATGCATATATGCATTACTACAAAGATGAAGTCTTTTATTTTAACTATTAGCATGGATATTTACCCTTCCTGCTGGTCTTCATTCCTTCCTGCAGATCTGGGATTCAATCTGTTCTATCTGGTGTACTGTTTCCCTTCAGAAAGAAATAACTCTTTAAGTCTGAAAAGTCTTTTAGCATTTCTTGCAATGTAAGTATGCTGGAGACAACTTTTTAAAGTTTTTATGTGTCTGGAAATACCTTCATTTTGACTTCATTTTTGAAGCAACTTTGTATGGGGTATAGTATTCTAGGTTAACAATTTTTTCTTTCAGTGTTAAAAAAAAACCATACTATTGCATTGCCTTTTGCCCTCCATTGTTTCTGGTGAGAAATGACATGTTCTTTTTCTCTGGTTGCTCTTAATATTTGATTTCCAGTAGTTTGATAGTGATGTGCTGAGTTGTGGTTTTCTTTTAACTCATCCTGCTTGAGATTTGCTGGGTTTCTTGGATTTGTGGATTTAGAAGTTTACTGACCATTATCTGCCCAAATATTTTTCTGCTCGTTTCCTTCTGTCCTCTCTTTCTGAGACTCCAATTACACATACATTAAAATGTTTGATATTTGATATTGCCTCACAGATCTCAAATTCTTTGTTTTGTTCTTTTCACTCATTTTTCCTTTTGTTTCAACTTTAAAATTGCTATTGCTCTTTCTGTAAGTTTACTGTTTTTTTCTTTGCTGAGTCCAGCCTGCCATTGAGGCCATCAATTGAGTACTTTATTTGTAATGTACTTTTTAATTTCCAGCATTTCCATTTGATTCTGTTATAGTTTCTGTGTCTCTAGAAATTCCTCATCTCTTCATGCACGTTTTCCACCTTCCTACTAGGTCCTTTAGCATTTCTATCATAGTTATTTTAAAATCCCTGCCTGAAAAATTTTAAATCTGTTTCAGAGATGACTGTCTGTTTCTATTGACTGTTTCTTCTTTTGATCATAAATCATATTTTCTTGATTCTTTAGGTGTCTTGTAATTTTTTATTGATGCCAGTCATTTTATATAAAATAACAACAGAGAGTGAAGTAAAGAATGTCTACCTCCAGGAAGGGGTACTAGAATTGAGGGGCTGAGTTAAAATTTGTGCGATTGGGTCTGGGTTTTATTTATTTATTTATTTATTTATTTATTTATTTATTTATTTATGGCTGCATTGGGTCTTCATTGCTGCACATGGGCTTTCTCTAGTTGTGGCGAGCGGGGACTACTCTTCGTTGCGGTACGCAGGCTTCTCATTGAGGTGGCTTCTCTTGTTGCGGAGCACGGGCTCTAGGTGCACAGGCTTCAGTAGCTGTGGCTTGCGGGCTCTAGGGTGCAGGCTCAGTAGTTGTGGCGCATGGGCTTAGCTGCTCTGTGGCATGTGGGATCTTCCTGGACCAGGGCTTGAGCCCGTGTCCCCTGCATTGGCAGGCACTACCTCTCAATCACTGTGCCACCAGGGAAGTCCAAAATGACAGATATCAGATTTTTAAAAAAAATTTTAATTTTTTGGCCACACCATGCGGCATACAGGGTCTTAGTTCCCTGACAAGGGATTGAACCCGTGCCCCCTGTACTGGAAGCGCAGTCTTAACCACTGGACCACCAGGGAAGTCCCTTGGGTCTGGGTTTTATTGCAGCTTTATTTGATTGGCAAATAGATGAAAATGTTTTCAGTGTATAATCAGGACTTTCCCTTCTCTAGGCCTTGGGGATCTGAGTACTGATAAGATTCTGAGAATTCTTTGTTCTTTACAGCTTCTTTACAGGTTTCTCCCACTGCTTTATAGGTTATCAGAATTTTGAGTTATGAGGCGTCCCCCTTGCTCTCTGCTCTTGCCCCAGGCTTTTTATTCTATATAGAAAGGTTTTCCCAGAGCAGTTTCTCTCAGTTACCCTTCCCTGCCTTCGTCTCTTGGCAGTTGGAAATCCAGGGCACCTCAGACTGATTTTTCTCAGCTTTCCTGCTCTGCTCCCCGCTTCCTTCCCAGATTGGCTGCCTTGAACTTGGAGGGGGCCTCACATACTTCAGGCGATATCCTCCGAGATCTCCTGTCCTGCCTCTCATCCTTTGGCGCAGTGCTCTGAGGACTCAGTGGAAGCATCGGTGGTTGGGAACAGACTGACTTTGTGGCTGGGACTCACACATGTTGTTAAAAGGCTTCTACAGTTTCAGCTGGGTTCTCTTTATCCACAACTCTGGAGGATTCTCCCTCCTCCTGACTCTTTCCTAGAGACCAGGAGTGAGAGCAGCTGTAGGTGTCTTATCTCCCTCAAATAGCTTCTTACTTTTGGTGGTTGAACTCACTTAGGTTACTTTGCATCCTCAGCTCCAAAAAACTATGGTTTTGTAGTTTATCCAGGCTGTTTTGGTTGTTAGGGTGAGAGTGAGGCTCTCTTGTGACTTTTACACCCTAATCAGAAGCAGACTCAGCACAATATATTACCATTATTGTTTAAATCTTTCGATTTACTTTATCCACTATTGGTATATCACAGATCCATTGAAATATCCCCTGGCAATTGTGTTTCTGTCAACATGTATTTGTAGTTTTCTTACATTATGTGATTTTTGCCATATTTGGCAAATAAACCTTTTGGTTATTTTGCTCAGAAAGCAATGGATTGAATAAATAAATCCGAGAATGGTTCTTTGGCACACCCCTAAACAAACAAATGAAAACCCATAAAAACAAATAATTCTCTGGCAAATTCAGTTGATTTTACCTTTGACAATATAAAATTATTTGATTCAATGATTTGTCTTAAATTCTACTTCTTCTGCTATATCAATATTGCCAGTTCTGTTTTCTCTGTATTCATGTTTCTTTTTAATCTTCATGACCACAATCTTTTTATATTTAGCACTTTTGGGCCATTTATTTATTTTTAAAATTTTATTTATTTTATTTATTTATTTTTGGCTGTGTTGGGTCTTCCCTGCTGTGCACGGGCTTTCTCTAGTTGCGGCGAGCGCGGGCTACCCTTTGTTGCGGTGCGCGGGCTTCTCATTGTGGTGGCTTCTCTTATTGTGGAAAACGGGTTCTAGGTGTGTGGGCTTCAATGGTTGTGGCACATAGGCTCAGTAGTTGTGGCTTGCGGGCTCTAGAGCGCAGGCTCAGTAGTTGTGGTGCACAGGCTTAGTTGCTCTGCGGCATGAGATCTTCCCGGACCAGGGCTCGAACCCGCGTCCCCTGCATTGGCAGGCGGATTCCTAACCACTGTGCCACCAGGGAAGTCTGGGGCCATTTCTTTTATATTTTAGGTACAACTCTTATAAGCAGAAAAGTTTTAGATTTTGGTTTTCAATTTAATCTGAGGCTTTGGAGAAATTTTAGCTGTTTATGTTTATTGTCATAATTTGATGCTTAGTATGACTTTATTGATGTATTTATCAAATATTTATTGAACACCTTTCTGGAAATAAACACATGAACAAAGCAAAATCCTTGCATGTGGGGAGATCACAGTCTAGTAAGAGAGTGTGGTAACCACCACTAACAATAACTTTAACCACGGAACATGAAAGAGTGATGTGAAAACTGGAGCGTGAAAACTTACTCCAGAGAAAAACTGATTTTAAGTTCTAGTATATTATTCAGTCGAAATGATATGAGGATACAAAACATATGCTTGTTCCTTGTTTCTTTTTATGGTTACACGGAAGACTTTCTTCCCTATCAAGTAATATGTCGTATATATAAAGGAGTTTTCTTGGATCCTGTACTTGGCGTACCATGTTTCTGGAAGAATAATTTTATCTTTGCAACCATTGGATCAGTTCAATGTTATTTCAATGTAATTTTTGCCTAGAGGTTGAGGATAAGATATGTTATAGAATACTATTTTGCAGGCCAGTGGAGTGTTTCTGCCCTAGAAAAGAATAATCTTTTTCATGTGAATGAACACATTTCCATCAAACAGTTAAGGCCTTTCTGATTCTGGGAGGGTGGTCTGAGGAGAGAAAAGTTAAAATGTAACAACTTCAGATAATTTGCCTCTGAAGATAGAAGAAGTTGTCTTTGACAAAACTGCTGGCCGGCTGGGTTAATGGGAGGCCTAGAAGGAGATGGCATCTGATCCTCTAGCCTGCTCAGGATGGGGCAAGAGTCTAGAGCAGTGGCTCTGTCACTGTGTCTGTTAGAAGGGATGATGGAGAATGCCTTCGGCCTGGACCTTTAGACCAAGAGCCAAGGATGAGTGAGTGTGGCATCCCTGAGTCTGTCTTCTGATAGACACCCCAGAGGCTGGCTTGGAATTCCAAGCTCTGGACTCAGGACTCTGCTGTGTTTTGCAGCTGGAGAGAGGACGCTGGCAGAACTCAGGTACTTTGCTGAGAGCAGCTGGCAGCTCAGACAAGAAAAGGAACCTGGGTTTCCCCAGTCTGGAGCAGAGCCCCCTTTTCTGGGATGAACAAATCCCCGTTCTCCCCATTCCTGACCCCCGCATGGCTGTCAGTCAGGCGTGGTGGCTGCACCGCGCCTTCATGGCCGTCCTCAGCCCCTTCCACCCATCAGACGTAGGGTCACTCAGGTGTTGTACTGAAAACGAATGGACGCCCAACATTGGAGCCAGCACCAGTTTAGAGCTCACAGTTCACAGAGTGACCAAACGTCCCAGTTTGCCTGGGACAGTCACCCTCTACACTTGGTATTTCAGCATAATTATTAATAGCTTTCCTTTTCACTCTCAGCCGTGTCCACATTTAGACAACAAATGATATGGGCACTTTAACCGCTCATCTGTGACGAGACCCGTTCTTTAGCTTATACTGACACCTGTAGGCATGCAAAACGGCTTTGAAGAAAATGCAAACGTGGCAGGTTTTGCCCATCCTCAGTCTCCAGGATTTCTGCCCACCTCCTGAATATACCGAGAGCCCTAACTGAGGGGCATGTTCTAGAAAGTGGTCCAGGCAGGGAAAGACGTCCACTGGAAGATGCTGCACGCTCCACTACTGTGAGCGTCCAAGGGTGTACTGACACTCGGAGTAACGTTTTGATCACTCCTATTGGTGACAGGAGTCACCCTCAGCTTCAGGTGAGAATATGAGCCCAGATGGCTCTATGAGCCGTGACAGATGTTGCCCGGGTTGGGAGGTGTGATACGTGGGGCCGGTGAACCTTGAAGCTGCAGGTGTTCACAGCTGGGGAGGCTTGAGAGGAGAGTGTAGGCAGGTCGGTTTCAAGGCCCCCCGCTCCTCTGCTGGAAATCAGGTGACCCTGGGTCTCCCTGGACCAAGAAGACACTCACAGTGGAGCGCGGATGTGAGCTGTGGTACCCGAGGGCCTCACATTCTCATCTCCCTCAGGCCCCATCATGACACCTGGATTCCAATCTGAACATCAAAAACAACACTATACACTTAAAAAAAATTAAATTCCGAGGTCAGGACAGCTTCGGGCAGGCCTAATTTGTGTGCTTGGCTGTCATAATGATGGATCTGAGACAGATTAACCTGTGGGCTCCTGAGCCTAACAGCCCTGTAGGGCCCCCTCTCCCTCCACGAAACTGCCTTTAAGGGGGGCCCCTGTCCCCCCGCCCCGAGGCCACCCCTCCCGCTGCCTGACAGCCCTGAGCCAATGGCTCCTGCGCCCGGAGAAGTGAAAATAGACCGTTGTCGAGATAAGAAAGGAGGCTTAGCAGGCGTGTTTGCCCTACTCAGAGCAAATCAGGATGGGGAAGGGAAACACAGGATGTCTGACTTCCAGCTATTCTTGTAGGATTTTACTGCAGTTCTTGTTTTTGTCTTCTTCTTATTTTTTAAATGATGTTGTAAAGTCCCTGGCAAGACAGAGACCTTGGGCTTCACCAACTTCCTTCGAAAGGGCTGGTGCTGGATTCTTCCAGACTCTGAGAAAATCTTGGCCGTGCCCCCTGACCCGCATCTTGGGGATGGTGGCGGCTGAGTGGCCTGCCTCCTGGCTGTCGCTCGCTGAATGAACAGACCATAATGAGTCAATTCTCTGCCGTCTGCTATTTAAAACAACGGGTTCCTTCCTGTTTCCTACGCGCTGACTGAGACTTCTTCTGTGTTAGGGGAAAAAAAAGGAATTCCGGGATAAAGTGGGCCCTCTGCGACTGAATGAGCCATACATCTCGGCCCGCGGCGGCACAAAAGCTCCTAACTGTTTTATCTGTACAGATGGCTCTAATTTGGTGTTGGTGGCATGACTCCGTGAGCTAATTTTCCAAATACTTGGTTCATTGAAGTGGAAGAAAAAAAAAACACAAAGCCCTTTAAGCCAAACGAGACTCCCCCAGAAAACACAAGTCCTGAATGTGTAACTGCAGCGTTGCTTCCGACGGCGCAGGAGGGGGAGTGAAAACCTCCAGGCTGCATCTGAGGGCGCCCTGGGCTCCGGTTCCTTTGTCCGCCACCCCGGGGAGATCCAGGCACCCACTGGGAGTGAGGCCCGCCCCCACCCCGCTCCCGCCACGACCCGGTCCCCGGGGGAGCTGGACCGGAGAGGGCCGAATGTGGCCTCAGATGATGGGCTGGGGTCTCAGCGATGCCACATCAGGGCCTAACTCGGGCTGCTTCTCTCTTTCTCCGGCCAAGTGTAAGGATGTAGGAGGGGCGTAACGGTGGTGAGTCTCAGCCGTACCTCCCGCGGCCGCTGCCTGGCCGCTGCTGCGGCCCAATGGGCACCGACACCGTGCCGCTCCGGCCGCCCAGGGGCTGGGACTTCCTGGGGGCGACAGAGAAGCTCCGGGAGTGCTCGGAACACTGCGGGGACCTCCGACCCCTCGTGCATGCAGCAAGCGCGCTGGGCCCCGTACCGGCCGCGGGGGCTTGAGATTAGTGATTCCCACCCCCAACCCGAATGGGCAGTCATCTCACCGCCCCAGGCAGGAGGGTAGGAGTTGCACCAGGGTCTTCACTTGCCCAGGAAGCAGGCGAGGCGTCACAAAGGAGGCGCTGTAGAGCCGAGTCCTGAGGAAAGGGGGTGGGACCATATTAGGTGGAAAAGCACAGAAAAGCTGTGTGTGATATGCTTAAGAAACGGGGGCTTCCCTGGTGGCGCAGTGGTTAGGAGTCTGCCTGACAATGCAGGGGACACGGATTCGAGCCCCGGTCCGGGAAGATCCCACATGCCGCGGAGCAGCTAAGCCCGTGCGTCACAACTACTGAGCCTGCGCTCTAGAGCCCGTGAGCCACAACTACTGAAGCCTGCCCGTCTAGAGCCCGTGCTCTGCAACAAGAGAAGCCACCGCAATGAGAAGCCCATGCACCACGACAAGAGTAGCCCTGCTCACTGCAACTAGAGAAAGCCCGGGCGCAGCAACAAAGACCCAACACAGCCAAATATCAATCAATCAATACATTTATTTAAAAAAACAAAAAACAGTACCTACTTTATAAGAAGAAAAACAAATGGTGACAGTGTCAGTGTCGTCTCCCAAGTGCAAATAGTTGGCACTCTGTAAATAATCGCACATGTGAAGGAATAGATGGCCGCCGTCTACATACATGTGCGTGTGTGTGCACGTGGGTGTTCACGGGGGGGGGGCAGGGGGAGGAATATAGGACACAAGGCTTTGCCAGGTAGGCTGGAACCAGACTGAGAAAAACCTGTTGGCAAAGAAAAGCCTAGAAAAGTTTTCAAAGTCTCGAAATAGGTAAGAGTTGGCTAGAAGGAAACAACCAGACAGGTATTTCTAAAGCTCATCGTGGATACTGTCTGGGGAAGGGCTGGAGGGGTGCAGATGAGAAGGTGGCCGCTCGGGCTGAGGGGAGGGCAGTGGCCGTGGAGGCACAGCTAGCGGCCAGGCTGGAGCTGGACAGCAGGGGCAGCAGGGAAGGCAGGGGTCAGTGACACTCAGACCCCTGGTTCGGGCAGAGGGAGGGGCTGGACGCGCACTGGGTGCTGAACACAGGAAGCAGCAGGGCAGGGCAAGCAAGTGGGTTCAATGTCGTTGAATCGAGGTTCACAGGGGCAGCGGGACCAAGCCCATCCCGGGGTCGCTGGGCTTGTAAACCTAGTGGAGGGCAAGGCAGGGCCCTGGAGGCAGGGCAAGGTCTCAGCAGCGGGGAGGGGAGGCCAGGAA
The DNA here is from genome assembly GCF_039906515.1 of Pseudorca crassidens. Lineage (NCBI taxonomy): Eukaryota > Metazoa > Chordata > Mammalia > Artiodactyla > Delphinidae > Pseudorca > Pseudorca crassidens. The sequence goes on from NC_090296.1 coordinate 195,400,446, forward strand.
GGAAGCCGGAACCGCCGGAGGAGACAGATGCTGGGGCCGAGCGGGGCGCAGAGCCCGCCCGGGGGTGGCGGCGGGGGCACGGGCTCCCAGCCACGGCCACGCGGCCCTCCTGCTTCTCCGCTCAGGTTTGGGCATCTGGACTCAGGGGGCTGGTGGGAGGGCGCAGGCACGGGGCCAGGGGCGGGCACGGGGAGGGACGTGTGTCCCCCCGACATGCTCATCCACACTCGGACCCCTTTAAGCCCTTTAAGCCAAACGAGACTCCCCCAGAAAACACAAGTCCTGAATGTGTAACTGCAGCGTTGCTTCCGACGGCGCAGGAGGGGGAGTGAGCTCTGGCTCCACATCCCGGGCCTGAGCTCTGGCTCCTGGTTTCAGGAGGGTCCCCCTCAATGGGGTGGGAGTGAGGGCTGGAGGGCCCAGTCTCCAGGGAAGGGTGGGCACTTTCTACCATGACTCTCTCAGGACACAGGGCTCCCCCCTTTTCTCAGGGGCGTGGAGCGCAGGGGGCAGGGTCCTCACAGGGAGAGGAAAGGGAAGAAGATGGTAGTTTGGACAAAGCAGAATGGCCCAAACCAGTGGGAGCTGGGAGCCCCCGTTGTGGTGGGAACACGCCCTTCCTCTGGCCCCACTGAAGGGCCACAGGCCTTTGCGAGAAAGGGTGGCCTTGGAGAAGACTTCAAAGAATAGAAGGAGGACAGGTACCCTGGCGGGGTCTCTGCTCCCTCCCCTCCAACAGCCGGATGGGCCGCCACGTCTGGATGAGGCCGGACCACCTACTCGAGACAGGGGCAGAGTGGGTGCAGGGCTGCTCTCCAGCTGGGATGGGAGAGAGAGGTGCAGGGAGGCCACAGAGGACTGGAAGGTCAGGTCTGAGCCACCCTGGAGGCGTCTCCGGCAGCCAAGAATGAGGTCGGGGAGAGGCCGGTGGCCAGGTGGCCAGGAAAGTCCGAGGCGTGAGCCAACACCCAAGGGTTGTGTGCACAAGGAAGGGAACAGAAAGCCAGTCCTGGGATGCAGCTGTGGGCGGGAGGCTGGCGGTTAGGGTACGCCACTGAATTCACCGAGAGCCACGATCACACGCCAGTGGAGACGCTGGCCTCCTCCGTGGTCGGGGAGAAAAGAGCAAGGAGCTCTAGCTCGATCTGGGGGATGAATAAGGGTGGAGTTAGAATGAGCTCAAAAGAGCAACGAAGCTGGTCAAGCCATTAGGCTGGTGCCTCTCGGCGACACTGGGGCCCCCACTCTCTGAGGAGAGTAGCTTAGTCGCCTACAGGACTCACGGGGCACACGTGCTCCCTGAGGAATTCCCTGCACGACGGGGGGACCTCTGCCCCAAGCTTGTGGTCTGAAGGAGAAACCCTGGATCCCTTCAGAGAGGCTGGGGGAGCCTCTCGCCCCAGGGGCCGGCACCCAGTAAGGAACCAGCACTGCTGAGGCCCCCCCAGACTGCTTCACACGTACAGGAGCCAAAAGGGCGCCCACATTTCAGGGCCTTCTAAGCCGTTTTGTGTGTGTACGTGTGGACCACTGGACCGCTTTGTCAGTTTGGTGAAGCCTATAGATATCTTCCCAGAAATGTGTGTGTTTTTTGAAAAATAAAAGGCATCTTTTGTGTGTGTGTGTTATTTTTAAATGGATAAACTAGAACACTAGATTAAAATTCATACTCAAATATAGTTATTAAAGTATAAAAATCGTGATAATTTAATATGCACACCTCTTAATTAACCCATTATTTAATAAGATATAGGGGGAGGTTTCATAACCACCATCCTTTTGAAGTAGTGATGAGTATAAGTGATATTTTGATATAGGCAAAATAACTGTATTATGATGTGAAAATATCTGATTTCTTTTACAAATACTGCCAGTACTGATGTGACTTATTGACTACACTTATTATTGAAGAAAGTGCTAAGTTTAGAGAAAATAAAGATGTAAATGTTTTTCCCATCCAGGTTCACAGTGCTCTTGAATTCTATCTAAGGCCCCTCTGGGGATGCTGGACCTCTATTAAGAGCCTCTGTTTATCGTATAAAGCCGTGGAGATTTGGGGGTCCGTATGTTCCAACAGCAGCGATAACATTAATTATCCTAACACATCCGTTGGTCTTATTTGGCCTGGAAGGGGCACCTTCCCTATACAAGGAGCTCGACCTTCACATCATCTTATTGTGGAGGCTGAATAATGCCCCCCAAAAATGCCCATGTCCTCATGCCCAGAATTATGAGGATGTGACCTTATATGGCAAAAGAGACTTTGCAGCTGTGATTAAATTAAGGATTTTGAGATGGAGAGATTATTCTGGATGATCCAGATGGGCCCAAAGTTATCACAAGGAGACCAGGGACCCCCCTCCTGGTGGTCCAGTGCTCAGGACTCTCTGGGTTCAAGAATCCCTGGTCAGGGAACTAAGGATCCTGCGAGCCGCGGGGCGTGGCCAAAAACAAAATAAAAAAGAAGGAAACTGGACAGGAGTGGGGATGTGATGACGGAGGCAAGAGGTTGGAGTGATGTGAGAAGAGGCCACGAGTCAAGGGACGCAGGTGGCTTCTAGAGGTTGTGGGGGGCTCCCTGAAGGCTCCAGAAGGAACTCAGCCCTGCTGACGCGTTGGTGATAGGCTTCCGACCTCCAGTACCATCATAAATCTGGGTCGTTTTAAGCCACTATGTCTGTGGTAATTTATCACAGCGGCAGGAAGCGAATACGCTTACATAAGACGCATCATCCCAAGACATTTTGTGGAGGTGCCCTGTGTGCGTGAAGTGCTGTGGTCTCACTCACAAGCTGAGCGACTTTTTACACTTTCTACTCTGTGTAGCCACCCCGGAGCCAGGATATGGAGCAGCGCGGCTCCCAGAAGCCTCCCTCAGGGTCCCTCCCGGGCAGCAGCCCCGTGGACCCCTCTTCTGACCTCAGTTCGTCTGCTGGTAAATAGGTGGAATCGTGCCTCACACACTGTCTGCTTCTTTCACTCAGCGTTGCATCTGCGAGATGCATCTTCGTTGCCGCTTCTCGATGTCCGTGTTCAGTTTAGTCCTTTTATCAGCTTGGTAGGAAATTATTTTATTTATTCATTTATGTTGAAGTATAGTTGATTTGCAATGTAGAGTTTTAGGTGTACAGCACAGTGATTAAGTTATACATACATGTATATCTATTTCTTTCAGATTCTTTTCCCTTACAGGTGATTACAGCACACTGAGTAGAGTTCCCTGTGCTACACAGTAGGTCCGTGTTGGTTATCTGTTTTATACACAGGAGCGTGTATATGTTAATCCCCAACTCCTAATTTACGCCCGCCCCCCAGGAAATTCTTACAACCTTGCCCCCAGAAAAAGGTGGAAATAGAGACACTGTCCTCTACTTCCCCAGTTTCATGGCTGCCCTGAAATGGACTCCAGCCCTCAGATCGCGTCCTCGTTCCTCCCCCCAGAGACCAGGGCCTTGCTCAGCGGCCACAGGGGTAGCTATCTGGACTTGGGTTTGTCTCCCTCCAGGACCCCTCTGACACCATTGCCTGAGCTTTTTGTGGTGAAGGTTGTCTTCAACACCAGAAGGTCCTGGGGACCTTTTATGTTCTCTGTCCTTCCTGCCGCCTCTGACCTTTCACGTAGGGTAACCCTACCCAACCCCCCGGAACCACCCTGCACTTTGTCCCCTTCTCTCTGTCCTCCACCTGAGCCCTCCCCAGGGAGTCCCCTAGTCCCTCCCCACTTTGGCAACATTTCTTTAAGGCAACAGTCACCCTGACCTTTCCAAGAATCCACCCAGAGGGTCCCTCACTCTGCGAGGTGACATCTTCATTGTATACAGCCAGGGAAGCCTCACGGTGGGGGGGGGTGGCCCTTCCTGCGCCCTCGCCCCCGCTCAGGGTCCCCTCTGGCCTCGGCTCTGCCTGGAGAGGGTCCTCGCTGGGCCATGGGCCCCCCAGCCTGCGGCTTCCGGTTGCCAGAGCGACTCAGTGTGGCCGCGCTGGGGGTTGGTTGGCGGGACAGCAGAAGAAGACGTTTCCGGAGCCGCAGGGCCTGGGCCCGGAGTCCAGGGGGACGGGCCTGCTGCCGGACAGGCAGTCACCGCCCTCAGCCCCCGGTCGGCACCCTCGCCCACTGGCAATTCTCTGCTTCTGTTCTTAAGATCAAAATATCCTATTCATTCCTAATAAAGCTGATGGGTGAATTCGGCCCTCGATCTGCAGTCAGGAGGGTTGCCAGTATCCCTCAGCCCCTAGTTTATTTTATTGTTTAATTTTTATTTTGTTTTGGGGTACAGTTGATGTACATGTTGTGTTAGTTTCAGGTGTACAGCAAAGTGAATCGGTTATACACATACACGTATCCACTCTTTTTCAGATTCTTTTCCCAAATAGGCTATTACAGAATATTGAGTTCCCTGTGCTCTACAGTAGGCCCTTGTTGGTTATCTATTTTATATGTAGTAATGTGTTTATTTTATTTTCTTTTGTTTTAAGCTTATTTATTTCTTTTTATTTTTTCCAGACGTGAAATCCAGTTTTAAACCATTTTTTTATTGAAGTGTACTTGATTTGCAACGTTGTGTTAGTTTCAGGTGTACAGCAAAGTAATTCAGTTATACATACATATATATACCTATTCTTTTTCAGAGTCTTTTCCATTATAGGTTGTTACAGGATATTGAATGTAGTTCCCTGTGCTCTACAGTTGGTCCTTGTTGTTTATCTATTTTACATATAGTAGTGTATTTCTGATAATCCCAAACTCCTACAAGAAATCCAGTTTTAGAGCTGTGGCCGTAGAGAATTTTGCATTATTCCTAGTGTTTCTCAAGCATTTCTTTTTTATGTCCAGCATTGACAAGAGTCTATTTTTATTTGTTTATTTTCTGGCTGCGCCGCGCGGCTTGTGGCATCTCAGTTCCCTGATCAGGGATTGAACCCAGGCCACAGCAGTGAAAGCCCGGAATCCTAACCACTAGGCCACCAGGGAGCTCCTATTTTTAATTTTTAAAATTTTAATTCCATTTTTAAAGGTTACTTTCCATTTACAGTTATGACAAAACATTGGCTGTCTTCCCCGTGTTGTACTGATACAGTAGTCCCCGAGCCTGTCTTACACCCAGTAGTCTGGGCCCTCCCCTCTCCCACCCCGTGTTGCCCCGCCCCCTCCCCACTGTAACGGCTAGTTTGTTCTCTAGATCTGCCTCACTCCCTCTTTTCATTGAACTGACTCCCCGCAAACTTCCAACCGGCCCGTGTGAGAAAGAACTACGGCCTGTGATTTGAGAATACGGGTCACAACCCAAACGGGGAGACGCAGGGAGAGTCAGGGGGGCCTTTACGAGTTTTATTTAGGGGATGACGGGGGTAGAACAGAAGAAGGGAAGCAGCTCTACCCGTGGGCATCTCCCCCTCCCTCTAAGAAACTCCCCCGCGCCAGGACCACGGACAAACCCCTCCCTGGAAGACAGCCTGCAGGGTTCTGTTTCACAAGCCGCTCCCAGGTTGCAGAGGCAGGCGCCTGCCTCCTTCTGCCGTCCTCGCCTCCTGGGAGTTCAGGTGCCTTGGCCTCATCAGGGTTTCAAATAAGAAAGATTTGTCGTCCTTGCCCTCGTTAGTTCTTTTTTTTTTTTTCTTAAAGAAAAATGAGCTCAAGAAAAAGAAGTCTGCGCATAAGAACGTCTCTAGGCCGGGCTGGAGAGGCTAGGAAGGAAAGCTACCTAGGATTCATTCTTATAAACATCATAATAAATAACACGGATTTCAACAGACGGCTATAAATAACATCTAATGTTTGCACTCAACAGTTTCAGCTCTCAGGTGATGGCCCGGGACAAGTGGCCGCCCGGTCCTGCCCTGCTGGCTCGCCGCCCGGTCACCTAAGCCTCCCTGTTTTCAGAGGTTGTTTTCTGCATCTCTCTCAGAGACTGTAGGCGCACCAGCCCCTCCCTCGCTGCCCCGGGCGATCTTGGGGACCTGCCCCTTGGTGGGAGGACATCTGACAGGGAGGCCACTGGGTTACCGGTTTCCTTCCTCAGCGACTCACAGGCCCGCAGCCTCGCAGATGTGCTCCCTGGGTTTGTTTTGATAGCTTGTTTAAAAAACAGTTCCTATCCACCAGCTGTTCAGATAATCAGATTCCAAGTGGCAACCAACTGGGATTACTATGGCGGCTGTTTACCCTGACCAGCATGGCTCAGCTGGAAGATATGGGCCTGGGTTGGGGGTCCCCTTTCTTGTTCTTGTGATTGCTGCCCAGATTGGCCGTAAGGAAGCCTCCTTTTCCGCTTTCCTCCCCTGGGAGCCCTGCGTTCCCCGGGGAGACAACGACGAGGGGCAGGGATCTGAGGGAAGCTTCGGGAACGTGGGTGTTCTTGGCATCGGTGACCCTCACCCCATATCAGACCGTTTCACCGTCAGTACTGGGACTTTGTGTCCCCGCTTGTGCAGGGTTGGAGGGAAAGCCTGGCTCAGAGGTTGAGCGTGTCCTCTGAGCTCTCCCTCCAGTGCCCCAAACCTTCCAGGCCTAAAATCAAACTTCCCACGTGCCCACCCAGCCCTAGCACCCCTACCCTCTTCCCTCAGCGTGCAGACGGCACCCACTGCTCCCCACGCACCCACACCAGGCCTGCTGTCCCCCCGGCTTTCCTGTCCCTTGACCCCCAAAGTCAGGGATTTGCCAAGCCTGGCTGAGTTTCCTGGGGCCTTTTCTTCCTCTGCCTCTATGTCTTCTTTCCCATCTCCACTGCCTCTGCCCACAGGTGCCCCATCACCTGTCCCTTTCACCGTGGCAGGAACTTTCCATCACTGTCCCAGCCATCTTTCCTCCTCTTCAACTGCACCCTCCCACCACTGCTAGGCCCGGCTTCCTAACGCTGCCCTCTGTTGTCACTTACCTGCTCAAACCCCCTTAGCCCCTGCCCGCTGTGTGCAGCTTGGAGCGACGGGACCTTGTCTGCCATCCCAGGCCCTCGGCACCCTGGTTCCAACCTCACCTGATCTCCCTCTTTTGCTCGGTCCTGCTCTCTCCCCCTGTCTTGTCAAGCTCACATCTGTGCTTTCCAGCAGGGCTGATTCCAGGGGCTGCCCCTCCCTTGACAGACTCCATGAACGCACTTCCTGGAGTTGTACGGCCTGTGCGACAAGGGGGCCTCCGGGCCTTTGCCCATGCTGCTTCCTTGTTCTGGAGGGCCGTCCTCCCCCAGCTGCCTGTGAAAGCCAAACAATTCTTCAAATGTCACTTCTTCCATGAAGCCTTCGGTGATCATCATTGCTTGAAAGGGTAGCTCACGTTCACGGATCTCTGAAAAAAAATGTACCTTACGCTTATAATTTTCTTTGTATTTCAGATTTTGCTTAGAACACAAACCTCCATAAAGACTATTGATTACTTTCCTGTATATCGTTTGCTGTGCCTAGCGCTGGGCCTGGCACATAGTAAGTGCTCCGTAAGTTTTTGTTGGACGAATGAAAGAATGAATGACTTATGTTGGGCTTGGCTCCACCCCAGCTCACTGTTCACCTCTGGTTGCATTTAAATTCAGGTACATGGCCTCTCCTCGTGCTTATTTACTACTAGAAGCAGAGAAGGATTGAGTCGAACCCTAAAAATGGTCCCTCCATTACCCAGACTCACTTAATGTGAAGCAGCGATTCTCAGGCACGTGAGTCCACAGAATACTAACTGGTCCAGTGCTTTGCAAACCATCGCTCAGAACGCTGGGCCCCAGGATATGTCTCCAGGGCACGGGGGTCCGGGGGGCAGAGGGCTGTGGATGAGGGAGCGTTGTGCCCCTGCCCCACTTCAACAGGTCAGCTCTACTTGTCTCTGTGTCACACCTTGAGGTCTGGTAGAAGCTCTATTCAACCAGAGGCCCCCCGAAATTTTCTTAGGAAAAACAGAAACTAAAAAATATATATATGTAGTTCAACCGGGTAGCCATCTTACAAGAAGTGCCTGTCCAAACGTATTTGTAAGGCCCTTAAAGCACATCCCGCAGTATCCAATCCAGAGCAGTCCCCCACTGCAAAGAGTCATCGGGTCCAAGTGGCCCCTTTGTCCAGGGAAAGAGCAGGAGGGTGGGAATCAGTGCCAGGCCTTAGCTCGGCTCTGCCACGAACAGGTCGTGTAACTTACACCAAGTGCTTTCCCTCCCTAGACTCTGCAGCTCATTTACAAGTGCAAGTGGGGGGTGGCCCCCCTTGGGAAGGCCGGGCTGCACAGTGGTTAGGGGGCGTCCCGGGTGAGCCTGATGGGGGCGGGGGCCGCTGGGAGAGGCGCACCAGGGCAGGAGTGCCAAGTGCTGGGCGCCCCGGTCTCCGGCGAGCCTGTGGATCTGGGAGGCCCACTCCAGCTCTGTCACTGAGAGACTGACTCAGCTGGCAGCCGTAGGGCCCGGTTGCCAGGGGAAATGCTGTCGGCACATTTATTCTGGGTTTGGATATTTAAAGAGCTGGGTGTGTGGCACGACATTTCGGAAGTGCTTGGGGAGGGAGGGGTTGCGGACCAGGGCTTTTTTTTTAACCGTTAGAGATATCCTGTCCTGATCTCTCGGGTCCACAAAGAGTGATTTTCTTCCCTAAGAATCGGACGTGGGTTCTGCCCATTGTGTCTACCTGGCTGTGCAGCCTGGCAGGAAGCAGGTGGCCCAAGGTGGGACCTGGCTGCCGTGGGTCCCCATCCCAGTGCCACCCTGCCCCCTGGACGAGAAGCCTGGCAGTGGCCCCCGAGGTACCGGGAAGGAGGTAGAGCGGTGGTCTGGTTCCCCAAGGGCACCTGGGCAGCGCCATCCTCCACCTGGCGTGACACGATGGAGTGGCCTGGGCCCTCAGGAGTCTTGGGGCCCGGGTGACAGCACAGGGCCCCCGGGGACGCTGGGAGCGCGGGCTTCCTCTTCCTCACGGGCTGTTTGCACTGGCTCCGGAAACGCTGGCTGAAAGCTGGGACTTTGCGTCATTTTTTACTATTTGAACGGCCTCTTTGGGCTGCTTTTAGGAAGGTGGTTCTTTTGTCCCTTTTCTCACTCAGGATGTTGTTGCCAATAGATTTCCTCACAGACGCTGTCTGCTGCCTTTGTTTTCCTTTCCAGATGCATATGGAGAAATCTTCCAGAACTGAGGCCCCCGTCAGCAAATTGCACCTGTGGTGCAGTGAGTGGCACAGGGTAACGCTTCTCTCATGACATTTATTGTTTTCATTTCTGCTCACAGAGGTCATTTTGTCCACATGCTCATGGTAGCACATTTGAGAAATAGAGGAAATAAATATAGGTGATATAGGAGGGAAATTAGTACCATCTGTAGTTCCAGCCAGAGATCTACGCTTGGCAATCTGGCGTTGGTTTTTTTTTTTAATTGGGCTCGTCCTGCACACAGTGTAACGGAACTGGCGTTTCACGCCCCGCACTGTAGCGTCAGCAATGCCCCCTGCCCTCGGAGCCTTGTGGGTGCAGATTACAAGCCTCTGTGGCTCTCCTTTAGCTCTGCCACCAGCAAAGCAACATCTGAGACATTAGCCCGCGTTAAGGAGGAAGGAGGACAGGAAAGCCGCCCCGCGTGATCCGTGTTTGTATGTAGAGCTGAGACGGGTGGGATTGCGGGTGACTTTTATTCTATCATCGTTATCTTCTTTCTCTTCTAGAGTTCGCACGTTTTTCTGTAACAGACCTGAGAGTAGAGGCAGGTGATGTGATCCGAGGTGCAAGCGCAGTCCTGCCTCCCAACCAGGTGAGTTTCTTGGCTGCCCTGGGCCTCAATTTCCTCACCTCTAAAGGGTGGACGCTGATGCTACCTACCTCACAGGTACATTTTGAAGGTCAGGTGTAGGTGAAATGATGCATTAGAAGCCCAGTGAAGGCCCAGGGATGGGAACAATTGTGGCTTTACAGTATAATCCTACAAATTCTAGAAGTTACAGGATTATAGGCTGAATTATGTCCCCAAAACATTCATCTGTTGACGTCCTAACCCCGAGGAGCTCAGAATGTGAAAGGGTTTGGAGACAGGGGTCTTTACAAGGGTAATTACATGAAAATGAAGTCCCTAGGGTGGACCCTAATCCCATGTGACTGGGGTCCTTAAAAGAAGAGTTGGTTAGGATGCAGACGCACATGGAGGGAAGACCACCTGAGGACACAGGGAGAAGACGGCATCTCCAAGCCAAGGAGGGAGCCTCGAAAGGAACCATCCCTGCCGACACCCTGACCTTGGACTTCCAGCCTCCGAACGGTGAGAAAATAACTTCTGTTGTTTAAGCCTCCAGCCCTTGGTCCTCTGTGATGGCCGCCCACGTGAACTGACCACAGGTCCTTAACTGGAATATCGGTGTCACCGTTGTTCATTGTCTGAATCTCCACCCTGAGGTCCTTACCATCTAAGCACGCTGCTGAGAGAGCTCGTCTGAGCAGGACACGGCCCCGGCCCCCTTCCCACTCCTGGAGCCCCTCATCTTCCCAGGGGCCCTGCTCTCCTTCTTCCCAGGACCGTCTCTCCCAGGTGACGGCTCTCGACGCCCCTGGAGGGAATTTGCTCCTTGCCCCTTCGGGAGCCTCACTCCGCCGTTTCCCGCCCAAGATGTCCCTCTGGAGGGCACATCTGCCCTTCAATGAGGTGGATTTAAAACTCTCCAAATACCAACAGGAGACTGTGTTCGAGCCTGCTCCACTGGGATCACCAACACGATGGTCTCTTAGGGTGGGTTTTTTTTTTTAATGTCTAACTTTATTTATTTATTCTTAACTTTGAAAATGTTTGGTGTGGTAAGAACACTTCACATGAGATCTACCCACTTAACAAAATTTTGTTTTTGTTTTTGATTTTGTTTCTTTGGCTGCACGGCACAGCTTGTGGGATCTTAGCTCCCTGACCAGGGATTGAACTCGGGCCCCGGCAGTGAAAGCTCTGAGTCCTAACCACTGGACCACCAGGGAATTCCCAGCAAAATTTTAAGTCTATAATCCATCATTTTTTTTTAAATTTATTTTAATTTTTATTGACGTAGAGTTGATTTACAATGTTGTGTTACTTTCTGCTGTACAACAAAGTGCTTCAGTTATATATATATATTCTTTTCCATTATGGTCTGTTATAGGATATTGGATATAGTTCCCTGTGCTCTACAGTAGGTCCTTGTTGTTGTTTATCTATTTTTATCTATAGTAGTTTGTATCTGTTAATCTCAAATTCCTAATTTACTCCTCCACCACCCCCCTCCCCCTCGGCAACCACAAGTCTGTTCTCTATGTCTGTAAGTCTGTCTCTGTTCTGTAAATAAAGTCATTGGTGTCGATACGTATCGTGTATCATGTAAGTGACATCATCTGGTTGTAATCCACGACTGCTGACTATTGGTACAGTGTCGTACAGCAGATACTTAGAGCTCGTTCATCTCACTTGACTGAAACTTTATGCCTGTCGATCAGTAATTCCCCATAATTCCCCTCTCTTTCCAGTCCCTGGCAACCAGCATTGCACTCTGATTCTATGAATGTGACCTTTTAATTTCAGATACCTCATGTAAGTGGAACCATGTCTTTCTGTGACTTGCTTATTCACTGAGCGTAACGTCCTCAAGGTTCACCCATGTTGTCCCATTTTGCAGAATTTCTTTCTTTTTAAAGTTTGAATGGTGTTCCATCGTACTCCTCTATCATATTTCTTTATCTGTTCACCTATCGATGGACATTTAGGTCGCTTCCGCATCTTGACTATTGTGAGTGACGTCATAATGAATACAGGAGTGCTAATACCTCTTTGAGATCCTGAATTCAATTCATTTGGATAAATACCCATTAGTGGGATTGCAGGGTAGGATTCTGAAGACACAGAGAGGAGATCCCTGGAGCTGTGCCTGCAGTGCTTCCTCAGGTTACAAAGGCACCGCTAGCCCTGCGCTGGGAGCACAGGAAAGTGGTTGGGGGTGAGGTTATTTTTGTCTTGCAAACTGCAGGCCAGGTCTTTCTCCTGGGCCAGGGAGTTAACCAGTGCACCTCGTCTGCTAAGTCATCCCCTGTTTTCTCAGGAGACAGTCTTATAAATCTGGCTAATAACTCCCATTTCATTTCCCCAAACTCCGTTAGAGGGAAGTTATAATGAAGCTCAAATACTCGCCAGGTTATTCACGGGAAAGACCTTTGGCTTTTAAAAAATGCGTTTTAGGTGGCCAGATTAATCTAGCGGCACATTACAGTGCAGCCCTGCTGAAGTTCTGCGGGAGATCCCTGGCACCCGGCATTGTACCTTGCACAGTGCTGCCAGGAGCGTGAACTATCTTTACAGGAAGAGGCGAGAATTAATATGTCAGATGGAAAAGACCCACTGGCAGCACCCGATGAAAACCCAGGACCCTCGTTCCTTGTCAAGGTTCTTCAAGGTTAGAGTCATAATCCCACGACTGAGGACCAAGCACCCTCGGCCGGCCGCTCCCCGAGAAGGGCACCGGGCAGAGCAGAAGAGAATTTACGCGCTGCCTCCCTCCATCTGGCCCTGCTCGCCTACAGCCTTGGAGAGAGGCACCTCCCTAGATGCGTAACTTACGGCAGCCACGTGGAAAACAACATGCTGATCTCATTCCTTTCATTACCTCCCTGGCAGAGCAAGTTAATCAAAAAAAAGGTATGATCGCTGCTTTGTGTTCACTTAAGAGGTTGATTTGCAATGTAAATATATGCATTTGTATGGTATATACATCAATATAAAAGTAATAATAACGATGATGGTATCTATCACTAAATGAGCTCCGGACCCTGGGGAAGGATAACTACACAGATTATCTATAACCCCACGAAGCCAACATTATTCGGTTCATTTTATTGATGGAGAAACCGAGGCTCAGAGTGGTTAAGGAACTTGCCCAAGGTCACACAGCTGCTATGTGACGGGATTCAACCTAAGTTATAAGGTAGTATTTGTGGCAGGGTGAACCAAAGCTTCTCTCTGAACACTCGGCCCCAATCCCACTTGATCCCCACCAAGGTCAAGGGAAGAACTTGGGCATGAGAGATAGACAGGCCCCTGTTCATTGTTGTGTATATGAGGAAGCTGAGGACTGTAACGGGGAGAAGATCATATCTGCCTCCAAGAAATGCAATGTTATTAAGACACAAGTAGGTTAAGAGTGAGAGGATGAAAAAAGCTATGCTATGCTAGTCAGTAATCAAAAGATAGCTGGAGAGAGAATATTAGTATCAGACAAAGCAGATTACAGAACAAATAAAATATCAGGAATTAAAAAGTCATTTCATAACGATAAAGGGATCAATTAAGCCAGGGGACATAACAATTCCAAATGTTATGCACTGAATAACAAGGCTTCAAAATACACGAAGGAGAAATGAATAGAATTGCAAGAAGAAACAGACAAACCCACAATTACCGCCAGAGATTTCAACACCACTCTGTCAATAATTAGTAGAACAAGTGGACAGAAGATCAGCAAGGATGTAGACAACCTGGGCAACCCTCCACCAACTCAGCCTGATTGACGTTTATAGATCACATCACCCAACAACAGCAGAATACACATCGCTTGTTAGCGCACACGAAGATTTACCAAGATGCATAATACTCCGGTCCATGAAACAAGTCTCAACACATCGAAAAAGATTCAAGTCATACAAAGTATGTTCTCTGACCACGGTGGAAGTAAATCACAAATCAGTAACAGATATTTGGAAAATCTCCAAATAATTGTACATGGACTAATACATTTATAACTAACCAATGAGTCAAAGAAGAAATTATATGATCATCTCAGTAGCCATAGAAAAAGCATTTAACAAAGTCCAACATTTGTTCCCGATTAAAAAACAAAACTTTAGTAGTAGAAGGGAACTTTCTCAGCTGAATAAGAGGCAGCTACAGAAAAAAAAAAAAGTATAGCTAACATAATGAATGGTGAAAGGCTAAATCCTTTCCTTTTCTAAAGATCAGAAATAAGACAAAGATACCTGCCTTCACAACTTCTACTCAACATTTTACTGGAGTTTCTAACCAGGGAAATTAGGAATGATTTTGTTTTAAGGGACTTTGGGTCACTTGCAAAAGTAAGCCCATGTTGCAAAAGTGAAAATGTGCTATTATGTACAATTAAAAAGAAACCTTACTGACCATGAAGATGTTTCTAGGAGCAAACTTATAGCATTGTTGCTGAAATGCATGCTGTCCTCCAAGAGAACTTGTTTATTTGGAATATCACTTCTGAAGAGATTGTTTGTCAAACAAAACCAAACAAAAATAAGTCAACTTCCTTTAGACCTAATCTCTCCCGTCTATCTTCAGTGGGTCATGGGGACTCCTGGGGGCTTCTGTATTCTTATGACTTCCTGGAGAAAGGCCAGACTTTGGCCTCAAATAAATCAACAAAAATGTGTTGTGCGCCCAGCATGGAGGTGCTGATGGAAGCAGAACATTGGCTTTATCCCTGGAAGGGTTTCAGGACTCAGTGACCAGTTTCTCCTGCAAATAAGTTCCCATCTCTTGTCAGTATGACAATTAATTACCAGGCACCTGCAGGCTACGCTTAACAAGAAGTGCTGCATTTCTGCTAACGTTTTCTTTTCCAAACCTTCATTCATTTACTCATTCGACAGATATATACTGGGCACTTCTCTTGTGCCAGGCAGTCTTCTAGGTGCTGGAGATACAGGATTGAAGAAAACAGACAAAATCTCGCCTTCATGGTAGCTTGCATTCTAGCGGGAGAAACATATGACAAGCCTAATATAAATGAAGTAGATGGTATGTAAGAGGGTGATAAGGGCTCTGGAGGTGAATGAAGCTTGGGGAGGGAAATAAGAAGTACCTGCGGGTGGGGGAGGATTTGCAACGAGGGAAAACCTCATGGAGAAGGTGACGTTCAAACAAGGACTTGGAGGAGGTGGGGAGTGAGACGTCTGGATCCCAGGGCAAGGACAGCCGGGCAGTAGTAATGGCCTTGAGCTGGGAGGGCTCCTGGTCTTTTCAAGGGACACCAAGGAGGCAAAGGAAAAGACTGTCTGCACGAGTGAAGTCCTAGTCAGGTCAAATAAAGACGAGTCTTGCAAAGCGGGGTCCTCCAGGGAACCACCAGACAGCTACGGGAATAGGGTTTTGACCCTCTTCTGCCAGACGGCCGCTTTTCGCTGGGATTGAAGGCTGTTGGTTTTCAAGGCTACTGGGGAACTGGGGAGAGGGGGGACGAGAGTAAGGCAAGTTACAACACCATAAGGCTCTCACGGTTCTTCCTGAGATTCTGCCTTTTCCTTTTCCTAGTAAACACTCCCTGGTTGCTGCAAGCCTTTGGTTCATTTTCTGAATTCTGCAGAAGTTGATGGTGATGATTTTTGCCACAGTTCTCAGAGAGAACGTTCAGAGGTCTTTACGCCATCCTTCCCGCCGACACTACTCTAGAAGGGACACTTGAGGCTGGAAATGGACATAAACGGAGTTGACTAAGCAGGGTGCACCCAGAGTTTTCCGTGTGTGTGCAACTGTGAGAGGGGAGAAATATTTGGTTGGCTCAGGGGCCCCAGGCGGCAGGACAGTGGGAATCAGGCAGGATGGGTAGCTTGGGGCCATATCCGAACTGGCATTTGAAGCTTTTGAGGAGATAAGTGAACATGAATCTTTGAGGAAGATTAAGCTGGCAGTGGGTCCAGGAGGTGAGCTGGAATAGACGGAAGAAGACCAGTCACTTTAGTCAGAAGGGAATATTGTGTGCCTGAGAGAAGCAATGGTAGCTTGGATGGGAGAGCATCCCCAAGGAAGCTTTGGTCGATGATGGGTTATTGCGGGGTGGGGGGGGGGCTTCTAAGTACTGTTGTTTTTTGGAGTTATTGACAGTGAGACACCCCCGGCCCTAAGTTTCCCTCTTGCCGTCCCAGAAATTATGTAGCTTCCAGTGGGGCCCTTTTGGCCTCACCCTCTTATACTGCTTGACCCCATTAAGGACCCTCACGTCTTGAATATCTTGAGTATCTTGCAGTTCATGGCCAGTAATTCCCCCAACAGTACTGCTCCTGTGTGGGGAAGCACAGCTGGGTCCGCATAGCCAGGCTCTACCGTAAACACACAGGAAGTTCTTGAACACTATGGGGGGCCCTCATTTCAGGAAATCAGTACGTTTGTCATCCATTTGCTGGTGGGGTCACTGTGCAGAGAAAAGAGGGGCTTGGCGCTTTGCTTCGGGGATCCCCGATAATCAGACCCTCTCTTGCAGGTACCGTGGCCCGAACGTCAGGGTTGGGGGGGAGAACACACGAGACCCAGCTGGTGCTGAGATTGCCCTGTGCCGCCATGTCTCCCAGGTAGTAGGTCCAAATCCTTCTTCAGAACATCTGGGTCTTTTCAGACAACCTGAGAAAGACCTCCGGTCCCAGGCCAGCTCCGGCCCACAAAAGTGGAAAGAATGATTTGGTCAGACACTCAGCGTTTCCCCAGGTGTGTCCCATGGAATTCTGGTCCCACAAGTGTCTCCTCACAGAGAGGTGTGACGAGTGAGAAAGTGCTTCTTCTCCATTTCTTTCTAGAAGCCACGCAGTACATGTGAGCACATCAAAGCTCGGAGAAGTCCTGCAGTAAAGGAACTCAGTGTATTTAACTGAGCATTTCCTAGTCGCCACTGATCCTGGGGCTGTTTCTCCACCCAGTTTGGGGTGAGGCCTTTAACAAGGGCCTCTTCGCCTACCCTGTCTTTCTCTGGTCCTACAAATACGGCCGCCCTCTCGCATTGATGTCCGAGGGCTTCCATCAGCGCGGGCCCCTTGAAAAAAATGAGGATTTCAGTTAAGTACGTAGCAAGTCACTCACCCAGAGGTCACAGCCCCGCTCTGCTTAATTGTCCCCCCGAATCCTGAAGGGCTTCCAGTTGCTCAGAAACTTGGAAGGCTCTATCCGCCGTCCTCCCTCAGACCTTCCTCCATGGAAAGGGGGGTAAGTGGTACCAGCACTAACCTCCCAGGATTGTGGAAGTTACCTAACACGTGTTCACGCAGGAAACGTGCTCGGAACAGCTCCTGGCACCCAGCAAGCTTTCTACGCAAGGAATGCCCACGCTTTAGCCGTTATCGGGAACTTACTATTATTCTGTGATGTTAGCGTGTGGCTCTAGTATTGTTTTCTTTTTTTTTGCACAAATGGTCAAATAATCCAAAGCAACAAGACATGACTGCAGGATGTGGGCAAACTCCCCGTCTCTGTCTGTCTGTCTGTCTTTTTATACACACACACACCCACACACACTCATTTACTCTGAATTCACCGACTCCCGTTCACCTGTGTCTCAGGCCTGGGGGCCCAGTGACAGACCCGCTGAGGTATGAACTCAAAAGATGACCGAAAGCAAGAACAGAGGCTCTTTGGGGCAGATACAGAGGGGGAAGGGGCGGGGCCTGCCACCGTGCAGGACTGTGGTTCAGGGAAGGTCTCGACGGTTTTGCGGGAACAGCTCAGTGAGCTCTGGGCCAGCCCTGCCCATCGAGGGGAAGAAGCCCCTGGTCTCCCTCAATGTCTGGAGAATGAGGTGTGTGCGTTGCCTTTTAGAAAATACTGCCCCACACAGGAGGGAAAAGGATGTAAGCTCGGGAAGGACATTCTCCCTGGAGGTAAAGGCTGGGGAAGGCCAGGCTCCCTGCCTCCGGAGGAGAGGAAAGGGCAGTTTGGGACGTGCCCGGCGCTCCCACCCTTCCCCACCGCCCCTTTACTGGAAGCCGAGAGCTGGCTTTCCCCTGTAAAGGCACCGCAGGACGGTGGGCCTTCTGCCTGTCACCAGCTAAAGAACATTTCTGAGAAAGCACAGCCTCCTTGAGGAATGGGAGAAGGGGGGAAGCCCAGGAGGCCAGGTCGAAATTTCCAAACAGAAAAGGCGTGTCCGTGACCCTCAGAGAGCAAAGAACAGGGCTAGCCGAGGAGCAGCCTGGGGAACCGGGCTGCAGGGCAAGGCGCCCTTGTCTGTGCGCGCTCGGGACGCCCGCCCCCTGCGCCTATTTCATGACAAACGCTCCCCCCCCCCCCCCCCGCCATGACGCTTCCACTTCCATTGTCACCAGCTTACGAATTAAAGATGACAAAGGAAAAACATACTTCGGTGGCTGGCCTCTCTCCAGGCAAGAGGGAAGCTTCAGTTGGAATCGCTCTGCATGGGAGGTTTCCTCTTCCTTTTACCCCGTCCCCAGGACAAGTACAGCGCCTCTGACCCTCATCAATGCCGGCCACCTAGGCCTGGAAGTTGGGCAGATGCCCATCACCCTGCCACCAAACAGAACGCAAGGGTGGGTCCCCTGTGAGCACCTGATGTCTCGCCAACAGAAAAGGGACACGTCCAGTTGACAATGGGTCACCGTCTCCGTGCCCAGGCTGGGCGGGGCAGCAGTGCCTGGAGGGCGGGCCCCATGCCGGGGAGGCTCGGCGCTCTCGAGACGCCTGCATGCCGCCGCGTTACAGCCCAAACCCTGCTGTGGTGCCCAGGGGCCTCTGGAGGTGCTCCCCAGCAGGCTGCCAGGTCTCTCACTGCAGGGCGGGGGTGAAGATGAGCTCCCAGCTACCTCTGGGTTTACTGCTGCTCTCAGGAGGGCTTGGAGAGGACCTCAGACCGGACCCTCACTGCATCTCACAGCATCTCCTGCAGCCAGGCCCCCCCCCGGAGCTGGCCCAGTCACCCTGGCGCCTCCAGAGAGCTGGCTGGCTCGCACGCTCTGCCCCGATTTGTGTCATTTGGTTCTGTTGGGGGAGCCTGTCCTCCGCTGAGGCTTCTGCTGGGCCGGGGCAGGGGGGATCCTGCAGTGCCCCGCACGCCCCCAGCCAGTCCCAGGGCTCTGCTCACAGAGGCTGCGTATCTCCCATCTGTTCTGGAAAAAGTCCCCGCAGGCAATCTGGGCCTGCCTGGGAAGCCAAAGCCCGGGTTTCCAGGATGGCTGGGGTCTGTCACAAAGCTCAGCTCGGTCTCTGCGCCACGACCGGGAGGCATGTGGACGCCAGTTCTTTGTGTCCGCTGGAAGAGACCGAAGGCCTGTGTGAGGAAGGGGGCCGCCCGGCTGGGACAAGCCATTTCATCTCGTCTTCCTGGAGGGTTAGGCAAGGCAGGACCAAGCCCTGGATCTTCCAGCACATTCTGTGCCTGGTGAGCACCCAGAGGCCCCAGCCACGTGGGGCCCGAGGCTGGATGCAGGGGGCCCGGGCTGAGCCGTGACCTGCGGGCCGGTGGCTTTTGTCCTCAGGGCTGGCTGACCACCTGCAGAGCTGGGCATCCACGGGCGTGGTGGGCGCCCACCTGCCCCAAGCCCAAAGCCTCCAGCGCCTTTGGTCCATATCACCCCTTATAGATAGCACTCACCTAGTCCAAGCGCTAGGTTAGACTAGGCTTAAAATAGCCACACAGGCAGCACCTGGTTTACTGCTCCCGGTCACTCACAGCCCCCTCATTGCTAAATGATCATTTTCTGTGGCCAGGTCCGCTCTTTCCAAAGCTCTCGTGCTTGAATCACACCCAAAGCTGTTTCTCTTTGGAGCCAGCTGTCGTCACGTGCTAGTAGGCAGGCCTCGTGCAGAGCAGTTTGGGAACTGTTGGCACCTTGTGTGTAAGCCTGCGTCTCCGCACTGAGTGGCCCCGGAGACGGGAGAGCTGCCGTCTATTCCTCTTTGTCCCCGGCCCCTCCCCTGGACCTGTCCCTCGGGGTTCACAGTCACGACCTGCTCTAACTCCTGGCTCTACCCCCCGTAACCAGAAGTCCCAACACTCGGGACTTGGTTTCAGGTCAGCCTCCCCACTCTGCTGGGGCCACAGCACCGGGCCTGTCAGCCACGGCGGGGTAGCGGGGGCCCCGTGTGCACGGCTGTACTTGGGTTTTCAGCAAACACTGATTCGGTGTCCGCTAGGTGTCAGGCGGTGTGTTATGTGCTGGGGACACAAGGGAAGAGCCACGGTTCCTGCTCGTGAGGCGGGAGGCCTTGAACAGAAGAGGTAGAGCTGGTCCTTTACGCTTGTTTATTATTCATTCCAGCTTTACTAAGGGCCTTTCAGGTACCAGATTCAACACGAGGACGCTCCAGGTCCGACAGGGAATGAAACTAATCCCTACCCCACAGGAGCTTGCAGCCCATGGGCAACGTTAGATTCAGCAATGCATACGGCCCAGGGCACCACGCACAATGGCAGAAATGTGCACAGTGGACGGGGGAGGGGGGCACCCAGGGGTCGTCTGCCGCAGATCACTCCGTCCGGAATTCTGGACATGATGCTGGAGTGGAGTTTTCAAGGGCAATGTGGTAAATCAGAGGTGGCCCCAGGGTCTTTGCACTTCCGCCACTGAGACGTAGCCTCTGTCTGTCCTAGAATCTTCGGGGGGCTAATTCGCTTGACCAGGTGGATGCAGCAGAAGTGATGTGCCGGAACTCCCAGGGCTAGGTGAGAAAAAGCCTTGCAGCATTTACTTCCAGGCTTTTGGAACTTGTAAGCAGTCTGACCGTGCTGGGGAGGTGACATGTAGGGGCTCTGACTGGCAGTCCTCGCGGGGCCTGTCCTCCCAGCCAAGGCACCAGACATGCGAGTGAAGCCATCCGGGTCTCTCCAGACCAGCCCATCTGCTGGCTGAGTAACACTGAGTGATATCACTGATACCAGAGGAATGGAAGAATCGCTCAGCGGAGCCCAGCCCAAGTTCCTGATCGGCAACATGTAAGGTGTAAGTATGAGGCCTCGGGGCCTGCACGGCGGTGGCTGGTACCCCTGTGGTCATCCTCACATAACAGGGGCAGGGAGGGGGCTCTCCTGTCTTCCTGATCGCAGGGCTAGCACAGCCTGCGCCTCGGTTCTCCAGCCTGTCCTCACATAGGTCACCACCCTCCCTACTCCACAGTTTGGCATTCTTGCATTCACTGATTCATCCTCTGATTTGTTTGGAAGATAATAGTTTGATGTCTATTCATTACACTAAAAACAGGTATTAACCACTTGTCAGGCCCTGGGTTCAACACGTACGTGAATTATCTAATGTCATCCTCAGGACATCCCCCCATGAGGTCGTTAGTATAGCCAGTTCTGCTATAACACTCGTTTTAAAAATGAGAACTTGTTTCTACGTAATTAATATACTAGGGAACACCTCGAGCATGGTGTGAATTTTGCGTTTGCTTCCGTGTGATTTTGTCCACACGCACCCAAAGCTAGGTGAACGCAGAAGACTGCACCCAGCCGCCCTGAGCTGCACGGGGATACAAGACGCAAACACACACAGACCCCCGCCAACACCTCCAGTTACCTGGGTTCACGGCGAACAGGGAGCCACGCCCCTGCACACCAGGTGCTACTACTTTCCGTCCGATTTCAGGTAATCCTCCCCCACCTCACAACAACTCACTCACCGACACCCGCTTCCCAAGCAACTTCAGGTCTTATTCAAGGTAAAGCGCCAGACGTATTCGCAGTGGTTAGGAATTTCTAAACCACGGAACCTGTGTAAACCAGCGCTGTCATTTTTATTAGCTTTGGGTGTGTCCCTAGCCCCATTTCCCCCGTAAGCCCTGTAGTTTTAATCGTGCGATTTTGCGTAGAGGGGTGATTTCCAGGAACGCCCCTGTCGGATTGGGGCAGAACCGACTGTACCCTTATCTCCACTTTAAAGTTGAGGAAAGTGAGATTCCGAAGAGGCTGGTCCACGCTGGTAAACGTAGGACCCCAACTCAAATTCCTGGCTGAGAAGCTGGACTCCGACTGGCCCTGTGCCCCTTCCCCCGCCCCCAGGTGTTCAGCATCCTTGTGATGGGAAAGGCCAGGTGGGGGAGGAGCGCTCGGGACGCTTTCCTCACGGGTCCTTGCTCCCGGCCCCGCCCCCGGAGCAGAGGCCCCGCCCACCTGGCCGCACACCTGCCAGCACCTCCGGCGAGAAGGGAGGGCTGAGCGGCCTCTCTCCCCTCGGGCTCCTCGGCGTGCCGGGCGGGGCCTGGCGCCTGCCCGGGCCTCCGAGATGCTTCTGGAGCCCGACGGGCCTGAAGGCGAGGCTTGGCTGCGGAGAGCCGGCAGGCGGAGCCAGGCTCTCGGGCAGCCCCGCGGAATTCCAGGCACAGTCAGGACCCCCCACTTCTGATCAGAAGCCGGGAAGACGGTACCCTGCGGCCTGAGGCCATGGTAAGCTCCCCTAAGGGGAGAGTCAGACGCCGGCCCCTCCCGGCCACTCGTCCTGGATCTAAAGCTCTTCACCCTCCTTTGAGGGCTCTGTCAGGACCCCGCTTCCCTTTGACAGCTGAGCGCACACTTCCTGGGCCTCCAGGGAACCCCCTACCCCTGCCATCCGCAAGACCCTCTGTGTCGTCAGGCTCAGTGCCCTGTGCTTTCCATGCTCCTTTGGTAATGAACCGTGTCCCCTTTGTGATGACTGGGCTCCCGCGCACAGGCAGATGCCAGTTACGCACGAGCTGTGTTCTCAGGCCAGTTGTAAGTGGGCCGCTGCAATCAGAACGCGTGTTCCCGTAGAAGCTCTTAGGATGGAGGGTGGGGCCCCAGGTGAACGTCTACAGGCCTGACAACCCATAACGCGGCCGAGCGGGGCCAGAGCGCGGCTCTGAGTGCCCGGGCGCGCAGGACGGGGAGAGGAAAAGAGTTGCTTCTGCCTGAGCGCAAGGGCAGCTGTCAGAAGAAACCCAAAACATTGGAAGGGGAGGATGGAAGTGCTTCCATCTCTCCTGCAGCGTCTTCCCATTTTCTGTTACCCTCCGCGGCCCCGGGCCAGTTTTGACACATTTTCTGAAGAAATGAAGTGAGAAGCGGTCGGGGGTTGTCTTCAAGCAGCCCTTTAGCTATCACGTTGAGGGGCTTTCGATTGTTTTCCCTTTGCGTCGTAACGGACAGACTTTGGGGGGAGACAGATTTAGATTCAAATATCTGAAGGAAGTTTATTGTTTTTTTTTTAAAACTGAAGTATAGTTGAGTTACAATATTATGTTAGTTTCAGGTATACAACAAAGTATGTGTATATATTTTTTCCAGATTGTTTTCCATTATAGGTTATTACCAGATATTGAATATAGTTCCCTGTGCTATACAGAAAATCCTTGTTGTTTATGTATTTGATGTACAATATTTACCTTGTATGTGTTAATCCCTTCTCCTAATTTAGCCCTCCCTACCTTCCCTTCCCCTTGGGTAGCCATCAGTTCATTTTCTATGTCTGTGAGTCTGTTTCTGTTTTGTATGTAGATTCATTTCTATTATTTTTTAGATTCCACATGTAAGTGACTTCATAGAATTGTCTTTGTCTGATTTAGTTCACTTATTATGATGATCTCTAGGTCCATCCATGTTGCTGCAAGTGGCATTATTTCATTCTCTTTTATGGCTGAGTAACATTCCATTGTATAAATATACCACATCTTCTTAAACCAATTGTCTGTTTTGGTTTTTTTAAATAATTTTTTTAAAATTTATTTTATTTTTAGCTGCATTGGGTCTTTGTTGCTGCGCGCGGGCTTTCTCTAGTTGAGGCGAGCGGGGGCTACTCTTCGCTGCGGTGTGCGGGCTTCTCATTGCGGTGGCTTCTCTTGTTGCGGAGCACAGGCTTTAGGCGTGCGGGCTTCAGTAGTTGTAGCACGCGGGCTCAGTAGTTGTGGCTCGAGGGTTCTAGAGCACAGGCTCAGTAGTTGTGGCTCACGGGCTTAGTTGCTCCACGGCATGTGGGATCTTCCTGGACCAGGGCTCAAACCCATGTCCCCTGTTTTGGCAGGTGGATTCTTAACCACTGCACCACCAGGGAAGCCCAAACCAATTGTCTGTTGATGGACACTTAGGTTGGTCCCTTGTACTGGTTACTGTAAATAGTGCAGCTATGAACATTGGAGTGCACATATTTTTCCAAATTAGAGTTTTCACCTTTTCTGGATATGTGCCCAGGAGTGGGATTGCTGGATCATAGGGTAGCTCTATTTTTAGGTTTTTAAGGAACCTCCACACTGTTCTCCATAGTGGCTGCACCAATTTACACTCCCAACAACAGTGCAAGAGGGTTCCCTTTTCTCCACACCCTCTCCAGCATTTATTGTTTGTAGACTTTTTCATGATGACCACTCTGACTAGAGTGAGGTAATACTTCATTGTGGTTTTGATTTGCATTTCTCTCATAATTAGTGATGTTGACCATCTTTTCATGTGGCTGTTGACCATCTGTATGCCTTCTTTGGAGAGATGTCTATTTAGGTCTTCTGCCCATTTATTGATTGGGTTTTTTTTTTTAATTGACTTGTATGAGCTGTTTGTATATTTTGGAAATTAATCCCTTGTCGGTTGCATCATTTGTAAATATTTTCTCCCATTCTGTATGTTGTCTTTTTGTTTTGTTTATGGTTTCCTTTGCTGTGCAAAAGCTTTTAAGTTTGATTACGTCCCATTTGTTTGTTTCTGCTTTTATTTCTGTTGCCTTGGGAGACTGATCTAAGAAAATATTGCTACAATTTATGTCTGAGAATGTTTTGCCTGTGTTCTCTTTTAGGAGTTTTATGGTGTCATGTCTTATATTTAGGTCTTTAAATCATTTTGAGTTTATTTTTGTATGTGGTGTGAGGGAGTGTTCTAACTTCATTGATTTACGTGTGGCTGTCCAGCTCTCCCAACAGCACTTGCTGAAGAGACTGTCTTTCCTCTGTTGTATATTCTTGCCTCCTTTGTTGAAGATTAATTGACTGTAGGTGTGTGGGTTTATTTCTGGGCTCTCTATTCTGTTCCATTGATCCATATGTCTCTTTTTGTGCCAGTACCACACTGTTTTGATGACTGTGGCTTTGTAGTATTGTCTGCAGTCTGGAAGGGTTATGCCTCCAGCTTTGTTCTTTTTCCTCAAGATTGCTTTGGCAATTCTGAGTCTTTTGTGGTTCCATATAAATTTTAGGATTATGTGTTCTGGTTCTGTGAAAAATGTCATGGGTATTTTGATAAGGATTGCATGAAATCTGTAGATTGCTTTGGGTAGTATGGCCTTTTAAACAATGTTAATTCTAAATATATGAAGGAATTTTAAATGACCCCCGAGCTGTTGGAGAACAGCATGGGCTTCCTTCAAAGATGGCGATGCGTCCCTCATGGCTGCGTGTTTGGGAGGTGCTGGAGGCTGAGGGTCATCAGTTGGTCAGAAAGTGAAAGCAGTGAGGGAATGTTTTGGTTGATGGGATGTTTTGGTTGACCCACGTGGTTTAAAAAGTTTGAGCCAACATTAAAGTTTGGGAGCTTATACATAAAATATCAGATTTCTGGTGTCTGCTGAAAAATTAGAAGATCTGCCAACATGAAGCCCTCTTTTCTGCATGTTGACCAATCAGCCAGAGCTAGTGGTCTCTTGCCCTTGACCCCAGGCTGCGTCCTCTAATTCCTCAAAGTCTTTCCCACTCCGGCAGTGCATCCTCTTGACCAGGTCGGTTTAGCTCATTTCCATGGCCTGCCTGGCTAGTGCAGGCCTTGGATTTGACACCCCTGCTGTAGAGCTTCCACTACAGCACCTGCTCAGCCTTACTGGCCCTGCTTTCTAACGGGAACTGCCCACCCAGAGCCCCTGCGGCCAAGACGGCTGTGTTTTGTGTTATGTTCCACCACTTTGGACTGAGCAGTTTGGGTTGACACCGGATCCCAGGGCTATCAATTCACTGACTGATAGTGACACGTAATTACGTCCATCATGGGGCCTGGCGTGGGAAAGTGTGCTGAGCCAATCAAACTTTCCCTCTCAGCTTTCAAAACCGAGAAGTACAGTGTGAACCAGAAAGTTGGCAACGGTTTGATGTCAGGGAGAGGCCAGAGAAGTCACAGAGGGCCACGAGTAAGCTGAAAGTGGGAGGCGGTGGGAAGAAGGGGTTGGTTTTGGGAGGGATGGGAGGGAGTGTATGGCCTGAGAGGCAAGTCTAGTCACTGGTCCCCAGAGCTGTCTTGGTTCCTTAGAGGTTTTCAGCTTCAGACCCAGTTGATGTGTTTTTCTATAATAAGCTCCTATGCCCTGCACTCAGGATAAGCTCATCAGGCCACTGTTCAGGCCTCTGCTAACTGGAGAGTCTGTGGTTCTACAAATTGAGCTTAAGGGTTTACCTCCATGGTATGCGCCCCACACTGTAGGCGCATAACACGTGGTGGACAGACAGCAGGTGCATTAGGAATCGATCTCTAAGACTATTTCCTCTCCTTTGTCTTCAAGTTGACTTTTATTTTAAGTTGAAATATAGTTGATTTACAATGTTGTGTTAATTTCTGCTGTACAGCAAAGTGATTCAGTTATACATATATGTACATTCTTTTTTATATTCTTTTCCATTATGGTTTATCTCAGGATACTGAATATAGTTCCCTGTGCTGTACAGTAGGACCTTGTTGTTGATCCATCCTATAGATACTAGTTTGCATCTGCTAATCCCACACTCCCAGCCCATCCCTCCCCACACCCCCTCCCCCTTGGCAACCACAATTCTGTTCTCTATGTCCATGAGTCTGTTTCTGTTTCTGTTTCGTAGATAGGTTCGCTTGTATCATATTTTAGATTCCACATATAAGTGATATCATGTGGCATTTGTCTGCTTCCTCTCCTTTTGCGTCTGCAGCAAAGGTATGCATACGATTTTCAAGGCATAAACATGCAAGCATCTTAAGATCTAATTTTATTGCATTATCATATTCCCAACAAGAAAAAAAAAGCGTGTAGGTAAAGCTGCTTGTTATATACATCTGTCAGCCCTAATCAGACAAACCCCGCTTAAGTGATAGAAAACTATTCAGAGGTTGTCATCATTCTTGTGAACCTGAAGAATATTTAACTTGTTGATTAAGTGCTTAACATTACAAATGAATGCAAAACTGTCTGTCAGTTCTGGTGTGATTATTTTGGAAATGGTGTAAGTGTTCAGGTTGCCGTGACAATGAATGACCTCTGGGATATTTCAGGCTGCCGTGTTGCATCACCTTTTCTGTGGAGTTGCCGTGCGGGTTCCAGGGAGAAGAAAGGAATGATGCGTATTATAATTCATCATAAAGTCGCTGATTTGTCTTCTTTAAGCAACTGCTGTTGAAATGAGATGACGAAGAACTTCAGGCCGTAGCTGCCCCAGCGAAGGGAGCTGAGGAAGGGTAAAGACAGCGTGTCACTGGGGAAAGCTGCGAGCTATGGTGGCGTCTCCCTGGCACCAGCCGAACAGTCTGAAACCTGAACAGCCACGTCGATGGGGGACACACAGAGACAGAACAGCTGGGGAACTGAACGAACTTTCCACTTGGTAGCCTAGTCTCTTGGCGTCATAGAGATTAAGATTTTACTGATCTCACTGGACAATTGTTCAAACCTTTGCCACGCTCTGTTTTCGCAGATACTCGTTTCGCGTTCCCAGGGGAAAAAAAAATCCACACCTGCTTAATCATTTCAAACACAGTAGATAGAGGGCATTTATTACAAATTAGTGAAAAAAGCGGTCTCCCGTTTTTTGCTAGAATTTCAAAGGTTTCCTCTGTCAGAAAACCATGGCTTGGCAATTTCTAAGGATAAAGACAAATTAAAAGGAAAAACTGAGAACACATTTTATTCTCTTTTTACATTTATTTTTAATTTACGTAAAGTGCAATACAGTAAAATTTGCCCTTTGTGGTGTACAGTTGTGTGGGTTTTGACAACTGCATATGCCCACGTATTGTGTTTCCACGAGCATAATCATATGGGAAGAGTTCTACCAGTCCCAGATTCCCTTTGGAGGAGTAGCCCTTCCCTCCATCCCCACCGCTGCCAGCAGTGATCTGTCCTCTGCCTTTATAGTTTTGCCTTTTCCAGAACGTTATATAAATAGAATCATACAGTGTATAGCCTTTTCGTTTATAGTAACTTAATTTATTAACTGACTTTTGCTAAAGTTCTACCCGATATAATGTTCTGTGCAGAGAAGAAAAGTGGGAAAAATATTTGGGGGGCTGGGGGAATCTTGGAAGACAAGAACGAGGAAGTGGGGAAGTGGCCACCAGCCTCACCCACAGAATTATCTTCATCTGTGCACAGAATGTGTCTTCAAGGAGGTGAGAACCCACTGCAAAGATCTGGACACCCCAACTTAGCTCCTGTGCAGAGCTCAAAGGAAGAACCCGTGGGCTTAGCCTTTGGCTGTCTGTAACTGCTGGGATCTGACCCGGGGCTGGGTAATTAACATGTGTAATTAGCTCCTGTTTGGTTATGAGGGCAGTTGTGGTGTAGGCAGCATCAGGCTGGTGGAGAAAAGCGCAAATGAACTCTGCGGTTGTGCTCCGGAGCGGCCGACCTTGTTATGCTTTATCAACACAGCAGCTGGATTAGCCCCGCATTCAGTTTGCTTTGCCTCATTACGATAATTGCCTTGTGAACAATGGCATGTTTCAGCGTGCTCCTCCTTACCAGGGGACAGGATTAGTTTGTACAAGTGAACCTGCTGGCGGGAGGGGCAGCTGGCTGGGCTAATATGTGGGTCTTGAGGTCGATATTACTTTTTTTTTTTTTTTAAGAAAGCGTTTGAATTCAGGGCTGAGTTTGGGAAGGTGAGTTTATATCAGAACTATGTTCTGCCCTCCAGTCATGCGATGCACACTGGTTGCCTTCCTGTTGGGAATAACGTGGTCAGTTGCATGATGTCCGGGGTCTGGGGCTTAGGTTCCGACTCTTCCATGCATGTGCTAGATGGCTTTAATCCCTCTGCTCTGTAGTCCTGAATTTTTATTTCTATTTATTTAAAAATTTTTTTTCATTGAGGTATAGTTAATTTACAATGTTGTGTTAGTTTCAGGTGTACAGCAAAGTGATTCAGTTACACACACGCATATAAATATATGTTCTTTTTTCACATTCTCTTCGTTATACGTTATTACAAGACATTAGAGTTCCTTGTGCTATACAGTAGGTCCTTGTTGTTTATCTATTTTATATATGGTAGTGTGTATCTATTAATCCTGAAATCCTGGTTTATCTCCTCCCTCACCCCCTCGCTATCCCCTTTGGTAACCATAAGTTTGTGTTCTGTGTCTGTGAGTCAATTTCTGTTTTGTAAACACGTCCATTTGTGATAATTAAGTTTTAAAAATCAAGTTAGATCTGCTCTACTAGAGATTCTTGGAAGGCTCGCTATACATCTAGGCCCTGTGCTGGATGTATCCACACACTCACATACGATTAGCCCCATTTTTCAGAGGAAGAGATCTATGTTCCGAGGATTCCCTTCCAGCTTTTCTGCCCCTCAAGGTTTCCCCCGTGTTTGTGGTCTCTTGATGATACTGCCCTTTCAGGAGCTTTGAGAGACACCTTACGAGATGGTCACCGTGGTGACCAGCTTCTACTCAGAGGTGATGACACCTTCACAGGAGTCATACACTATATTTTGTCAAAATCCATCCTCCCAGGACACCTTCTGAGAGCTTCACAGCCACCCTGTGAAGTAGACTAAGGGCAGGGAAGCCACATCACTTGAGCTTCTTAGAGTCTCCTTAGAATGGCCGCTGCCCCAGCCTCTCCATGGGATCCTCCAGCTGTGGCTTGCAAGGAGGTTTAGGAAAGACGGCCGAGCCCTCCACCATCCTAACACACAAGGGAGTGGTCCCACCTCAGACTCTCTCGAGGGGACCTTGATCCTCACAGCAGTGAGTGAGCCACTGCCTGGAGGTGTGCTGTCCTGTGGCCCCAGCAGTGTCTGAAGCCCTCGTTAGTCTCTTTGCAAGTGGTTATTTCATGAAGACTGTGTGTGCGTGTGTGTGTGTGTGTGTGTGTGTGTGTGTAAAGTGGGAGGGAAGGTGCAAGAAAAGGGGAAAGACAGTGTGGTCTGTTCCTTGGAAAGTTTGTTGGGAAACAAAACCATGGTCATCTCAAACATGGTGACATTGGTCCTTAGGATGGACACATCCCCACTGGGCCTGATCCTTGTAGGAGTGGTGGGGCTAACCTGGCAGGAGACAAAAAGCACAGGGTCTGGGGTCAGGGAACTGTCGCCTCAGTTTCCAACTTCCACTTACCTGAGCAAGTTTCTGTGAGCCTCAGCTTCCCCGTCTGTAAAATGGAGGGGTGGTATGAATACCCTCGCAGGGTTAGTGTGATAAATAAAATCACACCCCTAAAGCTAGTCAGCTGAGGACCATTGGACTCCAAAATCCACGCTCTTAGGCACTAGATGGACACGAATGATTTCGTGTAATTGTATTAGATAGATGGCCCTGTGTGCTCATGGGTTTCTGTGGCGGTGAGCTCAGCTGAGAACGAAATCCATCGAAGTTTTTTCAGTTCTGAGGGGCCGAGGATAAAGCCAGGAGGCAGCATGTGGGTGTGTAAGCGTTGTTAAAAACTGCTAATAAGCATTTTGAGTACAAGACAGCATCTTGGCTTCAACGAGGCTTCCACTTAGTAGGGCCGAGAGAGAGGTGGTCTTTTGGAGCTTTGTGACTAAGTGGTTTCTACCCAACCTCAGGCAGCAAACGGTGAGCATGTAGTGATCTGGACTGAGTATAAAAGCCTGATTATGGAGGGATTATGTGGCCTGGTTCCAGCCAGCTATTATCTAGTGGGTTTATTTATGGTTAGTCAAGTGAGAATGACAACACAGACAGCCACCCTGGGTGTGATATTATGTGAGCAGCGTGGTGTGATCCGAAACCACGTGGGCACCTCCCATCCCTCGGCTACACTGCAATGAAGCGACATAGCAATAAACAACCACAAACAACGTACACGTCCTCCCTAAGCCGTTACCCCCATGCCTGCCAACAAAACCCCTAAACCGTGGGTTTTCAATACCTGTTTATAAGAAACCTGCCAGGTGCTCTTTTAAAAAAGAATATTAAAAAATTACCTAAGTTATATGTGTTTACTATAGAAAAATGGGAAAATACGGTTACGAAAAGGAACTATAATAATAGTCGCCTTTAAGCCCCCTCCCCCTCCCCGCGAGGTAGCCGTGGCTAACATTTCGGTGTGTGTCACTTCGGGATCTTTGAAATGTACGTGCACACGTACGCAGCACATGGAGAGCCACATGCGTACGTTTATTTATCGGAATGCGTTTGCTCCACACGCACGGTTTCTAAGCTGAATGCTTCACGTACTATCTCATGGATGTTTCCCAAGTTAGGAAGTCTTTGAGGTCCTGTGTCTCTTTATAAGGGGAGCTCCCTCCAACATTAGACATCGATCGTGTCCCTACAGAGCGTAGCCTTCCCGGCCCCCGAGTCTACCCTTTGGGTGGAGTGTGAATTCAGGGAGCTTGCGTTGGCTCTTGGAGCCCCACGTGCAAGAAGTCAGCTTCCACAGACACTGAATCAGAACCAGGGCTCTCGTGGCTGCCTCCTAAAAGTGGACTGGTCAGCTCAGCCTGCAGACACCCTGGGCCACATGTGCACATTTGCAATCCAAATAAGGCATCAGACCCTGAGCAGAGAATGGGCAGCATAGCCTGCGAGGCTGGGAGATGCTTCTTTGTCACTTCTTTGGCAAGGGACCCGGTCTTCTTACCTCCGACCTACCACAAACCTGCAGCTCTATTCCCTCCGCGGGAAACCTCCAGCCTGTGGACCCAACTCGAGCGCGACTTACTAGCAACCTCTGTGTTCCTTTGCTCTTTTAATTGAGGTATAGTTGATTTACAATATTATGTTAGTGTCAGGTGTACAGCATAGTGATTCAGTAGTTTTGCAGATTATACTCCATTATAGATTATTACAAGATAATGGGTATAATTCCCTGTGCTGTAAATATATCCCTATAGCTTATTTATTTTATACAGAGTAGTTTGCGCCTCTTAATCCCCTACCCCATCCTGGCCCTCCCCCTTTCCCTCTCCCCACCGGTAGCCACAAGATTGTTTTCTATATCTACCAGATTATTTCTGTTTTGCATATATTCATTTGTATTATTTTTTAGATTCCATATGTAGTAATGTCATACAGTATTTGTCTGGCTTATTTCACTAAGCATAATAATTTTCTCCAGGTCCATCCATGTTGCTGCAAATGGCACTACTTCATTCCTTTTTATGGCGGAGTCGTATTCCATTGTGTATATGCACCACATCTTCTTTATCCATTCGTCTGTTGATGGGCATTTAGGTTGCTTCCACGTCTTGCCTATTGTAAATAGTGCTGCAGTGAACATTGGGGTGCATGTATCTTTTGAATTACGGTTTTCTCAGGGTATATGCCCAGGAGTGGGAGTGCTGGGTCGTAGGGTAGTTCTAGTTTTAGTTTTCTGAGGAACCTCCACACTGTTCTCCACAGTGGGCTGCACCCATTTACATTCCCCCCAACAGTGCAGCAGGGTTCCCTTTTCTCCACGGCCTCTCCAGTGCTTGATATCTGTAG
This sequence comes from Pseudorca crassidens, assembly GCF_039906515.1. Classification (NCBI taxonomy): domain Eukaryota; kingdom Metazoa; phylum Chordata; class Mammalia; order Artiodactyla; family Delphinidae; genus Pseudorca; species Pseudorca crassidens. Next base: position 195,432,703 of record NC_090296.1, read on the forward strand.
ACTTTCTGATGTGAATTCCTCTGCTCTCGAGGGCTTTCGTGCCAGGTCAGACCAGTGAGTCTTGGTGCCTTGATTCTGACACGAGCTAATCCTTGAGGTTCAGTAGAAGAGGGTTCTGATGTCATTTCGAAAGGAAATGGATGGAATTAACCACAAGTTATCAACCTGCAAAACCTAGAGATTTCAAAAGTGCTCGCCAGCAGGTAAGGGTGGACTGTTTCTGAGGTGTGGGCTGTCTTCCTGGCTCCTTGCAGGGGTTCCTCCAGCCTCCCCTGGGGTTGGGCGGGGGGCTGCCTCTCAGCCCGCCGCTGAGCCCCAGCGGTGGGCGGGGCTGTTCTCTGCTGCCACCTGGCCGTGTGCTCAGGGCTCTCGGTGGCAAGGGATGCTCGGCCGAAGCCGCCGAGGCCTGAGGAGGAAAGAATATACCGGAGGCTTCGTGCACTGGAGCCCCGGGAAGGACGGTGGTGTGGGCAGGCCCCAGGTGGCCTCGGGGCTGGGGGCCCGCCGCCCGCCTCCTGCCTCTGCTGTTCCCCGAGGGCCCATTTCATTCTCTCCGCGAGAGCATCTCTGTAGCTTCTGCCAACAGGGCCCTCGGGGCTGGGGAGGGGTGTCCGGCTGGCCTGGTTGGGGTCCCACAGCCCCGGCGGGTGGGCACGGGTACCGTGACAGCAGCCCCTCTACCGCCTCGTGGATGGAATGCAGGGAAGGGTCACCGAAAGGCAGTGGCCCTTTCTCAGAAGCGGGCAGATATAAAAGGAGATAGACTCAAGCCTTCCCAGCCAGCTTTATTTTTCAGCTCTGTGAGACAAAAGCCGCCCTCACCCTGGTCTCTCCTGGGTCCCCTTCATCCCCTGACCACCTCTGGTCACTTGCTCTTGCCTATGCTGGTTCCCAGGCCCAAAGGCCTCCTCCCCTCCCCGTTTATGCAAATCCCGCCCGGTACCCGGTACCCGGTACCCGAGGGCTGCATCTCATCAGGCAGTCAGTTCTCCCCCACCTCTTGCAGCCTCTGTGTGTCTCCTTGCCCCACTTGGAGTGACAAAGTGCCTCGCGTTCTGTTCCTTCTCCTGTTTCCCAAGCCCATCTCATCTGCACGGCCCTCGCTTGGCCCCTTGCAGGGAGAGCTGACCCCTTTCCAGCTCTGCTTCCTCGTTTCCACGACAACTTTAGCCCGTCTCACTCTGGGAGCTCTTCCGCTTCTCCTGCACACTCGCCCCTGGCATCCATCCTCCCCACCGGCCACCTCTTGGGTTTTATCTCACTCGACCTTTCAGAAGTTCAAGTTTTCAATGAAAAGCTAACCACTCTTTCTGCCTTAAACACTCTCTTCTCTGGGATTTCATGACACCAAGCTCTCTTGTTTCTCCCCACTTCAGATACTCCTAACTCAGTCTTTTTAATTTTTTTTTTTTTTTTTTTTTTTGCTGTACACGGGCCTCTCACTGTTGTGGCCTCTCCCGTTGCGGAGCACAGGCTCCGGACGCGCAGGCTCAGCGGCCATGGCTCACGGGCCCAGCCGCTCCGCGGCATGTGGGATCTTCCCGGACCAGGGCACGAACCCGTGTCCCCTGCATCGGCAGGCGGACTCTCAACCACTGCGCCACCAGGGAAGCCCAGTCTTTTTAATTTTTAAAAATATTTTATTGGAGTCTAGTGGATTTACAATGTCGTTTTAGTTTCAGGTGGACAGCAAAGTGATTCAGTTATACATATACATCTATTCATTCTTTTTTAGATTCTTTTCTCACATCCGTTGTCACAGAATATTGAGCAGAGTTCCCTGTGCTCTACAGCAGGTCCCTGTTGGTTATCTGTCTTATATATAGTAGTGTGGGTATGTTCATCCCAAGCTCCTAATTTATCCCTCCCCCGACACTTCCCCTTTGGTATCCATAAGTTTGTTTTCAATATCTGTGAGTCTGTTTCTGTTTTGTAAATAAGTTCATTTGTATCATTTTTTAAAAATTAAATTCCACGTACGAGTGATATCATATGACTAACTCGGTCTTCTTTAAAAAAAACCAGATTCCTTGTCTTCTATGACCAAGGCTCCTGCCCTCTTTCTGTCTCTTGCCGCATCACCGTCACCAGTTCCATGCCAATTACGTGCCCTTGACTCCCAGATTTGTACCTCACCTGCCTCTCCTGAGCTCCAGCCATATATACCCTGCTGTCCAGTTGACGACTCGACTTGTGTGTCTCACGAAGTGTTAGCGCGATAAATAAGATCGTGTGCTAAAGGTAACCAACTGATTAACGTGCCAATCTCCAAGTTCAGACGTCCAAAAATGAACTAATTCACCAGAAATTTGCCTCTTGTCCAGGCTCCCCTCTCTGAGTAATGGTGCTTCTGTGTCCCCAGCTGCTCGTGCCAGAGCCCGGTTTGACACGGTCCTCCCCTGTGCTACCCGAATCCATCACCAGGTCCCAGCTCTGAGCTGCATCCCGCTCGCCTCTTTCTCTCTGTCACCACTGACACCTCTCATTCTTCACCACCATCCTCTCACTAAGCTCTAACTCACCTGTTTTCTTCCTAGTCTCCCTTGCCATCCAGTAGCCAGGGATCTCTTCCCATCCTCCCTCTGCTCCAGGGGGGAGTTACTGCTCTCAGAAGAAAATCCCAAATCCAAACCCTGTCCTGTTCAGAGCTGATGAGATGCCAACCTCCTTCTCCAGCTTGATTTCCACACCGGCCTCCTGCCGACACTCCCAGCCGCACCGACAATCTTGTGTTCCTTCGGCCTCCCAGCCCCTTCGGCCCTCGGCCCCTCCCATGGCCTCTCCTATGCTCCTCAGTCTGGAACTTTCTTTCCTCACTCTTTTCCTGCATCTCTCAGGTCACAGCTTAGGTCACTCCTAAGAGAGGCCGTTCCCGCCCTTCCACAAACTAAGCTGAGACTACGTATGATTCTGTGTCACAGTACTTCTCCTTTCCTACGGAGCATTAATGACTTTTTGTTCTATGTTACTTGTGTGATTGTTTTATTATATATTACTTGTGTGTCCCACTAAACGTCCCGCTTCACGAAGGCAGGGGGTCGGTCTTGTTTCCCCAGGAACGCGGTGTCTGCGCAATAAAAAAGTACTGAATGAAGGAATGAATAAATAAATACAACTACATTTTAGTATCCCCCCAGGGACAGAGTGGTTTTTCATTGTTTTCACCCGCAGCCAAGAGTTTAATAAATACTTATTGACCTCGATACTGTATTGTGAGAAAAAAAAACAAAACACAAGAGTAGCAACAACAAGAACAAGGGAAAGAATCACAGCGTTAGAAGTCTGTGTGATGGAATGAAAGTCATGGGCTCTAATATAATTAGTCTTGGCAAATGAGGGACAGGATTACACCCACAGGATCCCTGAGTTTGTGAAATAGCAATGTGCTTAATAATGTAAGTTTATTATGTTTGGGAATAGCAGATGAATTGGACGCACATCTGGGTATCTGGCATCGTGTAGACAAAAACATCTGGATGATTGGCCAAACGCTTCAACTTAACTAATGTGTTTTGGAGCTGTGTAAACAGTCGCAGAATGACTCTGAAATTATGTTTCTTGGGAGGTGGCCACGTGAATAAGTGGAGAAGGAGAGTTCTCTTTCCAGAAAGATGATGGACTAAGAGACCTGAACTCCCTCCTGTCCCAAACACACAGATGTTCTGGGTAGGTGTGACCCTTGAAAATTGCACAGCTGAGATCGTGAGTCTCTGAAACAAGGAGACTGAAAATGAGAGCAACGTGGGCCCATGAACTGACCTGGGAGTTTGTTTTCGGTCCTAGTAAACCTGGGGGCTTGGGTTTGAGTTTGTTTTCGGTCCTAGTAAACCTGGGGGCTTGGGCTTTAACACGCATTTGAGGACAGGAGACAAGGTCTTGGAATCCTGAGAAAGGTCTATGTCAGGACGTTTGAAGAGCTGAACTCTCAGTGGAAAGGGGGATTAGGAGAAATCTGGCTCTTGGCACAGGGAGGAGACAAGGAAGCTGCCTCAGCTTGAGTTGAAGGAAACAGTCTCCCTAGAGAAAATTAAGCCCTGGGCTTGCCCTTGGGTTTTGGGTCCAAAACATGTCTTTACTCCACTCAGAAAACCTGCAGATATCTCTGCAAGGCTCAGGAAAACTGTGAGCAGAGAAATAAACATGCAAATCTGTCCCAGAGCGGACACCCCTGGAATGTCTACCATACTAAGTCACCCAGCAGAGGTACTCTGACAGCACTGGCCTCACTGTGCCTTCTCAGAAAATAAGCCTCATTAACGGTGAGCTCATGAGTTTAAAAAATTAGGAAACATACAGTGAAAGAATTTGCTGTGAGCAAGAGACAGCAGACACAACAAACAGCAAGATTCCAGTCCCATGAACTCAAGCTAATAAAGGCATAATCAGAGGGGGAAAAAGGTATGGTAAAAATGCTTAAAAGCATAATAGATGGAATCAAGTCCTGGAGGGAGGATCAAGATGCTGTAAGTAAGGAAGGTTTGCAAAATAATGAAATAGGCCTTCTAGAAATGTGAAACATATTCATTGAATGAAAGTCTCAGTGGATGGATGGGACCCTGAATTAGCTCACTGGAGGAGAGAATTGTTGAACTAAAGATTAGAGGCTATGACCTAGAACACAGCACAGAGATAAGATGGCAAACGTGAAAGGGAGTTTAAGATAATGAAAATGTCCAATACAAAGCTAATAAGAGTGCTGGTATGTACTCACTGGTGGTATCTCTTAGCTAATAAGACCTAAACAGAGAGAAAGAATCAGAGGAAATATTTGAGGAGAAAATAGATGATTCGGAACTGATTAAAGACATGAATCCTCAGTGGAAGAATTCCAAGAATTCCCAAGCTGGGTAATCCCACACCTAGAGACTTCCTTGAATAACCATTAAACACTAAATAAAAGGAGAAAATCTGCAAAGCAAAGAGAGATATAAGATCACATACAATGTACCAGTGATTAGAATGACAGCAGACTTCCCAATGCCAACAGCAGAGATCAGAAGAGGATAGAATGATACCTTCTTAGAGTTATACTATTAATCAAGAGTGAGGGGAAAAAATGAAAACCGTGTTAGGTAAAAATCATGTAGAGAATTTGCCACTCACAGACCTTCATTAAAAGAATGATCAAAAAATGTGTCTAAGAAGGAAGTAGATGGAAGGAAGGATAAGCATTTACTGGGTAAAAACAATAATGAAGACTTATTTGGGGACTGTTACAACGAGAAGGATTGATTCACGTGTTTCAGTGATTAGAGTGGACATCTTTGGAGGCCACTAGTCTGCCTGTCATAGTGTGCTTGGTACTTTTACTTTCAGCATCCTCGTGGGCATGTCACCGGTGGTATCTCCTTGTGGTTTTAATTTGCTTTTCCCTAGTGACCAATGATGTTGAGCACATTTTCATTTGTCTATTTGCCATTTATATATTTTCTTTTGTAAAGAGTCTGATCAACTTGTTTCCCATTTTTATTGACTTATTATCTTTTCTTTAGTGAGTTTTAAGTTTTCTTTGTATATTCTGGATTTAAGTCCAGAACAAATAAAAGTTTTATGAATATTCTTCCCAGTCTGTGGCTTGCTTTTTAATTGTTGAACACTGTCTTTTGAAAAGCAAAAGCTTTAAATTTTGATGAAGTCCAATTTTTCAAGGATTTCTTTAATGGTTCTGCTTAATTTAGCCTACCTAAAAGGTCTTAGCTTAATTCAGAGTCATAAACATTTTGCCATATGTTTTCTTCTAAAAGTTTTATAGTTTTGGGTCTATATTTAGGTCTGTGATCCGTTTGAAGTTAATTTTTGTATAAGGTGTCAGGTAAGGGTTGAGTTTCATTTTCTTGCATATGGCTATCCAATTATTCCAGCACAATTTGTTGAAAAGACTCTCTTTTCCCATTCAGTTATTTTGGTACTTTTCTCTTAAAATAATTGACCATGTACGTATGGTCTATTTTGGGAGTCCCTATTCATTTCATTGTCGATGCCACACTGTCTTATTTACTAGACTTTATTAGTAAGTCTCTAAATCAAAATAGTATAATTCTTCCAACTAGTTCTTTCTCAAAATTGTCATGGCTACTCTAGATACTTTGCATGTCCGTATAAATATTCAAATCAACTTATAAATTTCTACCAAGAAAAACTCTTCTGGGATTTTATTGGCATTTCCTTGAATTCACAGATTAAATTCAACAGGAACTGACAGCTTAACAATATTGAGTCTTCTGGTCCATGAACGTGGCATATCTCTCCATTTTTTTAGGTCATCTTTAATTTCTCTTGGCAGTGTTTTGTAATTTTGGGTGCATTGGTCTTGAACATTTGTTGTTGTTGCTTTTAAATCTCTCCCATAAAACTTTGTACATTTTTATGCCATTATAAATGGTATTGTTTTTCAACTTCAGTTTCCATCTGTTAGTTCCAGTATTTTGTATGTTGACCTTCGTTTCCAGCAGCTTTTTTGTAGATTCTTTAGGTTTTCCTCCGTAGATGATCATATTGTCTTTATGCATTTTATTTCTTTTTGTTGCTTAGTTTCTTTGGCTAGGTACTCCAATATAATGTTGAAGAGAAGTAGTAAGAGTGAATACTATTGTCTTGTTCCCAATCTTAGGGATAAAGCATTCAGTCATTAAAGGTGATATCCATTGTAGGTTTTCATATATGTCCTCTATCAGGTGGATAAAGTTTGTGTAGAATGGGTACTGTTTCTTCCTTTAAAGTGTATTAGAGTTCACCAGTGAAGCCATCTGGGCCTGGAATTTTCTTTGTGAGAAGGGTTATAACTACAACTTTATTTAAAAACAAACAAATACTGGGCTGTTCTGCTTATCTTAGTTTTTGAGTGGGCTTTGGAAGTTTGTATATTCCAAGGAGTTTGTCTATTTGATTTAATTTGTCTAACATATTGGTGTAAAATTGTTCATAATGTTTCCTTATTGTCCACTTAATGCTGCTGGATCTATAGCAGTGGCTTCTCTTTCATTCTTGATATTGGTAATTTATCTTCTTTTTTCTGACCACTTTGGCTAAATAATTGCCAATTTATTGAGCTTTTAAAATGACCAGCTTTTGACTTTGTTTTTCTTAATTGTTTTTAAGTTTCCTTTTTATTTCTATTTCATTGATGTTTGCTTTTTTATTACTTCTTTCCTTTCGCTTATGCTGGGCTTAATTTGCTCTTTTTTTTTTTTTTTTTTGCTTTCTTAAGGTAGATACTTAGTTAGCTGACTTGAAACTTCTCTCCCTCATGAGAGCATTCAGTGCTGCAGACCTCCTCTGACTGCTGCCCTGGCTACACCTCGTAAGTTTTGTTACGCTGTGTTTCCATTTTCATTCAGTTCCAAATACTTTTTCTTTGACTTGTAAGTTACTTAGAAGTGTGTTCTGAAAATCTTGAGTATTTGATCCTACTCCAGATATATTTCTGTAATTGATTTCTAGTTGTGTGGAATTACATTGTGTTCAGATGAAGCGCTTTGCATGATTCCAATCCTTCTAAATTTATTGAGACTTACGTTATGGCTCAGAATTTGGTTTATCTTGGAGAATGATCTGCAAACCCTTTAAAATCATGTGCAATCCTGCTGTTGTGGGGAGGAGTATTCTCTAACTGATCAATTAGGTCCAGCTGGTCAATAGTGTTATCAAGTATTCTAGATAATTACTGATTTTCTGTTTGTTCTAACAATATTGAGAAAGGAGTGTTGAAGTCTCCAACGATGATTGTGTACTTGTCTACATTTCCTCTCACTTCTACTAATTTTGGCTTCATGTATTTTGAAGCTCTGCTATTAGGTACATTCATATTAAGATTTATTATATCTCCATGGTGAATTGACCTCTTTATCATTATGAGATATCCTTCTTTATCTCATATAATCTCCGATAATATTTCTTTCTCTGAAATCTGTTTTACAATAACATAGCCCCTCCAGCTTACTTTTATTTTTTTTTCAAGTGAGAGAACAATGTATTAAACAGGATCTCATCCATGTGAAATTGGCAAACCAAATCATTAACATGGTATATCTGGGGGGAAAGGAGACAAAAAAGGGACTTTTGTTTTGACTATATATTTGTTATTGAATTTGAGTGTGGAGCCAGGGGTGATTTTTAAAATATCTTTTCTGTATTTTCCAGATTTCCTACAATAAACATATATTAGTTTTGTAATAAATGTCACCCTTTTAATAGTTGAAACCAGTTCATTCATCACCAGTTCACTCATCTTTATACTTCAAAACAGCCACAAGATTAATCAGCTGAATCTGTTATGAGTTTATCATTTAGTCCATAAGGGAAATGGCATATACTATTATTTATAGAACGTGGTTCTCCTCTTCTGCTGTTTATCAATGTTTGCCTCACAATAACTTTTTTTTTATCGTAAGTGTATGCCTACTATTATTAGCCAGCTGACTTTTTTTTTTTTTTTTTACGGTACGCGGGCCTCTCACTGTTGTGGCCTCTCCCGTTGCGGAGCACAGGCTCCGGACGCGCAGGCTCAGCGGCCATGGCTCACGGGCCCAGCCGCTCCGCGGCATGTGGGATCTTCCCGGACCGGGGCACAAACCCGCGTCCCCTGCATCGGCAGGCGGACTCCCAACCACTGCGCCACCAGGGAAGCCCGCCAGCTTACTTTTGATTACTGTTTGCATGGAGTATCTTTTCCATCTTTTTATTTTTTTTTATTTATTTATTTTTAATATAAGTTTATTTATTTATTTTTGGCTGCATTGGGTCTTCGTTGTTGGGTCTTTGTTGCTGCACGTGGGCTTTCTCTAGTTGCAGCGAGCAGGGGCTACTCTTCGTTGCAGTATGCGGGCTTCTCATTGCAGTGGCTTCTCTTGTTGCAGAGCTTGGGCTCTAGGCACGCAGGCTTCAGTAGTTGTGGCACGCAGGCTCAGTAGTTGTGGCTTGCGGGCTCTAGAGCACAGGCTCAGTAGTTGTGGCGCACAGGCTTAGTTGCTCCGCGGCATGTGGGCTCTTCCTGGACCAAGGCTCAAACCCATGTCCCCTGCATTGGCAAGCAGATTCTTAACCACTGCACCACCAGGGAAGCCCCATCCTTTTATTTTTAACCTGTCCGTGTCTTTTCTAAAAATTAATTAATTAATTTACTTATTTATTTTTGGCTGCATTGGGTCTTCGTTGCTGCGCATGGGCTTTCTCTAGTTGTGACAAGTGGGGGCTACTCTTCGTTGTGGTGCGCAGGCTTCTCATTGCTGTGGCTTCTCTTGTTGCAGAGCATGGGGTCTAGGTGCATGGGCTTCAGTAGTTGTGGCACGTGGGCTCGGTAGTTGTGGCTTGCAGGCTCTAGAGTGCAGGCACAGTAGTTGTGGCGCGTGGGCTTAGTTGCTCCACGGCATGTGGGATCTTCCCGGACCAGGGCTCAAACCTGCGTCCCCTGCATTGGCAGGCAGATTCTTAGCCACTGCACCACCAGGGAAGTCCCTCTCTCTGTGTCTTTACACACAAAGTGGATTTCTTGTAGACAACATATGGTTGGGTCTTGCTTTTTTCCCCCCCAATATGACAATCTCTGCCTTTTAACTGTGGTGTTTGGAACATATGCTTTTAATATATTTGATTATGTCATTGGATTTAAATCTATCATCTTACTATCTCTTTTCTGTTCATTCCATCTTTCCTATGTTTCTTTTTTCTCCTTATCTGTCTTCTTTTGGATTAGGTATTTTTAATGATTCCATCTTATCTCCACTTGTGGCTTATAACGTATGCCTCTTCTTTTGTGTGGTTGATCTAGGGTTTAAAATGTACATTGTTAACTTATAACTGTCTATCTTCAAATAATATTAAATCACTTCAAGTCTGGTGCAGGACATTTATAACATTACAGTCAGGTTTCCCTTGCCCACCCTTGCCCATCCTTTATGCTGTCGCTATTCTTAATTATCCTACATAGGTCATAAACCAAACAATGTACTGTTATTTCTTTTATTCAGTCAGTCAACTATCAATTAAAGAAATGTTAAACATGAGAAAATCCTTTTAAATTTACCCATTTTCCCCATTATGGCCGCTTCATTCCTTTTGTGTAACCATCTGCCGTCTGGCGTCGTTACCTTCTACCTGAAGAACTTGTGTTGATGCTTCTTGTAGTGTAGGTATGATGACAATTCTCTCAGCTTTTATTTGTCTCAAATAAGAATGAATGCAAGGAGGAATGAGAGGGATAAATGTAAACCTAAATATTTTACTAATTGTGACACATTTTAATATCATTTGGATGCATTTTGTATCAGACTGGATTTTTTTTTTTTTTGATGTGGACCATTTTCAAAGTCTTTGTTGAATTTGTTACAATATTGCTTCTGGTTTTTTTTTTTTTTTGGCTTTTTTGCCACGAGGCATGTGGGATCTTCACTCCCTGACCAGGGATCAAACCTGCACCCCATGCATTGGAAGGCCAAGTCTTAACTACTGGACCACCAGGGAAGTCCCCAGACTGGATTTTTAAAAATCGTGTTCTGTGCTTTTTACAAGAAACATACCTGAAACATAATGACACAGAAATGTTCTCAGTAAAGATACACACTAATTAAACTTATGAAGCTACATTAATAACAGATAAAATACACTTTAAGGCAAAAAGCACTATTAGGAGTAAAGAGGTTTGTTACATAATGATCAAAGAAAAATTCAGCACAAGACATAAATCTGAAGTTTTAAGTACCTAATAATTTAGCTTCAGATCTTATAAATAAAAAATGGACAAAATTATAAGGACACATTCACAAAACTACAGTTTGGTAGGAGATTTTAACACCGTTTCCCTAGTTATTGATGAAATAGGCAAAAAATTTAAATGATATAGGGATTTGAATAGTGTAATGACAAGGCTTATATGTTGAATATAAATCTATATCTATATATCTATCTATATGTAGAGAGAACCTCAGATCCAACAATTAGAAAATACACATCTTTCATTCATGTAATTTATAAAATTTATAAGATTTATAAAAACGGAGAAAACTTTTAAAATGTTAAACATTTAATATCCCCCATGTTCTCTACAATGGAAAAAAGGAAAAAAAAATAACACAAGAAAACAAAAACCAACATTGGTAAAATTAAAAACCCAGTTCTAAATAACTAATGGTCAAAGAAAGAATCATAATAAAATTTTAAAAATTAAATTAAACTTGTGGGATACAGCTAAAACAGTTTTTAAAAATAAATCTATACCTGTAAATGAATATAATAGAAGTGGAGAAGTATAATTATTAATAAAAGAGCAACAGATTAAGTAGAAAGTGTAAGAAAAGAAATAATCAAAATGAGAACAGAAATTCACAAAATAGAAAACAAAGATAGAATTGAAAAGATTAACAAATCAAACAGCTGGTTCTTTGAAAAGACTACAAGGATAAAAATATCTCTAGCAAGGTTTAGCTAGGGAAAAAAATAAGGATACTTAACATATATATGATTATGTATATACATATATATAATCATATATACAATATATACAAAACATATATAAGCAAATTCTGTGAACAAGAACATGACAACTGAAATTAAATAGACAGTTTCCTGGGAAAATTTAACTTATAAAAATCTACCCAGTGATAGAAAACCTACCTGGGTCTATAACCCATAAAGAAAGTGAAATTGAAATTAAGTATCTGCTTGATTCCTATCCTTTGTAAAAACAAAATCCACTGAGTTCTGGCAACAATCTAAGGGACAGATACTTTCTATGTTATGCCAGTTGTTCACAGAATATTAAAATAAAGGGAAAGTCCCCCTCCAACTCATTTTATGAGATTAGTGTAACCTTGGTACCAAAACTCAGAGAGGAGTAATAAGTAAATCATTGACAACCTCAATTATGAATATTGATACAAAATTCTACATAAAATATTAGTAAAATAAACCTATCAATATACAAAATACATTATTATCAAATTCTTGGGTTTTCTGAGAATACAAGAGTCACCCACTTTAATAAATTAATCATTTCAGTAGATGCCAAAAATAAATTTTATGTAATTTAAAACCCATTCCTAATGAAAATCCTTAGTACACTGTGAATAGAAGTGAACTTTCTTAACCTAATAATCTACCAAAACCCTATGGTAAACATTATACTTACTGGTGAAATATCAGAGGCATTCCTTTTTAAACCAGGATAAAGATGAGGCTATCTGCCGTCACAACTTATGTTTAACATTAATCTTGAAGTTCTAGCAATAAGAAAAAAGAACTGTATTGATTGGAAAAGAAAAAAATCCTAACTAGTAATAGTTCAAGATTATACGTTTATTTGCAGATAAACTATTAGTTGAGTATGAGTATCTAAGCTGTTTAGACTATTAACTAAACTGCGGACAAACTAATGGGAGAATTCAGCAAGGTTGCTATGTAAGGCTTACGTACAAAACTTAATAGTTCTTCTATATACCTGCAATAAACTCTTAGGAAATGCAATTACAGACAATATTTTCTATAGCAACAAAAAATAGCAGTAGGATATGATGTGACAAAATAATAGGTCTTTATAAAAAATTATAAAATGTATCAAAAAATATCAAACAAGACCTAAATAAGTGAAGAGATACTGTCATGACGGAAAGGCTCAATATTATAAAGTTAATAGTTCTCCTAAATTAATTTATATATGCAGTGCAATTCCACTACTGACTGGGAATTTTCCAAATTGATCCTAAAATTATTATGGTAGAGTGGAAAAGGCCGTGAATAGCAAAGGTAGTTTTGTGGAAGATGAATGGTGGGCCAAGGTGGGGGATTGTTGTAGATACCAAGACATTGTGAAGTTATGACAATAAAGACAGTAGAAGGGGTGAGGGATGGACGAACAGACCAGCGAGACAGAAAAAGATCCCATATTTGGTAAGTAACTTGGCATTTGACAGAAGTCTCATTACCCATTAACAGAGAAGACATGGACTCTTCAATAAATAGTGCTGGGACAATTGGCTCTCTAGAGAAAAAGAAAAGTACGTTTTTATGTTACTTCAGTCCCAGATCACAGACTTGTATGAAAAGCTATAAAACTTTTAGAAGAAAACCTGCCAGAATACTTCTATGACCTCAGGGTAGGGAAGCTGTTCTTAGGATAAAAAAAAGCACAAATGACACAGGAGGGGCTTGGTCATTGGATCAAATTAGTGTTAATCCTGCATCACAAGTGAGACCCTAGACAAAAAGACACGCCACCGAGAGGGATAACGTATCCGCAGTCCCCGCGAGTGACAAAGGATGAATCCACCCCGTATAAAGGAATCATATTGTATAAATGAGTACAGTTAAGACAAATGCCTCCACAGAAAAATGAGCGAAGGATGTGACCAGACCACTCCAGAAAGGAAACCAGAGTGCTCAATGTGGAGATCTCAGCCATAGTAATAATCTGGGAAAAAAATTAAAATGGCAACAAGTTATCATTTATACCCTTCAGAAAGGCAAAGGTTAGAAGTCTGATAAAAACTGGCAAGGATGTGGGGGAATGGAAATCCCAATAGCCTGCTGGTGGGAGTATACATTAATACAATCCCAGAGGGAAGTGGGGTGCTCTTGTGTTTGAAGATGTGCATATGCTACGACTTGGCAATTCTTAAAGGAGCCATGAGCAAGGCTGTGCATGGCAGTCAGCCCTCTGTGTAGCAGAGTCATTTCACCAAGGATAATACCACGTGGTGTTTAACCTGAAACACATGGTCTAAATTACCAACCACGCTCTCCACCCCCAAATACACACTTCTTATCCCCTTGTCTTCCTTAAATGTTCTCCTGCGCACTTACCACTGCCTTAGTATATTTTTCATATATACAATACTTCATATAAATCAGAGTATATATTTTACTTATCTTTTTTATTGTTCATCTCATAGAATAGGGGTTTTGTCTCTGTCCCTTTTTTTTCAATTTCAGTACCCCAAAAGTTGCCTGCTTTATTGTAGGCACCCTATAACTATTTGTAGCAAAAATAAATAAGTGAAATTGCAAAAACATAATATTGAGTGAAAAAAGAAAGAGGCAAAAGGGTGTGGGTACCACACATGTAAATTTGAAAACACATAATAGCACAAAGTTTGTGGCTACCTAATGTGTATGTATTAAAAAGAATTAAAACAAGCATGTTCACTTCAAGATAGTAGCTCTCTCTGGGGAGAGCATGTTGGGGAGGCTTTGGAGTGGGACTTTGGTCCCATCTATAACATTGCATTTCTTAGCGAGTCCAGTGACCTGATGCAAATGTGGCAAAATGTGAACTTCTGTTATCTCCGGTGTTGGAAGCATTTTGTATATATTTTTAAAGTTGCAGGTAAATAAAGAAAGAAGAGAAAGGTTATCTCCTTGTATTAAGGTTGTTCCTGGGGTTCTGACGCTAAGGCCGCCTTGGGTAGATGGAATTCTTCACGTTAACCCCTCTCCTGAAGGTCACAGACGCCACCCTAGGCCATCACGAACAGGTGTTTCTGGTTCTCTTCATGTTGAAAGATCTAATTCCGCCGTGTCTTATTTAATCAGGGCTCTCTTTTCCTGTGAGGAGAGGCCATCAAGTAACCGGAAGTGAGCCCTTCCTCGCAGTCAGCCCCAGCGGCCTGTCCCCCTCCCTAGGGCGGAAGAGCAGACACAGTCACCTCGTTGATCAGATGATGGGTGTCTGCCAGCGAAACAAGGCTGGAGCAGACACAGACATTTATTAACACAGATAAGTTTTTATTGCATTAAGAGGGAGTACTTAGAAGGCAGACTCTAGAGAGTAAAAGGATTAAGTCATCTTGAAACACTGTTCTCCTGTCACGGGGGCTAGTAAAGCATCCTCGTGGCCATCTGATTCTGACTCTGATTCCGATCCACTCAAATGCGTGGCATGGCAGCCAATGGCGGCAAAGCAAAGCGCTCACAGGCAGTTTCCAAGGAAAGCCTCTGTTGGTGAGCGTCAGAGATCACCTACCTACAGGACAGTGCAGTGACCAGAGTATCCAGAGAATACACTACTCTGATTCCAGAGGAGGGTGACATGTAAGGTACCAGGATTTATTTAATTATTAAAAATACAATTAGAAGTGTCGATGTACTTTCCTTCCTTGATCAGTTTCTATCAATAAGGTTACACGATATTACATAAAATGTCCACCATCTTCACCGTGTCGTGGTCATTATCATCCTCATTGTACAGAAAGGTGTGAAGCTCCAGGGAGGTTAAATACTGCTGGTCGTGGGGCAGGGGCGGGACTCCGGTGCCAGTACTTCCACCCCTTTCCGCTGCTTCTGCCCCTCCCCCTCTCGCCTCCCCACCCTCCCCGACACAACACAGATCTGCGACTCTTCGATGACCAAGCATCTTCGGCTCACATTGTGAACATGAAATTGTGTGTGAGGGATGGTTGAACAGGTACTGAACTCAGATAATACTGTATAAACTGCTATTCCAGTGTTCATTTCTCTTTTCCAAGATTTCTAATTGGTTCTCTTTCCCTGTCCATCTTTTTTTTTTTTTTTTTTTTTGTCTTATAGACCTGGTTATTTATTTAGTCCAGGGCCCAAGCAAGGTTTACACATTACGCTGTTTTTTTTGTTTGTTTTTTTTTAACATATTTGTTGGAGTATAATTGCTTTACAGTGGTGCGTTAGTTTCTGCTGTATAACAAAGTGAATCAGCTATACATATACATATATCCCCATATATCCTCCCTTTTGCGTCTCCCTCCCACTCTCCCTCTAGGCGGTCACAAAGCACCGAGCTGATCTCCCTGTGCTATGCGGCTGCTTCCCACTAGCTATCTATTTTACATTTGGTAGTGTATAAATGTCCATGTCACTCTCTCACTTCGTCTCAGTTTACCCTTCCCCCTCCCTGTGTCCTCAAGTCCATTCTCTACATCAGCATCTTTATTCCTGTACTGCCCCTAGGTTCTTCAGAACCTTTTTTTTTTAAATTCCATATATATGTGTTAGCATATGGTATCTGTTTTTCTCTTTCTGACTTACTTCACTCTGTATGACAAACTCTAGGTCCATCCACCTCACTACAAATAACTCAATTTCGTTTCTTTTTGTGGCTGAGTAATATTCCATTGTATATATGTGCCACATCTTCCTTATCCATTCATCTGTCGATGGACACTTAGGTTGCTTCCATGTCCTGGCTATTGTAACTAGTGCTGCAGTGAACATTGTGGTACCTGACTCTTTTTGAAGTATGGTTTTCTCAGGGTATATGCCCAGTAGTGGGGTTGCTGGGTCGCATGGTAGTTCTATTTTTAGTTTTTTAAGGAACCTCCATACTGTTCTCCACAGCAGCTGAATCAATTCACACTCGTACCAACAGTGCAAGAGTGTTCCCTTTTCTCCACACCCTCTCCAGCATTTATTATTGGTAGATTTTTTGATGATGGCCATTCTGACCGGTGTGAGGTGATACCTCATTTTAGTTTTGATTTGCATTTCGCTAATGATTAGTGGTGTTGAGCATCCTTTCATGTGTTTGTTGGCAATCTGTATATCTTCTTTGGAGAAATGTCTATTTAGGTCTTCTGCCCATTTTTGGATTGGGCTGTTTGTTTTTTTGATATTGAGCTGCAAGAGCTGCTTGTATATTTTGGAGATTAATCCTTTGTCAGTTGCTTTGTTTGCAAATATTTTCTCCCATTCTGAGGATTGTTTATTCGTCTTATTTATGGTTTCCTTTGCTGTGCAAAAGCTTTGAAGTTTCATTAGGTCTCACTTGTTTATTTTTGTTTTTATTTCCATTTCTTTAGGAGGTGGGTCAAAAAGGATCTTGCTGTGATTTACATCGTAGAGTGTTCTGTCTATGTTTTCCTCTAAGAGTTTTATAGTGTCTGGCCTTACATTTAGGTCTTTAATCAATTTTGAGTTGATTTTTGTGTATGGTGTTAGGGAGTGTTCTAATTTCATTATTTTACATGTAGCTGTCCAGTTTTCCCAGCACCACTTATTGAAGAGGCTGTCTTTTCTCCATTGTATATTCTTACCTCCTTTATCAAAGATAAGGTAACCATATGTGTGTGGGTTTTCTTCTGGGCTTTCTTACCTTGTTCCTTTGGTCTATAAGTCTGTCTTTATGCCAGTATCATACAGTTTGTTTGTTTTTTTTTTTTTAGTATCATACAGTTTTAATGACTGTAGCTTTATAGTATAGTCTGAAGTCAGGGAACCTGATTCCTCCAGCTCCATTTTTCATTCTCAAGATTGCTTTGACTATTCATGGTCTTTTGTGTTTCCATACAAATCATGAAATGTTTTGTTCTAGTTCTGTGAAAAATGCCAGTGGTAGTTTGATAGGGATGGCGTTGAATCTGTAGATTGCTTTGGGTAGTATAGTCATTTTCACAATGTTGATTCTTCCAATCCAAGAACATGGTATATCTCTCCAACTGTTTGTATCATCTTTAATTTCTTTATCAGTGTCTTATAGTTTTCTGCATACAGGTCTTTTGTCTCCTTGGGTAGGTCTATTCCTAGGTATTTTATTCCTTTTGTTGCAATGGTAAATGGGAGTGTTTCCTTAATTTCTCTTTCAGATTTTTCACCATTAGTGTATAGGAATGCAAGAGATTTCTGTGCATTAATTTTGTATCCTGCTACTCTACCAAATTCATTGATTTGCTCTAGTAGTCTTCTGGTAGCATCTTTAGGATTCTCTATGTATAGTGTCATGTCATCTGTAAACAGTGACAGCTTTACTTCTTCTTTTCTGATTTGGATTCCTTTTATTTCTTTTTCTTCTCTGATTGCTGTGGCGAAAACTTCCAAAACTATGTTGAATAGTAGTGGTGAGGGTGGACAACCTTGTCTTGTTCCTGATCTTAGAGGAAATTGTTTTAGTTTTTCATCATTGAGAATGATGTTGGCTGTGGGTTTGTCATATATGGCCTTTATTCTGTTGAGGTAAGTTCCCTCTATGCCTAATTCCTGGGGAGTTTTTATCATAAATGGGTGTTGAATTTTGTCGAAAGCTTTTTCTGCATCTATTGAGATGATCATACGGTTTTTCTCCTTCAGTTTGTTAATAGGGTGTGTCACATTGACTGATTTGCGTTTATTGAAGAATCCTTGCATTCCTAGGATAAACCCCAATTGATCATGGTGTATGATCCTTTTAATGTGCTGTTGGATTCTGTTTGCTAGTATTTTGTTGAGGAGTTTTGCATCTATGTTCATCAGTGATATTGGCCTGGAGTTTTCTTTTTTTGTGACATCTTTGGTTTTGGTATCAGGGTGATGGTGGCCTTGTAGAATGAGTTTGGGAGTGTTCCTCCCTCTGCTATATTTTGGAAGAGTTTGAGAAGGATAGGTGCTAGCTCTTCTGTAAATGTTTGATAGAATTCACATATGAAGCCATCTGGTCCTGGGCTTTTGTTTGTTGGAAGATTTTTAATCACAGTTTCAATTTCAGTGCTTTTGATTGGTCTGTTCATATTTTCTATTTCTTCCTGGTTCAGTCTCGGAATGTTGTGCTTTTCTAAGAATTTGTCCATTTCTTCCAGGTTGTCCATTTTATTGGCATATAGTTGCTTGTAGTGATCTCTCATGATCCTTTGTATTTCAGCAGTGTCAGTTGTTACTTCTCCTTTTTCATTTCTAATTCTGTTGATTTGAGTCTTCTCCCTTTTTTTCTTGATGAGTATGGCTAATGGTTTATCAATTTTGTTTATCTTCTCAAAGAACCAGCTTTTAGTTTTATTGATCTTTGCTATTGTTTCCTTCATCTCTTTTTCATTTATTTCTGATCTGATATTTATGATTTCTTTCCTTCTGCTAACTTTGGGCTTTTTTTGTTCTTCTTTCTCTAATTGGTTTAGGTGTAAGGTTAGGTTGTTTATTTGAGATGTTTCTTGTTTCTTGAGGTAGGATTGTATTGCTATAAACTTCCCTCTTAGAACTGCTTTTGCTGCATCCCATAGGTTTTGGGCCATCGTGTTTTCACTGTCACTTGTTTCTAGGAATTCTTTGATTTCCTCTTTGATTTCTTCAGTGATCTCTTGGTAATTTAGTAGTGGATTGTTTAGCCTCCATGTGTTTGTATTTTTTACAGTTTTTTTTTTCCTGTAATTGATATCTAGTCTCCTAGCATTGTGGTCAGAAAAGATACCTGATACGATTTCAATTTTCTTAAATTTACAAAGGCTTGATTTGTGACCCAAGATATGATCTATGCTGGAGAGTGTTCCATGAGCACTTGAGAAGAAAGTGTATTCTGTTGTTTTTGGATGGAATGTCCTATAAATATCAATTAAGTCCATCTTGTTTAATGTATCATTTAAAGCTTGTGTTTCCTTATTTATTTTCATTTTGGTTGATCTGTCCCTTGGTGAAAGTGGGGTGTTAAATTTCCCTACTTTGATTGTGTTACTGTCGATTTCCCCTTTTATGGCTCTTAGTATTTGCCTTATGTATTGAGGTGCTTCTATGTTGGGTGTAAATATTTACAATTGTTATATCTTCTTCTTGGATTGATCCCTGATCATTATGTAGTGTCCTTCTTTGTCTCTTGTAATAGTCTTTATTTTAAAGTCTATTTTGTCTGATAGGAGAGTTGCTACTGCAGCTTCCTTTTGATTTCCATTTGCGTGGAATATCTTTTTCCATCCCGTCACTTTCAGTCTACAGACTATGTGTCCCTAGATCTGAAGTGGGTCTCTTGTAGACAGCATATATACAGGTCTTGTTTTTGTATCTGTTCAGCCAGTCTATGTCTATTTAATCCATTTACATTTAAGGTAATTATTGATATGTATGTTCCTATTACCATTTTCATAATTGTTTTGGGTTTGTTATTGTGGGTCTTTTCCTTCTCTTGTGTTTCCTGCCTAGAGAAGTTCCTTTAGCATTTGTTGTAAAGCTGGTTTGGTGGTGCTGAATTCTCTTAGCTTCTGCTTGTCTGTAAAGGTTTTAATTTCTTCATCGAATCTAAATGAGATCCTTGCTGGGTAGAGTAATCTTGGTTGTAGGTTTTTCCCTTTCATCACTTAAATATGTCCTGCCACTCCCTTCTGGCTTGCAGAGTTTCTGATGAAAGATCAGCTGTTAACTTAGTGAGGATTCCCTTGTATGTTATTTGTTGCTTTTCCCTTGCTGCTTTTAATATTTTTTCTTTGTATTTAATTTTTGATAGTTTGATTAACATGTGTCTTGGTGTGTTTCTCTGTGGATTTATCCTGTCTGGGACTCTCTGTGCTTCATGGACTTGATTGACTATTTCCTTTCCCACATTAGGGAAGTTTTCGACTATAATCTCTGCATATGTTTACACAGTCCCTTTCTTTTTCTCTTCTTCTTCTGTGACCCCTATAATTCGAATGTTGGTGTGTTTAATGTTGTCCCCGAGGTCTCTGAGTCTGTCCTCAATTCTTTTCATTCTGCTCTGTGGTAATTATTTCCACTATTTTATCTTCCAGGTCACTTATCCGTTCTTCTGCCTCAGTTATTCTGCTATTGATTCCTTCTAGAGAATTTTTAATTTCATTTATTGTGTTGTTCATCGTTGTCTGTTTGCTCTTTAGTTCTTGTAGGTCCTTGTTAAAGGTTTCTTGTATTTTCTCCATTCTATTTCCAGTGGATCATCTTTACTATCATTACTCTGAATTCTTTTTCACGTAGACTGACTATTTCCTCTTCATTTGTTTGGTCTGGTGGGTTTTTACTTTGCTTCTTCATCTGCTGCATATTTCTCTGTCTTCTCATTTTGCTTAACTTACTGTGTTTGGGGTCTCCTTTTTGCAGCCTGCAGGTTTGTAGTTGCCATTGTATTTGTTTTCTGCCCCCAGTGGGTAAGGTGGGTTCAGTGGTTTGTGTAGGCTTCCTAGTGGAGGGGCCTGGTGCCTGTGTTCTGGTGGGTGAGGCTGCACCTTGTCTTTCTGGGGGGCAGGACCACATCCGGTGGTGCATTCTGCGGTTTCTGTGAGCTTATTATAATTTTAGGTAGCCTCTCTGCTAATGGGTGGGGCTGTGTTCCTGTCTTGCTAGTTGTTTGGCATGGCCTGTCCAGCACTAGAGATTGCTGGTCATTGAGTGGAGCTGGGTCTTAGTGTTGAGATGGAGATCTCTGGGAAAGCTCTAGCTGATTGATATTATGTGAAGCTGGGAGGTCTCCGGTGGTCCAGTGTCCTGAACTCAGCTCTCCCACCTCAGAGGTTCAGGCCTGACACCTGGCCGGAGCACTGTCAGCCACACGGCTTACATGTAGATGGGTTAAATTCTCCAATCCAGAGGCACAGGGTGGCCGGCCTTCTGAGCTCCTCTCGGTCCTCCAGCCGGGTGTTGTCCTCCAGGCCTGGGTGATATGGACAGCTTGCTCTGGATCCAGGTCCAGCTGCATTCCCTAACGTCCAGAAGAAGCAGCTGACACCCCCATCCTCCCCTATCCCTGCCGCAGATCATCACGATCCTGTCCATCTTTTCTTGTTTCATTGCTTCCTAGTTTTGTTTCAGAAAGTCTTGTTAATGTTCTTGCCTGGCCCTCCTTCATGTCTTCAAGAGCTAAACGTGCTCATGTAAATGCCTTTGGAGAGAGTGCTTCTATTCCATGCATTTGCACAGAGGAGGTTTCTCTGTTGATCATTGCTTGTGGGAGCCCTTTCTTGGGGCTCCATTTCTGGCATTCTTTAGAACTTTGTTTGCAGGGTGGCCTGGACTGGAAATTGTTTCTGATTTCTCTCTCCCTGGTTTTATGGTTGCCTCCACCGTCCACCTGAGATGGCCCGTGTCCCTGACTTGGGGCTCTGTTCCTTGGTGGTAGGAACCCAGGTGAAGCTCTCTGTGATTCTTCCTCAGCTGTGAGCATGCTTTATGGTACCAGCCACGCTCTGCCCTTCCTGCCTTACTCCCTCGAGCCAGCTCTGGTTTCGCACCAGGAAAGGGAGGCCTTCAAACCCATTCCCCTGCAGGATTGAGTTTGGCCTCCTCTGCCTGGAGCCCCACAGACCTGTGACATCAGCATTCACCACTGTGTGTCTGTTCAATTTCTAGTCCTTGTTTCTTTTGGTTCTAATCGTGACCCTGTCTTTTTTATATAAAGAAAAATTCATCTCTAAGTGTCCTGCTTAGAGAACAGAGGGGACTCCAAGGGTAAACTCACAATATCACTTTGACCTGCAGGCCCAAAGCTGCTATTAATTTCTGTTTTATTTTTTGAACAGGAATGTTTTGTTTAGCTGTTTTTCCTGTCTCCTTTTATTTTTATTTCACCTAAAAGGAGAATGCAGAACATACTCCACTCCCGGTGGAAAGTCTCGATTTCTGAGGGTATTGGCAGGACGGCGTGGATTTTTTTTCAGCGTTTTATGGTAGCACATTCAGCTGCAACGGGTGGAGTCTGGCCCATTCCTGTATTAAGAGGGCTAAAAATTGGAGGAAGGGAGGGAGGGGATGAGAGCTACATTCCACGCCTTATCTTTAGCATTTACAAGAACCATATAAATGTATTCAAAACCCCTCAAGCAGGAAGAGGGTAGTAAAACCCATGTGTTCATAGGAAATTCCCGGGCTGTTTGCTCTGCAGTGGGGTTTGGAAAGAACCAAGAGGTAAACAGCCAGAAGGGAGGTGGCCTGGGGGCCTAGAGGGGCCCACCAGTAGCTCCCCCCGGGGCCACCATGCCGGGTCACCCCTCTCCAGCTTCTCCTGGGTCCCTGTGGATGCAGAGCGACATTTGTGAGCCAGGATGGGTTGGTGGCCTGCTCTAGGCCTGACGCCTGCATCCTTGTGTCTGGATTTTAAAGGGTCTCAGGGTTGAGCAGTTGGGGAGACTGTCTTCATACTTGGCCGCCCTCCACTTTCCACAATAAAATAGACAAATATCTGAATCTTCAGGCAGCATGGCGCAGAGCTCGAGAGCACAGACCCAGGAGTCAGGAGAACTAGGTCAGCCTCGCAGCCTGGCCACTCACTGAGCTGTGACGCTGGCTACTCAGTCTCCCTGGATCTCAGGCCCCTTGGCTGATGGTAAAATGGGGCTAAGTAGCTGGCTCAACGGAAACCTCTTGTGAAGATTAAAGGAAGGAATGCATAGTAAGCACTTAGCATAAGGTAAATTGCTCTGATTTGCATTATTTTATCATCTGGACTCAGAAAGGCATGGCAGGCAAATTAGAAAGCCAACATTTTTGTTCCTGGGCCAAGTTCCGAGCACTAAACTCTCCCTCCCCTGAGTCCCCACCCCAGCCCTAACCGGGATGCTCTTTCAAATGAATCTTGTAATTCTAATTGCACGTCTGTGTCTCTTAAGGCTTATTGGGTCTTGATTCCCGTTCCCAGTCTACCCGAAATGCCACTGTTTCCATTGAAGTCAATGAAAGAACACATCTCCCCAGGGACTCAAAAGCCTGCTTGCCCGGCGGCCGTGAGGGCCCTGAGCCTGGGTGAACCCGAATCTCATCACACTCCCACCCCCACCCTCAGCCCACTGAGAAAAGACACTGTCCAAAGGAAGCACTAGTGACCACTCGGATCTGTGGGTCCCGTGCTGCAGTGCTGCCCGCCCCACAGCCTCCACCCTGGAGGAGCTACGTGGAAGGTGAGAAATTGTTCTCTCCACAAACTGCCAAGGGTCCTGTGCCTCCGTTTTCAGCGTGAACCATGTCTGTTGAGGAGAATCACAGAACTGCCTCTAATATGACTCCTGCTGTAATGGAAGCGAGGGCGAGAATATTTGTGCCTGTTTTCAAGCACATTATAGCTAGACTGTTTGTGCTCCAGGAACGTAAATATGGTTAATCTTCAAAATAGGGTTAATCTTATTTTTTTATTTATTTATTTTTTTTGCGTTACGCGGGCCTCTCACTGTTGTGGCCTCTCCCGTTGCGGAGCACAGGCTCCGGACGCGCAGGCTCAGTGGCCATGGCTCAGCCGCTGGCTCAGCCAGCGGCCCAGCCGCTCCATGGCATGTGGGATCCTCCCGGACCGGGGCACGAACCCGCGTCCCCTGCAGCGGCAGGCGGACTCTCAACCACTGTGCCACCAGGGAAGCCCGCATTTTGGCATTTTTAAAGAATTGATTCCAGGGCTAATTTGTATATTCCTTTGGCTTTTTTTTTTTTAACTAGAGACAGAATCTCATTCATAAAATGGAGATAAAAATAATACTTCTATTGTCCTGATGAACAAAGGAAAACTATGTAGGATTTACTTGGCAAAGTGTAAAACACTAAACAAGTCTTATGTTTTAAAAAATTCTCTGAGGGTGGATTAGAATTTTTAAATGGCTCCAAATCATTATGAATGAAAGCTATTAAACTAGATGGATAATCAAACTAGGTAGTGTCGTGTAAGTGGTCCAAAACTAGGAGTGACTAATGCAATGGGGTTGACTTTCTTGGTGGTTTAACCTTGACTCTGAACGCAATTCCAGAAGGATGGCTTTCAAGATTAGAATAATGCTACAAGGCAACGCCTTTTTATTTTTTATTTATTTTTTTTTTTTCTGCTGCAGCATGCGGCATGCAGGGATCTTAGTTCCCCAGCCAGGGATGGATGGACCCCTCGCCCCCTGCCTTGGGAGCACAGAGCCTTAACCACTGGACTGCCAGGGAAGTCCCCAGGCAGCACCTTTGAGAGACACCACTGGCGGACATGCTCTGCTTATTAACATTGTAGCCCCATTTCCGGGTATGGGGCTTGGAGAGTCTGGGTCCCCTAAGGCAGTGACCATCCCTAATCCTTGCCCCCAGAACCCGGCACGGCAGCTGGCAGGAGACAGGTAAAGAACAGATGTTGGTTGAAAATAAAGCTTTTTCAAGGCTAAGTATGTACATATTTATAGAAATATTGATTTTTAAAATATTTTTATAAATAGCAAACAAGATTTGAAACCTTTATTTCCCTCATATCTTTGCTCTTTGTCTCAGGTTTTCAGATGACCCAGAGACGCTAAGCGCCTCACGCATAGTCACACAGTAAGCACGTGGCAGGGTGAGGACCAAACCCGGGGCTGCTGCCTCCCGGCTCAATGCTCCTTGCATCCTACCTTGTTGCCCAGGACCCAGGCCAACTTCCTGGACATGTGGCCTGTGCATTCACCCAGGGCCCCATGCTTGGTTTAATAATCTGCTATGCCTGCCTTGATATTTTTAATAACTTTCAAAAAAGGGGCCTCACCTTTTCATTTTCCTCTGGGGCCCACAAATCATATGGCTTGTCCTGCCAGGACCTTTGCGGGTATGATTTAAGGATTCCTCATGTCTCCTTGGAGGACTGTGTTCCAGAACCACGACTTTCTAATGCTCTACCTTGAGGATCAAAGACAGAAGCTGACAGCAAAGGAGGATGACCCAGGGCTCGCTCTCCTTGGCCTTGGCTTCCCTTTGGTGCTCGATTCATGGTAACGGCTTACCGGTGACGTCTTCCAGGCCAGCTCTTCCTGGGGCACCTTCCTGTGCCGGGAGGTGGCCTGGAGCAGATGCCAGCGTCAGGGTAGCTGGTGGAACAGTGAAGAATCCTCTCCCTAGGCACAAGCACTGGCTGTTTGGTATACTGCCAAGGGAGTTTAGCTATTGGTTGAGTTTATTTTCCTACTGACGCAGCTGATTTTGCAGTGAAATTCCTGAAATGAACCGTTGTTCTCCACGTTGCGTGGGGACAGCTGTTGCTTTTTGTTGTACAGGGTTGGTTTCTTTTCTGGTGGGATCTCGCCAGGTCATAGGCTCAGCTGGTGTGACTAAGCGTGGAGCCTGCTCATAAAAGCTAAGTTATCAGCTTAACCGTCTTCTTCCCTCCAAGGCTGGTCCTCGGCAGTGCTAGGAGATGGATAACGCCTGTCCACACTCTCCCCTTTCCTCTGGGCATTCCCTGACGTTCTTCCTCATACATAAAGTGCCCACACGCTCAGGGCCACCACCACGGCCCCGCCTCGGCCTAGGACATTGCTCTGCATTTTCAGTATTGCTTCCCCATCGGTTTACCTGTGCTGGTCCTTATTTCCTTGGAGATCGTGCTATCTGCTACCTGACGGCGAGTGATCTGCAGCTGATGCCTTTATCCCAGTGCCTGTCTGTGTCGGCACGAGAACCACCCAGGGGCTCACCGGTGACCGTCCTCTGGGTCATCGTTGGTGGGTGCGATGCTCTTAGGGAACTGGACTCCCCAGAATTGACACATAGGACAGAGGCCACACTTCTGAGAACAGAGAGAACTTACGCATCAGAGGCCAGTCATCACTGTAACTGAGCAAGGACAGGTTGGCCTCTGGGGACACGGACCCACAGAGGTCTGTGGCAATGGCGAACAACCATGGAGTTCCCAGGGGCAGGAGAGACAGGAAACCAGTGGGTGTTGCTTGACCTATAGCAGTAAACGAGATCGGGGGTACTAGGCAGAAGGTGATGGCGACCACGAGGTGGACATGGCCATCCCTTGCCCAGCGTCCGGGACTAAGCCTGTTCTCAGACCCAGAAGCCAGTGAAAGGGGAGGCCGGGCTTCCAGAGGAAAGACCCTGCCGCACCAGCCAGGTGTGCAGCGTGGATATCCTCTGATCTGTCCCCAGAGGAGCCGATGGCTATTCCAGAAAACACACACTGGAAGAAGGGATCAGTCAGGGTTTTGGAGGGCTTTCGGACCCATCACTCTCAGATGCATCAGTTACCTGTTGTGTCACAAGTCACCCAACACTAAATGGCTTAAAATGACAGTTATTGTTATTATGTCGCTATTTCTGTAGGTCAGGAATTTGGGGGCCTTGTGAGGCATTATTGCCAGGAAGCAGCCCTCGGCCGGGGATGAACAGGAGCTGAGCCTCAGGGGCCCGTTGGGTAACCGCGCCAGGTGCTGGCTCTCTCCCTTCCAGCCCCGTGGGCCTACTTCCTGTTGGTACCTCCTGAGATATGCCCCCCACACACTCGCACCCCTGCACCCAGCCCAAGATGCAGGCCCTCGCAGAATAGGATGAGGGCCACTCTCTCACCTGCCTGTCTTTGGGGCAGAGGAGGGCAAACCTGAGGACAGGCTGCAGGAAGAGCCCCTGGGTTTTAGCTGCCCTTTAAGGAAAGTAGTGAAAAATCAGCCCTTCCCGGGATATGCTGCTACTCAGAGTAAGGGACAGCATCGCTGTCACCCTCACCGCAGGAAACAGACCAGGGGTTGGTGACTGACTCAGAGACAGTGATGCCACAGGTTGGACACTTCAGAAGTGCATGGTACTCCAGACTGTGTGATTATGCTGACAGATGAGCCCAACAGATCCACTGTCTGGGAACGTAATGCTGGGCAGACAGAGAGGGCAGGTCAGTGACTGTGTCTGGCTCCGACTGCCCAGCAGGTCTGTGGCACACCGCAGGCGGCAGTGCTGCACATCCCATCACCTAGGATGTGCTGGGCACCTGCTGGCCTTGTGACCTAACGCGCCACCTGCAACATCAGCATCTTTCCAGCCAAGGTCTGAGTGACGTCCCAGCCACAGTCCCAAGGCAGCATCGCCCCTTGGGTCCATCAAGGGGTAGCACAGCCAACCCTCCCTCTCTCCAGCCAGGTGGCCTCCATGGTGCTTCTCCCGTGCAGGACTCCAACTCCAAGGGGATGCTCTGAGCAGGAAGGTGGGAGGCCCAAAGCTCCAAGTCCACATTGCTATCCGCATGTTTTCCTGCGGAACCCGGTGCAGTGGTTCTCAGCTCGGCCCACCCAGTATTCTCATTGAGGGGCTTTTAGAAAATATATATTTGCCTGGGTCCCACCCCTAGAGATTTTAACTACATGTCCTGCTTTGAGGCACAGGCATTGCCGAGTTTTAAAAGTTCTTCAGGTGACTTAAAAAGAAGACTTTATTTTGGGATTTCCCTGGCGGTCCAGTAGTTAGGACTCCGCACTTTCACAGCCGAGGCCTTGGGTTCGATACCTGGTCGGGGAACTAAGACCCTGTAAGCCGGCAGCGAGGCTAAAAAAAACCCCAAACTTTATTTTGAAATAATTATAGATGCATAGGAAGTTGCAAAAAAAAGTCCAGAGAGGTGCTGTTTCCTCTTAACCCAGCCTCCCGAGTGGTAACATTTTGTGTAACTACAGTAAACTATCAAAACCAGGAAACTAACACTAGTACAACGCACAAAGTGTGTGCAGATGTCACTGGTTCTGCCAGCATTCTGCGTGTGTGCCTGTGTGTCTGGGCGCATCTCTGTGTGTGTAGGCCACCTTGCACCAGCTAGCCTTCAGCTCTCCGCACCTCAGTCCCATTGTTTATAAAACCAAAGAGCTCAGTTCTCTTGTGTCTGAGGCCTCTTCCAGGTCCGTTGGTGAAAATCGGGCAACTTGGCTTTGGTTGCTCTGAGTCGCACGGGTAGAGCCCTGGGGCGGGTGTGGTTGGGGCATCTCGAGGGGCCTGCCACTTGCCGGTGGTGGCCTAGAAGCCTATGACCTTGACCAGTTGGTTCCTCTTGACCAAAGGGACCACAGCCTCATTGCTCATTGGCTTTGCAGGTAGAATCTTGCTTGGCAGCCTCTTGGGTGGAGGTTAGGTGCCCCCGGTAAGAAACCAGGACCTGAGTCACAGGGGCTCCAGGGAGACTCAGGAGTGTCCAGAGATCAGGAAGGCGGAGGGAGCTCCCAGGCCTTCAAGGTCAAAGGTCAAGAGTTGAGGTGCGAGTTTCAGCCCCCTCCCTGGGTAGAATTAACATTGGAGCTTCTTTGGAAACGACTTAGAAAACTGCTTTTGGAGTCAGGCCAGATGTCACTCTTTACTAGCTCTGTGACCTTGGGAAAGTTGTTGCATAGCCCTGGGCCTGTTTCCTCGTCTCTAACGGGAGGGTGACAGTGTCACTCACCTCCTGGAGGAGCTGGGGCTTAGGCAACATATAGCCCCAGTGCATGCCTGGCGTAGAGCAAGTGTCCTGCATGAACCATGTGCTGCCTTCCTCCCCTCCCCACGCTGTATTCTGATGCTTTGACATCTGGGGTCTTGCTGACCCGGAGGGACTGCCCCTCCCATGCTTAGCCAGTTCCTAGAGACAGTAAACAGCCTGGCTGCAAGTGCAGTCTTCAAATACAGACCAGCCAGTCCAGAGCCACACACCCAGCCACTTTCTTAATCGGCTCCTGCACTCGGGGCTGCTCTCCACCTGCCCTGATCACCCCGAGGCCAGGTACCAGGCAACTGGGGCAGCCCCTATGGCTCAGCCTGCGGGAGTGATGCAAGCCAGCCAATCCTAAGCTGCTTGGCTTCCCTCACCCTCCTTCCCACGGGAACCACAGTAAAGGCTCCGCCCACATTTCCCCTCCCTGGCTCTGTCTCCTGACAGGTGCTTCCCTGTGTGACCCCATGGCCCCCCATGGCACGTGTGCATCCTCTTCTTGAGAACTGTGACAAACTGTCGTTTCACCGGCAACCCCTCCTGATCTATTGGCCTGATCGTACTTCAAATTTTCTATTAATACACTGCTTTATTAGACTTTATTTTTTAGAGCAATTTTAGGATCACAGCGAAATCAAGTAGGAGGTGGAGGTCTCCCATATACCCCCTTCCTCCACACGTGCATGGCCTCCCCCATTATCAACACCCCGACCAGAGCGGTACCCTTGTTACAGCTGGTGAGCTACACTGACACATCCTGATCAATACACTATATTTTAAAACATCTAAAAATGCACACTACTAATGCTGCTTGTGTATACTTGTTTGCGTTGGTTCGTTTGTCAGTGTATTCGTCTAACCTTCCTGGGATGACAGACCCCAAAACAGAGGTAGTCCCCGCCTCGGAGGCATTCTGGGTCACCGATAGTTGGAAGCATTAGGGGATGAGAGCAAAGTGCTGGGACAGAGGCAGAGCAGGTGAGCGGCTGGCAGCCCTTCTGTAGCTCATTTTTCAAGGAGAGATCGTCAGAGATGATCAGTTTACCGGGAAAGTATAACAACTTGGAATCTTTATGTGTCTGTTTTCACCTACCAACATCACCTTCAGATACCTAAAGCAAAAACTGACAGTCATAAGGAAAAGTCGACAGATCCACATTCGTAATGGGAGAATTCAAAATATTTCCCTCACAAAACGGCAGATCAAAATAGTACCAAATAATTGGCAACAATAGAAGATCTGAACAACACCATTAGTCCATATAGAGAGAGAGCCCTTTACCCAATGCTTTAAAAATAAACTTTTTTCTTCAAGTGTACATGGAGCATTTTCCTTTTTTTTCAGTTCTTTTTAAATTTCATTAATTTAATTTTTTTTCAGTTTTAATATTTTTAAATTGAAGTACACTTGATTTACAATGTTGTGTTAATTTCTGCTATACAGCAAAGTGATTCAGTTACATGCATTATATGCATTCTTTTTTATATTCTTTTCCATTATGGTTCGTCATAGGCTATTGCATATAGTTCTTTGTGCAATACAGTAGGACCTTGCTGTTTATCCATTCTGTATATAATAGCTTACATCTGCTGACCCCAACCTCCCACTCCATTCCTCCCCCAACCCCCTCCCCCTTGGCAACCACAAGTCTGTTCTCTATGTCTGTGGGTCTGTTTCTGTTTCTTAGATAGGTTCATTTGTGTCATATATTAGATTCCACATATAAGTGATATCATATAGTATTTGTCTTTCTCTTTCTGACTTACTTCATTTAGTATGATAACCTCTAGTTGCATCCATGTTGCTGCAAATGACATTATTTCATTCTTTTTTATGGCTGAGTGGTATTCCGTCATATAGATGTACCACATCTTCTTTATACATCTGTTGATGAACATTTAGGTTGTTTCCATGTTTTGGCTCTTGTGAATAGTGCTGCTATGAACATAGGGGTGCATGTATCTTTCTGAATTATGGTTTTGTCTGGATATATGCGCAGGAGTGGGATTGTTGGATCATATGGTAGTTCTATTTTTAGTTTCCTGAGGAACCTCCATACTGTTTTCCATAGTGGCTACACCAACTTAAACTTCCACCAACAGTGTAGGAGGGTTCCCTTTTCTCCGTGGAGCATTTTCAAAAGCTAATCACACCTGAGGCCACCCACCCACCCTGATAAATACTAACACTTCTGTACCATCCCAGCCATGTTCTCTCAATACAGTGCAATGCAATGAGAAAACAAGATGGGAGGGAAAAATCCCCAAATTTTCCATGTATTTGGAAATGTTCAAGCACTTCTAAATAATTCACGATCAAAGAAGAAATCACTTGGAAAAGAGAAGTAGGAGGGAGAGAAGAGGCAGACAGGTGAGGGGTCAATGGGAGCAGGTGGCTTGGGTGAAAATGGCCATGCATGAAAGAAAAATGGATTTGTGATTTGTTGAAGAGGTAAATTTGGTAGAAAGAAAGCGCACTGTGGCTCTCTCCCATCTTCCTGACTAAAGCATGGAATCTCCTTCCGATTTTCTGTGGCATGTCGGTCAGGCCTGGGGAGATGCTGGCCCCCTGGCATCTCCAGCATCTCCAGCTCAGTGTCTGGAGGCACTGAGCACAGCCTGGATCTCTCCTTCCCCCTGCCCTGCTCTGCACGGGTGTCTGTACGTTTTCCACGGCTCTGAGTCTGGGAAATCTGGTGTGTGTGGCTGAGGGACACGAGCTCCACTCATC
Organism: Pseudorca crassidens; assembly: GCF_039906515.1. Taxonomy (NCBI): domain Eukaryota; kingdom Metazoa; phylum Chordata; class Mammalia; order Artiodactyla; family Delphinidae; genus Pseudorca; species Pseudorca crassidens. The sequence continues at coordinate 195,464,223 of NC_090296.1, forward strand.
CCCATGGTGCTTTCCTGGAAACCTGATGAAACAGTGTTATAATTAAGGTCACATCCTGACCAAGGACTTAGCAGCAGATAACTCATAGACCTGATGCCCCACCAGGTAAATATTAATGCAATGGTTATAGAATTCAGAGATCACCTAATCCAACCTCCTTAATTTACAATTATACTAAATGTTCCATAAAGATAACCATGCCAGAGTTGCTCACCACTATATTTTCAGGACTAGCACAAAGAGTAAGATACAGGTGTTCTAATTGTGTTTTCTTAGATTCTGTCTTTGTCTGCTTGACATCCATTCATCACTGGGCCAATTATGTTAACTATATTTTCTCCCCCCAGCTTTATTGAGGTATGATTAACAAATAAAAACTGTACATATTTAAGGTATACAGTGTGAGATTTTGATATACCTTGGGAAATGATCAAGCTAACTAACATATCCATCACTTCATGTAGTTAGTTTTTATGTGTGTGGTGAAAACATTTAAGATTTACTTTGAGCAAGTTTCAAGTATACAATAGAGTATTTTAGTCACCATATGGTGCGTTAGATCTCCAGAACTTATTCCTCTAGCATAACTGAAACTTTGTGCTCTTTGACCAACATCTCCCCATTTCCCCCACCACCCACCTGCCAGCCCATAGCAACCAACATTCTACTCTCTACTTCTGTGAGTTTGACTTTTTTAGCCCCACGTATAAATCAGACCATGCAGTATTTGTCTTTCCGTGCCTGGTTTGTTTCACTAAGCCTAACATCCTCCAGGTTCATCCAGGTTGTTGCAGATAAAAGGATTTCCTTTTTTTTTGTATGGCTGAGTAATATTCCAGTGTGTGTGTGTGTGTGTGTGTGTGTGTGTGTGTGATATCTTTTATCCATTCATCTGTTGATGGATACTTGGAATGGTTCCATATCTTGGCTGTTGTGAATAGCGCTGCAATGAACATGGGAGTGCAGATATCTTTTCAAGATAGTGATTTCGTTTTCTTCAGATATATACCCAGATGTTGGATTGCTGGATCCTATGGTAGCTCTATTTTTAATTTCTTCAGGAACCTCCATACTGTTTTTCATAGTGGCTGCACCAGTTTACATTCCCACCAACAGTGCACAAGGGTCCCCTTTCTCCACATCCTTGCCCACACGTGTCACCTTTTGTCTTTTGATAATAGCCATTCTAACAGATACAAGGTGATACCTTTTTTTTGGTTTTGATGTGTATTTCCCTGATGATTAGTAATGATGAGCATTTTTCATGTGCCTTTTGACCATTTGTATGTCTTCTTTTGAGAAATATCCATTCAGGTCCTTTGTCCATTTTTTACAGGTCATTTTTTTCTTGCTATTGAGTTGTTTGAGCTCCTTGTGTATTTTGGATATTAACTCCTTATCAGATATGGCTTGCAAATATTTTCTTTTATTCCATTGATTGTATCTTCACTCTGTTGATTGTTGCCTTTGCTGTGCACAAACTTTCTAGTTTGATACAATTCCATTTGTTTATTTTTGCTTTTGTTGCCTGTGCTCTGTTTTCGTATTCAAAATATCATTATCTACACTAATGTCAATAAGCTTTTTCTCTATTTTTTCTTCCAGTAGTTTTATAGTTTCAGTTCTTAACGTTTACGTCTGTAATCCATTTTGAGTTGATTGTTGTATATGGTGGGAGGCAAGGGTCTAATTGCATTCTTCTGCTGTCGATATCCAGTTTTCCCAGCACTATCTGTTGAAGAGACTGTCTTTTCCCCCATTGTGTGTTATTGGCACCTTTGTTGAAGATCAATTGACCATAATATGTGGATTTATTTATGGACTCTCTATTCTTTTCCATTGGCCTATGTATTCGTTTTTATGTTAGTATCATACTGCTTTAGTTATTATAGCTTTATAGTATATTTTCCTGCTAAAGATTGCTGTGGCTATTCATGATCTTCTGTGGTTCTATACAAATTTTAGGATTTTTTTTTTATTTCTGTGAAAAATGTCATTGGAATTTTGATAGGGATTGCCTTGAATATGTAGATCACTTTGGGGAATGTGACTATTTTAACATTTTGATTAATTCTCTAACATGGGATATTTTTCCATTTATTTGTGTCTTCTTCAGTTCATTCTATCTGTGTTTTATAGTTTTCATTGTACAGATATTTCACCTCTGTGATTACGTTTATTCCTAAGTGTTTTAATTTTTTGATACTTACTGTAAATGGAATTTTCTTAATTTCTTTTTCAAATAGTTCATTGTTAGCATATAGAAACAGAACTGATTTTTGTATGTTGATTTTGTATCCTATAACTTTACTGTATTTATTAGTTCTAACAGTTTTTTGGTGGAGTCTTTAGGGTTTTCTATATACAACATCACGTCATCTGCAAACGGAGACAGTTTTACTTCTTCCTTTCCAATTTGAGTGCCTTGTATTTATTTTTCTTGCCTGATTGCTCTGGGTAGGACTTCCAGTACTATGTTGAATAGGAGAGCATCCTTGTCTTGTTCCTAATCTTAGAGGAAAAGCTTTCAGCTTTTCACTATTTACAATGATGTTAACTGTGGGCTTGTCATATGTGGCCTTTATTATGTTGAGGTACATTCTTACTATACCTAATTTGTTGAGAGTTTTTTTTTTTTTAATCATGAAAGCGTGTTGAATTTTATCAAATGCTGTTTCACCACCTATTGAGATGATTATGATTTTTATCCTTTCTTCTGTTAATATGTTGTATTGTCACATTGATTGATTTGCGTATGTTGAAACATCCTTGAATCCCAGGGATAAATGCCACTTGATCATGGCATATGATCTTTTAAATATGATGTTGAATTTGGTTTGCTAGTATTTTGTTGAGGATTTTTGCATCTATCTTCATCAGGGTTATTGGCCTGTAATTTTCTTTTCTCATAGTGTCCTTGTCTGCCTTTGGTATGAGAGTAATGCTAGCCTCATAAAATGAGTTTGGAACTGTTCCTTCCTCTCCAGTTTTTTGGAAGAGTTTGAGAAGGATTGGCATTAATTCTTCTTTAAATATTTGCTAGAATTCACCAGTGAAGCCATCAGGTCATGGACTTTTTTTGTTGGGAGGTTTTTTGGTTACTGATTCAATCTCCTTACTCACGATTGGTCTATTCAGATTTTCTATTTTTTCATGATTAAGTCTTGATAGGTTGTAGGTTTCTAAATGTTGATCCATTTCTCTAGGTTAAGCAATTTGTTGGCATATAATTGTTCATAGTACTCTTTTAATCCTTAGTACTTCTGTGGTATTAGTTGTAATATTTCCTATTTCATTTACAATTTTATTTATTCGAGGCTTCTCTCTTTTTTCTTGTCTAGCTAAATAGTGGTCAATTTTTTTTTTCTTTTTAAAGAACGACTCTTTGTTTTATTGATCTTTTAAATTGTTTTTCAAGTCTCTGTTTATTTCTTCTCTGATCTTTATTTTCCATCCTTCTGCTAACTTTGGGCTTAGTTTGTTCTTTCTTTTCTAGTTCCTTGAGTTATTAAAGTTAGGTTGTTTATTTGAAATCTTTCTATTTTCTTATAGTAAGAATTTATTTCTATAAACTTTCCTTTTGGAGCTGCTTTTGCTGCTTCCCATAGTTTTTGTATGTTGTGTTCCATTTTCATTTGTTTCAAGGTAATTTTTTTTTTTTTTTTTTTTTTAGCGGTACGCAGGCCTCTCACTGCTGTGGCCTCTCCCGTTGCAGAGCACACGCTCCGGATGCGCGTGCCCAGCGTCCATGGCTCATGGGCCCAGCCGCTCAGTGGCATGTGGGATCCTCCCGGACTGGGGAACGAACCCTCGTCCCCTGCATCGACAGGTGGACTCTCAACCACTGTGCCACCAGGGAAGCCCTGTTTCAAGGTAATTTTGATTTCTTTTTAAATTTATTCTTTGACTCATTGATTATTCAGATGCATGCTATCAATTTTCCATGTTTGTGAATTTTCCAATTTTCCTCCTATTATTCATTTCTACTTTTATACCACTGTGATTGGAAAAGATACCTGATATGATTTCATACTTCTAAAATGTGTTAAGATGTGTTTTGTGGCTTAACCTATCATCTATCCTGGAGAGTGCTCAGTGTGCACTTGAAAAGAATGAGTATTCTGCTGCTGTTGGATGGAATGTTCTGTTTGTCTGTTAATTCCATTTGGTCTAAAGGGTAGTTCTAGTCCAATGTTTCCTTAGTGATTTTCTGTGTGGGCCATCTACGCATTGCTGAAGTGAGATATTTAAGTGCCCTTTTATTATTATATTGCTGTCTATTTATCCTTCCAGCTTATTAATATTTGTTTTGTATATTCAGGTCATTCAATGTTGAGTACATACACATTTACAACTGTCATATCCTCTTAACGAATTGACCCCTTTTTCATTGTATAATGGCCTTCTGTCTCTTATGACAGATTTTTACTTAAAGTCTATTTTGTCTTGATGTAGATTTGTCTGGTCTGCTCTGTTTTGGTTTCCATTTACATGGAACATCTTCTTCTATACCTTCCCTTTCACCCTATGTGTGGACCTAAAGCTAAAGTGAGTCTCTTGTAAGCAACATAGAGTTAAACTGAGTATTTTAATCTATTCGTCCACTCTGTGTCTTCTGATTGGGCAATTTAATCCATTTATATTTAAAGTAATTATTAATAGGTAAGGACCTACTATAGCCACTTTGTTAATTTTAAAAATTGCTTTGTAGTTCCCTTGTTGGTTTTTTTCTTTATGATTACCATGAGGCTTACATAAAGCTTCTTATAACATTTATTATAGTCCATTTTATGCTGATAACAACTTAACTTACAACCACATACAGAAACTCTACATTCTTTCCTCTCCTTATCCTACATTTTATGTTTGATGTCACAGTTTACATCTTCTAATATTGTATATCCATTAACAAATTATTGTAGCTATAGTTTAAAAAATGCTTTGTCTCTTAACTTTTATACTACAGTTAAAAGTGATGTATGTACCACCATTACAGTACTAGAGTATTTGAATTTGACTATATTCTTACCTTTACAATGAGTTTTATACTTTCATATGTTTTCATGTTGTTGGTTAGTGTCCTTTCATTTTAACCTGAAGAACTCCCTTTACAACTTCTTATAAGGCAGGTCTGTTGGCGATGGACTTCAGCTTTTTAATTTTTAAATTTTTTTGGTCTGGGAAAGTCTTTCTCTCTTTTTAATTTCTGAAGGACAGCTTTGCTGGGTATAGTAATTTTGGTTGGCAGTTTTTTCTTGTGACACTTTGAATGTATCATCCCACTCTCTCCTGGCCTGTAAGATTTCTGATGAGAAATCCACTGATAGCCGTATAGGAGTTTCCTTGTATGTGACAAGTCACTTTTCCCTTGCTTCTTTCAAAGTTCTCTCTTTGTCTTTAACTTATGAGAATTTGATTATGATATGTTTTGGTGATGATCTCTTTATGTTTAGTCTATTTGGGGTTCTTTGGGCTTCATGGATCTGGATGTTCATGTACCTTTCCAGATTTGGGAGGTTTTCTTTAATTTTTAAAAATAAGCTTTCTGTCCCTTTCTCTTTCTCTGCTTCTTCTGGGACTTTAATAGTATCAGTAAATTGGTTTGCTGATGGTGTCCCATCAGCAAATTCTTGTAGGCTTTCTTTTTTTCCTGCTTCACTTCATTTTTGTTCCTCTGACTTAGTAATTTCAAGTGACCTGTCTTTGAACTTGCTGATTCTTTCTTCTGCTTGATTGAGTCTCATGTTGAAGTTCTCTGTCAAATTTTTCAGTTCAGTCACTGCATTCTTCAGCTACAAAAATTGTTTGGTTATTTTTTATCGTTTCTCTTGGTTAAGCTTCTCATTTTGTTCATGTATTGTTTTTCCGATTTTGTTTAGTTTATCTGTGTTCTCTTGTAGCTCACTGGGCTCCTTTAAGATGATTATTTTGAATTCTTTGTTAGGCACTTCATAGATTTCTGTTAATTTAGGATCAGTCATTAGTGCTTTATTTTGTGCCTTTGGTGGTATCATGTGTCCCTTATTGCCTTCTGTGTATTTGAAGAAGTAGTCACTTCTCCCAGGCTTTACACACTGGCTTTTGCAGGGAAAACTCTTCACCAGTCAATCTGTCCAGAGATTCTGGGCAGGCCAGCTGATGGGTTCCATAGGCTGGCTTGCTGCTGGATGGAGTCCTTAAGGGGCTGGCCTTTTGCCTAGGCCACTGGGTGGGTGGGCCTGGCACCTGGGTCCATTGGAGCAGCCTGGTGTCTGGGTCTTCAGGGGTGTACCTGGAACATGAGTATACTGGGATGGGCCTGGAGACTGGTCCACAGGTGTGGGCTGGGATGCTGGGTCCATGGAACTGGCCTGGTTGCTGGGGTCCACAGGGTCAGGCTTGGAGACTGGGTCTGCAGGGATGGTCTGGGAACCTGGGGCTGTGGGGGCCAGCCTGGAGCTGGGGTGGGCTTTGAGCCCGAGTCCTCAGGCCAGTTTGACATTGGGATGGGCCTGATGCCTGGGTCTACAGGGATGGACCTGGTCCTGAGTCTTTGGGGGCTGGCTTGGTACCAGGGCCCGCAGGAACAGGTATGGAGCCTGGATCCATGGAGGCTGGCCTGGTACTGGGTTAGCCTGGAGCCTGAGATCATGGTGACGGGCCTGGAGCCTGAGTCTGTGGGGGTTGACCTGGGGCCTGGGTCCATAGGGGAAGTACTGGAGCCCAGGGCCTTACATGCTGGCACAGCACCAGGGTTCACTGGGACAGGCCTGATGCTGTGGTCCACAGCAAAGATGGGTGCTCATTTTACTCTCCTTCCTCCATGAAGTGGGTATCTTTTTCCATGCTGCACTGTAAGGAGTTGGGGGAGGGCTGGCACAGAGCCTTAGTCCATTCAGGCTGCTCTACCGAAATACTATAGACTGAGTGGATTATAAACACAGAAATTTATTTCTCATGGTCCTGGAGGCTGCACACCAAAATCAGGGTGCCAGCATGGTTGGGTTCTGGTGCACTGCAGAATGCTGACCTCTCTCTGTGTCCTCACGTGTTGGAAAGGGCAAGGGAGCTCTCCTGGCCCTCTTTTATAAGGACACTAATCTCACGCATGAGCGCTCTACCTTCCAAAGATCTCCCAAAGACCCTACCACCTAGCACCATCACAGGGGACATTAGGTTTCAACATACGGATCTTGGGAGAACACAGACATTCAGACCATAGTACATGGGTGATGTGAAAATGTCCTTCCTACCATCTTCATTGCATCTTTTCTTATTTCTCTGCTCTACTCAGGTGCTGTAAACTCTCACCTGGATTCCTCAGCCCTTGTGAAGGTATTTCCACGTGTGGATGCCTGTTCAGATTGATGTTTTTTGAGGGACAAGGGCTGGGAACGATTTTGCCGTCTCGCTGGTGTCACTCCTAGTGAGTACACTTTCCTACTTTATACATTCTTTTTTAAAAATTAATTTATTTATTTGCGGTACGCGGGCCTCTCACTGTTGTGGCCTCTCCCGTTGCGGAGTACAGGCTCCGGACGTGCAGGCTCAGCGGCCATGGCTCACGGGCCCAGCTGCTCCGCGGCATGTGGGATCTTCCCGGACCGGGGCACGAACCCGTGTCCCCTGCATCGGCAGGCGGACTCTCAACCACTGCACCACCAGGGCAGCCCTTTTTTTAATTTTTAAAAAATTTATTTTATTTTTGGCTGTGGTGGGTCTTTGTTGCTGCATGCGGGCTTTTCTCTAGTTGTGGAGAGGGGAGGCTACTCTTCGCTGCGGTGCGTGGGCTTCTCTTGTTGTGGAGCAGAGGCTCTAGGCGCGTGAGCTTCAGTAGTTGTGGCATGTGGGAGTTGTGGCTCTCGGGTTCTAGAGCACAGGCTCAGTAGTTGTGGCACGTGGGCTTAGTTGCTTCGCAGTATGTGGCATCCTCCCAGACCAGGGCTCAAACCCATGTCCCCTGAATTGGCAGGCAGATTCTTAACCTCTGCACCACCAGGGAAGCCCCTATTTTATGCATTCTTGATACTCTGGCATTTGGGGGTCTTATAGACCCTGGGCGAGACTGCCCTTCCCAGAACTAGCCAGTTCTTAGAGCTAGCAAAGGCCTTGGGCGGGGGCACACCTTTCCCAGGCAAATCAAACAATCCCAAGTCTATCCTCAACCAGCGCTTTATCTAACTCTCACACACCAGGTCAATATTTTCTCGGCCCTGAACCATCCCGGGGCCAGGTACCAGGCAACTAGAGACCACCCATATTGCCCAAAGCCCACTGGAATTATTCAGTCTAGTCAATCCTGAGCTCTTTATCCTACACTGCTTCCTGCAGAAGCCCCAGTACAGGCTCTGACTCGGCTTTCCCTCACTCCCGTCTTCGGCCTCCTGAGCATCCGAAGTTTCCCCTGTAGCCCTGCTTGGAGTGGTGTGTTCCTTTCTCTTGGGAAAGGTATGTAATAAACTCTTCTCTCAATGGCGTTGGCCTCTCTGTGTCTCCTCCATCAATTAAAATCCCACAGTACATTTCAGAACAGAAGGTGCCTAATAAATACACGACTGTCTCAATGAATGAAAGAGTGAATGGATGAATTGAAACTAATGTCCACAGATCTCAAGTGGCTTGTCCAAGGTCACCCGGCCAGGCAACAGTCAAAATCTGAAACCCTCTGTCTCTCAACTTTTATTTGTTGCTGCCTTCCTTTGGGACTCAGAGTACTTGCCCTGTTGGTGAACAAGGAGCTGGCATATCTAAAGAATACACACAGTCAAAACAAAACACAACTCTATCATATCGTAAATTTGATCTCTCGAAACCATTTTTTCAGGCTATCGCAAAATGAAATGTGTATTTCCTTCCTAACTGTATTTGCTTTTTCAGAATTTAAGAGGTTTTTAGGGATGATTCCTATGTTTCTTTTTAAAAGCTGTTTCGGATTCTTGTTAGTGTCCTTTGATGCATAAGAGTTTTTAATTTTGATGAAGTCCAATTATCAGTTTTAATTTATTGCTTGAACTTCTGTTGTTATATTTAAGAGACCATTGCCTAATCCAGGGTCATAAAGATTTATCCTATATGTTTCCCTCTAACAGTTTCACAGTAAAAAATTTAACATTTGTGTATGCCAGCTGTAGTGCTGTACTACTGTACTTTTCAGGGTACTGTACTATAAGATTAAAAATGTTTTCTTTAAAAAAAATTTAACATTTGGAAAATAAAATAAAATAAAGCTGTTTCGTGGAGAGGTGAATGGAGGCCCTCTTTTTCTTGCAGTAAGTTGCCCCACAGCAAGCAGAAGCTTCTAGAACTGTCCCACCAGTGAATCTTCTCAAAGGCAGTTCTTGCATCTTCCAAGTTTTTGAAGGCATTGCTATGGGACTTCAGCTGGGAGGGCTTGAAGAACAGGGTCTCTGGAATCTTTTTCATGTTGTTTCGGTGCTTTACCATCTTCTACTACCAAGGGCAGCCTGAAGGGTGAGAGTGAAAGGGAGGCAGCAGAAGCAAAGGTCTTAGAGATTGAAGACCTTCTCTTGTGACCTTTCTTCCCCTCATTGCTGCCCGAGTGCAAGAAGCCCTGCAGGTTAAACCAAGGAATGACTGTAGGCTTTGGGGAACTGCTGTTCTATGAGATGATCTGAGTGGCGGAGGATGAGAGCAGGGAAATGCAAGCTAGAGACCAGGGGCTGTCTATATACTGTGACGGCTCAGAGAGGAGTCCTCACGCCAGTCAGACTTGGGTTTGAATTCTACTCGTATAACCTTAAATATGCTGACTAAGCCTCAGAACGTGCATCTGTATAATGGGACTTACAACACCCACCTTCCCCCCTTATTTTCAGAATTAGATGACATAGTAACACAGAATCAATTAAGTGCTCACCAAAAGGAAGCTGCTGTTGCATTTCTTGGGCAGATCTACAGGGAAGAGATAGTTTCACAGAAAAGGTCTTAAACGTTTGATGTTGATGTGAGCGTGGCTGGTATCTGCCCAGGGCCAGATCACCTTAAATGCCCAGGCTTGGAGACTTCAAGGCGGGGGAGAGAATTGCAAATTTGGACAGACTCGCAGAATCACTCCTTCCCGGAGCTGGGAGATCTGCCAGGGGAGGCCCAGCAGTTGCTGATCTCATTTCTGTGTTCCCTGTGTGCATCCTGGGACAGAGTTTGGCTGGTCCCCAGCTCGCACCACAGTTAATGGGATGTGCTCAGTTCTAGGAATTTGATAGTCAACACTGGACAGGCGTTACCGATCACCTATTGTGTACAGTGTGCTAGGCTTACAGAGTCTATTCTTGTCCCTCCTCATGAACCAAATGAGAAGCTGAACTTTCCTGGAAGCAAACAGGCTGGAAACTACCTGCTTCTGTCCAGGGCTGAGGTTGTCCAGAGCACTGTGGAAAAGAGTCATTGTTGATCATAAAGTCAGTGGCTCTTTGTGACTTTCCAGTACAACTTAACCAAAGGTCATTGCAAAACTTCAGGAGGAAAAGGTAGAACAAGGTGATTTTCAAAGCTGTGAGTTTCTGAGAATTAAAAAAAGTAATAATTCAAGGGTAATTTTTCAAAGGTAAGTATCATCCTATTGAATTTTTTCTTATTTGCATAAATGTTTATTTTTAAACTTTAAAAACAGTGTATGCACTCTTACCATATGCAAAAATTAACTCAAAATGGAGCAAAGACCTAAAGATAAGAGGTAAAACTTCTTTCTTTTAGGAGAAAACATAGGGGGAAAGCTTCATGACATTGGAGTTGGCAACAGTTTTTTGGCTGACACCAAAAGCACAGGCAATAACAACAACAACAAAAAATAGACAAACTGGACTTCCACAAAATTAAAACTTTTGTGTATCAAAGGACACAATCAACAGAGTGAAAAGGCAACCCATTGTATGGGGAAAATATTTGCAAATTATATATCTGATAAAGGATTAATATTTAGAATATATAAGGAACTCCTACAACTCAACAACAAAAAACAATTTGATCCAAAAATGGACTTGAGAGAAAGGACTTGAATAGACATTTCCCCAAAGAAGATATTCAAAGAAGACATAAAATAACCAATAAGCACATGAAAAGATGTTCAACATCATGAGTCATTAGGGAAATGCAAATCAAAATCACAAGATACCACTTCACACCCATTAGGAATGGCTATTATCAAAAAGTCAGAAGATAGCAAGTGTTGACAAGGAATGAAGAAATTGGAACCCTTGTACTTTGCTGGTCAAAGTGTGAAATGCTGTGGGAAACAGTTTGGAAGTTCCTCAAAAAGTTAAAACTGGAATTACCATATAATCCAGCAATTTCACTCCAGGTAATATACCCCAAAGAACTGAAAGCAAAGACTTGAACAGATACGTGCACACCAACGTTAATAGCAACATTATCTATAGTAACCAAAAGGTGGAAACGACACAAATGTCCATCAACAGATGAATGGATAAGAAAACATATGGTATATATATTCAATGGAATGTCATCCAGCCCTAAAAAGAAATGAAATTTTGACACATACTGCAACATGAACGTACCTTAAAGACATTACACAAAGTGAAGTAAGGCAGACACAAAGAGACAAGTATTGTATGAGTCTACTGGTCTGAGGTACCTGGAGTAGTCAAACTCCTAGGGATGGATGGAAAATGAAATGGTGGTTTCCAAGGGCTGGGATCAGGGAGATGGGAAGTTAGTGTTCAAGTGGTACAGAATTTCTGTTTGAGAAGATGAAAACGTTCCGGAGATGATGGTGGTGATGGTTGCACCACAGTGTGAATGTACCACTGAACTGTATACCTAAAAGTTGTTAAAATGGTAAATTTTATGTTATGTATATTTTAACACAAAAAGAGATGAAATTCTGATATACAGGATGCAACACGGATGAACCTTGAAAGCATGCTAAATGAAATAATCCGGACAGGGACTTCCCTGGAGGTCCAGTGGTTAAGACTCTACACTTCCAGTGCAGGGGGCGCAGGTTCGATCCCTGGTCGGGGAACTAAGACCCCACATGCCAGGTGGTGCAGCCAGAAAAAAAAAAAAAAAAGAAAGAAAAAGAAAGAAAAGAGCCCATGGTGTCCGACAACACACACAGTTGGGGCATAAATGACACATGGGCAATCCAGATACATTTCATTGCCTAAGATGCCATCGGCTTAGATGCATATACAAAAGGACAGATATTGTAAGATTCCACTAACATGAGGCAATGAGCATAGGCAGATTCGTAGAGACAGAAAGTAGCACAGCAGTTACCAAGGGCTGTGGGGAGAAGGGGTACTGGGAAATTATTGTTTCATGGATTTCTGTTTGGGATGATGAAAAAGTTCTAGAAATGAATAGTGGAGATGGTTGCACAACGTTGTGAATATACTTAATGTCACTGAACTGTACACTTAAAATGGGTAAAATGGTACATTTTAGGTTGTTTCTATTTTACCACAATAAAAAAAAGTAATACGTGCTCAAGTTAAAACCATCGCACAATACAAAATAACATCAAATGAGAAGGGGACACCTTGCCTCCCTTCCTCTCTCCCCTCCTTTTACGTGTCTCTCGCGGTTCTCTCTGTAACTCTGAATCACCCGTGTATGTCTCTGTGCCTTGATTCTCCCAGTGTAGATGGTGTCTGGGCCTCCTCTCAAGGATGGATGAGGGACTGAGAGTACTTCCGTTAACTCCCATCCACCCTCTGCCTCTATCACCTGATTGTGGATATTTACACTATACTTTTGGATATTCTAGTGATTAATTTTTAGCTTTAAATAACACACTTAAAACTTTATCTTCTAAAACTTTTTTATTATGAAAATTTTCAAACATATGCAAAAACAGAAGAGTGTAGTAAGTCCCTGTGTATCTGGGACACAGCTTCTACTTGGAACCCATAACCAATCTTATTTTTTCCATATCCTCACTTACTTCCCTCTACCAATTATTTTGAAACAAATGTTAAGACGTTGTATCATTTTACCTGTAAATATTTCAGTATGTATTTCTTTTTTGTTTCGTTGTGTTTTGTTTTTTTGCGGTACGCGGGCCTCTCCCTGTTGTGGCCTCTCCCGTTGCGGAGCACAGGCTCCGGACGCGCAGGCTCAGCGGCCATGGCTCACGGGCCCAGCCGCTCCGCGGCACGTGGGATCTTCCCGGACCGGGGCACGAACCCGTGTCCCCTGCATCGGCAGGCGGACTCTCAACCACTGCGCCACCAGGGAAGCCCAGTATGTGTTTCTTCAAAGTCAAAAAGATACAACATAATTGCAGTGCCATTACTGTACCTAAAAAAAAAAAAAAAAGGGAATAATTCCTTAATAGCCAGTTACTGTTGATATTTCATTCTCAGTTTTTTTCAGTTTGTTCAAATCAGGATCCAAATGAGGCTCTTACATTGCAATCGCTGGACACGTCTCTTTAGACTCTTTTAGTCTGTAGCTTCCTTACTCCTCTTTTGCTTCCTCTTGCAATGCAATTTGCTGAAGAAACTGCGTTGTTTGACCTGTAGAGTTTCCACAAGTCTGGCTTTTGATGATTGCATCTCAGTGATGTCATTTAAGTTGTTTTTCCCTTGTATTCCGCACCCCCCCCTTTTTTTTTTAAAAGAATTGGCTTTTAAAATTTTATTTATTTATTTTTGGCTGTGTTGGGTCTTTGTTGCTGCACACGGGCTTTCTCTAGTTGTGGCAAGCGGGGGCTACTCTTCGTTGCGGTGCGCGGGCTTTTCATTGCGGTGGCTTCTCTTGTTGTGGGGCACGGGCTCTAGGCATGCGGGCTCAGTAGTTGTGGCACGCAGGCTTCAGTAGTTGTGGCTCGTGGGCTCTAGAGCACAGGCTCAGTAGTTGTGGCGCATGGGCTTAGTTGCTCTGCGGCATGTGGGATCTTCCCAGAACAGGGCTCGAACCCGCGTCCCCTGCGTTGGCAGGTGGATTCTTAACTGCTGCGCCACCAGGGAAGTCCCTCGTATTCCCTTTTATTTCCTATAATCTGGTGATTACAGACTTGCTCAGACTGAGATTTGATTTTATTGCAAGAATATATATAGTTCTGTTAACTTCCACCAGGTGGTACATCATATCTGGTTGTACCTTTGTAAATGATTCCCACAGCCACCGATGACCACTGCCTAGATCCTTCGATTCCTTAGGGGTCATGTTGATCTCACGGTCCTTATTCACTTGGTAGTAGGAATGCTTCTATAAGAAGAAATTTCCCCTTTGACTCTTTGGTTATCCTAAAACACAGGAAAAGCAGAAATAATTGATTGACTCTTTTAATTACTGAAAAACTTTTTTCATTACCAGTTTTGAAAATGTTGAGTGGATTCCCGGCATCCTCTAATGGTTACCTTTGAGTGCCTTTTCCTTTCAGGATCATGAAGAACCCACATTGGATTTGTTTCAAGCCATTGCATTTCAGTTCTTACTGATGTTCAAACTGTCCTGCCTTTGGCCCATGAGAACCTCTTCAGCTTTGGTCCTGAGTCTTCTTGGCCTGATTCTAAGGCTCTTTGGTAACTTCCTCATTTTCTAGGATGAGTAGATGTCCCAGGCTCCTGTGATACATTTGCTGCCCCAGGCCTGGATTAACCATTTCTCTTTTAGTAGAAAATAGTATTTAGAGATCACAGTTTGGGCATTTGAGTGCTCATTGCTACTAGTTTGGTTATTGTTAAATCTTTATTTCTAAATCCATAAAATCCAGACCATATTTGTTAACTCCCTTCCCCAGAGCCTCATTCCCAAGGGGCCTACTTGTTTTCTTCAACCTTGTCCATTTCTGTCAGTTATAAAATGACGTTTACACATCTTCAAGACTTGCAGCCTTGACATCTGCTCTGAGACTATGATTAATCTTCCTCACTTTGTCTGTAGACTGATTATAAAAACTGGAAGCCAAAACCCACCATTTGCAAAATTATAATTACGTAAATATCATCTACTGATGAGCCTCAAAACAGGATGATTAGATCTATCACAAAGGAAAATGTGTTCCTATTCCACTATGCTGGAGCTCTGGAACGAAATCTTTGCAAACTTCACGGCTGAATGGATTCTTTTTTTTTTTTTTTTTTTTTTTTTTTTTTTTGCGTTATGCGGGCCTCTCACTGCTGTGGCCTTTCCCGTTGCAGAGCACAGGCTCCGGACGCGCAGGCTCAGCGGCCATGGCTCACGGGCCCAGTCGCTCCGCAGCATGTGGGATCTTCCCGGACCGGGGCACGAACCCGCGTCCCCTGCATTGGCAGGCGGACTCTCAACCTCTGTGCCACCAGGGAAGCCCTGAATGGATTCTTTTTATAATTACAGTCAATTGCTTAATGTCATGCTCAATGTCACTTTTTATTCTGATTCATGTTTGTACTATGATGTTGTACGGCTATTTTCCCTGGAATTTCTAGCTGTTTTATTTGTTGTTGTGTTGAAGAAAGAAACATATATGCTTTCATCTGATTAAAAATTTCTAGGTTCCTAATCATAGAATTATGTAATGGAACTCACTTGCATTTTGAAAACTTACATGGTGGAGAACTTTGGTACTTCTCATTTTAATTTTGACACACTGTTTTTCAGGCCTGTTGCAGAGTTTCAAGCTAAGATTTATTTCAGTTGCACTCCTGAGTTAACTTCACTTTTTTGTGGATCACAGATATTCCTCTCTCTCGGATTCCTATTTGCTGTGATGGCATGCATCTTCAAATACTTTTTTGTTTTTTTTTTTTATTTTTGAGGTTTATGGAAGATAAACTTTCTGATTTCTTCCCACCTGAAACTGTTTGATCTCCTCTTTGATCGATAGTTTGGCTAGGTATAGATTCTTAGGTCTGAAATATATCTCTCCTAGAATCGTAACTGAATTTCGCTGTTGCCTTCTAGCATTTAGTGTTGTCAGTTATAAATCTCATATCTGTCTTTGTAGCAGCTCTTGGTAGTAGACTACTCACCATCCAGTCTTCCCTTTTTCCTTCTTACCGAACCCTGATTTTGTCCAAGTGTCAAGACCATTGTTTTGCCTTCTTCCCCAACCCCAGGGGGGGACTCATGATTTATTTAAACCAATCATGATAAATCCATTCTTCACATCAGAGATTGATTTAGTAATAGGCTTTTGAATGTCTCTGCTTGAGGATTTGATGATTCTAAATTGTTGCAGCCATCCTGTGACCATGAGAACAGAATGTCAGAGACAGAATAAAAGACTAAAAGAATCTGAGTTATTGATGATGTAATCACACAGTTGAATTTACCAACCCTAAAACTATCTAAGTTGATGCTTGAACAACGCATCGGTCAGTTAGGAGCACCGACCCCAACCCCATGCAGTGGATTATCCATGTATAACTTTACCGTCGGGCCTCCCGTATCCGAGGTTCCACATCTGGGGATTCAGCCAACTGCAGATCGTGCCGTACTGTAATATTACTTAACAAAAAAAAAATCCAAGTATAAGTGGGCCCACACGGTTCAAACCCGTGCTGTTCAAGAGTCAGCTGTACTTTACACGGTCAGAGTTTTATTTGTAAGTAGATTTTAGACTGTCTCTTAGTTTGAGGATCACTTTGCCTCTTGAAGAGATCAGATTTATTACTGTTCATAACTCTTATTTTGAATCTTTGGCACCTCAACACGGCTGATTTTTGTGTTCAACATGAGGCATCTCAGGCCTAATGTTTCTCCGACCTCTTCTTCATGGAGGGATAAGGAACTTAAAAAAAAAAAAAGTAAAGCGTCCGTACAATAAATGTGATAGGCTTGCAGAACTGAAGAGGCTGTCGAGAGTTAATTTAGTCTGCTGCCCTGACTCTAAGCAGGTCTCATGAGAAACTACCCCGTAAAATTGCTTCATATGCTTTTCATAGACACAGAAATGTCATCACCTCCCTTTGCCGTGGTGCATTCCAGTGCGTTGATGCCAAAGAAAGAGGCACGGTTTTAGAGTTTCACCGTGAAAGAAATGGGGTGGCATTTGTCCTAGTAGAACCAGTTGTTAGTCTTAGCATGTGGAAGCATTTCTTGTTGCAGGAAAACCAGCTCATGTGCAAATTGATAACATGGAAAGATTCAGGGAAGTGAGAGTCTGAACTGCAGAAATGACTTGGTTTTGCGACAGGTTTCCTAGAAGGTTCTTTAAAACACACAGCTCACCAAATGGATTAAAAATGGAACTTCATTTCGAAAATAAAAATCCCAATTACTGCCTGTCTAATGGAGCGTTTGTTTTAAGTGACCGTGCCGTCAGATTTACAGAACCCCTCTATTAAGCGGTAGATGTGGGGAAACCTCTATTTTGGGAGTGGCACTTGCCTTTCCCCACGGGGGACTTTCCTAGGGTGGGACCTGCTCGGCTACCCTAATTCCTTCCACACGGAGGCTCCGCTATCTGCAGTTGTAAACCGTGACTCTCTGACACGCAAATCCCAGATGGTGCTTTGAATTTAAGGCCCATATTGCCTGCAGATTTCCACCACATGTGGTTGAAGTTTTTTCTGCATTGTTGCTCAACGCTTGGTCGTTGAGGGGGAAGAAAAGTAGATAAATATGTAACGAAAAGAAAAAGCTCTCACAGCTCTATGATTGTTAATATTTTGAAACTGATCCTTCTAGAGGTTTTCTAGGTATATTCATTAATATGTATAACTTTCTTTTTCCTTTTTTTAATTGAATTTTTATTTATATTATAGCTGATTTACCATGTTGTGTTAGTTTCAGGTGCACAGCAAAGTGGTTCAGTTATGCATGTACATATATCCACTCTTTTTCAGATTCTTTTCCCATATAGGTTATTACAGAGTATTGAGTAGAGTTCCCTGTGCTGTACAGTAGATCCTTGCTGGTTTTCTATTTTATATATAGTAGTGTGTATATGTTAATCCCAAACTCCTAATTTATCCCTCCAAGTTTCCCCTTTGGTAACCATAAGTTTGTTTTTTGAAGTCTGTGAGTCTGTTTCTCTT
Source organism: Pseudorca crassidens (assembly GCF_039906515.1). Lineage (NCBI taxonomy): Eukaryota > Metazoa > Chordata > Mammalia > Artiodactyla > Delphinidae > Pseudorca > Pseudorca crassidens. Next base: position 195,482,150 of record NC_090296.1, read on the forward strand.
TTGTAAATAAGTTTATTTGTATCATTTTTTTAGATTCCACATAGAAGTGATATCATATGATATCTGTCTTTCCCTGAGTTACTTCACTTAGTATGATAATCTCTAAGTCCATCCATGTTGCTGCAAATGGCGTTATTGCATTCTTTTTCATGGCTGAGTAATATTCCACTGTATGTATGTACCACATCTTCTTTATCCATTCCTCTGTCGATGGACACTTAGGTTGCTTCCGTGTCTTGGCTATTGTGAATACTGCTGCTGTGAACATAGGGGTGCATGTATCTCTTCAAATTATGGTTTTCTCTGGATATATGCCCAGGAGTGGGGCTGCAGCATCATATAGTAGCTCTACTTTTAGTTTTTAAAGGAACCTCCATACTGTTCTCCATAGTGGAGCTTTATTTTTCCTTACGAACACGGTGTTGGGCCCTGCCCTGCTCAGGGCTGCTCCCATCCTGCGTGTCACACCGTAGGCACTGCGGCTTACAGGTGACCTGGATGTACCTGTCACAAGTTACTGCTCATGAGCTGCTACTGGGCAAGGGTCCACGAGCCCATCATAGTCAACTGTGTTTATCAACATGAAGGAAAGAGCAAGGGGGCCATTGCACCCCAGAGCTACCATGTATTAAGTGCCTACTGTTTGCTCACGGAGACTGTGCCTGCGTTACCTCTGTTTCCCAGACTTACCTGAGGGAGAGTTGGTTCCCACCTCTTTGCAGATGAGGACACGAGACTTGGCTGTGTCAGGATTTAGACTCAGATAGATTTGGCCCCAGCACCTCTATTTCCTGGGGTCCCACAGTGCGTCCAGCTGGGCAGACCAGCGGCATCTGGGGTGAAGGCGGCAGGGAGGGGAAGACGCTGTCCCTGGAGGAGGATGGAGGTGGGGATGGTCTACACTTACCTGTGACGGACTGAGCGGGCGCCCGGAGGCTGCCTTCTGCTCAGCGGGAGGGGCCGCCAGTGACCAGAACTGAGCCTCAGGGGGAGCGTCTAGGGTAGGTGAGTCAAGAGGCAGAATGAGTTCTTCTGGGCAGGGTTGGCCTGGGGAAAGCCACAGGGCTGGGAAAGCTTGGTTTGCACCCATCTGCAAAGCCCTTGAGCTTGCCCAGTCCCTGAAGGCCCGTCAGGGGCCCCAAACACCATGCCTGCCTCTCTGGCCTCCCTGGGTGAGCCTCTCCCACAGTGTAGGTCTCCTTCCTGTCACGTCAGAACTTGGTGTCACGTGCGGCAGTCAGTCTCTCAAAAGGCTTTTCCTCCGCTAGAGTTAACTAAGGAGGTGCACGCACACTGTTGGGTTAATGGATATTATTGGCTCAGTATTGCTTCTCTCTCCCAAATACTTGCACTGGAACAGCGTTGCTGGAAATACAAAGATGAAGCTGCTACCTCCTCTTAAGCAGCTCATTACAGTGGGAGACATGACACATATAGTGGGCAGGACACGGGTACGAGGGGATGTGATAGATGTACGTGCCAAAGGTTATGTTGCTTTGTTGTTCTTGTTCTTGTTTTTTGGTTTTTGCCCCTGGAGAGAGGTGGCTGAGGACAGCCCTGGAAGGACATAATTGAGTGGGGCTTTGAGGGATGAATAGGAGCTGTATACCAGGCTGAGGGGTCACTGGACTGGGAAAGCAGCTCACCCAATGCCTGGACGTAATAATGGCTTCTGCCCCAGCTGGCTCAAGTAGGCAGAGGCCAGTAGGCTGGGCCAGACTACAGAGAGCCTCGTGTGACATCCTAAGCCGCCGGGGTTGTATCCCGTGGGCAGCTGCCCCATCAGATTCTAAACCGTTTTAATCAGGAGAGACTTAATCTGACTTGTGTTCTGGAAAGATATTCTTGGCAACAACGAGGAGGCTGGATGAGTCACCTGGAGAAAGCGAGGCCGTATTACAGAGACTTGGGTAATCTGGATGCTTTCAGCAGATGCTGAGAGTGCGTTTGGGTCAAGCAGGCTTTGTCCCGGGGTTCCAATGAGAGGAGACCAGCTCAGGCCTCAGGGAGAGAAAGACAGCCTCAAGGACATGTGGGGGTGGCGGCAGGTCCCCAGGGAGGTAAGTGGGGCCGTCACCGCCACCTCAGCCCTCAGCCCCTCTTCCTCCCTCTGGGGGGCGACAGGGCCCTGACACTGCCTTCACAGTCCCTCAAAGAAACGAAGGCCTCGGGCATTCATGAATCGCAGTAAATCCTGGCCGGGGCCAGTGGCAGGCCCTGGATCCCTTCCCTGTGTTCATTTTTAATGGCCATCAAGCTTTGTGAAACTCTGTTGCCTCCGGAGGTGGGGGGCAACACAAGAAGCAGGCCCCGAGCTGGGCACGGGTGTCCGGGTGGGCAGAAGGGCTCCGGCCCCAAGAGACAGCCAGTTACAGAGAGTGGGGAGACTTCCAGGCCGGGAGAGCCAGGGTGGGCAGGGTGTGCTGTGCCAGGTGCCTCCTGGGCAGAATAGTTGGTTTCAAAATGCAGTTACAGAGACGGTGGAGAGTCTCGGTTCAGAGCCGGGGCTGTGGAGCCAGACTGTGGGCTCAGATCCTGGCCTCGCCACTTCCTTGCCGGGTATCCTGGGAAAGCCACCTCTCTCTCTGTGCCTCGGTTTTCTCGTCTGTAATAGGGGGGCGATAATGATACCCACATCGCAGGTTTGTTGTGAGGATGAAATGAGTTGATACACCCACAGCGTTTAGAGCAGGGAGCCCCTTGCCCAGGGGCCCATTTGCTTTTCCAGAGACCCTCCTGAGGCCAGGGCTCTCAGGAGGCCAACCACCCAGACCGACCCTGGCTCCCGGCTCTTCCTCCCCGCCCAGGTAGGCGCATCTGCACCCCGAGACACCACCTTCCCCCCCGCCCCACTTCCTGCAGATCCAAGGACCAACTGATGCCCAGATACACCCGGTCAGTGGGCGGGGGAGGGGTGGCGTGGCGCTCCCACCCGGCCGTGGAGCCTCGCCCGGCCGAGTCCCACGCAGCCCAGCCCGTCCAGCCGTACCTGGACCCTCCCCCATCCCAAACTCACCCGTCGCCTGGAACTTTAAAGCGGTTTATTCTTTTCCGTTTGCATTTGGATTCCAGGAATATTTAATGGGGCGTGTTAGAGGGAACGGCCCTACTTGCCGTCTTCCTCTCGAGATTAAACAGGTGCTCGGGCCTTCTTTAGCCAAGCTCGTCAGCTGCGGCAGCTGAGGGCCCCGGGGGCCTCTGTGGCTTTGGGGCCCCCCAAATGCTCCTCTCTCTGTTCGGGGCCTCCCCGCGACTGCCCCGCCAGCCTGGCCCAAGCTGGGCAAAGGCATCTCAGCTGTGAAGCACAAAGGAGAAAACAGGTTGCTGTCAGCAGGCACCTTTGGGGAGGGGAGGGGGAGGGGGAGGGGAGGGGAAGGGGGAGGGGGAAGGGGGAGGGGAGGGGGAAGGGGGAGGGGAGGGGGAAGGGGGAGGGGAGGGGGAAGGGGAGGGGAAGGGAGAGGGAGGGGAAAGGGGGGAGGGGAGGGGGAGGGGAAAGGGGGGAGGGGAGGGGAGTAGCCAGGACCCCAGGGCCTCAGGCCCAGTACCGCTGAGCCAAACCCTTGGCTCCGTGATGGGGCTGGACCTCGAGGCAGGACCTAGAGGCTGGAATCCCCTTGGTCCCTTCCAGAACTGCCAGCCCACGCAGAGGCGACGGGGTGAGGGCTCTCCCCACCCACCCCGTGCCCCCGGGACCACCTGCACCAAGGAGCCTCTGGGAGCTGGCTCGGCCTCCGGGGCCTCCCAGGCAGTGTGTCCAAGTGAGTAGGAAAATTCCAGAGCCCAGAGATGAGCCAGCAGGGTCAGCCAGCACGCAGAGCGCTGCCCTCAGAAGACCCCGCTTCTCCCTGCCCAGGCAGGACCCTCAGGAGCCTCTAGTGGACCCTCGAGGGCCACAGGAGATCGGGACTTGCCTGCCATGGTCCCAGCAGTGTCTGTGGACTTGGAGTGCTTCCTACTGGGGGTAGGTCCTGTGTCGGCTTCAAAGCTGTCTCTACAGCGAGAGAATTCCAGTCTAGGAGATGTCAGCCCAGGCAGGATCCCCAAGGGGCACAAGGAGGCTACCTGGGGACACAGTTGCCCCTGACTGTGGCTCTCCGGACGACCCTCCCAGAGGAGCGGCCAGCCTCCGCTAAGTCCAGATGCTCCCCTCCCTTCACCTCCCAGTTCCTCTCCCCGACAGCGTGTGAGGAGGGGACGCGGAACGTGAGGACGCTGCCCGACACGTGTGCTCACACGCACATGTGTGTGCAGTCACAGTCCCTGACAACGTGACCACACTGCAGAGCACTTAGGAAACAGAAGGAGGAAACACCCCCAGTGCTGCCAGGATCTCACCTAAGAGCTGCTGACCAATATTAAGAGTATTTCTAAAGAAAGCAATACAGGTCACTAAAAATGAAAAAAATTTTAAGTGTCAAAAAAAGAGTATTTCTACTTACCCTTTTTTTCTTCTTTTTGTTTTTTTATTTTTCTACTTACCCTTTAAAAAATTTTATTGACGTATAGTTGTTTTACAATATTGTGCTAATTTCTTCTGTATGGCAAAGTGACTCAGTTATACATATATATATATATTCTTTTTGTATTCTTTTCCATTATGGTTTATCACAGGATATTGAATTGCACAGATGCTATACAGTAGGACCTTGTTGTTTATCCATTCTGTAGTTTGCATCTGCTCATCCCAAACTCCCAGTCCATCCCTCGCCTACCCGCACCCGCCCCTTTGGCAGCCACCAGGCTGCGCTCTATGTCTGTGAGTCTGTTTCTATTTCGTAGATAAGTTCATTTGTGTCATATTTGAGATTCTACATATAAGTGATATCATGTGGGGTTTTTCTTTCTTTCTCTTTCTGACTGACTTTGCTTAGTACGATAATCTCTAGGTCCATCCATGTGGCTGCAAATGGCATGATTTCGTTCTTTTTTATGGCTGAGTAGTATTCCATTGTATATATGAACCACGTCTTTTTTATCCAGTCCTCTGTCGATGGACATTTAGGTTGTTTCCATGTCTTGGCTATTGTGAATAGTGCTGCTATGAACACTGGGGTGCATGTATCTTTTAGAATTCTACTTACCCTTTTTAATATGCAAATACTAATTTAATATGCAAATACTAAAACACAATTCAGTCATTCTTCCCCTGATCCGTGGTTTCAATTACCTGCAGTCAATCACAGTCTGAAAATATTAAATGGAAAATTCCAGAAATAAACAATACATTTTAAATTGCATGCCATTCTCAGTAGCGGGATGAAATCTGCCCAGGACATGCATCACCCCTTTGTCCAGCACATCCCACCTGTTGGTCACCTCGTAGCCATTCGGTTGTCAGATACACCGTTGTGGTACCGCAGTGCTTGTGTTTAAGTGACCCTAATTGTACTTAATATTGGCCCCAAAGCACAAGCGGAGTGATGTCGGCAATTTGGATGTGCCAACGAGCAGCCGTAAAGTGCTTCCTTAAGTGAAAAGGTGAAAGTTCTCCACTTAATAAGGAAGGCAAAAAAATCATATGCTGAGGTTGCTATGTATGGTAAGAACGAATCTTCTACCCGTGAAATTGTGAAGAAGGAAAAAAAATTCCTGCTAGTTTTGCTGTCACACCTCAGACTGCAAAAGTTACAGCCACAGTGTGTGGTAAGTGCTTTCTTAAGGTGGCAAAGGCATTACATTTGTACAATAAGATGCTTTGAGAGAGAGAGACCAGATTCACATAACCTTTATTACAGTGTATTTTTATAACTGTTCTATATTATTATTAGTTATTATTGTTAATCTCTTACTCTGCCTAACTTATAAATTGAACATTGTCATAGGTATGTAAGGGAAAAACATAGCATATACAGGGCTGGGTGCTCTCACAGGCATCCACTGGGGTCTTGGGACGTATCCTCTTTGGATAAGGGGTGGGGGATGACTGTAGAAGCTTTACTGTTTTTCTTTTTTCTTTTTTTTTGGGGGGCTGCGTTGGGTCTTCGTTGCTGCATGCGGGCTTTCTCTAGTTGCAGCGAGTGGGGGCTACTCTTTGTTGTGGTGCGTGGGCTTCTCATTGCGGTGGCTTCTCTTGTTGCAGAGCATGGGCTCTAGGCACGTGGGCTTCAGTAGTTGCAGCACTTGGGCTCAGTAGTTGCGGCACGTGGGCTCAGTAGTTGTGGCACATGGGCTTAGTCGCTTGTGGGATCTTCCCAGACCAGGGATCAAACCCATGTCCCCTGCAGTGGAAGCGCGGAGTCTTAATCGCTGGACTGCCAGGGGAGTCCCTGTTGGAAGAATTTCAGATGTAGAGTCTTAACAGGTATCACTTAAAATGAGAGATTAATATTCCAGGAAATGGATGTACAGTGGATAATAGTCCACATGTTGTGTTGGGCATTTAAGAGAGTTCTGTTTTTTCGGGGCTCCAAGCTTGGACCACATTTTAAACGGGTCTCTGGGAGAGATGAACCACAGCCTTCACGTTTCTTGTACGAGTGCAGCACCACAGACTCGGGCCACCGTCTTTCATCCCTGGGCTGAGAGTGGGGGTGAGTCAGTGCAAGCCCAGCACCCCTGCTGGGTCAGCGCAGCTGCCTCTTGGGACGGACGTTAGAGATTATTGTGCCATCTCGGGCAGGGGACACTTTCTCTCTGTACTCCCCCACCTGGGGGCCCTCTTTGTGGTCCTTGAGCTAGCCCTTCCTGCCGGCATGGGACCCTCCAGCTGTCTGTCTCCTCGATAGAGCGTGAGCCCTTGAGCACGGGGACTACGTTATGCTCATCTTTGAACCCCGCATGCCTGGGAACAGGACGTGGTAAATTCTTTTTTTTTTTTTTTTTAACTTTTTATTTTATACTGGAGTATAGTTGATTAACAATGTTGTGTTAGTTTCAGGCATACAGCAAAGTGATTCACTTATACCTATGTATGTATCTATTCTTTTTCAAATTCTTTTCCCATTTAGGTTGTTGCATAGTATTGAGCAGAGTTCCCTGTGCTATACAGTAGGTCCTTGTTGGTTATCCGTTTTAAATATAGCAGTGTGTACAAACCATAAACAAAACAAAAAGACAACCCAGAGAATGGGAGAAAATATTTGCGAACGATGCAACCAACAAGGGAATAGTCTCCAAAACTTACAAACAGCTCATGCAGCTTAATATCATAAAAACAAACAACCCAATCCCAAAATGGGCAGAAGACCTAAGCAGACATTTCTCCAAAGAAGACATACAGATTGCCAACAAACACATGGAAGGATGCTCAACATCGCTAACTGTTAGAGAAATGCAAATCAAAACTACAGTGAGGTATCACCTCACACCAGTCAGAATAGGCATATTCCAAAAAATCTGCAAACAACAAATGCTGGAGAGGCTGTGGAGAAAAGGGAACCCTCCTGCACTGCTGGTGGGAATGTAAATTGATACAGCCACTATGGAGAACAGTATGGAGGATCCTTAAAAAACTAAAAATGGAACTACCATACGATCCTGCAATCTCACTCCTGGGCACATACCCAGAGAAAAACATGGTCCGAAAGGATACATGCAGCCCAGCGGTCATTGCAGCGGTGTTTATAATAGCTAGGACTTGTAAGGACGTGGTAAAGTCTTCACAAATACCTGGGCTGGAAGGAAGGAGGGTGGAGGGGAGGTGGGACAGTCACTTCCTCTCGCATGGTAATCGACATTTTCATGATCGAGTGATCGAGTTTTTGGGGGTGGTGGGGGGCTCTGTTTATAGCTTGCCAAGCTTTTTTCTTTTGAATTGGAAGAGTGATATAAAAAGCAGTCGCAGACAAGCCTGTCTTCACCAACCTGGGAAATGGAGAGACTGGAGGACCTCTGCACTTAGCCCCGCGGCCGCAGGAATCCCAGCGAATACCATCCCCAACAAAGGTATGTTTCTCGGGCCTCTCCCTCTTAGAGCCTCAATTTCCTAATGTGAAAATGTGAATAATAAAATCGCCCACCTCGGGGCTGTCAGTGCGGATGAACTGAGCTGCTCCCTGTCGTTCACTCAGAAATCCTGGGCACATACAAAAGGTCCAGCCCATCTGAATTGAACCAAAGTCAAAATCTGACCTTAACCCCTGTAGGACCCCAGCCAGCAGCCGTGAACAATGGGCCATGATGCGGCCATGGACCGGTTGCTGAGGCAGTGCACTTCTCCTCCCATGCTGTCCAGAAAGGAGCTGTGGGAGACGGCCCTTCGAGGAGGCTGCTTTCCTTTGATCTGCACCTTCTAATACCTCTGAAGCACTTTGCCATTTTCTGCCTGGGTCTGTTCAGGGCTGTCTCCAGGTGACTGGATCCTTCCTGTTCCTGGGCAGGGCCGGCTGCCTCAGGCCATTGGGAACGAGACCTCCGGTGGGACTCCCTGGGTGGTGTTTTTTGTTTTTTTTTTTAAACATCTTTATTGGAGTATAATTGCTTTACAATGGTGTGTTAGTTTCTGCTTTATAACAAAGTGAATCAGCTATATGTATACATCTATCCCCCATATCATATCCTCTCCCTCTCGCATCTCCCACCCTCCCACCCCTCTAGGTGGTCACAAAGCACCGAGCTGATCTCCCTGTGCTATGCGGCTGCTTCCCACTAGCTATCTATTTTACATTTGGTAGTGTATATATGTCCATGCCACTCTCTCACTTTGTCCCAGTTTACCCTTCCCCTCCCCGTGTCCTCAAGTCCATTCTCTATGTCTGCGTCTTTATTCCTATCCTGCCCCTAGGTTCTTCAGAACCTTTTTTTTTTTAGATTCCATATATATGTGTCAGCATACGGTATTTGTTTTTCTCTTTCTGACTTACTTCACTCTGTATGACAGTCTCTAGGTCAATCCCCCTCAGTACAAATAACTCAGTTTCGTTCCTTCTTGAAGCCTACGGCGGCTCCTCTCGCTGTGGGCTTCGGCCCCGAGGAAGCAGTAGGAACAGTCGCGGCAACAAAGGCCCTTTCTGACCAGTGGCGTCTCGTGATGCCTTTGGGTTGCTGCCCTTGGAGGATGCTGCGGCGTCTCTGAACCGACCGGCATGGAGTCCGGCGACATAAACATGAACTCTACAGACTGTGATGTCGCGGGACGCTGTTGAGGATGTTTGCAAGGCAAAAATATCTGAGGTTTCAGCAAAGAGAACGCGCCGTGCTTCCTCTAAACCGGGGGTTCGCTTTTGCCCTGTGAACACCACAGCTCCTGTTACCTGATGCTTTCACTCCTTGCTTAAGCTGCTGGGGAGCTCACAGCCAAAACTGTGTCCTGCTTCCCTGCACCCGAGGCAGGACATTGAGTGTGCCCTTCTGTGAGGTCATCTAACCTTTATTTTCCCATTCATGTTCCTCTTCAGTCCCTCGAAGGTTTTGATGGCCGTTATCCCCAATAAAACCGGTTGGTACGAGGCTCACAGGATCATTTCTCGACGGTCAGCAGCCAGAACAACAAGCACCCCAGCGTCTGTCCATCCCACTGTCCGCAGCCCAAAGCGCTCGGGTTGCTCGCGGCGTATTGACATTCATTTAAAATCCTGCCCTGTCGTTTATTCCCTTTCAGTCCCACGTGGGGCTGGGCTCATTTTCACAGCTCTTCACAGGACTCAACACCGGCGATAAAGAGGACTGAAAGGGGATCTGTGTGCTGGGCACAGTTTTGCTGAGTCAAACCGATTTTCAAAAGAAATCCTCTGAGCCTTCTGACAGCCCGTTTCTAAGATCTTCCTCCCGCCCTCTCTTGTTCCTTTCTTCTCTCTGGCCCTTCTTTCCTTCCACTCCACACATATGTCCCCTAGTAGCTGAACACGTTACTTCATTTATTTGAGCCTCAGTGGTTTTTTTTCTTTTCATCCATGAAAGAGGGATATTAAAAAGTCATAGGATGATTAGGTGGATTAAATGAAATCATTCCTGTAAAACCCTGAGAAGCAGTAGAAGTGCAACGAATGTTAGCTCTATTCATTTAACAAACATTTATGAAATTATGTTAAATGCTGGACACACGCAAACATTTCTCAAGGAAAAAGAATTCTCCGTATTTAAATGTGTGCACGAGCACACACCCATCCACCGCCCTCCACCCCGCGCAGCAGCCCAGGGGCAGCGAGGGACGGAGTTCCTGCTCGTGGTGAGGATTGTTGAACTTCTGGGACAGGCTGGGAGTGGCACCCTGCTCTGTCCTCCTCCAGAAGCCTTCAGGAGGCTGCTTTCACTACTTCTCATCTCCTTGCCTCACCTGAGTTTATGGCATCCCCCTCCTTTTTGCCTGTGAGACCCGCCGTCTCTGGTCTGGGGCTCCCTTTAAGGCCCCAGCCCTGGGCCACACGTGAGGCCGGGGAATTCCCAGGCCTGAACCCCACTGTCCACTCCCACCTAGGTGACTTCATTGTCACTACCTTTGTGCAAATCAGCCTAAAAAGGATGGGTCTCAGTGCTTCGTTTGTCCCTTTTTTCCCAATCCTGGCCCAGTGACTTTCCGTTTCCCTCTCTGCTTCTGTGGACCTGTTGTCCCTCTGGTCCCACAGGTGCTAAACGCCCTCCATCCAGTGACAGTCGGAGTGACTGATCTGGAGCTCGTTTCCTCCCGTCTTCCCCAGAGCGTGTGCAGGGCCCACCCATCAAGATGCCCGGATAACTGAAGCCATCCACCTCCACTCAGGGCCGTGCCCGGGCAGGGGCGCGGCCTGGACATCTGCGCTGTTGCTGTAATTACTTCCTGAGCAAATCCCCGGGGCTCCTCCCTGCCGCCTGCAGGGCCTCATCACCTTGACCGGCGTCTCTGTAAAGGCCTCTCTTCTCCTCCCCACCAAGACTTTAATCCTAGACTGGCCTTAGCAGTCGTTTCACCCCTGACCCTAAGAAGAGCTGTTTTCACTGAAGAACCAGACGGACGGAATCAGTTCAACTGCAGTTTGAGGGAGCTGAGTTGGCTGCTAGAAAGAACTTTCTTCCCTGAGACTCGAAGAAACTGAAATAGACTACTGACAGTGGTGATGGGATCTTTCCAAGAGAGCTCTAGGGAAGGGACTCAGAGCGGACCTCTCTTGAGACCTATTAGAGAATTGAACATCCTCCCTCAGCCCCTCCCCAATCTAAGGAGAGTTCTTGCACTTGGAAGAGACCTAGCAATCATCTATCCCAACCTCCCTCTCAGTGCCACGTTTGGGATACCTTCTCTTAGCATGAATCCTCCTTAATTGTTCATTTATTCATTCAGTCACTCATTTCACAATATCTGTGACTCACGGCATCCTATGCCCAGACCTCCAGTGTCCCAAGCACAGGGTGGGCACAGGTGACAACAGCAAGGTAGTGTCCGACTAACCCAGAAGGGTGAGAAAGTTGGATAACCGTTGTCTCCAGACTGTCAAGTTAATCAAAGCAATAAACCTCCTCGGTTGTTTTAGGGAATATTCTGCAAGAAAGGCTTTGCATTCGAGGGGACATTCTGTCTTCCAGCCAATGCCAATCAACAATGGCAACGAAACGAAGAGGTATAATCACTGCCATGAAGAAACCTCTCACGTGTGTAGCCCTGGAAGCGTGCACCGTGCAACAAAGGATCTGAAACCCTGAATTAATCTTGGTGAGTAACTCAGAGCCCAGAGAATCTGAGGCAGTCATTGCCCTTTGGGACCGTCTGCACATCAAGACATGCAGTGTGTAGCTGCCGCACTTGGAATTCAAGTCGCCCAAAACACGGCCTCAACTTAACGTTCTCCTGAAAGGCTGCGTTAGACCTTCGGAGGACCTAGCCGCTGGTAGTGCCCCCTCTACCCTCCAAAGAAGGCGAATATACAACACTGTTAAAAACCATAACACAAGCATAAGGAAGTCCAACTCCGTTCCGATTTTTCCCATAATGTCTTCTTGATGCTGTTTGTAAAATATCAAATAAGAAATTCTTGAACAAAAATGGTGGGCGTCCTGGCCGTGTTGATGGCCTGGGTATGTGCTCAGTTTGATGGAAGGTAAGCAAGCGTTGTCTGTTGTGTCCCCGTGAGAACCCTCCATTCAGTCCAGCCTGATCGTGACCCCAAGCTCAGGACCTTGCAGGCTCTTGGACTTCTTTGCACCAAGCATCCCTCTCTCTTTCTTTTCCTCCATTGTTCTTACTTTTCATCTAAGGCCCCCACTCACCTCCCAGACCAGTAGCGCCACCAACCGAGGAAGCCTCGGCTGGTTATTCCCACACGGGGAAGGCTCTCCCGCCTCTGATCTCCCGTGGAAAAAGCGTTGTCTGCGTCACCCTATATCACACCACGTGTGCCACGTCTCACATTCTTGCTTTATGCTTATAATTAACTTTTCAAGTGTGCTTGTGGTGTTTTTCTAATGAACCTATGAATCTTTGAGGGCAGGACTGAGGTCTTCTTTTCCATCTAGTGCCGCTAGGAACAGAGACAGCTCTCACATTTCAAAGATGCTTATCCCTTGAGTCAGTCCTTTCCAATGTGAGGGAGAAAGGGACTCACTTTAGAAGCAGAAATTTTCTGAAACACTGAGCATACATTTCACTTATGAAATACGGCACTAAAGGTTGGTGATTACTTGGCGCCGATGGGATGGTAAATTGAAACACACCATCAAGCACAGATTAACGTGAAAGTGAAAATAAAACCTTAAATGTCGTAAAAATGTTTAGAATCTCAGTAATACGTCTTTAACCCCATTCCTGCCCCCCATCCCCTTCCACTGTAATCCACATTTGACAGTGTTATCACAAGAGCAAAATGACTCGCCCATTACCACCTCAACTCCAGCTGTTTCCTGAGATGAGTCAGCCTCCCTCTGTGGGGCACCGGAAGAGCGGGCACAGGGCAGTTGCATGTTTATGGGATGAGAGGAAGGTTGAAAAAGTCGAGAGCTTTAGATCCCTAGTACCTTTAGATCCTGGTACCACTTCTGCAGGTCAAGCTTCTCTGTGTTAAGAGCAACAAGAACCAGGAGGAAAAGCCTCAAGAGAAGTGTGAGTTTCAAGACAAGGTGGTTGCTGATGCCAGGTCTGCAGACAAGCAGCACGAGGCTAGCAAGTGGGCGTGGCTTGCAATGCTCATCGGGAAAGAGGGAAGGGGGCGGGGAGCCAGGGCACGCAGTAGATTGGGTGCGACGTGGGAGGTGAGAAAATGGAATTGGCGAGAGCAGAGGGGACAGGGACAGAAGCTTCTGGATCCTTTGCTTATTTATTCAGTTTTGGGATGGGGAGATGAGCATATTTGTAACACGACTGAAGGTTCAAGAGAAGTGATGCGAGTGATAAAACAAGCATGGCCAGCGTGGGGACTGAATTGAGGAGGAACTCAGCCAGAGACAGGAGGGAAAAGCAGCTTGCGTTATATAAGGGCCCTTTGATTATAAGTGAGAGAAACAGCTTGCGTTATATAAGAGGCCTTTGATTATAAGTGAGAGAAACCAATTTATTCTTTATTTTTATTTAAAACAATTTTATATTGGAGTTGATGTACAATGTTGTTAGTGTCAGGTGTACAGCAAAGTGATTCAGTTATACATACATACACCTATTCTTTTTCAGAGTCTTTTCCATTATAGGTTATTACAGAATATTGAGTAGAGTTCCCTGTGCTATACAGTAGGTCCTTGTTGATTATCTATTTTATATACAGTCGTGTGTATATGTTAATCCCAACCTCCTAATTTATCCTGCCCCCACCCAATGCTTTCTCCTTTGGTGACCATAAGTTTTCTAAGTCTGAGAGTCTGTTTAAGAGAAACCAACTTAAATCAGTTAAGTTAAAAAACAAAAACAAAACAACAACAGAAGCATGGCTGGGCCTCAGGAGCTTCCAGAATGTTCCAGACTCTCCCTACTTGGCTCTCAGGCCCCCTCCGAATCCTCCTCATTCTTCTCTTGGCCCCTGCAGGTCCTCGGCTTCTTCAGTCTTCGTGGGAAACAAGGCTGAGGCTGCAGCCACAGGAGAGGCACTAGACTGACCCTCTTGGCCCCAAACCCAGAATTCTAGGGAAAGTTTCTCACTGGTCCATCCTGAGTCTGTAGGAATCCAACAGGGGTCAACAGGTTGTGCGAGGCTGTGCAGAGGCGGCCGGACGTGAGCACGTGCCCCTGTGGGGACCACGCAGATGGGGGGAAGGAGGGGCAGTCTTCCCTGAAGAGGGGCGTCTGTCGATCCGTGTAGTTCAGAGGTGGAGGGGAGTTTAGAAAGTCTGACAGGTTCGCATCTCAAGTTTGTTTTGTTTTTGTTTTTTGTTCTCAGGGAAGTTGGGGCACCTGGCAAGAATCGGGGGTGGATGGGGATTCGGGCTAGGGAAGGTTTGGAACACTACCGTGAGAAATGAGAAAGCCAGCAGGACAACAGAGCGATGTGGAGGAAGCAGTCGAGGGTAGAAAGCCTAACTGTGCAATGGGGTCCACCCAGATTTACTCACTCGACGAACATGACTGATCACAATCTCTATTTAATCTCCCAGCATCCTGGAGCCAGTACCAATAAAAACAGATGGTTGGGCTGATCCAACGCTGGAGAGTGGAAATGCAGGTGCTTCAGGTACAGGGGGCAGAGGAGCAGAGGAGGGGGCAAGGGCTGGGGTAGGTGGAGACCTGTCCACAGAAGGGGGCACGGGGACATCATCAGGGAGGGGCCGACACTGTCGAGTCTCCGTGGTGTCCTGGTCATGGCCCTTCCCAGCGGAGATGACCCCTCAGGTTAGGTGAACGCATCCTGGTTTGCTCAGGAAAGTCCCATGTAATTATCCACGGGGCCTCTTCTCATTACGGACAGGTCCCGATTCGGATGCTGGATCGCGTGGTCAGCCCACCCCGGCCAGGCCTGAGTGACTGGGGATTATGGCCTCCTGGGGATGTCACTTCACTGTGGCTTCCAGGCCTGCTGATCTGGAAAGAGTAAGTCCTGGCTCTCAACCTGCATCACTCCTGTGGATCCCACCCAGGGAAATGGAGACTTCTGGAAGTGTCCAGTGCCTGCAGTTATGAGGTCAGAAGAGAATGAATCAGAGAAGGAAACACAGCTGCCCTGGCCTCTCCGGCTGCTCACGGGAGGGAGAGGCCCCATCAGCAGAGGCCAGAGGAGACAGCTCCCTTCCTTGT
Organism: Pseudorca crassidens; assembly: GCF_039906515.1. Classification (NCBI taxonomy): domain Eukaryota; kingdom Metazoa; phylum Chordata; class Mammalia; order Artiodactyla; family Delphinidae; genus Pseudorca; species Pseudorca crassidens. The sequence continues at coordinate 195,497,211 of NC_090296.1, forward strand.
TGGCAGCAGGCTTGGAAATACCACCCAAACCCCAGCTGATTTCCCCGAGGCCACCTGATACACCCGGGCGCCTCAGGGCAAGAAGTCCCAGAAACCACGCACAGTTTGTGGCCTCCCACTTCAGCGTTTCTTGGCACAGAAGTGACAAGGGCCGTGCAGGAATCAACTTTGTTTCTGCCACAGTGGGGACTGACGTCTTGCCCGAAGTAGATTCTTCACACGTACTCACGTGACTGAGTGGATGTCTTCTCCAGCACAGACTGGAGCTGTCCTGTCTCAGAGGTGCCTCCGTTGGTGGCCGTGAACTTGGTTTGCGGACAGAAGTGCAACACTGCACCACAGGAGACGGGGCAGGTGAGGATGGGTTGGGGCAGGGTTTTTTTCCTGACCCCAGCTGGTGATCCGCTTATATCCTAAAGCAGGAGGATTAATAACCAGGGTAGGTGTATCCCTGTTAGACTGTAACTACAGATGTGGGCTTGCTGGGTGAAACAGCTAATCCTTTCTACATGTGGCTCACTCTGGAAATACGATGCCTGGGGTTGGCAAAAGAGCTCTTTGCACAGGGGCCTGCTGCTGGGTGTGGCCTCTCTCTCCTGGGCCGCGTGGACAGCTGGCCGGGGGCGTCTGTGCTCTTACCTCTCGGGTGAGCTGACTTCTCACTGGACTGGTGATGGATGGGAAGGCACGAGGCCTGTGTGTCTGTGGACCTGAAGCGGGGCAGGGTGTAGTTGAAGGAAAACGTCAGGTGTAGGAGTGGGTGGGTGCACGGAGAGCCTGGAGGGGGAAAAAAACTCTTGGAAAAATCAAGGATTATTGCGACTGCAAGTCCCTGAGTCTTGAGGCAGCAGGAGGAGGGAAGCCAGATCGGAGCCAGCAGGCACCCAGGGGTTTACAGCATGGTATGGCTGGAGGCTGCAAAGCCACGAGACACAATTCATCAAAGAGCTGCTGCTGCTGCTAGAGCAGAGATGGAAGGCTTTCCAGGCCAGTCGGTGATGCACTCGGAGCTTTCCCCGGGGCAGCCACCTGCGGTGAGTAACAGGAGACACGTCTCCTCCCGGCGCTGAAGCCTGCGGGTCCAGAGCCCCCGGCTGCCCGGGGAGGAGGCATCCGGGAGCCCTGGGGAGGTTGGGAGGTGGGCGGGGCCTGGGCGGGGGCGGGGCCCCGGTGAGCAGGCGCACGTGACCGCCCCCTCCCTCCCCGCGTAGCCGCCGGGCGTGGCTGCGCCGTCCCGGGGCCGGGCCTCGTCCGTGACCCCGGCCCCTCCAGGGCCGCGCAGGAGGCCCCGCCTGCCTGCCCCCCGCCTTCGCGGGACCGGCCGGTCGCCTCCCCCTCCTCCCTCTCCTCACCCCTCCCGACTTTTCAGTCTGGACTGCGGGGGCCGGAGGTTAGCGCTTCTTTCCTGAGTGCTGCGTTCCAGAAACTTTTACAGATGCCCTGGCGTTCTTGGAAGACGCTGGGAGGAAATCGGAGCGTCCGACATCCCCACCCAGACGCTCCAGAACCAGAGGCGGCATCTGCCCCTGGACCCGAGGGGGCTGGAAAGGGCAGAGCGGCCAGGGGGCTCGCAAGCAGGCCTTCCTCCCCTTCCCTCTCACCTGGGTCCGTCGTTGACGCCGCCCTCCCCCACGCCGCGACCCTCTCCAGCGGGCGGGGGCGGGCCGTGCTGGGGGAGGACTCGGCCTCCCGGGCGGTCCTGGGGTTGGGAGGCTCGCATCGCCATGGCAACGAGCTCTTCCCGTGGGAATACCGAACTCCTGAATGTGCCGCAAATTGGAAAGGGACCCGCTGAGTGCCAGCTGGGGCTCTAGGCGGGCGGGGGCAGGGCTGTGTCTGCAGGGAGGCGGGGCGCGACCGAGCCTGGATGCTGGGCTGCGCGCGCTTCCTCCGAGTCAGCTGGGGCCACACACGCAGGACACGTGACGCGCGCTGCGCGCCCCCCTCCCCCCCACCGCCCGGCCTCCGGGTCGGCTGGCTGGCTTAGAGCCGCCCGGCCCAGCGTCGGCCGGCTGAGGAGGATGCCTCCCTTCTGGGGGTCTGCCCCAGTCCCCTAGCCGATGAGACCAGTAGCTCCTGATGGGAGGACAGGCGGGGTTGGCTGTGGAATTCAGTTCTACGTGGCTGAGGCCACTGGCTTCTCTTTACAAATTTTTTTTTTCAGTTTTAAAAGTTGTATCAATCATTAAAAAAGCATAATTCATTTTCTTAGTTCAGAAAGGTGTAAAGAAGGAAATGAACATGAGCCGCAATCCCCGTCTTTCCAGCCAAAGATGACCAACCACTGTTAACATTCTGCTGTCATCCTCCAGATACGCCCACACGGTCACCTAGGGAGGTACTAGTGACAAAAGTAGATTCCATGATGTTTTGTCGCCTGCGTTTTCACTTAACTTACCAAAGACATAGAAAAATCTGCAGTTATTTCTAATGGCAACATAGGGTTACTATAACTTATTAGCCAATTTGCTGTTGCTGGAAATATAAATCGCTTCCCCATTTTTACTCTTCTGCATGATGACAAACGTCCTTCTGCATACATTTTTGCACCCAGTCTGTTAGTTTCCTTAAGGTAAACTTCTAGAAGTAGGATTACTGGGTCAAAACATATGGGCATTTAAAATTTTGATGCATATTTCTGAATTATGGGTCGTGAGTGTGTGGTTTTTTCTTTTTTGAGAGCTGGTGGACTTTATTCTCGCCCCCCGCCCTGCCCCAATCGGTCTTGGGAATAACAGGGAAAAATTCCTTATACAGTCTGTATTGCCCCCTCAAAGCAAGACCTGAAACAGAGTTTGGGTGTGAATAGTTCCTTCCAGGGGCCATCCAGGAAGCGCTCTGAGGGTCAGTAATGAACGGGGAACTGCTGGGGGCCATGGGGTCCAATGCTGCCGGGGACCCTCTGGGCGACCATGCGGAACACCCCAGACTTGACCCCCATTCGTTTCTGCAGGGCATTAACTGTCCAGATGGTTTGACTTTCCCCACTGTTATTTGGAAAACGTCTGCGGGTAAATTCTGAGGAAGGCCCGGGGGTATGGCTGGAGCACCTACAGCCTCAGTTACAAATGAATGATCGCCCCTTCCCCCGAACCCAAACCAGGGGACGAGGTAATCCAGGGCAAAATTGCAAAATGGGTTAAGATTTCATCAGCCCCGCCACCTTCCCTCTCTGCTCCCTAAACCATCTCTTGGTGCCAACCGTGCCCCTGCCCCAGGCTTCCGAGGTATTTGATTCTCCAAGACACATCAAAGAGGTCTTCGAATGATTTTCTCCGCAGTATTAGAGACAAAGGCTGTTGGTTACCCTTCCAAGCATGTTTACATTTGAAGACAGGTACCAGGAACTCTTCACCAAAGGAATTGGTGATAATGTTGGCATTTCAGGCACGGTGGCAGCGGAAGCCTTTTCTGGCGGAGCACCCAGCCTGAGGCCGGTCCAGCACAGGAATTCTGCACGTCCTCTCCTGACCTACGGCAGGTGAGAGGCAGCAGGAAGGCGGAAGTGGAGGGGTGGGGGGAGGGAGGGAAGAGTCCAGAGCCTTGCTTTGCTCACATGGATGACACTCCCTGGCATGTGGATTTCATTCTTTTTTTAATTTTTGAACTTTTTAAAAAAAATTTTTGGCCACACCATGCGGTACGTAGGATCTTAGTTCCCTTGCCAGGGATCGAACCCGTGGCCCCTGCATTGGAAGGTGGAGTCTTAGCTACTGGACCACCGGGGAACTCCCTGGCCTGTGGATTTTAGAAAATGAGGCAGGAAAGAGGAAATCAGGCTGGATCTGTTGCTGGAGGGGAGGGGAAATAAGTGAGCCGCCAAGGCAAGCGGGGTGAGACCGTTGTTAAGAAGAGGACTGAGCAGGCGAAGAGGATGAAGACTCATCTCCACTGGCTGTGGGTGCGATGAGGCACTTGAACGAGGAGCTCGTGGCCACGGTCTGCATCTTCCCTTCCTCCGGTGTGTCTGCCCTCCTTCCTCCCTGGCTGCTGCTTCTCGTGTCCATCAGGGGCTCCACTTTCTTCTGCCTGTCCCTGCAGGCTGATGCTACCTAGTGTTCTGTCCTGTACCCCTTTTCTTCTCCAGCTGCACACGCAGTCTGGGCAGTCAGCATCCCTCTGTGGCTTCTGCTGCCGCCACCGCATGCAGACACGCACAGACGCTGGCCCAGTTCGTCGGGAGCTCAGGTTCCGACTGTCCAGAAGTTGAAAGCATTCGGGGCAGTGGGAGGAATCTTGGGCCAGACACGTACTCCCTTTGGTGTGTGGTCTCTGGTTGTCACATTCGAGAGCTAGTGTCCCCAGTGGAGTTGTGAGCTGCGTGAGGACAAGGGCCTTGGATTTGACTTCCCTGATTAGCCTCCTGCAGTGCCCACGGTGGAACGGCCCTCTGTAGGTGTAGCCTGTAGGGAACGGCAGAAGAAAGCGGACCCCCTAAGGGACACTGAGAAGGGGAGCCAGAGAGGAAGGAGGGCAGACACACCGGCGGAAGGGAAGATGTAGACCGTGGTCACAAGCTCCTCATTCAAGCGCCTCATCGCACCCACAGCCAGTGGAGGTGCGTCTTCATCCTCTTCGCCTGCTCAGTCCTCTTCTTCTTCTTCTCCTCCCCCTCCCCTCCCCTCTCCTCCCCTCCCCTCCCCTCCCCTCCCCTCCCCTTCCCCTCCCCCACCCCTTTCTTGCCTTGACGGCTCACTTCTTTCCCCTCCCCACCAGCACCGTTGTGGGGACCTGGGAAAGATGGGGTCCAGCACCTTCCTATGCAGCACCTTTGTTTTTTTTTTTTGCGGTACGCGGGCCTCTCACTGTTGTGGCCTCTCCCGTTGAGGAGCACAGGCTATGGACGCGCAGGCTCAGCAGCCATGGCTCACGGGCCCAGCCGCTCCGCGGCATGTGGGATCTTCCCGGACCGGGGCACGAACCCGTGTCCCCTGCATCGGCAGGCGGACTCTCAACCACTGCGCCACCAGGGAAGCCCAGCACCTTTGTTTTTAACGACGAGCCCCCTCCTACGGTCCACAGCCCCTAGGAACCCTCCTCTCACCACGTCGAGTAGGTTTCCTCTTCTCACTCTCTCTCCTCCCTTTGCAGTGTCTGGCGCTGTGTCCCACCTCCACCATCTTGAAACTATCCTTCCTTGGCCTCCATAATAACAGCACACCCGCTCCCCGTCCTTCTGTCCGGTGAGCTGTGTCCTTCGTCTCCTAAACAGAGTTCTCCCTGAGACTCCATCCTCTGGAGCGGCGTGAGATAGTGGAAAGAATAGAACGCAGGTTTGGGAGCCAGAGTGACCCTCTGATCCTGGGCTGTATCATTTATTGTTGGGTGGTCTCTCTGAGCCTCCACTTTCTCAACTGTAAAGTGCAGATTAATCCCAAGGGTTGAAGGTACTGTAGGGAAAGGGCCTGACACAAAGTCGTGGCTAGATGCAGGGCAGCTGTGGGTGTTCTCTGCGACTCTGTCAGGCGTTACACAGGCCCCTGTTGACTCGCCTCTCGCCTCTCACCTGGGGGAGCCAACACGCTCTCTCCAGCCCTGAATTCTCTCCCACATCTGGTCCCCAGTTCCACGTATCTGTAGGTGTTTCCACTTTTGACGTCCTGTCATGACCCAAGTGGTAGCCTGCATAAACCAACCTTGTCATTCTTTTTTCTCCAGAGCTCTTCCTGCTGGGTTTTCCCTGATTCAGCCGTCCACGCCGCTATTTCCCAGACTCTTGGGATCCAAAAGCTTGGGAGTATCTTTCATTCAGCTGTCGCTTTGGCCTTTCATGTTTGGAAATCGCCATGATTGTTGGTCCAGTGACTTCACATGCATCTGTGACTTCATCTCAACAGGATTTTGACATCGGCTGTTACAGAAATGAGGCCTGGAGACGCAAAATCATCTGCCCGAGGGGTGAAAAGGAGAGCGGGACTCGACTCAAAGCCTGGGCTCATCCCATTTCTTGGAGGCTCCCTCCCCGGCGTGACTGGTAGCCTGGCTGGTCTCACACCCCACTAACCCAAAATGCTGAGGTCTCTCCATCTTAAAGACAAACTGATGAACCTTTCCCAGTGCCTGTCTCCAGCTCTTAGCCCTCTCCTGCTTCCCCCTGTACATACCCGCAAGCCTGCCTTACACTCTTGGGTTCCTCAGTCACTGCAAGCTAGTGTCCGCCTCCCTGGCATGGCCCCCACCAAGTTCCCTCTGTCCCCAGGACACTCCGTGGCCCTGGCCATACCCGAGTCCTGTCTAACCCCATCACAGCCCCTCTTCCACCCAACGTGCCTCCCCTTAGCTTCTCTCCTGATTTCCTTCTACCCCTCCGGCCATCCTGCCCTAGTGCCCTCGGCCTCTCCGGCCATCCTGCCCTAGTGCCCTCGGCTCAGCCCAGCACCTGGATGCTGCACATCCCCAGGTTTGGGGTCCAGGCCATCTGCTCTTGACAAACCCCATGTTCTCCTTGGTTGGCTCATTTCCTCATGTGGCTTCAGTGACCACCACCATGTTGACAGCTCCCCAGCCTCTCTCTCTAGCTCAGATATTTCCCTGTAGCTTGAAATCTTCATATCCCTCTGAACGTGGAGTTCTAATCCTGAATCCACCACATCCCAGCTGGGTGACTGCGATGGTTAATTTTGTGTGTCAACTTGACAGGGTGCCCAGATATTGGGTCAAACATGATTCCAGGTGTGTCTGCGAGGGTGTTTCTGGATGAGATCAGCATTTGAATCCACTGAACAAAGCAGGTGGCCCTTCCTAATATGGGGGGGCCTCATGCGATCCAAGGAAGACCTGAAGAGAACAAAAGGGCTACCCCTCTGTGAGTGACGGGGGTCCTCCCGCTGACCGTGGAGCGGGGACATCGGTCTTTTTCTGCTTTTGGACTTGGACTGAAACAGTGGCTCGTCTTGAGTCTGTTGGGTTGGAACTCACACCATTGGCTCTTCTGGTGTCAGAACTTCAGACTCAGACCAGAGCTGTGCCATGAGATCTCCTGGGACTCCGGCTTGTTTTTGTTCTTGTTGTTTAAAGGTGTTTTTTTTTTTTTTTTTTTAAATTTATTTATTTATTTTGGCTGCGTTGGGTCCTCATTTCATGAGGGCTTTCTCTAGTTGCGGCGAGCGAGGGCCACTCTTCATCGCGGTGCGCGGTCCTCTCTTGTGGCGGAGCACAGGCTCCAGATGCGCAGGCTCAGTAGCTGTGGCTCACGGTCCCAGCCGCTCCGCGGCATGTGGGATCTTCCCAGACCAGGGCTCGAACCCATGTCCCCTGCATCGGCAGGCAGATTCGCAACCACTGCGCCACCAGGGAAGCCCTAAAGGTGTTTTTTTTGACGTGGACCATTTTTTAAAGTCTTTATTGAATTTGTGACAATATTGCTACTGTGTTATGTTTTGGTTTTTTGGCCACGAGGCATGTGGGATCTTAGCTCCCTGACCAGGGATCAAACCTGCAGCCCCTGCACTGGAAGGCAAAGTCTTAACCACTGGACCGCCAGGGAAGTCCTCCGACTCCAGCCTGTTGACTGCAGGTCTTGGGACTTCTCAGCCCCCAAAATTGGTAAGCCAGTTCCTTATAATAAATCTTTTAGATATAGATATATAATAGATAGATAGATAGATAGATAGATAGATAGATAGATAGATAGATATAAATAGATACATCTCCTATTAGTACTTGAGTTTTCTTACTATCCTAGGGTTTACTCTATAGATCAAGGAACCAGTGAGATTTCTGTCAACTTCTAATATCCGTTCCCATTGTGCATTTGGGAAGCAGGAAAATGACCACAGGTGGGTTTGTGGACCACAGTGAGGCATACATGGATTGGAGCCCTTTATTACTAGATCATCATACAACTCTAGTCTAACAGGGGCCGTAATGGTACTTTGGGTCCCCATCATTTCAAAGCCTGTATCCAACAGTCCTCAGAAGATCTGGGCAGTCTCCTTTCCCCACTGTATGGGTATCTGGGTAAGTGGTCATAAGTCCCTTTGGAGGAAAGAGTGAGGTATCACGAGTGACCCAACCTTTCCTTTAGTTGATGGATGTGGGTCTGAAAACGGGCTCAGATCTGGAAACTGCGAAAAGGACTGTGACTTTGCACCGGGTCTCCTGACATCCTTGTGCTTGTTATTCTCGGCCTCTTTTGCTCACACATATGTACCAGGCAGTGACTTTGCTGCCTGCCCATCTGTCTTGCCTCTGGGAGCGCCATGTTCTATTAGTCACACCCACAGCTCCCCGCAGGTCAGGGTCTTTGGTTGCCATTCTGCCTTTGCTGCCTGTTACAATAATTTTATCCTGTTTCTCATGGTTAAGTGCTGCCACTGGCCTTTGATATTCTAGGGTCCAGTATCATCCTCATTACCACCAAAAAGCCCAGACTAAACCACGTCTCTTGTCATCGGCCCCGGACTACAGAGGGGTCACCACTGACTGAAGCATCTTAATGATGGTGGTGCTCTCCCGGCGCTCTCTCCGCAACACCTGCGCGGATGCCTGTCCCTCAGACCCTTCTGAGGGAGGGTCAGCTGGTGTGTCCGGCCTAACGGTAGATTAGTCCCAGTGCACCCATGTCTGTAGCCTTTTGACCCCTCCTTCCGTGGTTGAGCACAGTGATCCTGATACTGCTTTTTCCAAGCTTGTAAGAGCCATCAGGACTTCCCTCTCTCATCCCGCCCCTAGGCCCTTGCCCGTCATGTGAAATGCTTGTTCCGGGAGAACAGTTCCGTGTCAATGAACGCGCCCTGACTCGGACCCTTCCCTCCGTGAGCCGGCGTTCTTCAGACGCGCCCCCAGCACACACTTGCAGCTCCTGCCCTTGCACGGTCACCCAGTCCTGCGGCTCCTCTGGTATAGAATGCTTCCCCCTTCTCAGGCCCAGTGACGGAGCCCTCACCCGGGCTCTCCTGACCCTGACCCTAGTCATTGGTCCGGTGGCCAGCAAGAAGGGGAGGGGGAGACCCTCAGAGCGCAGTCATCATTGTGGCGGCTTTTGCCTCGTTGGAGGCTGGTGCAGAATGTACGAGGAAAGGCTGCTCTCCTTTAAGGAGGTGGAGGGGCCGCTTCTGCAAACTCAGGAGGTTCAGGGGAATCTGGGGGCTTCAGGGCTCTCCAGTGCATCCACCCAGAAATACCCACTCCCCCCTTTCGGTCCCTCAGTCCCTCCCAGTCTGTATCAGGCCCCGACGTGGATGGAAGAGGGTCGCTTTTCTGAAGGTCTTGAGTTTGGTTCTCAGCTTGGTCTACCTTCTGGCTCCAGGAGATGTCTTTTAACAGTGCCAACGAAGCCTCTGTCTCTCACAGAGGCCTTGGATTAGTCATTGATTTCCCCCACGCCTGTCCTTTTCTCTTTTCAATGCCTCAGCTGATGGTCAGCAATGGCCACCAACCCCACCATCCTTTAATGACTCTTTGCCCCGTACCTCCCATGTGCCAGAGATATTGCAGTAAACTACATCTCTTTCAACCTGTATTCCCTTTCAGCTCACCCCCCAGTGAAGGTCTCAGCAATTACTCTGCTACATCAGGCCAGGGTCTTTCAGTACTCCCACTCGACCACCTGTGATGAGGGTCCTCATTGCCAGCTAGGTGGCAAGTGGTCAACTCCGGAATCACAGTTTCCTCTGGAGTGTACTCTTGGTACCAACGGTCTTAGGTAAGCATCCTTCAAGCAGAGTCTGAGACAGGGATTTGGGTTACTGTGACTTACTGAGGGAGGACGCTTAGGAGAAAGGGAGTGTAAGGGAAGTAGGGTGAGCGGGAGAGGACAAAGGCATGGAGGGGGTCTCACGTGGGACCCAGATGCAGCTTGGTCTCTTGGGTAGCCCTGGGGCGTGGCCTGCACCACAGAACCAATCCCACCTTGAAGCAGAGGAGCCAGGCCTTTGCACCCTCGTGTCAGCTGGTCATTAGCCGCAGATTTCTGGAGTGGGGTGGGGCGTGCGACTCCCTGTGTAAGGTGGCCCCTGGCTCCCGTTCAGCTGAGGACAATTTTCTGGTGGTTCGCAGTTAGGTTCGCTGGCCGTGGAGTCATCCGGGCAGGACACCAACAACTCCTAAGACGATTTCAGTAAATAACACCCAGTCCATCAGTTGCTCAAGCCAGAAACCTGGGACTTATTTTTGGCTTCTTCCTTTTCTTCTGTTCTCAGTCCAATCGATCTCCAAGATACGTCTTTAATTTCCTAATCACCCCGGTCCCTTCTCTCTGTTCTCACTGTCACGACCCGAGTCGACATCACCGCCATCTATTGAGTATATTCCTGCAACAGCCCCGAACGGGCCTCTGGCTTATCATCTGCAGGACAGCCAAGTTCAGCTTTCTAGAATCCCCGTCTCTTCATGTCACTTCCTTTATTAACCCTTCAGTGGCTCCCATCACTCTTATGATAATTTTAAACTGCTTCATGTGGCTTAAAATATCCTGCCTGACCTCGGTTCTGCTCTCCTTTCCTGGCTCAGCTCCCAGTACTTAAAACCTCAACAAGCTGACCCAAACGGACCTCTTTTAGTTATATTCAGATATGCCACACACTGTCTTTACTCTCTGTCTTTGCACGTATTTTTTCATCTGCCTAGAACACCTTTGCTACCTCTCGCTTGATTACCTCACGTGCACCTTTAAGACTCTGCCAAGTTACACTTGCCCCTGAGAAGCCCCCGAACACCTTGTACTCCAGTATCATCCCCTGCGTCATGTGGCACTGCAGTGGCCTAGATCTCCTCACTGCTGTGCTTTTCCTCTAGCACCCCTTTCCTGAATGTTTAAAGACAAGTTTCCTTCCAGTTTTCTCTTCTCTAGTAGTTTGGCAGTAATACATCCAACTTCTATCTTTAATGGTTTAGCACGAACTCACGTCTACATAAATCCCAAGCTCTGTGGCAGCAGGGATGATGCTCACATTACTTACTGCTGTGTCATCAGTGCTTGGTGTATGGATGGAGCACAGTGTGTTTGTTATGTAAAATAATAAATGAATAAAAGTATCTCATGTCCTCTTCAACTGCTGCTCTAGATGCCAGCACCTGCAACTGTGCCTTGCAGACAGTAAGTGCTTAATAAATATTTGTTGAACTCAGTGGTGAGCTTAGCTTTTTCCTTTCCATTTGTAGGACAGCTGTTCTGCCTGATTCAGGTCCTCAGCACCTGTGTCCAGAGTCACGTAGCAGAGAGTGACATCAGCAAATTGTAGACCAGGAAGTTCCAAGTTCTCATTTCCCCACAGAAACACACACACACACACCCCCCCACAAACAACAGCAAAAAGAAATGGAAGCTGTCTTAAACAACTTTGCAGGAGCTCTAGAAAACAGTCAAATGTTTACAGCAACCAAGCAAATGCCCTCCAAAAAAAATCCATTCTCAAAATGGTGGGAAAATGATGTGATATTTTTACTCACTCTAGCTCCAGCCCACGTCACCCCTCCCAGCACAATGGTGATTTTGGTCTTAAGAAGGTGGCAGACCTGTTTCCAGTTTTCTTCCTCAAGCCGGAAAGGGTATACCTGGAGGAATGATGCAAGTCACTAGTCCCTGTTCCACACAACTTGAAATGCAGGCGGGTATAGCTTGTAAAAGCTACAAGGCAACTACAAACTGAAAGATATCTGGGTGGAGACATACGGTGGACCATCTAAGGTCAGGAGGAGAAGCTGAAGTTAGATGCTTTTGGAAATTAGGACATTTAAAAGTAGCCTTGTGTCCAGGAGAATTTAGAAACACATGTGCGTATTCAGGGAAGGTACATGCTCAGAAAAACCCTGAGAAGAGCTTAAGCATTTACATTGGGCTGTTCCTTAGGCTCAAAGGAAGCCTAGGTAAGTGGTGAAGGAGTGTCCCTAGAACAGAGCCAGTCTGCAAAGGCTAGGAAAGGTGGCTGTTCTCTCATTTGGGAATCTACTTTTGGTGGTTTTGTTTGTGTGTTTGGTTGAGCTCCTGGCATTTCAGGAAATCTCTGTCAAGATCCTAGCTGAACACAAGCAGAAGAAATAGAAACTTCAGTGATTACACGTGATAAGGCATATAATCTTTGCAAAAATATTTTGGAAAAGTATCATAAATGTACTACTATAGGCTTCAACAATAACCATAGGAAGAGAGGGAAGAAGGAAGGAAGGAAGGAAGAGAAAGGAGAGAGAAAACCAGCAAACCCTGAGGAAGGGGAAGAAGTAGAATCTGATTTCCAGAGTTACCACATTATAGTAGTCAAATGCACAGTTTTCAACAACAACAAAAGAAATCACAAGGCATAAAAAGAGCCAGGAACACATGGCCCATTCAAAGGAACAAAATTAATTGACAGAAGCTGTCCCTGAAGAAACCCAGGCATCAGAATTACTAGATAAAGCCTTTAAACCAACTCTCTAGGGAAAACATGGGCAAAGAACAAAAGGAAATTAGGAAATCCATATGTGAACAAAATGAGAATATTAACAAAGAGAAAGAAATTACAAAAAGGAACCAAACAAAAATTTTTGAGCTGAAAAGTACAATAATTTATATAAAAAATTCACTAGAGGGGTTCAGCAACAAATTGGAACAAACAGAAAAAACAATCAGTGAACTTGAAGATAGAATGATTAAAAGTATTGAGTCTGAGGGCTTACCTGGTGGCGCAGTGGTTAAGAATCTGCCTGCCAATGAAGGGGACACAGGTTCAATCCCTGGCCTGGGAAGATCCCACATGCCACAGAGCAACTAAGCCCATATGCCACAACTACTGAGCCTGCGCCCTAGAGCCCACGAGCCACAACTACTGAAGCCTGTGTGCCTAGAGCCCATGCTCTGCAACAAGAGAAGCCACGACAATGAGAAGCCCACACACCACAATGAAGAGTAGCCCCCGCTCGCCACAACTAGAGAAAGCCTGCGCACAGCAACGAAGACCCAACACAGCCAAAAATAAAAACAAATAAATTTATAAAAATATATAAATAAAAAAATAAAAGTATTGAGTCTGAGAAGCAGGGAAAAAGAATGAATAAAAATGCACGGACCATAAGGGATTTGTGGAATGCCATGAAATGCAACAACTTATGCCTTATGAGAGTTTCAGAAGAAGAGACAGAGAAAGAGGCAGAATGATTATATGGAGAACTAGTGGTTGAAAACTTCCCAAATTTGACAAAAGACGTGAATTCAAGAAGCTCCATAAACTCTAAGTAGGAAGAGCCCAGAGAGATCCATCCTGAGACACATAATCAAACTGTCGACAGCCAGAGACAGAATCTTGAACACAGCAAGAGAAAAGTAACTTGTCACATACAAGGGATCCTCAACAAGATTTTTAGCTGATTTATCATTAGAAGTCATGGAGGTCAGAGGCAATAGTATAATTTGTTTAAAATGCTGAAAGAAAAAAAAAATTGTCAACCAAGAATTATATATCTGGCTAAACTGTTCTTCAAAAATGAGGGAGAAATTAAGACATTCTCAGATAAACAAAAGCTGAAGGAGTTCATTGCCACTAGACCTGCTCTACAAGAAATTCTGAAGAGAGTCCTTCAAGTTGAAATGAAAGGACTTTAGACAGTAGCACAAAGTGATATGAGATCCCCAATAAAGGTAAATATATGGGCAAACATAAACTTCATCGTTATTGCAATTTTGGTTTGTAACTCCATTTTTTATTTTCTATCATATTTAAAAGACAAACACTAAAACTAATTATAAATCTGTTACTGGGGACACAACATATATAATAATAAAGTTAATAATCAATATCAGAGCTAATCGGATGCCCACTGGGGATCCAGAGCCAGGAAAGAAAGCAACAGAGATCAGGTTACGTGGTGCCCGGGGCTCCGTTCGCTGTGAGCTGAGCCTGTCACAGAGAAGTATGGGATGTGCTCTTCTTTGAGTTTCAAATCCCAGACAAGCTGTCCATGGCAATGGCTGCTTGTTTTATCTGTTAGGAACCGTGCACACTTTCCTTCTCCCTGGTTGACCATTCACTCCTGTGTTTGTTTGTTCACTCATTTGTTCATTTGTTGCTATCATGCATTTAGAATAAAACTCAAAGTCCTCATCACGGCTTTTCAGGCTCCTAGCTGCTCCTCCAGCCTCATTTCTTACCACTGTTCCCTCAGTCTGGCCTCCTGTCTGATCTTCACACATGTCAAACATCCTTGGGCCTCAGGGCCTTTGCATGTGCTAGGATGACTAATCTCCATGCATCTCTCACCTTCCAGCAGGCTAACCTGGGCTTGCTTTCATGCTAGCCTAAAAAGTTTCAGAGAGAAAGAGAGGACAAGGCCTCCCAAGGCCTAGGCTGGCAACTGACAGTTGGTCACCTCGGCCACCTTCTACTGGCCAAAGCAGGTCACAGGGCAAGCCCAGATTTAGGGGATGGGGAAAATGCCGAAGGCTGTGTGGTGGAGAGACTTCAGGGTGGCTGCTGGGACCCCTGCCTCCTGGTGTCCATGAGCTCGTATGATGCCCCTCTGAGGGTGAGCAGGACCTGTGCTTCTATCTACAGAATATGATAAAGGTAACAAAACATCGCTCCTATGATTAGGTTACATTACACAAGACTCCCTCTTAGCAAACAGGGGCTAGAGACTCTCCTTATGAGCTTAATGAAAGATGCAGCCGTGTTGGAGAAGCTCGCACGTCAAAGAACCGTGGGCAGCCTCTAGCACCCGGGGGTGCCCCCAGCCAACAGCCAGCACGGAGCTGGGCCCTCAGCACAGCCGAGCAAAGGAAGCCTGTCAAGACACTGAATGAGCCTGGGGGCAGATTCTTCCCCAGCGGAGCCTCCTGGTGAGGACTCAGTCCAGACTCCTGCGCATGGAAAGTCTGAGATAATAAGCCCATGTTATCTTAAGCCATTAAGTTTGTGGTAATTTGTCATGCAGCGCAGAAAATGAATGCAGCCTGGGTTCAGCTGATAAGCAGTAGCTGAGAAATGGAGCGTCCTTAAAGGAGTCTGATGGTTCCTTCCAGCTTTACCGGGGAACCCGGAGCCCTCAGCAGGTGAGTTGCGATGGACCATGTTTGCCTGGTACTGGCTTTCTCACGTGAACTGACCTACCTAAAATTCTAGAGTGGGAACACATAGAAAGACCGTATTGATGGATGGAGCCCAGCATGGCCATTCCCTGTAGAATGGGATGTTATGAGGTCCAGACTGGTCCTCCCTTCCCACCCACAAATGCACTCAGACCCAGTTTCCAATGGAATTTCTAGGGGTGATGTGACTGGGATACCGTCTTAATCCCAGTAACCTGGAAGGCACGAGAGGAAGAGAAGCTGGTCTCAAATTTGTGATAAAACTAAATAAAAAAAGATTTCAAAATAAGTTCTGTCTTGTCACTTGCAAGCAATTAAAAGAAGATGCAATGGTTAACGAATTCTTGTTAGACTTGCTTTTATGATTAGGGAAGCACCCTTTGTAATTAGCATATTAATTGCTGATATTCATATAAGAGCTTGAAGATTTCAGTTAAAAAAAATAGATTAGGGTTTCCCTGGTGGCGCAGTGGTTGGGAGTCCACCTGCCGATGCAGGGGACACGGGTTCGTGCCCCGGTCCGAGAAGATCCCACATGCCGCGGAGCGGCTGGGCCCGGGAGCCATGGCCGCTGAGCCTGCGTGTCCGGAACCTGTGCTCCGCAACAGAAGAGGCCACAGCAGTGAGAGGCCCACGTACTGCGGAAAAAAAAAAAAAAAAGATTAATATTATCACAATCTTCTTTATATTATCAGTTTGTGTTTTGAGAAAGAGAGATGGTGCAAGGGTAAACAGCATAGCCCCTGTTTAAAATCACAAACGTCAAATGGGCTGGATACAGATGATCGAATTTTTACTCTATGCTCCAGTGGCCGGCCTGAAGCTGATTTTGCCACCCAAGTGACAGACGAGGAGGCCATGATCGTGTTTGTCCACTGAAGCCACGGGAACAGTGCTTCCCCTACGACTCCATTGGGCTGCCTGCAGTGGTGGGATTTAACGTTTTGCCTTCTCCCGTTGGAAGGCTCTCGAAGAACAGCCCACAGTCCACGTAGGATGTGGGATCCTGGGGTACCACATGGCATCGGTTAATCAGATTCTTTCCAGAGAATTTGAAAGTGTGATGCAAAACCCAAGTCAGGGAATGTTGGCAGTTAGAATTACGAGGTTGCATTGCTTGATGAAGACAGACAAGCAGGTGCGGTCCTGGATTCTGGGCCTTTGTTTCCTCCCTTCTTTCACTGTCACTCCAGAAACCTGAGCCGATGGGGAGCACCCCAAAAAGCCACTGCAAGGAGGGAGCAAGACTCTTCCCTCCAGCACCCAAGGCAGTTCCTTCCACCGGAGAGGGGGCCAGGCCTTAACACCGACGGCCAGAATGGCAGCCGAGGGGCTTGACGTGAAAGAGCGAAAACTCAGGTTTTGCTAAAACTCACCCCAGGACTGCCTTTCCTCCAGAAACTTGACCCCGGGGCTCCCGGTGCGGCCCTGGGAGGAGGACAGGCTGCTCATATCCCGAGCTGTCTCTCTTGCAGCCAGGCCTCTCTGCCATGGAGGTCCTGCGGCCAGAGCTGAGTTCAGCACCGCGCAGGGCCGGGTTCCAGTCCAGAGGTCCGGGCCTGGTGCGCCCGTCACCTGCTGTGTGAGTGACTCACCTCCGTGAGGCTCTGAGCGGCTCTGGGCTTCAGGCTGCTCTCCCTCCTGTGGAACCCGGTCTGTTCCCGTGTCGTCCTGGGTGTGGCGTCACAGCAGAATCTCATGACCAGGAGGAAGTCTACTTTTTCTGTGTCTTACACGAAGGAGGGTTTATTTGCTGCACGTAGAAGACTCCAAATAATAGTAGCTTGAACAAGACCAAAGTTTCTTTCCCTTTGACGTCGAAGCCTGGAGGAAGGCGCTTCAGGGCAGTGTGACGGCTCCCGGGCCTCCCTAAGCCTGGCTCTCCACGACCCTGCTCAGCTGTCCAGAGGGTGTGGTTTTCAGCCTCAGGGTCGAAGGTGAGCTTCTGCTGGCTCGTCCACAACCCCAGAGCAGGATGGAGGATGCGGGAAGGAGATGCACGACCCCCACCTTTAAGGGATCTTGTCCCAGCAACTACAAACGTCCCTTCCTCACTCTCTATAGGCCGGCCGTCAGCGGGCTGCAGGAAGGCAGAGAAACGTGGCCTCAAACCCAGCTAAATATCTGCGGATCTGTTATTGTGCAAGAAGCAATACATGATTACTGAGGGAACGGCACTCGGCCTCCGACATGGATTTTTCTGTTCTCCTTTTCTATACTGATTTTTTAAAATTTCAAAATACTTGCTTACAACGCATCAGGCAGTACAAAGATACATAGAGAAAAGCTCTAGGCCTCCAAGGAAACCGGACAGTGTGATGTGTATTCTTTCATGTCTTTCTTGAGAGACATGAAAAATATACAAACCTTTCTGTCTCCCCAACCACTTTTAATTTTTTTTTCAACAGAACTACATTTTAGAGATAAAATATTTTTTCTGCAATTTGCTTGTTTCCAATACATAACGAATCTGTTTACCGGTAACTGTATGTGGCTCTAACCTGTTCTTTGTGATAACTGCATAACAGCTCAAAGTATGGATTTCATAGTTGAATGCACGGTAATTTCTTCTACCATTCCCCAACAGAATATGTAGGTTATTTCCTTTTATTGTCACTAACGTCAATAACGTTGCAAGAAACAACCTTGTACACATATCCTCAGGTATGTCTGTCTGTAAGATGCTTGATCAAAGGGGTTGTACAATGCAAGCCGCAGTCGGTTCCACGTGGTCACTTCCTGAAGACTCAGGATTCGCAGGTGGATCTGGGACCCCTGCACCACGCCCCTCGCTGCTGGAAGGAAGAGGAGAAAGGCGAAGACGGGGTGGGGGGGGGCAGAGAAAACAGCACGATTTCTGGGAACCCGTTTCCAGGTCCAGTGCCCTGAACGTGCTTCATTCTGTCTGCTCTTGGGGAGGAAACAACGAGGCATCGTCCCTCCCGCTGCCTGAGCAGCAGATGAAGTCACGGTGCCCGCCCCACGGGGCAAACCCCCTGCCCTGGGGAGGCTGAAATGACGCTTCACAGCGTGAGGAGAACGGCCTGGGTGCCCCACGGAGGCACGGGGACCTTCCCAGCCCGGGGCGCACAGAGCCGGGGTCTCGGCGGAGGATCAGGCTTCGCCCATCCTTCCTGGGACCCGCCCAAACACCCCCTTGCCCCCGGCCAGACAAGGAGACCCAAGCTCGGGGGGCTGCGGGACCAGGCCAGGTTCGCGGGGGCAGGGTCTGGGGACCCGCGCCCACGGCCCAGCACCCCCAGCGTTCCTGTCCCTCGTAGTCCTGCCCTGGGCCAGCACCTCCGCCCTTTGTTCGGGGCTGTCCTACGCTCGGCCCAGTCGAAGGCCGCGGGGCGGCCACACAGGCCCGTGACTGATGAGGGGCGGGGCGCGGGGCGCGGGGTCGAGGAGGAGGCGGGGCCGCAGTGGGGCGGGGGCGGGGCGGGGCGGGGCGGGGCGAGGCTCCGTCGGCTTCTCCGCGCAGCCGGGCCTTCTCTGCGGGCTGAAGGCCCCGGCGCTGGGGGGCGGGGCCTGGAGGGAGGCACCGGGCCGGCGGGGAGGGCCAACGTCCCCCACCCCCACGCCGGCCAAGGCAGGGAGGGGTCGTGCCGCACCCTCAGCCCCCTTTCACAGACGGGGGACTGAGCTGCACACCGCTAGCTAGTGAGTGACGAAGTGGGACCTTGAGCTCAGGCACTGGCCACCCCGCAACCCGCACCCTCGCTTCCTCTCGCCCGCTGGCGGCTCCTGCCTCTCCGCGGAAAGGGGAGGGGCGCCGGGGACGGCGGGCTAATTCTGTAGCCGCGTGGGCACGTTGCGGGCGTCCTGTTCTCCTGTTGGGGTGTGAACACCCCCGTTGGTGAGGACGGGTGACCGTAGGTCAGAGGGGCAGCCGCGCCCCTTCACAACCACCCAGTGCTTCCTGGATTCCTGGGATCCCCCCTCGCACCCCACCCCCACCTGAGGATGCGCACGATCGTGCCCTAGGCCTGTAACAGGCACTGACCGTAGTCTGTGCATCTTGTGTCTTCTAGCGAAATAAGTGTCACTATTGTCCACGGACAAACCAAAGTTATTAAGTGTGAATAAGGCCAGTTCAAGAAACGGCCTTCCTCACCCAGGCCTGTCAGCTCTACCTGAAGATTCTCAGCACTTCTCAGCCTGGGCTTAGCGCTCAGCCCCGCCCGGCCCGCAGAGCCGGGAGCGGGGCCAGCGCCACTGCTCCCTCACCTTTTATGCGCAAGTGGCTTTTGGATAGGAGTAAACCTGGGACACCTCGTTCCCACCAACCTACCGTCTGTTCCTCAGGAGCTTATATTTAGCTGTTGCTTTTCTCTCATTTTGGGAAGTGCTGACGTGGTGCTTTTCAGGGTGAAGACAGAGGCCTGAAGCATCTCGTATGTTTGGCTCGGCAGTTGGAAAGCTGTCGCGTCTAAGGATGTTTCTGAGTTTGGAAAAGGAGGGGAACAGGACTCTGCAGGATAGCCCTGGATGGGCGGGGCAGGGCAAGAGCTGGGGCCTGTCTTCTCCTTTGAAGTAACGAGATCGTGAGCTCCCTGAAGGGCAGTGGCCGTGTCTTATTTCTGAATCTCCAGCACCGTGCAGGGCCTGGCCCAGAAAGTGCTGGAGAAGTAGGACTGGGCAAATGCAGACAGAAGCTGAGCTCACAGGCAGGTGCCAGGCCAGGAATGACTGGGCCCAGGAACCCAGTGTCTTGGGGGTTTGGGGATCCAAGGGCGGCTGCAGCCCAAGCAGGAGGGGACCCCATGGTACCACAGCCCTGGAGCAGGCTTCTGGGGGAACTGGGGCATCAGCGGCATGTTTGTACCATGGCTTCCCAGGCTGGGCCTCCCTGGATGGGGAGGATGCAGGCTGTGCCAGGTGAGCAGCTGTGCCCACGGAGGCCCCGTGTGCTCTGGGGCGGTGGGCAGGGAGCCCTCCTCCTGAGAAGCTGTCTGGGCTGTTTATTTCTGCAGCACCAGTTCTGCACCAGGGGCTGAAATCCACTGGTGGGGCTCACAACAGTCACCAAGATAAGCAAACAGCAGAGGAAGCCTGGGTCACAGCTGGCTCCCTTCTGGGGATGGCCCTGAAGGAGGTGTGTCGGCCCCCAAAGGGTGGTCTTATGGGAATGGGTAGAGGCAGGGAGCCGACAAAGGACCCTTGGGGTGGCTGTACACGCAGCGATTCGCGCAGCCACTTGTTATGTGTAATTAGATTGAGCTAATTTCCTTCTGTGACACAGAGCCGGAGACCCAAGCTTCCCAAAAAACACTGCCTCATTTTGCGTAAATGTCGTCGCGGCGCGGCTGCCCTGGGAAGAAAGAACATTTCTGAGATGTTCCTGGGCCCCTACATGGATTGTGTTCCTTTCCTTCGTCGTTAAAGTCAGTCTAACGCCAAGGTCTCCAGGAGCCCGCGCGGAGGTGACGCTGCATTTACGTATCAGTCCACAGATGCACAGGAAGGTGATGTTTGTGGATAAATCTAACACCTGAGTGAGGGAGGCTGAGGGCTCAGATGAGGGAGCCCCCGGGGCCCCAGCATCTCTGCTCAGGAAATTGCCACAGTCACTGATCTAGGTTTGTCCCAGAGGGGAAATGACAGAAACGGAGAAATAAACCCAGGGCAGCCGAGTTCCACTTTTCTTTTTTAAAAAATTAATCATTATTATATATTTTAGCATTTATTTTAGTTTATTTATTTTTGGCTGCGTTGGGTCTTCGTAGTGGTGCACGGGCTTCTCATAGCGGTGGCTTCTCTTGTCGTGGGGCACGGGCTCTAGGCGTGCAGGCTCAGTGGTTGTGGCTTGCGGGCTCTAGAGCGCAGGCTCAGTGGTTGTGGCGCACGGGCTTAGTTGCTCCACAACATGTGGGATCCTCCCGGACCAGGCTCGAACCTGTGTCCCCTGCATTGGCAGGTGGGTTCTTAACCACTGCACCACCAGGGAAGACCCTGAGTTCCACTTTGAGTCACCGTCCTTGAGTGACTCTGTGAAAGTAGGCAGCCCTCCAAGACTGATAAATGTTGAGGAACAAAAGAGAATGACTGTGCACTTTATTTTTTACATCTTTATTGGAGTCTAATTGCTTTACATTGTTGTGTTAGTTTCTGCCTTATAACAAAGTGAATCAGCTATACATATACATATATCCCCATATCTCCTCCCTCCTGCGTCTCCCTCCCTCCTACCCTCCCTATCCCACCCCTCTAGGTGGTCACAAAGCACCGAGCTGATCTCCCTGTGCCATGCGGCTGCTTCCCGCTAGCTGTTTTACATTTGGTAGTGTATATATGTCCATGCCACTCTCTCACTTCGTCCCACCTCACCCTTCCCCTCCCCGCGTCCCCTCTTCTTTGCAAGATGAGAATATGGCACAAAGACCATATTCTGGACCCCCGGGCAGGCAGCGGCAGCCTCCCCACCGTCCTGGCTCCTGCAGGCCTGGCCTCACCCTCCGCGTAGTCTCTCTTCTCCAGCTGTCTGGCTGCTGTCATCACGGGGGACCAGCTGTTGTAGACGCTCGGGTGTCCCCCAGGGCAGTGTGTGCCTGTGTCAGGCTCCCTAGAAGAATGGCCTGGCTGGAGGGACCGATGGCCGTGCCGTCGCCGGAGCCCTGCCCTTCCCCCGACGGCTGGACGCTCTGATGGCCCCTCGGAGCCTCTGTTCTTACTTGTCTGCCCTCTGGCTCTTGCAGTGACTGTGGGGTGCCTGCAGGTTGGGCTCCGAGCACAGCGGCCTCCCACAGTCCTCTCCCACGTGTAGGTTTCTGGAGGTGCTGCAGTTTGCTGTGCTAGAAAGATGGATGATGGATTCAGATCTTAGGAGTGAACAGGCCAATAGGAAATGCCCGCAGCTTCCCAAGGAGGTGTCTCCGTGTCTCGCATACTGAGGACCACACACGTCATTCTGTGATGTGCTGGCGTTTCTCCACGTGACAACATTGGCCCCTGTGATGGCCACGTGCTTGTATCATCAGGAAGATGGCCTGTGGCCGTCCAGCTCCTTCCTCCACTGTGCCGCCCATGCCCCCTGCCAGGTCATCACGCCTCTGTCCTCTCCTAGTCTGGATTTCACAGAAACGTATGCATATGACTTAGGACTGGAAGGGACCTCGGGAAGTAGCTGGTATGCCTGTCATGTTACTAGTTTTACGTTGCCTTCATGTACATTTTCTCATTTCCTTATAAAGACTGTTGTCCACCCCGTGGACAGCACGGACATGGACACTGACACCAGGGTCTGGGGAGCACCAGTGACTTGAAGGTCATGCTAACTCCACTCTATGCCCTCCTTGGAGTTGCAAACCCCTGGCCCTTCTCATCCTCTCCCTCCTTGGATCAGCTCCAGCCTCCGGTGTTAAATGCCTCACCACCTCGGTCCAGCCTTGGCCGTCCCGGGATAGGGCTGTGGGAGCAGCAGTCTGGCTCGAAGCCTCCTGACTTGAACGGGAGTTTGCGTAGCAGCAGCTGGTTCTCCTGAGCCCCGTCCCGGCTGGGAAGTCTGGAGGCCTTTGCATAAATGCCCCACCATGGGGTCCAGGGCAGGGGCAGCCCAAACGCAGACGGTCTGGAATCGTCTTTGGCCACGGGTCATCCTTGTTGAGCCTGAAACCGGCTAAGCACACGTGAAGCCCTGGTTGTAACCCTAAGTATGGCTAATGATTTCATTTTGAAATCCTCAGTCACTCATTGGCACATGTGTCCGATGGCCCATATGCCCGGGACTCTGACCAGCCTTCTCACACACACAGACTCTCCCACGGACCTCGGCTCAGTGAGGTCCGTGTGCTCGGGACACCCCCCCTGGACAGTTTTCCAGTGTGAGGATGAAATGCCCAGGACCCGGCAAGGGGAAAGGCCGTGTCTTGGGACTCTCCACTGTGGGTGTTCACAAACTCAAGATGAAAGGAAGGTCCCTTGTTCCCCCAGGCCAGGTCATCACTGACCATCTGCTCCCCGTGGTCTGACAGGGATTTAGTTCAACCTCAGGAAGTCAACTCTGCTGTCCCCCGCCCCCTGGGAGGCCAGATAAATGGTGGCAGGAAGGGCAGAGTCCAACCTGTGTTTGAAGACCTGGTCAGCCAGGAGGTCGCAGATGAAGGACACTGGTTTGTGGTGTTGCTTCCTGACGCCAGTGGGAGTGGGCCGTCTGGTGGTGGACGGTGACTAGGGCTAGCTTGGGGGTGTTAAATTCCTGGGGGGGCAGCTAAGTGAGCTGGGGGAGAGAAGCAGTTGAGGAGTGAGGCGCTTCTGCCAGCCTGGGAAGGGGTGGGGCAGTGGGGTGTGCCTCTCTGGCTGCAGAGAGCGAGGAGGGGCCGGCAGGGGGGCCAGCAGGGGCCTCAGACGTGGCTCGAAGGGAACCCGTGGGCAGTCTAAGTCGGGCGGGGACATCCCGGCCGTGCCAACACCACGCTGAGCTGCTGATTGGCAGGAGGGTGACGAGGGTCCACTTGCAGATCTCTGGCAGAGCGCTGACGCCCAACCCTCAGCCCTCGATTTACAACAAATGAGAGGAGACATCGTTGCTCCTCCAGGGCAAGGCGTCTGCCCAGAGCCAAGAGACTCAAGCTGGCCTTCTCCCCACATGAGAAGTCGGTGTCGTTACGGAGCCAGATGCTCTGGTCTACAAAACGTAGCCAACCTGTAGGCGGCGGGGACGCTTCTAGGGGGTTATTGAGACGGGAGACGCTTTCTAATCGTGTGCTGATGGAGAGATTCAGCTCTTCCTAACGGCTTGCAACAGCAGGGTTGGAACTCTGGCCGTCACCAGTGGCCCCTGTGTTCACAGCTTTGTGGATGGGCTTTGGAACCAGAAGGATGCTGAGGCTGGGGGAGGGGGGCCTGGGGCGGGGGAGAGACTCCTTTATGCATCAGTGGGCTGGGTGCTCCACGGAATACCTATTTCAAGGTTTCAGATACACAAGAACCTCCGCCCTCGCCGTGCCCACCCCCCCCCCCCCCCCCCCCCACCTAAATCCACTCCTGCACTTGTGACCTGAGAGGCTCTGGTTCGGGCTAAGCCTTCTTTCGCTGATAGATAGTAAGGTCCCGGTGAGGCCGTGGGTTAGATCCATTTCACCTGCCTTCACTAATCAAGGTCGTTTCAAGGCTCCCTTGACCTCCAAGAAGCACGCAGCCTCAAGAGTAAGATGTTTGCCCGAGGTGTTTCCCGGGAACTTGGAGTCAGCTGACTCATCCGGCTCAGTTTAGTTGCAGCTGAGCTGGTTAAGATGGGTGGGACCGCCGTCCTCCCAACTGGGCCTGCGCGCGCAGCCGCTCTGTTACCGTCTGAGGCTGGTAGCGGAGTTACGCCTGCGCAGAACGGCCGTGTCACACCTTTCCCTGATCACCCTTTCCTCGCTCCCTGCGCAAACTCTCTGCTGCCCACTTAAGCCTCGCAGCAGCCAGGCGTGCTGTGCCTCGGACGAACGGACCTGGCTGGGGACGCCAGAAGTCCTTTCTTCCCTCTCACGGGCCTTCGCAGCTTGGAAGAGCTGGTACGAAACTTTCCAGGTGAGCTTCTGTACGGTGAAGGCGCCAGGGGGCTGGATGCGCGAGGGAAGAGGTGGCGGTCCGCCGAGGGGGTGGGAGAGCGGAGAAGGGCCACAGCTTCCACGTGACGTCCATCTAATCTCCATCGGCCTCACAGTCTGTCTGGGCTGACCTGGGCCTTGCCATGTCTCTCCTTAGGCCCAGCAGAGGTGGGATGGCATGACCCCGGGCCTCCTGCTAGACCTGCCTACACCTCAAGCCCCACTTGAAACCCCAAATGGTAAGTTGTTCCAAGGAGACCGAGGCACAGACCGTCCTCGGCTTAGGGCCGAGGTGTGCTCTGAGCGCCGTTTGTTAATGAGGTTACTTCCCTGTAGAAGCAGTGCTCTGCTCGGGGGTGCTCTGGGGTCTTGGGTCCGCCCGCAAAGGCTTGACTGAGCCACGAGGTGTCCGGTACAGTTTGGACAGTGGTCCTGGGCCCCGAGCTTTCCTCAGGAGCTCAACTCCATAGGGGCAGGAGCAGGGCCCTTCCTGGGGAGAGCTTGGGCAACGGAGTGGAGGGAGAAGGGGAAGGAAAGGGCAGGGTGTGTGTGTGTGTTGGCTGGGGTACGGGGTTGGGGGAAGCCAGTCTCACAGCAGGTGCTTGGGGCTGCTCCAGGGACAGAATTGGGCAGGATCGGAGGTGGGCCCTCCCCAGAAGGTACAGGGCAGCTCCCAGGGCTGCGGGAGGCCTGTGCCCTTCAGTGCTTCGGGATTTGGTGTCCCTTTACATCTGGTGATGATTCTTCCTACTTCAAAAAAAAGTTATAATTCACATACAGTAAAATGAAACGTTTTAAAAATTGAAGTATAGGTGGTTTACAATGTTTTGTTAATTTCTGCTGTAGAGCAAAGTGATTCAGTTATACATACGTACATTCTTTTTTTAATATTCTTTTCCATTATGGTTTATCATAGGATACTGAATATATTTCTCTGTGCTATACAATAGGACCTTGTTGTTTATCCGTTCTCTGTATAATAGTTTACACCTGCTAACCCCAATCTCCCACTCCATCCCTCCCCATCCCATCCCCCAATCCCCCTCCCCCTTGGCAACCACAAGTCTGTTCTGTATGTCTGTGATTCTGTTTCGTAGATAGGTTCATTTGTATCATATTTTAGATTCCACATATAAGTGATATTATATGGTATTTGTCTTTCTCTTTCTGACTTACTTAGTGTGATAATCTGTGGGTCCATCCATGTTGCTGCAAATGGCATTATTTTGTTCTTTTTTATGGCTAAGTAGTATTCCATCATATCAGTATATATGTACCACATCTTCTTTATCCATTCATCTGTTGATGGACATTTAGGTTGCTTCCATGTCTTGGCTATTGTGAATAGTGCTGCTGTGAACATAGGGGTGCATTTATCTTTTAGGATTATAGTTTTCTCCAGATATATGCCCAGGAGTGAGATTGCTGGATCATATGGTAACTATTTTTAGTTTTCTGAGGAACCTCTGTACTGTTCTCCATAGTGGCTGCACCAATTTACATTCCCACTGTTGTGTAGGAGGGTTCCCTTTTCTTCATACCCTCTCCAGCATAAAATGAACCCTTTCAGTGGACAGTTCTGTGAGTTTTGATGTAATGTATACAGTTGTGTAACGATGATCACAATCAAGAACATTTCATCACACCCTCACTCCAGGTACACAATAGTTTTTGTAACTGTTATGAATGATTTTACTATTTCTAAATTGGCTAACATAGGTGAAGAACATTATATTAAATTTTGTGAGTTAATATTTTATCTTGCAGTATTGATGAACTCTCTTATTAGTTATAATTCCTGTTGAATTTTCTAGGTAGATTAACCATCTGCAAATAAAGACAGTTTTCTCTCTTCTCTTCAGATTCTTTTAGCTCTTATTTCCTTTTCTTGTCTCAGGATTGCCAGAGTCTCCAGATTTATATTTAGTCATGGTGATGGGAGGCATTTCTAAACTTTAAGGGAATATTTAGGCTTTTCTATTAAGTGTAATGTTTTTCTTGACTAAATATGTTGATTTTTTGATATTTAGATTTTGTGAAAATAAGAAAGTACTTTTATATTCCTAGCTTTTTGAGATTAAAAAAAAATCATCCATGGGTGTTGAATGTCATCTGATACTCTTCTGCATTTATCATCATAATAAGCTGATATTTTTTTGCCTTTAATTCTTAGTACCTTAGCCCTTAATGTTACTGCTTTCCTGATCCTAACTTATGCTTAAATTTCTAGAATAAACTTTTCTTGCTGCTGTTGCATCATCAGTACCTATTGGATCTGATTGTCTAATATTTTGTTAGGGTTCATAAGTATAAAGGACTGTTAGCTTTTCTTGTACTCTCCTTATCCAGTTTCAGAATCAAGCATATGATGGGGATTATCTATTCCTTGGAAGTTTGGTAGATTGCACCCACGATACCTGTCTTAGTCAGTCTGGGCTGCTGTAACAGAAATACCATAGACTGGATGGCTTGAACAACATTTATTTCTCATAGTTCTGGAAGGTGGGAAGTCCAAGATCAAGGTGCCAGTGGATTCAGTGTCTGGTGAGGACCTGCTTCCTGGTTCATAGACCACTGTCTTCTTGCTTTACCCTCAAATGGCTGAAAGTGAGTGAGGGAGCTCTCTGGGGTCTGTTTTGTAAGGTCACTAATCCCATTCATGAGGGCTCCATCCTCATGACCTAATCACCTCCCAAAGCCCCACCTCCTAATACCTTCACATTAAGGGTTAGTTTCAACATATGAGTTCTGGGAGGACACAAACATTCAGTCCATAGCAATACCCTTTGTGTCTGGGTACTTTTTGGAATGTTTAATTCAATTTCCCTAATAATTATTGGTCTATTCAATATTTCTCTTTTTTCTTGTGCCATTTCAAAAGAATTTTTATTGAGTTAAAATGGACATACAACATTATATTATTTTCCGGTGTACAACAGTATGATTTGATATTTGTATGTATTGCAAAATGATCATGATAAGTGTAGTTAACATCTTTCACCACGTAGTTACAAATTTTGCTTGTGATGAGGACTTTTAAGACCTACTGTCTTAGCAGCTTGCAAATATGCAACACAGGATTATTAACCGTAGTCACTGTGCTGTACGTTATTCCATCACCAATGATTGATTTATTTTATAGCAAGAAGTTTGTGCCTTTTGACCCCCTTCATCCATCTTGCCCACCTCCCATTTTTTTAATCTTATATTTTTCCAGAAATGTATTTTGTCTAGATTTTCTACATTTGTTAAAGCTGAGTACTTAATATTTTTACTATTATTATATCTCTGTTGTGTCATAGTTGATCATCTTTTTATTTCAGCGTTTATTTGATTTGCATTATCTCTTTTTTTCTTGAACAGTTGTGCCAGAGGTATATATACCTGATTAGACATATTTATATTTTGATTTGTTCCTAATAGCCAAAGCAGATCCAATGTTCCTTAAAAATTAGCCAGACCTTTCCCACCTACTGGTAGTTCTTGTTCTCTTTTCAGTTTTCAGTTTGGGGGAATTTTCCAAAAATACTTCTAAGTTTTGGGCAACTTTCCAAACCAGATAATTTCATGGGCATCACATTAAAAGGTTTGAACTATATAAATTAAATGTGGTTTAATATACTATATGATAGAAAAGATATACCAAATTCCTTATCTCACCATCCATCCCCATAATTCAGGGAGATTAGGATCCAGGGGAAATCAGGTTACTATCAAATAATCACATGGATATGAAAATTACAGCAGTGGTAGGATTTAAGGAGTGGGGAAAGGCTATGAGAGGTGATACAGGAAGCACTGACTCAATCACGACAGTCAAGGAAAGATTCTCTGAGTAAGTGATAGGAGTTAACCTGGTGAGCAGGGGGAGGAACAGCATTTCCTATAGAAGGAACAGCATGAACAAAGGTCCTGAGGCCAGGAGCCAATGAATGAGGAGAAGGACTAAATAAATAAATTCCAGGATTCCTGCAGTCAAGTCTGAAACAGTGGTGTTGGTTGTATATTTAGACAGAGAAGTGTTGAGAAAAAGTCCTGTGTTATAAACTAAAAGGGATATGCATTAAAGTTGGAAAAAACCAAAAGACAAATTGAAAGATAAAAAATCTTATTTGCATCCTGAGAAAAATAACTGCAAAGAAATATTTTTTGGAGGAGAAAAATCATTTCTTTATTTTTTAAATTTGTATTTCATATTGGAGTATAGTTGATTTACAGTGTTGTGTTAGATTCAGGTGGATAGCAAAGTGATTCATTATACATATACGTGTATCTGTCATGCCCTCAGGAAACTCTCCTCTTTCACTCACTACAAATGCCATCACAAAAATGTCTCTGGAAGGGTTAGAAATTGTTCCTACATTGATCTGAAATAATCAAAACTCAAAACGTTGCAGGTTAAAATTAAAAATAATTTAAAATGATTCTTTGGGATGAGTTAACCCAAGGTAACATGTTAGATCCAGAGTAAAATTTGTCCAGCTTTCCCATCGTTGCATATTGAAGATGAATATATTTTCAACTTATAAAATAGTATTTGATTTTCATTTAATTTGAGTAAAGAAGAACTGATTAGTTAAGTTTCAAAATGCAACAACCAGCCTTCCCCAAGAGCACAGACTCAGTGGTGTGCATACACGGACACTTCTGTCTGCATCGTGCCATATACCAACTTTTTGGTTGAAAGATAATATCCACAAACACTAAATATCTCTTGACATGAGTAAGCTTCAGGTTTGCCTAAAGGATACAAACTTCAGTTGCCCCTGAAGTGGGCAATATGTGAGTGTCTGCTACAAATCTGAACCAAAAAAGAGGCAAGGAATTGAGATGATGTAATTTACAGCTTCTTTTCCAAAGAAGTCGATGCAAGATAATTTGTTCATCTTAATGGCATTTTAGTAGATTCTTTCCATGACACATATTGCAAACCAGCACATGAAACACTGAAGAAGCCTTATTAGGACTGTGGATTTAGCAATGTGACAGACAAATTGCCTTGGTTATAAAACCTGAGATTGCTTCATTTGGTTTTGCAACATATGGAATTCTTCTCGGCAAACCACCACACATGCACCATGCCTTTGTAATTAAAACTAATGATTCCCTTTGTCACCATTTATTCCATCATTTCCTGGTGCAGAAACCTTCATAGCATCCTAGGATAAAGGCCAAATACCATAGTCTGAAATACAGCTGCTCCACGACTTCCTTCCTGGTCTTGCCATCCTTCAGGCTCTTGTAGGACCCTAATAGATAAACAGTCTATATGCTTTCCCTGAATGTAACTTGTGCCTTCCTACCTCTGTAGTTTATGAAATGCTTCCTGGAAAGTTCTTTCTTTCTTCCGTCTTGGCCTGCTGAAATCCTTGCAATTCCTTCAGAATCATCTCAGATGCACCATGCATTCTGGAAGGTTTACCTGGTCTTCCTAATTACAATATGCCTCCCAAACTGGGTTTTTCGGAACACAATTCTGTGATCGTATAAGGAGGCTGCTTCCTGGAGAGTCACAAAACAAAAGCAGCGTCTTAAATGCTCTGAGAAGTTGTATAGTTGTATAGTAACAGATGGAAGCTGAACATCTGTTAATTTCTGTTCAGCTCAGCAGTTCCTAAACTTATTTGACCATGGAATTTTTTCCCCCCCAAATGGCATTCATTAACATCCCAGCGAGCTTTGAGAAATGCTAGACTGAGTTCCCAGTTCTCAGGTCCTTATTTATTCATTCACTTAGTCAAAAAATATTTATTGACAATCTACTAAGTGTAGAGAAGGCTAAAATAATGACTCAGGCTTAGAGCCTTGAGGGAAGCTTAAAGTGTAGTAGGGGAACTAAGACAGTAATGGCCGTCCAAGGTCAGCTGTGTCACATGTGCTGAGACAGGCACTGATGAGATGCCATGGAGTCTCAGGGGATGGAAAGTATTCTTTCACCCCAGGGAATATGTCCGTCTGGGTTCTTCAAGAAGCAGATTCCAAGACAGGACTAATTGTGCAAGGATTGATTAGGGGGTATCAGCTCTGAGAAAACAGGGAGGGAGCAGAGAAAACCTGGGAGAGCCACCAAGCCCACCTGCAGCCCGACCCCTGAGTGAAGGAAAGAGGAATTGAGGGTTGAGAGGAAGAGAGGGCAGCCCAAGGAAGTTTTGGCCCGGCCATCAGGAGTCCTCTACCCAGCGCCAGCCTCAGAGCTGTCCTGAGGCTCCTGTCACACTCAGTCATGGCCGGGAGCAAGCCAGGGGCAACGTGGCCTCCACACGGGGACGGCAGTGAGGTCCCGAGTGAAGCCACGAGTCTGGAGGTCAACCCTGTCATGGCGGGTGCGTGTGGTGTGTTCCCACGGCTGCAGCTGGGAATCGGGGCGGGGTGTGTGTGTGTGTTGGTGGGGGGGCTTTGTTCACAGGCTGGTGCTGGTGCTTGATCTTGCTGTAGATTTAGAACTTGGGGATGGGAGGGGAGAGTGTTCCGGGTAAGATGAGCAGTAAATAACACAGAAGCAGGAAAGTATGGAATTGCCCACGGAAAACAGAGCATTTCATTTATGATTAGAATTTAAGGTATGGGACAGTTATCAGCGTGGATTCTGGGGTCAGGCAGCCTCGCTAGACTCTCAGCTGCTCCCTGAAGTTGGATAAGTCCCTTAACATCTCCTTCTTCCAAACGTGGGAATAGTGATGGGGTGCTTGTGTCATTCCAACAACAACCAATTCTCTGATCCTCTGAAATCAACTAGGTACCCTGCAATTCAATTCGATTCTGCCAGTGATGACCCCGAGTGAGCACAGACCCCAAAGGTGAGGGCTCCGTACCACTTAAGCGACTGCCCACGTTAGGAAGGCAGCTGCCAGTGAGGTCCCCAGGCAACTTGTATGTCTGCCCAGCTGGCTGTAAATTCAGGGCTTTCCACACTCCGCACTCAGCTTTGATAAGTCACTAGAATAACTCACAGAACTCAGAATGGAGCTTTACTTACAATGACCACTTTTTTTTTTTTTTTTTTAACAAAGGATGCAACTTAGGGACAGTCAAATGGGAGAGATGCATTGGGCAAGGTTTGGGGGTAGGGTGGGGTACAGGGCTGCCATCCTTTCTGCAGGCACAGCTACTCTCCCAACATGATCAATACGTTTACCAACCTAGAAGCTCCTCAAACCTCATCGTTCACTGTCATTGAAGCTTCGTTACGTAGGCAGGATTGATTACATCGTTGAACGTTGGTGACTGAACTCAACTTCCAGACCAACACCCCCACTGGAGGTCAGGGCATGGGGTGGACGTCCTAGCCCTCTAATAGTGTGCATGGTGGTTCTGGCGTGGCCAGCCTTGCCCTTGAAACTACCTAAGGGCCCACCTTAAATCACCTTGTTAGTATAAACACAGGTGTGGATGAAAGGGGATTGTTATGAATAGCAAAAGACACTCCGATCACTCAGGAGTAATGTAATGTTTATGTAAAATACACATAACATGAACTGTTCCATTTTAACCATTTTTAACCGTACGGTTCAGTGGTGTCAAATACATGCACATTGCTGTGCAGTCATCCCCACCCATCCATCCCCGTAACTCTCTTCAGCTTATAAAACTGAAACTCTACACCCGTGGAACAACTCCCCTTTCTCCTCTTTCCCAGACCCTGTCAACCACCATTATATTTTCTGTCCTTATGATTTTGATTAAGTAATTCCTATCAGTGGGATCATACAGCATTTGTCTTTTTTGTGACTTAGCATAATGTCCTCAGGTTCATCTCTGACATGGCATATTACAAAAGTTATTTACTTTTTAAGGCTAAGTAATATTTCATATGTATCGACCATATTTTGCTTATCCATCATGTGTCGGTGGACACTTGGGTTGCTTCCATGTTTTTAGCTGTTGTGAATAATAGTGCTATGAATGTGGGTGTGCAGATAACTCTTTGAGACTTTGCTTTCAGTTCTTTTGGGTATATGCCCAGAAATGGAATTGCTGGAACTAATGGTAATTCTATGTATAATTTTTTGAGGAACCAATATACTGTTTTTCATAGCGGCTATACCATTTTACATTTCCACAAAGAGTGCACAAGGGTTGCAGTTTTTCCACATCCTTGCCAGACTTGGTATTCTTAAAAAAAATAGTAGCCATCCTATTGGGTGGGAGGCGATACCTCGTTATAGTTTCTTTTTTTTTTTTTTTGGTACGCGGACCTCTCACTGCTGTGGCCTCTCCCGTTAGGGAGCACAGGCTCGGGACGCGCAGGGTCAGCGGCCATGGCTCACGGGCCCAGTCGCTCCGCGGCACGTGGGATCTTCCTGGACCAGGGCACGAACCCACGTCCCCTGCATCGGCAGGCGGACTCTCAACCACTGCGCCACCAGGGAAACCCTCGATATAGTTTTGATTTGCATTTCCCTAATGATTAGTGATGTTGAGCATCTTTTCGTGTGCTAATTGGCCATTCACATATCTTCTTTGGAGAAATGTCTATTCGAGTTCTTCGCTAATTTTTGAATTGGGTTGTTTGTTGTTGTTGAGTTTTAGTAGTTGTCTATATATTCTGGATATTAATCCCTTATCAGGCATATATTTGCAAATATTTTTTTACCATTATGTGGTTTGCCTTTTTACTCTGTTGATTGTGTCTTTTGATGCATGAAATTTAACATTTTCACAAAGTCCAGTTAGTCTATTTTTCTGTTGTTACCTGTGCTTTTGGTATCATATGGAAGAAATTGTTGCCAAGTCCAATGTCATGAAGTTTTGTCCTGTGTTTGCCTCTGAAATTTTTATTTTTATTTTTTTTTTTAACATCTTTATTGGGGTATAATTGCTTTACAATGGTGTGTTAGTTTCCGCTTTATAACAAAGTGAATCAGTTATACATATACATATGTTCCCATATCTCTTCCCTCTTGCGTCTCCCTCCCTCCCACCCTCCCTATCCCACCCCTCCAGGCGGTCACATAGCACCGAGCGGATATCCCTGTGCTATGCGGCTGCTTCCCACTAGCTATTTACCTTACGTTTGTTAGTGTGTACATGTCCATGACTCTCCCTCGCAATGTCACAGCTCACCCTTCCCCCTCCCCATATCCTCAAGTCCGTTCTCCAGTAGGTCTGTGTCTTTATTCCTGTCTTACCCTTAGGTTCTTCATGACATTTTTTTTTCTTCTTAAATTCCATATATATGTGTTAGCATACGGTATTTGTCATTTTCTTTCTGACTTACTTCACTCTGTATGACAGACTCTAGGTCTATCCACCTCATTACAAATAGCTCAGTTTCGTTTCTTTTTATGGCTGAGTAATATTCCATTGAATATATGTGCCACATCTTCTTTATCCATTCATCCGATGATGGGCATTTAGGTTGTTTCCATCTCCGGGCTATTGTAAATAGAGCTGCAATGAACATTTTGGTACATGACTCTTTTTGAATTTTGGTTTTCTCAGGGTATATGCCCAGTAGTGGGATTGCTGGGTCATATGATAGTTCTATTTGTAGTTTTTTAAGGAACCTCCATACTGTTCTCCATAGTGGCTGAACCAATTCACATTCCCACCAGCAGTGCAAGAGTGTTCCCTTTTCTCCACACCCTCTCCAGCATTTATTGTTTGTAGGTTTTTTGATGATGGCCATTCTGACTGGTGTGAGATGATATCTCATTGTAGTTTTGATTTGCATTTCTCTAATGATTAATGATGTTGGGCATTCTTTCATGTGTTTGTTGGCAGTCTGTATATCTTCTTTGGAGAAATGTCTATTTAGGTCTTCTGCCCATTTTTGGATTGGCTTGTTTGTTTTTTTGTTATTGAGCTGCATGAGCTGCTTGTAAATGTTGGAGATTAATCCTTTGTCAATTGCTTCATTTGCAAATATTTTCTCCCATTCTAAGGGCTGTCTTTTGGTCTTGTTTATGGTTTCCTTTGCTGTGCAAAAGCTTTGAAGTTTCATTAGGTCCCATTTGTTTGTTTTTGTTTTTCTTTCCATTTCTCTAGGAGGTGGGTCAAAAAGGATCTTGCTGTGATTTATGTCATAGAGTGTTCTGCCTATGTTTTCCTCTAAGAGTTTGATAGTTTCTGGTCTTACATTTAGGTCTTTAATCCATTTTGAGCTTATTTTTGTGTATGGTGTTAGGGAGTGATCTAATCTCATACTTTTACATGTACCTGTCCATTTTTCCCAGCACCACTTATTGAAGAGGCTGTCCTTTCTCCACTGTGCATTCCTGCCACCTTTATCAAAGATAAGGTGTCCATATGTGCGTGGGTTTATCTCTGGGCTTTCTATCCTGTTCCATTGATCTTTCTGTTTTTGTGCCAGTACCATACTGTCTTGATTACTGTAGCTTTGTAGTATAGACTGAAGTCAGGGAGCCTGATTCCTCCAGCTCCGTTTTTCGTTCTCAAGATTGCTTTGGCTATTCGGGGTCTTTTGTGTTTCCATACAAATTGCGAAATTTTTTGTTCTACTTCTGTGAAAAATGCCAGTGGTAGTTTGATAGGGATTGCATTGAATCTATAGATTGCTTTGGGTAGTAGAGTCATTTTCACAATGTTGATTCTTCCAATCCAAGAACACGGTATATTTCTCCCTCTGTTTGTATCATCTTTAATTTCTTTCATCAGTGTCTTATAATTTTCTGCATACAGGTCTTTTGTCTCCTTAGGTAGGTTTATTCCTAGATATTTTATTCTTTTTGTTGCAATGGTAAATGGGAGTGTTTTCTGGATTTCACTTTCAGATTTTTCATCCTTAGTGTATAGGAATGCCAGAGATTTCTGTGCATTAACTTTGTATCCTGCTACTTCACCAAATTCATTGATTAGCTCTAGTAGTTTTCTGGTAGCATCTTTAGGATTCTCTATGTATAGTATCATGTCATCTGCAAACAGTGACAGCTTTACTTCTTCTTTTCCGATTTGGATTCCTTTTATTTCCTTTTCTTCTCTGATTGCTGTGGCTAAAACTTCCAAAACTATGTTGAATAAGAGTGGTGAGAGTGGGCAACCTTGTCTTGTTCCTGATCTTAGTGGAAATGCTTTCAGTTTTTCACCATTGAGGATGATGTTGGCTGTGGGCTTGTCATATATGGCCTTTATTATGTTGAGGAAAGTTCCCTCTATGCCTACTTTCTGCAAGGTTTTTATCATAAATGGGTGTTGAATTTTGTCAAAAGCTTTCTCTGCATCTATTGAGATGACCATATGGTTTTTCTCGTTCAATTTATTAATATGGTTTATCACATTGATAGATTTGCATATATTGAAGAATCCTTGCATTCCTGGAATAAACCCCACTTGATCATGGTGTATGATCCTTTTAATGTGCTGTTGGATTCTGTTTGCTAGTATTTTGTTGAGGATTTTTGCATCTATGTTCATCAGTGATATTGGCCTGCAGTTTTCTTTCTTTGTGACATCCTTGTCTGGTTTTGGTATCAAGGTGATGGTGGCCTCGTAGAAGGAATTTGGGAGTGTTCCTTCCTCTGCTCTATTTGGGAAGAGTTTGAGAAGGATAGGTGTTAGCTCTTCTCTAAATGTTTGATAGAATTCGCCTGTGAAGCCATCTGGTCCTGGGCTTTTGTTTGTTGGAAGATTTTTAATCACAGTTTCAATTTCAGTGCTTGTGATTGGTCTGTTCATATTTTCTGTTTCTTCCTGATTCAGTCTTGGCAGGTTGTGCATTTCTAAGAATTTGTCCATTTCTTCCAGACTGTCCATTTTATTGGCATAGAGTTGCTTGTAGTAATCTCTCATGATCTTTTTTATTTCTGCAGTGTCAGTTGTTACTTCTCCTTTTTCATTTCTAATTCTATTCTTCTCCCTTTTTTTCTTGATGAGTCTGGCTAGTGGTTTATCTATTTTGTTTATCTTCTCAAAGAACCAGGCTTTTAGTTTTATTGATCTTTGCTATTGTTTCCTTCATTTCTTTTTCATTTATTTCTGATCTGATTTTTATGATTTCTTTCCTTCTGCTAGCTTTGGGGTTCTTTGGTTCTTCTTTCTCTAATTGCTTGAGGTGCAAGGTTAGGTTGTTTATTCGAGATGTTTCCTGCTTCTTAAGGTGGGCTTGTATTTTTTATAAACTTCCCTTAACACTGCTTTTGCTGCATCCAATAGGTTTTGGGTCGTTGTGTCTCCATTGTCATTTGTTTCTAGGTATTTTTTTATTTCCTCTTTGATTTCTTCAGTGATCACTTCATTATTAAGTAGTGTATTGTTTAGCCTCCATGTGTTTGTATTTTTTACAGATCTTTTCCTGTAATTGATATCTAGTCTCATGGCGTTGTGGTTGGAAAAGATACTTGATACAATTTCAATTTTCTTAAATTTACCAAGGCTTGATTTGTGACCCAAGATATGATCTATCCTGGAGAATGTTCCATGAGCACTTGAGAAAAATGTGTATTCTGTTATTTTTGGATGGAGTGTCCTATAAATATCAATTAGTCCATCTTGTTTAATGTATCATATAAAGCTTGTGTTTCCTTATTTATTTTCATTTTGGATGATCTGTCTATGGGTGAAAGTGGGGTGTTAAAGTCCCCTACTATGAATGTGTTACTGTCGATTTCCCCTTTTATGGCTGTTAGTATTTGCCTTATGTATTGAGGTGCTCCTATGTTGGGTGCATAAATATTTACAGTTGTTATATCTTCTTCTTGGATCGATCCCTTGATCATTATGTAGTGTCCTTCTTTGTCTCTTTTAATAGTCCTTATTTTAAAGTCTATTTTGTCTGATATGAGAATTGCTACTCCAGCTTTCTTTTGGTTTCCATTTGCATGGAATATCTTTTCCATCCCCTTACTTTCAGTCTGTATGTGTCTCTAGGTCTGAAGTGGGTCTCTTGTAGACAGCATATATAAGGGTCTTGTTTTTGTATCCATTCAGCCAATCTGTGTCTTTTGGTGGGAGCATTTAGTCCATTTACATTTAAGGTAATTATCGATATGTATGTTCCTATTCCCATTTTCTAAATTGTTTTGGGTTCGTTATTATAGGTCTTTTCCTTCTCTTGTGTTTCTTGTCTAGAGAAGTTCCTTTAGCACTTGTTGTAAAGCTGGTTTGGTGGTGCTGAACTCTCTCAGCTTTTGGTTGTCTGTAAAGGTTTTAATTTCTCCACCAAATCTGAATGAGATCCTTGCTGGGTAGAGTAGTCTTGGTTGCAGGTTTGTCTCCTTCATCACTTTCAGTATGTCCTGCCACTCCCTTCTGGCTTGTAGGGTTTCTGCTGAGAGATCAGCTGTTAACCTTATGGGGATTCCCTTGTGTGTTATTTGTTGTTTTTCCCTTGCTGCTTTTAATATGCTTTCTTTTATTTAATTTTTGACAGTTTGATTAATATGTGTCTTGGCGTATTTCTCCTTGGATTTATCCTGTATGGGACTCTCTGTGCTTCCTGGACTTGATTAACTATTTCCTTTCCCATATTAGGGAAGTTTTCAACTATAATCTCTTCAAATATTTTCTCAGTCCGTTTCTTTTTCTCTTCTTCTTCTGGAACCCCTATAATTCGAATGTTGGTGTGTTTAATGTTGTCCCAGAGGTCTCTGAGACTGTCCTCAGTTCTTTTCATTGTTTTTTCTTTATTCTGCTCTGTGGTAGTTATTTCCACTATTTTATCTTCCAGGTCACTTATCCGTTCTTCTGCCTCAGTTATTCTACTATTGATCCCATCTAGAGTACTTCTAATTTCATTTATTGTGTTGTTCATCATTGCTTGTTTCATCTTTAGTTCTTCTAGGTCCTTGTTAAATGTTTCTTGCATTTTGTCTATTCATTAAATGTTTCTTGCATTTTGTCCATTCTATTTCCAAGATTTTGGATCATCTTTACAATCATTATTCTGAATTCTTTTTCAGGTAGACTGCCTATTTCCTCTTCATTTGTTAGGTCTGGTGGGTTTTTATCTTGTTCCTTCATCTGCCGTGTGTTTTTCTGTCTTCTCATTTTGCTTATCTTACTGTGTTTGGGGTCTCCTTTTTGCAGGCTGCAGGTTCGTAGTTCCCGCTGTTTTTGATGTCTGTCTCCAGTGGCTAAGGTTGGTTCAGTGGGTTGTGTAGGCTTCCTGGTGGAGGGGACTAGTGCCTGTGTTCTGGTGGATGAGGCTGGATCTTGTCTCTCTAGTGGGCAGGTTCACATCTGGTGGTGTGTTTTGGGGTGTCTGTGGCGTTATTATGATTTTAGGCAGCCTCTCTGCTAATGGGTGGGGTTGTGTTCCTGTCTTGCTAGTTGTTTGGCGTGGGGTGTCCAGCACTGTAGCTTGCTGGTCGTTGAGTGAACCTGGGTGCTGGTGTTGAGATGGAGATCTCTGGGAGATTTTTGCCATTTGATATTATGTGTAGCTGGGAGGTCTCTTGTTGACCAGTGTCCTGAAGTTGGCTCTCCTACCTCAGAGGCAGAGCCCTGACTGCTGGCTGGAGCACTAAGAGCCTTTCATCCACACAGCTCAGAATAAAAGGGAGAAAAAGTAGAGAGAATTAGTAGAAGTATGAGGAAAGGAAGAAGGAAAGGAGGGAAGGAAGGAAGGAAGGAAGGAAGAAAGAAAGAAAGAAAGAAAGAAAGAAAGAAAGAAAGAAAGAAGGCAAGAAGGCAAGAAGGAAAGAAAGGCAGGGAGAGAGGGAGGAAGGAAGGAAGGAGGGAAAGAAGAAAAAAAGACAGAAAGAAAGAAGATACAGTAAAATAAAATAAAGTATAATAAAGTTATTGAATTAAAAAATATTTAGAAAAAAAAAGGGACAGATAGAATCTTAGGACAAATGTTGGAAGCAAAGCTATACAGACAAAATCTTACACAGAAGCATACACACACCCCCTCACTAAAAGAGGTAAAGGGGGAAAAATCATAAATGTTGCTCTCAGAGACCACCTCCTCAATTTGGGATGATTCGTTGTCTAAAGGAGGGAAGGAAGGAAGGAAAGAAAGAAAGAAAGAAAGAAAGAAAGAAAGAAAGAAAGAAAGAAAGAAAGAAAAGTATAATAAAGTTATTAAAATTAATTATTAAGAAAAAATTTTTAAAAAAAACCATGGACGGATAGAACCCTAGGACAAATGGTGGAAGCAAAACTATACAGACAAGATCTCACACAGAAGCATACACATACACATTCACAAAAAGAGGAGAAGGGGAAAAAGTCATAGATCTTGCTCTCGAAGCCCACCTCCTCAATTTGGGATGACTCGTTGTCTATTCATGTATTCCACAGATGCAGGTACATCAAGTTGATTGTGGAGATTTAATCCGCTGCTTCTGAGGCAGCTGGGAGAGATTTCCCTTTCTCTTCCTTGTTCGCACAGCTCACAGGGGCTCAGCTTTGGATTTGGCCCCGCCTCTGCGTATAGGTCGCTGGAGGGCGTCTGTTTTTTGCTCAGACAGGATGGGGTTAAAGGAGCCGCTGATTTGGTGGCTCTGGCTCACTCAGGGCGGGGCGGGAGGGGCACGGAGTGCGGGGCGGGCCTGCGGCGGCAGAGGCCAGCGTGACGTTGCACCAGCCTGGGGCCCGCCGTGCGTTCTCCCGGGGGAGTTGTCCCTGGATCCCGGGACCCTGGCAGTGGCGGGCTGCACAGGCTCCGCGGAAGAGGGGTGTGGAGAGTGACCTGTGCTCGCACACAGGCCCCTTGGTGGCGGCAGCAGCAGCCTTAGCGTCTCCCGCCCGTCCCTGGGGTCCGTGCTTTTAGCCGCGGCTCGCGCCCGTCTCTGGGGTCCGCGCTGTTAGCTGCGGCTCGCGCCCGTCTCTGGGGTTCGCGCTGTTAGCCGCGGCTCGCGCCCGTCTATGGAGCTCCTTTAAGCAGCGCTCTTAATCCCCTCTCCTCGCGCACCAGGAAACAAAGAGGGAAGAAAAAGTCTCTTGCCTCTTCGGCAGCTGCAGACTTTTCCCCAGACTCCCTCCCGGCCAGCCGTGGCGCACTAACCCCTGCAGGCTGTGTTCACGCCGCCAACCCCAGTCCTCTCCCTGCGCTCCGACCGAAGCCGAGCCTCAGCTCCCAGCCCCGCCCGCCCCGGCGGGTGAGCAGACAAGCCTCTCGGGCTGGCGAGTGCCGGTCGACACCGATCCTCTGTGCGGGAATCTCCCCGCTTTGCCCTCTGCACCCCTGTGGCTGCGCTCTCCTCCGCGGCTGCGAAGCTCCCCCCTCCGCCTCCTGCAGTCTCCGCCCGCGAAGGGGCTTCCTAGTGTGTGGAAACTTTTCCTCCTTCACAGCTCCTTCCCACTGGTGCAGGTGCCGTCCCTATTCTTTTGTCTCTGTTTTTTCTTTTTTCTTTTGCCCTACCCAGGTACGTGGGGAGTTTCTTGCGTTTTGGGAGGTCTGAGGTCTTCTGCCAGCCTTCAGTAGGTGTTCTGTAGGAGTTGTTCCACGTGTAGATGTATTTCTGGTGTATCTGTGGGGAGGAAGGTGATCTCCGCGTCTTACTCTTCCGCCATCTTCAAGGTCCCCCTCTCCTCTGAAATTTTTATTGTTTTAGGTCTTACAGTTAGGTCCTTGATTCATTTGTAGTTGATTTTGTATATGGTGTTATGTATGGGTCCAATTTCATTCTTTTGCATGTGTTTATCCAGGTTTTCTAGCATCATTTGTTGAAAAGACAACATTGAATGGTCTTGGCACCCTTGTCAAAAATCATTTCACTGTATATGTGGGAATTTATTTCTAGGCTTTCTATTTTATTCCATTAGTTTATACATCTGTCTGCCTGTACCACACCCTTTTGATTACTCTAGCTTTGTAGTAAGTTTTGAAATCAGAAGGTGTGAGTCCTCCAGTTTTGTTCTTCTTTTTTGAGACTATTCTGGCTATTTGGGGTCCCTGGAGATTCCATGTGAATTTTAGATTGGGTTTTTCTATTTTTGTAAAAAAAAAAAATTGCCGTTGGGATTTTGATAGGAATTTCTTTGAATCTGTAGATTTCTTTGGATAATATGGAAATCCATGAACATGAAATGTGTTTCCACTTATTTATATCTTCTGCAGTTTCTTTCAGCAATGTTTTGTAGTTTTCATTATACACGTCTCTCACCTCCTTGGTTAAGTTAAATCCTAAGTATCTTATTCTTTTTGATACTATTGTAAATGGAATTGTTTTGCAATTTCCTTTTTAGATTGTTTATTGTTCGTGTGTAAAAATGCAACTGATTTTCGTATGTTGACTTTGTATGGTGCTACTTTGCTGAATTCATTTATTATCTCTAATGGTTTTTTTTGTGGAATTAGAGTTTTCTATATATAAGATTGTATCATTTGCAAACAGATCATTTTACTTCTTCCTTTCCAAATTAGTTGTTTTTTATTTCTTTTTCTCGCCTAATTGATCTGCTGTAACTTCCAGTATTATGTTGAATAGAAGTTGTGAAAATGGGCATCATCACCTTGTTCCTGATCTTAGAGGAAAAGCTTTCAGTTTTTCACTGTTGAGTATTTTATTTACTGTGAGCTTTTCATAAACTGCTTTTATTATGTTGAGATAGTTTCCTTCTATTCATAGCTGTTTTTTTTATCATGAAAGGGTGTTTTATTTTGCCACATGCTTTTTCTACATCAATGGAGATGATTATGTGGTTTCTTCCTTCACGTTGGTGATGTGCCATATTGCGCTGATCAATTTTCATATGTTGAACCGTCTTTGCATTCCAGATGCAATAAATCCTATTTGGTCATGGTGTATAATCCTTTTAATATGCTACTAAATTCTGTTTGCTAGTATTTTATTGAGGGTTTTTGCATTAATGTTCATAGGGATATTGGTTTGTAGTTTTCTTGTAGTATCTTCGTCTGTCTTTGGTATCAGGGTTAAACTGGCCTCATAGAATGAGTTAGAAAGTGTTCCCTCTTCTACAATTTTTTTGGAAAAGTTTTAGGAGAATTGGTATGAAATTATTATTTAAAAGGTATTATAGAATTCACTACATGAAGCCATCAGGTTGAGAGCTTTTCTTTTTTGGGAGATTTTTTTTACTACTGACTCAATCTCCTTACTAGTTACGGGTCTGTTCAGTTTTTCTCTTTATTCATGATTTACTCTTGGTAGGATTTGTGT
This sequence comes from Pseudorca crassidens, assembly GCF_039906515.1. Classification (NCBI taxonomy): domain Eukaryota; kingdom Metazoa; phylum Chordata; class Mammalia; order Artiodactyla; family Delphinidae; genus Pseudorca; species Pseudorca crassidens. The sequence goes on from NC_090296.1 coordinate 195,539,774, forward strand.
TTCTAGGAAATTTTCCAGTTCATCTAAATTATCCAATTTGTTGGGGGTACAGTTGCTCATACTACTCTTATAATCATTTTTATTTCTGTAGAATTGGTAATAATGTCCACACTTTAAATTCTGGTTGTAGTAATTATTTTCTTAGTTCATCTAATGGTTTATCAATTTTGTTGATCTTTTCAAAGAACCAACTTAAAAATTTGTTTTTCATTGAAATATAGTTGATTTCCAATGTTGTTTTAGCTTCAGGTGTACAGCAAAGTGATTCTATATATGTGTGTGTGTGTGTGTGTGTGTGTATTCTTTTCCATTATAGGTTAGTACAAGATATTGAGTATAGTTCCCTGTGCTATACCATAGGTCCTTGTTGGTTGTCTATTTTATATATAGTAGTGTGTATATTTAAATCCCAAACTCCTAACTTATCCCTCTCCACCTTTTCTCTTTGGTAACCATAAGTTTGTTTTCTATGTCTGTGAGTCTTTTTCTGTTTTGTAAATAAGTTCATTTGTACTATTTTTTAAGATTCCACATATAAGTGATGTCATGTGATATTTGTCTTTCTCTGTTAGTTCATTTAGTATGATAATCTGTTGCTGCAAATGACATTGTTTCATTCTTTTTTATGGCTGAGTAATATTCCATTGTGTATATGTACCACATCTTCTTTATCCATTCATCTGACGATGGACATTTAGGTTGCTTCCATGTCTTGGCGATCGTAAATAGTGCTGCTGTGCACATTGTGATGCACGTATCTTTTCGTATTATAGTTTTCTCCAGATATATGCCCAGGAGTGGGATTGCTGGATCGTATGGTAACTCTATTTTTACAAAGAACTAACTTTTAATTTCATTGATTTTTCTCTATTGTTCTCCTATTCTTTATGTCATTTATCTCTTCTCTAATCTTTGTTGTTTCCTTGTTACTCTTAGCTTTGGGTTTAGGTCTTATTTTTCTAGTTTCTTAAGTTATAAAGTTAGTTTGTTCGTTTGACATCTTTCTTGTTTTTAATATGTTTATAGCTATCAGTTTCCCTCTTAGCACCATTTTTCGCTGCATCCTGTGAGTTTTGGTATATTGTGGGTTTATAAAAATAATTTAAACAAAATTAAAACTTACAGAAAAGTTGCAGTGCTTCCATATATTCTTTTAACATATTTTCACCAATTATTAGCATTTTGGCACGTTTTTCTTTTTGGGGGTGTTATTGAAGTATAATTGACTTACAATATTATATTAGTTTCAGGTGTACAATGTAGTGATTCAGTATTTTTGTACATTACAAAATGAGCACTGTGATAAGCCTAGTTTTCATCTGTCAGCATACGACGTTATTTCAGTTGTAATTTCTTCTTTTTCATTTCTGATTTTATTGATTTGGGCCCTCTGTTTTTTTCTTGATGAGTCTGGCTAAAGGTTTATCAATTTTCTTTATTTTTCAGAGAACCAGCTCTTAGTCTCATTGATCTTTTCTATTGTTTCTTTTTAAATTTATTTATTTATTTTTGCTGTGTTGGGTCTTCGTTTCTGTGCGAGGGCTTTCTCCAGTTGTGGCAAGCGGGGGGCCACTCTTCATCACGGTGCGCGGGCCTCTCACTATCGTGGCCTCTCTTGTTGCAGAGCACAGGCTCCAGACACGCAGGCTCAGTAGCTGTGGCCTACGGGCCCAGTTGCTCTGTGGCATGTGGGATCCTCCCAGACCAGGGCTTGAACCCATGTCCCCTGCATTAGCAAGCAGATTCTCAACCACTGTGCCACCAGGGAAGCCCTCTGTTGTGTTTTTTAAGTCTCTATTTCATTTATTTCTGCTCTGATCTTTATGATTTCTTTCCTCTTACTAACTTTGGGTTTTGTTTGTTCTTCTTTTTCTAGTTCCTTTTAGATATAATGTTAGATTGTTTATTTGAGATTTTTCTTGTTCCCTGAGGTAAGCTTTTATTGCTAAAAAATTCCCTCTCAGAACTGCTTTTGCTGCATCACATAGATTTTGAATTGTTTCTAGTGGCCCATTGGTTGTTTAGTAGCATATTGTTTAGCCTCAGTGTGTGTGTGTGTGTTTTGATTGTTGTTGTTTGTAGTTGATTTCTAGTCTTACACTTTTCTGATCTGAAAAGATGCTTGATATGATTTAAGTCTTCTTAAATTGATTGAGAGTTGTTTTGTGGGCTAGCATGAGATCTATCCTGGAGAATGTTCCATATGTACTTGAAAAGTGTATTCTGCTGCCTTTGGATGGAATGTTATCTATATACCTATTAGGTTCGTCTGATTTAATGTGTCATTTGAGGCCAGTGTTCCCTTATCGATTTTCTGTCTGGGCAATCTGTCCATTGATTTAAGTGGGCTATTAAAGTTATTATTATTATTTTTAAAGTTATTATTATTGTGTTACTGTCAGTTTCTCCCTTTATATTTGTTAATATTTGCTTTATGTATTTAGGTGTTCCTACGTTGGCTGCATGTATATTTAAAATTGTTATATCTTCTTGTTGGATTGATCCCCTGTTCATTATGTAATGTCCTTCTTTGTCTCTTGTTACAGCCTATGTTTTAAAGTCTATTTTGTCTGATAAAAGTATTGCTACCCCAGCTTTCTTTTCATTTCCTTATGTATGGAATATGTATTTCCATCGTCTCATGTTCGGTCTGTGTGTTTCTTCACATTTAATATGAGTTTCCTGAGTGCAGCGTATTATTTGGGTCTTGTGTTTTTGTTTTTTGTCCATTCAGCCACTCCATGTGTTTTGATTGGAGCATTTAGCTCACTTACATTTAAAGTAATTATTGATGGGCAGGTACTTATTGCCAGTTTGTGAACTGTTTCCAGGTTGTTTTTGTAGTCCTTTTTTGTTTCTGTGTTTTAATTTTGTTCTCTTTCCTTGTGATTTGATGACTATCATCAGTGTTATGTTTGGATTCCTTTCTCAATTTTATTTTTGTGTATTTTTTATAGATCATTTGTTTAAAGTTCATATTTACATATATAGTATAGTTATGCAATATATTACATATAGCATATATGATTATTATATATATTGATTTTATATATATATATATAAAATAAGTTGCTGATCTCTTAAGCTTGAATGCATTCCAACAAGTCTGCATTTTTTACTCTCCTCTCACCATGTTCAAAGTTTTTAACATCATACTTTACAACTTTTTGTTTTGTGGACCCTTAACTACTTATTGTGAATACAGGTGATTTTACTAGTTTTGTCTTTAAACCTTCTGCTCTCTTTATAAGTGGTCGATTTACTACCTTTACTTTACGTTTGCCTTTTCCCATGAGGTTTTTGTTTTTATAATTTTCACATTCTAGTTGTGGTCTTTCTTTTTTGCTTAGAGAAGTCCTTTTAATGTTTCTAGTAAAGCCAGTTTTAGTGGTGCTGAACTCTTCTAGCTTTTGCTTGTCTGTAAAACTCTTGATCTCTCCTTCAAACCAGAATGATAGCCTTGCCAGGTAATGTATTCTTGGTTGTAGGTTTTCTCCTTACATCACTTGAACTTATTGTGCCACTCCTTTCTGTCCTGAGAAGTCAGCTTATAGTCTATGGGAGTTCCTTTGTATATAACTATTTGCTTCTCTCTTGCTGCTTTTAAGATTTTCTCTTTTTCTTTAATTTTGCCATTTTAATTATAATATGTCTTGGTGTGGACTTCTTTGGTGTATCTTGTCGGGCATTCTCTTTGCTTCCTGAACCTGTTTGTTTCCTTTCCCAGGTTAGGGAATTTTTCAGCTATTGTTTCTTTAAATATGTTCTCTGCCTCTTTCTCTGTCTCTTCTCCTTCTGAGACCCCTATAATGTCAATGTTAGTATGCTGGATTTTGTCACAGAAGGCTCTTAAATTATTCTCATTTAAAAAAATTTTATTGGAGTATAGTTGATTTACAATGTCGTGTTAGTTTCAGGTGTACAGCAAAGTGATTCAGTGTTACATATACATATATTCATTCTTTTTCATATTCTTTACCCATATAGGTTATTACAGAATATTGAGTAGAGTTCCCTGTGCTATACAGTAGATCCTTGTTGGTTATCTATTTTATATATATTAGTGTGTGTATGTTAATCACAAGCTCCTAATTTACCCCTCCCACCCAGGTTTCCCCTCTGGTTTGTTTGGCTTTGTTTTTGAAATCTGTGAGTCTGTTTCTGTTTTGTAAATAAGTTCATTTGTATAATTTTTAAAAATTAGATTCCATATATGAGTGATATCATATGATATTTGTTTTTGTCTGACTTCACTTAGTATGATAATCTCTAGGTCCATCCATGTTGCTGCAAATGGCATTATTTCATTCATTTTAATGGCTGAGTAACATTCCATTGTATATATGTACCACATCTTCATTATCCATTCATCTGTTGTTAGATATTTAGGTTGCTTCCATGTCTTGGCTGTTGTAAATGGTGCTGCAATGAACATTGGGGTATGTGTATCTTTTTGAAGTATGGTTTTCTCCAGATATATGCCCAGGAGTGGGATTGCTGGATCATATGGTAGTCCTATTTTTAGTTTATTAAGGAACCACCATACTGTTCTCCATAGTGGTTGTACCAGTTTACATTACCACCAACAGTGTAGGAGGGTTCCTTTCTCCACACCCTCTCCAGCATTTATTTTTTGTAGAGTTTTTTTTTTTTTTTTTTTTTTTGCGCTATGTGGGCCTCTCACTGTCGTGGCCTCTCCCATTGCGGAGCACAGGCTCCAGATGCGCAGGCTCAATGGCCATGGCTCACGGGCCCAGCCGCTCCACGGCCTGTGGGAATTTCCTGAACCAGGGCACGAACCCGTGTCCCCTGCATCGGCAGGCAGACTCTCAACCACTGCGCCACCAGGGAAGCCCTGTAGATTTTTTGATGATGGCCATTCTGACTGGTGTGAGGTGATACCTCGCTGTAGTTTTGATTTGCATTTCTCTAATGATTAGTGATGTTGAGCATCCTTTCATGTGTTTGTTGGCAGTCTGTATATCTTCTTTGGAGGAATGTCTATTTAGGTCTTCTGCCCATTTTTGGATTGGGTTGTTTGTTTTTTTGTTATTGAGCTGCATGACCTCTTGTAAATTTTGGAGATTAATCCTTTGTCAGTTGCTTCATTTGCAAATATTTTCTCCCATTCTGAGCATTGTCTTTTTGTCTTGCTTATGGTTTCCTTTGCTGTGCAAAAGTAAGTTTAAGTAAGTTCCATTTATTTGTTTATATTTTTATTTCTGTTACTCTAGGAGGTGGGTCAAAAAAGATCTTGCTGTGGTTTATGTCAAAGAGTGTTTTTCCTATGTTTTCTTCTAAGAGTTTTATAATGTCTGGCCTTACATTTAGGTCTTTAATCCATTTTGAGTTTATTTTTGTGTCTGGTATTAGGGAGTGTTCTAATTTCATTCTGTTACGTGTAGCTGTCCAGTTTTCCCAGCACCACTTACTGAAGAGGCTGTCTTTTCTCCATTGTATCCTACTTTGTCATAGAAACTATCCTCATTTTTTTAAATTCTTTTTTTCTTTTTTCTGTTCAGCTTGGGTGATTTCCACTACTGTCTCCAGTTCACTGGTCCATTCCCCTGTGTCATCTAATTTACTGTTGATTCCTTCTATTGTACTTTTTAATTTCCATTATTGTGTTCTTCAGCTCTGTTTGGTTCTTCTTTATACTTTCTAACTTTTTTAAACTTCTCACTGTGTTCATTCTTCTGGGTTCATTGAGCATCTTTATGATCGTTACCTTGAACTCATTGTCAGGTAGATTGCTTACCTCCACTTCACTTAGTTCTTTTTCTCATTTTTGTCTTGTTCCTTCATTTGGAACATACTCCTCTGCTTCCTCATTTTGTCTAATTCTGTGTTTATTTCTGTGTATGTGTAATCCAGTTATGTTTCCTAATCTGGAAGAAATTGCCTTATGTAGAAGACGTTCTGTGGGGCCCAGCAGCCCACTCCCCTCTGGTCACCTCACGTAGGCTGTGTAGACTGTTATGTTTGGGTTGGTTTGACTACTGTGGGCACACTGGTCGGTGGGCCTGATCCCTGGCCCAGTTGGCTGCATGGCCCTAGCTCATGTGGAGGCTCCTGGCCTGCTCTTAGGTGGCGTGGGGTCCTGGCACAGCTGGTTGCATGGCATGGCGGGGGCAGAGCTGGTGCTGGCCTGCTGGTTGGTGGAGCCTAATCCCTGGGTGGCTGTCTGCCAGTCCTGAGGGGTCCTGGGACTGATGCCAGCCCACGGGTGGGTGTCCTGGGGCTGATGTCAGTCTGCTGGTGGGTGGGTAAGCCCCTGCTGCTAATAGGCTGGAGGGAGGATTCCAAAATGGTGCTTGTTACCACCAGTGTCCTGGTGGTAGAACGAGCCCCCCAAAATGGCTGCTGCCAGTGTCTGTGTCCCCAGGGGGCACCAGTTGCCTCCTGCCTCTTCATGACCAACAAGTGGGTTTGACCCAGACGCCCTTCAGGTTACTGCCTCTGCGCTGGGACTTGCACTGTGTGAGATTTACTGTGTGCCCCTTATGAGTCTCTGTTTCCTAGATTCCTCCAGCTCTCCCATGCACAAGCCCTGTTGCCTTTCAAAGCCACACGTTCTGCAATCTTGTTTTCCTGGTGTAGGACCTCCAGGCTGGGAAGCCTGATGTGGGGCTCAGACCCCTCACTGTTTGGCAAGAACCTCTGCAGTTGTGATTATCCTCCCATTTGTGGGTTGCCTACCTGGCGGGTGTGGGTCAGATCATCGTGTATCTCTACCATCCCTAACGATCTCATTGTGGTTCCTTCTTTGTGTCTTTAGTTGTGGAAAACCTTTCTGCTGGTCTTCAGGTTGTTCTCATAGATAGTTGCTCTGTCCATAGTTGTAGTTTTCACATGCTCGTGGGAGGGGCTGAGCTCAGGGTCTTCCTACTCCACCATCTTGGCCCCACCTCCGTCGTGTTCTCATTTTTACTCATCTCTGAGTATTTTCTAATTTCCTTTGTGATTTCTTTTTTTTTGATCCATTAATTGTTTAAGAGCGTATTTCTAAAATTTTGTGAGTTTTCCAATTTTTTAGTTACTGATTTCTAACTTTCATCCAGTTGTGGTTAGAGAAGATCCTTTGTATAATGTCTATATTTTAAAATGTATTGAGACTTAACTTGTGGCCTAACATACGGTGTATCCTGGAGAATGTCCTATGTGCACCTGAGAAAAATATGTATTCTGTGGTTGTTGGGCAGAGTGTTCTGTATATGTCTGTTAGACTCGTTGGTTTATTGTGTTGTCTTCTGTTTCCTTCCTTATCTTCTGCCTGGTTATTCTATCCACTGTTGAGAGTAGAGTAGTGACGTCTCCAGCTATTATTATGGAGCTCTCTGTTTCTTCCTTCAGTTCTGTCAGTTTTTGCTTCATTTATTTTGATGGGCTATCATTTGGTATATAAATGTGGGTAATTGCTGTACCTTCTTGCTGTATTAAACGTTTTATAATAAGTAATGTCATTCTTTGTCTCTTCTAAGCTTTTCTGATTTAAAGTCTGTTTTGTCTGATATGACTATAGCCCTATCCCCTGCTCCCTTTGGGTTGCTGTTTGCACATAATATCCTTTTCCATCTTTTCACTTTCAACCTGTTTGTGTCTTTGGATCTCAAGTGATTATCCTGTAGACAGCATATAGTTGGAACATGTGTTTTTATACACATGCCAGTATCTGTTTCTTGATTTGTGAATTTAATCCATTTATATTTAAAACAATTACTTGTGAGGAGGGGCTTACTTCTGTCATTGTTTTCTATATGCTTTATAGCTTCCCCCCCCAATTTGCTACATTCTTGTCATCTTCGTGTTTAGTTGATTTTTTGTAGTGAGATGTTTAAATTCCTTTCTCATTTCCTTTTATGTATATTCTATAGCTATTTTCTTTGCGGTTACCATGGGGATTACATTTAACATTTTAAAGTTATACCAACTTAACTTTATTAACATACAAACACTGCTCCTTTACAGCTCTGTCCCCACCGTTTTTGGTTGTTGATGTTACAGAATTACATCTTTATACATTGTATGCCCCCAAACATAAACCGATAATTATTTTAAATGCATTTATCCTTTATATTATGTAGAAAACAAGATTTGGAGTTACCAACCAAAGTTACAGTAGTATTAGCTTTTACACTAATAATTTTTTCTTTAAATGTGTTAATTTCTTAAACCGTGTAGAAAATGAAAAGTGCAGTAACAAATCATGGTTACATTAATACTAGCTTTTATAATTTCCCATCTGTTACTTTTATTGAGATATTCATTTCTCCATGCAGCTTCAAGCTACCACATAGTGTCCTTTCATTTCACCTTGCAGGACTCCCTTGAGCATTTATTGCAGGGCAGGTCTAATGGTGAAGAACTCCCTCAGCTTTTGTTTATCTGGGAATGTCTTAATGTCGTCTTCATTTTTAAAGACAGTTTTTCAGGGTATAGGATTCTTGGTTGACAGTTTTTTCTTTTAGCACTTTGAATATATCAGCCCACTGTCTTCTGTCCTGTAAAGCTTCTGATGAGAAATCTGATAATCTTATTCAGGGTCCCTTGTATGTGATGACTTGCTTCTTTCTACATGCTTTCAAGATTCTTTGTCTTTGTTTTTTGATAGATTGATTATAATGTGTCTTGGTGTAGGTCTCTGAGTTCATCTTACTTGGAGATTACTGACCATCTTGGATGTTTATACTCATGTCTTTCATCAAGTTTGGGAAGTTTTCAGCCATTATTTCTTCAACTATTCTCTCTGCCCCTTCCCTCTCTTCTCCTTCTGGGAATCCCATGATGCATATTATGTTGGTCCACTTGGTGGTGTCCCACAGGTCCCTTAGGCTCTGTTCACCTTTCTTCAATCTTGTTTCTTTCTGTTCTACGGACTTGAAAATTTCTGTTGCCCTATCTTCAAGTTTGCTAATTCTTTCTTCTGCCTGCTCAAATCTGTATTAGAATGCCCCTGGTGAATTTTTAAACTTGTTATTGTTCTTTTCAGCTCCAGAATTTCTTTTTGGTTTCTTTTTAGGTTTTCTATATTTTCATTAATATTTCCATTTTGTTCACTGTTTATTTTCTTGGCTTTCTCCACATCATCCTTTAATTCTTTGAGTATCTTTAAGACAGTTGTTTTAACATCTCTGTCTAGTAGATTTGCCATCAGGTCTTTTTCAGGGACAATTACGTTGATTTATTTTTTCTTTTGAATGAGCCACACTTTCCTGTTTCTATGCCTTGTGATTTTTGCTGTTGTCATTGTTGTCGAATACTAGACATTTGAATCTAATGATGTAGTAACTCTGGAAATCAGATTCTCCCCTTTCCCCAGGGTCTGCTCTTTGTTATTGTTTTATTTTTATAATCTGTCTCTGAGACAGGGATTGGTCTGAGGTGTAAACTTAAGGTTTTTCTCAAGTCTTTTCTGAGCCTTGTCCTGGGCATGTGCAGTCACTTTCTAATTTTCCCCATATATTAGTTGTTTTTGAATGTCCTCATATCTGGCTCCTAAAGTGAAAAATGAATGGGGGATGGAAGTCACTTCATCCAGAAGGAGAGGGGCTTGTGACAATTGGGGGAGGAGTAACAACAGTGGCTGCCGCCTCTGTGATCAGAAGCAGGAATCAGCGAACAGAGCACAGGTGTCTGCTATTTGGAGCACAGCGTTCTTTTTGTCCACCCTGGATCCTGCACACTGTGTGCAAGATACTCCAGCGACATGCGTGCAGGTGCCTTTCACAGGCTGGGGTTGGGGGATAGGTAGCTGCTCCTGTTGACCAAAAATTAACTTTGGAAATTGACCAAAATTAGCTTCAATTTACTCTCCAAGTGTTCCCTTGGACACTAGTGCCCAGGGTACCAAACGAGTTACATCAGACATATTCTGCCTATAGGTAATTGTTGTCTAGGTGGGGAGACAGAGCCTGGCGCTGCCTACTCGACCATCTTCCCACAATCCTTCCCCAATATGTACATTCTTATTATGCCACAGGGCCTATCTCACAGTGCCATTATGAGGATTAAACAGGTTATAAGTATAATACAAGCATCCCAGTGTCCGACATAAAGTAAGTGCTCAGTAAGTATGAGCTACTAATTATATTAGTGGAAATTCAGGTGTAACTGCTAAGGAATTTGGCTTTTACTCCATAGGCAGTGGTCACACATGAACAGGGAGCTATAATCAGAGCTGTACTTAAGGAAGATTAATGGGCAGTATGTGAAGATGAATAGTTAGGAGAGAAACTCTTCTATTAAGCACCTACTACGTGTGCATATGCTTGAAACATTTGTACACATTTTCTCATTTAATCCTCACGAGGGAGCATATTAAATACATTTTATAAACGAAGAATCTGAGAAGTGATTCCTAACATTCTGAGATTTAAACCTAGGTCTGTCTGACTGGAAGAAATAAGTATTATGTATCGGAATAAGTATCATCAAAACAAAATAACAAGTGTTGGCAAGGACATGGAGAAATTGAAATGCTTGTGCTTTGCTGGTGGAATATAAAATGGTGTACCACTGTGGAAGACAGTTTGGTAGCTACTCAAAAAGTTTAGCTTAGAATTGCCATTTGATCCAGCAATTCCACTTCTAGGTACACACCCAAAAGCATTGAAAGCAGGAGCTCAAAGAGATACTTGCAAGTCAGTGTTCACAGGGGCATTATTCACAATAGCCAGAAGGCGGAAACAACTAGATGTCTATCAATAGATGAATGGATAAACAAGATGTAACATATACATACAATGGACTATTATTTAGCCTTGAAAAGGAATGCAGTTCTGATACATACTACAGCATAGATGAACCTTGAGGGCTTTATGCTAGGTGAAACAAGCCAGACACAAAAGGACAAACACTGTGTGATTCCACTCATATGAAGTATGTAGAGCAATTCATAGAGATGGAAAATATAACAAAGTATAATAGAGGTTAAAGAGGGTGGGGACAGGGAGGGATGAGGACTTTTGGGTACAGAGTTCCTGTTTGCGATGATGAAAAATGGGTGGTGGTGATGGTTGTGCAACATTGTGAATGTACTTAATGCCAATGAATCGTACACTTAAATATGGTTCAAATGGTAAACTTTATATTGTATATATTTTACCGCAATAAAAAAGAATATACAAGCCCCAAAGTAATAATAATAGAATATAGCGTTTTCTGAAGCTCCAGATGATTTTTAAAAAATTCTAACTTGCAATTTGCCTTGAATATGTCTGCATTTAAGAGATAGTCCCCTTCCCACCTTCTAGTACTCTAAGACTGAAAGAAGAAACCTACTCCAATAATAGAAATACTGAGTTACTGCAACACAACTCAAATATATACTTAGAACACAAGGACAGCGCTTACTACCTGTTGTTTTGATCTTTTAATTAATAAAGGAAATGGAGGCTTGGCAGCAAAAAGGATACTTTTTACAGTTTTTACAGAGGTGTATCCCCGTGTGGCCACCACACTTCCTGTTATACTTTGCATATCTGCTTTTCAGGTTCATCCACGTTGTTATATGTTACTTATTGCTTATGTGTTACTTGTTCCCGTGTATGGAAATTCTGCAGTTTGTTTAGTTGTTCCCTGGTTGATAAGATATTTGGGTTATCTCCAGTTTGGCTATTATGACTAAAACTGCTATGAACATGTTAATGCAGTTTTTGAGTGGACATATATTTTCATTTATCTTGGGTAAATACCAAGGAGTGGGCTTTCAAGGTTGTATATTAAGTATGTGTTTAACTTCATAAGACACCGACAAACTGTCTTCTAAAGCGGTTGTACTGTTTCAAATTCCCACCAGCAATGTAGGAGAGCTCCAGCCGCTCTATAGCCCGTGCGGTATTTGGTGTTACTGAGAGTCTTAAATTTTGGCCGTTCTCTTGGGTGTGTAGTGGTAGCACATTGTGGCTTTGCTTTGCCTCCCCTAATGCCTGATGATGTGGACCATCTTTCCATGTGCTCACTTCCCATTCGTATGTCTTCTTTGGTAAAGTATCTGTTCAAATCTTTTGTCCCATAAAAAAAAATTGGGCTGTCTTATTAATGTAGATACATATATTTTAACAGTTTTGTTGAGATATAATTCACATACCATAAAGCAACCCATTTAAAATGTACAATTTTATGGTTTTTGTATATTCACAGAGTTATGCAGATATCACCACAATCTAATTTGGAATTTTCGACTGTCCCCGAAAGAAACCCATACCCGTTAGCAGTCAGTATCCATTCTCTCCCCACCCCCAGCCCTAATCTACTTCCTGTCTCTTTAGATTCGCCTATTTTGGATATTTCCTATGATGGAATAACAGAATATTTTATCTTTTGTGACTAGCTTCTTTCACTTAGTGTAAGGTCCTCAGGGTCCATCCATGTTGTAGCATGCATCGTACTTCATTCCTTTTTACTATGAAATAATATTCCGTTGTATGGACATACCACATTTATCTATTCATCAGTTGATTGACGTTAGGACTGTTTCCACTTTCTAGCTATTGTAAGTAATGCTGCTATGAACATTGTGTACAGGTTTTTGTGTAGACACGTTTTCATTTCTCGGGTATATAGATATACGTGTGCAAATATTTTCTCCCTCTTGAAGAAGTCTGTGTCTTCCCTCTTGATTTTCTTGACAGTATCTTTTGGAGAGCAAAATTTTAAAGTTTTCATAAATTTTAATTCATCAATTTTTTTCCTCTATGACTCATTCATCCTTTTTGTATCTTATCTAGGAAATCTTTGCCTAATCGAAGGTCACAAAGAATTTATGTTTTCTTCCAAAAGATTTATACTTTTAGCTCTTATATTTAAGTATGCAATCTATTTTGAAACAATTTCTGTGTCTGGTGTGACTTAAGGATCGAGTTCATTTTCCTGCATATGGTTATCTATCAGCAGTACGTTTTAAAAGATGATCAATTAACCATTGGATTATCTTGGCACCTTTGGCAAAAATCAATTGACTATGAATATGTGGATCTCCTCCTAACTTTTAACTCTGTATTCTTGATCTATATGTCCATTCTTATACAGCCCTCTATTGTCCATTCAATACAACCCTGTATTGACTACTGTAGCTTTATAGTATCACTAGAAATCAGGTAGTCTAAGTCCTCCAACTTTATTCTTCTTTTCCAAAATTCTTTTGCTTACTTGAAGTCTTTTGCATTTCCATATAAATGTTGAATAAGCCTGTCAGTTTCTACAAGTATGTGGCTGCAGTTTTCACTGGAATTGTGTTGAATTAATAGATAAATTTGGGGAGGATAGGGACTTCCCTGGTGGCACAGTGGTTAAGAATCCACCTGCCAATGCAGGGGACACAGGTTTGATCCCTGGTCCGGGAAGATCCCACATGCCGCGGAGCAGCTAAGCCCGTGAGGCACAACTACTGAGCCCGTGTGCCACAACTACTGAAACCCACGTGCCTAGAGCCCTTGCTCCACAACAAGAGAAGCCACAACAATGAGAAGCCCATGCACTGCGACGAAGAGTAGCCCCCCGCTTGTCACAACTAGAGAAAGCCCACACACAGCAACGAAGACCCAACAGGCAAAAATAAACAAATTTTTAAAAAAGTAAAAAAAATAGATAAATTTGGGGAGGATTGGCACAGCAATGACATTGAATCTTCTGATCAATAAGCATGGAATATCTTTTCATTTTCATTGCACCTTTAATTTCTTTCAGCTGTGTTTTGTATTTTTCAGTGCCTGGGTTTTGCCCGTAGTTTGCTAAATTATCCCTAAATATTTCATACATTAAAAAATTAAATTTCCATTTTACCCTTACTATAAGAATATGATAGATTTTTGCATAATGACCTTATATCCTGTAACCTTGCTCTCACCTTTTCTAGTTTTTTTTGTAAATTCCTTTTTTTCGACACAGACAACCAACCTGTCTGCAAATAAAAAGTTTTACTTTTTTTTCCCCGATCTGTATGCCTTTCATTTTTCTTGTCATGTTGCACCTCGTGGGACCTCCAGTACAATGCTTAATAAAAGGGTGAGAGCAGATATTATTGCCTTGTTCATAATTTTAGGAGGAAAGCATTTAATTTTTCAAAATTATTAACTATGGGGTTTTTTTGCAGGTGCCCTCTATCAGGTTGAGGAAACCCCCTTCTATTCCTAGATTGCCAAGAACGTGTATGACTTGGTGTAGAGTTTAGTCAGATGCTTCTTGTATACTATTAAGATGATACAGTTTTTCTTTTTGCTCTGTAAATATGATGTAAATATGTAAAAACTGTAAATTTTTGGTTTACAAGGTGGTGTTTGAATGCAAAAACAACCTTGCAGTCCTGGGATAAATTCCACTTGGTTGTAATGTACTTTCCTTTTGATAAACTGTTCAAAATGATTTCCTAATATTTTGTCAAGGATTTTTTTTTTTTTTTTTTTTTTTTTTGCGGTACGCGGGCCTCTCACTGTTGCGGCCTCTCCCGTTGTGGAGCACAGGCTCCGGACGCGCAGGCTCAGTGGCCATGGCTCACGGGCCTAGCCACTCCGTGGCATGTGGGATCTTCCCGGACCGGGGCACGAACCCGTGTCCCCTGCATCGGCAGGCGGACTCCCAACCACTGCGCCACCAGGGAAGCCCCATTGTCAAGGATTTTTGCACCTACATCCAGGGAGCTGTTAGTGTGTAGTTTTTGTTTCTTGTAATATCATTGTCTGGTTTTCCTATCAGGTTAATGCTGCTGCTTCACAGACTAAGGCGGGAAGTGTTTTCCTCTTTTATTTTCTGGATGAGTTTGTGTAGAATTGGTACAATAACTTCTGTAAATTTTTGGTAGAATTCACCAGTGAAGCCATCTGGGCTTGGAGTCTTCTTTGTGGGAAGATTTTTAACTAGAAATTTCTTTGTGATTGGACTAATCAGGTTATCTATTTCTCCTTTAGTGAGTTTTGGTATTTTGGACGTGACATTTTCATCAAAGTTGTCAAATTCATTGGCATAAAGTTCATACTACTTCCTTTTCATCCTTTTACCCTGTAGAATCTGCAAGAAGATCTTCTCTCTCATTCTTGGTGATTTGTCTCCTTTCTTTTATTCTTTGATCTGTCTGCCTAGAGGTTTAGCAATTGTATTAATTTTTTCAAAGAATCAGATTCTGATTTCATTGATTTACTCAATTGTTTTGGTTTTCTATGCCATTGTCTTCTTTTATTATTGCCTCCTTTCTGCTTGGTTTGGGTTTAATTTTATTCTTTTCCTAATTTCTTAAGGTGGAAGCTTAGATGACTGCACCTTCTATTTTCTAATAAAAGTTTAATGTTATAAATTTTCTTACATGCACTGCTTTACTGCACATTGCAACTTCTGATGTTGCATTTTCATTTTTACTTAGTTCTTCATCATTTATAACGGTCATATTTTACCTAGAAATGTGTTGTCTAATTTCCAGTAGTTTTGCGGAGGGGGGTAGATTTTCCAGATGTATCTGTTACTGATTTCTAGTTTAATTATTTTGTAGTCAGAGAAAAACCACTTTGTTTGCAATTCTTTTGAATTTGAGGGTTGTTTTATGGCCCATAAGATGGTTTCTCTTCATGAATGTCCCATGTGTTGTTGGGGAAAAATGTGTATTGAGTGGAATGTATTTGTTCACTAGAACAGAGGAATTTATGCTTTTTTTTTAGGTTCAGAAGACAAAGACCATATTGTGGTTGTTCTAATTGATCTTAAGAGATCTGTTCTGAGTTTGCATTTTCACGTTTTCAGGGCTAATTTTAAGTTTGCACACAGATTTGAAAAACCCTTGCCCTTGCTTTTCTTTTTCACCATGTTATAAAATGTATATTGGCCTTGCTGACATTTTCTACTCATGTTACTTAAGGCCAGGATTGAGTTTAAATGTAGATGGTGTAAGCTGCTCTTAAGTGAGATGTGAGGCAGGCTAGTTGAGGGCATGGCTCTTAGAGTTGGGTGGACCCATGTTCCAGTCTTTATTCTGCTACTTAATATGTCTGTGTTCATGGGCACATGGTCTTTCAATCTTGCAAGGCTTTTGTGAAATCAGCTTTGACAACAGCAGTGAAGCACCTGTGTGCATGGTACAAGTCAGGGACAAATGACACTCTTGCTGTTACGGGGCTTGGGGGAGTAATGGGAAGCATTCGCGCGGTTTCATTTTCAGAACCTGTCTGATGAACCTGGATCCCTTTCTTAGCCGTTTACCCGTATGTATCGAGAACTCTGCCTTCTTTGAGCTGCTCCTTAGTGATTATGGCACCAATGTCTCCTAAGAAGGGTTATTTACTCTTATTTTCTAACCCTATACAATGCATTTGTTTATTGGGTAGCTCTTCTCAGTGACGGGAGAAATGAGGCACCATGCTGATAGCGATCACCTAGGAACATGAGGCCGTAAGAAGGGGAGGGTCGTCCCATCAGTTCCTACCAGAGGCCTTGAATGCCTGTGTCGTGTACCATTGGGTTAAGCACCAGAAAGACGACACCTAGAAATAAGCTCGCAAATCAGAGGAGAAAGGCGACGGGAAAGGTATAGTTTACAATTTGTCTGCTATGTCGTGTTCCGTAGGGCCTGAGTAAAAAAATTATTAAATTGCTGAAATCACTGAACATACATAGAAGCAAAAGAGTAGTAAAGACAGACACAGCTGAGCCCTGTTAACGTGCAAATTATATTCTCGTTTGACCAACGTGGCGGCATGCACTTGGGCCGGGCACTCTGCCGGGCGGGTGACCCAGCGGCCGACACGGCCCGTCCTGGTGGGCGGCGTGCGAGCCACAGCATAAGGGCTGAGATGACGAGGCAGGTACAGGGGCTGTGGGAGCCCAGAGGAAAGGCACCTAATGCAGGCTTCCCGAAGGGTGAGAGGCCACGGAGTCAGGAGTGAGGGGCGAAGGGGTTCGGGAAGAGGAAGCAAGCTCTGGGGAGGCCGTTCGTTAGTTGTCACCTCTGACCTTCCCAGAAACACCCAGCCGCAGGGAAATGCACGATTTAGCAGGGAACGTCTACACCATCCAG
Source organism: Pseudorca crassidens (assembly GCF_039906515.1). Taxonomy (NCBI): domain Eukaryota; kingdom Metazoa; phylum Chordata; class Mammalia; order Artiodactyla; family Delphinidae; genus Pseudorca; species Pseudorca crassidens. The sequence goes on from NC_090296.1 coordinate 195,556,770, forward strand.
TCTCCCCAGACCCAGCCCAAGATAAACCAAGCACAGGATGACGGTATAGTACCCCCATGTGTGTTACAGAGTTTTCCAGAGAAAATCTTGATAATGATTAAAAGAATGACCGCAAGTAAGTCAGGCTTGTTGATGCATTTTATTGTGAGATGGGGGAGTCTGGTAAAAAACTAGAAAATGACCATGGTGTAACAAGGAACTTAAAAATGAAGAGTCAGGTTTGTAACTTACATACATGAATACAGGAACAAATTGGCACAAAATGTTAAACGTTGTTCCCAACACTGTTTACATAAGGTCGCCCTAGCTTGGCTTGTAAGGAACGAGACTTCATGGTTAGACTAATCTCTTCATAAAACCGCAGAGCAGCATGCTGTTAGTCACACAGTGAATTTCAGAATTTAATAGTTTTATAGTAAAAACTGGGTAAAGGTAAAATGACTTGATTGTAGTTGTAAAACTAATACATTCCCATTTAAATTCTGTTCTACAGTCCAAGGCAAGTATAAATGTTAACATAACACTGTTAAATCAAATCTCAATGCAAGAGAACCAATTGCATCTCTACTTTAAATCTTATCAACTTTCCAAATTTTCATACTAAAATATATTATTGTATTAATACAAACTACAGTATTATACACTACACTGTGTAATAAATAAAGAAATATAAAAATAAGACACATAAATATAAAAGTTTTCTAAAACTAAAAGTACATATGTCAGTTAAGAAGGGTATTAATACTGCCAGGTTTGAAGACATACAGTACAAAAATGTTGCACAGATCTATAAACTAAAAGAAATAAAATAATACTGATAGGTAAGAATCAGCTAATGTTGTTAATAAACTGGGTCCATAATAACTAACATTTGGAAACAATTATGAGCCAAATAACAATGGCAGGTCCATGTTTGAAATGCAAGTACATGGATAAAGCAGATTAGAAAATTTCCCTTTCATTTCTGTAGAGAAATTCTGAAAGTCAATTAACGCAAAATGAATACGGAGGAATTATTAAAGGGTGAAATGTCCCAGTGTTTGGCTTCTCTGACAGAGTCAGTGGTTCTGAGTTTTATTTTAGAATTTCGATACAAGAAACAAATCAACAAATGCTAGTTATTGTAGGCCACGCATGAACGGAGGCTGGTCAGAGCCTTGAAAATACTGATAAATGGCACTTAGAGCACACAGGTCTTGCTTAAGGCCAAAGGAGATACAAAGCTTCATATCACATCCTTCATATTTGTTTACCACGTACTCAAACACAATTACGAACACCGATCTCTGCTGTCCTCACCAGTATCAACACTGTTAGTCCCTGCAATCAGAGCTCAACGGCAATCTTTTCAACTCCATTTAAACCACATGAGTAAGAAACTTCAGCTCTTCTATCGGCTGCTTTCTTAAGGCTAACGATACACTTTAAATGAGAATACGCTCTACTATGACAGCTAAATATTAGAAGTTACTACTTTCTAGACTGAATTTAGAAATGGTAGTTAGCACGGTTTGGAACTGCATTATACTTCTCCGTGAAGGGAATTTTGTAGTGCAGAAGTTCTCACATTTTAAAAAACATAATAAAATACTGAAGCGGATTTAGCATATGTTTACCAATAAAAAATTATAAAATTTCTCCCAATTGTACAGCTTAAGAATAAACCAACGTTAAGAGTGATAATTAATACTGATAAAATGAAACAATGCCAGATGCTTGTCTAAGTAATCAGTTTCCTTTAGCCTGTTGCATCTTTGCTTTCTGAGTCATTAAGTTTTCTAATCTGCTTCATGTTACAAACTTGTTCCTAACTTTGAAAAATGCATGAAAAATTACTAGGTCTGAGGTTCAGGCACACCCGGATTTTTTTTTGTGTGTGGTTTTTTTTTTTTTTTTGGTATTTTGTATTTTTTTAAATTTTTACTTTACACAGTAGTGAACAGAAATCACAGTATACAGGTTACTGTGTTTCCGTGAAAAGCATGTATAACATAGAACAAACTTCATTACCAATTAGAATTTTCTTTCTTTCTAGAAAAACGATCAGGCTTCATTTGTTTTCTCTTCAGACACCTGCTCAGCGCCCTGGCTGACTTTGTGTTCTAAGCTGTGGGCTGGGCTTCCAGCTCCTGCGCCCTCCCTCGCACCTTCTTCGGAGTTGGCTCGCCCCTCCCCCTCGCGCCCCTCCCCCTCGCGCCCCTCCCCCCCCTGCGGTCCTCCACTTTCCTTTTCCTCCTGCAGGTCTTCCATCTCCCTCTCCTCCTCCTCCTCCTCCTCCTCCTTGTCACTGTCCTCGTCCTCCTCCCGCGTGGAGCTCTCCCTCTCGTCCGAGTCGCCCTGCGAGGGGGAGGCGCGGGCCCCCGCGTGGTGCGTGGGCGGGCCCCCAGGGCCCGCGGCCCCCGGCTCGGGCCCCTCGGCCTCCCTCTTGCAGTAGGAGTAGCGGTGGTTCATGTGCTGGGAATAGGAGCCCGAGTGGGAGAAGCGCTTCCCGCACTTGTCGCACTGGTAGGGCTTCTCCCCGGAATGCAAGCGCGTGTGCTCGATCAGGTGATGCTTGTGTTTAAACGCCTTTTTGCAGATGCCGCACTCGTGAGGTCTTTTACCTGAAAATAAGGGCACAGCTATGAAATAAGATGGCATTAAGCCGACAGGCTTCGGGGCACTTCAGGTTGGAAATGGTTATAAATTTGTTTTTTCAAAACTGCCAGGTTCACGAGCATACATACCTGTGTGTTCGTATTTATGTCTCAACAACGAGCTACTCTTCTGGAATATCTTGTCACACAAATCACAAGCATACATTCCATTTTCTGTCTTCCGCATTTTCTTTTTGGGTGGCGTGGAGTCAGAGTCGTTCTGATCTTCTACATTGGATACTCCTTCGGAGCTAGTGTCTTGCCTTTCATCCTAGAGGAGACGAAGAAGGAGGAAAACTTCCTTTAAAATTACAAGATAAATGAGAGACATAAACAAAAGCACAGATTAAAGAACGACTGTGATGTACACTTTCCACAACTTGACCAAAGCAGGCTCCAAGGGGAGGGCCAGGTGACAGGTGGGGCTGACACAGACAAAAGGGAGGGGCGCTACAGCCGCGACCGCAGCAAACCCAGGGCCAGCTGGCGCCGAGAAGGAAGGACACCAAAAAGAAGTAGTACAGAACGCAGTACTAACACAGTCCACCTAGTTCCGTATGAATCGTTAATTTATGAGAAGTTGGCAGAAAGTTTTAACTTACGAGTTTGCGGAACAATCACAGGTTCGTGACTGCATCACTTACCTTCACTCTTTCATTCTGGGTTTCACTGAGCAAAAATTAAGATTCTGTTTTTTAAAAAAGTGGTCTTTAAATTTTATCTTCCAGAACCTTCGAGTTTTGTGAACTAAACTCCATTGTCTCCCTATCACTCTTCTAAGGAGCAAGATGGAAACAATGTAGGAGGGTCCACATCTCTAAACAAGGACACTCGCTAGACAACGCATCTTCCGAGTTTCGGGTTAGGGATAGGGTTGGGGCCTCCTGCCGGTAGAATTCTTCTTCAGGGAGCCTGTGGAGGGATTGGGCCCCTAAGATCCTGTGTCTTTTCTGAAGTCTTCCATTGTAAACTCACAAATTTTCTACAAGTTCAAAGGTTTTCCACGTTTCTCACGGCTTTGTGAGGCGGGAGAAGCGCCGACATATTTCTGGCATTTGCGAGCTGCTAACGGTGCTAAAGGGACTCGATTTTCAACGTTATTTGATCTAGTTGGATGATTAACTGAAATGCTTGTGGTTCCCTGTTTATTATTCAAAGGCATGAAGAGTGTTTTATATACCCAAAATTTAGACTTAGTGAGAAATTTAGCCGTGTGAAAACTTTTTCAAGAGAGAAATTTAGCCGTGTGAAAACTTTTTCAAGAGTTACCACAATTACGGGAAGCCCATTGGTAGCAATAGTTAAGGAGAAGAAAGCAGCAAAACACGAGTGAACAGGATACTGTAATTATTTTAGCTGCACCTACTTATAGCAAATATTTGGAAAAAAGATTGAATCAAATGAATACTAGAGATAAATTCAATCAGAAATTGACGGAAAGAAATGGAGAGACATCAAGGTCAGTGACATAGAAAAAGCCCGGACAGTGAGACACACACAATCACACACATTGGTTCTATCAAAACCGTCATGGATTTGGGGGGAGTTAAAGAGGAAACTGCAAACATAGATTCACAAGTATATTCCCTCCTATATCATTACGATTGAACACTATTTAGTTTACAGCTTACAAAATCATTGGTAAATTCACTAGATGAATTCTTTATATACTTTTGTTTGTTTACAGTTTTACAAACAGGTGCTAACACATAAAAGGTGGTGGCTAAGTTTGCCGGGTGTGAAATATCTGTGAACAAATCCTCATTTACGAATGGTCATGATCGACACAGAACGCTAACGAATTTTGGGATCTGACTAGAGAGCAGAAGTCTGATTAGTAAGCATTCCAGGTTTACTTTCCTCTTCTGTCTCTAGTTTCAAACAGTCAATATTTAGCTGAGACTCATCGACCCTTTTCTCAGCAGAATAACAAAACTGCCGTTGAAAAGTACTAAGGCACACATTCATCTATTTCCTTTCAGAAATGACAGCTTAACCAGCTGCTTGGCTCATCTTGGGACTGATTTTTATTAGAAAAATTCACTGAAAAAAGTCAAACGAGCACTTGACCAGTAGAGGCCGAGGGTGCGGGCATTCTTTACCTGATTTCCGTTGGGCTGGGCCGCCCTCAGGGCTGCTTCCTGGGCTGCCGGGCTGACTGCAGTCGAGTACGTGTAGGCGACCTGGGGGATCAGCAGGGTCTGCTTGTTGGCCGCCAGCGCTCGCAAGCACGGAACGCTGTTCTGGTCGGCGATGGCCACGATCGTGGGTAACTGGGCAGTGACTGTAGGTATAGCAATATTTATGGGGTTGGCACTTGGTGGGATTACATTTACAACTGGTTCTGAGTCTGTGACACAACTGTCCTTTTGTGGCTCCTTTTTTGCACAAGACAAGTTCAAGGGTTCTTCCTGGACAGAATAAACACTGTTCTGGTAAACACTAGTGATAGTTGACCTTTCCAATAACTCTCCCTGTTGCTTTGGTAGTGAAAGATCAAGAGGTTCGACCTGTGGCTCCTCCTGTGCCCCTTCTGCCGGGTACGAGTAACCCTGTGCGTTTCCGGAGGAGGAGAGGTTGAGGGGGGATGGGGACGATGCGCTGCCTCTGGAACCGTTGACCGCGGAGCCCACTGGTAGGACGGGGGAGCCGGTTATCTTCAGAGGACTCTGGAGATTCCTCGTGCCGTCCTGGGATTCATCTGCGTTTGTGGGCTGAGGCTGGTCATCGTTCTTAGCAGGGATGTTGGCTTTGCCTGGCTCGGGAGAAGATGCCTCAGAAGACTGCACTGACGTCTGTCCCGTCTGCATCTTTTCAAACCACTTTTTCACTACATCCGGCGGTAGGTTCACTGAGTCAGCAATTTTTGAGAGCTCTTCCGCACTTGGCTGTGCATTCAGAGCATAATATGCTTTCAGAAGAGACAGGAGGTTCTTTAAAGGTGGCTGGCTGGGAGACAGGCTGCCGTCTCCGGACCCCGAGGGAGCAGAGGCCTCGGGCTTGGCACCTTCTGGCGCGGGGGGCAGATGGGGCTGGGCGGGCTGCTTCAGGTCATAGTGCTTTAGCTCCGGAAGTGCGCTGATGTCCCCTGGACAGTCGTCACACAGGAGGCAAGTGCTGTCGTTCCCTCCTCCTTCAAAGCTTTTGTCCTTCTCAGATTTAACAGTAAGATCTTCTGGTAACTTTTCACTTTTGCAACTGTTGGTGGGGACTGGATTTTCTTTTTTTAAATTCTGAGGAACAACTTGAAGTTGGCTAGGTTGTTCAAGACTGTAGTTAATGATGATTTTGGTGGTTCCATCTTGATCCACCAGAGGAAGACTGATGGCTGAAATAACAGAATGGCCACCTTGCTGGATGGATGAAGCGCTGATTGTTTCTTGTTCTTTGGATGCAAGATTGGCTTGATTATTCTCCAAAACTTGCCTGATTACATTACCATCTACTGCCACTTTAAGTACATTCTGAATATCACTTAAATTGATACTGATGGGGGACACCAACCCCACCGTTGGCAGAACAACGGCTTGCACCACACCCTGAGGAGTACTGGTTGCCTGCAAGGGGCCACCACCACTGAAAACCCCATTCTGTAAAGGGGTTGAACAGTTGATTCCTGAAGCAACCACTATGGGCTTGAACTCATAATCCACAGGCTCCGTTTTGATTTGGTTTACGGAAAGTTGTTCTTGGAAGGGCTTATTCTCTATCTTCTGCCGTATCTGTGGTCGCGTGGGACTGCCTGGTGATGCCGAGAGAGATGGTGAGGGACACTGCGAGGTCTTGAGCCCTGTTCGTGGTCGCCCGTTCACAGGCATCAGGCTGATACATTTCTTACTGCTTATGTGTGAGCTATAGGAACCGGAATGGGAAAAACGTTTCTTGCAGTTTGGGCATTCATATGGCTTCTCTCCTAAACGACAACAAAAAATTACATTCATAAATTTTTACGTATCCACGTTTTTCCTAAAACAAGCAGTATCAATTTCAAAAGAGGTTACCATGTATATTTGTAATATAATTTTATTTAGAATCATCACTTTACGTTCAAAACCTACGTAAATGTCATAAACACCAGTAAAACGTGAGTCTGAACTACGTGCTAACCAATTAAAGAATCTTCTCAGCATATGTGTCCAACATTTCTGCAAACTTTTAAAAGTTCAAATCATTCTCAAATACCAAAAAATTATATCCTACTCTTTGAAGTAATTTTTTTCTTATCCTGTTTCACCAATTTATGTAATTTTCTATACTTTATTCTACTTAACCATCTGTAGGAGAAATTAATATTAGAGGAAAGAAAAGTAAATCTCCCATAAGGCTTAGCATGCATGAACATCTCGCCTTAACTGTGTGAGTCATGAAGATCTATCCTTCCCATATCCACAGGTTTCCTTGAAAATATCTTTTTCAATGGGAAGAAAACTTGAAATACAAGGTATTGTTAGAAGCCGTGGCTTATTAAACTGGGATGTATGTACTTCTGGATGTATCAGGCAATGTTTTACTGGGTATGAAAAGCATCTTACAGTTTCAATTTAGCGATAGTGGTTATGGTAATTTAAAACATGTAAATATTAAGACACAGAGTAGACTGTGTTGCACAAATGCAACGTTTCTGTGAAACGTTAGGAAAAAAACAAAGAAGCTTCCTGCTTACAGAGGCCTCCTTTAAGTTGCTTCCCTGGACCTTCCAGGGCACAAGGCATTTATTCTTCTTGGCCAGTAGGGATACTTGGACAGAAAATTTTGAGAAGCACTGAGCTACATGAAATATTTACATACAGCCTATTTCTTTTTTCCTTTTGCTTTAACTTATAGTTCATCATTTATAATTTAAAAGTTACTGATGCCCATTTTCAGGGAGGTAGCAAACTCCAGGTGTTGTGGGCCGTTTACCTGCACCTGTTACAGTGCAGCTCAGCAGCTCACAGAGATGCTCTTTAAAAACCTTCTTTAGATGAATGAATGGCTAATTATGAAAATTATGAAATGTGACGATGCTGATTATCTACTCAGTAGCAAAATTAAAGCTCTTTATCTCCCCCCCTTTTTTTTGATGTTTATAGCCACTTTATTTTTTTTAATTGATGTATAGTTGATTTGCAATGTTGTGTTAGCTTCTGGTATATTCAGCTTTATTCGTTTTTTGAATCTTTGAAATTTATTTTTTACACAGCAGGTTCTTATTAGGTATCTATTTTATACATACCAGTGTATACATGTCAATCCCAATCTCCCAGTTCATCCCACCCCACCCCCAACACATTCCGCCTTTCTTTTTAATAATTAAAAGGAAAGCAGCAGGAAAGTCAACGTAAGCTCTGCTAGTAATGTAACTTCAGTGTTGTAAGCGTTAAAACAAGTGCATTGTATTTTCATAGAAATTTATGTCTAAGAAATCAGAACTGGAGGACCTAGTAGGCCCTCTGTGTGGCCTCCTTCTCAATGAAGAGTTCATTTTGTATCGTCCTTGACACTGGCTCATCTCTGCTTAACCTCCTTTAGAAGGAGCCTCCTGCCGCTGGGCAGCTCTGTGGAGGACAGTCTCGTCTGGCTCTGCTGAGGACCGTGGGTCTGGGTTCAGATTCTGGCTCTGTCGCAGGCTGTTCTCTTAACCTTTTTAAGCCTCAGTGTTTTGGTGCATAAATGTAGGTACATCCTCGCTGGACTGTTGTAGCAGTTATGTGAGATTATATAGCAAACCTCAGTGTGCTCTCGAGAAGTGTTAGTGATTCCTTCCAAAGGCGGTGAGACAGAGGCTCAGTACTAAGCCAGAGTCCGCTGCTTGGAGCGCCTACTTCCCTGCACTAGTTTGCTTCTGATGCCACAGAATTGGGTTAACTTTTCTTCCACGAGCCAGACTTCCAAACTGATGAAGAGCTGTCACGTGTATTCTTCAATTTCCCTTGTGTACGTTGAACATATCCGGGTCTTTCACGCGTTCCTCGTGGGACGTGGTTTTTAGAACCCTTACTCGCTTGTTAACTCACCTCTGGAAATTCTCCAGTTTAATCAGTATCTTTCCAGTGGGATGCCTGAAATATGATTCATTACTCAAAATGCATCAGATAAAAATTTCCAGTGGGGGTAAAATAAGGGATATGTCCTAGTATCTCTCCTATTTTAACATTCTTAATTATTCGGTGGCATTTTTAGGTGAGCTACGCTTGTTCTCCTGCTCTCTAGGAAAATAAGCATATGTAATACAGGTTACTTCTGTCTTTACAAACAGGGAGGTAGAAGAGCACAGTGGGTACGGCAGTGGCTTTGGAGACAGGATGCCTGTGTCAGAGCCCCAGCTCTGCCATGTCCCAGCTGAGTGACTGTGGACAAAGCTAAGCTTGCTGAACCTCCATTTTCTCATCAGTTTAAAAAAAAAAAAAAAAAGAGGAAACGGTAGCATCCACCTCACAGGGTTATTGTGAGAACTATATGACTTAATGCATGCAAATAACTAGAGTGTGGCTGTACAGAGTTAAGTGTTCAGTAAGTGCTAGTTATCATTATGCTTATCGGGAATCACCCTGATACGTTACCACTCCTGCAAAGAAAGTCTGCAGGACAATTATTCTAGAGCCAAAGTCACTACGTTTGTTAGAAAAACTCTTGTTTCTAACTCTGACTTCATAGCTTACGGATGATAGATGAAGCACATCAGCTCGCTTACCAGTCGACCTGGGTCAGTGTTTGTAACCACTCAGCCCTGGAGGTCGTATCAGGAGGGTGTGCTGCTCAAAGTTACATGTACTGCGAACACTGACTTGCTTTTAATGGCTGGGTGGGTGTTCGGGTGCACCTGATGTAAAGGTTTTCCAGGCTAAAATGACTGTGAGGCCGTGGAACAAACCCAGGTTACTTGCTGGGAGGATCCCAGCCCAGGTGCAGGGGCTCCTTTGCACCCCCGTGTGTGGTGTGGTGGCCTTCTCACAGCTCAGTTCCCACCCATGTGTGAAGTTCACATGACGCGTGACACACGTCTCTGCATAGGGTTCATTTCATGGGTATCAGAAGAGACCAACTATCCGGGCAATTTTAGGGCATATAATCGAGGACCCTGACCCTCAAGGCCTTATGAAAACTCAGCTGAGAAAAAAAATTACAGAGGATTCCTGAAGGATATGCAGTTCATTCATTACTAGATACTCTAAACAGTGCTTTCAAAACCATCTGTGGTGAAGGATCATTTGTTTTTTCATTAAAAAAACTTTCCAATCTCCTGTGGACCAATATTGTATAAAATACAATGAAATTGTCACAGCACTGTCTTGGTATACTAGTTTCTCAATGTATCTGCGATGACACTGAGTAGCCCTGCTTGAACTCTCCCCTTGGAATAAACCATCCGGGAGCCGTAGACTGGGACGGCATCCATCGGCCACCCTGGGACAATGCTTTTTCTGAATTGCACTTTGGTGAAATATCATTGGCCTCTATTGAAGAATCTTATTTTAGAGAGAAAACACTATCAAATTCTCTGCTGTATTATTTTAAGGATATTTCTCAGGATATAAATATTTTGTTCTTTATTCTTTTTTAACTTAATTTTTAACATCTTTATTGGAGTATAATTGCTTTGCAATGGTGTGTCAGTTTCTGCTGCATAACAAAGTGAATCAGCTATACGTATACATATATCCCCATATCCCCTCGGTCTTGCATCTCCCTCCCACCCTCCCTATCCCACCCCTCTAGGTGGTCACAAAGCTCCGATATGATCTCCCTGTGCTATGCGGCTGCTTCCCACTAGCTAGCTGTTTTACGTTTGGTAGTGTATATATGTCCATGCCACTCTCTCACTTTGTCCCAGCTTAACCTTACCCTCCCTGTGTCCTCAAGTCCATTCTCTACGTCTGTGTCTTTATTCCTGTCCTGTCCTGCCCCTAGGTTCTTCATAACCTGTTTTTTTTTGATTCTATATATATGTGTTAGCATATGGTATTTGTTTTTCTCTTTCTGACTTACTTCACTCTGTATGACAGACTCTAGGTCCATCCACCTCACTACAAATAACTCAATTTCGTTTCTTTTTATGGCTGAGTAATGTTCCATTGTATATATGTGCCACATCTTCTTTATCCATTCATCTGTCGACGGACACTTAGGTTGCTTCCATGTCCTTGCTATTGTAAATAGAGCTGCAGTGAGCATTGTGGTACATGACTCTTTCTGAATTATGGTTTTCTCAGGATATATGCCCAGTAGTGGGATTGCTGGGTTGTATGGTAGTTCTATTTTTTAGTTTTTTAAGGAACCTCCATACTGTTCTCCATAGTGGCTGTATCAATTCACATTCCCACCAACAGTGCAAGAGGGTTCCCTTTTCTCCACACCCTCTCCAGCATTTATTGTTTGTAGATTTTTTGATGATGGCCATTCTGACCGGTGTGAGGTGATACCTCATTGTAGGTTTGATTTGCATTTCTCTAATGATTAGTGATGTTGAGCACCCTTCCATGTGTTTGTTGGCAATCTGTATATCTTCTTTGGAGAAACGTCTATTTAGGTCTTCTGCCCATTTTTGGATTGGGTTGTTTGTTTTTCTGATATTGAGCTGCATAAGCTGCTGGTGTATTTTGGAGATTAATCCTTTGTCAGTTGCTTCATTTGCAAATATTTTCTCCTTTCTGAGGGTTGTCTTTTCATCTTGTTTATAGTAACCTTTGCTGTGCAAAAGCTTTGAAGTTTCATTAGGTCCCATTTGTTTGTTTTTGTTTTTATTTCCATTTCTCTAGGAGGTGGGTCAAAAAGGATCTTGCTGTGATTTATGTCATAGAGTGTTCTGCCTATGTTTTCCTCTAAGAGTTTGATAGTTTCTGGCCTTACATTTAGGTCTTTAATCCATTTTGAGTTTATTTTTGTGTATGGTGTTAGGAAGTTTTCTAATTTCATTCTTTTACACGTAGCTGTCCAGGTTTCCCAGCACCACTTATTGAAGAGGCTGTCTTTTCTCCACTGTATATTCTTGCCTCCTTTATCAAAGATAAGGTGACCATATGTGCGTGGGTTTTTCTCTGGGCTTCTATCCTGTTCCATTGATCTATCTTTCTGTTTTTGTGCCAGCACCATACTGTCTTGATCACTGTAGCTTTGTAGTATAGTCTGAAGTCCGGGAGCCTGATTCCTCCAGCTCTGTTTTTCGTTCTCAAGATTGCTTTGACTATTTGGGGTCTTTTGTGTTTCCATACAAGTTGTGCAATTTTTTTGTTCTAGTTCTGTGAAAAATGCCATTGGTAGTTTGACAGGGATTGCATTGAACCTGTAGATTGCTTTGGGCAGTATACTCATTTTCAGTGTTGATTCTTCCAATCCAAGAAACACAGTATATCTCTCCATCTGTTTGTATCATCTTTAATTTCTTTCATCAGTGTCTTATAGTTTTCTGCATACAGGTCTTTTGTCTCCTTAGGTAGGTTTATTCCTAGGTATTTTATTCTTTTTGTTGCAATGGTAAATGGGAGTGTTTCCTTAATTTCTGTTTCAGAATTTTCATTATTAGTGTGTATACAGGAATGCAAGAGATTTCTGTGCATTAATTTTGTATCCTGCTACTCTACCAAATTCATTGATTAGCTCTAGTAGTCTTCCGGTAGCATCTTTAGGATTCTCTAGTACAGTATCATGTCATCAGCATTACTTCTTCTTTTCCGATTTGGATTCCTGTTCTTTTTCTTCTCTGACTGCTGTGGCTAAAACTTCCAAAACTATGTTGAATAAGAGTGGTGAGAGTGGGCAACCTTGTCTTGTTCCTGGATCTTAGTGGAAATGCTTTCAGTTTTTCACCATTGAGAATGATGCTGGCTGTGGGTTTGTCATATATGGCCTTTATTATGCTGAGGTAAGTTCCCTTTATGCCTACTTTTTGGAGGGTTTTTTATCATAAATGGGTGTTGAATTTTGTCAGAATCCTTGCATTCATGGGATAAATCCCACTTGATCATGGTGTATGATCCTTTCAATGTGCTGATGGATTCTGTTTGCTAGTATTTCTTTTTTTTTTTTTTTACGGTACGCGGGCCTCTCACTGTTGTGGCCTCTCCCTGTTGTGGCCGCCTCTCCCGTTGCGGAGCACAAGCTCCGGACGTGCAGGCTCAGCGACCATGGCTCACGGGCCCAGCCGCTCTGTGGCAGGTGGGATCTTCCTGGACCGGGGCACGAACCCGTGTCCCCTGCATTGGCAGGTTTACTCTCAACCACTGTGCCACCAGGGAAGCCCTAGCCTTTATTTTAAAGTCTATTTTGTCTGATAGGAGAATTGCTACTCCAGCGTTCTTTTATTTCCATTTGCATGGAATATCTTTTTCCATCCCCTCACTTTCAGTCTGTATGTGTCCCTAGGTCTGAAGTGCACCTCTTGCAGACAGCATATGTTTCTGTATCCATTCAGCCAGTCTGTGTTTTGGTTGGAGCATTTAATACATTTACATGTAAGGTAATTATTGATATGTATGTTCCAATTACCATTTTCTTAATTGTTCTGGGTTTGTTATTGTAGGTCTTTTCTTTCTCTTGTGTTTCCTGCCTAGAGAAGTTCCTTCAGCATTTGTTGTAAAGCTGGTTTGGTGGTGCTGAATTCTGTTAGCTTTTGCTTGTCTGTAAAGGTTTTAATTTCTCCGTCCAATCTGAATGAGATCCTTGCTGGGTAGAGTAATCTGGTTTTTAGGTTCTTCCCTTTCATCACTGTAAATATGTCCTGCCACTCCCTTCTGGCTTGCAGAGTTTCTGCTCAAAGATCAGCTGTTAACCTTATGGGATTCCCTTCTATGTTATTTGTTGCTTTTCCCTTGCTGCTTTTAATTCTTTGTATTTAATTTTTGATAGTTTGATTAACATGTGTCTTGGTATGTTTCTCTTTGGATTTATCCTGTATGGGACTCTCTGTCCTCTTGGAGTTGATTATTTCCTTTCCCATATTAGGGAAGTTTTCAACTATAATCCCTTCACATATTTTCTCAGTCCCTTTCTTTTTCTCCTCTTCTTCTGGGACCCCTGTAATTCGAATGTTGGTGTGTTTAATGTTGTCCCAGAGGTCTCTGAGACTGTCCTCAGTCCTTTTCATTCTTTTTTCTTTATTCTGCTCTGCGGTAGTTGTTTCCACTACTTTATCTTCCAGGTCACTTATCCGTTCTTCTGCCTCAGTTATTCTGCTATTGATTCCTTCTAGAGGATTTTTAATTTCATTTATTGTGGTGTACATCATTGTCTGTTTGCTCTTTAGTTCTTCTAGGTCCTTGTTAAATGTTTTTTGTATTTTCTCCATTCTATTTCCAAGATTTTGGATCATCTTTACTATCATCACTCTGAATTCTTTTTCAGGTAGACTGCCTATTTCCTCTTCATTTGTTCAGTGTCGTGGGTTTTTACCTTCTTCATCTGCTGTGTATTTCTGTCTTCTCATTGCCTAAGTTACTGCGTTTGCGGTCTTCTTTTCACAGGCTGCAGGTTCTGTTTTTGGTGTCTGCTCCAAGTGGCTAAGGTTGGTTCAGTGGGTTGTGTAGGCTCCTAGTGGAGGAGACTGGTGCCTGTGTTCTGGTGGGTGAGGCTGGATCTTGTATTTCTGGTCGACAGGACCGTCCGTGTCCAGTGGTGTGTTTTGGGGTGTCTGTGACCTTATTATGATTTTAGGCAGCCTCTTTGCTAATGGGTGGGGTTGTGTTCCTGTCTTGCTAGTTGTTTGGCATGGCCTGTCCAGCACTGGATCTTGCTGGTCACTGAGTTTAGCTGGGTCTTAGCATTGAGACGGAGATCTCTGGGAGAGCTCTCGCCAATTGATATTACATGGGGCCAGGAGGTCTCTAGTGGACCAGTGTCCTGAACTCGGCTCTCCCACCTCAGAGACTCAGGCCTGACACCCAGCTGGAGCACCAAGACCCTGTCAGCCACACGGCCAGGTATGTGGGGAGAGTCTTGCCTATTGGGAAGTCTGTGGTCTTCTGCCGGCATTCTGTAGGAGTTGTGCCATATGTAGATGTATATCTGATGCATTTGTGGGGAGGAAGGTGATCTCCTCGTCTTACTCCTCCGCCATCTTGAAGGTCCTCCCTGTTCTTTATTCTTAGTGATGCTTCAAGGAACAACTTTCTCTATGGACTTAGTATCAGGAAGGGTTGTGCTTTTTCCAGCAACTGATTCTTTTTACTTACAGTCAGTCTGGGTCTTGGTTACTAATTGTAGTTTTCTTACTTCCGAAACCTTAGGGTCTAATTTGTGGTCACTTCTAGCGTGTGCAAAGGATTTTATATATTCCTTTTGTTCTCATGTTTACTTCATGCCTGTCTTACTTTCTTAACTTTATTTTTCTTAAATGTTTTTAAAATTTTTGCTGTATTGAAGGTGTACAAGCCTCATAGTAAATAATTTTAAGAATAAGAGACATAAATACATAATGAATGGAGAGCAGAGCACAGTGGAAGTTTTGGTTCTACGATGTGGCCTAAATTTGCCTTATCTTTTAAAGCAGCAGCATACTGTTAGCTTATACAAAGCTCTTCACCATCGAAACTCCTAAAGTTTTTCTGTAGGTACTACAGCTACTAGCTCCCTACTTGATTGAGGTTGATTTTTGAATATCAACGTAGGATTCTGTGATTATTAACTTCTTGTTTCTAGACTTATATTTTAATGTTTGGTGTGATCTGTGCATCCCAACTGCGCATCATCTATAGATCTGATAAGTCCTCTTGTATGACTGCAATAGGACCATATGACATTCACTTTGTAAGTGAATCTTACTTTAGGAAGGGATGCTTCTGAACTCATTCTACAAGGCCAGCATCAGCCTGATACCAAAACCAGACAAAGACACTTTATAAAAATCTACAAACTCACAGAAAAAGAGATCAGATCTGTGATTACCAGAGGCGGGGGGTGGGGGGGACCTGGATGAAGGTGGTCAAAAAAGGTAGGTACAAACTTCCAGTTATAAGAAGTTATAAGATAAGTAAGTACTAGGAATGCCATGTATAACATGATAAGTATAATCAACACTGCAGCATGTTGTATATGGAAGCTGAGAGTAAATCCCAAGAGCTCTCATCACAAGGAACGTATTTTTTTCTATAATTTTGCGTCTGCATGAGATTATCACAGTAAGTTTAGTGAACATCCATCATTTCATGATGTACGTAAGTCAGATCACACTGTACACCTTAAACTTATACAGTGCTATATGTCGATTATAAGGCCGGAAGAAAAAAGGACAGTGGTGTAAGAGGAGAAAAGGTCCATTTAATATATATATTAATATATGTTAATATATATGTATAAAATTGATGAAAACTGTTCAATGGCACAGGAGCTGAGAAACAGGATCCTATTCCAGGCTCTAAAAGACAATCTTTACTTTCCAGACACATTATAATGTGTAAAAATTTTAAACTGTATTTGTATGAGTCTTGGTTTAAGTGGTAACTTTAACATTATTTAGCCCTCAACAACCAATTCAGCACAACGTCTATAAATGCAATTCCAAAATAAAACACAGATATCACCAAGCAGCCCTCATAAGGCCACCCAACTCTACTCTTCTTGCAGGACATTTGTGAAATCTTCACAAAATAAGCGTGTGCAGACACATAATTTCCCACTCATGAGCTATCCACTGTTTTTCATTAAAATTATTTAAGTCTTAAGTCTTAAGTAATACATCAGAATTAATCAGGAGACGAACAGAGTTCATAATGCAAATGTGGGATACTTTCTAGGTTTTGAGAGCTTTTGTGGAAACAAGTTTCTAAACAGACATAACATTTTTACCATATAGTAATGTTCATTCTGTACATAAAGCTGCAGACAATGACTAGTGTAGAAGGGAAGGGTGAGAGGAGGGCAGAGCACATTTCCCTCCTCTAAGTCCCCCTTCACGCCTCAGTCCGCGCCCTGCTGTGCTGCCCTCTCCCGCTGACTCCACAGCACCCACTGCCACCTCCTGCCTCGAGTTCCATTTCTACTTCTCTCAGGTAGAGTGTCTTCATCTCCTCCTTTCCTTGTGCACATGGTACCCCGTACCCTTTATCATTCCCTTGTTAACTGTGCAGACATTCACCAGAAAGCTGAAGTGTTTTCAGGTTGTATGTCTGGTTAATGCATGCTACTCTGATGAGGAAATTTGGAGTATGTCCTATTGACTTGCTCTACTTCAGTATACTTCCTATACTTTAGTCAAAGATTAAGATTCCAGTAAAATACCATTTACAAGCAGAAGATTTCTCCAGATTAGTCTTTATCCTAAAAGAAAAGCAGCATTTCTAGTCATGTGTGTAGATCGCATGTGATACTAACTTATTACCGTAATTGCTATGATATTCACCATAGACAAAGAAAACAAATATTTACCACTGTGGATTCTTAAGTGCTCTTTTAGATGGTGTTTGTATTTGAAAGCTTTTCCACATTCAGTGCACTTGAATTTACGATTACCCGCAGACTGCGTCACATGTCTCTGTAAGAAAGAATTGGTGTTTTATTTATAAAGCAAAAAGGCTTTAGAGATAAAGAACATCCAATCTACTAAAAGTAAGGTTTTGGTGATTCTCAAATTTTAACAGTCACAAAAATCTAACACTAGGAATATTACCAAAAGGAGGTTGATCATGGCAACAGAATTTTGACGTAAAGGAAAATCTCCACTTCCTAAAGGATCAGAAGTGTGAAGCAGCACAGCATTAGCACAAACACTACGCACTTCGCTAGGAACCGGAGGCCACGTCGCCTGCGGTCGAGAACACCCGTCATCTGTCTGTAGCACGGTTACTACGCAGAAGAAAAGGCCGGGCTTTTTCAGCACCGTAGCCTGTCTCTAGTAAGTTTGGTATTTCCAAAATGTACCTTAATCTGATGATTTAAAAAGTACTTCCATGTTTTTCAGCCCAATATGGGTGGTTGCACTAGCTTTCTGCCTGGCTTACCAAATCCCCACTTCTGTATACTTCGAATCTATCCTGTACCCTCTATTACTCTTACAGAAGCACCACTGGAATTGAATTATTCAACCAGTTCTGCTCACAGATTTCTAGAGGATTCCTCTCCACCCCTGAACCCAGATTCTACTACTACAGACGCCAGGTTCATAGCCCCTGAGTTTCCAGGCTTCTTCGCCAGTCCCCTCTCAGGAGCCTATGTCCCAGTCGTCCAGTGGGTCCCAACCTCCTGCACATGTACTGCTCTTCGCCTCCTTGCTCTGATTTATACTATGCCTTACTTCCTGGCTCTGCTTCCCCTGAATTCTGACAGTTAAGATTCTACCCATCTGTCAAAGGCTCAAGCTCTGCTTGCTGCGTGCTCTCCCTCACTGGACTCTCCCTTCTTCTGTCCTTCGTACAGGAAGGACAGAGAATGAGCACGCACCGTGCTCTACTTCACCCAAACCCCTGGCTTTGAAACCGAACATACGGTGACAAATGTCTCTCGCTCGATGTCTCCCATCCCCTCAATGCCAGGCCCTCACAGCCGGCCGCTCCCTCGATGGTCCCCACTGGGAAGCAACAGGCCACTGTCAACAGGCCTGCGGTGACGCCTGCATTTCTCTCCTGGAAGAGTCGGCCCTCCCCTCGTGTGTCTCTTACCTCTGTGAATAACCCCCTCATTGATCTGATCATCATTTAAGCCCTGAACTTCGGAGGAATCCCTGCTCCCTCTCTTTCCCTCAGACCCTTGTTCAATCCCGCAGCAAGCCATCCTGCCCCCACGGTCCCTCACGATGTTGCGTCTGCCACACCGACCACCTCTGGCCTAGCCCACAGCCTCTAAGTGGGCTCCCTGCTTCCTTCTTGTCTCTCTGTCTACTTTCCGCCCAGGAGCCCGAGCTGCCTTAGAATTTAAAGACAAAATGCAGTATCTTTCAGTGGCTTCCCTATCACACTTATTCTCAGAAAGGTCTCCCTACCCTGTAAAAGAAGAAAAACTCTCTACCCTCTTACTCTTATTTTCCATCATTCTGCCTGCTTTTATAGCTTACATTTCGGCCACCTACTAATACTCGCCTTCTACTGGCAGGGACTTGGCTCCTCTTTTTCACCATTGTGCCTCTAACACCTACAACAGGCCTCATACAGAATCGAAACTCACACTTTTCAAAGGCCAGCAAGGCAGATGGTCTGCCCCTTGGTCCTAACCTAAATTGTTCCCAATTCTGTTTCTCACATTATTACATTTATCACAGCTCCTTTCTGACGTTGGTCTGACTACATACTTCACATATAAAACCGACTACCTTTGCAAAACCCATCGGACAAATCCTCACAGAAAGTGGCCTTCACCCTCATCAGAGATCTTACAATTTTATAGCAGCATCTCCTGCTTTCCCCACCAGTTCCATCTGTCCTCTGAAGGTCCCCTCCTTTGACAAGGGCCCTCAGGGTAGAGGATGTGGGGCAGCAGAGGCAGGACAGAGCTGCTCCCCAAACATCACCTGGCAGGCCCTTTCCCCAGGGCTTGTCTATAGCATGGTCATGTCGGGACACCAGGGTGGCAAGAGCATGCGTCTGTATTGTCCCTGACAAGACTCGTGCGGGGCAGATGCGAACAGATGGGCTTTGTCTTCCGTGTGTCAGTTTTCTCCCCTCCTGGCGCTCGCTCCACCCCAAGTGCCCTGCGTGGACTGACCCACCTAAGGAGAAGCTTGGTTCTTGCTCCCTGCCTGCCACCCTCCCACACCCCTTATCTTAGTTCGTGAGTGTTGTCCCCAGAGTCCTGAGAAGACAGGCTGACCCTTCTCATCATTCTGTTGCAGTTTTCTGGTTTGGGGTAACTTGTCCTCTAGGGGATCTGTGACTTAGGTGCACACAGAGCAGACTCTCATGCACTCAGGTGGACGGATGTTCACATCCTTGGATATAAGAAACTGGACATAGCCTCAACATACCCTGTGCAGCTGAATATTTACTTGACTTTTAAATCTAGAATTAAGTAGCTAAATTTCATTACTTGCAGTTGATAGTTATCAGGATCTTATAAAAGGACAACTGGCAAAAGCTTCTTTAACTTTAACCTGTACTTAAGTACAGAGCCAACAATTTAAATATAACTTACACTTACAGGATAGTCTTGGTCTATGCTTCTAGAAATTGAGGCAAAGTGAAACAAGTAGAATAAACCATATGAAAATTGAATCTTCAGATTAAAAATGGTTTAGAGTCTGAACTTTAGATTTTTAGAGGCATGCAGTTTATGTAATCAGTTGTTTTCTCTACACTGAACATTCCAGTAGTATGTATTCTGAAATCCTAAACGTAAGAGAAATATTTGTTATGGTATAAGCAAAACAATTAAATTGAGATGAAAGGGACCTACCTGAAAAAGAAAACTTAGTTACCTCTAACATAGTGTTCATATGTGCTTTTAAAATCAGAAATGACCAGATAATCCAAATGAATCATCACTTTCCTTTTCGTAAGGCTGTAGACCAGACACATCCCCTAAATTTTTCAGTATATTAAAACCCTCACCTTCTGTGGAGGGGTGAGTTCTCAGTGTGGAAATTTCGTGAATGCAGTCATTCCACTTACTTGATCTCTTCCTGATTTGTGGGAGGTCATGTGACGTTCGAGCTGGGTTCTGTACGCAAAGGTGTAACTGCACAGGGAGCAACTGAAGTTGTCTTCGTTCTTTTCATGGCGATATTTAATGTGTTCTTTCAGAGAGGTAAAGCGTTTATATCCTCTGTCACAATATGGGCAGGTGAGTAACTGGGAAAATGCATCTGGTGTTCCTGTAAAAGAAGGATCATATATTTTAAAGTTAAAACGTTAAAAAAATATTGCCAGGACAGACTGTCAAGATGGCGGAACAGTAAGACGCGGAGATCACCTTCCTACCCACAGATACACCAGAAATACATCTACACGTGGAACAGCTCCTACAGCTCGACAGGCCATGCCAAACAACTAGCAAGACAGGAACAACCCAACCCATTAGCAGAGAGGCTGCCTAAAATCATAAGTCCACAGACACCCCAAAACACACCACTGGACATGGTCCTCCTGCCCAGCAGAAAGACAAGATCCAGCCTCATCCACCAGAACACAGGCACTAGTCCCCTCCACCAGGAAGCCTACACAACCCCACTGAATCAACCTTACCCACTGCGGGCAGACACCAAAAACAACGGGAACTACGAACATGCAGCCTGCGAAAAGGAGACCCCCAAAACAGCAAGTTAAGCAAAGTGAGAAGACAGAGAAACACACAGCAGATGAAAGAGCAAGGTAAAAACCCACCAGACCAAACAAGTGAAGAGGAAATAGGCAGTCGACCTGAAAAAGAATTCAGAGTAATGATCCAAAATCTTGGAAATAGAATGGAGAAAATACAAGAAACATTTAACAAGGACCTAGAAGAACTAAAGAGCAAACAGACAATGAAAAACAGATAAGTGACATGGAAGATAAAATAGTGGAAATAACTACCACAGAGCAGAAAAAAGAATGAAATGAATTGAGGACAGAAGAAGAAGAGGAGAAAGAAAAAGAAAGGGATGTCCAAGAAAATACTTGAAGAGATTATAGCTGAAAACTTCCCTAATGTAGGAAATAATCAAGTCCAGGAAGCGCAGAGTCCCATACAGAAACATGTCAAGACACACATTAATTAAACTAGAAAAAATTAAATACAAAGAAAATAAATATATTAAAAGCAGCAAGGGGAAAACAACAAATAACATACAAGGGAATCCCCATAAGGTTAACAGCTGATCTTTCAGCAGAAACTCTGCAAGCCAGAAGGGAGTGGCAGGACATATTTAAAGTGATGAAAGGGAAAAACCTACAACCAAGAGTACTCTACCCAGCAAGGGTCTCATTCAGATTCGATAAGAGAAATTAAAACCTCTACAGACAAGCAAGAGCTAAGAGAATTCACCACCAAACTAGCTTTACAACAAATGCTAAAGGAACTTCTCTAGGCAGGAAACACAAGAGAAGGAAAAGACCTACAATAACAAACCCAAAACAATTACGAAAATGGTAATAGGAACATACATATCTATAACTAGCTTCAATGTAAATGGATTAAATGCTCCAACCAAAAGACATAGACTGGCTGAATGGATACAAAAACAAGACCCATATATATGCTGTCTACAAGAGACCCACTTCAGACCTAGGCACACATACAGACTGAAAGTGAGGGGATGGAAAATGATACTCCATGCAAATGGAAATCAAAAGAAAGCTGGAGTAGCAATTCTCCTATGAAACAGACACAAGAGACAAAGAAGAACACTACATAATGATCAAGGGATCAATCCAAGAAGAAGATAATAACAATCGTAAATATTTATGCACCCAACAACAGGAGCACCTCAATACATAAGGCAAATGCTAACAGCCATAAAGGGGAAATCGACAGTAACACAGTCATAGTAGGGGATTTTAACACCCCACTTTCACCAATGGACAGATCATCCAAAATGAAAATAAATAAGGAAACAAGCTTTAAATGATACATTAAACAAGATGGACTTAATTGATATTTATAGGACATTCCATCCAAAAACAACAGAATACACTTTCTTCTCAAGTGCTCGTGGAACATTCTCCAGGATAGATCGTACCTTGGGTCACAAATCAAGCCCTGGTAAGTTTAAGAAAACTAAAATTATATCAAGTATCTTTTCTGACCACAATGCTATGAGATTAGATATGAATTACAGGAAAAAAAAACCATGGAGGCTAAACAATACACTACTAAATAACTATAACTAAGATCACTAAAGAAATCAAAGAGGAAATCCAAAAATACCTAGAAACAATGACAGTGAAAACACAACGGCCCAAACACAACGACCCAAAACCTATGGGATGCAGCAAAAAGCAGTTCTAAGAGGGAAGTTTATAGCAATACAATCCTACCTCAAGAAACAAGAAACATCTCAAATAAACAACCTAACCTTACACCTAAAGCAATTAGAGAAAGAAGAACAAAAAAATCCAAAAGTTAGCAGAAGGAAAGAACTCATAAACATCAGATCAGGTATAAATGAAAAAGAGATGAAGGAAACAGTAGCAAAGATCAGTAAAATTAAAAGCTGGTTCTTTGAGAAGATAGGCAAAATTGATACACCATTAGCCAGACTCATCAAGAAAAAAAAGGGAGAAGACTCAAATCAATAGAATTAGAAATGAAAAAGGAGACAAGTGACACTGCTGAAATACAAAGGATCATGAGAGATTACTACAAGCAACTCTATGCCAATAAAATGGACAACCTGGAAGAAATGGACACATTCTTAGGCACAACCTGCCAAGACTGAATCAGGAAGAAACAGAAAATATGAACAGACCAATCACAAGCACTGAAACTGAGACTGTGATTAAAAATCTTCCAACAAACAAAAGCCCAGGACCAGATGACTTTACAGGCGAATTCTATCAAACATTTAGAGAAGAGCTAACACCTAACCTTGTTAAACTCTTCCGAGGGAGGAACATTCCCAAAACTCATTCTACAAGGCCACCCTCACCCTGATACCAAAACCAGACAAAGATGTCACAAAGAAAGAAAACTACAGGCCAACACCACTGATGAACATAGGTGCAAAAATCCTCAACAAAATACTAGCAAACGCAATCCACAGCACATTAAAAGGATCATACACCATGATCAGTTGGGGTTTTTCCTAGGAATGCAAGGATTCTTCAGTATACGCAAATCAGTCAATGTGATACATCCTATTAACAAACTGAAAGAGAAAAAGCTTTCGACAAAATTCAACACCCAACACCCATTTCCCTCCAGAAAGTAGGCATAGAGGGAACTTACCTCAACATAATGAAGGCCATATATGACAAACCCAAAGCCAACATCATTGTCAATGGTGAAAAACTGAAACCATTTCCTCTAAGATCAGGAACAAGACAAGGGTGTCCACTCTCACCACTATTATTCAATATAGTTTTGTAAGTTTTAGCCACAGCAATCAGAGAAGAAAAAAGAAATAAAAGGAATCCAAATCAGAAAAGAAGTAAAGCTGTCACTGTCTGCAGATGACACAATACTACACATAGAGAATCCTAATCTAAAGATGCTCCCAGAAAACTACGAGAGCTAATCAGTGAATTTGGTAAAGCAGCAGGATACAAAATTAATGCACAGAAGTCTCTTGCATTCCTCCCATTTACCATTGCAACAAAAAGAGTAAAACACCTAGGAATAAACTTACCTAAGGAGACAAAAAACCTGTATGCAGAAAAGTATAAGACACTGATGAAAGAAATTAAAGATGATACAAACAGATGGAGGGATATACCATGTTCTTGGAGAGATATACCATGTTCTTGGATTGGAAGAATCAACACTGTGAAAATGACTCTACTACCCAAAGCCATCTACAGATTCAACACCATCCCTATCAAACTACCAATGGCATTTTTCACAGAACTAGAACAAAAAATTACACAATTTGTATGGAAACACAAAAGACCCCGAATAGCCAAAGCAGTCTTGAGAAAGAAAAACGGAGCTGGAGGAATCAGGCTCCTGGACTTCAGACTGTACTACAAAGCTACAGTAATCAAGACCGTATGGTACTGGCACAAAACCAGAAATATAGATCAGTGGAAAGAAAGAACAGAGATAAACCCATGCACATATGGTCCCCTTAATTTTCATAAAAGGAACCAAGAATACAATGGAGAAAAGACAGCCTCTTCAATAAAGTGGTGCTGGGAAAACTGGACAGCTACATGTGAAAGAATGAAATTAGAACACTCCCTAACACCATACACAAAAATTAACTCAAAATGGATTAAAGAATGTAAGGCCAGACACTATAAAACTCTTAGAGGAAAACATAGGCAGAACACTCTATGACATAAATCACAGCAAGATCCTTTTTGACACACCTCCTGGAGAAGTGGAAATTAAAACAAAAATAAACAAATGGGACCTAATGAAACTTAAAACTTGCACAGCAAAGGAAACCATAAGATGAAAAGACAACCCTCAGAATGGGAGAAAATATTTGTAAATGAAGCAACTGACAAAGGATTAATCTCCAACATTTACAAGCAGCTCATGCAGCTCAATTTCAAAAAAACGAACAGCCCAATCCAAAAATGGGCAGAAGACCTAAATAGAGATTTCTCCAAAGAAGACACACAGATTGCCAACAAACACATGAAAGGATGCTCAACATCACTAATTACTAGAGAAATGCAAATCAAAACTACAATGAGGTATCACCTCACACCAGTCAGAATGGCCATCATCAAAAAATCTACCAATAATACATGCTGGAGAGGGTGTGGAGAAAAGGGAACCCTCTTGCACTGTTGGTGGGAATGTATATACAGCCACTATGGAAAACAGTATGGAGGTTCCTTAAAAAACTACAAATAGAACTACCATATGACCCAGCAATCCCACTACTGGGCATACACCCTGAGAAAACCATAATTCAAAAAGAGTCATGTACTACCTACACTGTTCATTTGCAGCACTATTTACAATAACCAGGACATGGAAGCACTAGTCTCAGTGTCCATCGACAGATGAATGGATAAAGAAGATGTGGCACATATATACAATGGAATATTACTCAGCCACAAAAAGAAATGAAATTGAGTTATTTGTAGTGAGGTGGATGGACCTAGAGTCTGTCCTAGAGTGAAGTGAGTCAGAGAGAGAAAAACAAGTCCAAGTACAGGAATAAAGATGCAGACATAGAGAAGGGACTTGAGGACACAGGGAGGGGGAAGGGTAAGCTGGGTGGGACAACATGAGAGAGTGGCATCAACATATATACACTACCAAATGTAAGGTAGATAGCTAGTGGGAGGCAGCCGCATAGCACAGGGAGATCAGCTCCGTGCTTTGTGTCCACCTCGAGGGGTGGGATAGGGAGGGTGGGAGGGAGACGCAAGAGGGAGGGATATGGGAACGTACGTATATGTATAGCTGATTCACTTTGTTATACAGCAGAAAGTAACACACCACGGTAAAGCAATCATACGCCAATAAAGATGTTATAAAAAAATTACCAAAGCTACCACCAAGGTCCTCTGGTATGTACCAGACATTATGCTTTGTATTTGATCCTCAAAACAACACACTGATCTCCCCCTCTATTTTATAAAGAAAGAACGTGAGGCCCAGAAAAGGCTAAATAACTTCCAAATCACACAGCCAGTAAATGATGAAGTCAGAAGTCAAACGCGTGCTGTGTGACTTTTTCACTAAAACATATTTCTTCTCTTCGTTTTCAAGGTTAATTAGAGAAAAACGACACTCTAGTTATAGTCCTTGGAGAGTAAGCAGCACATGGACTATGTTTCTAAGACTCCCTTGCAGGTAGGTGTGGCCCTGTGCCCGAGTTCAGACCAAAAGAGTCGGGGCCAGACCAGGCCTGGCCCCCTGAGACGCCCCCTGCACGGCTCTTCATGTTCTTTTTCCTCCTGAAACACACCAGCACATTTTCTGTATAGTTTTAGCTGGGTGACTATTACGATAGCTTTCAGAAAATAAGGGCATTATGGATGAACTGTAGTTTGTGGAGTGAACTAGATATTTTTTATATATGGAACCATCTAAGCCTGCCAATTCTAAAAATCTAATACTTCTTTGGCCAATTAATATTTAACTAAGAGTAGATTTCCATATTTGATGTATTTCTTCAAAGAAATAAGTTCGTAAGTGACAGCTTATTGTAAATATCATCTTCCCTTCATTTTGGATTTCTTACAGAAAAAGACCACCAAAGAAAGTTTCGGAACATTCTTCAAATGCTTCATAAACATGTGGCCCCATTATTGAAATTCAAGTCTATGTAAATTAAATGTCTTGCTTAAGGGCAGGCCTGCAAATACTAAGCTGAGCACCTGACACTACACAGCTAAATACGCCGAAATATGTATCAAATATACAAATAAAATCACACAACCAAGACCCCCATGGTTTATGCTGTTTTTTTGTTTGTCAGCAGTTCGCAAGTCACCTGGAACCAGAGTTTTTTTCTCTTAGTGATGACTCTGGCATGACCCCCCCTTCTTTGGGGACTAGAGTAGCCACATGAGGACATTTTGGGGGGAAATCAAGTTATATTTTGTCTAGTATCAATTTCCTATTTGTACAGACAAGTGGGAAATCAACATTTGGGACACTCTCCTTGCCAGACTGTCTGTCTATCCTACTGGTCTCAGCAGCTAATGTCAGAGTCCACCGTTACAGGTGTTTGGTCATCAGTACCACAGTCACAGTGTGATTCCATGATTCAAGCTCCTTGTACTCCTGGGTCATAAGCGGTCTGCCTGCATTATTCTATTTTCTTCTTTACCTTCATTAATCCTTCCAATCAATCAGTAAACAAAATATCCATAAAATGACAAGTTTATCATATTCAAATAGCAAGTTCTTTTCATAAATCAGTATCTATTGAATGTTCATACTCATAAACCAGCACTGGAATATTATTTTTTAAAAACTCACTTTTTAGCAATGAAGACTTGCCATGTAAGGAAAAAAATGTTTCTTTTTAGAATTCCTATAATAAGCTTATGGTAGCAGTTCAATACTACTAAAAAAATCCAACCTATATCTGACCATTTTTTGAACAATAATTTCTTTATGTGTCTGTGACCATGCATATACTTATTTAAAAAACATTTTAAATTTCTGTATCTTAAACTTCCTTTAGTAGGCAGACTGATATAAAACCTGTGAAAAATTTCCTGATTTGTTCCCCACTGAACCAGAATTTGTGATAAATCCATCTGTTGAAGTTTCCCTGTTTACAACTTATGACATGCAGACGGTATGTTTAATCTGTTAAAACACTAAAAACCTAAGTGCTTCTGAAGATAATCACTTTTTCTATGTAAACAGATGTTGCTGGTGTGACAGAAAATCTACTGTGAAATACTGTGTTAGCAGTTAAATTAGATTATATACCTAAAAGTAATGAATTCCTGAATTAAAAACATATTGAATAATAATTAGACAAAGAAAACAAAAAATGTTTTACTAATTCAGAACAGTTAAGGCCTCAATTTTTATGGGATTTTACTGCCTTGATTTGTAACAATGGACTTTACAAAGTTTAACCTTATTTGATCTATGCAATGGAACATTTCTTTAGTTTTCATTATTTTCTTTCACTGATACTTTCTGAAACCCTCTTTGTTACACAGTTATACACATCTGCATTTAAAATGTTCTATTTCCCTTTCATATCTATGGTAAGCTACTGCTTCTTCAGGTGAAATGTTATCACATTTTCTTTAAGAGAAAAAAAAACAACCAAGAAACAAAAGTAGAAAACGAAGGCCCAACAGGATTATAATGCCAATAACTACGGACTCTGCAAATATGCAAACAGATCAACAGAACGCATATCATTAAGCTGAAATGCAGTGTCCCCGGGGGTAATTACTTATAGTTTTCAGAAACGTGTCCTTTTGCCACACTGCAGGAAACAATTCCTAGAGTACCCTACTTCTTTTTCCTTTGTCACCAAATTAGTTACAGAAATCCTATCTATTCTGGAGTGAAACTTCTCTTTCTGCTCTTTTGCATAGCTGATTCCTGATTTAAGGAAGGTACAGTTGACTCTTCACAATGGAATCTGTTTTGTTTTCTGTACCATCCTTCTCGATTTCATTCAAACATTTAAAAGTTGATTGATACAACACCATTTACACTAGCACCAAAAATACTTAGGCATAAATCTAACAAATTATGTATAAGGTTTATTTGAGGAAAACTACAAAAGTCTGATGAATAAAATCAAAGAACTAAATAAATGGAGAGATATTCCATGTTCATGGATACTCAACATTGACTCAATATTGTCAAGATGTCAGTTCTCCCCAACTAGGTCTACAGAGTCAATGTAATCCCAATCAAGTCATTTTATGGATAATGACAGACATTCTAAGTTTATACAGAGAGGCAAGAGACCCAGAAGAGGCAACATAACACTGAAGGTGAAGAGTAACGTTGGGAGACCAACACTATCTGACTTCAAGGCTTACTATGTAGCTATAATAATCAAGAAAGTGTGGTGTTGGTGAGAGAACAGACAAATGGGTCAGTGGAACAGAACAGACAGCCCAAAAAGCAAAGGCAACTGGACATCCACACACCAAAAAAAAATGTAAACACAGACCTTACACCCTTTACAAAACTCAAAATGGATCACAGACAACAACAGGAGAAAACCTATGTGACCTTGGGTATGGTAATGCCAGTTTAGATACCAAAGGCATGAGCCATGAAAGAGATACTTGATATGCTGGACTTCATTAAATGAAAAAGTTCTGTTCCATGAAAGACAATAACAAGAGAACTAGAAGAGAATCAGAAGATAAGCCATGGACTGGGAAAACTGTTTTCAAACGACACATCTGAAAAAGGACTAGCATCCAAAATATACAAAGAATTCTTAAAACTCACTGCTAAGAAATCAAATAATTTAATTTAAAAAATGGGCCAAATCATAGCCCCCTTCCTCCTCCAACTTCATGACGGAGAATCAGGAAATCAACACTGGAACTACTGAGTTCAAGAATACATACTTGAGATTAAAGTAAACCTGGAGGACAAGATGGTGGAGTAGAAGGACCTGAGCTCACCTCCTCTCACAAAGACAGAAAAATCACAACTAACTGCTAAACCACCATCAACAAAAAAGGGCTGGAACCTACCAAAAAAGATAATTCTACTTCCAAGGACAAAGCCACAACGAGATGGTAGAGGGGCACATTCGCAATACAATCAGATCCCATACTAATTATTTTCTAGTTTGACCCACAAACTAGAAAATAACTATATCACAGAGGTTCTCTCACAGGAGTGAGAGTTCTGAGCCCCACGTCAGGCTCCCCAGTCTGGAGGTCTTGCATTGGTAGGAGAAGCCCCCAGAGCATTTGGCTTTTAAGGCCAGTGGGGCTTGACTGCAGGAACTCCACAGGACTGGGGAAACAGAAGCACCACTCTTGGAGGGCACAAATAAGGTCTCATGTGAGCTGGGACATGGGAAAGAGTAGTGACTTCATAGGACCCTGGGCGAGACCTACCTGCTGGTCTTGGAGGGGTCTGCTGGGGAGGTGAGGGATGGCTGTGGCTCACTGTGGGTAAAAGGACACTGGTGGCAGAGGTACCGGGGGGTACTCATTGGCATGAGCTGTCCTGGAGGCCGCCATTTTGACACCAAGACCTGGCCCCACCCAGCAGCCCTTAGGTTCCAGTGCTGGCACGCCTCAGGCCAAACAACCGGCAGGGTGGGAACGCAGCCCCACCCATCAGCAGACAGGCTGCCTAAAGTCATCCTGAGCCACAGCCACCTCTAATCACGCTCCTTGACACGGCCCTGCCACCAGAGGGACAAGACCCAGCTCCACCCACCAGTGGGCAGGCACCAGTCCCTCCCACCAGGAAGCCTGCACAAGCCCCATGACCATTCCTCACTCACCAGGGGGCAGACACCAGAACCAAGAGGAACTACGATCCTGTGGTCTGTGGGACCTCAAACAGAGAAAGTGAGACAAAATGAGATGGCAGAGGAATTTGTTTCAGATGAAGGAACAATATAAAACCCCAAAAGAATAATTACATGAAGTGACAGACAATCTACCTGAAAACAAATTCACAGTAATGATAGTAAAGATGATCCAAGATCTCAGAAAAAGAATGGAGGCACAGACCAAGAAGATACAAGAAATGTTTAACAAAGAGCTAGAAGATTTAAAAAACAAACAGAGTTGAACAATACAATAAATGAAATGACAAATACGCCAGAAAGAGTCAATAGCAGAATAAATGATGCAGAAGGATGGATAAGTGAGCTGAAGACAGAATGGTGGAAATCACTGCTGCAGAACAGAATAAAGAAAAAAGAATGAAAAGAAATGACAGCCTAAGAGACCTCTGGGACAACACTAAACGCACCAACGTTTGCATTATAGGGGTCCTAGAAGGAGAAGAGAGAGACAAAGGGCCTGAGAAAGTATTTGAAGAGATAATAGTTGAAAACTTCCTTAACATGGGAAAGGAAACAGTCACCTAAGTCCAGGAAGTGCAGAGAGTCCCATAAGGGATAAACCCAAGGAGGAATATGCAGAGACATGTTAATCAACTTGACAAAAATGAAAGATAAAGATAAAATATCAAAAGCAACAAGGGAAAAGCAACAAATAACATACAAGGGAATCCCCATAAGGTTATCAGCTGGTATTTCAGCAGAAACTCTGCAGGCCAGAATGGAGTGGCAGGATATATTTAAGTGGTGGAAGGGAAAAACCTACAACCAAGAATACTCAGCAAGGCTCTTGTTCAGAGTCGATGGAGAAATCAAAAGCTTTACAGACAAGCAAAAGCTAACAGAATACGGCACCACCAAACCAGCTTTACAACAAAGGCTAAAGAAACTGTTCTAGGCAGAAAAGAAAAGCCCATGAGAGAAAACAAGAAAATTATGAATGGGAAAGCTGACTGGTCAAGGCAAATATACAGTAAAGGTAGGAAATCATCCACTCACAAACATGCTATCAAAACCAGCAATCATGAGAAGAGGAGAGTACAATGCAGGATATTTGGAAATGCATTTGAAATTAAGAGACCAGCAACTTAAAACAATCTTGTATATACATATATAGACTGCTGTATCAAAACCTCATGGTAACCGCAAACCAAGAATCTACTTATAGACAGATCCAAAACCTATGGAGTGCAGCAAAAGCAGTTCTAAAGAGGGAAGTTTACAGCAATACAGTCATATCTCAGGAAACAAGAAAAATCCCCAATAAACAACCTAACCTTACACCTAAGCAACTAGAGAAATAAGAACAAAAAAACCCCAAAGTTAGCAGGAGGAAAGAAATCATAAAGATCAGAGCAGAAATAAATGAAATAGAGACGAAGAAAACATTAGAAAAGATCAATGAAACTAAAAGCTGGCTCTTTGAAAAGATAAACAAAATAGATAAACCTTTAGACAGACTCATCGAGAAAAAAAGGGAGAGGGCTCAAATCAATAAAATTAGAAATGAAAAAGGAGAAGTTACAATGGACACACCACAGAAATACAGAGGATCTTAAGAGACTACTACAAGCAACTATATGCCAATATAATGGACAACCTAGAAGAAATGGACAAATTCTTAGAAAGGTACAATCTCCCAGAAATGAACAAGGAAGAAATTGAAAATATGAACAATAATCACAAGCACTGAAACTGAAACTCTGATTTAAAAATTCCCAATAAACGAAAGTCCAGGACCAGATAGCTTCACAGGGGAATTCTATCAAACATTTAGAGAAGAGTTAACACCTATCCTTCTGAAACTGTTTCAAAAAATTGCAGACGAAGGAACACTCCAAAATTCGTTCTATGAGGTCAACATCACCGTGATACCAAAACCAGACAAAGATACCACAAGAAAAGAAAATTACAGGCCAATCTCATAGATGAACATAAGATGCAAAAATCCTCAACAAAAAAAATACTGGCAAACAGAATCCAACAATACATTAAAAGGATCATGCACCATGATCAAGTGGGATTTATCCCAGGGATGCAAGGATTTTTCAGTACCCACAATTATTCAGTGTGATACACCACATTAACAAATTGAAGGGAAAAAACCATATGATCATCTCAATAGAAAAATCTTTTGGCAAAATTTCAACACCCATTTAAGATAAAAACTCTCCAGAAAGTGGGCATAGAGAGAATATACCTCAACATAATAAAGGCCATATATGACCAACCCACAGCTAACATTATACTCAGTGGTGAAAAGCAGAAAGCATTTCTTCTAAGATCAGGAACAAGACAAGGATGTCTACTCTCACCACTTCTATTCAACCTAGTTTTGGAAGTCTTAGCCATAGCAATCAGAGAAGAAAAAAAATAGCAGGAATCCAAATTGGAAAGGAAGAAGTAAAACTGTCACTGTTTGCAGATGACATGATACTATACACAAAAAATCCTAAAGATGCTGCCAGAAAACCACGGGAGCTCGTCAATGGATTCAGTAAAGTTGCAGGACACAAAATTAATGCAGAGAAATCTGTTGCATTCCTATACACTAACAACGAAAGATCAGAAAGAGAAATTAAGGAAACAATACCATTTATCAGTGCATGAAAAAAGAATAAAATACCTAGGAATAAACCTACCTAAGGAGGCAAAAGACCCGTATGCAGAAAACTGTAAGATGCTGATGAAAGAAATCGAAGATGACACAAACAGATGGAAAGATATACCATATTCTTGGATTGGAAGAATCAACATTGTCAAAATGACTATACTATACCCAAGGCAATCTACAGATTCAATGCAATCCCGATCAAATAACTAATGGCATTTTCTGCAGATCTAGAACAAAAACCTTAAAATCTGTATGGAAACACAAAAGACCCTGAATAGCCAAAGGAATCTTGGGAAAGAAAAACAGAGCTGCTGGAGGAAGCAGGCTGACTGATACTATAAAGCTACAGTCATCAAAACAGTATGGTACTGGCACAAAGACAGAAATACAGATAAATGGAACAGGATAGAAAGCCCAGAAATAAACCCACACCCCTATGGTCAATCTATGACAAAGGAGGCAAGAATATACAATGGAGAAAAGATAGTCTCTTTAATAAATGGTGCTGGGAAAAGTGGAGAGCTACGTGTAGAAGCATGAAATTAGAACATTCTCTAACAGCATACACAAAAATAAACTCGGAATTCATTAAAGACCTAAATGTAAGTCTGGATACTATAGATCTCTTAGAGGAAAACATAGGCAGAACATTGTTTGACATAAATTGCAGTAATACCTTTTTGGATCCACCTCCTAGAGTAACGAAAATAAAAACAAAAATAAACAAATGGGACCTAATTAAACTTAAAAGCTTTTGCACAGCAAAGGAAACCATAAAGAAAATGAAGACAACCCACAGAATGGGAGAAAGTATTTGCAAATGAAGTGAACGACAAGGGTTTAATCTCCAAAACATACAAACAGCTCATGCAGCTCAATATCGAAAAAACAAACAACCCAATCAAAAAAATGGGCAGGGCTTCCCTGGTGGCACAGTGGTTGAGAGTCCGCCTGCCGATGCAGGGGACGCGGGTTCGTGCCCTGGTCCGCGATGATCCCACATGCCGCGGAGCGGCTGGGCCTGTGAGCCATGGTCGCTGGGCCTGCGCGTCCGGAGCCTGTGCTCCGCAACGGGAGAGGCCGCAGCAGTGAGAGGCCCACGTACCGCAAAAAAAAAAAAAAAAAAAAATGGGCAGTAGATCTAAATATACATTTCTCCAAATATATATTTACATTTGGAGAAGTGTGTATTTCTCCAAATATACAAATGTATGTTTATCTATTTTGTTTATCTTTCAAAGAAGATACACAGATGGCCAAAAAGCACATGAAAAGATGCTCCACATCACTAATTATTAGAGAAATGAGAATCAAAACTACAGTGAGGTATCACCTCACACCGGTCAGAATGGCCATCATCAAAAAATCTACAAACAATAAATGCTGGAGAGGATGTGGAGAAAAGGGAACCCTCTTGCACTGTTGGTGGGAATGTAAACTGATACAGCCACTATGGAGAACAGTACGGAGGTTCCTTAAAAAACTAAAAATAGAACTACCATATGATTCAGCGATCCATCTCCTGGGCATATATCCAGAGAAAATCATACTTCAAAAAGGTACATGCACCCCAATGTTCACTGCAGCACTATTTACAAGAGCCAGGACATGGAAGCAACCTAAGTGTCCATCGACAGAGGAATGGATAAAGATGATGTGGTGTATATATATAGGTATATATACACAATGGAATATTACTCAGCCATAAAAAAGAATGCAATAATGCCATTTGCGGCAACATGGATGGATCTAGAGATTCTCATACTAAGTTAGACAGAGAAAGATAAATATCAAAGGATATCATTTATATGTGGAATCTAAAAAATGGTACAAATGAACTTATTTACAAAACAGAAACAGACTCACAGACTTTGAAAACAAACTTACGGTTACCAAAAGGGAAAGGCGGGGGAGGGATAAATGAGGAGATTGGGATTCACATGTGCACACTACTATATGTAAAACAGACAACCAACAAGGATCTACTGCATGGCACAGTGGACTCTACTCAATACTCTGCAATGACCTATATGGGAAAAGAATCTGAACAAGAATAGATATGTATATGTAAAACTAAATAACTTTGCTGTACACCTGAAGCTAACACAACACTGTAAATCAACTAACTCCAATATAAAGTTAAAAAAATGGGCCAAGGACTTTGTTACCTCATCAAAGAAGATATACAGATGACAAATAAGTGTGAAAAGATGCTGCACATAATATTTCATTAGGGAAATACAAACTAAAACAGCAAGATACCACTACACACTATTAGAATGGCCAAAATCGGGAACACTGAGAACGTGAAATATTGGCCATGACGTGGAGCAACAGGAACTCTCATCATTGCTGGTGGAATGAAAAGTGGTGCAGCCACTCGGGATGATAGTTTGGCCGTTTCCTCTAGAACTAAGCATACCCTTATCATATAATCCAGCAATTGTGCACCTTGGTATTTACCCAAAGGAGCTGAAAACTTATTTCCAGACCAAAATCTGTGCACGAATGTTTACAGCAGCTTCATTCATCATTGCCAAAACTTGGAAGCAACCAAGGTGTCCTTCAGTAGGTGAATGGATAGATAAAATGCAGTACATCCAGACTATGGAATATCATTCAACGTTTAGAAGAAATGAGTTATCAATCCATGAAAAGACACAGAGGAAAGTTAAATGCATAACTAAGTGAAAGAAGCCAATTTGAAAAGGCTATATGACTATGTACTATATGACTCCAACTATAAGACATCCTGGATAAGGCAAAACTATGGAGGCATAAAAACATCAGTGGTTGCCAGGGCAAGGAGGAGGGCAGGATGAACAGGCAGAGCACAGAGGACTTCTCGGGCAGTGAACATACTCTGTGTGATACTATAATGACGGATACTTGTCATGGTACATTTGTCCAAACCCACAGAACGTACAACACCAAGAGTGAACCCTAATGCAAATTAAGGTCTTTGAGTGATTATGATGTGTCAGTGTAGGTTCATCCTTGGTTAAAAAAAAAAGTACCGCTCTGGTGAGTGATGTTGATAATGGGGGGGGGGCAGGGGGAATATGGGAAATCTCTGCACCTCTGTACGATTTTGTTCTAAATATAAAACTGCTCTAAAAAGTCTTTTAAAAAAGTTGATTATTGAGCTCTTAAGCTAAATCTATCCATTAAACTGGGAACCCTGGAGAAACCAAACCAGATTTAGGATCTTAATACTTCAAATATCCTCCAACATTCCAAGCATCTTCCTAGTTCTTGGTACAGATACTGTGTAAAATTTCTTACAGGAGTATTTTCATCTGTTTCTAGTGCATGGAAGGCAGAATGACAGCATCTTTCTTTTCAGGAGAGTATGAACGCATTATTATTGTATTTCACCACTCTTTATATACTGGCTGTTCATATCAGAGAGGACCAAAGTAGATACAGGAAAACCATCTGTCTCCAAATCAGTATGTTTTGAACCAGACAGCCACGCTTTTCTTGCCAGAACAGTGGAGAATAATCAAAGGGCACTAAGGGTCATCCTAGTTCCCATTTCTACTACTTGCTACCATGTAAGTGAATGGAAATCAATGTCCAGGCACTGCCCTAAGCATTGCACATGTGGTGGCATCACACTATATACACGAGAGGCCACTGACACAATGCTATACTGTTACCATGGACAGTGTTCCACTCATTAAAGAGATCACTCTCTACAGCCACCTGCAATAAATGTTGGTTTTCAAAAATGTTCCCTCTAGTAGAGTGGGTTCCCACATAGAGTAATGGAAGCAATAATCCTCTGGAGATGAGAACAAAGCGGCCGTGATGCTTGTTACCGTTTTCATCGTGCCCGCTGGCCTCCGGCGTGCCCTGCCTCTGGTCCTCCTCGGGCGCCTCGGGGTAGATGACTGCAGTGTCTTGTTGCTGCAGGAACTCTTCAACGTTGGGATCATGGTTTTGTTCATTTTCTGCATCTGAGTCGCATTCATCATCTTTTACTAGAAGAAACGCATACTCTATAAAAACCAACTTCACCACCAAGTTGTTACACAGTTTTCCTAAATAAGAAATTGTTTATCTTGGGAGAATAAATGACTGTTCTTGAATTTGCAGGAAATATTTACAGAACATTAAAAATTTACTCGTTCTGTTCTAAGCTATTAAGAAGTCCGTTTTCATAAGTTTAAGATGTTATAAAAGTCTTGACATTGTCACGATATCCCTTGAAAGCTTTAGGGTTGTACTTCCATTCCATTTTACTGATGAACAAGACACAGAGAAGGTTGGCTGAATCCTTAGTTTCTGAATCAATGATAAAGCAAGGAAAACAGGAAAAGAGAAAAATGTAGTTCTCAAACCTCAGTCCTTCCTAGCAACCTACTGTTCATATTTAGTTGGAGTTGTGCTTGAAATCTGAACCATTCTCTGAATAACGAACTGCTCTGAAGTTCAGTTCAGTTATGTGATTTCTCAGAAAATAGCTTTAATAGTTCCCTACAGTTGGAAAGACTTCTAATAAGAGTCAAAGAGTATCAAATTGATAAAATTGCTTCCTATCTACCCTGGTATTCAGATACAGGCAGGGCTATTCTTTCTGTGTTTCTTCCTCAGTAAATGTTAATTGTGGGGTGAAGGAGAGGCATTTTCCCTGAGTCAGAAGGTTCCGAGCATTAACAGCACGTCTTCACTTGGAGAAGGCAGCCCAGAGCGTTGCCGTGTTTGCAGAGCGGGACTGGTATCCTGGGGTTCCCGTCCGTTTCCTCCCGGAGGAGGGTCTGCTCCACACTGCTGCTAACTGTCCTGGGTCAGGGTGGCCCCCGGGTGTCTCATGGCTGACCTCTTCACACACTTCAGACTGAACTCAGTTCTAAATTTATAAAGTAGCAGACTGAACTGGTGCTTAAAATGGTGGGACTTCCCTGGTGGTGCAGGGGTTAAGAACCCGCCTGCCAACGCAGGGGACACGGGTTCGAGCCCTGGTTCGGGAAGATCCCACATGCCGCGGAGCAACTAAGCCCGTGCGCCACAACTACAGGGCCTGCGCTCTAGAGCCCGCAAGCCACAACTACTGAGCCCGCGCTCTAGAGCCCGCAAGCCACAACTACTGAGCCCGCGCTCTAGAGCCCGCAAGCCACAACTACTGAGCCCGCGCACCTGGAGCCCACGCTCCACAACAAGAGAAGCCACCGCAGTGAGAAGCCCACGCACCACAACGAAGAGCAGCCCCCGCTCGCCTCAACTAGAGAAAGCCCGTGTGCAGCAACAAAGACACAGCACAGCCAAAAAAATTAATGAAGAAAAATTAAAATGGTAAATGTAAGGGCATCCTTTTGTTCGACAGTTACCAAAGCAGTCTTGCACAGGAGCAGTAACCCAACTCCTCAGGGTGGCTGCTATTAACAGACTTAGAGCCGATGACATAGTAATCATGATGACTCGTCATTTTTTCCTCCTCTTCAGTGCAGCCAAGAGCTATCAATTATTTAGTATCTGCTGTACACAGCTGACCCCTGAACAACATGGGTTTGAGCTGAGTGGGTCTACTTATACTCGGATTATTTCAATAGTAAATACTATGGTACTACATGACTGTGGTTGGTTGGATCCGTGGATGTGGAACTGTGGACACAGAGGAACCTCGTGTTGCAAGGGCTGGCTGTAAATTACACACAGATTTTCCACCGCGGGGAGGGTCAGGTGCCTCTAAGGCCTGTGCTGTTCAATGGTAACTGTACTGAGAACCGTAGTTTTTAGTTGACGCCTCTGAGCCACCAAACCAGGGTTACTGGATCCGGTGGTGTGTGCGGTGGGGGGGGGAGGGGGGGGAGGGGAGGCTCTTTTAAAGGGAAGCCAGTACTGTTGGTTTAAATGGAATCTACTTCCAGATCCTCAGCTTCCATGCACGGTCCTTCCTAGAATCCTGAAGGTTCTTCTTTCTACCCCTGCTTTTCACAGTCCTTT
The DNA here is from genome assembly GCF_039906515.1 of Pseudorca crassidens. Lineage (NCBI taxonomy): Eukaryota > Metazoa > Chordata > Mammalia > Artiodactyla > Delphinidae > Pseudorca > Pseudorca crassidens. Next base: position 195,595,441 of record NC_090296.1, read on the forward strand.
GCTCTGACTTCAAAGAGGCAGATCCCTCCCCCTCCATCCCTTACGTTAATACCGTGCATCGCCTCGGAGTGTAAAAAGCCTCCAGGTTGCCGAAGGAAAACGATTCAAAATACCGATTGGGGAAAACCTTCTTTGTTGGTCAGTCAGGGCAACATAAGAGCGCTCTAGGCGTCCAGCCTTTCCTGTTTACATGGATTTCTATCAGGGATAAAGTGTGGCAATTGAAATGGGGATTATTTTGGCCCTAGTTACAAAGCTCTGAACTCAGCTATATAATATATCCAGAGGGAGTGAGAGTAATTTTCCTTTAATGATCTCACCTGTTTCATTCCCTATTATTAAAACATTCACTGCTATTCAGGAGGCTGGTGAGAGCAAAGCAAAGAGTATTCTCGAAAACCCTTCCCAGGATCTGTCATTAGCTAGAACAATAAGCACTTCTGAATAACTAAAGCAGTGCAAGTCTGTGTTATTAGGTCTTTTCAATGTAACTTCAAAGTTTCAAGTTAAACTAGATTAAACTCATGAATGAAATTTATATTTTATGTGATTTCCTATACAGAAATATAGATTTGACAGGTTACTTAAAAATATTTTTATCAGATTATATTAAAAATATTTATCTCAGTTAAATAGTCTCCACTTTTAAAATGTTTATATTTTCTATAGCCTAGTAACTATATATATGCTAGATGATGGTATGATGAGGTTTTAAATAGTATATGTTTTTCAGAATTATATAATCTGTATTTTATACACAAACCTTTCATCCTCAGTAAGTTATAAGTTTATCTCCACACTGGTTGTAAAGGTACCCATTTGGAGACCAAGATTTTTATAAAGCATAACGATTACATTAGATCTAAATGATCTTAATCTCATTACTGAATAAGCTATTTTAAAGATGTATTTATTTATACTTTATATATTCCTCATTATTTGTAACATATATTTTTCATAGAAAATATTTTATAAAATCCCTCAAAATGTGTATCGATGCATTTATTTTAATTAGAAAAATGAAGACGCCCTTTTTCTTCTGAGAGAAAGTCTGATTTGGCTGATTGGTCTAACAGTGATAACCGGTTTTACTAGTAAGGTTATTAGGTACAGATTTTCCAGAAATTGAATGAACTAAGTCTATAGCTCTAAGGTATTGATCAAAATATAGTTAATTCACATGTTAAAAGGATTTTTATTTAAAAATGTACTGACAGAAGGTACTAAAATTAGCAAGATTTCAGTATCTCCAACCATTTCTGAATATATTAAACAAGGTGCCTCAAAGTGAGGGGAAAAAAGTAAGAAAAGCCAAAACAGGTATCATTAGTCCTTTGATAAGTAAGTATTGGTAAAGCCTTTTGGCATATGTCCCAGGAAAGGAGGGAGTCAATGATTCTGGTGACTGGGAAACAAATCCTTTAGGAAATTAAGTGGCTTTCCATGTTTGCTTTCAACAAAACTGAAGGAGCATTTAATAGAACTGTCAGTTGACAAGACATCAAAATATTTTTATTAATAGATAACCATAATTCTTTGCAAATCTGAATATGTAAAGAATCGAATAAATCATTTATAACAAAAATGTATTTCACCTTTTTATTTATGAGAATAAGGTTATCTCAGTGCTAAAGAAAAAAAGGAAACAATTAATGCTGAACACTTTTTCTTCTAGAATAAGCAACATTGAACTGCTGATATATGGGCTAATTGAAGAATACTTCAGCTCCTTTAATCTCATTTCCAGTAACATTTTTCTTTAATCAGTAGTTGACCCCTGAACAACACAGGTTTGAACTGCACAGGTCCACTTACACTGGGTTTTTTCAATACAGTAAATACTATCGTTCTACACCATCCATGGTTGGTTGTGGCCACGGGTATGGAACCGCGGACAGGGAGGGGTCCTGTGTACGGAGGGGCTGCGTACACGGGAGCACTGACTCTCAGTTATGTGTGGACTCTGACTGGGCAGAGGGTCGGCGACCCAGTCCCCATGTTGTTCAAGGGTCAACCATATTTATTACAATTTGTCATGTATGCTGTGATCAACTATGTAGGACTAATAATCATAGGATAAATCAATCCATAACGTTTTTTTAATCTTAAGAGCCGTATGGTTCCTGGGAACTTAAGAGAAACTTAGATTTCAATTTCTGTACATGTTTTTCTTGCAAGGAAATGAGAGTTGATCAAAAATATCTTCGAACAGGAAATATACACTATGTTAGCATCAAATTCTATGGGCTACATAGAATGGAAATATGAGTTCAAGGGGTAAACATTATGACATAACATTTCTGACTCTTAAAGAAGAGCTTATTCATATTTTAAAAATGAATGGTATTACACTTCTTTGGATTTCAAATATAAGAGTGATGTTAGAAATGTCATTTTTAATATGCCAGAGATTAGGCTGTAAGTACAGCTGACCCTTGAACAACTCGGGGCAGGTTACTGGTGCCGACCCTCCATGCAGTCCAAGGTCCATGTGTAACTTAGCGTCGGCCTCTGCGTACGTGGGTCTGCATCCTCGACTCAGCCAAGGCCAGACTGCAGCACTGCCGTGTTTACTATCGGGAAAAATCTGCATGTAAGTGGACCTGCACTGTTCAAACCCATGTGTTCAAGGGTCAGCTGTACTTACACTTAAAATGAAGAACTTTATATGTCCATCAGAAACTTGGGGAGTAATACACGATCCATGTGTATAACATAACATCTGGAGAATAATAACAGCACCTCTTAGGGTAGTTGTGAGAATTAAATGAATTACTACAGTATGTGCTTAGTATTGTACCAGGCACACAGTAAGTGCTGTATAATTGTCATCTATTTTCCTCAAAGCAGTCCTGGTAAGGTGAACATTAAATTGGAGCAGATGATTCAGTATTAGGAGTCTGCTTTCAAATTCTGGCGTCTTTCCAACTACACTGTCTCCACGAACCTGCATTTACCAAGCCAATTTCAAGCTAAGACCAGACATTCCACAGTTTCACCCATAAAATTTAAAGTGTTGGGAAGTGCATGTTGTGAAAAGGTCAATTATAAAGCAAAATTCCTCGTCCTAAGACTGATAACCTTACGTGTTTAAACATTAAAGAGATGAGCAAACACAGAGAAACACATAATGATAATTTGGTTTTCTTTCAGGTGTGACAAAACTCAGAGCTAACTGTCAAAGTATAGAACTATAATCATTTGACGAAGTGCAGAATTACAGGGTTATCATCGCAGATTGGAGAAAGCAAGGAGAGAGAGACAAATGTTTAGTGTAAAGACTAAATAACATTTTTAACGTGGCCATCAGTATTTCACTCCCATCAGAATAAAGTATCCTATCTTTATCCTCCAATTTTAAAACTCTGCACAATATCAGCTATATAAACAGAAGAGGGATGCTTAGAAGAACAAAGCCTGTTTTGGGTGATTTTTCACTCTCTGAATACTAAGCTGAGACCATAGTTCTCTTCACTTCGTGAATTGCAGAAGGAAGTCAGCTACAGAAAGAAGCTGACAAAGTTCTAAACTAATGATGGTGACCTTTGTGCCAGGTTTTTGTTGACTCTGTCAGCACATTATTCCCTAGAAGTCAAGGAAGTAACAAAAGCGAAGGCGAAACATAGTTTTAAAAGTTTAACTGCTCAATAGTCTCAAACGTCTAATTTCCATCCTTCTTTGCTGAAAAGTGCACTTGTCGGGGTTTCACTAAATGTCTGTCTACTCCTAACTCCCCATGTTCCAAGGAAATAATGCACAGGACTCATCGTCTTGTGGCAGAGGGTCCTGTGTTTCAGTGGCAGCTCTGGCTGATACACAGTGACTGTATCTTCCAGATGTGACTGTTTTGGTGGGGGGAGGGAAATTATGTATTACTCAGTACTTCAAACTGAAAGAATTCATTCATTTTCGTAGTGAAGAGCAAATTGTGAGGTAAAATACTGTAAACTTGGAACTGTAAATGTCTTTTTTGCTGGCATTTTGCCTAAAAGGGCAAACGATCTTTTACAGAATAACTTATATTACCCTGGTAATGTAAGTCATCAAATTGTAACATTAAATAAAAGAGTAATGAACAGCATTCTTTTGTGTTCATTAACACTATTTTACTAATAACAAATACCTCGTTTAAATATTTTATATAATGTGTGAGTTAGCCTGACAAATATTTGATAACAAGCATACCTGAATACATTATTCATGCAAGTTCAACATAACCATATTAAAGGCAGAATACAAAACCTTTGGCTGCAGGCACCATAAATTATCACATACTCCATTATTATTTAGTTAATCTGGAATGCACCTTCAGGAACAGTACAATGACTTGCTCTTTGTTTTATAGAACTGACAAGTACGGGAGGGCTGACGCTTATATTATGGATGAAAATCTATTTTTGACACATTACTATAAAACACACTCATCTTACACAACACAAGGTAATTTATAAGGCTCTGTGGAATACTCCTAAAATGTACTGCAAAGAAAAAAAAACCATAAACGTTAAACCAAAGGAAAAAACCAAAATTTAATTAAAACTATATGATAGAAATATCTAATTTATGGTTGTATATACAGAATACAGTTATACTACTTTTAAGTACAGAATTTTGAGGAAATGTTTTAATAATCTGGAATTTATTTTTGAAGTTTACATTCTAAGACTGACTTATGAGACACAATAATTAAGTGCCTACTCTTATCATATGTAAGATCTGGATTTAAGATTTGCACTTATTCTTTTGCTTCTTAAATCTGATTTGACTCCATTACAGAGGAATAGCCTTAAGTCTCAGAGAGTATGTACTTTTAGTCACCTAGAAGCAATTTTCAACGTCATTTTGGCCTTTTTCAATCACAGTAATTACAAGAAAAATGTTTATTCTCTTGTTTGCTGTGACATGTTCACTCATCAGTGTCCATGATTCTCAGTCTGGTTTCTGGATAAGCGATTATATCTGCTTATTTTTCTCTCTCTTGTCTTGTGGGCAATTCAATGTAGATCCTTGTAACTAATAATGAAACTCAAAATAGTTAGATCTGTATTTCTATAACTATGGTAAAAAAATTTGACAGAAGTTTAAATTATCATTCAGATACTTATTTGGGGATTATCTGTAGATTACACTTGTCATCCTGATGGCTGGAAACCTGTATTACATGAATCTGTAAGCTTACGCTGTATTTGAAGAATATAGAGAGCTAACTTTCCATCCAGTGTCCCACACGCCTAGGTATTTAAACATTTAAAGGGGACAAGATAAAGAGTAGGAAACAGACTAAATTCAGGACTCACAGATGCACAAACCAGTGACACAAAAGGCCTTGTTCAAGGACGACAGTGTGCATGAAAAAGGCAAGAGTTACCTGTACCTCCCACTTCATCTGCCCGAGCTTCAGGCCCCAGGATTTCTTGTCCTTCCTTTCCTGCTAAAATCAAAGAACAAAGCATTAAAATAGATCCACCTCTCACCAACATTTTAACTTCTAGAAATCTGAAAAGGAAACTTTCAGATTATATTTGGTTTGGATTTTTTCCCTTTTATAAGTATAGTAATATCTCCTAGTAAGGAAAAGCTTTTTAAAGAAATTAAGCAGATAAGTTTTACAAAACTCAGATATTTTAGTGAAGCAAAATAAGTGAAGATGTATATGTAATTCTGAACGCATACATGTCTTAGAATTACAAGCATACTAGGATTTTAGCATTTTCTTTTAGGAGAGGAGACCTACCTACAGGCAGTAGGATTCGCTTTTGCATCTCCTTCCCGAAGCACAGATTGCTACGTCCTGGGCACTGTACTAGATGCCTTATCAACTCATTTCCTTTAATCTTCATAACTACCTTCTTATAAATTTAAAAATCCCACCCAAACATGAGGCTTTAAGAGGTTAGACCACCTGCCTAAGGACACACGTTGCTGGGTGGTGGAGGCGGGACTTGCGTGCAGGTCTGACGGCTCCAAAGCCTACTTGCTACCCCACCTTGGCCCCCTCACGAGACGGAGTCCCGGACAAGCAGAAGGCAGGCTGGACCGAACTGCAGTGTGCCCAGAGCAAACACCTGTGGACGACACTTTTTCTTTCACTGTATTTATTATTCTAACTACTGACAAGTAGTAATAAATGATAACAGTGTAGGTACTAATAAGCATTTTAGGTGTCTATTATCTGTCTCTGCCACCTATATATGTTTGTAATGAACTCATAAGATCAGAGTAGATATGCACATTATTTAGGCAAGCAGGAAGTTGGCTTTATATACTTAGGTACATTTTATTCATTAAATAGTGCACATACAAAAGATAAGTTAAAAACTGCTTTCAGAGTATATATCATAATTATGATCAGAAGACTTACAGTCATATTAAAACACTGTGTAGTTATCTTCACTCCAATCAATCCCATTGAATATGTCAGTCAAAAATCTTGATTTACATTTCCCCTAAGTTTGATAATTGAATTGAGAAATAGAGCACTAATCAAGTAAAACGTGCTCACATTAAAGCATGTATTTCCTTAAGTGTCCCGGATTGTCGGGTGGATTTACTCAGCGGATTATCTATACTCGTTAACTGTTATGTTACTACTTAAAGATGATCATTATGTGAGAAACAGTTAAAATATGCACAGACCTCTCTAGATCAGCATAAAGACCACTGTCTAAAGTGGATAACGATGAGACTAACTTCTGCCGAAGAATTCTCATTTTGCCATCAGCAAAATGACAATTTAAAAATCTCTGGTCAAGTGTTAACAATACTGTAGGATAAACACTAGTATTTGGTAAGTGTCTGAAAATCTCTAATGTCTTTTATTCCTCTTCCTCCAAAGCATCTACTTAAACTAAAATAAACAGTGTGCCAAGTGGGCAATTATATGATAGTAATACAGGTACTTATTATTGCATATGCGCATTCTCTATTTCTCCTCAAATGAAGATCAAAGCAGGCAGAGTTACGACTTGCTAAGGTGGAAGATAACACTGATGTTAAAGTTTAAAGTGATACTTTGGACCTTATTAATTTTACTACTTACAGTTATTATTATAGCTAATTTAAACACTGTGTGCGATTCAATTAAATTATTCACTTCTTCATTCCTTCTGCTGGAATAAAATCTAGGCTGCTTAGATGAGTATGCGGCATGTCAGAATCTGGTCCCACACTCACCACAATTCGAAACCCGGAAGTGTCCATTCTTTCCCTCATTACTGGGGCTGGAATTTTGGTTCAATGACTAAAACCACGTCAACTAATGAAAACAGAAACGGTGCTGATGCTGGGCTGTAAGGTGGGCACACTCCTCTTGCTGCAGACTGCTACCTGGGGCAGCCCCCCTACCGCCCACTGCTCTGTCCAGGGATCAGCACGAGGGTGTCTTGGAACAGGGGCTGTTCTAAATATTTCTCAAGCAGCGTTCTCCCTCATGTGTTCTGATCTTACTTCTAGTTTTAAGAAATATATGAGGGGTAAAGTAGTTGAATCTACTTGTATATAAGACTTTCTCTCCTGTAAGACTTAATGTCAACACATTATGACTGACCCACCTAAATGCAACTCAGGAAGGAAAACTAGAATGCTGCTGAGGCTTTGGCTTTTAGTCTAAATTCCAAAGCAGATACATAAAGGAAAAACTCCTCAGTAACAAGACTTTAGTTTTTTAAAAAGGGTAAAATATAGCTGCAATAAGTCATAAACTACGACTCAGCAACAAAAAGGAACAAACTACTGATACATACAACTTCAGTGGATCTCCAAGAAATTACGGAGAGTGAAAAAAGCCAATCCAAAACGTTACATACTGTACAATTCCACTTACATAACATTACTGAAATGACAAAATGACAAAAATGGAGAAGAGCTTCGTGGTTACCAGGGGTTAAGGGTGGGGTGGAGGGGAGGAGAGGGTGGGTTGTCTGAAGGCAGGTAGGGAGCCCTGTGGTGACGGAATGCTCTGTATCTCACCTATGTCAGCGTTAATATCCTGGTGATGATACTGCACCACAGTTTTACAAGATGCTACCCCTGGGGGAAACTGGGTAAAAGGTACAAGGGCTCTCTGTATTACTTGTAGATCTAAAACTGAATTATTTGTGAATCTGTAATTATTTCAAAATTGAAAGCTTAGTTTTAAAAAAGTCAAAGGCAGATAGCACACATTTAGATCAAAATAGACAGCACTTGTTCATTCTGCCGAAGGATGAAATTCCTAGCAAGTAAAAGTAAGAATGACAAATGCAATTGATTTTAATTAAAAATCCAGAAGCTTACTATCAATGGCAAGATAGAACAGTGCAAAGTACAGGACTGATTTAACACACGTTCTAAACCCTAAACCTCGCATTTCTGAAATTCATGCCAGGGTGTTTCTAACCATTTCACACGTTTCTGTGGGAACACTTTGTAGCAACGGCTAATAAGGCACAGTAAGTGGCTAAATGAATCAGATTTTCCTTTCCTGCTTCTGTCTCTTCCTTGATGACACACATCCACATATGCCATGCACATGTATACCTGCTTCTTCTCAAGCTGTTTTCTCTGCCACAATGCTGTTACCCATTCATCTGAGTAACTTCTACTAATCTGATTCTTTAAAGATCAGTTCACATGTCTCTCATTTTGTAAGTCTTCCCTGACCCTGCTCTCTGCTATCCCCACCCCGCTGTTCCTATTATAGGAATACTATCCAAAAAGCAAACGCCGATAGTATAGTATAGTACAGTATAGTATAGTATAGTATAGTGTAGTATTAGTATAGTATAGTATTAGTATAGTATAGTATAGTATAGTATAGTATTAGTATTAGTATTAGTATTAGTATTAGTATAGTATTCAAACTTTATTTAGGGGTGAAACATTTGTTTCATTATGTACTTTTTCAGAACCTTTCCAGACAGTGCCATCTTCCCTTCTAATATCCTTTAGGTTCCACACATGTATTAATATGCTTTTGGTATAACTGCCCATCAATGTCACAGTAAATATAATTCACAACCTCCATGAATACCTGTTAACTTAGATAATGGTAAAAAATATATATATACATCTGGGGTCAGCTTTGGTTAAGATGGAGATGAACCACCTGTGTGTCCCACTGGATGCAGCTAGAGCACCTGGGGGGATGCAGGCAGGGGCAGTGTGAAGCCTCTGGAAGGCGAACCACAGCAGGAAGGCAGGCAGGGGAGGAAGACTGGGCCACTGAGCTGGAAGCGACCCCTCCCACCCCAGCCTGGGTTCAGGGAGGCCCAAAAGCTGGACGTCAACACTGAGGCACGAAGAGCGTGCTAAGAAAGCCCTCTACTTTAGGCTCAGGGAGCAGGAAGGGGCTCAAAGAAGGGAGAAATATGCATTTTTCCCTCTTTTGTCTTGTGTCCCAGCCCCCAGGTCATTCCACGGTGGTGGGAGAGGCCATGGGGACAGAAGGGGCCTAAGGGTACCTAAAACTCCAAGGGAAAGGGACCTTCTTCTCCAGTCAGAGGACCAGAGCCTGAAGACGGTGCACAAATGTCCACTGAGTTCCTCCTCCCTGTCTTCTCGCGGCCCTTCTTCTCGCAGTCACAGTTGCAGGAAGTACGCATCAGGTACGGCAACAAAGTCCCAGGTTTTTGTCAGAAGACTGAACAGGGGAGTCCCAAGGAACTGGAAATACTGAGGAGACGGTGGAGAGGGAGGGGCGTGGGAGAGAGACTGCACAAAGCTGTCTGTGAGCTCCAGGGTGCATCCCAAGCTTCTCATATGTGGATCTGACCACAGACTCTGAGAACTGAAGTGTGGGATAAGATCACTACTCATGTCCCAGACTGGCCACTGCATGGCACAGATCTGAAAAGCACTGCAAAGGCTTGAAAACTGAACTGATGTTGGAACCACAACCCACAGAAAGCTGCTTGGAACTTACAGCCTGATACACTGAATTGCCTGCTAAACCAAAAATACAAAAATTCTCCACAGGATTTAAATAACAACAAGGGTCTCATAAGACAATACTCAGAATGTCCAGAATACAATCCAAAATTACCCAGCGCACAAAGAACCAGGAAAATCGCAGCGCCTGTGGGAAAAGGTGATCAAAAATGGCAACACGGAGATGACACAGATGTTGAAATTATAGGACAAAGACTGTAAGCCAGCTACTGGAAAGGTGTTCCAAGAAGTAAGGCTGAACACTCCTGAAAAGAGTGGAAAGATAGAAAGTCTCAGCAAACTCTCATCAGCAAATAGAAGATATAAAAAAGAATCAAAGGAAATTTAGAACTAAAATTACAGTGACAAAAATGTAAAAAAAAAAAAAAATCACTCGATAGGCTCAATAGCAAAATGGAGATGAAAGAGGAAAGATCAGTGAACATGATGATAGAGCAATGAAAAAAAATTATCTAATCTGAAAAACAGAGAGTAAATGATTAAAAAATAATCTTGAGATGTGTAGGATAATAATAAAGTATCTTTCATGCCACGTAAGTCCCAGAAAGAGAATGACACAGAAAAAAATATTTGAAAAAATAATGTCTAAAAACATCCCAAATTTAACAAGACACAAATTAATAGATTCTAGAGTTTAACCGAATCTCAAATAGGGTAAAGCCCCCCAAATCCAGGCCCAGATCATGAGTCAAACTCTGAAAACTAAAATTAAAAAAATCTTGAAAAGAGAGAAAATGTAGCATGACTATAAAGGGAAGAATGATTCAAAAGACGGCATATTTATCATCAGAAATTAAGGATTCCGTAAGAAAGTGGAACATTTTTAAAGCGCTAAAAGAAAGAAAAGCCTCTCAACCCTAAATTCCACATCCAGTGAAAATACACTTCAGAACTGGAGGTAAAATAAAGAGATTCTTAGATAAAAGAAACCTAGCAGAGTTCGTTGACAGGAGACCTCATCTAAAAGAACTGCTAGAAGGATATCTTCATAAAGAAGGGGAAATGCTATTAGAGGGAAACTTGAAATGTCAGGAATGAAGGAGAACATAAGAAATGACAACTACATGTGACAACTACAACATGAAGGAAGGAGGGTAAAGGGACCCAGTGGGTGCAAGGTTTCTATATTTCACTTGGTAAAATAATGATTCTAAGTAGACTGTGAAAAGCATGTAACATTCAAATCTATAGAGCAAAGTAAGTCAGAAAGAGAAAAACAAGTATCGTATATTAACTCATATATGGAATCTGAACAAATTGGTATAGATGGTCTTATTTATAAAGCAGAAATAGAGACACAGACGTAGAGAACAAATGTATGGATACCAAGGGGGAAAGGGGGGGCGGGTTTGGGATGAAGTGGGAGATTGGGATTGACATATATACACTACTGGTACTATGTATAAAATAGATAACTCATGAGAACCTACTGTATAGCACAGGGACCTCTACTCAATGCTCTGTGGTGACCTAAATGAGAAGGAAATCCAAAAAAGAGGAGATATATGTATACATATAGGTGATTCACTTTGCTGTACAGCATAAACTAACACAACATTGTAAAGCAACTATACTCCAATAAAAAATTTTAAAAAACAGAGCAACTACTAAAAAAAATCTATACAAAGAGATAGTCAAAAATGAAATAAATAAGTGAAAATGTAATACTAAAACATATTCAAATGGTCCAAAAAAGACAGGAAAAGAAGAAACAGAAGAATGAAAAAACAGTGAACAAATAATATGCAATCATAAACCTAAACCCAAACACCAAAAGTTACATTAAATATAAATGGCCTAAGCAAGCCAATTAAGGGACAGAGATTGTCAGAACAGATTTTAAAAACCAAGCTCCATCTGTAGTTCTCTACAAATAAGTTATCTCAAAGGTAGTGATACAGGTATGTTAAAAGTAAAAGGATGGAAAAAGATATACCATACAAACACTAATGAAAAGAAAGCTAGGGTGAGTATTTTAATATCAAAGTAGGCTTTGGAGCTAAGAAAATTACCAGAGATGTAGAGAAACATTATAATGATGAGGTCAATTCACCAAGAAGACATAACAATCTTAAATTTGTATGAATCTAGCAACAGAGCTTCAAAATAGGTGAATGAGAGAACAGAAAGCAGAGGCAAATCCATGATTATAACTGGAGACTTCAATAGTCCTCTCACATTAATTGACAGAACAAGCAAACAGATAAAGTCAGCAAGGATATAAAGAACTAGGCAACATTAACAACTACCAGATCCAATTGACATTTATAAAACATTCAACCTAATCTTTTTCAGATGCACATAGAACGTTCATGAAGACAGATCACATCCAGGATCATACAACAAAACTTAACAAATTAAAAAATATATATAATACAAAGTATGTTCTTACCATAATGAATAGAAACTAGGTATCAGTAGAAGAAAGAGGAGAGAATCTCTAAACACTTGGGAAATTAACACACTTCTAAAGAATCCATGGGTCAAATAGAAAAATGAAAAACAATGTATCAAAATTTGTGGAATGTACCTAAAACACTGTTTAAAGGGTAATTTACATTATTAAATGCTTATGTTATAAAATAAGGACTCAAATCAAAATTCTATGCTTCCATGTTAGAAATGGGAAAAGAGGAGAAAAATAAACCCAGGGCAAACAGAAAGGAAGAAGTATTAAGATCAGAAATCAATAAAATTCAAAAAAGAATAACAGAAGAAAACAATAAAACGTTCTTTGAAAAGATCAATAAAATTGACAAACCTTAAGTAAGACTGACAAAAAAAGAGGGAAGCCACAAATTCTAACATCAGGAATGAAAACGGGATATCACTGAAAAGCCAGAAGATATTAAAAGGGTTATAAGGGACCACTATGAGTCCAAGGAGTAAACATTAAGATATACCTTTCTGACTCTTAAAGAAGAGCTTATTCATATTTTAAAAAAATGAATGAAAGTATTAAATGAAGGTATTAAATTGCTATGGATTTCACATATAAGAATGATGTTAAAAATGTCATTTTTAATGTGCTAGAAATTAGATCGTTTTTGTAATTATTTACACCTAAAATGAAAAATTTTGTATGTCCATTATGAAATCTGTGAGGCAGTACATAATCAGTTTACAAAATATAAATTTGGAGGATAGTAACCGTACCTCTTAGGGTAGTTGTGAAGATTAAATCAATATAGTATATGCTTAGTACTGTACCAGGCACATAGTAAGTGCTATGTAATTGTGAGCTATTTTCCTTAAAGCAGTCCTGTAAGGTTAACATCTCTAACACACATGAATTTGAAAACTTTGAAATGGACCATTTCCTCAAAAGCCAGAAACTACTACAAGTCATCCAAGATGAGATGGTTAACTTGAATATTCCTATAACTGTTTTAAAAATTGAATTTGGAGTTTAAAACCTTCCCCCCAAACAATATAAAATTCTAGGTCCAGATGGTTTTACTTTAAATTTTTCCAGACAGTTAATGAATTACACTAAATTTAAATAACATTTTCAAGAAAATAGAAGAGAAAGGAAGACTTTCCTACTAATTTTATGAGGTCCACATTACCCTGATATCAAAATAATGTAACAATATTGCAAAAAAAAAAACCACCTATAGACCAATATCTCTCATGTACATTGGCACAAAAATCTTCAACAAAAAATTACCAAATCATATTAAGCAATATATGAAAACACAATGACTAAGAGGGGCTTTCTAGGGAATCAATCTAAGGCCGGTTCAATACTGGGAAGTCCAGTAATGCATTCTACTGTGTTAACAGGCTAAAACTGCATGATCATCTCAATTGATGCAGAAAAATCATTTGAAAAAATTTCACATCTCTTCATGATGAAAACTCTCAGCAAACTAGAAATGAAAACTTACTCAGTTTGATAAAGAGCATCTACAACAAAGCTACAGTTAACATTAGATTTAAAAGTAAAAGATCAAATACTTCCCCCTCTAAGATTGGGGAAAAGAAAAATGTCCACTCTCACCACTCCTGACATCTTTTAATAGAAAGAAATAAAAGTTATACAGATTAGAAAGGAAGAAAAACTGTCCCAATTTGAAGAGAAGACTGTCTACATAGAAATCTCAAGGAATCTACAAAAAATTTCTAGAACTAGCAAGTCTGCAGGATACAAGGGCAACACACAAAAATGAATCATATTGCTTGCTATATAACAGCAATGAACAAATGGAAACTTACTTAATAACAAAACATTCACAATAGTTTCTCCCTTCAAAAATGAAAGACATAGGTTTTAAGTCTCTCAAAACATGTTAATGACCTGCATTTTGAAACTACAAAACACTGATGCAAGAAATCAAACAATACCTGTGCGGGACAAGAAAAAAAATCAACATACAAAAAATCAGTTGCATTTTTATATACTAACAGTGAACTGCCTGAAAGAGAAATAAAGAAAACAATCTGTTTACAACAGTGTCAAAACCAATAAAATACTTAGGAATAAATTTAACCAAGGAGGTAAAAGATCTGTACACTAAAAACTGTAAAACACTGATGAAAGAAATTGAAGAAGACACAAATAAGTGGAAAGATATCTTCTCTTCATGAACTAGAAGAATTAATATTGTTAAAATGTCCACACTACCCAGAGGTATCTGTAGATTCAATGCAATCCCTATCAAAATCCCAGTGGCATTTTTTACAGAAATAGAAAAAAAAAATCCTAAAATTTATACAGAATCACAAAAGACCTTGAATAGCCAAAACAATCTTGAGAAATAAGAACCAAGCTAGAGGCCTCACATTTCCTGATTTCAAACCATATTACAAAGCTATAGTAATAAAAACAGTATGGTACTGGCATTAAAAACACAGACTAATGGAAAAGAATCAAAGGCCCAGAAATAAACCCACGTGTATACAGTCAACTAATATTTGACAAGGGAGCCAAGAATACTCAATGGGCAAGAGATGGTCTCTTCAATAAATGGTGTTGGGAAAACTGGACAGTCACATGTAAAAGTGAAACTGGACTCCTATCTTGTATCACTCTCAAAAACTAACTAGGAATGGATTAAAGACTTCAACGTGAGACATGAAACCATAAAAATCCTGGAAGAAAACATAGGGAAGAAACTCCTTGACACTGGTCTTGGCAGTGATTTTCTAGATATGACACCAAAGCACAAGCAACAAAATAAAAAATAAACAAGTAGGAAGAAATACATCAAACTAAAAAAGCTTCTGCATAGCAAAATAAATGATCAACAAAGTGAAAAGGCAACCTATGGGGTGGGAGAAAATATCTGCAAACAGTACATCTGAAAAGGGGCTAATATTCAAAATATACGAGGAACTTATACCACTTGACAGTAAAAAAATAAATAATGATTTAAAAATGGGCAAAGGACCTGAATAGAAAGTTTTTTCAAAGCAGATCTACAGATGGCCAAGAGGTACATGAAAAGGTGTTCAGGATCACTTACCATCAGGGAAATGCAAATCAAAACTACAGTGAGGTACCACCTCACACGGGTCAGAATGGCCATCATTCGAAAGTCTACAAATAATAAATGCTGGAGAGGGTGTGGAGAAAAGGGAACCCTTGTGTACTGTTGGGCATGTAAACTGGTGCAGCCCCTATGAAAAACAGTATGGAGGTTCCTCAAGAAAATGAAAAACAGAACTACCACGTGATCCAGGAATCCTACTTCTAGGTATATATCTGAAGGAAAAGAAATTACTGTCTCAAGAAATATCCGTACTCCCATGTTCACTGAAGCATTATTTACAATAGCCAAGACATGCAAACAAAGTGTACATCAAGAGATGAATAAAGAAAATGTGGTATGTATACACATACACACACACAATGAAATAGTATTCAGCAGCAAAAAAGAAGCAAATCCTGCCCTATGCAGCAACATGGATGAAACTTGAGGGCATTATGCTGAGTGAAATAAGTCAAAGGGAGACAAATACTGCGTGATCTCATTTATAGGCAGAATCTTAAAAACATAACTCACAGAAACAGAATGCAGATTGGCGGCTGCCCAGGGCTGGGGAAAATGGGAGATGGTGGTCAAAGGGTACAAACTCCCAGTTATGAGTAAGTTCTGGGGACCTAATGAATGGCATGACGAATGTAGTTAACAATACTGTATTACAGTTCGAAAGTACTAATAAGAGAATAGATCTTAACTGTTCCCGCCATACACACAGTTGTAACTATGTGAGGTAATGGATGTGTTAACTAACCTTATTATGGCAATCATTCCATAATAAAAACATATATCAAGTCATATTGTACATCTTAAACAATGTTACATAGCAAATACATCTCAATAAAGCTGGAAAAAATAAAGATAGGGACTCCTCAACATAATAAAGATGTTAGTTCTCTCAAAATTCATCTACAGATTTAACACAATTTAAATAAAAATATCAGCAGGATTTTTTTATATATATAAGATTATGTTAAAATTCACATGGAAAGGCAAAGAAACTATAATAGTCAAAACAATTTTTAAAAAGAAAATTAAAGGTGGAGGAATGTCATTGCCTAATTTTAAGACTTAGGATAAAGTCATAGTAGTCACATGATGTGGTACTGGCAAAGGGACAGACCCACAGACCGCCAGAACAGAGTCCAGAGACAGAGCCTCACAATATGGACATTAAGTTTTGACACAAGTGCAAATGCAATTCAACAGAGAAAGGACAGTCTTTTCAACAAACAATATCAGAACAAATGGACAACCATATCCAAAAAAATGAACCTCACCTCAACCTTGTCTCTTATAAAAAATTAACTGAAAATGGATCATAGAGCTGATAAAAAAGTGAAGGACACAAAGGAGAAAATTCCAGTAATCTTGGGGTAAGCAAAGAGTTCTTGGACATGACACCAAAG
Source organism: Pseudorca crassidens (assembly GCF_039906515.1). Classification (NCBI taxonomy): domain Eukaryota; kingdom Metazoa; phylum Chordata; class Mammalia; order Artiodactyla; family Delphinidae; genus Pseudorca; species Pseudorca crassidens. Next base: position 195,612,263 of record NC_090296.1, read on the forward strand.
CATGATCCATAAAAGGAAAAACTGTTAGAGGACCTCAATGGATCTAAGAGTTTTGCTCTGTGAAAGGCTAGGATAAGAGAATGAAAAGCTATAGGCTGGGAGAAAATATTTGCTACAACTAAAAGGATCACTCAAAACTTACAACTAAAACCCTGTTTATATAAATGCACAAAAGACACGAACAGACACTTCGCTGAAGGGGATATCCAGATGGCAAACAAACACATGAAAAATGTTCAACTTCACTAGCCATCAAGGGAATGCACAGGAGAGCGACACATGATAAAGACACACTTATTACAATGGCTGAAGTAAAAAATAACCGGTAAAACCAAGCAGTGGTGAGGATGTGCAGAAACTCGATCTTCCTGCATTACTGGCACTTTGACATTTTCTTAAAACATTAAACGTACACTTAACATTTTATTCAACAATACCACTACAAGTTAGCCTTAGAGAAATGAAAACTGTTCACAAAACCCCACACATACACCAGTGTTTACAGCTTTATTAATGATCCCCACAAACGGGGAACAGCCAAATGTCCTTCAGTGGGTGAACGGATAAACTGTGGTGCGTCCATACAATGGAACACTACTCTCCAACGAAGGGTACAGTATTTATCCTTGCAACAGGATGAATGGATCTCAAAGGCATGCAGCATGCAGGAAGCCAGACACAAAATGTGTTATGCTGTGATTTCATCTATATGACCTTCTCAAAAAACCAAAACCACAGTGACGGAGAAGAGGCCGTGGCCGCCAGGGTTTGCAGTAGGAGGAAGGTGTGACTAAAAAGGGTACAGTGAGGAGTTCTTTGCTGATGGAACTGTCCTGTGGGGTCCTTGGTCCTACAACCAAAAGGAACTGATTCCACCAATCTCCAAATGAGTGAGGAAATTGATCCTCTCCTAGGATCTCCAGAAAAATACGCAGCTCTGTCAACACTCAGATTTTAGCCCAGTGAGGTCTGTCATGGGCTTACAGCCAACAGTGCTGTAAAGCCATACATTTGTGTTGTTTAAGCCATTGAGTGTTCTGGTAATTTGTTATGGCAGCAACAGAAAACCAATCAAGTGGTTAAATAGTCTTAGAGCAAGGAGAAGAAAGAGGGTAACACCTATTTGCTGGCTAGCCAAGAAGAAGATTGTGATGTAGGGTTCGATATCAGATACCGTAGGCCTGAAAACCAAGAATCATCTAGCAATTACTAGGTCCTGGCCTTGCTGGAGGCCATGGGAATGTTTATAGTCTAGAGGGTGGGCCAAAAGGTTCCTTCAGATTTTAAGTAAAAATAAAAGACACACTTTTCATTTTCACCAAGAACTTTGTTGAACAACATAGTCACCTTTTTGTTCCACTACCTTCTGCCATTTTTCAGACAACTTCATAATTCCATCTTCCCAGAACTTTCTCTTGAGCAAAGAACTGCTCCAGGTGCCTTTTACGGTCTTCCGGGGAATTGAAATTTTTTCCATTAAGAGAATTTTGTGAAGACCGAAATAAATGGAAACCTGAAGGTGCAATGTCTGGTGAATCTGGTGGACGAATCAGAACCTCCCAGCCAAGCTGGAACAGTTTTTGCCTGGTCATCAAAGAAACATGCGGTCTTGCGTTACCCACATGGAAGATTGTGCGTCTTCTGTTGACTAATTCTGGACACTTTTTGTCGAGTGCTGCTTTCAGTTGGTCTAATTGGGAGCAGTACTTGTTGGAATTAATCATTTGGTTTTCTGGAAGGAGCTCAAAATAGAGGACTCCCTTCCAATCCCACCATACACACATCACCTTCTTTGGATGAAGACCGGTCTTCGGTGTGGTTGGTGGTGGTTCATTTCGCTTGCCCCATGATCTCTTCCATTCCACACTGTTGTACAGAATCCACTTTCCATTGCCCGTCACAATTTGTTTTAAAAACGTAACGTTTTCATCATGTTTCAGTAGAGAATCACATGCAGAAATATGGTCAAGAAGGTTTTTTTTCCGCTTAACTTAACGTGGAATCCAAACATCAGAGCAATTCACATAACCAAGCTGACGCAAATGATCTTCAGCGCTTCATTTGGATATTTTGAGTATGTCGGCTATCTCCTGCGTGGTGTAACGCTGACTGTTCTCAATTACTGTTTCCATTTGATCGCTATCAATTTCAACCGGGCTACCCTGGAGCACCGTCCAGCGAGAAATCTCCAGCATGAAACTCTGCAAACCACTTCTGACGCGTTCGGTCACTCACAGCACCTTCTCCGTACACCATACAAATCTGTTTTTGCATTTCAGTTGCATATAATAAAGCATAATACGCAGAAAATGTTGCTTTTTTCTTCCATCTTCAATATTAAAATGGCTACACAAAACTTCACCAATTTTGATAAGTTTTTTTAAAAATGCATACTGATATGACAGCTGTCACAATACAATCTAACAAAATTGTTTCGAATGAAGTTAAAGACAACTATGCACTACTAGAGCAATCTTATGGAAAAAACCGAACGCTCTGGCCAACTCAATGTAACTTGCCTATGAGAAGAAGGGAATGAAGGCTTTTATATTTAAAATATAAAAATGAAATACAAACAGATATATGAAGGAAACATAAAGACAGAAATTTAAAATAAAATTAAGATTTGGAGGTCATTAAGTCAATTAGAAAGGGGAGCATGAAACAGAGAAGAGTTCAGTGCTGACAGAAGCACCACAGAAGAGATCTCTATGGATGTATCCTATGATGAAATTACATCCTGTTCCTCTATACATGTATGTCACATAATGATGTTATATTCAACGTATATATATATATTTTTCTGTTGGTCTATAAGAAAAAGAAAATAGCATACTTTTCAGTCAAATAGATTTGGATTTAAATCTTGGCTTTCCATATTTAATGTTTCATCTTAACAAGATACTTAACCTTTCTGAGGCTCAGTTTCCTTACTTGTAAAATGGAGCTAATACGCTATCTCACAGAGTTGTTATAAAAATTAAAGAAAATGATGTTTGGGAAAGCAGTCAGCAGCAGGCCTGTACAGGTGCATCCACCCGGTGTTACTTCTCTGTGCTGATGTGTGGAAGTTGGCTTTACAGGTGAATGTTCATGATTGTGCCAGCCTTCCCAGCCCTCCAGTGTTTTTCAGAAAAGATGCATATCTCTCCAAACCCAAACTAGACCCGAATACAAAAGCCCGGATGAAAGGCAGAATGAGCCTGACTCATCCTTGCCCCCAAAGTTCCAGGTATGGAGACCAGCTCTGGGATAAGGCTGCCGGCAACCTGGAGCAGACCGGGAGGACAGTGACGGCCGTGCCCGAGGCCTTCAGGGACGGGACATCAGACATTCTATCAGACAGGCTAAGGCAGGGATGAAGGCCAGAGATCTGGCCAGAGATTCGACAGCACATGCACTCTGTAAGCTGAATTATTACTATGTTTCAGTGTTCCTCCTTTTGTTCTATTATTGTTTATTGAGAAAAATCTTTTTGAAAACTCCAACTTTTTTTTTTCAGATATACTAATGAAACTCAAAGAAAAGGGGGTTTTGCTTCATTTTGACCAGGATTAAAAAAAACCTTTTTGATGGATTAAAGACCTAAATGTAAGGTCAGAAACTATCAAACTCTTAGAGGAAAACATAGGCAGAACACTCTATGACATAAGTCACAGCAAGATCCTTTTTGACCCACCTCCTAGAGAAATGGAAAGAAAAACAAAAATAAACAAATGGGACCTAATGAAACTTCAAAGCTTTTGCACAGCAAAGGAAACCATAAACAAGACCAAAAGACAACCCTCAGAATGGGAGAAAATATTTGCAAATGAAGCAACTGACAAAAGATTAATCTCCAAAATTTATAAGCAGCTCATACAGCTCAATAACAAAAAAACAAACAACCCAATCCAAAAATGGGCAGAAGACCTAAATAGACATTTCTCCAAAGAAGATATACAGACTGCCAACAAACACATGAAAGAGTGCTCAACATCATTAATCATTAAAGAAATGCAAATCAAAACTACAATGAGATATCATCTCACACCAGTCAGAATGGCCATCACCAAAAAATCTAGAAACAATAACTGCTGGAGAGAGTGTGGAGAAAAGGGAACACTCTTGCACTGCTGGTGGGAATGGGAATTGGTACAGCCACTACGGAGAACAGTATGGAGGTTCCTTAAAAAACCACAAATAGAACTACCATATGACCCAGCAATCCCACTACTGGGCATATACCCTGAGAAAACCAAAATTCAACAAGAGTCATGTACCAAAATGTTCATTGCAGCTCTATTTACAATAGCCCGGAGATGGAAACAACCTAAGTGCCCATCATCGGATGAATGGATAAAGAAGATGTGGCACATATATACAATGGAATATTACTCAGCCATAAAAAGAAACGAAACTGAGCTATTTGTAATGAGGTGGATAGACCTAGAGTCTGTCATACAGAGTGAAGTAAGTCAGAAAGAAAAAGACAAATACCGTATGCTAACACATGTATGCGGAATTTAAGAAAAAAAAATGTCATGAAGAACCTTGGGGTAAGACAGGAATAAAGACACAGACCTACTAGAGAATAGACTTGAGGATATGGGGAGGGGGAAGGGTAAGCTGTGACAAAGCGAGAGAGAGGCATGGACATGTACACACTAACAAACGTAAGGTAGATAGCTAATGGGAAGCAGCTGCATAGCACAGGGAGATCAGCTCGGTGCTTTGTGACCACCTAGAGGGGTGGGATAGGGAGGGTGGGAGGGAGGGAGACGCAAGAGGGAAGAGATATGGGAACATATGTATAACTGATTCACTTTGTTATAAAGCAGAAACCAACACACCACTGTAAAGCAATTATACTCCAATAAAGATGTTAAAAAAAATATTTCATTCATTTTCTTCTTGTTGGTTTGGTTTCTGACGAGAAGTTGGCTGTAATTTTTAATTCTTGTTCTTCTGTATATAAAGTATTTTTCTCCTCTGATTTTTTTTCAAAATTTTACCTTGCTTTTGATTTTCTACAGTTAGAATATGATATGTATAGGCATATTAAAATATTTTTTATTTTGTAAAAAAAAAAAACCTTTTTGATTTAAAATAATTTTAGGCTTATAGAAAAGAAAAATAGCACTGAGTTCCTGTATACCTTTCAACCAGTTTCTCACATAATCACCATACTATTACGACCACCATTATAATAACATTAATGCCATACTATAACTCACGTACAGATCTTATTTGACTTTCGCCAGTCTCCCCCCTTAACGTCCTTTTCTTTTCTGGTTCAGAAATCAATTCTGGATCCCACAGTGCATTCAGTTGTCATGTCTCCTCGTCTCCTCCAAAATTTGACAATCCAGTCAGTCTCCGACAAGTCTTTGTTTTTTATGACACTGACACTGACAATTTTGAAGAGTACTTCAAAATTGCTGAGTTTAAAAAGTGATCCCACTTATTTTGTAAGATGCCCTTAATCTGATTTCTCTGACGTTTTCTAATGATTGGATTGAGGAAATACATTTTGAGCAAAACTGTCTCTGAAGCGATGTGCCTTTGTTAGTGCCTCTCACCAGTGGTGTGTGGTGTCAGCGTGTGCTACTACTGGTGACAGTAACCTTGATCACCTGGTTAAGATGCTGTCACGTTTCTTTATACTAGTTATTATGCCTTTCTTTATAATTGTCTGGTGGGGAAATACTTTGCGGTTATGCAGATACACGCTTTTCTCATTTTACTTGTACCCACTAATTTTAGCGTTCATTGATGGTTCTTGCCTGGAACAATTATTACCAAGGTGTTTGCCGAATGGCGATTTTCCATTCCCCTAATTACTTCTTAATTTACAACTGGAATTACACTGTAAGGAGGAGCTTTCCCTTCTCCCCCATGTATTAAGTATTTATATCAATATGGATGAATGGGTATTTTATTTTATAGATTATAATCCAATACTATCATCATTATTTTGCTGCCAAAACTGTTCCAGATTTGGCCCTGGGGAGCTCCTTCAAGGTAGCTCTTGTGTCCTTTGATATGCCTTCATAAACTTTTTAGCACTTTCTTACTTATGTTCCAGGCTTATCTCATTTCCCCCCCCCTCAGTTCTAGAATCATTCATGCAAGGAGCCTGGGTACAGTCATTCTGCAGGAGATGGTATGTGAATCCCAGGTCTGCACACTAGATACACTCACTGCTACTGGCTCTCACTGCTTCCATGCCTCCTCAGCAGACAGAGCTGGGAGATACATATACGTACCCTAACACCTGCATATACCCATGTATAATTTTGTATTTATCTTTATAGACATAAAGAACCATGAGTTCACTCTGGTACCTCTGATTCCAATCGGACACCACAGCGTTTATTCTAGCCTCCTTTCTTCCGCTTGTTTGTAACTTCTTTCTGACAGTGAGCAATCTGGGTCTCATCATCCTCAACAAACTTCTTTGTTCAATTCCAGGGTACACTTTACATATAAAATAGTCTCAAAATAATGCATACCTCTGTGAGTAGCATTTTTATTAACTAGGGGGAAAACAGGGACTGGGGGGGGGGAAGTGTGACACTTGTTTGAGTGTATCTTTCTGCACAGTACACCTTTACAGCCACGACAATGTCCCTGTTCCCCGCTCCACCCCCCCAAAATAAATCACTCAGCAGACAGAATAAAAAATGAAATACAAACATCAACAAAGGAACCTAACTGTATTATAAATGAATGACATCACACACTGAAGGGGGTGGGGAAGACAAGAAAGAACCTAAGTAACTTGGAAAGCAGTACTTGGAACACGCGCAGTAGAGCTGATGACAAAGGAGCTGCACACACTGCTCTCCAGGCAGCTCCTGTGTTTGGCTGGGATTTGCAGGAGGGCAGAGGGCACGGCTGAGGCTCACACTGTGGGCACAGCCCAGGCTCCTCCGCCAGGGCTGTCTCTTAACACTTAGGTATTTAGAGGCACTTAAATACTACGGTTGCATATTAGCGCAAATGGAGTGGGATCCCCTTATAAGCAGAGCTGAAAAGTACCTCCGTGGTCGTCTGGCCCAGTCTTTTCATTTTACAGACGCAAAAGAGGCGCTCGAGAGGCACAGAGTACAGTGACGACACGGAGCCGCGGGGCGGCTTTGTCCACATCACACACCATCCTTGGTTGAAAAGTTTCCAAAGAGTAGGTCAGGCTGAATCTTGAGACATGAGGATAATTTGGCTCGATAATGCGTTATATAGTGATTGATGCACTGTTTGCACAGATTACTTATTTTATTACAACTTGTATTCAAGAAAGCCTTATTGCTATGGACTACAAGATCAGAATTTCAGATGTTTTTATTTTAGAGAAGTTTTCACTGACTTGGCATTTTTGTAAACACGTACATTTCTACAGAGTTTAAAAAACTTCAACTAGAAAAATGGTTAAGTCGCTATTACTTGGGATCACTTTTTAAACTCAGCCATTTTAAAGCATTAAGAAATAGCCAATCCATTAAACAATATTTTATACTATTGGATTAGTTTCATATACTTTTTAAAAGCTAAAAAAATGAGGGGCCTATAAAACAGGTGTCCCAAAAGTTAAGAGTGTATACATTTAAGAACGTTTAACTGACACAAGCAGGAGAATTTTTGTCTGAACCACAAGAAACTCTTGTCAGATAAGTACAACATGTTGGAACACTGCCAGGTTACACTATCTTCCCTACAAAAAAATGTCAAGTTTATAGTATTTTAAAACAACAGGGCTTAAAGAACCTAGAAATTTCGTTTTTAGAAGTGAACATGTCCTAGTTAATTTAGTATCTACGAAGACACTGTTGTGTCTCTATAATCTAAGAACTTGCGATTTCACTCCCAGATAAGAAGAGATTCTTAAAGGCGCTTACTGCATGATTAACATCTCGATAGCATATATTTTCCAGTATATTTAGACCCTTGATTTGCACTCTGCTGCAGCTGTGTATCAGTTTCATGTGCTGGTCTCTGGCACAGCTAAATGGCACTGACTGCTTTCTTCTTTACTGCTCCCCCTTTTTCTTAAAAGTCTTTAAAGTAGCTGATTGGCGTAGATGGTGTGGCTCCTGTGGCTTTCCTTCCTTGTTTCTGTTGTTTGTTGTGTCACACTGGGTAGCAGTTTATTAACAGGATGCACCAAAAAAGGAAAGAACACAGACCAGCAGTGGAGCTGGGATCCTGAGAGAAACGGTGACCAGGCAGGGGGACTGTCTGCCTCTGGGAGCGAGCTCCACTGGCCGTAACTCACGTGTTCTGCTTCTGCTCCAGGATCAGGCTGGTTTGGTCAACCAGGTCCAATTCGACAGATAATTTTTCAAATTCAGCCACAAGGACCGCCTTGAGGAGCCATAAAACAGTTCAAGGGTAGAAGTGCTCTGGACCCGAGGTCTCATTACATGAACTTTCATCTGAAGGCATGATTAAGGGCCACAATGGTAGCCAACTGAATAAACCAGTAACCGTTACTAACCTGGAACGTCATGAAGTTAAATTAATTTATTATTCTGAACCAATATTCCAGCACAAAGTCTTGGTGGCCTTGCACTGCTGGGCAGTGTTGCAAACCTGCTGCGCCCCTTTTCACAGATGAAATTCTGAACTCCAGCAGTGGGAAAGGGTATCTTTACGTGGTGGAAGGCCAGAGTTATCCAGACTGGAGGTTTTCAGTGGCTGATACCGATTCTTCACTTTGGTCAAAACTATTTGTCAAAAGAACGGTTTTATGTTTATTGGTTTGTTCTACTTGGTCAGGCAAGATTGTTTTGAACATGGTGTGACACACATAAACCTTTATTTACTTATTTAATTAGCTAAGGTAAAGCCTAGAAATTAGCCCTTTATGTTGGTTTAGAAATACAGTTTATTTATGAAAGGAATGTATCTCCAAATTGAGGGTTTTTTCTTCAGAGGAGTTTTAAGTAGTTTTCAGTGTCTCTTTAACATACGTTCTCTAAACAATGCATGTTGAACAATAATGGCTCAAATGAAAATAGTTATGTTCAGGTAGGAATTAACGTGTAATTCTCAATACCCTATGACTTGAGTATCAAATTTACCATGAGATTTGGTCAAACAGAACTTGAGGTAGCTTGTACACAATACAAATGAGAAAGTATTGATATGTACTCTGTCTCATTAATTTTTCCTACCCACACTCATGTTGTTTGCTTTGTCATCACACGTAATTGGAAAATCCAGAAGAGGATATTCTACTGCATGTAGTCATACGTTCACTCTTGCCTTTGCGCTTTCTTCCTTCCTGATGTCCCAGGATTTCTTTTCTATCACTTCCTTTCTGTTCAGAGAGCTGCTTTTAGCCATTCATTTAGCGTAGGTGTGCTGGGGACAAACCCTCTTCGTGTTTCTTCATTTGAAAGTGTCCTGATTTCTTCTGCATCCTTGAAGGATCTCTTTTCAGGATACAGAGCTCCAGGCCGACAATTCTTCTCTTCAGCAGCTGAGGTGCCCTGTTTCTGGCTGGCTCCATGGTTTCCTATGAGCAGTCTGTCACTTAAACTGTTTTCCCCTAAAGGTAAAGGCGTCTCCTCTCTCTACCTTCAGGATTCTTTCTTTGGCTTTAGTTTTCTGGAGTTAGCCTACGATGCATCTTGGCCTGGGTTTCTTTGGATTTATCCTGTTTGGGGTGTGGGTGCGTGTCTTTTGCCACATTTTGGAAAATTTCAGCCATTAATTCTCTGAATACTTTTTCAGGCCCTTCCTCGTACTTCTCTGGAATTCTGATGACAGGCACAGCAGATCCAAAGAATTCTGATGACAGGCACAGCAGATCCAAAGAAGTCGCTTAGGCTCTGTTCTTTTTGCAGTCTGTCTCCTTCTGTCGTTCACGCTGGACGACTCTCCTGTTCCAGCTGCAACCTCGCTGATTCTCCTCCCATCCTTCCATGCGGCTACAGAGTCTGCGTGCTGAGGTTCTGAGTTTCAGTTATTGTATTTTTCAGTTCTAAACTTTCCGCCTGGTGCTCCCTCGTACTTTGTTTCTTTGTGAAGACTGTATCTTTTAGCTTGAAGCATGCTCACAATTGGGAGTTGAAGCACTTTTATCACGTGACTGCCCACGTCAGATAATTCTAGCATCTTTGTCACCTCAGTGCTGGTGTCTGTTGATTGTCTTTTCTACTTCAGTTGAAACTTTCCTGGTTCTCAGTGTGACAAATGAGTTTTGAATGACACCTAGATATTCAGCTATTCTATAGGGAGACGGAGACCCAGGATCTCCCGTGGGGAGGCGGGCACGCTCCCATCCTGGGCCGTGGCGGGGGAGGTGCGGGCTCCTCCCTCAGCCTCTGTTCTGCACCTGGGGAGAGGCGCTGCTCTTTACGGCTGAGCGGGTGGGGTCCAGGCCCCGGCCAGGCTCTCCTGATCCCGCTCAGGCTGTGAAGGGCGAGGCGCCTCATCACCGCGCTCCGCTCCACGTGGCTTCCGCTGGCCCTGCGGGCGGGGGTGAACGCCTTCAGTCTCCACCAGGCTTCCTAGCACGAGCGGGTCACCACTGCGGGCGGTGGGATGGAAGGCCAGGCTCCCGCGTAGTTTCCACGGTTACTGCTGCTGAGTGGGGACCCAAGTCCCAGCTCTCTACTTGGTCTCTGACATCACCATGGGGGGAGGTTCCTTTCAGCGAGTGTGGAAGGCTGGGCTCCCCACTAGCCTCTGCTGGTGAGGGTGGGCAGTGGGGCTGCCGTCTTCCCGTGGCTGGACTAGAGCAGGTAGTGTCCACAAGCCGCCTGCTTACCACGTGTTGAGGTTCTGATCCACGAGGGACACATGGCTGAGAGAAAGCCCAGGGGACTCACTGCTGGGTTGTTCCTCAGGACCTGAGGCAACGAGCCTGCCTTCTTCCCTCCACCTACCTTCCAGAGTCTTCTTGTTTACATGTAGTATCCACAGGTTTTGGCTGTACTTAGCAGAAGAAACAGGGAAAAGTATATCTATTCCATCTTACCAGAAGTCTCTATAGTTCTTTTTAAAACAGTTGATAAAGGATTAAGTGATTATCTTATTTTACTACTTCCTAGATGCCTTATACATGGGCCAGCCAAGAATACTCCTTAACCTCTATTCATATTTTATATAAGAAAAGTTTAAGAAAAGGAAGAAAGCAAAGTGCCACCCAGATGGAGCTTCCAGGTTGCTCAGATTTCAAAAGTAAATTTACAAAGAGCAGAAAGAATGTCACATAACCAAGGATGAATACAGGAGTTTAGACAACATAAGGTCCAAATAGTGTCAGGAAGATAAAAAATGGAGAAGAACTAAAGCTCTCAAAATGTTAAGGAAAGCAAGGAAGGGAAAAACATTTTCTTGAAACTGATGGTATAACTGATGAAGATTAAAAATAAAAGAAGGAAAACGTCTTACGTCTTAACTCATTCACTCACTTGCAGGAGATTTCTTAAGCATCTAATACGTACTAGGCGTTAATGGTCACAGACAGAGGTCAATATGATACAGTGTGTGGCCTCAGGAGTGTTTGGTGGAACAGAGTGGTCAGTCAGTCACAGCACGATGTGGGAGAGTGACAGACAGACGCAGCTTTGCTGACACTTACTGTGTCTGCGGGGGTCAGACAATGTTTCACAGAGGAGGAGACAGACAGGACAGAAGGACGCCCAGGAGAGGGGACAGGATACGGAAGCTTAGAGGAACGGGCTGGACACAGGGCGTGGTACCACTCCAAGCCTGGGAAGACGTGGTGGAGCTGGGCCGTACCGGCCCTGGTCTGTCATGTTGCAGAGTCTGGATTCAAATCCCACAGGCAGCCAGGAACTAAAAGAATTAGTTTTGATCTTCTCTTCCAGAAAGTATGAAGTTCAAGAAGCAAAAGAGAATCAAACTCATGATAGATACGTCACTGTACGGGAACTCTTGGTCTCCTGGCTCATACAAAATTATCTTCAGAAAATATAGAAGACTTTGAAGATAAATCACTGACCTGATCACTGGTTATGATCTGTGAGTAACAGTGGAGATTAGGAGATATGGACAAAGTCATTCAATTTGCATAGTCTACCTTTGACTTTCTTTTGTAAACTACAGATCAGAGATATTTAACTTCCATCCTGAGAATGTTTTCTAGAATAGATTATAAAGGTACTATGTTGTCTGCACTTAAGAAGAAAAAGAAAACATTGACCACTAGCATTCGGAATGGGTTCAAAGAAAAAAAGTCATATAAACTGGCCTCATATCCATTTTTTAAAGTATTACTAGGAGGCATGATCTCATATGATATTTATTTTTGAAGACATGGATGGATTAAAAAATGGTTGAATAAGTTTATTTAAAAAGTGGTGGTTTAGAGAGTGATGACAACAGAAGAAAGCTAGTGCCACTAGGTGTGTCGTTGGCCCTACTCATCACACTTCTGGATGACAGAGGGAAATGGACAGGACAAAAGACAGAATCAGACTCAAAAACAGATACAAGTGGGACTGGTTCCAACAAGATTACGAGTAATAAATGTGTCATAATCAGCTCCCTCCAAACCTAACTGTAAAATGGAAGAATCCATGGGATCATCTTAAACCCCTCTTCCTCTCACAATCCTGATATAATCCATCAATAAACCCTAGTGACTCTACTTTCGAAGTATAACCAGAATTTGGTACCCCTCACCACCTTTACTTCTACTGTCCTGGTTCAAGTCACTGCCCTGGAGTATTGTAATAACTCTGTGCCGGTCTTTGTGTCCCTACCCCTGACCTCTAGGGTTTATTCTCAATACAGCAGCCAGAGTGCTCCTTGTGAAATGAAAATCAAACCACACCACGTCTCCATTCAAATTCTTCTAATGTCTCCTCATTTTAACAAGAGTACGAGTGTGTCCAGTAGCTTCTAAGACCTCTCAGTGCTCTGGCATCTCACTGCCTCTCTGGCTTCATGTCTGCGGATCCCTCCCTCCCTCCCTCCCTCTGCCCATGAGCCTGCTGGCCAGGCTCCTCAGACGCCAGGTTAAAAATCACAGTGATTCCGGGACACAGACACACTACTAAATGTAAAATAGATAACTAATAAGGACCTGCTGTGTAGCACAGGGGACTGGGAGACTCTACTCAATACTCCATAATGGCCTATATGGGAAAAGAATTAAAAAAAAAAAAAAGAATGGCCATATGTAGATGTATAACTGATTCACTTTGCTGCACACCCAAAAGTAACACAACATTGTAAATCAACTATACTCGAATAAAAAAAGACTTTACTACGTTATTCTCTGAAAAATCCCACACCCTCAGTCTAATTATGGAAAAATATCAAGACAAACCCAAACTGAAGGATGTTCTGCAGGTACCTGACCAGTTCCTCAAACCGTCAGGTCACGAGAAACAAGGGAAGATGGGAAACCGTCACAGACTGGAGGAGACTAAGGAGACCAAACCAAATGCAATGTGTGCCCTGGACTGGACCCTGGGACAGGAGGACATGAGTGGGAAAACCCGTGAGATCCAAATAAAGTCTGGAGTGTAGGTAAAAGAAGATGGAGTCTTCTGACCCATGGACATGATACACTGCTCCATGCGCTGAGGTGCTTGCTAATGCCTCTGATAAGGGCTTGTAATTTGTCCGTGTGCTCTTCCACATCTATTTTCATTTTTTAACTCTTGCTGACGTATAAGGATGACTTTAAATTCAGTATATCATTTGTAGTCAGCAAATTTGTCAAATTCTCTTACTGGTACTAATAATTTATCTGTAGGTTCTTTTTTATATGCACAGTTGTATTCTCTGTAGATAGTGAGAGGTGTTCGTTCCTTCTTAACTGCGATCTTTCTGTGTCTGTTCTGTCTTACTGTGCTGGCAGCACCTCCAGAAGAAGGCTGAGGAGAGCGGTAAATGTCCTAATCACCAAGGAAATGTTCTCATCATTCTGTCATTAAGCATGATGTCTGTGATAGATTTTACATAGACATACTTCCTTCGATCAAGGAAGTACCTAATTCATTAGTTTTTATTATATCCATTCACAGGTACTGAGTTTTAATAAACACTTTTTTTCCGTGTCTGTTGAAGTGAATTTCGAGTGTTCTCCTTAAGTCTGGGTTAAAGTGGTATTTTTAAATTTTTATATTTGTAAAGATATTTTTTTGATGTGGACCATTTTTAAAGTCTTTATTGAGTTTGTTACAGTATTGCTTCTGTTTTATATTTTTTGGTTTTTTGGCCACAAGCCATGTAGGATCTTAGCTCCCTGACCAGGGATGGAACCTGCACCCCCTGCATTGGAAGGTGAAGTCTTAACCACTGGACCACCAGGGAAGTCCCTAAATTGTTTTAAATGTTACTCTGACCTTGCATTTCATACACGTACATGCATGTATACTGTATCGCTAATATCTTGTTTGGGATTTCTGTGTCTGTGCTCTGAGCAAGTCTGTAACTTTCCTTTCTTATACTTATCTGGTTTGGTATCAAGATTAGCCTCATTTAAAGAGTTGGGGAATCTTCTCTCTTACACTAGTCTTTGGAAGCACTGTCTAAAATTCTGATTATTATCTCCTTGACTATTTAGAAGAATTTACCAGTGATGTCATTTGGGCCAGTTTTCTTTGTAGAGGAGGAAAAAATTTCTCTCTATATATATACATACGTACACATATCAAATTATCATGTAGAAAAATTTACTGTTTTTTCTTTTGGTGTACAGTTCTATGAACTTTAACACATGTAGACTCATGTGACCACCACCACAAACAGGACGCGGAGCAGTCCCGTTATCCCCGACACCCCCTGGTGCCGTCTATCCCTTCATGGTCACACTTTCCCTTTAGCCCTGGGCAACTACTGATTTGTTACCCAGCATACAGTCTGTCTTTTTGAAAATGTAAGGTACGTGGACCCGAACAGTATACAACCTTTTGAGATTGGCTTCTCTCATTTAGCATAAGGCCTTTGGGATTCATCCAAGTTGTTGCTTGACCAGCAGCCTGTCCCTTCTCATCACTGAGCAGCATTCCATTTCACGGATGTACTACAGCTTCCTTACACTTTCACCTGTTGAAGGACAATGGGTTGCTTCCAATTTTGGGAACTTATGAATAGAGCTTCTAACATCAGTGTACAAGTTTTCCTAGGGAAAATACCCAGGAGTGGGATTGCTGGGTCATGTGCTAAGTGTATACTTAACTTTATAATAAACTGCCAAGCTGCTTCCCCGGGTGGCACAGCATTTGCAATCCTACGAGTCTCAGCTGCTCCATATCTTCACCACTCCTTTGTGGTCAGGTTATAGAACTATTCCTGTTTTCCAATTCTTCCTGAGCCAGTTTTGGCTAAGAATTTCTAATATCCTGTCCCACATTTCCCCTGTAAACTTGTTAATGTCTGTAGTATCTGTAGTTATGTCCACTCTTTCATTCTTGACTTTAGCTATTTATATTTTATTTTTTCCTTGATCAATCTCATCAAAGGTTTGTAAATATTAATGTTTTCGAAGAATAAAGTTTTGCGTATGTTGATTTTTTGTAGGTTTATTTTTTTTCAAAAAAAATTTTTTTTTGACGTGGACCATTTTTAAAGTCTTTATTGAATTTGTTACAATATCACTTCTGTTTTATGCTTTGGTTTTTTGGCCGCAAGGCATGTGGGATCCTTAGCTCCCCGAACCAGGGATCGAACCTGCACCCCCGGCATTGGAAGGCAAACTCTTAACCACTGAACTGCCAGGGAAGTCCCCTGTAGGTTTATTTTCAATTTTATATTACAGTTGATCCTTGAACAACATAGGTTTGAACTGCACAGGTCCACTTACACGCTGACATTTTTTCAGTAGTAAATACTACAATACTAAGCTATTTGCAGTGGACTGAATCCATGGATGAGGAACTGCACCAACGGGGGGGGACCTGCATGCACTGAGGGACTGCAGGCATGGGGGGACAGTACACATGGCGGGGACCACACACGTGGTTGGGGGAGAACTGCAAGCACGGAGGGCTGACTAGGCTGCAAGGAGGGTCGGCACCCTGACCCTCACATTGTTCAAGAGTTAACTGTACTTATTTTGTTTTCTTTTCTTTTACTTTCAAACAACTCAGTTTGCTGTTCTTTTTCTAAGTTCTTAAGATAGATGCTTATTAGTTCATTAACTTTTAGCCAGAAACTTTCCTAAAATATGTACTTAAAGCTCTAAATTTTCCTCTAGAAACTGCTTTAACCACATCCTACAAATTCTGATATAGAATATTTTTACCATTCAGTTCAAAATATTTCCTCATTTTCATTATGATCTCTTTATTGATCCATGAACATACATTCAAGTGTATTCCTTAAAACTCCCAAACATAATATTCTATGTATCTTATTTCATAGCTTAATTGTATTGTGTTCAAGGAACATGCTCTGTATGATTTTATCCTTTGAAATTTGTTGAGATTTGCTTTATGACCCCGTATATGTTCAATTTTTACAAATATTCCAAATAGCTTGAAAAAATACTTATTTTGCAATTACTAAGTACACTGTCCATATATCTTTTCAAATCTTCCGTATCCTCATTGGTTTTGTGTGATTATTCCATCAATGACTAACCAAGGCATGTTAAATCCTCAGCAATGACTGTATATTTGTCTTTTTCTCTTTGTAGATTGTCTATTTTTTCTTCATACATTTTTGAGGCCTCGTTATTAGGTACAAACACATTTAAAATAATATCTGATCAGTGAATTTAATCTTTCGCCATTATAAAATGATCCTGTTATCCATAATAATGCTTCTAACCTTCCAGTCAACATCATCTGAAATAAATTTAGCTACACCCGTTTTTTTTGTGAGTATTTTCATGGGAAATACTTCTTTTTTTTTTTTTTTTTTTTTTTGCCGTACGTGGGCCTCTCACTGTTGTGGCCTCTCCCGTTGCGGAGAACAGGCTCCGGACGCGCAGGCTCAGCAGCCATGGCTCACGGGCCCAGTCGCTCCACGGCATGTGGGATCTTCCCGGACCGGGGCACGAACCTGTGTCCCCTGCATCGGCAGGTGGACTCTCAACCACTGCGCCGCCAGGGAAACCCGGGAAATACTATTTGTTTATCTATCTTTACCATGTACTTGTCATTTTCTCTGTTCTTCTTACACCTCAGACCTCTAACAAGGATTTCTCTCTTCACGCCTAAATAAGGGTCTACTGAGAACACATTTTCTGTTTTCATTGCCTGAAAGTCGTCTGAAATCATCACCTCCTTTCTTAAAAGATATCTTGTGAAGTACAGAATTCTGTATTGGCGGGCATCTTTTCACTATGTTTGGCTTCCACTGTTTTTACAGAGAATTCAGCTGTCGGTCCAACTGCCACCCTCTCAAACATAATCTGAATTTGGGGGGTTACTTTTAAGAGTTTTATTTTTGTCTTGGATAATCTGTAATTTCACCATAATGTGACTGGGGATAGATTTATTTATCCTTCTTGAGATCCACTGAACTTCTTGAATCTGTGGTCCGGTGTCCTTCATCAAGACTGAAGAAAATCTAAGCCATTATCTCTTCAAATACTGCTGCTTCCCTGTTCTCTCTTCTCCTAGAATTAAGAGTAGAAGAAACTTCTATTCTATCCTTCATGTCTCTTATCAGGATTTTTCTATCTGTCTCTCTGAGTTACATTTAGTATAAATTTCCCCCTATATTCCAATTCATTAATTCTTTCTTCAGCTCTGTTTACTTTAATGTTAAACCTATCCTTTGAATTTGAATTTCTATTATTCTATTTTTTTAATTTTTAGAAGTTTTATTTGGTTCTTAAAATCTGTTGATTCTACTGTATTTTATTCTACCACAGCAGGTAATTTCAAGTTTGCATGTGTTTTCTTTAAACATGACAGTCATTTTATAATCTGTATCAGATAGTTAAAGTCCTTATGGGTCAGTTTCTGCTTCCTTTTGTTTCTGGTAGCTCTCACTCACACTGCTGTCCTCTTGCTGAATTATCTGGGAAACTTCTACAGTGCTACGATGAAGGTATGCTCCTCCAAAAGATCTGGCTTTGCTTCTGCTTGGTGTCTATGGGTAGGGCAGCAGGTCCACTTTGGACTCAATTATGGCTTGAACTTTATCAGGCTGCCCAGTGATGTGAATCTGAGCTATAAATCAATGCATGACAGCTTGTGGTTACTGTTTCTCAGAGACAATCCTCCATTCCCCCAATCCCTAGTCAAGGCAATTTTGTTTGC
Organism: Pseudorca crassidens; assembly: GCF_039906515.1. Lineage (NCBI taxonomy): Eukaryota > Metazoa > Chordata > Mammalia > Artiodactyla > Delphinidae > Pseudorca > Pseudorca crassidens. The sequence continues at coordinate 195,630,445 of NC_090296.1, forward strand.
TAACTCCTGAGGATGGTAGGGGTGGTAGAGGGTTTGCTTTTAGTTCATCATAGTCAGGATGTAGTCCATACTAGGGGAGGATCTGCTACTAACTCTTTGGTGGTCCAAGGCTTTGTTTCTTCTCAGAGGCCTGAAAACCACATCTTAGGTTTACCCTTGTGAGGCAAATGTCCTCGAGGCCGAAGAGTCTTCTATGCTGTGCTCTGCTGACCTCTATGGCTTCCTGTATCCACTTAGATATATAATCTGTTAATGTCTTACTATCTAGTTAGCTCTTTAAATCTTTCAAGAATATTTCTTTCTTTATTTAAAAATTTAATATCATTAGTTATTTTCAGTGAGAACACTGGTCCAAATAATCTATCCGAATGTATTTTCAGAAACAGAACCTCTTCATTGATTTTTTCATCTTTCTTTTTACCTCTATCTCATTCTCTTGATCTCCCCCTTTTCCAGACAAATCATTTCCTTCTTGCTTCTGTATTAAGACTTCATATCAATGACACCAATGGATCAGTTCTGGCTACCAACAGTAAATACTTAAGCAACAGCTGCTCCCCAAATTTCTGAGCTCAGTATTACAATTTAACAGGTTATCAGCCCTGCTGTTAACCAACTGTGATAATGAATAAGCAAGTTAACTTCTCTGGGTTCTACTTTCCAGAAACCTGGGAGTTATGTCAGCCTTTCTTTCTCAATTACACAGAATTACATGGAATCAACCAAATTTAATATATTTTACCCCCTACGTTTCTGTCAAATCTCTCCCTTTTATTCCCATCCCAAGGCCCACTTCTTTAGTTCCAAAACTCTCATCACTGCCTGAACTATTAAGCCTCTTTACTGAGGACACTACCTCCTGCCTCTAGACACCCCTGTTCCCAGGATTCTTTTTCCATATTGCTACCAGACTTATTTCTAAAGTACCTATCAGTGCTGTTATTCTCATAGCTTCCACGATAAAGTTCAAATTCCTTGACTTAGCACATGATGCCCTTCATAGTGTTTCCCTTGTTTACTTCTCTGAGCTCATTTTCTGCCAACCCCATTTGTTCAAATCTTTGTGGTTCCATGTATGTCGTGCCTTCTGCTGCAAAACCACCTCCTGTGCCTCTCCTCTGCCTGCTGAACCTCTGCTGGTCCTTTGTGACTCAAGCCCAGCACTGTTTCACTCGGAGATCCTTCTAGGACTTCTCCTCTCTCAGGTGTAGGTGTTCCTTCCTCGTGTTTCCACATAACTCTTAAATTTACACCTACATCGAACTATAATGACTTTGTGACTTACTTCCCTCTCCCACATTAAACTGTAAGCACTTTTCACACAGAGACAGTCTTACTCCAGTTTGCAATCCCATTCCTGCAGAGCTGCTGAATGGACAGATGAGTAACGCCATAAAACAAGGGGCTGATTATGTGATTCCAGAGGTCCTCTGTTAGCTATAAAACTTGTTAACTCCTGTCACCCTGTGCCTACTCTTTGGACTCTTATCTCAGCTTCCACATTTGGTCACCCAGATTCTTGGGCCTGCATACCTGACCCATTTCCCCTGACTGTCTAGCCTGAGTTTTGATATCCTGTTGAGATGACTTCCCTGCGTTTGAATCTTGCTGGGCAGCTTCTCTTTGCCTGACCTTGAACTTGGTCCCTTCACCTGCTCCTCTCTGCCTCGGTTGATGCCCCGAGCCTGACCCCCGATCCCTCTAATTCACAACAGCTGCCACGCCCACATCCTTCTCTTTTTATCCCACTGTTGCTTAAATTCTCACAAGACAGGCTAAATAGTTTACTGGGAAAAGTAGAAAGGAGACATTTTAGAGCTGGAAGAAAAAGCACCTTCATCTGACAGATGGGGAGGAAGGTTAGACACAATGCTCGCTCACTGCAAGGGCACTAGTGGGGGCTCCTGGCTTTCACAGCTCCTTCCACTCAACCATGCTTTACTTTTGTAAAGGGTTCACTCGGGGAGAAATTTAAAGCAAGTGAAAGAACCATGAGAGAGAGACAGAGAGAGGGAGGGAGAGAGAGGGAGGGAGGGAGAGGGAGAGAGAGAGACAGAGAGAGAGAAAGAGAGAGAGACAGAGAGAGAGAGAGAAAAAAGGGAGAGAGAGGGAGGGAGGGAGGGAGGGAGGGAGGGAGGGAGATGCTTACAAACACTAACAATATTCCCATGATTTACCTGCATTTGGGATTTTTGCACACTGAATTACCTTATAATGTTACTATACCAAAATATACTTTGTTGGTAGATTCTTCATTTGAGGTCACAGTATGAAATTAAAGATAGGTTCAATTACGTCAACAGTATAGGGAAAGCTTGATTCTGGTTTTTGAAAAACTACCAAAATTCAATATATTATATGGATCAATATATTACATGCAAGTTATGGTCAAAATAACTTTCATCTCTCCTAATAAAATAGCAATGCATCATCAAGTTTAACACAATGAAGGTATTTTCAAATTGTCAATTAGGCCCATGCATTTCCTATTAATCCCACACTGACTTTAGAATGTACTTTTTGGTAAGTAGAAGGAGACGTTCTACTGATTAACAGCAAATAAGTTACAGTTCATTTCAAACTTTTCATCCAATTTATCGTTTCAGTTAATATATTTTTTAAAAGAAGACGGAAGAGATATGGAACATATGTATATGTATAACTGATTCACTTTGTTATAAAGCAGAAACTAACACACCACTGTAAAGCAATTATACTCCAATAAAGATGTTAAAAAAAAAAATCCAGAGAATAGAACATTACCAGAAAAACTGAACTCACCATCGTCTTCCCAGCAGCTCTTCACGTTCCCTTCCCTTGCGCTGCTCCCAGGTAGCACTGCCTGGTCTGTCGGCAGGCCGTCTTCTGGGGCGCCACCTTCACAATCTGCTGCATCCGTGATACTTTCTTCTTCCACAATGTGGAGTTTGTCTTCATCGTCTGAATCTGAATTTGTTTCTACCACAGTATTATAGTTTGTAACTGTAATACAAACAAGAAACAAATAATCAAACCCAATTAGTACAAAAGCTGGTTTTCACACCTTAGTACAAAGACATTTTAAGAAGTACTCAAAACACTGGTGTTCAGTAATAGGTTTAGCCTGTAAAATGCAAGCAGCTGGTTTCTTTGATAACATGCACGCACACAGCACTTCCTAGATACCAGGTGGACAAAAAGGCAAGTGACAGTAGCCACGCTTATTAAACGCTTAGCTACGCGCACGGGCGTTTTACGGAGAGTAACTCGCCAATTCTTCCAAAAACCTTTTAGCAGTCCCATGACCACAGGATCTACCTACCGCCTACTGCTTATATCCCTGTTCTACAGAAGCGGAAACCAAGGCACAGGGAAGGTAAGTATCTTGTCCAAGACCACACATCTAGGAAGTGGCAGGGTGGGGATTTGAACCCTAGGAGTCTGGTTCCATATTCTGTGTTCTTAACCACTACATCAAACATCTTCTCCAATCATAATGAGTTTATATGACATGACGCTGCTTATGTAGAACAAGGGCTTCAAATCTTTAAAGCATTGCAATTTAAGAAAAGAGTTCATCTCTCCTAATAAAATAGAAATGCATCATCAAGTTTAACACAATGAAGGTATTTTCAAATTGTCAGTTAGGCCCATGCATTTCCTATTAATTCCATACTGACTTTAGAAAGAATCAACCAATTTAACCAAATTTCCACATAATTAAGACATGATTTAAGTAATGTTTATACGTAAGTCCATCATTCTGAAGGAAAAAAGACCATGACATTTAGTTTTCAAACGGGCACCCTTTCCACATTTTTAATGAGCTTCAATAAACTTTAACACACCAGTATTATAAAGACATATAATAATTCTGAATAACTACAGCTCACAGAACCAAAACAACTTATATAGTACAGTCAATATTTCTTCTTTAGAGTCCTTGTAGTAGTCACTCTAATGCGATAAATTATTCAGAACCTCATGGGGTATGGTCACGGGAATACCTCTTTTCAACAATTAGCCGGGTGATTCTTACTTGCTAAGATAAGTGTGAGAGGAAGGGGGAAAAAGAAAGCTTTGTTTGCGTAGCTAAGCAACAATCACTTCCAGTTATTCTTTCCATTTCTTCCTTAAATTTTCCAAGCTTTCTTGAAAGAAGATAATCACCTAAACGCTTAAAACAACATGTGTGTGTATATATATATACACACACACACATATATATATATATATATATATATATATACACACATACCCCTTCTCATACACACACACGCACCCAAGAACACAAAAGAAGAAACACAATCAAAAGCATGGATGTGTATGTCAAGGTGAGAACTAATAACCACGTCTCCAAAACTGCTCTGACAGACCCTGGGAAAAGCCCTCTGTCCAAGAGAGTACTGGAGTTACTCTTTTGCCCACACTGGGAATTCTTCCATATCTGAAGAATAGTGTCAAGTATTGTTGTGTCTGTAATACTTCAGTGTGAATACAGTTTCCCAGATCTTGCCCCAAGAGCAAATAGTTTTCTCTCTAGTTTTAATGTAAAAGTAATACATGTAAAAAATTCAGACAATACAAAACATGTAAAATTAGTAAAATCCCCCTCTCGCAATTTTTCCTTCCTCAACTCACTCTTTCAAGGTAACAATAACAGCAAGGTTTATTAATTACTTTATGCACTAGGTAGGCATGATACTAAGCATTTTACATACCTTATCCTATTTAATTGTAACACAGACCTCACCTTATACACATACGTATCATTTAATACCAATCCTATATATAAGTGTATGTGTGCATACTTAAAATACACACACATGGGATCACATTATACTGTTCTGCCACTTAGTTTTTTGCCACTTAATTACATATCCCGGAAGCTTTTCTATGTGAGCATCTGTGGAGCTTTCCCATTTTCCTCTGGATGGGTACAGAGCATTTCACTGTAACAGATAGAAACTAACCAATCACCTGTGGACAAAATTTAGTTTGTTTCCAGTGTTTAAGTATTGTCAACAACATCATAATAAATTTTCTTGTAAATGTATCTTTGGACATTCCTTAAATACATTTGTCAGATACATTAGTAGGGGTGGAATTGCTGAGTCAAAGGAAAACTTATTAAGTAGATATGGAAACACGGGGAATTCCTTGCACTCCAGCCACACCAGGAGCAATGTAAATTGTGAAACTGTGTGTGTGGGTAAACAGCGTGATTCTCAAAGGACAGTCTGCAGTTGGGAAAGGGTTTCCCACCGAACCTTTAACTGAGAGTAAGATAGAGGTGTGTGTGTGTTTGAATGAGGGAAAGGGTTTCCCACCGAACCTTTAACTGAGAGTAAGATACAGGTGTGTGTGTGTTTGAATGAGGGAAAGGGTTTCCCACCGAACCTTTAACTGAGAGTAAGATACAGGTGTGTGTGTGTGTTTGAATGAGGAAAAGGGTTTCCCACCGAACCTTTAACTGAGAGTAAGATACAGGTGTGTGTGTTTGAATGGGGGATCTTACCGGCAAATGATGCGCAATGCTATTAGCTTTATTTTTACTGTCAAGGGCTCCTTAGTAGTAGCCTACTGAATGACTTACTAAAGTCACTGAAAGCTGGGACAGTATATAAAGGCATTTCTATGCCACAAGCTAAACTTAGAACACAGCTAGTGTTTCCTCAGGGTTAATCGATTCTGTGTTCCACTAGACCTGGATGCCACGGAAGGTTCGGCTCACTGCAAAGCTCTCGTCGCGCTTGGACATTCACAGACAGCTGAAATTCCTACTATTTTCTGAAGGGAGGTTTCAGTGCTTCTTCAGTGTCTTGAGTTGACCATGGGTTTATATTGGTGCTATTCTTGCCTTTTAATGAAGTATACTCCAGTTTAGTTTTATCATTATCAATTTTGTTAGCTGTAGGTTTTTTTTTGTCAACCCTAGATATTTACATGCACACTTAAGAGTATTCTAGGCTTGAAAATTTTCCAAAAATTGGGCTTTAAGACATGTATGCATTATGGTTCAAATATTTACTCGCGTGCTTCATAGTTTTCATTGAGTTCTTTTTACTCTGAGCTGTTTTATTCTGTCTGAGTCAACTGTGGCCTGAAGTCCTCTGAGAACACCTGTCACCGTCCAGGACTCTAGCAAAACTCCCTCCTGTCCCCCAGTGCAAGCTGCCATTGTGGTATGGAAGATTATAAGCCAAATGACCAAAACACAGAGACGGCAATATATTTTACTATTATCTTGTGAATTTTCCTAGAGGATGTTTTGAAGAAGTGGTATAAAACTTGAAAAATCCAGAAGAGCAATACATTTTGCTGGCTAAGATGGAAAAAAGACCGATAACTATTTTTCCAAGACTTCACACTGTCTTCTGCTTCAAAGTCACTTAGTGGAGAGAAAAAGTTGTGCAAAAGTAGTGCAAAACACTTACATTAATTATCGTAACTCAGATAACAGGCAAGCCTCCCCGTGTGTCTGGATCTATCCTGTGGTGGATCTACAGAGCTAATCTCAAAAGTACAGCCCCAGCACTAAAAAGCAAAGAGAGTAATACAGGACCTTTATCAATTCTGATAGCCAATGAGAGTGCCAGTGATCTCAACTGTGCCCATCTATCTCCGTATCTCTACATTGTTGCACCCTTTGGCTAAAAAAGTAACATCTAAAGAGAGGAATATTATTAACCATCACAGGTGATCATCACCTCTTGCTTCTGAGTTTTCACTGAAATAACATTTTAAGAAAGAAAAGACAAAGGAACAGAAAAGGTAAACAGCTTTTTAAAATCTTTAAATATAATTTATAATACACAATACGAATTTAAATTTCAATAAAAATAGTAACATTTTCAATGCATTCTAGAATGGGACAAGGACACGCTGACTCTCGGTGGTGATTCCTGTTCGTGCCATTTGCTACCATCAACGCCAGGTGTAACAGCGTCTCCCGCACAAGGCGGCTGGGAGGAGCTACTGACTTAGAAACGCGCTGTGCTTATTAGAGCAGCACCTCGTAGGCAGTAAAGACTGCAGAAGTGCCTGCTGTTACCATCAGCAGCAGCAACATCTCACTGAAGCTTACAACAGTTCCTAACAAGTAGGTACTATTACAGCTTCCTTTCATAGACAAGAAAAGTAGCTGAGTAACGTGTCTGAGGTTATGTAGCTACTAAGTTGAAAAGCTGGACTCCAAACCTGGTCTGCCTGATTCCACAACCCATACACTTTTACTGCTATATACAAAGCCTGCTGACAGAAGATGGTTGCACTAATCATAAATATTTTTAAACTTGTATTTTTGTGTCTAGCCTATTCTGGGGCCCTGTAATCCCAAACTTAACAATTTGGCACTAAAAACATTTGCAAATGACTAAAGAATTTTAACCATTAGAATCTCAAAATAATATAACAAACAGTATATACCACGGGGTAATATCATCATTATAATCAATAAACTTTAAAAGACTAGCACATAGCGTATTATTTCTAGTACTGATTGCACGTAGCACCACATCAACTGTGCTAAACTCCTACGTACCTGTTTCTTAAGTAATGTACAATAATACAAGAACTAGCTAAATTAGACGAAGACAGTTCAAGAAGAGAGCAATACAATCTCAACTTCCATCACGAAGATATCTGAAGGCTTTAAAAATAGAGACCCCACCAGACACTGTCTACAGTTGCTCTGAACAGCAGGTTGGGTTCCTGCACGTTAAGCGGGAGACTAGGGGTGGGTAGGGGAGTGGGCGGTGGTCAGGTCTGACACAGGTTTTCGGTTCCTGTCCGGTGACAGCGGTGGCATGTGTCGGTTAAAGCCACAGGTAAGGCCACGTTTCGACATATTTTTGGATGTACAAAGGTGTTTTTCCTTCCAGAGGAGGGGTATTTCATGCTTAACTATGTCCCACTCATTCCTACCTAACCCCCAACACACACTCATCCGCATGGCAGAAAAGAGAGATAAAATCTCTCTTAGAAAAAGACCTAAGACTGGTCCTTAAAAACTAACAGACTCCTTCTAACAAACTCTTCCATATACATCAGTCTAACCTACTGGTATAATTTAAGAAAGACCTAGAAAAAGAGGTACACTGCACGTCTGCTCAAGATCATAGCTGGACTGGGGAGCAGAATATTTTACACGTGTCTGCACTAGGCTGAGAACAATGTGACTTAGGCGTGAGTGCATGAAACGTGGAGAGAAAGGCGGAGACCAGCACAGGTGCTTCCATTACCCCTCGACATCACTGGGACGGAAATGATGTCACGTCACGTATTTTTCTTGTCCTGAGCAGAGTCCCTGGCACACTCACTGCCTTCCACACGGTAGGTACAGAATTATTTGCTGAACTGAATCTGAGGCCACACTTTTCTTCTCAGTGAAGTCAGTGAGTATATTTAAGTGTTACTGATAATTCAGGAAAATGAAGACAAAGCTGCAGTGACAACCATATAAAGAAACTTGTAAATTAACACATGAAATAGAAAGGAGAGGTTATTTGACAATTCATAAGGTTATAGAAAACTTCTGCAAATACTACTCCAAGAGAGAGGAGCTCACGCTGTCCATAAACACTACGCTCAGTCTACACCGTCAGTATTTGTTAATCTGGCTTTTGACCTGATTTACAGATAAGATTAACTTACTATCTATATTATTTACTGCATAAAGTTATGATATAATATGCATATTTAATATAACATACAAGTAATCCAGTAAATAATGTACAATGTGTATATTATCTAATTTTACATTTAAGTCCCTTAAAAATAGGCATCACAGTGACTGTAGAGCGCTCCAAGCCCTATGAACATGTGAGGTTTTAATAAACACTAATGGTTCAGCCAGTTTTGCGGGAAGTTATTTCAATTCCTCTCTAGGTAAAATCTTTCTTAACTTAGGGTATCTAATGAACAATAATCATCGACTCTTTTTACATTTTCAAAATAATTTGAAAAACATAACTTCAGTGAAAGTCAATGATTCTGAAGTTGACCCCATGCAAAAGGGCTGGTGGTTTTCAATGCCTCCAGATACCAGCTATTAATAGACTGAAAGCTGACTTGTCTTCTCCCCTCTCTCATCACACAAAAAATACTAGGTTTCCATGGGATCCGTCTTTGGTCCTCTCTCCATCCTTACTCTGGCCCTTCCCCCATTCTCCACGGGTCCGCTGTCTATGGCCCCCAACAAGAGCCATCCCAAGTGACCTTCCCCTTGTCCTGCCGTATCAAAACTCCCACTCATCCAGGGAGCTTATTGCAGCCAGTGTTAGTACAATTCACAAAAAGGTTGGTGGAACAGTTAAACAGCAAAGTTCTCAGCAGATTAAAGTAAATTCAGTCTCACGAACAGGTGAGGAAAATATATGGACTAAAATAACTCACACTAAATTATTAATAACTAATATTTCCTTCATAGGTTAATTCTACATTTATAAAAGGATGCTTTTTAATTTACATTACTTGTTACCTCTGGAACACAGGCAGTATGACAAAATGCAAATAAAGTGTGAAAAAGAAATTAAAAATATAAACATGGAAATTATTGAGTCAAAAAGTAGAGAAGCCATATAATTGATAAATCAATCCAAAAGCCAGATCTTTGAAGTATCAGTAAAATAGACAAGTCACTAGCCCACTTAACACTAGAAAAAAATCGAGAGGCACAAATATTCGATATTAAAATGCAAATAGAGAAGTAACTCCAACTAAAAGTAATTTAAGCTACTTCCTGTATAAATATTTTGCACAAATCTAAGCAGGTAAATGTGTAAACATGGATGAAGTAACTTTTCTGGACACTGTAAATGCTTATAGCTACATCTGATAGAATTTATAAAATTATGGAAGAGAGACCAATGGTAGACAGACCATAGAATAAATTTAGGAAGTTATCAAATAGTTAACCGAAAAGTGCCAGATAAGTTTTCCCAGGTGAACTTCAGATCTTCAAAGGACTGATAATTCTGTTGCCTTTTAAAAAGAGAGAGGAAAATGCAAAGAGTCCAAATTCTTTCTATGAAGCCGCATAGTAACAGTCAACTAGAATCTGAGGAACAGGGACTCCCCTGGTGGCACAGTGGTTAAGACTCCGCCTGCCAATGCAGGGGACACGGGTTCGAGCCCTGGTTCAGGAAGATTCCACATGCCGTGGAGCAACCAAGCCCTGTGCCACAACTACTGAACCTGAGCTCTAGAGCCCATGAGCCACAACTACTGAAGCCCGTGCACCTAGAGCCTGTTGCACCCTATGCAACAAGAGAAGCCACCGCAATGAGAAGCCCGCGCACCTCAACAAAGTAGCCCCCGCTCGCCACAACTAGAGAAAGCCCACGCGCAGCAACGAAGACCCAACGCGGCAATCAATCAATGAATGTCTGAGGAAGAGTACACACATGCCCACTCATAAAATCAGTCTCACTGGTAATCACTGATGTAAAAACTCCAAATAAAATATACTCAACATTAAGAAATATATGAGAGTTCACTACATTAACACAGTAAAGGAGACAATATGACTTGTATAGAAACCGAAACGCTTTTGAAAAAATTCACTATTCCTTGCTGATAAATGCTTTCTCATAAAAATAAAACTGAAGTCAGTATCATGATAAACTATTATGTATTGGAGGCAATTTTAAGATAAAGATGTTTAATGTCATTAGAAGTTAGCAGTATTCTAAAAGAACAAGCTGATTTTTTAAAAGAACAAAAGAAAAAGCACAAATACTGGAAAAAATAAAGCAAAATTATTATTTACAGGTGATATGTTTCTGGAGAATGCAAGAAAAAAATCATTAAAAAACTATTAGTAATTAGAAAAATTGGTAAATGACTAATTATGAATTTAACAGAAAAAAATCAATAGCTTTCCAATAAACCAACAATAACCTGCTAAAGACATAGGAAAATAAAAATTCTATTAATAATAGCTACTCAAAGGATAACACATGAAGGAAAAAAAGAAGCCTGGAGGACAGTGGGGAGCTTGCACACCCCCACTGCGTGTGGAAAGATATGGATGAATGAAGACATCCCTCTTGGGGGTGGAATGATTTCATATTGTAAAGATTCAATTCTACCTAAAATAATCTACAAACTCAATGTAATTCTGGTCCAAATACTAACATGATACTTTAGATTCTAAATCTAGATGATTTAGACCAAATGATTCTAAAGTTTACAAGGAGAGCTAGGAGCTCAGTCTCTGGAGCCAGACTGCTTGGTTCAAATCACAGCTTCCCCACTTACTGGCCATGTTACTCAACCTTCTCATGCCTCGGTTTTCTCATCTCTAAGATGGGAATGATAACAGTATGTCCCTAACAGGGTTGGCATAATGATAAAAATAATTATATATGCAAAAAACTTAATGTACTGCATATGAGTGCTCAATACATGATGTTAGTAGTATTATTTTCTGGGAAAATAAACACAAAAATATTCAGGGAAATTCAGAAAACTAATAGTAACGGTGGTGGTAGAAGAACATGGACTAGCCATACCAGATAGGGAAAGCATCTCAAAGCTATAGAATGGAAAGACATTTTTACAGGCACAGGGACAGGCAAACGATCAATGCACTTGCATAGAATCCAGAAACAGACCCCCAAACATATGGCAGTCTTGCTAATCAGACTCCCACCTCACAACTTTAACCAAAATGAAATCTGCATGAATCAAAGATTTTAATTAACACTAATGAAACCACAGATACAACAGAAAAAAGCACAAGCAAGTCCTTCTACAGACTTGGAATAAGGAAGGCTGTTACAAACACGACGTGAAACCCATGATTATATATAGAAAAAATTCAAGTCGAAAGACAAATGACAAACTGAAAAATATCTGCAATGCATGTTATCAAAGGCTGACTTCTTTATTATACAAAGAATTCTTAAATGTCCATGAGAAAAAAGATGAACCACCCAATAAGAATATGCAAAGGTAATTCACACACACAGCAATATGAATGGCCAATAAGCATGTAAAAAAGACATTCAACCTTGCCAATTAAAAACATACCTACTTTAATCCTACATTGTTATAATATCATTACTTCTTACACACACCTTTAACTCTCCTGCCTTTCTCCGACTTCAAAGCCCCTATTCTGATTAAATCTCACTTTTCCAGACTATACCTCAGTCCCTGTTCCCTGCAAAGCCTCCTGAAAACACTGCCTACACTTGCCTCCAACGTTTCTTCCAATTTGCTCTTATCTTGTGGCTGTGAAGGATGTTTACATTGCTAAATCCATCGACAATCGTCAGGCCTCATGTTACACGACCTCCTAGCAGCATCTGACATCATCCATCACTCTATCCTTGTCAAAGCCCTCTCTTCTTTTTTTTTCTTTTTCTTCTTATTTAATTAGTTTATTTTTATTTAAGAAAATGACCAATCCCAGAGCCTATATACAATAAGGAAGTAACGTGATCTATGGACATAACGTGAACAGCTTGCATTTATGTAGCTTTGACTCTCCTGGTTTTCCTCCTAACCCCTTGCTGCTTTTCTGTTTCTTTCCTCCACCTCCGGGCCTCCATCTGTCTCACGGCCCCAAACCTGCTTCATATCCGAGTCCCGTTTCTCCTCGGAACTCCGGACCTGGGCGTCCACTGCCTACCTGACGCCTCCACCTGGGTGACCAAGATGCAAACCTGCCGTGTCCCAAAGCCGACCCCTGGGCCTCTTCCAGTCCCCTCACTTCAGTAAATGGCAATTCTGTTCTTCCAGTTGCTCAGGCCAAAAATCTTGGTGTCAGTTTTGACTCCCTATTTTCTCTTATATTCCACGTCTAACCTAGAGGGGATGTATCTTAAAACCCATTTGGCATCTGACCAGTTTCTGCACCCCCCTGCCCCCCTGAATATCGTTAACGGGCTCCTCTCAGGCCTTCTTACTGCTTCCTTTGCTTCCCTACGGTCAGTTCTTGGGATGGCAGCCAAGCAACCCTTCCACCACATCAGGGGGACCCTGTCACCCTTCTCCCAACTCAGCCAGTGGGTTCCCACCTCATCCACTGCAATCCATAGGCCCTTCGGGAGAGGTGCCCGCCGCTGCCGCCGCCTGGACTCCACGTGCGCCCTTACGCCCGCTCCCTGCCCTCCGGATGCTCTGGTCAAGGCTTCTGCAGACTGCCCTAATTACAGTTACAGACCTCCTGCACCGCGAGAGCACACCCCGCTCCTGCGACGTCTCTCTTTTTAAAGTGCGTGCTGCCCACTGCCGTAACATTTTACTAGTTTTTAATTGTCTCCTCTCACTAGAATGTAAAATGCACATGGGCAAGATTCTTTGGTTTGCTCACTGCTGTGCCCCCATGCATGTGCGATACTGCCCATCAGTACTAACTGTTCATTAGCTCACGGTACACGCAGGGGTTGAGGAAACAGACACACGCTTTCACGTTGTTGTGTCAACTGGGCAGTGTTTTCCAAAATTTAAAACGTTTACCTGCTGATCCAGCAATTTCTTGGAATTTACCCTTTAAATGAACTTACACAGGTGTGCACATACGTATACATACGTTTCTCTGCAAACTTGTTTTTAATTACAAAAAACCTGAATAGCCACCCGAGGTATATCCATTTGTACTAATATAGAGGAGTCCTCCGAAACAGTCTGACCCCATTCCGGTAGAAAATACACAGAGCACATGTACATGCACCTAAATAATGCACGACACTGCCTGGAAGGACATACAAGTGAAGAAATGGAGGAAGAAAGAGTGACCTGTTGTTTTTCTATTTTATTCCTTCTATAAGACTGTTTAAATGTTTGTATTACTTAAACTTTTTTTTTTTTTTTTTTGGCTGTGTTGTGTCTTTGTTGCTGCACGCGGGCTTTCTCTAGTTGCGGCGAGCGGGGGCTACTCTTTGTTGCGGTGCGTGGGCTTCTCACTGCGGTGGCATCTCGTTGTGGAGCACGGGCTTCAGTAGTTGTGGCATGAGGGCTCAGTAGTTGTGGCGCACGGGCTCAGTTGCTCCGCAGCATGTGGGATCTTCGGGGACCAGGGCTCGAACCCGTGTCCCCTGCATTGGCAGGCAGATTCTTAACCACTGTGCCACCAGGGAAGCCCTACTTAAATTTTTTTTTTAAAGATATAAGTTTTAAATGTGCAGGGAGAAAGTCTGAAATAATATAAGCATACTGTTGCTAGTGGTGAACATCAGAAAACTGAACTGGGGGGCTTCCCTGGTGGCGCAGTGGTTGAGAATCTGCCTGCCAATGCAGGGGACACGGGTTCGAGCCCTGGTATGGGAAGGTCCCACATGCCACGGGGCAACTAGGCCTGTGAGCCACAACTACTGAGCCTGTGCGTCTGGAGCCTGTGCTCCGCAACAAGAGAGGAAGTGACAGTGAAAGGCCCGCGCACCACGATGAAGAGTGGCCCCCGCTTGCCACAACTAGAGAAAGCCCTCACATAGAAACGAAGACCCAACACAGCCACAAAAAACAAAAAAACCCCAAAAAAACAAAAAAAAAAGAAAACTGAACTGGGATCAGGGGGAACGTTTTCTTAATATTTCTGTTACTTGAATTTTAATAACAGTAGATAGGAGGGTATGATTAGAAACAACATGAAGTGAAATCTTAAAAATAAAGGTTAAAAATAATATTTAGGAAGAAAACAAGTAAGTTGTAAATATACATCCTGTAGGTTTTGAAATAAAACAACTTAAGTTCTTATTAGAAAATAACAGCTCTATTTGTCTTACATATGTGAAAGACGGCTGCCTGCTTTACAGTAAGAATAACATTCACCTTTTCTATCCATAGCTACCTAAAAGTGTGACATCACGCAAAACGAAAAAGGAAAGTGACGCTTGCAGAGAGACGTAAGTGACCACCCAGGCCTGTGCCTCCTGCCCTTCCCGCCGGTGCCGGTGCCGAGGGCAGCTGCTCTCGTACTCCGCAGGCGCCCAGGGAGGCCTGTGGAGAGCACTCGCTTCGCCTTGTCAAAGGCAACTAATACTCCCAAAGCACAGGTTACAGCAACACACACACCCATCCACACAATCATATGTTAGTAGCTTCTACTGCAGGAGTTGGCATGATGCTAAGTTTTCCTCGAGACATATCTTGTCATTTACCAATCCCAGAAGGCACTTTTTCCCTGACTGGTTTTGAGACTCACCGACTTGTGGTTGAACTGGTGATGAAAAATAAGATGAAGGCAGAGGACAAGAATTTTATTCTAAATCTTTTCATGTGAGTTTTTCACGTTCCCTTCAACTAGTATACAGTGTGTTTAACTGAAAACTCCTGGCCGTGTGCTGGACACCACTGCTCACAGCTGGAAAGGAAGTCAGGAGAAATGGAACGAAACAGATTGTAACCCCAAGGATGGGTGGTCCCTTGCTTCCAGGGGGGGCAGCACACAGTAATCAAGCAGGGCTCAAGGCACCACTGGGGGACCTCGTCTTTGAAGCATTCCTGAGGGCACTGCACGTACTCATTCCCCAAGTCTAGCCTCATAAAGGAGCTCTCTTCACTTCGTTATGGACTCATCACAGAAGAACAAGAATCACAGCAGTAAGGTCTGAACTGGAATTTATTCTTAATGAAGCATTAAAAACAATTTAATAGGTAACTAGATATTAGTTTTACTGAGATCTTCTAAACATTACATGTTACAAGCTTGTGAGTTATCAAAGTAGAATGAAGACTTTAGTTCTGACCTAAGTGCTCCAGAAGGTGGGAGGATGAAGACATATGTGGTCTACAGTCTCTGCTTCCGAGATGCATGCAATACTCACAAAATATGAATGATATATGTTGAATATTATGATGAGAATGTGACAGTAAATAAATGCTAAGAGTGATGTAGAAAATAAATACTATAGGATTCCCTACCTCATTGTGTCTAATCTTTTACACCTTGTTAATATGCTACAGAAATAAAATTTTGAATACTTTGGGTTTTTAATTTGAAATACATTGTCGAGAAGTTGAATGTATTTGAACTTTGTACTAAAGAATTTCTAGTATTTTCCTGGACCTGATTTATCTGAGAAGCAGTTGGAATGGTAACCATCTTCGGACAGAACCTATTCAGAAAATAAACAATATCCAGTAAACAAGATCACGTGAACTCACCACACCTAAGTTTTCATATAAACTTTATCTTAGCGAGTAAATGGCCTTCGTGGTGAAAGAAGTGGAGAATCTTGGAAAAACACACATCAATGGAAACTTTAATATCATAGACAGAAACAGACAGAGAAAGGAGTATTTTAAAAGTATTTAAAAAGACATTATGACCTACTGAATTTCTACTACTGGTGAAAAGGAAAGTTAAACTAATCAATGCCACTTACATAGTTTTGCACCCTGCCCCAAGAAGTACTAAGTATTCTATTTTTTAATTTTTTATTTATTTTTTTAACATCTTTACTGGAGTATAATTGCTTTACAATGGTGTGTTAGTTTCTGCTGTATAACAAAGTGAATCAGTTATACATATACATATGTTCCCATATCTCTTCCCTCTTGCGCCTCCCTCCCACCCTCCCTATCCCACCCCTCTAGGTGGTCACAGAGCACCGAGCTGATCTCCCTGTGCTACGCAGCTGCTTCCCACTAGCTATCTACTTTACAGTGTTTTATAAGCACGGAATCAGTTAATCCTTACAAGAGCCACATGAAGAGCTACTAATATTCTTATTTTATAGATAAGGAAACTGAGACTTAGGTTATGGAACCGCCAAAGGAGACCAGTTACACTGGAGCCAGGACCCCAACCCAAGCCCACGTGGCTCCCGAGGTCCTGCCTGAGCCTACGTCTACTGTGCCCTCCCCGGAGCAGAATGCCAGGGCCAGCGAACGAGCCACACGCCCTCACAAACAAACCAGGAAGAGAGAGAGGGTCACGATGAATTATTAGACACTTCACTGACAAGCACTTAATCAAGCCTTTCTGACCTCAGAATCTAAGAAAATAAAACTTCAAATGTCCTTATTATTTGTCTTTACATCAGAATGACATTGGAAGACACAAATAACTACAAATCTCAGTTCAGAGACTGTTTTATTCTCGATTTAAATTTCCATTGCATACACCATGAATTCCAAAATCCTATATGCAGCAAATAAGGGTCTGTAGACTGTGAACATTACGGCCTCAATTACCTCTTTATCTTGACCCCTACCACTCTGCCCAAGGTCTTCTATTCCCTAGGCAACTCTGTATGTTCACGTTCCCCTTCGCCCCTTTTCCTCTACTGCCGAATTCATACTCGTCTTTCAGAGCTCACATCCAAGCCATCAACAGATCCTGTTGGTCATGCCTCTCCACGCCCTCCTCTGGATCCTGTAAGACCTACCTCGTCGGTATCCCTGTCCGTATTTACCAGCGGCAGCTAGAACGATCTTTTCAAAACATAAAAGCAGAAGATGCCACTCTCCTTCTTGAAATCTTTTAATGGCTCTGCAGCGTTCTGTCATGGCCTGCATGCTCTGCAAGTTCGGGCCCACACCTTCTTTTCCCCTCTTCTTACACATTCTCACTGGATGATCTTGCACTTGGCATGTGTCCAGGCTTCCTGCACCCCCAAGCCCTTGTCCCCGCCCTCCCCTCTGCCTGGAGTGATGCTCTGCTCCCAGCTCCTTCCTCACTGGCTCTTTTCTCCACATCTCCACCCCAAGGTCACAGTGTCAAATGATCCTTCCATGGCCACTCAACCTAACCTGCTCCACCGGGGTTCTCTCACATCATCCTATTTCCTTCACAGCATCCAATCCGTAAATGTCTAAACTGTTCAGTTACTTGTTTATTTTCTTTCCTTTATATTAGTTTTCTGTTGCTGCTGTAGCAAATTCCCACAAACTTAAGAGGTTTAAAATAACACACATTCATTATTTTACAGTTCTGAGGTCAGAAGTCCAAGACAGGTCTCACTGGGCTAAAATTAGGGTGTTGGCAGAGCTGTGGTCTTTCTGGAGGCTCTGGGGGAGCCTATTTTCTTGTGTTCTCTAACTTCTAGGGGCTTCCCGCACTCCCCGCAGGTGACCCCCTTCTCCCTTCACAGCCAGCGACGGCCAGCTGAGACTCTCTCACGTCACATCGCTGACACTGACCCTCCTTTTGTCTCTCTCACCTCCACTTTTAAGGGCGCTTACCCCTGGGCCCAACTGGATAGCCCAAAATATCTCCCTATTTTAAGTTCAGCTGATTAGCAACCTGAATTTCTTCTGCTACTTTAATTTTCCTTTGTCGTGTAACGTAATGTACTCATAAATTCTCCCTACTATACTTTCCCACTAAAAATGTAAGCTCCACGAGGGCAAAGACATTGTCTCGTTCGCTCCAAGAGCTTAGTTCCAAGCAGTACAGGGCCTCTTGAAGGCACTTCAGAGATCTGTGAATTCATTAAAATGCTACTGCTTTGGTGGAGCTCTTCTTGCCTCGTCACGACTCTTGTTTCAATCTTTGTGCTCCTTTACAAACTCTTACATTCTCTGCAATAGCGCATATCTCATGATGTTCTCATTATGTTCACATATCTCATGATGTTCTCATTATGTTCACATGCTTATATTAGGTCTTTGGTCGAGTGTGAAGTGTTCTGACAATATGTCAATAAAGGATTAAGTGCTGTGAAAGATGTCTACAATCAATGAATTTTAAAGTGAAAGAGACTTTAAAAGGTTTCAAAAAGTTTGTTAATGATTCTGTAACTGTTTTTACGGTTTCCTAATAAAGTGTGGAATATTCTAATAACGTGTCAATAAAGGATCACCCTGCTGTGAAATATATGTTAAATTAATAAATTTTAAACCTGGAAAGGATTTGAAGATTAAGTTTCAGTCCCATATTTTACACTTAAAACCCAAAGAAGCTAAGTAATTTGCCTATTTACACAAAAAAATTGTGAACCTGGCAAAAGATCCAGTGGACCTTCTATAAAAATCTACCTCCTGAGGTTGCCATGAAGATTAAATAAATACATTTAAAAGCACACAGGGACTTCCCTGGTGCTGCAGTGGTTAAGAATCCGCCTGCCAATGCAGGGGACATGGGTTCGATCCCTGGTCCGGGAAGGTCCCACACGGCGCAGAGCACCGAAGCCCGTGCGCCACAACTACTGAGCCTGTGCGCTAGAGCCCGTGCTCCGCAACAAGAGAAGCCACTGCAGTGAGAAGTCTGCGCATCGCAACAAAGACCCAACGCAGCCAAAAATAAATAAATTTACTAAAAAGGAAAAAGCACATAAATGCAGTACCTCGCACAGAGCAAGTGCTCTATAAATAGTAGGGTCAGTAAGATGCTCTTATTGGCATGATCATTATCATAAACACTATATATTTCCAATTTCTCAACGATGAAAATAACTTATGCAAAGTAGATATTCAATGAATACTTGAGGTAATGAATGATTAAAATGTAAAATACAAATGAACATGGTTAAACGGTTTTTTACATGTTAACTGCTTTCCTACTCACTTTTTTTTTTTTATGGGAAAAGGCAGGTAAAAGAGAAGCAAAGCAGAGCACGCATATCACACTGACCTCTGTCGTGATGCCTTCCCCAACCTGTCCTTGTTAAAGGTACCTTCCCTCCTCCCTCATCGTCTATACCAGCAAGGTCAAAAGCGTTGCTATAGTACTACTAAGATGCTACATTATTTGCCTTATTTACTACTCTTTTGACATTCTGCACTGATGCAAAGGCAGTGGTGGGTAAAACTGTTGGTTTTGTAGCACAATTCAAAGCAATGGCAACAAACTGTATCCTTGTATCCTTTACTGCCACTCATTTCCAGCTTAAAAATAATTGCCATTTCACCTAAGAATGCCTTGATGGGGGCTTCCCTAGTGGCGCAGTGGTTGAGAGTCCGCCTGCCGATGCAGGGGACACGGGTTCGTGCCCCCGTCCGGGAAGATTCCACATGCCGCAGAGCGGCTGGGCCCGTGAGCCATGGCCGCTGAGCCTGCGCGTCCGGAGCCTGTGCTCCGCAACGGGAAAGGCCACAGCAGTGAGAGGCCCGCGTACCGCAAAAAAAGAATGCTTTGATGAAGTAGTAAAAATTATTTTATTAAATCTTTATTCATTAGAACATGTCTTTTAAATATTCTGTGTGACAAAATGGGATGTACACATAAAACATTTCTGCTGGATATCAAAGCATGTAATTGTTTTGAGTTGCCAGCTAAACTAGCTGCTTTGCTCATGGTACACCAATTTTACTTGAAAGAACAACTAATTATGTTTTTTCAGACTTAAGAGTTTGAGAAACATTAAAAAAAAAAAAAGTAAGCCTGTCACTTAAAGGAAAACAAAAGCCCAAATTTGTTTCCAATGATAAAATTTGAGCTTTCAGTTATAAGTTAGAATTTTGGAAAACATGTGAGTTTCACAGCTTCCCAATTTTAAAGACTCTTCTGAAGGGACTAGGGCTAATACTGATTTTTTTGACATGGTAAAATGAAAAGGGTCAACATTTGGAAGATCTATACAACTCAGTGAACCAATATATTCCAAATGAGTAATGCATGATGTTACAGACTCATGACTGTACAGAAGATCCATTTAAAGTTCAAGATAGACCAATGGATTTTCATGTAACAGACTACGAAATCATTATATGGTTTCCTGTTCCACTCACACTGCAACTAATGAGCTGCTGCTTGATGAGTTTTGGGGTAGTAATCAAAGAATACCCACAATTATCTGAAAAAGCTAATTCCAGCTACATAACTGTAGTTGTTCCAACTACATAACTGTGAGGCTATGTTTTAACATACTTCAACCAAAACAAATTACAACAGATTGAAGACAGAGCAGATACGTGAACCCAGCTGCCTTTACTGTTATTAAGAATCAATTAATATTTTAAGTGTTTTCAGTTTTAATTTTGAAAAGAATAAATATTAATCAACAAACCCAGATAATCAAAAGCACTTTGAGGTCTTAAAGGATTCTGAAGAGTGCAAAGGTGTCCTGAGATAAAAAAGACTTTGAAAAGTGTGCTGTTTAGTAAGGTAGCCACTAGTCACATATTATTCTTCACATTAAAGTTAAGTAAAATTATAAATAAAATATAAAGTTCAACCTCATTCGTCCTAGACACAGCTTAAGTGCTCAATAACTACATGTGGCTAGTGGCCATTAGACAGAATAGATATAGAACATTTCTATCATCACAGAAAGTTCTATTGGACAGTGCTGATCTATAAGTACACTTGGGAGGCAGTTAATCAGCATCTTACTAAACATCACTGGTATAATATTCTTTCAGTATTTTCACACCTGTTTTTAACTCTCTAAAAAGAATATATGCCTTTTGAGGGCAGGGACTAAAACACTAATATCTATACGACATGATAATGTTTTATACACATATATATTTATATTATATTATAGCCCATGACGCCTTAAATATACATTACTAGAAATAAATATGCTGAATAAGATACCTGCTGAGCCGAATACTTACTCAGTAAGTATTTATTGAGGGTTTTACATAAGACAGACCCACGTGATTATGTTTATCATCTTTCATATTTCAATATATTCCTGCCCAAATTTATAAGCATTGGGTCTCCACTTTTTCTCTTCTTATGGGTTTACAATAAACTACTTTGTCAAGGGTCAAGTTACGTTGTTTCACTTCATTTGCATAAATAAGTATTTAAAGACAGTCTTTTCCTTTTATTATCTATTGCTTATACTATATAGGTCTTGCAGTTCATAATCATGAACTACTAATTATGACTTTCAAGTCTTCCAAAGACTTGTGGGTGAAAAAAGGCAATGTTTTTAAAGTTATATTAAAAGTTATAATAAACAATAAAATGATTAAACTTGTTTTGAATAAATTAGTATCACCTGGGGTTTACAGAATGCTTTTATTTCCTGTATAGCCTTGTAGGATTCCTAACTTTTTAAAATTTTAGCATCTAATTATTTTGATTTGACAATCCTTATATCCTACTAAAAGCAGGGAATGGGATTTGTGGAAGCGTATTAAAGTTAAAATTTTAAATAAATTTTGTTTAAATACACTTCTGAGATTTTTACATGCCAAGATAATTGCAAAGTACTTAGGGATACCAAAGAGCTAGAGCTGGCCTGTATTTGCCCTCTGTTACTCCTCACTTAGTAGTTAACAGGTTTATAGTGTAGAGTGAACATTGCTTCCTCTTTCCTGTTTAGTTTAAAGCAGTGCTCCCTGGCAGGCATAGGAAGGTGAACAGGAGAGATACACAGGCTTCTGGCGGGTAGGTACGTCTCTGCTCAACAACCAAGATCTGTACCTGGAGCTAGGGGAGCGGTCAGCTGCTTGCACCCATACAAAAGCCCTCTGCCAATTTAGGACTCTGCATCAGCCCCTCCATACACCCCCTGAAAGATTCTTTAGGGAAAAAGAAGACAATATTTTTTCTTAAATCTACCTTCTGGGTGAGAAGTAAAAACATGATCCATAAAACTAACATACTCTTCGTACAGCGCGGAGCAGGTACTGATTTGGGGGCCTTACACAATCACCCCTCCTCCATGCAAAAGAATGTGTACCATAAGTTGAATCACAAGAATTTTTCAATAAAAGCAAATAAAAATAATTGCTATTAAATGAAGTAATTTTTGTAAACTGTAAACTTTATACTATGCTAGCTTCTAAAGCCTCTGTTTTCAATTTTGTCTTGCTATGTAAGTTCATTCTAAATAATGTTCCTGTAATTAGAAAGGGTTATGATCTAAGTAAGAGTTAACATATTTTCATAAACTGCTTTATTTTCCATATAAAGTGTTTGTGTAGCAAATTATTTTGCAAGGAACATTATAGCTAAGGGTAAAAATGTGACACTATATTGGCAGTGGTAGAAATTTTTTAAAAAGTAAAATCAGAGTTTATGGTTCAAATTGGCTTGTTAAATTTTAATATGGAAAAATTAGGAAATTTAGATAAAAGTCATATGACTACTTAAATAATTATTAAACTGAAAAAAGAGGCAATTTTTAGTAAATTCACATCATGCCACTAAATAGTAGCAATCTAAGACACTATACTAAAGGGCAGTATTTGGTTCACGTAAGGAGGCAATTCATTCATAAAAGCCATAAAAGTATAATCTAACAATGTAATAGAGGCTTTGGGGTCCGGCTGATTTGAGTTCAAATCATGGGTCAGACACTCAATGGCTGGTTGTTCTTGGATAAGTTTCCTTCTTAAGTCTTGGTTTCCTTACATGTAACACAATAATAACCACTTATAAGAGTGTTTTAAGGACTGAATTAGGCAATTTCTGTAATCTGCTTCACACAATAAAAGATGCACGGTAAGCGATTAATAAATGATCCTACACACCACACACACAGTTTCCCGAGGACACAAATATATTTACAAGCATTTCACTTTGATTCATTTTAGTAATCCATACCTGAAATAATATGCTATTTAAATTTTTTTTTTTTTCCTTTGCGGTACGCGGGCCTCTCACTGCCTTGGCCTCTCCTGTTGCGGAGCACAGGCTCCGGACGTGCAGGCTCAGCGGCCATGGCTCACGGGCCCAGCCGCTCCGCGGCATGTGGGATCTTCCCGGACCGGGGCACGAACCCGTGTCCCCTGCATCGGCAGGCAAACCCCCAACCACTGTGCCACCAGGGAAGCCCTATTTAATTTTTTTTACTTTGTCAAATATCACTGAGAAGTTTAAATAAGAAATTAAAAGATTTAGATTTAAAAATCATATGCAATTGCCTAATAAGTGTATCAAAAACAGACTCTCAGAATCCTATGATTCACTTTCCCTCAAGTAAGAATTCTGTCTACAGTATTCCTGACAGATTTGTTGACTTTTAAAGCAACTAGTTCAAGTTTTTTATATTGCAGATAGGGGATAAGGGGGGAGGGGGGAAGGGGGAGGAGGGAGGGGGAGAGAGACAGAGAGAGAGAGGGAGGGAGAGAGAGATCCCTCTAGAGGAAAGAGAGAGAGAATGAGAAAGGAGGAGACTGAGATTAAGTCCTGGTAATATAGTTTGAGCCCCTGGATGGATCAATACCTGAAGTCATCACCTCTTGTACTTTGAAGTTATACAAGCCAATAAAATCCATTCCCTGCCCTCCTCCCCTCTTTTTGCTTTTGCCTACTGATTGAGTCAGATACCTAAAACTTACAACCCAAACAGTCTTTGTCAATACACTAATTATGGGTGAGAATACAGCAGGTAGGAAAATGGAGGCTTTCTTTCCACAATATCCAGTAGAATTCTTTAGTAAATGATGGATTTAGCACATTCATACTAAGGTACTGATTCCAGAGCCTGTGCCCTCAATCACATTGCTGGAGTAAATGGCAGCACTGTTACATATACCCCTGAGATGTAACAATGGAATTCCTTTCTGAATTAAGACAAGGTTGCACACACCTATAGGCATCTGTTTTGTAACCATACACTTTGACAGTTCGTAAAGAAAATCAAACAGCAACAGAGAATACAAAGATGCAAATGGTATTTTCCTCTTCTCAGCAATTTAGACAAGAAGATAATTAAGACATTCTTTCTTTTTCCAGAGGTTTCTGCTACATTCATAGCAAGAGGTGTACAATTGAAAACCTATTTTCTCAGTTATACAGAAAGACTACAGCCCTGTGTCTGTACTTTAGATATGTCTCCCATCCAGATCAACGGGAAGTGCTCTGCAAAGTGTGACTGCAGACTGAGCTAAGGATTATTTAATTATATAATCTTGCCTTTTTGAGCTAAGAGACTCACCTACAAAAGGTGTTTGTATAGGGAGAAGGTAAATAAACACGCAAACTAGAGATTTCTGTTGTAGAAGGTGCTATACAATCTGGCATTAGAATTTCCAGGCATCCATCCAATTATTCACAAACAGGATATGGGTGGGATTAGCTAGTGCACCAGGAACAGTCAGATCACAGGACGTCCCAGTTGTAAAACTTCAACAACACGAGGGTTCTCTGTACTACTCCCAGGTTATAAAGTTAGACTGACTCTATAATCATAATATCTTGGTATAGTCTAAAGACTCTGGAATGAGTTACAGACATAAAACTGTCTTTCAAGAGAAGTGCTTCAGAAGGCCAAAACGAACTAGAAGTCAGTGAAATCCATAGAGAGCTCCCCAAACTGTCCTGTTTATCCCAAGTATCTCTTAACTAAGAACAGCTGTCACCCTGAGTCACTCTGGGGAACAGAGAGTAGAGACTCATGTTTTCTCTAGGTCACATGTTTTGTGTTTCAGCTGGAACCTTCAGATTGACAAGGAGTAAAACAACCCACAACATCTCCAAACCTTACAACTCTATGCTGCGGTTTATAAACGACAAAGCACTTCAACCAGAACATCCTTAGAACAAAACAGTGAGACTGGAGAGCTGGTATTCTCATCACTTTTTAAGGAAAAGGCGTATGAAGTATAGTGAAGTTAAAAGCAAACTGCTTAAATTCACACAGAGAGTAAGTAGGAAAGTAAGGATTAAAAGCCAGTCTCTGGAGTTCTCTCCAAAGTTCCATGGTATTCCAGGAATAAATATGTCTCTTGCCAGGTGCTTTGAATTTCACATTTAACTTTTCACAAAACCTCTGTGCTGTCTATATGCATGCATCTACAACTCTGTTTGATAACTGCAAACAATTATTCCATCCTTTGGTAAGCATCTGTATTCCAATTTCTCAATATGTGGGTAGATGTTCAGCTCTAGAAAAATACACCCTTAAGTGCCATGAAAATGCAAGCTGCTACAATAATTTTTGAGACCTGCAAAAACGAAACAAGGGGAAAAGCAAGTGAAAAGTAAGCTTCAAGCCAGACAGTTTAGAAGCTTTCAAATAGGCACTATTTATATAATTCAAAATTCGTGTGAGACTGATGCTGTAGATCACCACTGAGGAAAGCGGGTCAGGTGAAGAGTTATTTAGTGGAGGAAGTCTGTCATGCTGAGAAATGTGGGGGTTTTTGGGATTTTTTTAGATTAAAGAACTTCTCAGGTTTACTGAGGAATACATACGTAGCAATTTTTCTGATGATTTCCCTAGGCTTTGTTTTCTATGAGGCCTGATGGTCCCTGCTGCACTTCTGTCAATCCCACTCTTTCTAGAAACCTCACCTCCTGGCTGGTAGGAATCACTGAGTCGTCCCATTAGAGTATATGTCAGTGCACCTCCGTGTTACCAAATGACAAAGTGCTCTTGAGTCTGTGAGGATGGTGGGAAACTCATTCAGTTAATTACTGGCTTACTCAAAACTACTTAAAATCTATTTAAAATTTTAAAACACTTTCCTACAGATCCTTTTATTCTTAAATAAAAATACTGTCTAATCTAAATCTGATTAATTCAAATTCATGTCTTCTGGTCTCTGTATTTACAATTAATAAAGCTTTACTGAAACACCACCAGAAGAGGTACACAACTCTTCTTTTTCAGATACATTGTGCTTTCTCAAATTTCTTCGGGAGTACTGACATTCCTCCCAAACTAACAACTGCTGAATATCAACCTTCCAAATGTTTTCAAATTTTCTGTAATAAAAGGTTTTTTTCCCATTAAAAAAAATTAAACATTGGTTGCATTTATTGTATAGGAAAGTTGCAGGTAGAAGGCCAAGGCCGTGCTTAAGGCACAGTCCTCTGTCTGTACTGACCGTGTGATTGATAACCTACACTAAGGTTACTGTTATGAAGCATAAAATGTTGATTCATAGGCTGAAGAAGATTTAAAACATAAAATAAATCAATAAAATACTATGATTTGGTAAACCACTTTAAAGAGAAAAACCTACAGAATATATTATGCCAATAACCCACATGTCAAAAAAGAAATTCCCACCTTAGAAAAATAAAGTCCATGTGAGCAGCGTAAACGTTCTAACACGAGTTTAGCTGTCAAGTTCCAATAACCTGTCGTTCACACCTCTTTAATCACTGCCACAGAGTCGATTATAAACAGCCTCATACATTTTAAAATAAGGTCATTCTGAAATGAAACAAAGAAGGTAGTAAATATTCTTGTACATAAGGAGCTCAAATTCTAATGCACCACAGAACTGTGACTTGCTCAACGTTCAATCTAGAGAAAGCTCAACCACACCTTTTATTAACTATGTCAACTGTGCGCTCTGCGTAGATTCAGTGGAATAACTAAATTGCAGCACCATTTAAACCCAGAAGTTTAAAAAAAAATCCCTCCCCAACAAATTTCATTACTGAGACCGAAGGCGTTATTCATGGTATAATAAAAGTAAAATATAATAATCAATTTGTTGATCTACCTGAAACAATGCTATGCAAACTCAGGATGAAACGTCTACAAGGAAACTGTGTAGTTTCACTGAGGACACTGCTGGCTACTAATTACTCCACACAACTGATAACCTGAATGTACTCCTTCAGTGCGACTTTATCTAAACATGTGTTAGAGAAGAAGGTATAAAATATTTTAACAGAGTGGCAGAATACTTTTCAGAAAAAAATTAAAATTGAGAATAAGGAGATAAAGTACCACTTAGAAGGCAAGGATCTAAAACGATAAGCTGAAACCAATAACTGAAATGAAAGACAACAGAAACAAAAAAAACAGAAGTAACAATTTGGAATTGTATCAAGTGTCCTTCATAACAACTGGTCATCACAGAATTACTAAGTAAAATCTAAAGCATCCCCGTTACTCCAGAATGGTGCTCCACCATCACTGCACCTGCTGAAACGGGAGCAGTATGTTATTAAAATCCTGCATTTGAGAACTTTAAAGACTAAGAGAATCAAAAGACTGGGCCCGAAGAACATTTGATTCCAAGTAACTATTGATACAATCAGGTTTGCGTTTAATTGACTTTTTTTTTTTTTTTTTTTGCCGTTCGCGGGCCTCTCACTGTTGTGGCCTCTCCCGTTGCGCAGCACAGGCTCCGGACGCGCAGGCTCAGCGGCCATGGCTCACGGGCCCAGCCGCTCCGCGGCATGTGGGATCCTCCCGGACCGGGACACGAACCCACGTCCCCTGCATCGGCAGGCGGACTCTCAACCACTGCGCCACCAGGGAAGCCCTAATTGGCTATTTTAAGATTTCCCATGAAGTTTTCAGACTAAAAATCCTAAAGTTTTCTGGATGAACAACTCTCCCGCCCGCCCCGCCATTTTTCCATTTCTTCCTACAAGTGTGCCTGCTTATAGATAAAAATTACATTTGGGGAAGAGATACATTGGAGATTGGTGACTACTCAGTTCCTGAACACTGATCCTTATACATTTACATTATGCAGTAACACATCCTTTTTGGAGTATACCTACTGCATAAACTCTTGTTATCAGAATAATCTGAAAACAAGAAAGAAGTTAGAAAAACTTTTTACAATCTTAAAAAATTCCATGCATGTCCCAATTTCTACTGAATCATTAATTTCCTTCACCTGGTTTTAGAACTGCTAGCTTAAAAACATTATTTCTTGCCTAATATAAAGTCATTCACCTTCCGACTCTGTTTTCCATCCAAAACAGATTCATTTTTAAACAAAACTTTTAGTTAACTGTAGTCAGATACCTTACCTCTGACAAGGTAAGTACCCAGAGAAAATGGCTGACCATAGAGAAAACCGGGAGACTGCTTTCTGCCAATATTCCAGAAGAAGAGCTACATAGAGCTTTCTGAAATTAACTCGGCATTGTTATCCATATCAAATTCTCTTAACTCTATACTCCTATGATACAGCCATCAACATTGGATGGAATTAATTCTCACATTAAAAAGTACACTTCTGATATGGAGGTGATGTTCTTCCAAGGCCGTATGTCTAATAATGCTACTGCACCATCTTTAATGCTGCTTTTCAACAGTAAAATATACAAGGATCTTCAGTAGACAATAATCTAAAGATACTGTGACTTAGCTCTCTCTGTTAAGTATGAATATAAAATTAGTTTCCTTAGTAGTCCAAATACTATACAACCCTCAAATTCTTCTGCATTTACAACCTTAAAAATATAGTGTATATTTCAAAATTTGGGGATTTCCAAAGATAATCTTTAGTCTATCCCCCAAACCTACGGATGCTGGCATTGTCGTCCCTGCTCTTCTATTTCATATCCTCGGAAGTTCACCCGAGTGTGAAGAATTATACTGAAAACCCTTGTCTAGTGCTTCACCCTGTGCCAAGCACTTTAGTTCCCACACTTTCTGGGGTGACTGAGGGCTTCAAGACAACAGGCTTTGCCCAGACATAACATCTTTCTGGAAGACTGGTCTTACGACTTTAAAACATGCTGGTCAGTAGCGGGGAGGGGGAGGGGAAAAAGCCGAGAACTCTATGCTAGAGTAACCAAACTAGCTCCAGAAAGGCTGGCTAGTATGTAGTTCAAATACATACCCATGGCGCCAAGTAAAAATAGGGTTATCAGGGTCACTGTCTGTATCTGAGGGAACCAGATGTGGTCACTTGAAGTCATATGGGTGGAAATATTGTGACCTGGGTTGGGGCAATGACTGATTCATCCATTTATTTAAAACATTTATTGAGCATTTGTCATAGGTCTGACACTATAGTTAAGAAAATGAATAAATCAATTTATATCACCAAGGATCTCACGAGTAGGGTAGACTAACATCTTAAATAAATAAGCTATAAAACATCACGATGGGCGTACTTGATATAAACATGTATGACCTGATAGAAAGCAAAGAGAGAAGAAGAGGATGGACAATGGGGCAGGTTTCGAGAAATGAAAATGCTTTAGCAAGGAGATGATAATGTCTAAGCTTTCTTGCTAAGCTGGTTCTTAATGGATAAACCAAGTAGATAAAAAAAGAGAGATGAAGGTCATTTCAGAAAGTGGCAAAAGGAACTGCTTCTTTCAGACAAATTCCACCAAGCTATTCCTAAGTTAGGGCAACTGCAGAGGACTGAAGGCGTTAAGTTATACACAGTATACCCGGTTTTGCTAGAGGACCGAAGGCTGAATTCAGGTGCAAATGCTACACTTAAAACGTAAGAATGTGTTTCCAGCAATATAACTTGAAATCATTGTGGGTTAATAATAACACACAGTTGCCCCAACGCACTCATGTCTGGCCCCTCTCAATAAAAGCCATGAGCGCACCCACATTCTTTGAAGGTGCCCGGGCACTCCAGGGCAACACTCCTCCATGGCTCCGTCTTCTAGACCCCCTGCACAACTGCCTAGCCCCTGGGCTGGTCAAGTTTTCCCAACCATCCTCAGGGTTCTCGCCACCATCCATGCACAGCTTACCCTACCTTGAGTGGCTGGAGCTGCAACCAATCATGATAAGATAGGGATCTTCCCCTCTCTTCCCAAATGGATCCTAGAATGGCAGGAAGTAGTAATAATAGATAGCTTTTGTTTTATTCAATATCCGATAAGTCTGTGTCGTTCAGCAAGTGATTGGAAAGAAAAGAACCTGCTCTTAGTTTTGTTTTTAGGAGAAGGAAAATGGTCCTCGTCCAGTGGAAAACAACAGATACAGGGTCAAGAAACAGGCTGGCTGGCTAACAGGATGTTCTGGAAAATGTGAACATTTATGGAATGGATGAAGAGAATGGAGAAGGAACCATCGAAGATGTGGAGAGGCTAAGAAGACCACGCCTTGTGGGCGGCCAAGAGACTGGAGAAATTCACAGAGGGGCAAGTGAGGCAGGCAGGATTCTGAGTGACTCCCCTGTGTGAACCCTGCTGTGTGCGTGTGGACGGAGATATCACTCCCATTATGATACCAAGTTACATGATGAATGTGAAGGGGTTTTGCAGATATAATGAGGGTCTCTAATCAGTTGACTCTGTGTTTATCAAGAGATTATCCTGAGTGGGCCTGACTTAATCAGATGAAACCTTTCAAAGAGGGCTTAGGCCTCTGCTGAGCTCAGAAGCTCAGAGATTCAAAGCAGTGGAGACTTTCTCTCTTCTGCTGTCCCTGAAGAAGCAAAAAGCCATGTTTTAACTGCCCATGGAAAGGAGCAGCCTTCCGACAAGGACAAGGAAAGGAATTCCGTCAATAATCTGGAAGAGCTTGGAAGACGATCCTGAACTCCACGTGGGAACGTGGCCTGGCCCAGAGAGGCTGTGCCTGGACTCCTGACCCACAGGAACTGTGAGATAGTAAATATGTGCTGTTTAAGCCACGACATTTGTGGTAATTTATGCAGCCATGGAAGGCTAGTCCGTTAAGTAGGGTCCCAGCTTTTCTGAAAGTGAAGGAGAACTGGAATTCAACCTTCAGGCTGTCAGGTCCCTGACACATTAGGACTTATGAGGGACTGTATCTTCAGCAAAAATATTCCAAGTACAAACCTAGTAGTACAGGTTAGAACCAGTAGGGTCTCCTGGTTCACCCAGGACATTGCAGATCCTGAGGGTGGGACAGCCAGGCTAATTCCACATGGCATCATTTGACAGGCACGAGGCCAAGCTACTGCTCATTCAGCTCGGGTCTGGCTAGCAGAGCGGCGGTCACCTGCCGGCAGACGTCATGCCTGTCTTATACACGATTCCGTATATTCAGCTCCCGGCCAGCACCAGGCACGTCTCAAACACTCAAATGTTTGTTGAATGAATGAACGACTTTCACACTGGCCAAGATGAAGAAGCAAGTCAAAATATCTGAAGCTTTATGAGGAAAAATTAGTACAAGTCAGCACCACTCTTTGTGACTTCTTAAAAATAGTCAATTTAACTCACGGTCGAAGTATGAATTATTTGAGATGTTACGACAGACAGTGATCCAGTCATCACGCAGTAAGCCCACACACACCTGCTGCGCCCGACGCTGGGCTCAGACTGAGGTCTCAACTGAGGTCTCCGTGTCCATCCTAGCTGTTCTCTCGGCCAGTTTCTACACATCACCCAGAGCAATCTTTTTAAGACAAATCATCTCGTTTCACTTCCCTGTTCAAAACCTTGTAACGGCTTCTCACGATACTGAGGATAGAAGCCCAGGTCCTCAGTGTGGCTCTCCATCATCTGGCCTCTGTCTCCCCCTCGAGCTTCTTCCCTTGTGCATATGCTACACCCCTGCCTGGAACCTTCTGCCTTTGCCCACCTCCTCCTCATCCTTCAGACCCCAGCTTAAGCTCCTACTTAAATGTCACTTCTTCAAAGCGCTCCCGATATAAATTCCCTCTTCTGCACATCAGTTATCACACAGCTCGCGTGATTCCCTCCACGACACTGGAAGCTCCATTAGGTCAGGGACTCTGTCTGCTTTGCTCAGAGAAGTACCACCAGTACTAAGCATAATTAGTACACATACTGTTGAGTACATAAGAGTAAAGGCCTAGGAGACTAGCAACCACAAATCACGAAGGCTACTGCCACCACCAGTCAGGAGCCCAGAGCCCTACCGTCACTGGAGTACGCGATTCTGAACCTCAGTGTGGGGCGGAGGCAAGCAACGGAGACAACGCCCAGCAGCCCGGTGCTCCCACAGACGCAGCAGAACGAGCCTGAAAGCACCACAACTGGAACAGAGAACTTCTCCTTCTGTCTGTCTGTAACATACTGAGCTAGAAGTTTTAAAATTTAAGAATTCCACTGCTAGGAAAACCAAAGTTTTAAAATCACTGATTTAAGGGATCTAAAATGCTTTTTTCAAAAGATGTTTTTAAGAGTAAGAAGGTATAGAATAACATTTTAAAAAATCTGATTAGTATAAATGGGAAAAAGAAAGAATCTAAATTGGGCTTAGAACAACGCTGGTAATTAAACAGGGTCACGTCATCTTTCTTTAGCTTAGAACCTGTCAGTGACTCCCCACTGCCCTCCCGACAGAATGCCAGCTCTCACCAAGGCCCGCAAAGGCTGCCCCCTTCACAACCCGGCCCCTATCAGGACCATCCCCTCACCACCTCCGGGCTCTGGCCTCGGAGACTACTTCCCCCGTGAGGCTCTCCGTTCACCACGCTCCCTCCCCAGGAGCGCTCTGGCTCCTCTGTCCTGCAGGATGCCTTCTACTCGCCTGGGCTTAGCCAGCCCTTCCCCTCAAAGGAGCTCCAGAACTTCTACCCGGGTAAGGTTAGGGGTGGCACTCTGGAGGGAGAGAACCCTGGAGACTTGTCTTACAGCTGTGTTTGCAAAACGACACACACCGTACTTTGATGGTCAGACTCAGGTGGTATAGTTTTGGGGTCTGAAGGAGAGTCTCGGGGACTAAACTGTCTTCATTCTCTTCTTGGTGCTGACACTGCTTCTACTGGAAAAGTTTGCTGGGCAGCCCAGCCCTGTCCAGGTACTACACACCACTGTGTATTTCCCTCGATCAGAGAACTTACACTGCATTGGGGTTGTCTGTCCACCCGTCTCTTCTGCTAGCTCATGTACCTGCAGGTGAGAGCACAGACTATGTTTTCATGGCTCTAGTACTAAAGTCCTATGTCTTGGCACATGGTAGATGCTCAATTAAAAAAACAGTTTTTTTTTTTTTTTTTTTTTGACAGAATGAATCAAGTGTTTTATGAAAACCTGTTTGCACAAAGTACCCTATTAGGTGTTCAGAGTGGGGAACAGAGATACTGCCTGGTTAAAACTAGGAAACATAAAATATTTACAATAGCTTCAAATAAAGAAACTACCAGCAAATATGAAATAGATGGTAAAAACTAGACATTTCTATTAACCAGTATTCCCATACAACTGAATTTCTAAGTGAAACACCTGCTATATAATCAAAGAGGCATTAAAGACATTGCAGTACAGTATATTTTGTTATGATGTGAATTTGACTGAAGAGTGCTGTGCACTGTCAACCTATGAAGAAAATGTGATAACCCACTAATTAACTAGAATACTCAATTTCCTGATATTGCTTTCAGAATCCAGAATAAAACGATGATCCAGATTGATGACTAAACCCAACCTAAACCTCAAACCTCACCAGGTACTTCTGGCTGTGTTTTTAAAACTTGTAAGGGAGGAAGAGGAAGAGGACGAAACACCAAGAAGTGGAAACAGACACAGACTGTGCTGAGAAGAAACGTGACCACGAAGAGACGTGTACCGAACAGCAAGAACAAGTGAGACTCGGAAAACTTTGAATTCTAGGTTGAGTTTAGTTTTGATCTGCTAGTCAGTTAAGGACTATTAACACTCCTAACTTGGGAACGGAAGAGATAAAGACATTGCTTAAATAAATGCACGGCACATGCTAGGTTCTCAAATGCACACGGAACAAACAGGTTGAACGTATCAAAGTCTGAGCCAGGGCGAGACTGAGGCACGGATCCCAGCACGGAAGATACAGTAAACTAGGTGTGAAAAGATGAGAGTCGGGGCTGTGGCAACAGCTGCGGAACTGGACAATAATGGTTTTGCAGACTTTCTAACCGCCCAAACGTTTGCCCTGGAACTGATTTCATTAATCAGAGTAATGCCACAAATAGAAATTTCTAGGCTGTTACGGTACAATCAAGAAAATACCTGCTTCCTAGAATCATGTTATTTGGCAAGTACGTGCCGTGTTGCTGAGTCCTTGGATTAACTGTAAAATACGTAACTGAATTCATTCTTTCTATGTACTCCTGTGTTTCTCTCCGGTGCTCTAAAAATAAAATTTAGATACACCTGTAACATCTCCCAGTTTGTAAGGGGCTTTGACTCTTTGGTCAAATAATATATTTTAAAATTTGACTCAATATCCTCTAGGAAAAATGACTAAACAGTTCACAAAGAATTCAAATTCAACATTTTTAATTTCTTGTTTTCCATTTTAAGCAGACTGGTGCGTTACCATCATACAGATAACTCTAAGCTTACAGCAAGACTAGAAAATATACGTCACCACATCATCACGTGAGAATAAGAAATAATATTTTATTTCTTGAATATTTTTCCTTGAATTTGTTTTTATATTTTAACAGCTTTACTGAGGTATCATTGACATATAAAAGTTACATGTAGTTAAGCTGTACAACTTGATGTTTTTTGTTTTATTTATTTTTGGCTGTGTTGGGTTTTCATTGCTGCGCTCGGGCTTTCTCTAGTTGAGGCGAGCGGGGGCTGCCCTTCGTTGCGGTGCATGGGCTTCTCATTGCGGTGGCTTCTCTTGTTGCGGAGCACGGGCTCTAGGCATGGGCTTCAGTAGTTGTGGCACGTGGGCTCAGTAGTTGTGGCTCACGGGCTCTAGTGTGCAGGCTCAGTAGTTGTGGCACACGGGCTTAGTTGCTCCACGGCATGTGGAGTCTTCCCGGACCAGGGCTCGAACCCACCTCCACTGCACTGGCAGGCAGATTCGTAACCACTGTGCCACCAGGGAATTCCCTGATGTTCTGATATATGAGAAGATCACCGCATTCAAGCTGAAGTATTCAACACCTCCACATAGTTACAATTTTGTGCCTGTGTGCGGTAAGATTTAAGATCTAACTTCTCTGCGAATCTCAAGTATACAATACAGTACTGTTAACTATCATACCCATACTGTACATTAGATCTCTAGAACTTATTTGTCTTGCATAATTGAAACTTTGTACCCTTAGACCTCCATCATCCCACTTCCCCCTACCCTCAGCTCCTGGCAAACACCATTCTACTCTCTGCTTCTAGGAGTTTGATGATTTTAGATTCCACATAGATGTGATATTTCCTTATTTTTTAAAACCTGAATATTCCATAAATAATATTCCATTTATATATTCCAATGGCATTCCATATATGTATGTATTTATAACATTCCATTTATATATGTAAACATTCCGTTGTGTGTATATCACATTTTCTTTATCCATTCATATGTTGAAGAACATTTAGGCTGTTTGCATATCTCAGCTATCGTGAATAGTGCCGTGTTCAACATGGGAACGTACGGGATCTCTTTGAGATCCTGACTTCATTCCTTTGGGTATATATCCAGAAGCGAGACTGCTAGATCACATGGTAGTTCTATTTTCAAATGTTTAAGCAACCTCCATATGCTTTTCCATAGTGGTTGTACCAATTTATGTTCCCACCAGCAGTGCACAAGGGTTTCCTCTTCCTACAACCTCACCAACACTTGTGTCTTCTCTTTGTGGTAACTGCCATCTTGACAAGCGTGAAGCAGTATTCTTGGTTCTGACTTGCATTTCCCTGATGATCAGAGATGATGAGCATCTTTACATATACCTCTCAGCTGTCTGGGTTACTTCTTTTGAAAAGTATCTTTTTAAATTGGGTTATTTGTACTTTTGGTATCGAGTTGTATGAATTGATTGCTCACATATTTTGAGTATTAACTCTCTACTGGATATGTGGTTTGCAAATATTTTTCCCATTCTGTAGTTTGCCTTTTCATTTTGTTGATTATTTTCCCACTTCCAATAATGGATAGAACATCCAGCAGAAAATTAATAAGGAATTCTTCCTTTGCTGTGCAGAAGCTTTTTAGTTTGACGTAATTCCCCTTGTCTATATTTTGCTTTTGTTGCCTGTACTTTTGGTGTCATAGCTAAAATAATTAGTGCCAAGACTAATGTAAAAGAAGCATTTCTCCTATATTTCTTCTAGGAGTTTTATAGTTTCAGGCCTTACATTTAAGTTTTAATCCATTTTGAGTTGATTTTTGTGAATGGTGTAAGATAGGGGTCCAATTTAATTCTTTTGCATGTAGATAACCAGTTTTCCCAGTACCATGTGTCGAAGAGACTTGTCCTCTTTCCCCATTGTGTGTTCTGGGAAACTTTATCAAAGATCAGTTGACTGTAAATGCATAGGTGTATTTCTGGGTTCTCTATTCTCTTCCACTGGTCTAGGTCTAGATGTCTGGTTTTATGCCAGTCCTCTACTATTCTGATTACTAATTTCGTAATGTAATTTGAAGTCAGGCACTGTGACGCCTCCAGCTTTGTTCTCCTTGTTTGAGACTGCTTTGGCTATTTGGGGTCTTCTGTGGTTCTATATGAATTTTAGGCTTGTTTTTTCTATCTGTATAAAAACAAAATCATTGGGATTTTGATAGGGATTGCATTAAATTTGTAGATCACTTTGGGTAGTATAAACATTTTAACAATATTAGTTTTTCCAGTCCATGAATGTTGAACGTCTTTTCACTTATTTGAATCTTTTAAAATTTCTTCCATCTACGCTTTATGATTTTCAGCATATACCTTTAACCTCTTTGCTTAATACCTAGGTGTTTTATTCTTTGCATAGCTATATGTGAATGGAATTTTTTTGGTAGTTACTTTTTCAGATAGTTTGTTGTTAGTGTACAGAAATGCAACTGATTTTTTTAATGCTGATTTTGCATCCTGCAACTCTGAAGAATTTATTGGTTTTAACAGGATTTTTTTGTGGAGCCTTTAGGGTTTTCTACACGTATGATGTCATTGCAAAGAGGTAATTTTACTTCTCTTCTGATTTGGATGCCTTTTATTTCTTTTTCTTGCCTGATTACTCTGGTTAGAACTTCTATTACTATATTGTTAGCTATATTGTCCTGAGACTTAGAGGAAAAACTCTGTTTCTTCCCCATTGATTCTGATGTTAGTTCTTTGTTCTTCTTCTTCATATATAGCCTTTGTTGTACTGAAGTACATTCCTTCTATATCTACTTTGTTGAGAGTTTTTAACCATAAAAGGATTTGGATTTTGTCAAAAATTTTTTCTGCATCTACTGAGATAGATCATGTGGTTTTTGTCTTTCATTCTACTAATGTGGTAAACCACACTGGTTGATTTTCGTATGTTGAATAATCCTTGCATCCCAGGGATAAATCTTATTCAGCCATGGTGTATGGTCCTTTTAATGTGCTGTTGAATTCAATCTGCTAGTATCTTGAGGAGTTTGCATCTATGATCATCAGAGATACTAGCCTATAGTTTTCTTTTCTCGTGCTATCTTTGTCTGGCTTTAGAATCAGGGTGATGCTGGTCTCGTAAAATGAGTTTAGGAATATTCTCTCTACTTCTATTTTTTCTGGAAGAGTTTAAGAAGGGTCGGTATTAGTTCTTCTTTGAATGTTTGGTAGCATGCCTTCCGTGAAGCCATCTGGTCCACAGTTTTTCTCTGTTGGCAGGTTATTACTGATTCAATCTCTTTTTTATTGGTCTGTTCAAGCTTTCTATTTCTTCTTGATTCAGTTTTGGTAGGTTGTATGTCTCTAGGAATTTACTGATTTCTTCTGGGTTATCCAGTTGTTGGCATATAATTGTGCCTAATAGTCTCTCATGATTCTTTTTAGTTCTCTGTAATGTCTCCTCTTTCATTTCTGATTTTATTTGAATATTCTCTTTTCTTTCCTTAAACTAGCTAAGGGTGTGTCAATTTTGTTTATCTTTTCAAGAAACCAACTCTTACTTTCATTGATTTTGGGGGTAATGTTTTTATATTCTCCACTTCATTTATTTCTGCCCTAATATTTATTATTTCATTCCTTCTGCTAATTTTGGGTGTAGATTGTTCTTCTTTATCTAGGTCCTTGAGTTGTAAAGGTAGAATGTTTACCTGAGATCTCTCTTCTTTATTTTTTTAATTTTTAATTTATTATTATTTTTTTAATGGCTGCGTCGGGTCTTAGTTGCAGCGCCCAGCCTTCTCTCTAGTTGTGGCGTGAGGGCTCCAGAGCATGTGGGCTCTGTATTTGTGGTGTGTGGGCTCACTGAGCTTCTTTAGGACAATTATTTTGCATTCTTTTAGGCATTCTGTGGCTCTCCATTCTTTGGGGGTAGGCTAATTGGAAGTTTATTCAGTTCCTTTGGTGGCGTCATGTTTCCCTGATTTTTGGTGTTCCCTGTTTCCTTGCACTGGAGTCTGTGCATTTGAAGAAGCAGTCACATTTTCCAGTTTTCATAAAGAGGCTTCCATAAAGAAAGACCTTCACCTGCAAGACGGTCTAAAGAGTAGGTGTGTGAGTGCCACTGGAAGGGTGTGCAAGAGTGCACTGCTGCACCAGGTCTAGTTGTACACAGGACATCGAGTGCAGGGGTGTATGGCAGCTCCAGGTTTCGGGGAGGGATCCAGTGGTGCAGCAGCTGAGGTCATCAGTGGCTGTGAGGGCTGGGGTCCTCAACAGTGATTCCACCCACGTCCAGTAGTGAGTGTCCTTGGCTAGGCAGGGGCTAGGGTTGGCTATGAATGCATGCGTAACCGTTGGAGTCGGCTGCAGGCATGCATGTGGCAGCAGGGGCCAAGGCCAGCTGTGTGCAGTTGTTCTGCTGTAGGGGTCATCCACAGACACACGCTCAGTAGTGGCAGCCAGGATGGTGGCAGGGGCCAGACAAGGTCGTGAGTGGGTGTGTGTAGTGGCGATGGCCAGCTGAAAGCACCTGTGCGGGGACAGAGTTGCACAGTGTGTTCGCAGCTGTGAGGACCGACCACTGATGCACGCGTGCCAGTGAACACTGAGGCTGGAAGCGGGAGCTGGGCTGACCATGCTTGGCAACGGAAGCCGGGAGCTAGCTTTGCGTGTGTTACGGTAGCAAAATATAATAATGAGGGCGCTCGGCATGTTTAGTTATTCCAATTTTGGCTTAGAAACCTACATCACAAAGGAGAAACAGATTAAGAGCCTACCGATAGGTATACCTAAAACTAAATTATCTTTTTTCTTTTCCAAATATATGAAATATTCAATTACAACCAATCAAAAGGAACAAAAATATTTAGCCAAGACAGTCTTTAGAACTATGTATTAGTAGTAACCAGTACACCATATTTAAAATCTGGAAAAGAAAATCAGTCCTCAGATAATCACACCTCTACATAGGACACAAACTATAACAGAGGAAATAACTTCAAACATTTCAACACATTTTTATACCAACAACGGTAAGGTGAAGCAGAAAGCCAATAAGGCATTAGCATTTATATCTAAGATGATTACAAATAAGTCCGGCCTTGATTAACAATTAGGTATCTCATGCTCTGAAGCCCTCTTATATTTCTGAGTGTCAGCTTGGGTAGCCCTTAAAACACTGGGTAATTCTACGTTAACTTTATCGTTCGTGTTCACAATTGAAGAGAAATCAACACTTGTTGCCAATGATCATTCACAAAGTGTTATGAA
This sequence comes from Pseudorca crassidens, assembly GCF_039906515.1. Lineage (NCBI taxonomy): Eukaryota > Metazoa > Chordata > Mammalia > Artiodactyla > Delphinidae > Pseudorca > Pseudorca crassidens. Next base: position 195,670,390 of record NC_090296.1, read on the forward strand.
TCAAAACAACCGATCAATATTAGTGATTCTAGGTTATCTTTAGAAGGCAAAAAGGGCAACGGATATCCCAAATACAGGTTTTACATTCAAATAGCAACTTCACTTTTCTATATTCAGAATCCCTCAAACTGTATCTACAAAACTGTTAAAGTGTCAAAGTACTGAGTAAATGGTAAAGGGCTCTCTATCAATGTCAGAAATGCAACCATAAATGGAAAGTAACTGATGATTTAATGAAGTCCAATAAGACGGGACTCTCACTTTTTAAAATAAAAAAAATTTTAAAGTACAAGAGAATCTAACTTCTACTTGAGAAAAATTAAAGGTAAGGAAAAAGACGTTAAAAGAGATGTGATCTCACCACCCATCATGCTTTCTGCCCCCCAACCCCGTGAACAGAGACCTTTTTCTACACTATTAGTGTAGCTATGCTAGTCCTAGTAGTGTCAACAGCAGCCAGGATGATTAAGGTATCCTTGTCTAATTTACATAATATACATGGGCTAAATACTCCTGGCACTACTTCTCAGAAATGTAATTTCTTTATACACATGTATCACGCCAGCTGTCCTTAAGAACTTTTTTGATATTTAAGTTTCTAGAATTAAGTGAGCAAGGTAAAACAAATCTCTCTTTATAGGACCATGCTGTCTTTTCACAGAAATCATGTTCTCTCTCTTGAATAGTAATTATATTGGAAACACAGACTTCGTAGTCCATTGCTGACACTTCAGCAATGCCGACCGAGTCAAAGTTCTTTGTAAGGATGATGGGGGCAGGCAGAGAGAACAGTAAAATGATTCTGAATGAAAAACAATACAGAACTTATAAAACTGTACTGGCTAAAACCTATGACTCTGTTTCTCAATAATCTTGTTTGAATAAAGCTGGTGCGCTCATGTTAAGTTTCAGTTCCAATCTTTCATCAATGGTTAAGTGTTATGAAGTATGAGCAGTGCTTTTATCATTCTTTGCGATGTGTGCTCAGTCACTATATCAAAAACTCTAGTTGACAATGCTGCTACTATTTATAACCAAGTGAGGACTGAATTTTTCTTTGCTGAGGGATCTTGAAAGACAGAAGGGAGATAGTTGTGACAGGTAAAGCCTTGGTATAAATGTGATGAAGCCCAATATGATGTCAAGATGACAGGGATATCATGACTCAGATCATCTATATTACAGGCGGGGACGTGCAAACATTCATTCACAACTTCAAGAATCACTGAGTCATCGATGGGGATATGGAATTAGAGAGGTTGCCTTAGTCTCAGGAGCAAGTAATTTCATAACTAAAATTAGAATTAAGTATACCCTGTCTCATGTAACAACCCCTCTCACTAATTTTCAAACTTATTTTAAGATAATTACGATTTTATGGGTCCACTGTAGGACAGTGATGCTATATTTTGTTATGCCCCAATTAACCTTTTAAAACAAGTAAGGTAAAGACAGAACACTTGATAATCTATCTAATGAGAACACATTTACACATAATCCACTGTATAAATGCGAACCAAAATTTTGGCAAACACAATTCATTTAAAATTTTTTCTCTAAATTCTCACATTTTCAGTAGAGTTATGATTACCGGTCGATAAGAGAGGAAAAACAAATAACATCTGCTGACCGAAGCTCAATGACTGTGTGCTATGAACTATGCTGGGTGCTTTCAAACATTAGCTCATTTACTTTTGAAAGAGCCAATAAAGTTTTATTATCTCCATGTGACCTATCAAAAAACTGAGGTGCAGAGAGATTAAGTCACCTGCAGAAATCATATCTAGGACTGAAAAGGGTTAAGGGAAGAGAGAAAATAAAAAATGACTCACAGTTTGCTAGTCCTTGGATACACCACTAGGAGGAAAAGGGAGTCTGGGAGGGGCCGGGGAGGAGCCTGTAGCAATGGACACACTGACGCAGAGCAGGCGACCAATGGAGCTGTTTTAGGGGCAGCTGGAAACACGGACTGGCACAGAGACCAAGACATTTTGCCTGTTCACGGTTACGAAGATCAAGCTTAACGACTATAAAATTATAAAGATGTTCCGTCTACAAAGTTAAACTGTAAACAAGTCTCAGTTTAAAGACACAAACCACCTCTGTATTCGTAGCAGCAGTCAGAAATGTTACAGGCAGCCTTAATTAGAGGCTGTGCTTCATCTCTCTCAAACTCTCTGTCCTGAAGGGAGACCCACAGAGGTGCCTGCTGGTGAACGACACTGTCGCTGAGCCCACCAGCCTGCTTCTGCCTCCGCTGCCTCCTCAGCTGCGTCTGTCTGTCTGTCCCGGTAAGTTTTGTTTTTGGTTTCTGCACCAGCACAAGCCTGTGACCTCTGACTCCTGAAGCAGTGCTTTCCACCCTCTACACCTGTAATCACAATGTCCGTCCTCTTTCACTGCACTTGTCAAAGGCACTTTTCCCATCATCTATACACCAACCATCTACAATTCCACCTCCTATGTAAAGTTTTTTGAGGCTAAAGCAAAAGATGCAATTTTTGCTAGACCCTTCCAGCAGAATCCAGGGTTTATTACCTGGGAAGCCCAAAATGCACTCACCACTCTGTTCTTTGATTTACGCTACTGGTCTAGTTGTTGCCTATCTTCCACATGCCTGTGTTGATGCTGGATGTTTCAGGCTTATGATGGGCAGACATATATTTAACTTCATTTTTACAGGTATTAATTACCCTGTACAATGTCATGAAAAAATAATGCTTCTAATGTTGTTTATCGTCTATATAATCTAAATACGTAATCTTGTAATTATGGATAAAAATAAGTGAAATAAAAGAATTCTTGTCCATAATTTAGACTCTGTAACTTAAAAAAAATTATTAGCTATATGACTGTTTAAAAACCTTCTCTTGCAACGTACGGCGAGTCAGCTGACTTTAGGTTGGTTTCCGTCTCTTAGTTATACTTCCAGGATGTAGAAGAGTTTCAACACCTTCACTAGGCTGAGAGCAGGACCCCTGCTTAAACCTTCAGCTTGATGCTTCCTGACAGCTGTTTCAGGATACTTTACAAACCCAGGAAAGACTTTCCTAAGGACTAATACATTTTCGACGGAAGCCAAGGAGATCTAAAATCGACCCAGTGAATCCTTAAAATTATATAAGAAGGAGTCTTAAAGAAATGTATTTTGTCCATTTTAAAATAAAAATTCCGCAAGTGTAGTCACCCTACAATGAAAATTTTGGTATTCCCTCCTCTAGCTTTAAAAAGTTAGTTCTTAACTATGTTATTGGACACTTTATAAAAGTGAGCACGTACTTTTTCTCCATCTGCAGAGAAGCCGCAGTGTTACTCCCCCCTTCTCCCCCACCTACAGCTTTTTCACAGTTTTGCTCCTAAAAGAAAGTACAATCTTATTCTAATTCATGTGGTTTTAAATATAATGAATTCTGGCTGAGGTCTGTGAATGGTTAATTCAACTTTCAGGAAATCTTATATTGGTTCACTCAGTTTGCAAGGATCCTTATGAACTGAGGCAATCCCGTCCCTCACCCATTACGCCACAGGATGACAGAACGCTCAGCTGAAAGAATGTAAAGAAAGGTTGGTTTTATGTTTTAGCTTGGTTATGCAGTTAAATGAAATCAGCAAACTTGAACAAGGAAGAGATCTGGAAAACGAGTGCAGGTGTGACACAAAGCAATATCTTCCATCTTAAATAGGCAAGTACTATGTCACTACCAAATAAAAGAAAGACACTGACAGAGTTCCCTAAAAACCGTAGTATTTGGGATTTTGAATTTCTAAATTTTCATTTCCAAAATCTTTTAAAAATAAACTTTACAAGCACTATAAAGGCAAGAAACCATCACCATGTTAGACATAATAACAATATTCAAAGGAAAAAATTACCAAGTAATAAAGTACTACACTGAGTACAAAATATCAGGCTTTACGGGTGCAGGAAAAGACTACTATGGTCTGCATAAACATGCAGTAGGTTAATTCAGGAATAAAATTCTGTAGTTCCAATCATTGGTACTTCTCAAACTGTGTATATTATGTATTTACTTGGCAAAGTCTCTACTGGAAGTCTGGCCATCTTTGATATGTCTATACGATCATTCTAACAAGCTCCTATCTCCCTCTGTCCAATTCTCTGTTAAGTGGCTGGAGTACACAGGTGCGCACACGCAATCACTTTCAAATTAGGCTCATCTTGCACAAGTTTTCATGTCTGTAAGTCAGCCTTTTAAAAACAATCCCTATCCTGGCACTGGGAAAAGGAATGAAGAGCCAAGAATGCAGCAGAATCTCTGCTTTTTCCTCTTGTTATTTTCTGTTGCAGGACCAGCTACAGAAATTGGGAGATCCAGTGCAATGAAAACGCAGGGACCCCTGTTTGCAAAGTATTTGAAGACGGCGACAGCGGAGCATTCAGCCCAGGGCACGGCCCCTCAGCGTGCTTGGCCCCTGCGACCTTGCCCTCGCTTCGCACCCTCGCCCAGTCTACTGCCGAAGACTCACCTCCTCTGCGGTCAGCCCCTCCGCCCTCACCTCTTCCCGCCACCACGAGGCTGACCGGCAGACCACATTCTCTCTCTGTGCTGCTTCCGCCTTCAGACCGAAATCACAAAAGGAGAGAGGCAAAGGGCAAGGTGCACGGTTTAAGGTCAAATGGTCTGTGAGTGATTTTAATTGTAACCTACACTTTATAGGATAAGAACAGGATATAATAGATGCATAAAAAGATCAACTCGCTAGACAAACTATACAAAGTGCAAAGTAATACTTGAAAGCAAGCAGATGTAAACTTAAAATGTGGTCAAATATATATATTTTTTCCCCTACGAAGGTAAACCGCTCAGGTTGAGGTATGCATTTTGCTTTTAACCGGAGTATTAATCAGTTAACAGCATTTAAAAAAATATTCTCAAGGCCACAAAGTTGGTAACATTTTTAGTAAATTAATACTTGCATAGGTAAGTGCTCTGTATAGACAAGTAAAAAAATGTATAAAGGCAGATAAACAGAAGCCTACATTTACTATTAACAAAAATAACCGTTTATCCCTTCTGAAACAAGAAAGAGAATCACTATAATAAAACAGACTTTAAGAAGAGTGAAAAATGAAGCGGTTGTGGAAAAGGGTACACACAGCAATCAGAGAGGCAATGATTCACTGTATTAACATACAGCCTTCAACTATAACCGCAATCATAAAATGAATTTGTTATCTCAAACACATTGTTTCTGTTCTGAAAAAGAATGAGTTTTACTATTTTTAAGTGTCCAAAAGGATAATATACTGGATCTTTCATAACTTAGGTGGAAATTTAATATAGTAAATATAGACCAATCTGTCCATAGTCAACACTTCCATATTTTATCCCTTAAAGACTTTGTGAATTTTCAGCAGTAATTTGCCTTTCATATTTTCTCCATCTATTTTAAAAGGTACTTTTATTATTTCAGAAAAGACGACTTCTGCAAAAACATGAGTTTTAACCATTACCATATCATCAGCATTATCAATCTGTGTTCCTAATTAAAGCAAAGCATAAAAGCTGTTAAGAAGTATCTAAAGTATATTTCTGAAATTTTAAAATAAATTTCATGAAAGCAAAGCTGAATATGTAATATAAATAACAGGCCAGCAAACAATCTTGAATGCCCGCAATACTGGTGACCTTTTACAGGAAGCAGGGTAAGAAGGATTCTGTAGCACGCTGTTTCTGTTATTTTGTCAGATCTAGCAGATCACTAGTCTACTCTTACTTTCAAAAATGATTTTTTATATTAGTCTCAGAAATAATGCCATTTTAAATGCAAAAAACAGAAAGGAAAGTCATCTTAATTTTACACAAATAATTCCTCTCTAATTTACAAAAGAGTAATTTTGGTGTTTAAAATAGCAGAAGAAATTAGTTCCAACTCCTTGGAAGAAGATCATTATTTGTCACTATGGTATAACCTGGTAAAGAAAGAGTCATGAGAGCCTTGCCTGGTGGTCCAGTGGTAAAGAATCTGCCTTCCAATGAGGGGACACGGGTTCGATCCCTGGTTGGGGAACTAAGATCGATCCCACATGCCGTGAGGCAACTATGCCCGTGCGCCACAACTACTGAGCCCATGCGCTGCAACGAACGAACCCACAAAGAAGACCCCGCGTGTCGTGTCGCAACTAAGACCTGACACAGCCAAAAATAAATAAATTTTTTAAAAAAGTCATGAAATTACCCTTAATGCATGCAATTCAAACATCACTAATTTTTAACTCTTTGGGGGGTAAACTAAAGCTATTCTGTTATTAGTTAAGTGTAGCGGTTCTCAAGGTCCGGTCCCTGGAACAAGAGCATCAGCACCGCCTGGGAACCTGTGAGAAGTTTCTTGGAAATTCTGGGGCCCCACCCCAGACCTACTAAGTCAGAGACGATGGGGGAAGCGTCCCTCAACCTTTGTTTAAACAAGTCCTCTGGGTGATTCTGATACAGCTGAAGCTTAAGAACCAGTGGTTGAATGTTTTCAAAACGGATTATAAGGTATTTGAGATAAAACTGTCCAAATCTCGGAGGAAAGATGACGTGAAGACAGGAGATGGTCAACTATAAGCCAAGGAGAAAGGCCTCAGAGTAAACAACCCTGCCCACACCGTGACCTCCCAACTTCTCGTCTCTAGAACTGTGAGAAAACTTTCTGTTGTTTAAGCCACCCAGTCTCTGGTACAGTACTTTGTTTTGGCAGCTCTAACTTAGAGCATAGCATTAAAAAATGTTATTTTGGTGGGAAAAAAAAAACTGTCCAAATTTCATGTATGGTTTATGGATGAAGTGTCCCTAGACCACATGAATAGTGTAAGTGCAACTTAGAAGAAACAAGAAATCAATTTTACAAGTACATTAAATCTACTCTCTTCAGCAATGATGTAATCAAACTGTGAGAGAGAGCAATTAGGACTGAATGCAATGTCTTGGTCAATAACAGGTAGGAAATTTTTTAAAAGCCACCCCAAATGCTTTACGTAACAGCTGTATAATGTATCTTACGCAATGAGAAGTGCTAAATGCGCAATACGACTGAGCTGGCACCGGGTACGAAGTGCAACAGAGGAAAGAGAAAGCAATATGCCTGTTCCTTAAGGACCCTGGGAAGAAAGGCATCCATCTGAACACGTAGTTATCTTTCTTCGCTTTGAAATCAATTCCTGCATAAAATAGGTCCTCTGATCACATCAATTGGCATAAATAATATTTCCATGTTTTAAATTATTCAAAATGTATTTTCTCTTGAATACAAACAAGTTTTTCTGTTTCGCTTACAAAATACAAAGCATCAGGGTCTTTTTAAAATTTCCTTCTGATTTTTCATCTTTTCCTCTTTTGTCTTCCTGACAAACATCTTTCTTGATAAACCAAAAAGTCATTTTCATCCATATTTTCTTATTAGTTTTGAAGCTCATGATATGTCTATATGGTCACTGTTCCCTCACTTATTACTCTTCCTTCCTCCATATGTATCCGAATAAAGAACTTTCTAGTATAAATCAAGTCAGTGAAGCACATCTACTTTTTTCAGATCCCTGAACAAAAAAAAGTTCCTAAAAGAGGCCACTGAGAAGCACAGGAACCCTCCTCTAATTAAACACCTAGGGCAGTTCTTCTGGCTCTGGCGTCAGAAAATAATAAATTTGTATACAGTATGACAATTCACTGTTATAACATTATAGAATACAATCGGTAATTTTTAAGAAGAAAATTAGCGCTTCTGATTCCCAAAACATTTTACATTATACGACCTAAACTCCCTAAAAAGTGCACTTCTAGTAATTTTATTGGACTACCGTCTGAATCTAACAAATGTTTTCACAAAGGCAGCAAAAGACAGAAATTTATAGGGAAGAAGCATTTCTTTAAAAATAAACATTATTCCATCTGAGACTTGAATATGCCTAAGCTCTAGAATAAGAATTTTAAAAATTAATTTTTTAGTTCTACCAAATCATTTAAGCTACCAAAAAACTGAATATTAGAAACCCATGGTGTCTTTCTCCCTCTCTCCCTCCCTCTCTCTCTCTGTCTGTCTGTCTCGGACTCTGTCTCTGTCTCTGTCTCTCTCACTCACACACACACACACACGATCCTAATTACAGGACAGGAATACAGAATAAGTACTTAATACAGGCAAGATTTTGAAAAAGTATTAACTAAGTATATATTATAATAGCAATAGCAATAACTGTTACTGATAATCGATAAAGGTTAGTGTTCACTGAATACCAGGCTATACAGTTAGTACTTCACAAACATTCTCTCTGATCCTGATGACAAGTCTGCAAACTCAGTACTGCTATTCCAATTTTACATAGAAAGAAACTAAATCACCCTCTAAAATCAAGCTTTTCATTGCAATTTGCCTAAGTTACATAGCTAGTAAAGTAGTAAAACTGATAATTGAACATGAAATGACTAATTCCAAAGCCTGCTCTATTCTCTACAGGCTACTGCTTTCTCCATAGGCTAGACTGTATTTATCACATATACTTTATGTATATACTTATATGACATTATTATATTTGTATTGCATTACATTATTCCAAATAATTTATTGGGATTTATGGTGGCTAAGATAAATAAGAACCCCAAAAGTACGTATTAAAGAAAACTCCAGAATGTTTTTTCAAAGTTTGGCCTTAAATCCAATCTTCTCTGTTCTAAATTTTGATCCATAAGAAGTTGCTCCTGGCAGAGAAAGACAAAATGCAGTGGCAGTTCTGTACTTCCTGTGTTGAAGTGTTTTGAGTATTACGGAAAGTTTCACCCCCAGCAGACTCAGGATTGGGCATTTTACGCTTTTTCATTTCTTGTAAGCCAAACTTTTTACAAAAGGGCGCTAGAAACCAATGAGAAGAAACAGTAACGGAGTTCAGATGAAACAAAAGACACAGCAATCACTCCAAAGTTGGGAGAGACTTCAGCCACCACCTAGCAGTGGCCCAACACTTGCTTCACAAGTGAGAAAGCTCAGAGCCAGAGGAGTGACCGGCTGTCCATGGTCCCCACGCGATTAATCAAACACTGCAACACTGGCCTGTCTCAGGACACAAGCCAGTGATGGGTCCACTCACAGTGAGGCTTCCTCATAAACTGAGCTCATCATTTCAGGAGGACCCCCTCCTCCAACTCAGAAAGTCCTTCTTCCTGATGCTCTATTCTTTTCCTTGGATCACTACTCCTTAGCCACTAAGGATAATACTTTGGAGCAATCTTGGACAAATGTTTATTTTATATCCTTTTTATCCTACATTTATGGGAAGAGAAATCCTACTGCTTATATTTATACTTTCTTTTCCATTCTTACTGCCACCTCACTGGACAGCAACCTCTAACAGGAGGAGAATACTTTATTACTAATGAACATCAGCATTCAAAGAAATTGACAGATTTTCCATGCTCTTGGACTGGAAGAATTAATGTTAAAATGACCATACTACTCAAAGAAATCTACAAATGTAATATGATCCCTATCAAATTACCCATGACATTTCCCACAAAACTAGAATAATCCTAAAATTCATATGGAACCATAAAAGATCCAGAATTGCCAAAGCAATCCTGAAGAAAAACAACAAAGCAGGAGGCATAACCTTCCCAGACTTCAGACAATATTACAAAGCTACAGTAATCAAAACAGCACAGTATTGGCACAAAAAGAGACATATGGATCAATGGAAGAGAACAGAGAGCCCAGAAATAAACCCACACATCTATGGTCAATAATCTTTGACAAAGGAGACAAGAATATACAACAGGAAAAAGACAGTCTCTCAGCAAGTGGTGTTGGAAAAGTTGGACAGCTGCATGTAAATCAATGAAGTTGGAACAAACCCTCATCACACCATATACAAAAATACACTCAAAATGGCTTAAAGACTTAAACATAAGACTTGATACCATAAAACTCCTAGAAGAGATCACAGGCAAAACATTCTCTGACATAAACTGTACCAATGTTTTCTTAGGTCAGTCTCCCAAGGCAATAGAAATAAAAATGAAAATAAACGAATGGGACATAATCAAACTTACAAGCTTTTGCACAGCAAAGGAAACCATAAACAAAACGAAACAACCATCTACAGAATGGGAGAAAAAAATTGCACATCATACGACTGACAAGGGCTTAATTTCCAAAATGTACTAACAGCTCATACAACTCAACAACAACAACAAACAACCTAAACGAAAACTGGGCAGAAGACCTAAAGAGACATTTCTCCAAAGAAGACATACAGATGACCAACAGGCATGTGAAAAGCTGCTCAACATCACTAATTATTAAAGAAATGCAAATCAAAACCGCAATGAGGTACCACCTCACACTGGTCAGAACGCCCATCATTTAAAAGTCTACAAATAACAAATGCTGGAGAGGGTGTGAAGAAAAGGGAATCCTCCTACACTGCTGGTGGGAATGGAAGTTGGTGCAGCCACTGTGGAAAACAGTATGGCGGTTCCTCAGAAAACTAAAAATAGAATTAGCATATGATCCAGCAATCCCACTCCTGGGCATATATCTGGAGAAAACTATAATTCAAAAAGATACCTGCACCCCAATGTTTATAGCAGCACTATTCACAATAGCCAAGACATGGAAACAACCTAAACGTCCATCAACAGATGAATGGATAAAGATGTGACACATATATACAATGGAATACTACTCGGTCATAAAAAAGAATGAAATAATGTCATTTGCAGCAAGCAACATGGATGTAACTAGAGATTAACATACTAAGTGAAGTAAGTCATAAAGACAAATACCATGTATCACTTATATGTGGAATCTAAAATATGACACAAATGAACCTATCTATGAAACACAAACAGAATCGGGGACATAAAGAATAGACTTGTGGTTGCCAAGGCAGAGGCGAGTGAGAGAGGGATGGATTGGGAATTTGGGATTAGCAGATGCAAACTGGTATATATAGAATGGATAAACAATAATGTCCTACTATATAGCACAGGGAGCTATATTCAATATCCTGTGATAAAGCATAATGGAAAAGAGTATGAAAAAGAATAAATATATGTATAACTGAGTCACTTTGCTGTACAGCAGTAATTAACACAGCATTGTAAATCAACTATACTTCAGTAAAAAATAAACAAAACATTCCAAAAACGAACATCAGCAATATTATTACTCATCTACAAAGATAATGATGAAACATGCAAAACTGGATATCATACTTTAGAAACAAAATGAAATGCATCTTATGACTATAATTATTTAAAATTGTTATGCATGTAGTCAAGACAGACAATAAATATGGAAATTGGAAAACAGCAGTTATTTGGTGGTTTCATGATGGTTATTAAAAATCATTATTTAAAAAAGCAATAACTTTAACAAAAGCTATATTAGTAGGTCGACTTAGTATCCGTGTTATGCTTTCTGAAGCTTATAAACTTACAAAACATAAAATAAGGATCCTAGGGCTTCCCTGGTGGTGCAGTGGTTGAGAGTCCACCTGCCGATGCAGGGGACACAGGTTTGTGCCCCGGTCCGGGAAGATCCCACATGCCGCAGAGCAGCTGGGCCCATGAGCCATGGCCGCTGAGCCTGCGCGTCCGGAGCCTGTGCTCCGCAACGGGAGAGGCCACAGCAGTGAGAGGCCCGCGTACCGCAAAAAAAAAACAAAACAAAAAAGGATCCTGAAGAGTACAGTATGTACTATCTTTATAACTCTTCTGTAAATCTAAATTATTTCAAAATAAAAAGTTTTAAAAACAAAAAAATTCTTAGTATTGTACTAAATGACCAACACTTTTAAAGACAAAAAAATTCTTTAAAAAAAATTCCACATTGTAGCATACTCAAATAACGATCATATGTAATTTCAAATAATATTTTTTTTAGTATTCTACACTTTAAAATTGAATAAGTAAATGGTCAAAACCAAGGACCTGTTCAAAGAAGCTCTACATATGTTATAATATCAGTATATACAGTCATATTTCTAATACCTTGGTTCCATGTATGGTGTTCACTGAAATGCTTGAGTGTTTATTAAATCACCTCTGAACTACTTTTAATTTGGAGGCTATTTTTTATTTTATTTATTTATTTATTTATTTATTGCGGTACGCGGGCCTCTCACTGTTGTGGCCCCTCCCGTTGCGGAGCACAGGCTCCGGACGCGCAGGCTCAGCGGCCATGGCTCACAGGCCCAGTTGCTCCGCGGCATGTGGGATCCTCCCGGACCAGGGCACGAACCTGCGTCCCCTGCATCGGCAGGCGGACTCCCAACCACTGCGCCACCAGGGGAGCTCTGGAGGCTGATTTTTAAACGGCATTCATTCGTTTAGCAAATATTAACCGAGCAGCGTATAACATGAACCAGGCCCTGAACTTCTATGTGCTGAGAACAAAGCAGTGAACAAAAGCAAACAAAATCCTTGCCTTTACATTCTATGTGGAAAAGGCAGAAAATAAACAGGAAAAGTAAAATCTACAGGATGGTAGACAGTAGCAGGGCTCACAAGGAAAGAACCATGAAGGGGCAAGAAGAATGGGGATGGAGAGAATTTGCAATTTTACACTGAGTGGCTGAAGAAAGCCTAAGCTGACATTTCAGTAAAAATCCCCAAGTGATGAGGGAATGAGCCACAGGTAACAGGGAAAGAGATTTGCAGGCAGAGAGAAGAGCCACTGCAAATCCTCTGAAGCAAGAACTTGCCTACACGGTCCAGGACGAGCAAAGAACCAGTATGACTAGAGCAGAGGGAGGGAGGGAGAACAGGAGCTGAGGTCTGGGAATATGCAGGCGCCTAGAGGACGAGCCTGGTAGGCGATTTATCGGGTTCTAGCTTTTCTTCTGATTGAGATGAGAAGTCAGTGGAGGATTTTCATCCAGGTGGTGACATAATATGACACATTGTAACCTAACTGCTCTATGTGCTGTATTCAGAACCGACTGAAGTAAACCACAGGCAGGAACAGGTAGACCCACTGTAGGAGGCTTCTGCAATAATACAGGCAAGACGTGAAGGGGACCTGGATCAGAGACGCAGCAGTGGAAGTGGTGATCTGTGACTGAATTCCGGATATTTTTAAGGGTGCGGACGACAGACTGGTGACAGACATCTGGGGGATGGTCAGACACGGGATGAAAGAAAGCTAGGAATCAGAGGGGGCACCAAGGCTGACCGGAAAAACGACACTGCTTTACTGAGACTCGGAAAACTCAGGAGGACGTGGTGAGGGGGCTAAGATAGGGAGTCTGGTTTACTGCAGTACGTTCTGAGCTCAGAAAATGACTTCTGCTCATGAGCAAATCGATGGTCATCTAAAACCATGGGGCTGGGTGAGGTCACCAAGGGCGTAAGTGTGAAGAGAAAAGAGGTCCAAATTCCATATGTTGATGCATTCCCAGTTTAGAGGTTGGAGAGGAGAGAAGGACCCAGCAAAGGAGACTGAAACAGAGGCCAGAGAGGTGAGCGCAGCATCTGGAAGCCAGATGAAGACCGCGGTCAATGCTGCTCCCAGGTCACGGGAGCTCAGGGCCGCAAAGCCCACCACGGGGGTCAGTGAGAAGGACGGTTCTGAAGGGGTGGCAGAGGCTACACAAGCTGAATTCCCAATGTGCGGGCAACTCTTTCAGGGAGGTTAGCTGCAAATGAAAGGACCCTGGGCAGTGACCGAAGGCAATATTGGGAACAGGAATTATTTTTAAGATGGGAGAAAAAAACAGCATTATTTGTATGTTGATGGAAAATATCTAGTAGTGAAGGAAAAATTAACGGTGCAGGAGATGGAAGTCAGGTGTTTGATTTAAAACATTTTAAGTCAGGAGAGGAAGAGCTGTTTTTATTAACATCTTCTGGATTGTCAGACCCTTTAAGACTGATAAAGTCAACGAGTCTTCCTCCAGAAAAGATATACATCTAAACTTCTGCTCTCTTTTCAGAGAGATCCAGCCTCACTGAAGCCAATCCACAGATCCCAGGGCAAGATCCTCTGAACTTAAACAGTGTAATCACTTTGTTCCTTCAGGTAATTTCACAGATAAAATCTAAATAATTACACATAATAACAAGTAAAACCTAAGTAATTAACTGATGACAAGTAAAGTAAAATTATACTTACAGATAATCTAAAAATCAATAATCCGTGTTGTTATGTCTGCTGACTTATTGAGCAATTCAAATCCTACTTACCCATCAAGACCTAAAATGAATTCTACCACATCCATCATTTCTTCTGATATCATAGCCCGTAATTTTCCCCCCCTGGATTCAATGCTTCTTCAACACCGTTCAATCAGTTAATCCTGTAATAATTTGCATCAACTCACTGTTTCTGTATGTTCTGAGTTTCCCAACTAGAGCACTAGTAACAAAGTCAGAAATACTTCTTGGCATCATCGCCTTCAGCTATAACACTGTTGTAAAACATGATATATATTTCATAAGTATATGTTAAACAAACTAGTTAACTTCAATGGCTTCTGAAAGTACTGGTCTGATTTCACTAGATCAATGTCGATTACAGGCAAAAATTTGAAGGAAAAAAAAAAAACCCATGAAATGAAATGGAGTGTTTATTTTAAAAACAGTACCATCTACTAAGTGACAGAGCCCAAAGCTGGGTAAAACTCTATTAACTGAAAATCGTGATCATGATTGCTTAGGTTTTTTTTCGCTGACATGATAAACTGCCTTGATTTTAGTTCAAACTTTATGGTCTAGATACAGCAGTGAATCTTGATTGGTGTAACAGGGGTAAACGGCCACGTCTACTTGGGATTCCACTGTCAGTGCTATACCTATTACTCCTCTTCCAGTAAAGTCTCCCAAGGGTACACCCAGTCCCGGCAGCACTGTAAAGGAGGCAAAGTTCCTTGCTCACAATTCCTATCCCACCCTTTGGCATTCCACGCTGTTAAGATCAGGTTCTTTTGTCCGTGCTCTGACACCCAGGGCCTTCCCCGTGGCACCTGCCATGGCTTGTGCTCAGGCGGCAGGTTTCACAGCATTCTCATCTTTCTTTCCTTTGCCCTCCCAAAATTTAATGAACATTTATTTCAGTCATGTTAAGTCTTGCCAAGAAAATAGGTTAATCATTTCACAGAAATAAACGCACTTTAAGGGGTGCTTATTGTGCTAATTAAAAAAAATTATGACAGAAACCTAATTTAAGCTCCAAAATACACAAACAGCTCATGCAGCTCAACACCAAAAACCAACAACCCAATCCAAAAATGAGCAGAAGATCTATAAAGACAATTTTCCAATGAACAATACAGATGGTCAAAAGGCACATGAAAAGATGCTCAACATCACTATTGATGTGATGAGAATTATTAGAGAAATGCAAACCAAAACTACAATGAGGTATCACCTCACACCAGTTAGTCTACAAATAATAAATGCTGGAGAGGGTACAGAGAAGAGGGAACCCTCCTGCACTGCTGGTGGGAATGTAAATTGGTGCAGCCACTATGGAGAACAGTATGGAGTTTCCTTAAAAAACTAAAAATAGAGCCGCCATATGATCCAGCAATCCATCTCCTGGGCACACATCCAGAGAAAATCATACTTTGAAAAGATACATGAGCCCCAGTGTTCACTGCAGTGCTATGTACAATAGCCAGGACACGGAAGCAACCTAAATGTCCAGCAACAGATGATGTATACGATGTGGTACATACACACAACAGAATACTACTCAGCCATAAAAAAGGATGAAATAATGCCATTTGTAGCAACATGGATGGACCTACAGACTATCAGACTGAGTGAAGTAAGTCAGAAAGAGAAAGACAAATATCATATGATATCACTCATATGTGGAATCTAATTTAAAAAATTATATAAATGAACTTATTTACAAAACAGAAACAAACTCACAGATTTCAAAAACAAACTTATGGTTACTGAAGGGGAAACATGATGGGGAGGGATAAATTAGGAGTTTGGGATTAACAGATACACACTACTATACATAAAACAGATAATCAACAAGGACCTACTGTAGAGCACAGGGAACTCTACTCAATATCTTATAATAACCTATAATGGAAAAGAATGTAAAAAAAAGAATATATATATAGGTATGTATAACTGAATCACTTTGTTGTACACCTGAAACTAATCAACATTGTAAATCAACTATATTCAATAAAAATTTTAAAAATCCTAACACACACACACGCACAGAGCATGAAGGCATTACAATGCCTTTCATATCATGTATATAAGAAAGTGTAAGTCTGCTTGCATATGAAATTAGCACTATTTTAGGGGGGGAGTTTTATAAGATGTGACAAAATCACTCCTACAAACACTTAGAAAGAGTATCTGATGAGATTTAGAAGTGAAGAAAGACAAGATTTACAACATGCCCTATGCAGAAGAGCTCCTTGTTACCACACTATTATGAATGAATGTAAAGTCATGCATTCACTCAGTTAATCAACTGGTATTTTGTTGTATGAAGCAGACCTATCCACAGTACCTCACACAGATCGGATACTGAATTAATTATCCCCCTCTATCACTACAACTCAAACAACAATCCATTCCCCTCAAGTGTGAGGGCTTAAAAAAGGGACCACCATCCGTTTCTGCCCAAGTCAGAAACCCATGAGTTACCCTTGGTGTCTCTGTATTCTTCATCTTCTCATCTAATTAAGCCCCAGGGCCTATAAATTCTGATTCTTAAATCTCTAATACGCCCACTTCTCTTCATCCTCACTGTCACCACACTAGTGCAAACCCAAACTGACTGTGAAGCTTACAACGTCACATGTTTCCTTCCTTCCTAGGGCAGATGTGGCAGTCTCAGAAAGCGCAGGTCCTGTGGCACATCGTAATCCACATGACAGAACACACAGGGCCGTGAGAATGACCGGCAGCTACACTCAACAACACGGATGACTCTCGCAATCATAACGCTGCGTCTGGCTTCTTTCCTTGAAATGAGCGGAGAGGGGATGCTCCCATTTCTATAACATAAGAAGAAGAAGGTGGGGGACTTCCCTGGTGGCGCAGTGGTTAAGAATCCGCCTGCCAATGCAGGGGACACGGGTTCGAGCTCTGGTCCTGGAAGATCCCACATGCCGCGGAGCAACTAAGCCCATGCGCCACAACTACTGAGCCTCTGCTCTATAACCCGCGAGCCACAACTACTGAGCCTGTGTGCCACAACTACTGAAGCCCGCGCACCTAGAGCCCGTGCTCCGCAACAAGAGAAGCCACCATAATGAGAAGCCTGCGCACTGCAAGGAAGAGCCCCCGCTCACCACAACTAGAGAAAGCCCACGCGCAGCAACGAAGACCCAATGCAGCCAAAAATAAATAAATAGAAAAAGAAATACTTTAAAGAAGAAGAAGATTGGCCAGAGGTCTCCTTGGGGGCATGGGGGGGGGGGCAACACTGACCAGAAAGGAAAGGTGAGACGGGACTTCTGTTTCTTCACCCGGACGATGGTCTCATATGTGTATCGGTTTGTGGCGATTCATGGAACTATATACTTAGGATAGGCTCACTCTTCTAGATGTGTATTAGGCTTTAATTAAAAGTTTTAGAAAAAAATACTAACGTGATGTTCAATGTCTTCCGGCTGCTCTTAGCTAAAGCCCCAAATCTAATGTCTAATACCTAATAATGACCTGAAATATATTTCACCTTCCCCTCCCTCCATAAGCCTCTGTCTTCAACGTGCTGGCTCTCTTTCTTCCTTCATGGCTTTCACATATGCTTATTCTGCCTTCCCATTTTGTTTGACTAACTCCTAATAATGCTCAGATTCAGCTAGAATTGCATTTTTGCCAGTGAGCCTTCTCTGACTCGAGATGCACTGCTTCCCTCTGCACTGCTCCACCACAAATCTGTAGGAGACTGTACATTCTCTGAGGGCAGGGAATGTGTTTTATTTCCCACTCTATTCAATGAGTTCTTTATATATGTGATAACTGGTTGAATACATTTATTTCCTATACAAGAACATGGTAGGTAGTGGTGGCAAAGTTTCAGTCCATGAACTGCAGTATAAACAGTGAAATTGCTAAAAGAGTTTTCAATACAGGAACTTAAATGAAGTAAGAGTTAAATGCTAAATTGTTTATACACAGCAAAGACGTAAGCCATGCACGTGGGCACAGAGAGAGAAGCCACTTTTAATACAGTTCTTAAGTTTATTCACAAGTTCTACTTTAAATACAATCTATGATAATAAACTTCTGGGATAGAATTGACCATAAATAAGCTTTTACTGTCTGCATTCAGATCCCGATTATTTTTAATCTGCTATGAAAACCAAGGCTCCACCGCTGAGTGAACTGACTGAGTAGGTCAACTGTTTCAGTTTCTTTGAACACAAAGAGAATATTTAATATCTGTCTATCTCAATTTAAAAAAAAACTATAAATATTTGCAATTGTTCCTAAGAAGAATTTGAGCTTTTCTATTTTAAACACTAAATGATTTGTTGAATGAAAAGTAAAAATTTAACTCCTTATTTGTTATAATTACCCATGGTAAGTAACATAGGTGGCCTACTGATTCACAAACTGTTCTTCCTGGAAAAAAACACATTCTGGCTTTCTGAAAAGGTTACTGGCTATAAAGGCCGACAGCATAAGTGATAATCGCCTTGAGTGCTAATGCCCAAAGGAGAGAACAAAACAACACAAAACAAAACGGTCATCTATTTTGGAAATCAATGCCATTTTCTATAATGAGCTTTATGCTACAAATTTTAGAATCTTTAAGTATAATTAAATTTAAATAAAAAATACAGGTAATATCCTAAGTTGTCTTACTTTTTTCTATTCCTTTTGGGAAATAATTGCTTTCTGTGTATCATCCCTCAAGTTTCTTTTTATTCTAATATTCAGTTCATTAAAATTCATTAAATTCATTAAATCTTGAATTAGACAGACTTTACTGGCCAGTACCAGTACAAGAAAAAGATACTTCCTTTACTTTGAGAAAGAAGTATTAGTTTCCTTAATTAATGTAGGCCTTACTTATCATTTCTAAAGTACTACTGTAATTTTTTTTTATTTTATTGGAGTATGGTTGATTTACAATGTTGTGTTAGTTAAAAGCATCTTACAATAAAAAGAATAACCTTAAAATACTCTATCACTGAACCACAACTTGAAGCATACACAGTCTACTACAGAATTTCTTTAACCAGGGCTCAGAACCAGAAGGGGTCCCAACAATGCTCTGTGTGATGTTTATTAAGGCAATTAACTGCTTATTTAAAATAATCTGAAAATAACAAAAATAACATTCATCTATTTTTTTGAGTTTTAACTCTTTTTGAAGGGAGGATTTGAAAAGAGAAAAATAGGATTTAAATGATAATAGACAGTTCATTTTTTCTTTACTCCATCTTCAGGAATCTACCACACAGTCTCATGTACTTTACTGAGGAGTCATTTTCATGTGATGACTGGCACAGACTGCAGTCAAAGGGGGGAACAGAAGAACCTACTAGCAAGCTAAATGCTCCCATTTAGGCTGGTATTTCTCAAGTTTAATTAATTCAAGTTAACTCTTTTTCCTTCTAAAAATAAGTACAGTGTTTCTTAGAAATAAACTTTAGTTTTTATGCATATTAAGTTTCAAACGAATGAAGGCAAGTAATATATTTTTTGAACCCCAGTTTATCAGCGAAGTGATAATGTTAGTCCAGGTCAGTGTTTGTTAACCAAATTTTTTGTTACAAAAACCCTTCAAGAATATGATGAAAAATACAGACATTCTTCCCAGCAAAAAACACATACATACAAAATTTGATTATAATTTCAGGGTGTTTACAGCCTCTCTGGAGCTCATCCAAATACCACTTGGTAAAAAGAGAGCTAGGTTATATTTAAGGTACTTTGTAGCTTTAAATTTTGGTTTCAGAAATAAGGTTAAAGTCTTTAAACAAAAGAAAGTCAGTCTTGAGAATGTGAAAACCCAAATACAATTCATTAATTTACTCACTGCTGTTAAAGATATTAGCTTGGAAAGGCTGAACACCTTATCTACATATAGATGCAGGTGTTAATTTGACAAAATAATTCATACTTTAGACATCAGAAGTTAGGTGAAGTAAGATTCTTATGTAAAGCTAGGGTATTTCTAGACATGGAAATGTGTGACATTCACAGCTTTCAAATGACAATAAGCTGTCTCCTTCCAACCCTCCCCATCACCATGTTCAACTCCTTCTTAGAGTGAGGAAGAAAAATATTACATAACGTAGGCTATATTTGAGATCTTTTAGGTGACTGATTTGAGGGAAAGGGAATACTTTCAGATCCTTAAATTTCTTATTTAAAAATAACTGTTGGATCACTGCCAGAAAAAAGAAGAAAACTTACCTGTAATTCTTGTTCTCTGAAGGAAATGCAGTAATTTTAAACACATCCACACTCTTGGGTACATTCTCCTAAGCGTGAATGGATTTGGAATGCGCCATGGCTTACACCCAACTGCTAAACTGCCAGACTGCACTGGCAGTGGCTCTCCCTGCCTGGCTGGGAATGAAGTGGAGATGTCACCTAGTCATTCACCCTGGGAGGCAGGTGCGCCCCCTAGAGGGAGTGTGGAGCTGGTGTAATTACTGTCCTTAGAGAACACGAATTATGGTCTCTTCTCTACAGCTTAAGGGGGATGGAGCCACTACTAGAGAAGTTGTTACCTGCTTCAAAAATGCCACTAAAATATGAACACTAAAAACTGGTAAAGAGTAAGAATGGAAAGCTGTTCCTATGTAAAAGAAGCCCTGAGGGGGAGCGAATGAAACTGGTATAAGAACTGACTGGTTGTTGACCAGGTTGGGATCTACTGGTCAGCTCCAGAGCAGGGCATCACAGGTACTTAAATACTTTCACCTTGGCATTTAGCAACCTAGAATTTCGTGTTAATGCTTGCCAACTTGAGAGTTATGTGACAGCTGCAGTGGAAACCAATGGTAAGAAAGTAACTCAAAACAGCCAGGACCCTAAAAACTGCTGAGATCGTCACCAAGGGTGAATTGTTTTTCATACGGTCTGATACCAGTAATGTGCTGTTAGACAAGTTCTCTTTTATAAACTCAAGCAACTAATCTTTCAATTTATAAAATTTAATAAACCTTACAGTTTAATGTGATAATTTAGATTTTAAATGTTTAACTATATAAGGACTGAGTCCCTGTCATACACGCCCCTCTTTTGTCTCTTAAACATCTTAGAGAATTAGGAAGAAATGGGCTACAAATAGTTCCGGGTTGCATACTGATTTTCAGAGGGCTGTAAAACTTCTCCACAGAGGAAAAGATTCTCTATCCTCTAGTCCTGCACGTTTATAGGCAGTCTGATGTCTTCCACTCAGTGAAACCAGGGTAGGACTGCCAGATAAAATACATGACACCCACTTAAATGTGCATTTCAGATAAATATTTTTTTTTTAGTTTATACTAAATATAGCATGGGACATAATTGCTCTAAATTATTTTTTATTTATCTGAAATTCAAATTATGCTGGGCATCCTGAATTTTTTTTTTTTCCCCCCGTCTTCTGCTAAATCTGGACACTCTTAACCCAGGGGAGCTCACAGGGTTACCATGGACATCAGCATGGAGGAAGCTAGAATGGGCCCTCGACTCTCAGTCTAGATCTGTACCAACACGGTGGCCACAAGCCACGTGCGGCTATGGAGCGCTCGAACTGTGGCTAGTCCAATATTAAATGTTCTGTAACTGTAAAAGTCACACCAGATTTTGAACGCTTAGTATTGAAAAAGGTAAAACATCTCATAAATTTCTGTACTAATTATATGTTGAAATATTTTAGATATATTAGATTAAATAAAATATAATTAAAAGTAACTTTGCCTGTTTCCTTTTACCTGTTTCATGTGGCTACAAAGAAAACAGAAACCCTTAAAATTACACATGTAGCTTGTATCTGTGGCTTGCATTACATTTCTACTGGACGCTGCTGGGCTGCACGGCTCCAAGGAGAGGACTGGTCTAGAACTTCCTTGCTGTTCTTTCTCTAAAAAAAATCAATATTGGTAAACACAGGACTGCCTCTCTCACTTGTGTCCTGCTCTTAGAGTAGGTAGGGAACATGACCACACCAAGGAGACAAAACTTCTAGCAGGGCTGTTCCCACGGATTGGCTATTATGCTTTAAAAACAAAAACGAAACATGGCATCCAAATACTAGTGAGAGACAAATCAGAAACTTGGTCTTTGATAAGGTCTTATGTAAGTCAAAAGAAGAAATAAACCCTTGTTATGTGCGTGTGTGTATGACTAAGTATGTGCAGGTATGTACAAAAATAAAATCTCCCGGATCCCAGTCCCAGTGGAAGAATCTCTCAGTACTCTCATGTTGGGTTTTCACTCCTATATATTATCAGAATCATAGAACAATAATTTATCTTGTTGTCTAATACAAATTGAGATGATACAGTTATTAATAAGAATTATTGGGAAAAGATCTGATTTATGATGCTCTAGATACTGAAGGCAAGACCCAAAGGTCCCCAGTTTTTGTATTCATGCTATGTAAATGATGTGATATTAGACCACTGGTTCTAGAACGATGAAATAAATTTTTCTATTTAAAAAGTGTGTTGCCAATACTATAGTAAGATAAAGCTCATTTTAAGAAAGACGGGATGGGGGAGGGGGTCTTTTTAGATTAAAAAAGTTTCAGTTATAAAAAAGCTTTAGCTTAGGTAAAAAATAATAACCTGGTTAGTTATTTTTATACCCCACCTTACATTTTCAGTAGGTTTGACTTTCAATTCAAATTTTTTTCTCAACTGGCCCAAAGAGTTAATACATTTGTCTATTCTGTTCCATGCTGTTATAAAGGTTAAAAATATTCAACATGCTCTCAAATTAAAAATTCAAAGAAAATTATATATAGAGATTTTTCCCAAATACTTAATAATCTCCATTTTCACTAATATAATCTATATCATATCTACTTTGGAGATTGAAATCTTTTAAAGTCACCTGCAGTTATAATAAGCAAGACTGGTTCCAACTCCTCAACTGTATAACATACAAAAAAACTGGTTCTCAAGGTTTTTCATAAAAGGTCTCAGTGGTATTTTTACTCATTCTAACAGCAAACACAAGTGTACTTCTCCTTCTTAATATCTTTTATTATACAAATATAGGAAAAACTGCTTTGAAAAGAAAGTAAAATTATCATAAACCAAAGATAGGGCTACCAGACAAAAATCAGATTTTTCCCAAGTTTAATAGTTCATAAAAATTTCGCATCTTTTAACGTTTCCAAGATCACTTTAAGAGTTTTAATAAAAGATGAATAAAATTGGATATGGACGGACTTAATTTCTTCATCAGCACTTTAAGTCCTCACTGACAATACAAATGTCCTGGTGATTATAATCTGAAATGTTCCATAGACATTTGGTCTCCTGGTGGTCAATTAGGATCTGACGAAAATTTTATGACCCTATACCTATTAAAGATTAAGAAGACGTTCGCCTTCACACTTTCTGAAGCTTAACAGAGATTTAAAAAATGGTTTGAGGGACTTTCTCTGAAGTAAAGGTAAGCTTCAAGAAGATCATGAAAAGCAATTCTTCAAAGCTGGTTATATCAATTTAAGCTATTAAGTCACCAGATTGCTTAAATGCTGTCCTCATGTCAAAATTCTTGAATGCAAATCTTAATACATCCAAGAAGAGGTTTTGATGAAGGATCAACTGTGGTAGTTATTAAACTGATTTAAGTGTAGACTGAAGTGGAAGACAAGTTTTACTGTAACTGGAATTTTTAAAAAACAAAACGAAACAAAAAACACCCGTACATCTCCAGGACATGTGGACTTCTCAACAAGGAGAAGCATCTCTTCCTGATGGGTGTGGGTGCCCTGCCCACAGGTGCTGCCTACGTGCTCTTCTACGAGAGAAGTAACGGTCTCCGAGCCACCATGGAGCATTCCAAACCCAGTCCTGCGTGGAGCCTGGCCCTGAGCGTGCGCTCGCTACTCGGAGCTTACCTTTAGAGAACAAGGAGGCTGACAGAAAGGGACCAAGGGCTCACCGCCCACACCTCCAAGAACACTGAAAAAGACCCGCAGCGCTCTCCTGGTGCAGGAGGGACCTCTTTTTAGTCTTCTGGTGATGGAAGTTTAAGATTTTCCTGAAGAGGGGAGAAGAGTCAAATATTACACTGAGACCATGTCATGTGGTTCAGGTTTATGTATCTAGAATACAAATGGTAGGCTCTGAAGAAATAAATTAGATACAATCATGAGTCTTCCAAAAGCCATATTCTCTTCTTTCACAAAAAGTATCTTCCCTAAAGGATACTGCCTGCTTCAAACATTCCTCTTTAAACTCCAAACCTTAAGTGACTAGTTCAACTTCTACCTTTGCACTGAACTAATAGTTGGAAGTTGAGAAAAATACAGAAAAACTCTGGGTTGCCAAATGATTATAGTTGTAAATGCCACTAAAAAAAATCAGGAAAGCTAAACTCACTGAAAAGCAATGAGTTAAAAAGAACAAATAGAAATTTTGTCCTGCCTCTATCTCTCTTTAATGACATGCGTTTCCTGACAATTAACAGAAAAGTAGCCCTTTGAGTTAAATGCCACATAATCATATATGAAGCAATCTACTAAGTGTAAGCTCCTGGGGGAAAAGAATTTTGGGTGCGTTTTCTTCCTTACGCAGATTATCTGCAGAGCCTTAAACAGCTCCAGGCACATACTAAGCACTAAAAAAAATCTGGTAAGTAGAAAGAATATTAACCAATTAGTCAATATTCTCAAGGTTGAAACTTACACAGAATGAAACAATTAGAAGCCTACAAATGTTCCAAAGAATTTGAAAACACGTTACTTAAAAATACTATTAACAATATCAACCCCTAATCACACATCAAATAACTTGAGAATATAATGTTTTTAAAATGCTATACCTTAAAATATTTATGAGACAATGCTATAAATATATTATTTCAACCCAAATTCCTGAAAAGGAATGGAATACCTTGTTAAGGTCAGGAAATCACACACTGTACCTTCAAAACATATTACTAAATATCAAACATAAGAATATTAATGTAGAGAAAAAGAAACATGCCTTCTTAATGCTTTAGTATTAATTATTTTTCATCCTCTGAAGAGTAGGTCTACATAAACCAAGTGCTAATACGGTTATCTATATGCATAATTCTGCTTAAGTAAATCATTACCATATTTTAAAACTGAAATCAGAAGATGCCATTCTATCGGTATGATTTTCATATATATTTTAAGTAAATCTTCTTCAATCTCAAAAAAGAAAACGTAAACAGGAAGTGCTGGATATTATTCGCTTATTTGCTTTCCTATAACTTACAGACTATTACTAAGAACAGAGATTGATTTCTTCCAGGTAGTTTTAACGACTCTTTCCAAATTTGATAAATTAGGGAGAAAACGAAGAAATGCTGAAATCAGTAACACATACAACAATCCTACTGATAAAGGAATAACATGTATATGTTTTTTAAGTCCAAAATGCAAGGCCACTAGAAGAACAAACTATTACGAAACACCTGATTTCATTTGACCCCAAATTCCACAAATGTGGAACTGGTCCTCAAAACACACTGGACGGTGCACATGGGCATCTCATCTCAGAGCACAGGCAACCATTTAATGTACGGTCAAAACCACAGTCACACAAGACAGGTAGGAAATCTAGGATCGATGCTGACTCTGTATCAGTAAGACAATGTTTTAGCTGACAGATTACGCCTTAATTATAGTAGTAAAGAGCTTTTTGTATTTCACAAAGAATTCAATTTAATATCTCATATCAGGGAATCAGGATTAAATGTGAAAATGAGGAAGAAATTTTAGAACAAAACTTTAGAAGCTCACTTAATTTAGAACAATTTTCCTATTTAGGTACCTTGAAAAACCTTCGAAACTAACTTTGGAGGAGAGGGGTGAAAACAGCTATGAAGAACTAAGTGTAATATGTCAAAAAGAGCTTAAAAGGGGTAAAGGAAAATACAAAGTTGGAAATTTTGCTGAAAGAAAAAGATTCCGCTACCTGGTTGAATCCCCAGGCTCAGGAGGGTGAAAAGAGGAAATCAGTTCCCCAGACAGAGGCACTGACTAGGAGGAACTCCTTTAAAGTCCTGGTTCCCACTAGTGGGTAACGGATCCTTTGCCTCATTTCCACTGGCAGGAGGGATGACGTCTAAGTTGACCACATTCAGAGATTTTGTGTTCTATTCTGATTTCACTTGCAAGTATAGACTGTTAACCTATAGTAACAAGTGATTTAAGTTTCTTACACAATTGCCCTAAGCAATCTGCTTTCCCTTTTTCATCCTGACCAGTGTTTAACATAGTGGAGGACGGTTTTTGGACCCATGCTCACGGCCTACTGCTCATAGCTATTACTCAGCTCAGACCACATGGGGCTTTCCAGGCAGCTTCCTCCAATGAGATAAAACAGGTGATGTGCTTGGATGACACAGAAGCATGACACTGCTGTGAAAGGTTCTAAGCAACTACTGAAATTGAGAGGACGCAGTGAGTCGTGGACAGTATAGCCATCACTACTCCACTGCCCACACTTCATGGAATGCTGATCTGGGTTAAAAAGTAGTGTCTTCTGATACTATCCCTTATACTTTTTTACTGGCTCGAATTTCCAGTTCTCACTCATTTGTGCCCTTTGAAATCTACTGATCAGTTATCAGGGGCTGGTTCCAGTATATCCCTCCCATCAGTTCCCTCTGCAGCACTTACAACAGAACATTCTGCAGTGGTCGATGTTCTGTATCCGCTGTCCAAACGGAAGCATTAGCCATGTGTGGCTACCTGAAATGTACCAGTGTGACCGAGTGACTGAATTTTTTATTTTACTTAAGTTAAATTAATTTGTGTTTAAACTGTCACATCGGGCTGGTGGCTACCATACTGAACAGCACAGTGCGGAGTGCTGCGTTGTTTTCACTTATCTTCTAATCAGCATTTTAAAAAATCACCCATTTCCTTCAAACCTAGAACAAATATTTTAACTGTGGATATCACTTTCCACATGTACATATAGGTATATACACACTTGTAATCATGGCATATAAACTTACTAGTTTATTTTCACTCACACCTAACATTTCTCCACATTTCTAGAACTGCAATGCCCAGTAATGTGGCCACTAGCCCCACATGAGTATTTAAATTTAAATGCTGCTAAATACAATGAAAAACTCAGTTCCTCAGGTGCCCCAGCTACACTTCAAGGGCTCAGCAGCCACGTGTAGCTAACGGCTATGATATTAGTACAAATAACAGGATATTTTCATCCACACAAGAAGTTCTACTGGACAGTTGTTCTAGAGTCCTCAAAACTAGCCATTTAAAGACAACATAATATTTACACTGATGTTCTATAATTAGTCTCTAAATTGGGTACCTTTCTCTCTCTCTATATCATTAGCACAATATATATTTCCTAAATTCCTACTAGTGAAATATCTAAACATTGCTGTGACTCAGAGCATTTTTGCCTGTATCACTTCCCAGAAGAGTTTAGTATCACTGCTTATCTTGCCAAGATTAGATTTCTTTTAAGAAAATTCAGCCCCTTTAATACAATGAAAAACCTGTATCTCTAAGTCGTAATTTGCTCAAATTTATTGCTCAACTTATCAAAGTTTTTTGATAAGTGCATGGGTAAATATTTCCCCTCATATTTATTTATTTTCATATTCTTAATCTGTCATACTTTTTCTCATACGTTAGAATCTTGAAGCCTAAATTTGCATATTCTGCAATAACATAAAACTGCCACAGCTATTATCACTTCCTTTGTAACTTCTGATTTAGATATTTCCACAATCTTCAGTGATCCTTTGAATTGCAATATTTTAGTCTGACAAACATTTTTAATATTCAGGTGTATCTTTACCTTGCTGAGTTCTACTAATGCTTCAAATATGAGACGTAAAGGCATTTTCTATGCTACGTTTTAAAAAATTCCTATGGTGGTATGAAATACGGATGAAAGCCTTTTTTTGTCTTGTCACTTCTGCAGTTATACCACTATCTAATACTGGTGAATGAATATTGTTTAAGTGGCCTCTCCTATAGGGAAGGATATTAAGCTGTTGTAAGTAGATGGGACTAATTTTGGACTCCTCATAACACTCCAGTAATCCATGTTTCACAAGACAGGAAAAAAGTTTACTTTTCAGAACTCCTCTTAAGAAGGCAATTGTATTAATTTAGTAAAGTGTGTGAACAGAAGTGGGGTGAGGGTGTGGATGGTGATGTTTTGCTCAAAGGCTAAGAAAAAATTTGCTGATTATAGCACCTACTCAGTTTCTAAACCGACAAAATGCTAAATTTTTAAAAACTAGTAGAAGGGGTTGATTTCACATCTGTATTGGCACTGGCAAAAAACAGGGTGGGCAGAGAAGCAAGAAACATGAGCATTAAGTGAGGGACAGGGATCTGCATAAGTCACAGGACGAAGGGTATTTCTCTTAACTCTCACTGACCAGGAAGTCAGGGGTTCAAGGAAAATTTCTGTCTAAATCTCCAAGGAGCAGAAAAGTCTCCTCTACTATCTGGGTTACCCATCTATTCCTGCATCATTACCACTGTTGCTGCTTTAGAAAAGTTTCCGGTATGTAGTAGGGTGAGACTTCCCCTCAGTGTAGAATCACTATAAAATAAATCACTAGAAATTCTGAAAGTTAGAAGTAAACTTAGAAATCTATAAATTGCGTATAGTCAAATAATTTGCCAATATTCTCAAGATTCAGAAACAGTTTCTCTTCATTTATTTGAGTCTTAAAATGTTCTCAAATGTTTTAATAATTTCTTTCTAAAGGCTTAACATTTTTCTCAAATTTATTGTTAAGTATTGTACTTTGTTACAATTCTGAGTGGGGTCTTTCTCCATTATTTTTTCAGCTGGTATAAAGATATAGTATATCCAGAACTTTATTTTTATTGTTTCTAAAAATGGCTCTAAAGCTGACTGCCATAGATTTTCTTAATCAATCATGTCATCTAAAAATGAAATATTTGTTTTATTTTTTCTTCTTATTTTGTTCATTAACAGTATTAAATAAAAATGGAGTTAGTGGTGGTTGTTGAATAAACTAATAATAAAAATGGTAATTGTTTTGCTCCTGAATTTAAGTTTATTAATCTGGCAATATTAAATCATCCCCTATATGCTACCCACCTATATGCTACTACTCTGCTCCGTGGTACTGTTCAGCTTGCTGACTTAATGAAGCATCTTATTCCTTGAAGTTCAACTTGTCACTCATTACTCAGTGGAAAGCAATATATTTAACCAAGTAGAACTTGGTAGAAAAGGTTCCCAACTCCTAAATGATCAACACTGTATATGCTGACTATATAAAGCTGTCCTAATACTGACAATGTTCATGACAATCAAATAAGAAATATCTTTATTCTATAAAAATCCTATAATTACATGGGCACTTCAGTGTTGTATGCTCTTCGTACCTAAAGTTACTCTTGGATAGTAAACTAGGTATTTAAGAGATGGTACTGAAAGTACCAGGTTTCTTTCTAGGATGAAATACTTCAGGGAAATCAAAAAGCCACAGTTTATGAGGGAAATTTCTTCTTTATAGAAATTTCAGTAATAAATAATATTATTTATTACTTTCAGTAATAAATGTAGATGGGGTAGCAGATTAAAATATTCGTTATCTTGCAAACCCTGATGACAGAACTGATTCAAAAACAATCAGCAGTGGGGCTTCCCTGGTGGCGCAGTGGTTGAGAGTCCGCCTGCCGATGCAGGGGACACGGGTTTGTGCCCCGGTCCGGGAAGATCCCACATGCCGCGGAGCGGCTGGGCCCGTGAGCCATGGCCACTGAGCCTGCGCGTCCAGAGCCTGTGCTCCACAACGGGAGAGGCCACAGCAGTGAGACGCCCGCGTACCGCCAAAAAAAAAAAAAAAAAAAAAAAAAAAAAAAAAAATCAGCAGTGGATGAAACCACAGAGGAAAGGGGGGAAAGTCTCCCTGGAGAGACTGGTCAGCACTGACTAATTCTAGCCTCGCAAAGAGTGTGACAAGCAGACATCACACGCTACATGACGTGATCCAGTGTGAAGGCACAGCCTCACGTTCGAAGTATTCCTGTCCACCCCACCACAAACCCAAAATCAAAGCGGAACCTGGATCTAACTAGGTCTTTTGCGCTAACTTCTAATTTGCGGGAAATTTAGAGGTCAATGGAATAAATAACTGGGAAGCCACCGAAAAAATCCAGAATGGGGGCTATTCTATGGGACAGCTTACTCAGCCTCTTTAATAAGTCATGAACAGGAAGGCAAGAAAGACGAAGAGAAGGAGGGAAGGAGGGAGGGAAGTAGGTAGTGGGGAAGAAGAGATGTTGCAAATTATGCTGCAGAGTCCAGACAACCAAGCACTACATGGATCTTGCTGGGATTCTGAACAAACAGCCCAAATGTGACGGGACAATGTTGAATTAAAAGCAGGGGGGGCTGAATAGGGAGACAGTATCAGGTGATAAATAAATGTTGTTAATTTTGTTTGATGTGATAGAGGTATTATGGTTATATTTAAGAAGTCTTTCTTTCCCTACTGTAGAGCACAGGGAACTATATTCAATATTCTGTGATAAAGCATCATGGAAGAGAACATGAGAAAGAATGTGTATATATGCACATATATGTAACTGAAGCACTCTGCTGTGTGGTAGAAATGAACACAACATTGTAAATCAACTATACTTCACTAAAACACATCTTTTAAAGTCTTTTTTAAAAAAGAGATGACTACTGAAGAAGGCAGGAATAAAAAGACTTGAGGTCTGGGATCTGCTTTAAAATAGCTGAGAAAACAGGAAGTAGATGAAGCAACTGTGGCAAAAATGTGCTAATTGTTAAATCTGGGCCACAGATAGAGGGAGTCTCTCTTCCTTTACATGTTTGAAATTTTTCATAATTAAAACAACTCAGGCCCCCAGAAGATCATCTATTAAGCCAAACACGGTATGAGTAAAAATAGAACTATTATCTACTACCCTGCCAGACATCAAACCTTCTCACCCTGTACAAAGCAAGGGCGCAAAAGATATGACAGACTGCCCTGTGGTTGGCATGGATGTGCCCACGTTGTAAAAGATTCATTTTAAAATTAAATTTGACTTGCATATATTGTTACTGTGTGTATGTGTATTTGTAGAGAAAAAAATGGTAAATTCTAGTCCAACAATACTTTAGGAAACAAAATATCAGAGAAACAAAACAATTTGTACCCTCAAAACAAAAGATACTATGGCTTGTAGGGTACACTGAACCAATCAATGCAAAGTAAATTATTTTGCTATCTTACCTCCTTCATATCTCAATAAACTCCTGCTGCCTTCTGATTTTAATGGTACATATTACTTAGGTCTATATTTTCAAAAACTATCCCCTGATTCAAATGCCGCCCCCTTTAACCAACTGATACTCTCTTCTCTGCATGTGGCTGACTGGTCTCACCTAAGCGACAGGAGGTTGTGTGTTACAGCCTCACTGTGCTAAGTATAAAATAGCATAATATTTTACACACAGCAGGTACTCAGGTATTCAATTGAAAGAAAGATATAAGTTTAACACCCACACAGATATCTGGATTTATATGCTCCTCTTAAACATTTAAATGACTCTCTAAGGGTAAAGTACGTGGCAGAGATCCCCTGAAACCTGCCCCTCATATGTTCCACCACAGAACCTCAGTCATCATTTATCTGTCCTCACATAAAAAGTATTCTACAGCTTAAGAGAGAATTATCTACTTATCTTGTTTTCACAGCAATTAGAAACGTTTTTTTTTTAAGGTTTTGGCTGCACTTTTACTATTAATGATTGCTTAGTGATGGATAAGACTTTTTTCCACTTGATACCACAGTAAGCAAATCCTCCAAAAAAAGTTCTTTGTTAATTTTATATTCTTATAAACTTCAGTCTTCTTTCATATGATTGCGTGTTAATATTTCCTCCAGATAACTCGTAAATTTAAGTACTATCCTTGTCCAGAAAATGTTTGCATTTAATGCCCTTGTAAGATTTTCACATTTTAAATGTAGTAGCTGACAATACAGGCATTCTTAAATCTTCTATTAAAGTCTATAAAAGGCAGCTATTTTAAATCTGTGATTTTTTTAATATGAAGAATTATTCTAATTATGACTACAGTAGCATCTAGTAGTTCACTAGGCGTACCAACCAACTTCCTATGTTCACTTGGCTCGGAACCCATCGGGGCCCAGACGCCTGCCACACTAGAGCAGAGCTGGGTGATACAGGGGCCTTCAGTTAGCAGCTCCTAGCCACTCCACTCTCCTTTAGCAGGAGTAGGTGGTCTTTTATAGGATTCAGTGAGATCATCTGGTAAAGCAAGTAAGTGCATATATATAAAGCATATATAGATCATGCTTGCTTATGTCTTTTCCCTTAAAATGCTATAGTCTACTTGAATTAGTAAATTACTCTGAAAACTCATGACACCATTTATACAACTATAAATGCCCTATATTGTTGCAAAGGGCAGAGTTGGTAAGAACTGCTGTAACTATTTAAAACTGGTTTATAAAAAGTCCAGATGTGTAAAAAATAATAATTTGGTACCTGTTTGAAACGTTTACTAGAAAAAAGTTTTAATCATGTAACAAGGAAATGAGTTTGAAATTAGGCAGACTACAGGAATTTTACATTTCCCTTGTGAAGTTATGGAACAGTATGTAATTTATATGGGAATATTTGAGAGGCCCTGAAATAGTATATGTAAAAATCAATAATGTATTTTTACTTGAAGGCATCATGTAAAATACCTTGTAGAACAGAATTCTTTACTCAGTATATTTAAACATTAAAAAACGTAATGAATTCTTAGCTTTTCATTTCAATTTGGAGCAATAGCATGGACTGGATATATACCTACTGTGTGTGTACATGTGCACAGACACGTGCACGCGTGCACACACACACACACACACAAATACATAACACATACATATAAAAGGAGGCGACTGAGAGCTGAGACAGCCGCATAATTCTAACAGGTTCATACATCTGAGATCCCTCTACTTATTAGTGGCAGAGCAGGAACTGGGTCTCAACTCTTCTGCTTGATGTCTAAGATCTTTCCATGGTTTTAGTCTTCCTGAGGCCTAAGCACAGTGACAGCATAATTCTTCTGGCTACCATGACACTACTGTTAGCAAGTGCTAGGTAGCTTAGTAAGTTCTCAATAACTTACTAAGTCGATTAATTCTATTCTGCTCTATTCTATTACTTATTAATTCTATTCAGCTAATTGTGGTCACTGGAAACGATACTTGTAGTAGTGAAATAATTTTCTCTCATTGAGATCTTACAATGGAAGAAATATTTCTGTATTGTAAACAAAAATAAAGACACTAGGTTATGAAATTCCTATTTTAGATTTAATTCAAATACTTCATCTGAAAATGATTCATTGAAGTACTTGCACTTATTATAATAATTAAATTGAATTAATCCACAAATATAAAATTTTTCTTTGTACTCTTTTTATCTCCATTTTGCAGATGAGGAAACTGAAGCACAGAGGAGCTATACAACTTCCCTAAGGCTGCAAAGCTTATAAGTATCTCAGTTAATACTCAAGCCCAACCAGTCTGACTCTGGAGCCCAACCTCTTAACCACCGCAGTTTGGAAATTTTTAACGTAAAACTGCTTCATATAATTGTATTAAATGATCTGTGTAATGTACAACATACAGGATAGGCTTTATGAGTTTGCTCTGCTCATATTCACATTTCTTGGTTCCTTAGAAACTTGAAGATTTTTCCACAGTAGTTTCTTGCTTTAAAT
Organism: Pseudorca crassidens; assembly: GCF_039906515.1. Lineage (NCBI taxonomy): Eukaryota > Metazoa > Chordata > Mammalia > Artiodactyla > Delphinidae > Pseudorca > Pseudorca crassidens. The sequence goes on from NC_090296.1 coordinate 195,704,259, forward strand.
AAGCTGTACAAAAGCCAAGACTATATATCAGTCCCCACTAATTTCTGAGATCCATCCTCAAAGAGTCTCTGTCCAATTTTATGTCAAAATGAATAACCTCATTTCATGAGGAAAGTAAACTGACTGAATGATGAGCATACTACAGATCAATTCTCAAGGTATCCTGAAGAACGGACTGCTTTGTTTTTTTAATGTCACAACTTGAAAGGGAGGTGGGTGTCCTTCTTTTGAGTGTATCTAGGAAAAACTTAATTTAGAAGTCATTGCAAAGACTGAATTCAACGTAATAATCTGGAGGAAAAAATTAACAACAGACAATTTGGATTTTTGCCACTTGAAAAATACTTACATTTATTTAATATTTTAAATAGCTTACATATTTTAGTAGTAAATTAGGGAAAGATCATTTCTATTATAAAAGTAAACTTTTTTGATTTTAGGTTCATACTAAATAGTATACTCTGATTCAATCTGTTTATACTATCAGCTGAATAAAGAAAAGCTAGTCCTTCCATGAGAGTTTTTTTAAAATGTTGACAGAGCAAACACAGAAAACAACTAACTTCATCAATTTTCAAACATCACTTCCCTTAGACAAGATTCTCTGTGTCCTACAGAAAAAGCGTAAACATTTAGGCATCCAAATGGTCTATCATATGTATTTTCAAAAATGTAATAAATATGTTTTAGAATAAATTATAAAAGAAACATAAATTTTATATTCTTTTCTTTCAAAAAGGAATAAAAGTTGATTAAGGAAATCATACTATCATTAAAAAATGTCTGCATGTAACAACTCAATGATATAAAGTGAGTGATGGCCTGACACCAGAATGGAAGAGGTGCTAAGGAGGACAGTGGTTATTTTATGATTGACATACTTTAATAAACTTAAATTCGGTTGAAGAAATCAGGGTCTTCATTCACTGCATGCAATCCTACAATGTTAAAGGATCCTATAAGAATTCTCCCCAGAAAATGAAATTCTCACATAAAAACACTACTTTGACAAGACTTTGTTGTAAATTCTTAAGAAATCTAAGAAAATAGAACAGTAGCATAAAAAAATTTCTCTCTCCATGGTTGGAATTTAGTCTTTCTGCATGTTTCAATTAGAAGATATTCATTTAATAAGTGATAAATTTTAAAAGTTCAGAAGACAAGTCATCAGTTCATCTTAATACATAAATGTGAGCTCCCTGCTTTACTTACATGCCAGCCATACTGCTTCTACTCTCACAGCTACTTACACTTTTCCAGAGTGTTGGTTCCAGTTGCAATTTTACATTCATCTGTGTAATTTTATCTACAGTGTAATCACTGTCTACACTGCAAGTTCAAGAGCAGTCAGGAAGCACCTCTGTTTGGAATCGCACCATTTTCTTCTCAGCACTTGGCTGAATGGCTGGCACGGAGCAGAGAGTCTATATGAACCTGAATTACTAAGCAGGCGGATTAAAGGACAGATGCTGCCATCCAGAGTACTTAGTTCACTGTCAGCGTGTGAATGTTTACATGATGACAGCTGCTGTGCAGAGGTGCTTGTCACACGTGCTATTCCTGACATGCTTGTTATTAAGCTCTAGAAAACAGTTAAGAATATGGTCACATTCAACTAACATCATTTTGACACCTCTAATCGCAAAAAAAAAAAATTCAAACTATGTCAATCTCAAAAATTGTAAGTTTGACAACAGAATACAATCTACTATTAATATCTGGCCTTCATCACCATTATCCAGTTATCACAAAGCTACTATGTCCACAGACGCTAGAGTAAGCTCGGATAAACAGTGCTTTTAGACTTCAACCTTTATAAGATACTAATTCCACTCTTGTCCAAAGTTAATATAACTAATCATGGATCTGATAAGACACAGACGTCCAAATAAAGGGATATACAGGAACCAAACACAAGGAGGATAAAAATATTAAGTTTAAGGTCACCTGAAAGATATAAAAATGCAGCTAAATTTGAACTTTTTTCTCAGTGCAAATGTGTGTATGGCAAGGGAGAGATGTCTGATTTTATCAGTACAATTTGATACTGTGCTATATTGTGAACAGCTACTCTATTTTGGCTATACAAACATCTTAAGAATCTAATATTTTTCACAGAGGTATAGTAATAATGATACATTTTAAAGGCCTAATGTTAAACTAAGTCTATTTTATTATTAGATATTATACATTCTTTCTTCTTCCCTATCACTTTATAATGGAAGTAAAAAATGAAACAGGAATCAACAGACTACTTTTTTGCAAAATTTATGACATTTACTGTAAATGAGAAACAGCTATGAAACTAACAGATAAATTCAGTTTGGTGAAAACTTTACTGAAGCAACACTGAAAATAGGCTATTTTTAAAAGACGATTAACTACAGTCGAACCACAAAAAACTGAACCTGTTAAACTGATTTTCACACTTAATACTGTTTTCTTATCAACATTAAGCATATAAAATCTTTCATAAAACGACTCCTTGCATTTATTTCATTATAAGTGCACCAATAAGCAACAGACATAGAAATTCAAACACTTGGCATTAATTACGTCCTAGATTTTAAAAGCTCTAGAATTTTAATTCAAATACAACGTGGGCTGGTAAGCTTTACACACACGCACTCGCGCACACGCTGAGTTAATGGGAAACTCTTACCATGGGTTCCCTTTGGGCAGCTCGTCCCTCCACAGCTCTCTGGGTAGGCCTTCCTCTGTCGAGCAGACAGTAGCGAAATCACAACACGGCTTTTGGACGCTCCTGTCTTCAGATGGGAGTTTTCGGCCAATTGCCAGGTGAGAATTTAAACTGAAACTAAATTACCCAAACTTTATTAAGTTGCTTCCACACCCACCAACTGATAATGAACAAAGACTCTAAGCTGGAGAATTAAGTGAGTTGAGTTTGATTCACCTCCTTCCAAGCAGTCTTAACATGTTTAAGAAGTAATGCTAGGGCAAAGAAAAAAAAATCTCTTCAGAGAGCAGTTTTAAGTAAACTTCATTTGCTTCCAAAAAAGTTCCCTCAATTATTCTGTTAACCCAAGTTAACACACGATAAAGATGGTATTTATTCAATGATGTATCTATAAACTATAGAGTCACAAACTTAAATTCTGTCAAACAGTGACTCTACCTGAAAACTATTTGTAATGTTGGGAAACACTTTGACAGTATCATCTGTAGTTATAAAGTATTTATTAAATCATCAACTACTTGCAGTCCGTATCATAAGAAGTTAAAGGTTACATGCCCTGCCTGCAAGCCTCATCCTCTGTACTGAGAAGAAAAAGTATCTGGCTACCACTTCCAACAATAGTGCACAAACAACTCGGGCCCTTTTCTGCACCAGCTTAGGCTCCTTTTTTCTTAGTTATTATACCTAATCTTTGCAGTGCCTGTCAGCTACATATGATCTTCAACCATCAGGCTTTCCAATTAGGTTTTTACAGTCTCTGTCTTGACACTTCTCAAGTATTCGGCATATTACATTGCTCCCAGATGTCGCTGAGGTATACCCCAGAGTCCCAACAGCATTTCTGCCCAGCTAGAAGTTGGCCCATTTCAATAATTATTTTTTCCTATTTACAGCTTCAGCAAATACACAATAAAGCTAAAATGAGGACAGGAAAGAAAAGAAAAACACGGTCTTATTTTCCTAAAGTATTGTGTTTACTACTGATTAAAAATTGTTTCCGAATGTCAACTATAACAGGTCCGAAACTCAGTGCGCATAACTAGACAGTCATGCAGACTCAGATCGTTAACACTGACCGTGACGCGTCGCCCATCCACATTCCAGACCCGCCCTCCTCTCACATGCACATGAGGGCGTGTGCGCGCGCGCCTCTATCCCTCCTACATCCTGACAACTCTCCCCATCAGTAACCTGACACTGAGGCATTACATACAAGAGAATATAAGGTGAATAATCAATTTATGGTTAAACTAGGAGAAACTGACTTCAGAACACAAAGCCTAAAGCTTGACGAAACAGCAGTGACCCCAAACAGTTTGACATCCTAGAAACAGGCTTACTTCATTCTATCCAATAATTTTAATTCCAAATCCTCAGTAGCAATAACACTTATGAACTATTCAGAGACTAACAGAGTTCTTTCCTGGGTACTACGAGATACACAGGAAATGTTAAACTCCTTTCTCAAGGAGTTTTGTAATACACAGCTGAACATGGGGGTTAAGGAGGAGAAAACAGCTCATGAAGACATATGAATGGCTAGACTTGCAAGAAAGAAACAAGCACACAGTGGCAGCTTACATTGTTTGAAGAGACTTGTCACATGGCGGTTGATCTGAGAAGACTTTGTATCAAGAAGCATTTTTAAAAACAGAAAATATACAACCACTTTAGTTAGCTTGATGAAGCCCACAAAGCAAAACTTGATTAAATATGGACTGTGACTATGGAAGTATGCACGTCCTCACTCTGGAAAAAGATCAAGGATAAATTCCTTAGCCAATTGAAATTACACAACACGAAAATACTTGAAAAATCATGCATTCAGGATAAGAGAAGCAAAAACTCTAAATTTGTTCATGTCACTCATCCTAATGATTCCGATCATCATGGCAGTAATTTAATTTTCAGTACAAGAGACGTAATTCTGAAAAGTTACTATCAGAGTAACAAAATCATGAACCAAAAAGCAGAGAATGCAACTCTCTTGGTGTGAATAACATTATCGGTAACACACCTACACAACAAAGCTGTTTCACAGGCTTCCCTGGTGGCGCAGTGGCTGAGAGTCCGCCTGCAGGGACACGGGTTCGTGCCCCGGTCTGGGAAGATCCCACATGCCGCGGAGCGGCTGGGCCCGTGAGCCATGGCCGCTGAGCCTGCGCGTCCGGAGCCTGTGCTCCGCAACGGGAGGGGCCACAGAAGTGAGAGGGCCGCGTACCGCAGGAAAAAAAAAAAAAAAAAAAAAGCTAGTTGGTTTCACATTCTAGCAATGACGACTTGCCAGTGTGTTTATGTGCTTGCGTATAATCTTAAATATATTCAACTAGTCCACTTATAACAGTTTCAACATGTGACACCACGCTTCATTTTAATGAAGAAACAGGTCCAGAATAAGAGGACATTATTTGCCCAAAGTCACACAGCTAGTCTGCAGCAAAATCAAGACCCCTTAAGAACAAATGCTTCTTTTATTATAATCAAGGAAAGAAACAGTTATGCCTCAGAAGGAAATACAATTTTATTAGGAAGATTTAAACCTTTTAACCTCAATACTAAATCTCAAACATACACATCATTAGCCCCAGAAAAAGGCAAAGAATCAATTCGCAAAGTTAGGGGAAGAACAGTGTATGATTAATTTAAACCTGATCCTCCCTCTTTATAAGCTTTAAGGCAGGCAATTAGTCTTACATCCAACTCTTACAGACTCAGAACATGGGTCTAAGGAATACATAAAATTTTATCAAAAGTTTCTATACAAAAGACAATTCGGTAGATTTTCCCCTGGCATCACATCTATTTTTATTTTACCTCCTGGCACTCTATTTATCCAGTTTTTCTTAGGATTGTCTAGCAATTTAAGCACAGCACATGGACAGCATTAGAATTGAAAAGTCTTATCTTGACTGCTTGATATAACTCATCCCAACTATATATAAATCGGCAGTAAGAGAAGTTCAGAAAATGTGTAAATGGGAAATATAGAAAGAAATAGTCAAAAACTGCTTAGATTTAGTTGTAAGGATAAAAGTTGGCCACTAACTCAATTTAGCTTTGTAAAACACAGCACACTTTTTTTTTAAGTACAACTGGTATCCAAAGCCAGAGTGCTCATTAGGCAATACCTAAAATCAATCACCAAAACTCTTAGAACAGGTAAGGACACCAACAAATTAGTTCCACCCACCAGCATGACACACTTCCCCTGACCAGAGTCTGGGAGACAGCCAAAGAGCGTGAAATACTCTTACCATTTATTATTAAAAATAGAATAAAATATTCTAGAATATAAAATCCAGATCTATCTTATGCTATTTAAGCAAAAAATATGTGCTTAAGGAGTTTTACTTATATTCCATTTGGTCACAAAATAACATCTCAGTATATTATATGTATCAATATATACACGTGTATATGTATGTCTATATTTATAGTAGAGAGCGGTTGAGTTGTGTCACAACTAAGACCCAATGGAGCCAAAAAAAAAAAATTCATGCGAGTTTATTAGAATGTGTAATTTTTAAAAGTCTTCCTCAATGTGCTAAGTTTGTGTGTGTGTGTCTACTTTTTCACCAAGAATTGTGACTGGCCTCCTTAAAGCAACATAGGGTTATCTATGTTTAGGTCTAGCTGTTGAAGTATTCTATACAGGGTTAGGATATTGATATACCAATACACGTAAGAAGAAACAGCTTCTTTATATCATTCACATTATTCACAGCAATCTTTGAGAGAATAGGATTTTTTAAACCAACCAAAGAAATATGCCTCATCCTTTTCATAAATTTACCATGTTTATAGGAAAGTCATCTGGGGGGCAAGTTATTTGACTTATCTCTACCTGAGTTTCTCCATCTGAAAAATGAAGCTAACAATAGCATCTCACCTCACAGGCTTGCTGTGAACATGAGGTAAGTTAACAGCTGTCCACCGGCTGAAGGAGTGCGCCAGGCACACATCAGCCTTCAAAGCCGTCACAGCCATGGTAAGCACCATGACCACCACCATCACCACCTTTGGAAGCACCTTCAAGGAGTCTTAGTAAGAAAGCAGACTAGGCCACACTCCCAGAGATTCTAATTCAGTATCACACCAAAGTCTGAAAATACGGTATTAAAGAGAAAGCAAATAAATACGCAAAGCACTGCTTGTACCGATATGACATATGAAGACAGTATCTAGAAGCAAAATACTTTACAACAGAAAAGGCTCCAGCTTTAAGAGTCCAGTAATAGTGCTACTTCCTTCTCTAAAACACACAGAACCCACCCCCAAAGCCAAGCGTTATTTTCTAATAAGCCAACTGCTCTACAGGGTAGACAGGAATGCAGAAGTAAGTAAGGGATCCTGGGTTCAACAAACAGTTAAAGAAGCTTAAATACTTCATTCCTTCTTGGGTACAGAGTTGCAAGCAATTTTACAAAAACTTCCTGTGAGTAAGGCAGTTACCAAACATTTGCACGCTCACTTGAGGTGGTGTTCTCTGCTAGGTATTAAGGGGGATAGAAGCACGAGATACGAAGCGTTACTGGAATCTCAGCAGGAAAATCACCTCTCATCACGGAAGTCCGGCTCCAGCTCATGAGTAGTATGTGCTCGGAGCTCAGAGAAGGGATTTTGATGGGGAAGGCTTCACAGAAAAGATCTTTGCTAGACCTTATAACAAACAAGATTTTTACAGGTAGAGATAAACTCCATTTCAGGTCGAAGAAGTGTGAGCAGGAAGCAGAAACTTGGAAAACCACCGCTATCCCAGGACAGCGCACACACCGCAAAGCACCTACACTGCACCCCGCAGAGCCTGATCATCTACCTCACTTTCTCTGCTCAGAAACCCAACCAGTCCTTCAGAAAGCTTGTATTGGCAACGGCGTGCGTAACGGGGTATGTTACGACAGTCCAACCCTGCTTTTGAAAAGGGACAGAGACGGGAATCGAAAGGGTTATTTTAATCCATCAATTGACGGTGAGGAACAAAACAGGTACTAAAGATGGTTTAAGTTTTAAGTCGGGTTTTTCCAGCAACTCTCTGTTCTGCCCTGTCAGCCTAGGATGAAGGAAATGGTAGACAGCAGAAGCCGTGGAAAGCGGACTTGGGGTGGTCTTGGCGGCAGGCGGTGAGGACTACCCCGTGGCAGCAAAGGCAGAGCAGCTCCAGCAAACACTTGGAAGCCTGCTCCGGTTTACCAGAGCCAAGCGCTCACAGCTGCTTTTTCTTGACGACACTTCAAAAGGCCTTAAGGGTGTGACTGACGAAGAAAGAAAAGGAACAACAGTTTGAGACACGGAATGCCTAAAAATGTCGATCATCTGGTCTAAAGATTATGTTCCCTATATTTAGTAGGGCACACAAACGCATTCTACTACAGTTTATGACAGTCACAAATTCCGCCTGCCCAACAAAAACGGATCAACAGTAAAACTGCTTTATTCAGTACAAATAAACGTATCAAGTACTTGTGAACAAACCTCAATAATAAACAAAGCTCATTTATTTCACTGGAAGTGAGAATTTTTGCTTTGTTAGACTGGACTCACCTTTAAATTTCATATCATTATTCCTGAACATAAGAAAAATATAAGTCATATGTGATTCTCATTTAAACCCTACCTCACCCCACCCTCCGCCCCCTGGCCTTTTTTGGAAAGTTGTTCATAGGTAACGTTCGTAGACATCCATGATATCACATGTTTGGATCTTCTCAGTCAAGCAGGTCACATCACTGAGATGGCTCCTTAAAAGCAAAGGCTGTGCTTTTCTGGGTTTTGTCTATCAAAACTCAATGGCACTAGGGGACTTCCCTGGTGGCACAGTGGTTAAGAATCCGCCTGCCAATGCAGGGGACACGGGTTTGAGCCCTGGCAATTAGGAAACTAACAAGTGCCCAGCTCTATGTAAATACTTTTAGAAAATTATAAAATTATTTTTACCTATCCCTGGCTTTTAAAGAAAAGTGCTATATATTTTTTTCTATATTTTCTTAATTGCCTACTATGACTGTGTATTACATGTGTTACTGGGAGGAGAGGATTTAAAACATCGGAATGTACCAAACAATCTGACATCTTCCTGATCATTAATATAAAAGTTAAATAATGCTTTCAATATAGTAATGCTTTCAAGGGTCCATGACCTACTCAGACTGCTCTTTTCTTATACTCTGAGTTTTCTCTGACATCAACTGTGTCTTGTTTCTGCTGTACTTTGCTGGGAACTGGTTAAGAGAGAACCACTAAAAACAAAAAAAAAAAAGAGAGAAAGAGAGAGAGAACACCAGACGCCCATCTATATAGCTCACTGGCTCCCTGCTCCCCACACATCCCGCTCTTGACTTCCCAGTTAAGCACATTCAGACAGCTGAAGCTGCGAGAAGCGTGCTCTGAAGCACAGACGAATTATTCTGGTGACAGTGAATCTCTTTTTGAACTTAAACTAAAAATCAAACCTAGATAGTTTTGTACTTTATATAATATAAAAAAAATTCCTCATTTCCTCTTTCCTTTTCTTCTTTCTTTCCTTCCTTCTCTTGGCATTTACTTTACCTAGAAATAATTCTGACCTTTTATCTTTGTATTGTGATTGCAGACCTCTATAAAGCAGAGGCTGTAACATGAAGGCCTGAGGGCTAAATATATTCTACCGTCACATCTTTCCCTGTAGTGATGGTTTTAAAAAACATTTGAGGGCTTCCCTGGTGGCGCAGTGGTTAAGAATCTGCCTGCCAGTGCAAGGGACATGGGTTCGAGCCCTGGTCCGGGAAGGTCCCACATGCCGCAGAGCAACTAAGCCCGTGCGCCACAACTACTGAGGCTGCGCTCTAGAGCCCGCGAACCACAACTACTGAAGCCCGCGCGCCTAGAGCCCATGCTCCACAACAAGAGAAGCCACCGCAATGAGAAGCCTGCACACTGCAATGAAGACCCGACGCAGCCAAAAAAAATAAATAAAAATAAAAAACATTTGAATTAGTTACTAACTAATTTACACACAAATCTGTATTTCAGGATACTTTTGAAAATCTGGAAAATGTGGGAACACTCAGCCTGAACACTCGCATGGCCACAATCAGGTGGAAAAGAGTACTAGCCGCTCCCCACCCCCTCACTTAGAGGAGCATAAACTCCCAAGAACCCCAGGCTCCAGATCATTTCCCTAAATGCTCTAATTCTTCCTGTCAAAGCTCTTACAGGTATTTGTCTATGCGACCCCGATACAACAGACTGACAGAAGCCGTAAGTACACAAAAAAATACTGCTGGCTAAGAAAACAGAGCAGTTCGTAAGGCATTCAGGCAAGCATGCTTTTAAAACTTTTCCCTTCTGAATCTTCTAATTTAATTAGGAGCCTATTTCTAGAACCAATGAGCCAACTGTAAATTCTGATCATTACAAAGGAAAAAGTGTTTCTTAATAAAATGCTATTTGAAACAAAATGGTTTAAATCTCAGTTTCAACCAACCAATCAGCAATAATAAAATCCTAAACATTCAGTCACCTTTCTAATCTGATGTTGATTAATAAGTGAACCAAGTAACATGCACTACATGGGTCCACATCGTGTACGTACAGAACTGCTTACATGCTTCACCATATAAAGAAGATGTAAAATTCTCTTTTAAACTAAGTTCTCCATAGACTACTTAATGGAATCCACCAAACAGTAACAGGAATTAGCTCAATACACAAGTTATTTTTAAGGAGCAGTGCTTTCTCAATTACATTCTGTGTCACAGTCACTCCCTGGCATTGAGCGCAGGTCACTCAGAGGATTCTGGAAGCGACCTACAGACGGGACAGCGACAGGACTAGTGCTGCGGCCCGTCAAATCCCTAGGCCTGGTCGAACCTCCCACAGTTCACAAAGCTGCCCCTCTCCCTCCAGCTCAGCTGCTGGACCCATCATCTCCAGCCTGGTCTACGGCAGCAGCTTCTAACGACAGGCTTCTACTTGCACTGAGGTCAGACTCAATGGTTTTCAAGTGAAAACCGAATCAGGTCACCCCTCTGCTTACAACCCTTCCATGCCTTCCAATATCCTTTAGGAAAAAGGCCGAAGTCCTGAACAAGGTCGCATGATCTGCTTCCTGAATTCCTCTCCACCTTTACGCGTCCTCTTTCTGATGCTCAGCCGCACTGGAATCCTTTTAGTTCTTCTCTTGCTTTCGCAGAGGCTATTACTGCTGCCTGCAGCGCTCTGACTCATGCTGATTCCTGACAACCTCAGCCTAGAGGTAACTCGCCTTGTCCTTCCCTGACTTGCCCATCAGCACTGCCCACCACCAGTCCAGGCCGGGTTAGGTCTGCCTGCTACATACTCTCCTATCACCTTGTGACTTACTTCTCCCTTAACGCTCATCTGAGTTGCAGCTACTTTGGTCTTTTCCAAAGTTGCTGGTTTCCTGAGGACACAGACCTTAACTTCTCATTTACTGTCTTACAATATCATTTAACAGAATGCCTGGCACACACTAAGAGCATTTAGTAAATATGTGTTGAATAAATGCACCTCACTAAATTTAAGTTGAAAAGGTGGCACAGTACAGTAGACAGTGCGCGCATCTGGGCGTCCTGAAGAGCCGCTACGTAATCCCAGAGCTACCGCTCACTGCGCCACTAAGTCTCAAACCCTCAGATTCTTTGCCTCAGTAAGAGCAGTGTCCAACGCCCTCTCTGTCCTCCTTACGTAGTTGGGGGGAGGGAAAAAAGGAATAGTCTGTTTTCGAAATTTTACAATGCATGTATTTTTCACTTTAACACTTTTCAAATCAAGAGGAGTCTTACAGTAGACATGAAAAGAAACTTGCCAGTCGTTACACGTCATAACACCTTGTCACTGCCTATCCATGTGTGAACTTGGACATGATTAAGAATATACCTTTTATCTATCACCTCAATTATCTGCATTGAAAGAACCACATACAGTTGAGTTTTAACTTAATGTTAACTCCCTAATTACCTCTTAAAATGCCTTTATAAAGATCGCTATAATGCAGCACTGAAATAAAAAGTTATTGTACATGCAGAGCTGCCTGTAACATGTGGCTAATTTATGTTCAGTGAAGATTTACTAAGTGATAATTCTGAGCAGGTACCAAATACCTGTCTGTGAAATTCTCCTGGATGACTTTCAAGAGAAGTTACTTAACTTCTAGTGATATGTAATATAACTACTAAAAAAAACAAAGCTACAAGCTTAATTAAATAGGAAATGGAAGCGAAACCAAAGTAATTCCTGGGTGTGCCTCAGAATTATGCTATCGACCTGAAAAGTGCTTGAGGTCAAGAGCAGCACCCCTACAGCTGAAAGAAATTCAGAATAATCCTTAGATAGAACGCTCCTCCCCCCTCCAAAATAAGTGCTTGATTTTTTCGAAAAAGAGAGTAAAAAATGCACTAAAATCAAAGGATATGTCTTACAATCGTCGTCTCTCAGAATCAAAAAAAGTAGTAATATGCATGAACATGCTCTGCAAATTAAGTGCCACAAATAGGTAATTTTAAAGGCACCCATTGTGTGCCGTGTACAAAAAGCAGTGCTTTCCATAAAACTTAGAAGCTTCTGCCATAAGTCACTTACAAAGTCAATGTTTAAAAATAAGAAGGTGAACAAGATTCCAATGTTATTGATTTTTTTAGAGGAAATGAAACGTTCCCTCTAACGTTCAAAAGACAAATACACTTGACAAAACTAAGTCCACTTCTTTTGCCCTGTTCGCACTTTCAGCACTTTCCACGTAATCCATAACCCTATCATACGTTCAATTCTTTAAAATATTCTCCTGGGAAATCTATTCTAACATCTAATGGTTATCACTGTCCAGAAGTTCTTCCTTACATCTATCTCCATTCTTCCAATTGTCTACTGTATTTAATATAGTATTTTATTTGGTTTTATCTTTGTAGATACTGTTTAAAGCCAAATCAATATCCTCTTCAACCTGATCCTGAACAGCAAAAAGCAGGACTTGTGCTTTCACTTATTTTTTATAAGTGGCACTGATTTTCTGACTCTCTTACCTGGTGACCAAAACTCTGTAATGACAACATGACAGGTTGGTGGCACTGGTGACTCCCAAGACTAGAACAAACAGCCGACTCAAAGTGAATCAATCTTTGACTGTTAGCACCATGGCTGTATCAACCAAAGCAGCCAGTATTCACATCCTTCATATAAATGGCCAGTGGAAAATGACGTATCTCTTCAGACTTCTTCCTCTGATTCGGTCTGGTAAGCCCTACAGCAAGGGACTTGTCAATCAGATCATAAACAAATTCTGGCGACCTGAAAAGACGGCGTGGGAAAGTCACACGACTTCTCTGCAAACTGGAAGGCGGAAGAATGATGGCAAATGGAAACAGCCGATTTGCTTAAACACTTCGACCAACCAGCAGCCCCCTACAGTGGGAACAGTCTGTACAGAACAGTTATAAAGAACTTCTGCACGAGGTAGATGCTTACATTAGAGCTATCCATTAGATGACTACTGTAAACTTTATTCAGATTAGAGCTAGCAAAATACCTTGATAAGACGAGATGAATTATCACTCGTCATTTAAAAAACATACTTCCAAGGACCCTCATCACAAATACAAATATTAATCAAACATGCAGGACAGGGGAAAGGGACGTGCTGGGAGCAGCTGGTGCTCCAGCACGCCGCCGCGCGCCTCCACACAGCCATCTCATTTAACTGTCGCATGATCCTGCGGGGTTGACACTACTACTGCCCCGCCGAGAACATGGCCGCGAACAGCTGTTCCGTGATTCTCGTGTGGAGCCAGCACATGCCCCACACGTGCCCGGTGACGCCAGCTTGTGACACGTGGTAACAACGAGAGCCTACGTCCCACGAAAGAAAAGCTCGACTCCCCTGCGGTAGTCCAGGTTCCCAAGGAGGGCTGCGACAGCGCCGTCGCCCCATCCGGCAGCGGAACCACCCCCCGCCCCCCCTTGACCTGAGCTGGCCTCGCGACCTCTTCTGGCCAACGGAACGCGCAGGAGTGGCTCCGGGTCGCTCCAGAATCTGGGCCTTCACCTTCCGGGGCCCTCCTCCCTGAAAGCCAGCTAACCAACTGGGAGAAGCCCGAGAGGAGCCCCCCCCGGAGAAGCCGCCCCCGCTGCAGCCTGCGTCCCGGCCGTCCTTCGAGCACCGCGACCACGACCCCGAGAGGCATCAGACTCGGCCGGGCAGCCCTCAAGGGCACGAGGGATGAGCAGCCACTGTCGCGTTAAGCCAGAGCCTCAGTGGCGTTTGCTGCGCAGCAACTGATCAGTGAAAGGCGCTCTGTCCTCTCAGGAACGCGCTTCAGCGATACAGCATCAGCACGTAGAAGGCCAGTGAAACCCCAAAATATTTGGTCTCTGGGACTAGTGAAGTAGAATTGTGAAACACCACAGTAAAGCCTAAGTTTTAAGAATTACTAAGGATCACACCTAATTTAGATCAAAAAAACCCAACATGGTTCAGCACTTAAAGTCAGTGTGAATATCACAATGACTGTTTATGAATAAAGTTAATATTGACTGAATCTCCAAGTCCTAAAATAAGCAAATAAGAAGGTATCGCTTGAAGTTTGAAAAAGGCAAATAGGTAACACGGCAAAGTTTGGTTACATCACAATACAGCATCTAAATCAGCTTTATCAGCCTACACATTATGGATTACTGTCATATGGAGAAGAGCACACGATAAAATATGTAACACTGAATTACGCTAAACGTATTTATCTTACTTAAAAACTTATTCAAGGATAAACATTTCACTGGTGAAGTATCAGTACACTACAGAAGCAGCAAAATATCAACTAATAAATATTTCCAGTTGATGGAAGTGTGGATTACAGTCTAATATCTTACTTTAAATTTCCATCACATAAATGTAAAGTATTATTACATCATGAAATGTGCTGAATATACACAAGTTTGAAGAAATATTTTTGGATAATCTCTTAAGATATCCGGATACTAATTTATTACAAAAAATAAGTATGCAGTTGATTTATGAAAGATAGCCACCATCTCCAGTGGTGTCACCGACCAAGAGGCTATCGGGCTGTGGAAGAAATCGCTTTGATCCAGTAAAACACTGAGTCTCTTACGACTTAAATAGCAGAGAAAATAATCTAGCATAATTCCTACTTTGGTGCTGTAATAAAAGGTAGAAAAATGGAATTTCACATAAACATTTAATATTATCTTCATAATTCTTAGAAAATAAAAAATTCTCAAATGGCATGTAAAGAATTAAAACTCTGACAATGTCACAGTCATAGTGAAAACGTTTCTGAAAAACTAGAAGAAATGCAATGATTTACTCAATTTTAAAATTCAACTTTGTCTTGAGGCAGACACTATGAAAGATACTAAAGCCAAAAAGAAGAATGTGTTTTGCTAAAGAAAATGCCCCAGGCAACTTCACCTAGGGTAGGGTCTGACAACTCGTAACTACGACAATGCATAACTACTCTGCACCTTTCTAGCCGCTACGAGAGAATATACATTTAAGACAGATTCCTCCCTTTCTCTGGTGACCCCAGTTATGCAGCTAACACTGAGGCCGCAACCATGCCCGAGCCCTTGCACATTCACACAAAGTTACTCTTTGGCTGTAAAGGATCCTTTTAAAAGAGAGAAAGCGAATAATGGGGGAGAAAGGAACTGGGGAGAAAGAAAAAGCCGCTTTTGTGCCATATGAATTATTTATTCAGTCAAGCAATGAACTCACTATTTCTACCGCTAACAGTCCATCAGGGAACTCTAAATAGTGAACTCAAAGACTAACAAAGTTTAAAAACTATCACTATTCAGTAAACTTCTGCTTTTTTTCTACTTGAAAACACTTTTAACACTGTAAATTATATTTTTCTAATTTATAAATTTTATAAATCAGAACAAAACTGTCAATTTTAAAACAGACCAGCAAATCAGCTAAAAATTTTCATCACGGGATATTAGAAACCAAACTATTTTTTGTTATTCTTAATTGAGGAAGCTAATTACAAAATGCTCATTTATCAATCTTTTAATTTTTATCATTATTTGTGTCCATTTAATAATTAAACGTCTTAAACTGGTTCAGGAAAACCTCTCTCCACTGGTGACAGTGTCATCGAGATTTACTTTACAGAAGTCTCTGCTGGGTAGTCCCGGCACTTGATGCGCACAGCCAGGCTACGGGTCAGGTTTCTCTCACAACTCTTAATGATGTCTGGTTGCCTAAATTATTAATAGAGCTTAAGTCTTCTTTGAATATAGGCAGAGTTAAGGTGGTTGCTTCTTGAAAAGAGAAATAACCAGGTTTATTCTCTGCCCAGGTCCCCTTTTCCTACATATTTGAGATCACACACAACTTCTGCCCCCTTTCTCATCACAGAATGAATAATTTACTCTAAAAATATGAAAATAGTTTGCCTTTGTGTGAATATCTGAATCTTTAACAAAATTCTCTCTTTTTTCTTTGGCTTCGACTGAGTCATTTTGTAACCTACAACCTACACAGGACACAACTTCCTTCGAAAAGTTATGTACATGTCTCCTTATACTTTCATTCTCTACTTAAAATTATTTGAAAATCCTTCTGTCTCAAGAGAAGTTGTCTACATGATGTAATTAGACTGGATCCCATTTTTCTTCTCCCGCTAAACCACCTGAAGAGTGAACCACACGTCTTGTTCCTTCGGCCCGGTGCCCTCCCTCCTCCAGGTACATCTGATGCTCCCTACTCCTGCCTCCTTCCAGACAGATCACCTGGTCAGATGCCAGCACTCGTCCTCCCTGTTCAAACCCGTTTTGTAATAGAATGAGAATTAGAGCTGGGAGAGCACTTAGAATTCATCGAAGCTTATGGTGAGGAAACCGAGGCCCACACAGCTCAGGTAACTAACTCAGACATCTACATTAGCACGTGGCGGGACAGAGACTAGAAATCATGCTTCCAGACACCACCTGGTGCTCTGTGCTACGCGTCCTCACCAACCTCTCAGGAGGATTCCAAATTCATACTGGAGAGTACCGACTGACGAAGCCTTTTGCAAAGAGCGTTAGCAATATGTATTAGGAGGCTTAAAAGGGTCTGCCCAATAATTTCACTCCTGGGACTCTATATCCCAGGATAAACTGTCAAACCAACTTTATATACAAATATTCATGTCAGGTACTTATAATAAGGAAAACAGTTTTCATAACGTATGTCCAATAAGAGGAGCCAGTATATCCACTAAAAGACCTATAATGGAGTAATCTGAATTGTTTATGAAAGTTTTATAAACTTTATAAAAGGTGCTTTCCTATGTTAAGTGGTATATGCGTGTGGAGGGGACAAGTTAAAAAACTCATGAATGTTTTCAAACAAATGAACCCTCAGCTCTTCACTGAGTGAGATTCGATTACATTAAGACTGACAGAAATAAGAGAAGAAGAATCTTATTTTAATAAGAGGAGGTTATGGGGGGGAGGGGAGGGAGGGAGCGAGAGATCTTCCTCTAAGAAGTACATTTGTTTTTTTTAAATCGGCATTTCACAATTCATTTTCTTTCTCTAGCACTTTATAAGGAATAAAAACCTGCCCTCATAATCACTTTAGAGTAGAAATAAAATGAGTTTCCTAAACCCTGACTAAAACCTCAAAAACTTCCTTATCTAAAGCTGAACTGCATTTTACTTAGAACCAGAATAAATACCCTCCAAGTGTTTGGAAAATTTTTAAAGTTCTCTTTTAAAGCACCAAATCTCACTTATCAAAGCTTCAAACAATCCTCAGTGGTTAGAGGCCTTTCAAAAATCACACTCTTAAAATTCTGTAAATATTGTCTAACCTTAACTCCAAGGAAAGGGCTGAATGAGCAAAAGTACAGTGTTAGGGTAGAAAAGTATTTTGTGCATCTATTAAATGGGCAGTGCAGAAAAATGTGCAAAGAATATTCACATTATTTAAGACTCAAAGGTCTGATAACACATTTACTTATTCTGTAACCTATAGTGAAAGAAAGACCTGATAACTGACATCATTAAACATGTATGGTTATACCTGAAAGACAGAAAATAGGACTTATGTGTAAGTTGACAAGATTTATTAAGTTCCTTTTACACAATAAAGAATAACCAGACTAACAGACAGTGAAAAACTTTATCTTTTCTCTGACAGGATTTTTTTCTATGTTAGTTACTATTTCATGCCTCTCTTCAACAAGTGGTCTGTCCTTAACTAATCAAGACATAATAGTAACGTTAAAATGCTTTATCCACCTCCAAAAGCGAAAAGAAAAGGGATACATGAAAGTTGTTTATATATTTACTTTTTGTTAAAAGAAATACTATTAGTCCCAAATCCATCTAATTCAAGATAAATTGTTAAGGGCAACTGTTAAAACATCTCAAAAAGTTCCTGTTTCATTCAAATTTTAAGTACTAAACTCATATAATTCTGCCTTTATTTTGGGTCTAGGGTTTCCATATATCAACAACTCTTATATCCTTTTGTCTCCCTAAAAACTATCCAGTTCCTAGAAATAACCCTAATGGAGTTGAAATACTCAAGTCAGCAAGACATTTCCCATAATTCATGTTTGTACAAAGGTCAGTCTTTCACACAAGTCAATGAATAGAGTTTTACTTCTGAAACAGTGTATAAGGAACAGTGAACAAGCTGTAAAGGTAACTAGTAGTCCTTTTGTCATATGATCCCCTATAACCTCCTCACATTTTAACAATGACTGTTCACACTTTTACCAACCAAACCCAATGAGGAAATGGTACTTTTGGCTTCAAACTAGCTCTATGATCTACACACCAAACCACCTAGCTTTCTGACGTTCTCAGAAAGATAGGTAGACAAATTCCTATCTATAAAATGACCAAATCAGCTGGATTTGTTTAAGGACCTTTCCAATTTAAAAATCTGTATTTCATTTCTCTCACTCTTTTTCAAACCCTTTTCAAAAGTGATAGTAAAAGAAAATGTTCTCACCTTTTTCTGTTAGTCTGCACAGAAAAGTCTTCTAGGATCTCCCAGCATCTTCAAAACCCTCCTTAAGATCTAGAGAAGCTGATTTCCTTACAAGATAATGATTCTCATAAACGAATGAGGCTTCTCTGCTAACAGCCTCCTTTTTTTTTTTTTTTTTTGGCGGTATGCGGGCCTCTCACTGTTGCGGCCTCTCCCGCTGCGGAGCACAGGCTCCGGACGCACAGGCTCAGCGGCCATGGCTCATGGGTCCAGCCGTTCCACGGCATGTGGGATCCTCCCGGACCGGGGCACGAACCCGTGTCCTCTGCATCGGCAGGCGGACTCTCAACCACTGTGCCACCAGGGAAGCCCAACAGCCTCCTTTTTTGATCTCCCTCCCTTTAGACTACTGGTCCCCTCGGTGTTCTGCTTAGGCAAGACAAGTCACATAACCCCCATCAGGGTTTCTCTCCCATAAAAGGTGTTAGGATTGGGGTTTTTTTGTCTTTACAGCTTTATGGGAAACATCAAGGCTTCTGGAAAGTAGTTTTGTGCAGCTGGACAACTTAGAGCATGTAAGGGTCTATATTCACCATACTGGCCAAAAAACTGGATGAACTTAGAGAAAAAGAATTAATTCTAGGTTGCTAGTCTACCTTCCTGCCACCACACAATTCTGATGAGGGAAATTAGTGCTCCTGTTTTAAGCAGCTTTAGTAATAACACAATGCCCTCCCACAGCTGTTTTCATCTATCGCAATGTATGCTTTAAGCTTCAGCTAAACAGACTTAACTAAAGGAAACGACTTCAGAGCCCTGTGAGTGAAGAAACTCGTCAACAGAGATGCTGCGAACACAAGTGGCTCAGTGAGATGCTACAGGCTTGGATACTGAGCACGTCAGTGGTTAATCTGGGCTCAACCACCTCTTCAGCTTCCTTCCCCTACTCCAAAATGTTCAAATCAGAAAAACCTCTTCTGGTAGAAAATGCTTTCTTCTAGTCAAATCTTATTATCTAGAGAAATCATCAAATATTTTGATTTTCTATGTTCTCTCATATCAAAATTATTCAAGATCTCCTTTTATGTTACTAGTTTTCATTAAGTTTCAAATCGATATTTATTAAGTCTGTTAAAAGAGCTTTAATCACTAAACAACTGATTCAGCAAAACAAGAAAAAATGAGTTAAGTTCTGAACCATTCTGAGACTACGGTTCAATATGTTCAAAATAGCCCTGAACAAGCCGAAATGTCCAAGTTAGCAAGAAATCGCCCACAATTCTTGTCTAAAAGGAGGAAGAGTCTTTTCACCCAAGGCACTGAATAGAGCTTTTCTTCTGAAACAAAGTGTATGAGGTACAGCGAACAAACTGTAAAGGTAACTAGTTCTTTTGTCATATGGCCCCCCTACAACCTTTTTATATTTTAACGATTAGTGACTATTTGTAGCTTCTAATCAACTATCACCAATAAGGATGTAGCAGAAGCTTCTGCTACTGAAAGTCATGCGAGCCTAAGTATATTCTTAATTTTCAAACAGATTATCAGAACCTAAATCAGAAAGTTTAAAAGAGTAAGATTCAAGAATTTTCAATTTCATTATTGTAAAATTAAAATACTAATTACTTAACTATATTTATATTTAAGCATTTTACACTTAACAGTTGACAAACTGGCATAATTACCAGGCTTACAAAAATCCTCACAGAAAAACACACATATAATCTTTTATTATATATACTATACACATACTTGGACACATGAAAAACCTCTTATGCTATTAACTACTGTGAGGCAATCTAATCTAGCTTACTGATAAGGGAAAAGGGAGATGCCCCCCAATACAGTGCCTTGATACAGAATCCTTAACGTGTTTATGATAAAACAGGAGTGCCTGGGTCAAAGGGGAACCGCAAATACCAACCAGCAGCCCTGCTCTGCTCTCCATCGGTGTATGGAAAGTACGGAGGAGAGGGCAGCAAGCCCACCTACACTTGGCTCGCACCCCCCTGAAAGGACCATCACCCCATCCCACAGCAAGCCTCCCTAACAGAAAAAGATAAACGGGGTGGGATTATGGCAAGCTGGCTCCAAGCTCTGTTCTCCTCCTCAAGACACGTTCAGCAAAAGACTGGAGCGCACATCTGGTCTGACAAGCACTTAAGCTTACAGAGGAGGTAAAAGTGAGATCATACGTGGGGCACTCGTGGCTTCTGGGTCAAAGGTCGCTTAGCAGTATTTCAGCTGCTGCTTACTAAGACCCAAAGTAGGCCAAGCACAGAGAACCGCAAAATCATGGTACATCTGCTCCAAAAGGCACCTTTGGAAATCATGGGCTCCAACCTTTTCGTTATACAAACATATTGTATAGCATATTTGATTAACTCTGAATTTCCTAAGAGCTATTACTCATCTGTCGAAAGACACACACATACATAAATAAACAAAAGGATAGGCGGGCATAACTGTCCAACCACAAAATGAAAAAAGTCTATAAATCAAAAGCTATGATTTAAATTATGTAATAAATAACAAAAATTTAGGTTTAACACAATCCTGTAATAAATTACTGGGTTTTTGTATTTTTCTAAAGGGAAATATTCAGGACAGAAATAACAATGCTATGAAAATAAATTAAAGCCTTTTAAAGCAGATGAAATATCAGGTCGAATAATCTTTTTAAAATGAACCAGAATTGACTGCTTAGGTTTACTGAAACATGCTGAAAACGTTCAACTGAAAATGTTAACTCTAATTCAGTGCTAAAATAAATTTTGCTTTTTTCTGTGCCGCCAGTGTAATGTAGAAAGCTCTCAAGAGCTTTTTGAAACAGAAGCATTCAAAGGGCCTTGGGGGAGGGGCAGGGTAAAGGGCCAGCAGGGAACTGGGGACAAATGGCCATCCACTGGGCAGTGCCTGAGGATTAGAAGAGCAAGTGCGTTTTGTTCCTGCCATTCTTGGGATGTGGACTCAACAGCCACCAAACAAAAATCCCTGATGCTACAAACACAAAAAAATTGCCCTACTACTATAAAAAGCGAGGTAGGGGTTTTTCTTTGCAGGGGAGAAATGCAACATTCAGAATTCATACTTTAAGTATGGCTGGAATGTGAGGCCAAATTTACAATTTTTGTATTTTTATTCTGAGTACTTTTGCAGCTTTCCCGCAGGACTGTCCACGTGCGGGAGGCAGTGAAGCCAATCTCTCCCTGTCTCTTCAGCAAACCAGCTCTCACCCTTATGTCCAAAAGCTGGGAGTCAAAGAAAGAAAACGGTACTCACCTCTCCACCCTCTGCGGCCCCTCATCTGCACAGAAGGGCGCCTCACCTACTGAGGACTGGGTCACTCTCTTCCTTGCCATCCAAACGTCTGCAGAGAACATCCTCCACTCCACTCCACTCCGCCCCCGAGACCTGCCCCTTGGTCACCACCCAGAACAACCCACCTTCACCTGCAACACCTAACTCCCTGACCATCCCTCCTCTCTGTCTCTCAGGACTTGGTCCCCACCACACGTCCTAGACAGTCCCAGAACGCCTCCATTCTCTACCAGCTCCGGGTCTCGGCTCACTTCCTTCCCTCCCAGCTCTGTCACTGAAGAGCATGAGTTTCTGAATCTCTCCTTGCCCAGCTTCCACCTCCGTAAAATGGGAAAGATAATATGTACTTCGTATTCACTCATTTATTCAACGAGTATCTGAGCACATTCTGCAGGTCAGGCACCGAGAATACAACTCCTGTCCTCATGGAACTGATGCTATAGACTCTCCTGGGACAACGATGGTTGTTGTGAGGATTAAATGAGTGGATACATATAAAGAATAATGCACAGCACATAATATGCAATATTTGCCACAGCTGATCATCTCAACTGCTCTAACTCCAGCACAAGCGTTTCCCCAAACTCACAGCTTTCCACTGTGCCAGACTGGTGAAAGCTCAGTCCTGGATCAATGCTACATTCTGACCTCCATCACTGGTTTAGGCTAGAGAGGGCATCACAACTGTATCGATCTGTTCTGTTAAAAATGTGGCTCACGTTACCAGTCTCAGGTGGACCCTCAGGCGGGCTCACTGATTACTTCATTTGCTCTCAGCTGATTCCTTCTCTCCTTTGTGGGGCTCCTCCTTCCCTGCTTGACTCTGAAACACTGAGATTCCCCAAGAGCCCGTCTCCTGCCCTCTTCTACGTTCTCTGCGCACAGGCGCTCCGCGCAGGGGCTCGTGATTTCAACAGCCTCTGACACGCTGGTTCTTCCAGCCCAGGATCCTCAGCCACATCCCACAGGGTCAGATTCAAAAAGCCAACTGCCTTGTTAGACCCGAAACTCAAAATGCCCCAAACTGGCTCCCTTAGCTTCGAAACTGGTCCTTACTCATCATGTATTCGCTCTGTTTGGTGTCATCACCACCCACGCAAGCAACCGGCGAGAAACCCTGGAGTCAATCTTATCTACTCCTGCCCACCACCCGCCCCGCCATTCCCAAGCATCAAGTCCTACTGAATTTACTATTAACCAACAACAAACGCACAGAGTCTGAAATCTGTTCCCTCTTCCCCATTTCTGTTAACACCGCCCTAAAGTCCTCATCAGCTCTGATTAAGCCAACCACCTGGCCTCCCTGCCCCCCATCTTTTTCTCTTCCAATTACCATCCACGACAGCTATCAGCGTAACCCATTCAGCTTGCCTGCAATCGAATCAGCGCCTGCTTCAAACTCTTCGATGGCTTCCCGAAGCCCAGAATGAGAGATGAGTTCAAGCTCCTACAAATGGCATAAAAAAGCTTTCTGTGATCTGGTTCCATAGCTCTCCACCCTCTCGG
Source organism: Pseudorca crassidens (assembly GCF_039906515.1). Lineage (NCBI taxonomy): Eukaryota > Metazoa > Chordata > Mammalia > Artiodactyla > Delphinidae > Pseudorca > Pseudorca crassidens. The sequence continues at coordinate 195,727,733 of NC_090296.1, forward strand.
TCCCTTACTTATACTCCTACCAACACACACACCTGCGTGCACTTCCAGAACACATCTGCTGTTTCTCACCAACATGCCCTCACTCCTCTTCTCCCATTCCCTCCCCCCCACCTCCATTCTCATACACACACAGACACGTGCACAAATGCTAATTCTCTCTCTCTGATCCTTTAATATTCAGTTCAGACATTATCTCTTCCAGTAGTGCTTTCTTTGGCCATTCTTTCCATTTCTCTGTATTACAGTGACTGTACTGTATCACAAATATCTGTTTTTGTGACTCTATCCATTGTCGACTGTGAGTTCTCCTAACTGCAGGACCACAGCTCTATCCATCATTGTAACCCTAGCAATTAGCACAGTGCCTACCACACAGATGGAAATCATTAAACGCTGGTTACTTACACTGTCTAGTCTCATATCAAGAACAGCAAGTAAGTCATCAAGCGCCAGATTGTCAAATCATATAAAACTGCAAAGGAGAAGTTAGGTGATTTACTTCTCCTTTCTGAACGTTACGTGCTGTTACTAAAATGTTATGAACAAGGCTTAAAGATTAGCTGCAGCTCCAGTCAACAAAAGTAAAAAAAAAATCAGACTTTTGCTATAGTTTATCCTCCAAATGGTTTCAAGTCTGTACCAAAGGAAAAAGTTAACAATTCATACAATGTATCCCTCAGTGTTTTGACATCTGAAAGAAAGAGGTCTTGTGCCCAAAGCAGGATGTGCCTGGTAGGGGAAGAGTAAGAACATGGAGTTATAAAACCCTTGAATTTATATTGCAATTTCCATAAGCTAATATCAGATTCTCAAAAGGGTGTGACCCTCAGTGGGTAAAGAACTATCGCTCTGAAGGATCTGATTCTTCTCTCTTTATCTCTGGTGCCTTATTTCCAAATATTACTACTAGCTTCTTCACAAACCACTTACAATTGCCCAATTCTCTCTATTCACAGTCTAACTCTACCTGATTATAAGAATTTCCCAAAAGTATCATCATGTCAACATCCCTGAATCAATATTGCTGTCCCAAATTTACACATGCTACCATTAAACTTTATTTTAGACTATGACTCCATCAACTCATCTTCAGAAAAAGAAAGAAAGGTCACTACCACCATTTGTGCACGTGGTCAGACCTGCAGTTAGACTACCAGGTACTTTGACCCATCCACTCTTCTCATCTGATGAATACACGGACACAAGTTTCATTTAGGAGTAAATTTAAGCAATGGCTGGAAATATATCATTTACTCATGTTACTTTTCACATTCTAGATAAAAGAAAGGGAATTACATAGTCTCATAGTCTGATAACATGCTGGCAACCTTCAGCAACAATACCCTATTTATTAAACAATGTTGAAAATGCTGGCATGTTCCCCTTAGAGATCTACTTCACATGAGCTTCTGTAGCTCAGTGGTCTGGAGCCAAGCTGCCAGGCTTTCAGGCTCACTTACTAGCTGTGTGACCTTAGGAAACAGCCTCTTTGTGTCTGTGTCCTTGGCTATAAAATGAGAATAACAATCTCCTCCTCACGGGATTTTAATACAGATTAAATGAGTTAATATTTTCTAAGTGCTTAGAATAGTGCCTGACACATAAAACTATTAAGTGTTTTATAAATAAATAAAACAAAACGGTAATATTGAATGCAAGTGCAATTTGCACCCACAAATGCAACCGCAGGAATAAAAGACATCATACATGTTTTAAGTTAGAAAAATATAAGGTAAGGCAAGGCCTTTCTCAAACTTCTTAAAATGCAGTCAATAAGTGGAAAACATATGAAAGTAGAAAACTACGTAAATTCAATGCTTAGAAAAATGTAAAAGAATTAAAGTTATCTGTACCCCTTGAAATAAATGACTACATGTTGGATGGAGTACCTCACAACCAGCATTAGAAACTGTTATGCTCTATTAGACACAAAGATCATATTAAAAACTCAAGATACCCAAAAGGATTCACTTTTCTGTTTCCAGTTACTATTTTCAATTAAATATTGACTATCAGTGATTAATTTTATAAGTAATTATTAATGGGAAATACTAAAAAACATTTCCATAGAATAAGTTTAAGGTATAAAGAATAATACAGTACATATGAGTATTCACCATCCAGTTTGGAAAAAAAAAAAAAATTACCCTTACCTCTTATATTTACTCTGTGTCCTCCCCCAAAGTAATGTTATTCACTTATCCCAAAATTCTGTATTTATCATTCCCTTTAGAGTTGTACTACGTTGGTATCCTTTAACAGTATATTACTTCACTTTGCATGTTCTTGAATTTTATATGAATGCAACCATGCTGCATATTCTTCTACGATTTGTTTTGTACCAACAGTACATTCCTCAGATGATCTAAGTTGTTGAACACAGCTATAACTCATCCATTTTCAGTAATGAACAGCATTCCATTGTATGAATATACCACTTTGCATCCTACTGTGGATTTGAGGGTTTTTTTGTTTTGTTTTGTTGTTATGAACAGTGCTGTATGGACAACTAGACACATGACCTGATATGTCTATAGAGAGATTTCCCTAAAACATACTTGGGAATGGAGACACTGGATCATAATGTATGTGCGTCTGCATCTTTATTTAATATCACCAAATTTTTTCTAGTGGGTATTTTTTCTAGCAAGTGTTCTAGTCACTCCATATTTACATGAACAGAAATATCATTTGGCTTTTAATCTTTGAGAATCTAGGAGAAATGAAATGCCTTCTCATTGCGGCATTTGGTTAATAATATGGTTTTAATATGCACTTCCCTGATTACTCATGAGGTTGAATATCTTATAATATGCTTACTGGCCAAATGACTTATTCTTTTATGAAGTACACATTTAAATCCTTTGCCCAGTCTTCTGTTACCTTTATTCCACTGCGTGGCAGATCTTTATTTGTGAATACTAATCCCTATTGTCTTTAGATATCTATTAGTGAAAAGAAATTGTTAATTTTGATGTAGTCATGTTTGCTCACCTTTTGCTCTACTTATGCATTTTTACCGTATTTATTCAGTCATTAAAATACTCTGCTCTGTTATCTTTAGAAAGTGGTGTGGTTTTACTTTAACTATGCCTTCACCTCACCTACAGATTTAGATCTATAATCCAGCCCAAGTGATTTCTCTGAATATTATGAGGTGATGCTCCAGCTCAACTTTCTTCCACTTAATTAACCAACTACCCCAATTTTTTTTTTTTTTTTTTTTGCAATATGCGGGCCTCTCACTGTTGTGGCCCCTCCCATTGCAGAGCACAGGCTCTGGACGCGCAGGCTCAGCGGCCATGGCTCACAGGCCCAGCCGCTCCGCAGCATGTGGGATCTTCCCAGACCGGGGCACGAACCCGTGTCCCCTGCATCGGCAGGCGGACCCCCAACCACTGCGCCACCAGGGAAGCCCCCAACTACCCCAGTGTTTGAAAGAGCCATCCTGTCTCCACTGACTGGCAATGCCAATGCTGTTACTGATGATCACGTTTCCTTAATGAGCATCTCACTACTACCCCTTGGATATTTTGTAGAATTTTCTAGTAACCTGTGTGGAGCTAGTATTTTTGAGAGAGTATTTTTCCTTTATGTTTTAAGAACATTCAGTTTTCTATCCCTTCTTGAGCCAATCAATATGAGATATATTTTTCTAGGAATTTGTCCATTTGATCTAAACTTTCAACTACAGGAGCATAAAGCTGGCCATTCCCGAAACAGCTATCGGAACACACCCCCTTCTTCATTCCAGAAGTATGCTGCTTTGTGACTTCTCTCTTCCCTTGACTAATCTTGCCAGCAGTTTTCAATTCTGTTAGTCTTTTCAAATAATCTACTTTTAGTTGCATTGTTTTCCTCTCTGATTTACTTTTGTTTTCTATTTCACTAACTTGCATTTATTTCCTTTTTATGTTACTTGAAGTACTCTTTTATTCTTCTTCTAATTCTTAAGAATTCAGTTATTTTTCAGCATTTAGTCCTGTAAATAAGCATCAAAGTCTACAAGTTTCCATAAAGTACCACTTTAGCTATATCACACAACTTCTGTATACAGTATTTTATACTGTTAAATTATAAATATTTTCTAATGTTCTTTTTGAGTTTTTCTTTGGCCTAAGAGTTATTTTGTAAATAATACATCTGAATTCCCAAATATACAGGGAAATTATGTTATAGTTATTGTTATATATATTGTTATGTACTTATAGTTAATGGCACTGTAAACAGAGAATGCAGTGATGCCAATATACTGAAATTTGTTAAAACTGGCTGTATTTGACCAGAATATTATCAGTTTTTAAAAATGTTCCCCATGTGCTTGTAAATGCTATTATTAAAATCTTCTATATTTTTGTTGATTTTTCTCTGCTTATTCCAACACTAATAAGCAGAGAAATTATTTTAAATTTATTAAAAATCAATTTAAATCTCTCTTTAGTAAGGGGGACTGTTTTTAATAACTTACAAGGCTGATGGATTTGCCTGTTTTTTCTGTGGTCCTACTGTTTGCTTAATATATTTTAAAAGCATATTATCAGGTACACAGCAATTTTAAATTACCGTTCTTTTTATCTTTTTGTCATTATTTGGTGACCCTCACTGTCTAGGATACTTTTTTTCTCCCAAAGTCAACCTTACACCATATTAACATAGCCACATAACAGAACCTTTCTTTAGTATTATCAGGCATGTCTTATTTTTATCCTTTTTATTTTCAAGTTTTTATATCCTTTTTAAAGGTATGTTTCTTATAAAGAGCACATAACTAGATTTTGTTATTTTATCCAATCTGACAATCAGCTTCTGTTAACAGGAGCATTTTTCCAATTATATGCATTTAATTTCTAATATATTTGCATTTATTACTACTACTTTATTTTGTGCTTTCTACTTGTATCCCCTTTTCTATGTTTCTTTTCTTCTTCCTTGTCTTTTTAAAAAAATTGAGTATTTTTTCTCATTCTATTTCCCTCCTCTACTAGTTTGGAAGATACACATACTGTTTCTAGATTTTTATTCCTTATCTCAGAAATTTTAACATGAATATATAACTTATCAGGGTCTACAGCTTATCAGTAATTTTACCCTCCTCCCAAATTTTACAGTGTTTGTCTAAACCTACCCTTATTTATCATTTCCTGGGTTTTCTATCCTTACATCTCAGACCTTCCATCTGCAACCACCTTCCTTACCCGTGAGACTACGGTGATCAGAAACTCAGAGAACGTAACGGTGGAAGTATGACCACGACTGATAACTGACTGCTGCCTCAACCCAATACACTAAGGACAGGTGGTAACCCCAGGCTCTCACAACTCAGGTGACCATGAACAGGTGGGGGTTAGTGTGGCCCTGAACCCTGAAAATAGCCAACACCTTGCTTCCCTCCCCACATGCCTAAGGTACTTCCGAAGAACAGACTGCCGAAGTCTGCCTTCCTGCCATAAACCATTTCTGAAGTTAGTACAGTAAACTCCACACTCGTCCACTACGGATAAAAAGGAGGCGGCCGCTCCTCACTCAAAAAACCAGCTTGACGTGGTAAGAGCTAAAATTACGAAGCACTTTACAACAGTTAAGTTTTACTAATGTCACACATGGTATTACGTTTTATTGTTGTCACACATGGTAAGTTAAACATATAAATAAGGTACAAAAGGTACAAATGAATACTAGTAAGATGAGGTTAGTTTTCTAAGTTTTGATTTAAAAATACAGTTTAACATATAGAGCGCAAAAGCCCCTTAATTAACATAAAATTAGGTCCAATGTGAAATACTTAGAAAACATATATAAATAAGATGGTATTTTTTACGTAAGAATTATTACCTTAGTGGATGAAACATGATAAAAGTGTGCTTTCTCAGCACTAGGTCTAGAGAAAGGCACTAGTTTTCATCTATCCTGCAGCATACAGTGAAATTTCCCAAAGAAGCCTGAATTTTTGTTCGTTTGTTTAATAAGAAAAACACACACCAGTCCTACAGCTATTCTGAATCAGAAACATTCAGGTAAACAAAGTGTTATTTTATTTGGAATATGGAAGTTTTGTAGATGCCTAGTTATTTCCATGTAGACAGTAAAAGAGCCAGCTCACTACCAGCCTCATCTAACATAGGGAAGCAGGTACTGGATCATGCCAGCCAAGAGAACGGCAAGCATCATCTACCTTATTTTACTAGATACCTATGGTAGGGAGCCGGTGACAAAGTACATATAACAGGTTCACGAGACAGAGCTCTACACAGACCATTAAGGAGTGCCAGGAACGATCCAGAAAACTGTCTCGTAATAATAAACGCAAAGGATTTTACATCTCTGGAGAACCATAATTCATGGCAGCAAAACCATCTTATTCCATAGGACTGTAAGTCCACAACACATTTGCATTGGTTGTGATTTACTGATTTGAAAAGAGGAAACAAATAAAAATACAAAATCCCTCCAAATAGTGCAGAGCTCAGAAGCAGCCAGCTTGGGGCACAGACTTTAGCAGTCACCTCCAACCAAGGCCACTTCCGCTTCTAGTGAAGTAAGCCTTTTATTCATAGATGCAAAGTGGTAGTGGTGACAGTCATGATGGTGGCCACACCATCAGAGCAATTACTGTGTGACTCTCTTAGTGTTATAGTATACAAGCAAAAACTCGGGAACACAGGAAAAATCAGTGTTTACTTTTATACTTTTCCCACTTTTAGTAAAGCAAGCGTATATCTTCTTGGATTTTTAATCATTTAACTTTTTTTTTTTTACTTTTTTGCGGTACGCGGGCCTCTCACTGTTGTGGCCTCTCCCATCGCGGAGCACAGGCTCCGGATGTGCAGGCTCAGCAGCCATGGCTCACGGGCCTAGCCGCTCCGCGGCACGTGGGATCTTCCCGGACTGGGGCACGAACCCGTGTCCCCTGCATCGGCAGGCGGACTCTCAACCACTGCGCCACCAGGGAAGCCCTAATCATTTAACATTTAATACATAAAGAGGATGATGAAGTATATAATCGTTGTCACTCTCTGCTTCAAGACCTTTGGCAATTCCCCACCACTTCCAAGATAAAAAACGATCATGGCAGTATAAAGCTTTCTTTTCATTTGCTTCCCATCTAATTGTTTAGCCTCATCTCTAGCCATTCCTCCACTCACCCTACAGAGTTTGCCCAAACATGACTTGCAGGTCCCAAAATATGTGTGTGTGTGTGTGTGTGTGTGTGTGTGTATGTGTGTGTGTGTGAGAGAGAGAGAGAGAGGGAGGGAGAGGGAGAGAGGGGGAGGGGAGGGGGAGGGGAGGGGGAGGGGGAGGGGGAGGGGGGGAGGGGGGAGGGGGAGGGGAGGGGAGGGGAGGGGAGGGGAGGAGGAGGGGAGGGGAGGGGAGGAGGAGGGGAGGGGAGGGGAGGGGAGGAGGAGGGGAGGGGAGGGGAGGGGGGGGGAGGGAGGGAGGGAGGGAGGGAGGGAGGGAGGGAGGGAGGGAGGTGCTTTTGCACATACAATACCCTGTCTGGAATATTATTTTCCACATCTTTACTAAGACAACAGACACCCATCCTTTAAGACGTGGCCATCCCCTCCATGTGTATGGGACAGAATATCACATCAGTTACCAAACTAAATTCTTAAGGTTTGTCTTCCTATGTTTCTTCCCTAGTACACTGGAAGCTATTCAGGGCAACATACTGTATCTTTCATCCTAAGAGTCTCACTGCCTTGCACACAGTAATCCATCATGTTCATTCTACAGATGAACACACTTGGGCCCAAATAAATTGAATTATTTTCCCAATTTCATAGGCCAATTAATGGCAGATTTAATATTAGAATCTAAGACTTCTATCTTCCAGTTCAATGCTCTTTCTGTAAGTGCACCAAAGGATACCAGATCAGAAGGAATTATGCATTAATATCTATAATGTTCAAGCCAGACACAGAGCTAAATGGAGTATAAAAAAGTGAGACCTTTACGAACAAAAATAAGATACAAGTTAGTTATAAAGAATTTTCAAGGAATAGGGATAGGTGATAAAAATAAACAGAAAAGTTAGATAGAAAAATACTATCTTAAAAATAAGAATCACATAGGAGTTAGTCCAGTGACATATAAACATTTTAGGACATGAAAAAGATAAATAATAAGTAAATAAATATATCTGTAATCAACTTCAAAGTAACTAAACATTTCTTTCCTTAAACAATATAAGGGGTAAAGTATGTAGCTAAAAATCAACAAGATCAAGCATTTACGCCTCGGTAAAAGGAAAGTAGCCTTATTTGGTGTATAAGTTACCTTTTATGGGAAAAAACTTACAGGAAGCAAGATTTTAACTTAAATAAAAAATCACCAGTCCAAGAAGAATGAACTGAAAAAAGCTCTCAATTGAGTAAAAATAATATTAACCAACTCAGATGTATATGCTTTTAAATATTATAAAATATATAAAATTTTTATCTAGTCTTTCAAGTTATCCTTGGGGCAGAGGGGAGCAGGGCAATAAAATTCTTCTCCCAGGGTTAACCTTCATTCAACACGCACTGAATGCCCACCATGTGCCGGTTCACTGAGAGGCAAGAAAGGGCGCTGGCTACAGGAGTAGAGACTCTAAATGGATTCAAATCCCGCTTCTACTGCTTATCAGCTGTGTGAACTTGGGTAAATCACTTAATCTCTTTGCCTGTTTGCTCACCTACAAAAAGGGTCTAAAAACCGTAACAGGATCACTGTGAGATGCCAATGAGCTAGTCAGATGTAAAGCACCTGGCACGCGGACAGCAGTGTAGATGCGGTAGGGCTGTGCCTGCCACATCATTACTACCACTCGACTACCCCCTGGTATGCCAGGGTGAGGAAGACAGTCTCCATCCTAAAGGAAACCAGGGTCAGACAGGGAGGATGACACAGAAACACACCATAACACAGCAGAAAAAGCACAATAATACAAGTATAAAAGATGGATCCGGGCTTCCCTGGTGGCGCAGTGGTTGAGAGTCCGCCTGCCGATGCAGGGGACACGGGTTCGTGCCCCGGTCCGGGAAGATACCACATGCTGCGGAGTGGCTGGGCCCGTGAGCCATGGCCGCTGAGCCTGCGCGTCCGGAGCCTGTGCTCCGCAACGGGAGAGGCCGCAACAGTGAGAGGCCCGCGTACCGCAAAAAAAAAAAAAAAAAAAGATGGATCCACCGGTGTAACAGAAGAGAATTAACTTTTTCTGACAAATGGAAAAGGGATCACAGAAAGCATTTCAGATGAAGAAATACCTGAGATGAACTCCTGTCCACCTTGCAAAACATACCAAAACATATGGGGTAGTGGGGAAAAAAGTGTGTATTAGGTAGAGAGAACAAAAGTACCTCCAAAGACACGGAGAAAGACCCAGACATCTGTAGGTCGGAGGGGCCACCAGAGAGAGGAAAGAAACAGCAGGGCAGGACCATAAACCAGGGCCTGGGATCTCATGCGAAGGATCTTGGTTTTGTCCTGTAAGTTAATAAAGATCCAAGGGGGGGTTTAATTGGGGCAATGACTGAATCAGACTTTTTCCACAGAGATAATTTTGGCAGCAGCCTGCGTGACAGACCAGAGGAAGGAGAAGTAACTGGCTAGTGTAAGAGTGAAGTGCTAAGCTCACTGACACCACACAGGAGTAAGAGGCCATCAAGAGAACATCCACACTCAGCTCAACTCCGGCTACTCTCTCTCAAGCATCCTTCCCGGAAACTTTAGCCTTGAACGTCTCCGTGAAGTCAAAGTGTGTTCAGGACACAGAAAACTTGAAAACGCTGACTAGACACAATGGAACTGTGCTGTTTAAAAATGTATAAAACCAGGAAAGCAGGATTTGTGTTCCTCTACAATCAAGAGCGTTGGTTCTTCGGTTCTGAAAAATATTCTTAAAAACCTCCAACAGAAATTCTCATACTGAATTTTGATGAGTAAGATCAAGTTTTTGTCTCTTGCAAACTACTCAAGGCTATCTCAAGCAGGGTTGCAGATGAAGATCAAAACAAGGTAGAGACAAAAATTAACCTGAAATGGATCACAGACCTAAATGTTAAAGCTATAAACTTAAAACAAAACATAGCAGCAAATCTTCCTCAATTCGGCAAAGATTTCCTAGAATACAAAAAGCACAAAGCCTAAAAGAATAAAATTATAAATTCGACTTCATCAAATGTGGTACAAGCCACAGAAAGGGAGAAAATATTTTAAATATCTATATACAACAAAGAACTTGGATCCAGAATATAAAAAGAACTCTTGCAACTCAATAATAAAAAGACAAGCAACCCAATTAAAAGTAGATAAACGATTAGAACAGATATTTCAGAAAAGAAAATACAGAAGTGGCCGTTAAGTACATCAAAAGATACTCCAACATCATTAGTTATCAGTGAAATCCAAATTAAAACCAAAAGGATACTACTACACACCTACTGGAATAGCCTAATTTATTTTTTAACATCTTTATTGGAGTATAATTGCTTTACAATGGTTAGTTTCTGCTGCATAACAAAGTGAATCTGCTATATTCCTACGTATATCCCCATATCCCCTCCCTCTTAAGCCTCCCTCCCACCCTCCCTTATCCCACCCCTCTAGGCAGTCACAAAACACCGAGCTGATCTCCCTGTGCTATGCGGCTGCTTCCCACTAGCTATCTATTTTACGTTGGATAATGCATATATGTCCATGCCACTCTCTCACTTCGTCCCAGCTTACCCTTCCCCTCCCCACGTCCTTAAGTCCACTCTCTAACATCTGCGTAGTTATTCCTGTCCTGCCCCTAAGTTCATCAGTACCATTTTTCTTTTAGATTCCATATATATGTGTTAGCATACAGTATTTGTTTTTCTCTTTCTGACTTACTTCACTCTGTAGGACAGACTCTAGGTCCATCCACCTCACTACAAATAACTCAATTTCGTTTCTTTTTATGGCTGAGTAATATTCCATTGTATATATGTGCCACATCTTCTTCATCCATGGAATAGCCTAATTTAAAACGTGGACAAACGTTTGCAAGGACTGGAGCGACTAGAACTTTCATACACTGTGAAAGGTGAAATGCCACAAGCACTTTAGAAACTAGTTCGGCAGTTTCTTGCAAAGTTAAACGAACACTTACTACATGAGCCAGCAATTCTACCCAAAGAAACGTAAGCATATATTCACAAGAAAAATTGGATGTGAACACTCATATCTGCTTTATTCTACAGCAAAGGACCAGAACCAACTCAAATGCAGGCATACCTCTATTTATCGCACTTCACTTTACCGCACTTCGCAGACACTGCGGGTTTTTGTTGTTGTTTTTTTTTTTTTTTAACAAATTGAAGGTTTGGAGCAACCTTCTGTTATCAGATGATGGTTAGCATGTTTCAGCAACTAAGTATTTTAATTAAGGTATGCACACTGTTTTTTAAGACAATGCTATTGCACACTTAACAGAGTACAGGACAGTGTAAACATTTTATATGCACTGGGAAACCAAAAAATTCATGTGACACACTTTATTGTGATATTCATTTTATTGTGGTGGTCTGGAACCAAACTCCAAGGTCTGCCTGTAGGAAGCCCATTGTAGATGAAGAGAGAAACCAATTCCATCACACAATGGAAGACTACTCAGCAACACAGAAAGAATGAACTACTGATACATGCAACAACACGATGAAAACGTTATGCTGAGCAAAAGAACACAGACAGCACATACTGTACGATTCTGTTTATATGAAACCCTAAAGCAGTAAATCCACCTTCAGGGATCAAAACCAGATCAGTGGTTGCTTGGGCAGAGGCAGGGAGGATTGACTGAGATGAGGTACAAGCAGGAAACGTTCTGTATCTTGACTGTGGTGGTGGTTACACTGGTAGCCACAGGTATGTCAACACTCACCAAAATGGTACATGCATACTAGTGTATACATACAGCCTTCCTCAAGCTAAAAAACATATACTAATAGCTATAAGATGAAGCTTCAGTGTAGAATGCAAATTATACCTCAATAAAGTTTATTAACACACACACAAAACACGGTAGCGTTTTAACTTTTGTCTTAGGATTGCCTTGATCCACAAGCACAAGAACATACTATGTTTTAGGAAGACATACAACTGTCTTCTTCAATATATTCCAAACTAAATGAATGAAACCATGAAAAGTTGTGGATGCCACATTCATTAAGCTACTCAATTTTTTTTTCATCTTTTTTGGAGTATAATTGCTTTACAATGTTGTTAGTTTCTGCTGTAAACAAAGTAAATCAGCTATACGTATACATATATCCCCTTATCCCCTCCCTCTAACCCTCCCTACCTACCCTCCCCAGGTCAAGGTTCTTTGTTTTATGCAATTGAATAATACTGGGACATTACCCTTGAAGTTCAGGTCAATGTTATACATAAAGTAATATGGTGAGGTCTCTCTCAATATAATGCTCTTTAAAAAAGAGTTCAAGGCCGCCTTCCTCAAGCTAAAAAACATATACTAATAGCTATAAGATGAAGCCTCAGTGTATATTACTATTCTATTACTGATTTAACAGACAGCCTTGTTCTTAAGGCCAGAACAACTAAGCAATGTTTAAGGTCAAAGTTATAGAAGCAATGAATAAATTTTATAACAACATCCTTTTAGATGGCAGTTATGTCAGCTAAAGTTAATTGTGGACAAGAGAGTAAGGAATTAGGTGTCAGTTGATGCAAGATGCATTTAAAACGAACATAATCTAATAATATAAATAAAACTTTAAGCAAACATTTACTGAATGCTTAAAACTGTGCTAAGCGCAGTGCTTCATAAACTCTAAGGTTACCATCCCCATTTTACATATGGGAGAATTCAAGCATACGGAGACTAAGTAATTTGGCCAAGGTGACTCATCTAGTAAATTACAGGATCAACCCAAACCCTTAACCACTACGTTTGCTCCCCTTCAGAAAGAAACACTATATTCAAAAAATGAACTCCAGATTCACCAGAGACCTAAATATGAAAGGTAAAACTACAAAACTATTAGAAGAAAATCAAAGAAAATATTTTTGCAATTCATGGATTAGGAAGGACTTCTTACTACCCACAAAGTCAATAATTTGACAGATGTAAATATATTAAAATTAGGGATTTCCATACCACAGGCAAAGTCAACAGGTGACTGGGATTACTATCTCAAATACACAAGGAATTCTAGGAAATCAACAAGTAGAAACCGAGCCAAAAAGGAGGGCAAAGAGTATGAATAAGCCAGACATGGAAAGGGAAACTCAGGTGGCTAGCAAGGATATGAAGAAATAATCAACCTCGCTAGTAAACAAGAAAATACATATTAAAGCAACTACAATATTCTATTTAACAACTGTCAAACTAGCCAAATGCAGATGTTGTACAATACCAAAAGCTGACAAAACTGTGAGAAAATAGAAATTTTGATGTTAACACTGGTGAAGGTAAAAAGTGGTGCAGCCGTTTCAGAAATAATCTGGCAGAATTTAGTGATATTAACTATGTGACTAACCTATAACTCAGCAATACTGTGCCTGGATGTATGTTCCCTAAGAAACTCTTCCACAGCCATTAGCAACATGTAAAAAGATGTTTTTTACAGAATTATTTGTACCCAAGAGTTGGAGTCAACCCAGGCATCCATCATTAGGGGAACTGATGAGTAATTGACAAGTGCTGACACAAACCATGAAATACTGCACAGCTGGAAGCAATGAACTAGATGTACTTGCAGGAACATGAACAGATCAGATCTCGAACAACAGGGGTGGCGAAAGTAAAATATACAGCAAAATATCAGGTATACAGATGCAAAACACACAAAGAACTAGATAATTTTACAAGGAAAGAGACATAGCCAAGGACGTATATAAAACACCCTAGACTGGGTGGAAGTGAGGGTTGGGAAGGACAGGGTGGGACAGGGTGAATGGGAGTTGAGGTAGGGAATGAAGAGGGAAAGTTACAATCCAAATAATGGGAGCATATGCCTCTAAGCAGACCAAACCTACTCTCTGCACCCGAAATGTTTTAAGTGGTATTGGCACATTAACTGTTAAATTTGATGGATTTATGGGAATAGATTAGAAATCCATTTTTATGAGATGATTGAGTATTCTACACAATGCATTTGGGTTTTACTTTGACAAATTGGAAAATTCGCAGCTTATACTTCTTCATTGTTATCATCATAGATAAAACGGTCTAACAAAGGAACACCGAGCTACCGGCCTGAGAAGCTGTAACCTGGTCCAAGCAAACTAGTGATAGAACTTGGCAAAGTCCTTTTACCTCTTTGAACCTGTTTGCTTATCTGAAAAAAATGGATTTGGATGACTGTCCCGAATCCCTCCAGCTCCACAATTTTTATTTTCTTTTTTTAAATTTTTATTTTCTTAATTTTTATTCATATGAAATTATTTTCTCTCTGCTCCAACTATTCCCTCCCCCGCAATCAAAAAAAAATAAGAGAGTATCAAAAGAGATTTAGAAAAGTGATGTAGCAATAGGAATGAATAGCAACTTCGTTTTTTAGGGTAGAAAGGAGAAAACATCAGAGATACAGTGATGTTCAGAGAGCCTTGGCAAGTACCTAAGTCAGAGTGACGTTAACTTGAGCCCAGGTTCAGACACTCTGTTCCGTTAAGGATTTTACTACCCACTATTCCACGCGTCACCACTGCCCCTTCTCAAAACACACGTTATAGTCTCGTATGGAGTTTCTACTTGAAGGCCCTAAATTTCAGCTTACCTATATCAATTTTCAGATTAAAAATGATGAGTCCCTAAAAGCCCTTCCATATTAAAAATGTAAGATTCCAAGAGAATGATGAATTTTTTAATCAACAAACTGGTCCCCTTGAGCATTTAATAAAAAACCAAGCATTCAATTAGATCTGTGGATTAAATGGATATAAAGACATTAAAAATAAGGGAAATTAGACTATATTGTGGCTTGGTGACCATGAATAGTAACTGAGGTATCTAAAAATTAGTGGTGTCACATTTTATAAAAAGAGAATTGATATCACAATATTTAAAATATCTCAAAAAAGCTGGAATTAGAATATACCTAAAATCTTGAAACTGGAACATTTTAAAAGAGAAAAGAGATGTCTTGCAATATTTTTACAATACAATAATAAACATGAGAAACTGACATCATTCCCATATTTATCTTCATTCACACTGAAGTTTAAATATGGATGGGGAAGGGGAGGGGGAAGGGGAGGGGGAATTAAGAGGTCACGAAACATCTGTTCCTAGTAATTCCAGCACAGATGCAGTTGTTGCAGCAAAATCGAGGATGAAGGTCCTCCAGGCTGCCCTGCTATGAGGTCTTCCACCAACAGCTACAGAGCAGACCCCAAACGCTGCACATCAAGTCCCAGGAACACAGAGTTGGCTGTGGGAGAAAAATGTATGTGTGCAAGGACGATTAACTGCACTCCCTGTGTCTCCAGAGCACCTGTACTAAATAACAAGGAAACGGCTGACGAAATGACCGAGAGGAAAACAACTTCTTAGAGAATGAAAAATAAGAATCTAATAAAACGTTTCACAGCTTGGACTTGAATTCCGCTTTTCTGGCTGTTCCTTCTGGACTCTTTGGATTTATCTGCACCGAAGTGATATACTCCAAAATACGTTTTAACAAAATCAATGAAGTGAGTTGTAAAAATTAAATTTTTTTCTCTGAACACAATCCACAGGCAAACTTTACTCATTAGAGAGCACCGTGCTCTTGAAGTATGTTGCCGAACTTCCAAGAAACTCCGTTTCAGGTTAA
The DNA here is from genome assembly GCF_039906515.1 of Pseudorca crassidens. Classification (NCBI taxonomy): domain Eukaryota; kingdom Metazoa; phylum Chordata; class Mammalia; order Artiodactyla; family Delphinidae; genus Pseudorca; species Pseudorca crassidens. Next base: position 195,743,512 of record NC_090296.1, read on the forward strand.
CAAGCAGTATAACCCATCCCATCACGTGCACAGCATACTGAAAAACTGTATTTGGTAAAATCCGCGTCCTAAGAATGCTTCCTTTGCAGATACAATTCTTCAAACGCTGTCCCATAGAGATGTCTGTCAAAGGGTACAAACTTCCAATTATAACACGAATAAACTCCGGGGAACTGATGCACAGCACGAGGACACTAGTTAACAGAACTGTATGCTGTATGTGAACGCTGCTATGAGAGTAGTTTTAATGTTCTCACCATGGCGACAACAGAGTGTAATTACGTGAGGTGAAGGGTGTGTTAACTAACCTTATCGTGGCAAACGTGCAATATACACATGTATCAAATCATCACACTGTACACCTTAAACTTACACAATGTTGTACGCCTATTACATCTCAATAAAGTTGGAAAAACTTAGAAAAAAAGCCACTGTCCCATCCAAAGGAAAGATTATTTCCTATAGCAATGCTTGTATAACAGATCACATTTAATTTTAACCAGGGTTGCTACAGAACTTTTCCTACTATGTGTATATCCATTTATTTTCTACTTTTAATATAACTAGTTTAATGATCATTTAGCTAGTTATAGGCACAACATACAGCCTTTTAAAAAGTATTTAAAAATACATTTTATTATATTTCCTAATCAGGGTATCTTTCTAACTTAAAATATTTTACTTCTCTTTCAACAATGAACTTTTGTTTTATTTAGCTTATAGCTCTATTTGAGATGGACATACATTTCCCCCTTAAATTAGTGATCATACTGCAAGGATTAAGAAACCTTTTTCAGTCCTAAATACTATTTCTACCATTTCACCAAGTCCTCTAACCTCTCATTGCACTTTCGCACACCAATGTGTATCTTCTTCTGACATCTGCATGACTTTTCTTCTCCTCCATTGCAATTCACTACAGGTAGTTAAGAGTAGCTAACGATATAATTCCACGATATTGCATCTGTGTTTACATCTGGCTCTAATCACATGCTTAGTAGTGATTTATACAGGGGAAAGCAAAAAAGGAGGGGAAAAAAACACAACTATGAGAAACAAGTTGTTATTTTAAATGTATCATTCCCAACTTGATATAACTTTCTCACCACAGGCTTCAAAGTTACTGAAATTGCAAACATAGGGTATGGCATTTCAAAAACACTGGATATAAGAAAGAAAAAAAAGTACTAACCAAATATTTCATATGCTTTTATGCTAGGATCATTTTAACAAGTGATTGGTACCTTCAATTTGTAAGATAGTTTAAGTTTTGCTCCATGCTACAACTGTATATGTCATGGCTCTGTGGTAAAGTTCCTCAGTTCATAAAAAAAATAAGTTGATAGTAACCAAACTTATTCACTACTGAACTCTAGGAATTAGAACACCACACTCAAGAACTGTGTCAGGAAATGTAAAACTATATTTACACACACACACACACAAACACACACTCTCTCTCTCTTGAAGAACTATGACACCCTAAAATGAGAAATTCACACAGGTTTACCTGATAATTCACATAATTCCTACTTATTTCAAGATAAAGAGTATTACTGTTGCATTATGGTACTGGTGTTGGTGCATTTACAGAAATACCATTAAAAAAATATTTAGGTAAAAATACCTAAAAAACATTAGGGAAGTAAATACTTCTAACATTTGACCTAATGAAAGGCTTCTAAAAGTTTACAGTAACATTAACATAATTATATAGACACAGGCCAAAAAGACATAACTAAATACATTAAACCTCATGGAATATAAGTTACAATACCAATCTATATTTGCTGAAAAGAATTCTTTGAAAACAAGCACACAATAATTAGTAAACTACAGAGACTCTTAAATGCATTTAAAACTTCAAAACAAGTTTCATTCCTTAATTTATAATTGGTAAATTTAAAATTTATACACTACCTGATTCTGAATCTTAATCAGAAGCGGAAGGAAAAGATAAAAATCGCTAACATCTGAGTGACCGCTGTTAAATACCTTCTTCAGTAGTTGTCTGCCAACCCATGTATAGTTTTAAGTCTATCTAAGTTATGAAAAAATAATTATACAATATCACCAATTAATTTCAAATTTTCTTACCATATCCAACCATTTACATTTTTTAATGTCTAAAAATATATATTTCCAGGGATCTTACCATGAATGAAAAAGGAGATTAAAAAATATAGTAAGAATGCAAAACAAATACGGACCGATCATTACATATTCTTCTCTAAACCTAACAACATAAAACTTTCTTTAAAACAGCAGTAATACAACTGGTCTACAGCAAGACTAAATTGACAGCAATCTCAGCTGCAAGATTTAAAAAGACCAAATTTATACAACTGTTCAAGCTAAAACAATCCTACTTCTTTCCAGTCCTAGCAGACTAGAAAATGCTTTTGCCTAATTTACCCAGGGCTAGTTTTAAATAAGGGTAAGACCCGGAATTATACTGAAGGTCCCTATCAAAGCAGAGGTCCCAAATCAACAGGAGATAGACAGATTTATGGTATACTACACCAATAATAATTTTTGTTAGCATCCTCTACTGGTGGTTTCCAAAGACAGCAAGTAGAAATGCAAATGACAGAAGATATGTACCTGCCAGTCCATCTAGAGTGAATTAATCAGTATATGGTCATTAGCAGCTAGAGTACATTTCTCAAATAGATAAATAAATAAGTAACCACAAAGAGTAGAAGTGGAAAATGAGAAGGCAGATTTTTAAAATACAGCAAACAAAGCATTACATTATAAACGGTAAAAAAAAAAAAAAAATCAATTTAAACCACTAACATCATCACCATAGAGTTACTACGTAAGGTTTCAGGCTTTGGCCAAACCTTGCTCAACTGTTTTACCCCTGTCAAGTTACATTACTTGATGCTCCCATTAACATCCTACTCTGCAGATATATTCCAGAAAGGAAATTAAAATGTTTTACTGAAGGCTTAGCAGAAAATCTGCATGCCTTATTTTAAAATGAACAAAAAATTATTTACATATAAATTACAGTATAAAGTATCTCTATGACCACCTCCCACTGTATACATCATTTATTCCTTCATTAAAAAGATTTAAGAGTTAACATTTTCCAAGCGATTCTCTCCAATAAACAACTGCAACTTAAATATGACTGCGTTGCTAAGAAATCTTAACCAGCACCTATCATGAGGTTTCACAACACAATGGCATACAACTTCATTTTTAATTTGCAAATCATGAGGCTTAATCAAATAGCGTGGCTGTAATAATCAGCAATGGATGAAATGCATCTGAGAACAAAAAGAAATACAAGGACAGAGCCAACACTGATGAAAATGGAAGATACCTGTAGTAGCACAGTGCTATCTGAAACACCTTTTGTTTTCTGAGAGTGATGCACACTGCAGACGAGACATTTTGTGCTAAACAGCCCCAAATCTGTTTCTCTAATAGTAAACACAAAGGAAAAACACTGACAGCAAGCGCGGTAAATAAATCGCTCCCTTGAGAATGAAAGCAGCAGACTGGAGGGGCTGACACGCGCAGGGGAAAACTAAACACCATCTTTTTCTACCTGCGCAAGTTGCCATTTGCTGCAGCCGTCCAGCAGCTCTCTTTCCTCCTGATTTCAAGTACCTTTCGGGATCGCTTTTTCCCCCTAAGTCAGCTGTTGATATGCCTTATGGGTGTAATATTCGTATCACAGGATCTTTAGGAGGAAAATCCATCCTTTCCTGCTCAGGTAAACATGTTTACAGCAGCTGCACAGACGCTGGGTGGTTCAGACTCACATGTCACACACATGTCGTCAGCAACAAGAAAAGCCCCTTTCTCTGGCGACGAACATTTTAAATAAGGTAAAACGCGAACAGCCCTTTCCAAACCAACTTACCTTTCATAAAGCCACAGCAGCAACAGCTCGATATAGCACACACACTATTTGACGCTAAAACAGGAAATTAAAATTGCAATAGCCTGTGCTCCGCTGCGGCCGTAACAAGTCATCTCTCCACAATGAGGACGCCCAGTATTAGTTATCGATCATAACTAACGGAGGTCTTTAAAATACAAACGTGTATTTGGATAACTAACACAGTTCATGAAAGCGGTGATTCTAATGTCGACTCGAATATATTAAAATTACGTTTACGATTGGAAGGAAACATCTTGAAACCGCCTAAAACCTTCGTATCTGCTTCGAGACAGGAAATCCCACACAAAATCTGAAATTGCCAGGAAAGGTTACAAAACCTCGCGTTTCGCATCCCAGAGGGGAGGGAGAAAAGGGGCCCAGGCGTGGGGGTGGGGCGAGCGCCGGGTAGTTCTGACTTAAACCCGCATTTCCTCATTTTCTGGCGGACACGGCGATCCCATTTCAGGCGCCTTTATTTCCCGACTCTCAGAAACTCGTTTTAAAAATAACGCAGGAACCCACACGAGCCCCTCGGTCCGCTAGGTCCGTGCAATTCCTTATATAGACTCGGCCTCAGCCGGCGGCAGGGCCGTTGCCGCCCATTATTCTCCAAACAGGTACCGGGCGGGCGGGGGCCGCGCTCCAGCCTCGGCCCTGTCGCCGCAGGAACTGTCCAGACAATACCCACCAGCAGACGTTCGTTGCCGAGCGGTGGGCGGGCGGGCGGGCACAGCGGCGCCCGAGATAAGCAGACATGCAGTCAACTTACACCGTCTCTCCCAACTGCAAAAGGCGACTGTGCAAACCACCACCACATGTTCGGGGCTCGCGCTCGCTCTCTCGTCATTATTGTTATTTTTCTAAACTCTCACGCCAGGCAGGGCGGGTGTGCGTCCCCGGCGCAACGGCACTCATCAGTAAACACCGCGGCCCGCAGCGCAGGCAGCGGCGCCCCGCGTCCGTCGGTCCGGCCGCCCCTCCCCCACCCTCCTTCCACCCGAGACCCGGAGCGCCGTCCAAGCTCCGTTCGCCGGCTTCACGCCCCGCGCGTCCGGCCCAGGTAACAACTTCCCCAAACCGAAAGAGCACAAGGGAGGCGCACGCTCGGCACCCCATCCCGGCGCGGAGGAGGCGTCCTCCCGGGCGGGGACCTGTCTGCGGTGCTTCCCGGTCCCGAGACCAGGTAACAACTCCGCAAACCCGCCGGCCCCCGCGGCTCCCGCGGCCGCAGCTCCGCGCCCGCCCCGCCCGCCCGCGCCCCCGCCGGCTCCCCGCGGGACGCGGACCGCGCTCGGGGCGCGGCGGCGGCCGCGGGCGCGGGAGAGGAAAGGCGCTTAGGCACCCGCGTCCCGCGCCGCGAAGCCCCGTCCCGCGCCGAGCGCGCCTCGCCGGCCGGTCCCAACTTTACCGCCGCCGGCCCAGCCCGTCCGCGCGCTCCGCGCCGCCCGCGCACACGCGCGCACGGACGACACGCAGCCCGCGGCCGCCGCTCCCGCCGCCGCCCGCCCGGCCGAGCCGCGGGGCCCGAGCGCCGGCGCCGGCGGGGCTGGGGCGCGCGGAAGCCACTCTACACAGGCAGCGCCGGGCACAAGTTAGTTCCTCGGCTCCGGGGCCTCGGCGCCGCGGGGACGAAACGCCGAGGGCGCCGAGGAGGAGGGGAGGGGGGCGCCGAGGGGCACAAGAGTGGGGAAAAGTGCGGAAAGAAGCAACAGCCGCTCCCCCGGAGCCCAGAAAAGTGGACGCCGTGTCCCGGCCGCCCGCCTGCGCCGGGGATGCGGCGGCGGCGGCTAACGGTCCAGCGAGGCGGCAGGGGCGGCGGGAGCCGCTAGGCGGAGAGACCAGGTAAGAGACATAACGGTTCAGGGAGAGCGGGCGGCCGCGGCGCGGCTCCCGAGGCGGCGGCCCGGAGGGGGGCAGAGAGCACTACTTTCTACTTTCCCACTCCACTTGGCCCGTCCCTACCCGGCCGCCCCCAGCCCGGCTCGCCCCCCTCGCCCCCGGGGGCGCCCCAGCCGCCCGGCTCCCCCTGACTCCGCCGCTCCCCGGTCCGCTCCGCCACTCACCGTTATTGCGCCGCGGGTTCGCCTGCTTTCTGCGCTTACACCTGGGGCCATCCGCCATGATCCTCTCGCTTGTGTCTAAATGCTCGAGTCACCTCCTCCCCCTCCCTCCCTCCCCCTTCCCCCCCGCCCCTCCGCCTCCACCCCTCCCCCCTCCCCACCGCACCTGGTTTACGACACTCGCGGCTTTACGACATCACCTTCCTTACACCTAGAGCCGCTCGCTCTACGGCCGGAACCTTGTTGCTAGGGAGAGGACGGTTTGCGGCCGCTGGGGGAGCGGCCGAGTTTGCATTGAGGGGCGAGGGAGAAGTTTCCCCCAGGTGTCGCGGGTTGGGGGCGGGGGCGATGGGGATCGGTGCGGACGTGGTCCGAAGGGCGACTGGCCGTCGGAGTGAGAAAGGTAAAGTAGGAGGCTCTGAACCGGCCACACCCGCCGCGGCCGCCAGGGGCACGATCGGGTCTGGCTGATTCTCCCCGGGATCCGGTGTCCTCGGAGCTGCCCCCGGAGTCGCCGGAGCGACCTGTCCTCCCTCCTCCTCACGGGGGGCTCACGCACCCCGGGCCGCCCGGGGACGCCCCGGGATCGGGGCAGGCAGGTCCGGGGAGCGGAGAGGGGCTAGTTCGGGACACGCGGTGCCAGGGGAGAGGCCACCTGACCCCCGCACGTCTGCCTCTCTGCCCCTCCTCGGACGCACGGTTTTCCCCCGCGCGACCCGGGATGGGAAGTGACTTCAACGAGATAGAAGTCCAGCTGGAGCGACGGAGGGGCGAGGAGTTCCGCTTGCGAGCCACCTCGGCGGTAACGCGGCCTGAGTAATGCCCACGCTGGCCTGTCTCACTTCCTCCTCCGCGCCGGGCGCTCACCTGCTGTCACCTCGGCCGCCCCCGCCCCCGGCCGGCCAGATCCGAGGCTTCCAGACTTAGAGCTGAGGTTATCGACAGGCCGCGATTTAGTACCTAGACGGGCAGCTGTGGCTGCGAAGGACCTTCCGGCAAGAAACGAGGGCCGGCGGGGGCGGTCTTGGGGGCAGAGCGGTTGCGATCTTCTCTGAGTTCTTTGTACAAGTTCGGGGACTTCTGAAGGGCCACGTAGATAACACCACAAATACCAAGAAAGTCAGGTCTTAAGTGCTCGGTAGGGACTTAGCTTTCCCCTCCTCCCCGCCTTCAAATGAGGAAATGTCTTTGGGACCAACCTTACGGAATAAATGAGCCGGGCTGCACTTCGAATCGTGCAGTTCCAAGTGAACACGGTAAGAGATGACAGAGAAATTGAGGAGACCGGAGCGTGACGAAGTATGAGAAACAACCCAGTCACCTAGCACAGTGCTGTCACAGTAGGTGCTCAATAAATTCATGCCTATAATTTCTGCCGTGCCTATGGCTGGACTTTTTTTATTATGTTAATCTTCTAAACACTCTCCAGACTTTTAGAAGATTCATTAATAATCTCTTCACACCTTTCAACTGAAATTTACAGCTGAAGTCTGGTAATTTAAAATTAGAAAGTTTAATCCTGAATATAGATGAAAATTCTCTCCCACGTTTGCTGTGGCATTTTGAGAAGTGAATGCATTATTTATTGGTGCGTGAAATGTGACTGTAAATATCCTTTGCTATACATTATGTCTATATGTCTGCTCCCTTCCTCAAGGCCACAACTAGAATTATCCGTCTTAATGATCATCTTAAGTACAGGCAGCCCTGCCTTTCCTCAGCACCACGTTAATTGGCCTTGTACATGTGAGGACCAGAACCATGTGGGTGCTTTGCTTGGTTCAGGTGGTGCTTTTTCCCGACCCTCTTAAGAGCTGTGTGATGTTCAGTTTCCTTCTGCATCAGCTTGTAGACTGTATCCTTTGCTGGCATCTCCCCGCCCCCCCACCCCAGCACACAGGCAGGCACACACGCACAGCTTTTTACAGCTACCCTAATTTCCAGTCCGAAAGGAAAAAACAGAACAAAACAAAACTTTCTAACTCTAGTGCACGTTCACGTACTTTTAAACTTAGAAAGTGTCCAACGTCTTTCTGAGGTGCCTGTCCTGACCCCCCGACTAGGCTTTCTTCGTTGTTCATCCTTACCTTGAAGTCAGAGAGACCAAGTCAAGCGATAAGCCAAGTGGAAGTCATCTTCCTTACTTTAGTGGTTACTGGTTTAGTTAGTTTGGGCCAGACTATTCAACTTCTTGCGGACAGGTACCTTTTTTGCGTTTTGTTTTTGTTTGTTCATTTCTGTGCCCTTAGCACTTAGCAGAGTACCTAGTCACAGAGCAGATGCTTGGTAGGTAAATATTTCTTTTAAAAGTGAGTATCGTTGACTTTTTCTGAATCTCTTCTTGGCTCTAACATAAGGGTTGTTTATCTGCCTTCATCACATTAGTTCTTAGGAGCAGTTGAAATCATGAATGTGAAAGCCATTTTCTGTCGTTTATATTCTGCCTTATTTTGAGGCTAATTGCTCTTGATTTTAGATTCTCCATAATCATTTCTCCCAAATGATTAATCCCGATCACTTCTGGTTTTTAAATATGCACAGGAAATATTGATGTTCCAAATTGTCTGATACAGAATTTCAATTTTGTAAAATCCTACAGTAATTAGATATAGATTATAAATTTAATATGTGGTTAATGCGCTTTATTTACTGTAATGTTCCCAAAATTATTGAACGCTAGACTGGAAAGAAAGCAGGCAAAAGTAAATCTCAAGATAGATTGCTGCTTTAAACCTGATGCGTATGTGATGGTTGCTTTCTCTCTTAAATGTAACTAAAGAATTGGAAAAAATCTTGAGAATAACTTTAGAAAAGGAATTTCTAAATAAATGTGTTAAACTTTAGGTTTATTTAGTCAATTATACCTCAATTAAAAAAATTAGGCTTACTTTATTCAAACATGGTGGGGATACTAGAGTTTAGCATGTGTGCTGTATTGTTGTTGGTTTTTAGTAATCGTAGTGTCATGGTACAATATGTATTCAATATGTGCCCCTAGCTCTAATGCCACTGAAGTGGTAACACTGCTTCCAGGGAGTGCTGGGATTGCACATGTTGAAGGAGAGGTAGACTGCTAAAACTGAATTCCTGTAATCTTTTCTAAATTCACAGGGAAAATGTAAATGGGTAGAACATTTTCAATATTGAGTTTTTTCTATAAATTTTTCATAAACCCCTTGCACCTGCTGTTTGCGTTTCATGTAAGATTCATGTATCAGCTAGGATAAAATTTGACATAAAATTATTTTAAGTTTAAAATGTACATACTGCACAGTGTTCCACGTGGAGCATATGATTTCCGTGTACCTCACTTCCTGAACACATTTGAGAAGTAGAACATAATGTGATTCTATAATCTTTGTTAAAGTAAGAAATCGGTTATTTTCACGGCAAGTTAATATATGTATTTCATGAAATAAGTTGACTTCGCTAACTTGTCAGGCTTTAATCTTAAAGTCTTGAGACATGTTGTCCATCAAAGGACAGCATGGAGAAGCCCCTGGAGAGCGGCCCTGCAGTCCGTGCTCAGTAGTGACTCTGGGTGTACATGGGTCACCATGCGTTGCAAGAGGGCAGTTCACCAAATTCTGTGTCACCAGATCAGGAAGGAAACAAGGCTACGGGGTGGCACGGAACCAACAGTTGTCCTGAGGACCCACACATGCTTTTCTAATGAAGCCTCCCGGGAGGTAATAATAGGGACAGGTGTTTTCCCCAAACCTCCCTGTGATTTTATTATATATTGCATCACAAAACTGTTTTTCCCTCTCTGGGGAATAAGGCTCCTATTTTTAATATAAGTCCGTGAAATGTTAACCCATGGAGCTTCTAATCTGGGGGACAGTTTTTTGGGAACATGTCTAACATAGAGAGATGTTAAATATAAATAAACGTAGAGAGAGAGAGATGTTTGAAGGCTGTTAATGAACATCCGAAAAGTAAAGCTGATCTTTTCCGTAAAGTCATAGTGATTAAAACGATTGCATTCAAAGGCTGCCTCTACAGAAGATAGATTAGTTTCTGTTATTGAAATCACTTGTGAACATGAGTGGCATGTTTTTTCTTATACTTAACAACTATAGGTAGGTAATTTGTACTAGAGAAAGCAACATGCATATTTTGGATTTGAGGGAATTTTAAGAATCTACCGTGGTATCAGGGGTCTGATATCAGGTTTCTTATATTGTTTTGCTGTTTTTTCCCCTTTGTCTCAATGCATTTCTTTTCTCTGGTATCTTGGCTTATTTTTAGCAGCCGACTGGTTCTGCTGCAGAGTATTGCTATTTCTTTGACCTACAGTCCTAGCCTTCTGTATTCCACAGACCTTCAGTCATAATCATTGCCACTATTCAATCCTTTGAGTATACATGTTAAAAATATTTGCAGTCAATAACAGGTTTTAGATGTCCCACCACCGTGTTAAACTCACGTGGAAAAGTTGGCAATGAGAAACACACTGTGTTCAGACATAGCCACAACTTTAAGGCCCCTGGTCAGGCCCTTCAGAAGTTCTTTCGTCTTACGCCTCCATTTTTCTTCGCTCACTCTCTTTATCCCACTTACATTAGTAGAGCACACCTGGGCCCCTCTCTGCTCTTTCACGTTTTAATCATTCTCTTCCTCCATCTTTCTTCGTCCCAGGTCTTGCCCAGATCTGTTTGGATCGATTCCCTTTTTCTTTTTGTTCAAGGCCTTTTGAACCATCCCCACCCTGTGAAATATCAGTACTTTTCCATATTATGCTGGTTATATCCTCTGTCCCTCAAAGTCCAGTCTCTGCCTTTCTGTGCTCTGAAAGGCTGATTCCTGTGGACCACATCACCCAGGCTCCTTTGTCCTTTGGTTTCTATTTGATTTCAGCCCATTTGGAGGCATTGGCAGATGATCAGAGGAAGGAAAGAGAGAGAGGTCAGGATATTAATTTCACCTTCCCCCACACTCCCTCCTGCCTGTCTGTGGCTTTTGGCAGGCGCCTGGCTCCTCTACCTAAGGCCGTGGCTCGGGTCAGACAGTCCTGTCCCATGGCTACAGGTCTTGGCAAGTTCCAGAAACCGTGCCTTCCCTTTGTCCTTTCAGGCCTAGAGAGGGTAATGGTTTCCTCCTGCTGTGAGTCCTTGGGTACTTCATCCCTTATTGGTTCCCCTAGAGCCTGCCCACGTCCATGTAAGTAGTCTCTTCATCAAACTCTCTGCGATTTACCCTTGGGGCATGCCATCTGCTTCCTGTCAGGCCCCTGAGTAGTACACATCTAGAAATAAAATACGTTTTTAGCCTTCTTTTTTTTTATGATTAAGCATTTTTTAAAATTTTATTTATTTTTGGCTGTGTTGGGTCTTCGTTGCTGCGCGCGGGCTTTCTCTAGTTGCGACGAGCAGGGGCTACTCTTCGTTGCGGTGCACGGGCTTCTCACTGCGGTGCCTTCTCTTGTTGCGGAGCACGGGCTCTAGGCACACGGGCTCAGTAGTTGTGGCGCATGGGCTCTAGAATGCAGGCTCAGTAGTTGTGGCACACGGGCTTAGTTGCTCTGCGGCATGTGGGATCTTCCAGGACCAGGGATCGAACCTGTGTCCCCTGCGTTAGCAGGCGGATTCTTAACCCCTGCACCTTATTTCTTATTAGTCAAGAATTCTGTTTCCATCGATTACAACACTAGAGTTTGAATGTGATGTCATCACTGACAGGCATATACTCCTGTTCTAATATGTGTACATGCAAAATCTGGCAGAGCTTAGGAATGTGCCGGAGCCAATGCATCGTAATTATTCAGTTACTGGTTTTGTAATGAGGGCCCCTGCCTTGGTTGACCTAAAAGTAGGAGAGACTACTTCTATATACTTAAAGCAGTGAGTGGGAGGGCATCACAGCACTGCAGTATTAAGGTAGAGGTGGCTGGTTGTCCCCATAGGTTTCTTCCCCTTTTAATAATGGAACCCGCCACACTTGTCACGTGGCCCCTGGCATGGCCGTTGCACGTACCTCGCTGCTGCTGTGCCTCTCAGTTCTGGCCCGTGAGATGTGAGTGATGCCCTGGTTGGTGAGGTCCCTCAAGAGGGAGCGGTTCACCATTCCTCAGAACTCCTCTTCTTGCTGGCTGGGATCAGACGCGCCGACGAGCGCTCCTTCAGGTTAAGGGAGGCACAGCAGCAAGACTGAAGGAGCCCGAGTCCTTGATGGTGTGGGAGAGCATTACCAGCCCTCGACTTCTGCTGCCAGAGCCCTGTTCTGGAGAGACAAGTAAACTTCGATCTTCTTTCAGCCGCCACTGTCTTCGGTTCTGTCACATGGAGCCAAGGTTAACCTTGTCCGATGTGTTGTAGGTATTGTAGGTTAGTTTCCTGTTGCTGCTATAAAAAAAATGACCACCAACTTGGTGGCTTAAAGCAACACACACGTATTATCTTACAGCTCTGGATGTCAAGAGTCCGGAGCGGGTCCTGCTGAGCTGGAATGAAGGTTTTGGCAGGATTGGGTTTTTTCGGAAGGCTCGAGGGGAGAACCTGTTTCCCGGCGTTTTCCAGCTTCTGAGGCCGCCCACGCTCCTTGACGCCTGGGCCTCCTCCATCTTCTAGGCCATCAGCCCGGGGCCGAGCCCATCAGCCCGGGGCCGAGCCCATCCCGTGCTGCCAGCTTGCTGGCTCTCTTTCTGCTCGGCTCTTCCAAGTCTGAGGGCTTTTGTGGTTAAATTAGGTCCACCTGGATCATTCAAGGTATCGTCCATTTCAGTGTCAGCTGATAACGATTAGTGAGCTTAATCCCATAGGCAGCCTTAATGTCCCTTTGCCGTATGACCTAACATAACACACAGTCTGTGCCCAGGGGATTAGGGCATAGACATCTTTGGGGGCCACTATTCTGCCTACCGGAGCATGCAAGCTCTCAGTTTCGTGATTGAGAAACATGTTTGTATCGATTAATTTGTTCATCTTTAATTGATAAGCAGCTCTAAAGCCTTTTGCTAAGTGGTCATTACGTTTTATATAACATTGAACATTGTGCCACATGGAAGTTCTAATAGTAATTCATTGGTTCATCTATTCACCTAATATTCTAGCATTCTAATGTGACAGGCACTGTGTGGGGCTAGGAATGCCTAGTACGGTCCCTGACTTCAAGCAGCTCACAGGTCTGTGGAGGAAACACACTGACAAAGAGCCTGTTACACAAGGGTCAGGTTGGTATAGTGCACACAGGAGAGACATCTGAAGTACCCTGGAGTCAAGGAAGTCTTTCTTGAAGAAGTGATGGAATTTGTCGGGAGGAGCAGGGAAGAGTGTTAAAGGCAGAAGTGACAACAGAAGTCTCCGGATGAAGGTCCTGTGCTTTGGGGCGGGGGATGGGGGGGCAGTAGGGGGTGTGAGGAGGTGGCAAATCCCATGGAGGAACCACAGCAAATAAAACCCCGCGTGCTCCCGAAAAGGCCGCAGAGGTGGGTAGGCAGGAGCCAGATCCCGGGAAGGCGCTAAGGTTTGGGGACCTTATACTGACGAATTGTAAGCCACGGAAAGGTTTTTGTAAAATCAAGGGTGTCCACGTTATATGTGTTGATTAGTGTCGTGGGTGCCGGGCATGGGGAGCGGGTGAGCAGAGCAAGCGTCAGGGGAGCTGCAGAGGTTTCTTCCTCTGGAATAATCGGTCACTGAGGAAAAACTCAGCAAGTAAAGGTGCACGTACGAGCTGTGACGATCCAAATGAAGCACAGGTGAAAGAACATTTCCACAGCAAGTAGTGTAACCCTGCTGTGAAAAGCAATGCAAAGCATCATCACTATTGAGTATTTACATTATTAATAGAGTTGTTTCAGTTTGTACATTCTCACAGTGCTCTCACCAGCTCCCAGTACTGCAGTAGTACACGGCAGACCCTCGAAATTCTATACTAAATGAATGAATATTTTAAAAAAGGGTCTCCAATGTGTCTTTTAACACTTGCTTTTCTTCCCCAGTAGTATGTTTACTACAGCCTAATGCACAAAAGCTAACATCCTCCCCGTCCAGATTCTGCGGTCTTCCGATTACCTGACATATTTCCAGGGAGGCAGGATAGTTTTCTTTCCGTAGATTGCACATTCTCTCAGCAGTTTTCTGATACAACTTATCAGAATTCGTGGGAATTGGGCAACCAGCCCCACATAGCTAGTAATTCCCTCACACCCTTCAGAGCACTTCCTACCTACCACTGTTGTAGCATTTACTACCTTTACTGGGTGATTGACATCTCTCTCCTCCCAGCCTGAGCTTTTCATCTTTGTATTTCTGATACCTAAAGCAATGTCTGTCTAATGGGAAGTCCACTCAGTTAATTATGGAAAAGAGTGAAAGTTCCTGCCATTTGTGAATCATTCTGGTGGAGGGGTTTTGTGAAGAGCAAATGAGAATACTGTATGTGAAGTTTACATGGTACGTGGCACATGGCCAACAGTAAATGGTAGATAATACGGCAAAGGCAAATTCTTGGGCAAAGAGCAGAGTCAGATATTAAGAGCATAATCCACTAGAATTCCTACACAGTGCCTTTCTGTTCAGGATAAAAGATAAGGTGATTTTTATCCCTTAAAATGTCACTTCAGGTATAGGTGGAATGATTCTAATTAAAAGGCAGAAAGAAGAGATGATATTAACATGCTGTTTGTTTAACATTAGCTGGAATATTTGTTATATTGTCTAGAGATACTGTTGGCTCCCATTAGCTATATTATCTATGGAAAATCTATCTACACAGTAAGTGAACTTCCTTCCCTAGTATGAGTAACGCTGTTTGCAATGCAGTTAGATGACGTGTGGCACTTTTTAAAAATACAGGTTAAAAATTACGAAAGGAATGTAAAAACTCTCTTTGTTTTGTTTTCTGGTTTGTGTGTAGCAGACACCAACTCAAAGTGGCCCAAGCGAAAAAGAGAGGGATTTTTAATAAGGATGTAAGTGTGTGGGCTTTTGGCCATGGAATCCGAGAGCAGGGGGGCAGCCAGGTCTCAGGAGGGAGGAGCTGGAACACCTGTAGACCTGCAGGTGGTGTCCCTCCCTTTCTCACCTCTGCGTCTCTCTTGCATCCGATTCATTTTCTTTGCAGACCTCCTGCTGGGCACGAGGGTGGGATGGACACAGGAGAGGTCTATTACGCAAGACTTAGGGTGAAAGCAGTCATCCCTACTCCTGCACCATGTTGGGATTATTCACTTTTCACATGTAGTTTATACAGTTATAATAATGCCTAGTTTTTGCCATATTCATATATAAGAACCGTGTATAATTTAGTAGTATTATACTGTTTTCACTTAACAAACACATTTTCCCAGGTAGGCACAGAACCTTTATGCTTGAATTTTTTTTTTTTTTTACTTAACTATAACATTCCTCAAATTGATATACTATAACTTACTAAACCAGTTATATATTGTTGAACATTTACATTATTTCCAGTTTTTTTGTTTTGTGAAGAATGGACACTATTGTATGGTTTTTGATCATTTCCTAGGGAAATATTCTCAAAACTGGAATTATTTTGTCAGTGGGAATGAACACAGTTGTATCTTTTTAAACCTATTGTCAGCATGCTTTTGAAAAGGGTTGTACGAACGTATGATGCCGCTAGAAATATATAAGAATTTGTCTCACCAAGATAAAAATTTTTGAAAGTTGGTAGCTTATTCACACTGATTGGAAACATACGAATCACTCTGTGTTTTAGAATATGTATACAGGAAGACACTTAAATGGACTAAGGAAGAACATATATGACTATATAGTAAATTCCATACTGGATTGAACCATTAATAATTCCAGCCCTGGACCTTGAGACCTATTCAAGCCCTCTCATACCTAGTGTTTTTAAAATATATGTATGTTTATTCATTTGTTTATTTAAAATTCACTTATTAGTGAAAGAACACTTTGTATTTTAGATTCTAATTAAGCTTATCACTGGATTTTTAAATAAATGTCTAGTAAAATAACAGTATTTAGAATTTTTGTGAGTTTCACATTCTCACTTGCTCTTATGAAATAATCAGTTAACTGCAAGTATCCTTTTTCTATGGGATAGCAAAGGTTAGCAATTTTGGAATACTTGAAAAAGTATACTTGGCTATCAAATAAATTAGAGCAGGGGCTTCCCTGGTGGCGCAGTGGTTGAGAGTCCGCCTGCCGATGCAGGGGACACGGGTTCGTGCCCCGGTCCGGGAAGATCCCACATGCCGCGAAGCGGCTGGGCCCGTGAGCCATGGCCGCTGAGCCTGCGCGTCCGGAGCCTTTGCTCCGCAACGGGAGAGACCACAGCAGTGAGAGGCCCGCGTGCCGCAAAAAAAAAAAAAAAAAAATAGAGCGTAGTCCAAAGGAATTCCTAGGAATACTGTGCCATCACTTAAAAAGAATGAAGCAGCCGATCTGAAATTAAAGTCAGATAAAATGGCATGATAAAGGACAGCGTGAGTGGTTAGCTACCATTTATTGTATACACACAATTATACACACACACGGCTGTGTAAGCTAGAAAGATGACGATACTCAAAATCATGATAAAGTGATTCCATTAAAAGCTGTAAGGTAGTGATACAGCCAGCTCTTAGCCGTAGGCATAGCATGGTCTGACAGAACTGCAAATCACTGTTAGCCAATATTTTTACTTTTTATCCACATCTAGACTGTACAACTCTGGCCAGTTTCCCATTTTGCTGAATTTCCATGGCGAATTCTTAACTCAGGTGGTTTTTTCTTTCTCTGTCAAGATTGCCTTCATCTGGCAAAGGGAACTTAGGGAAGGAAGAACAGTTAGCAAAAGGTGGATGAACGAGTGAATGAATAAATGAATGAGATTTGAGAGTCCACACTCAGTAGTTTACTGTAGGCATAACCTTGGGCAAGTCACCTCACTTCCTTGAGCCCAAGTTCCTTCTCTGTGGGATTAAGCCTAATTTCCCTACATAAACCAAAATTCCCTACATATTCACAGGGTCTTGGTGAGTATGACGTGAGATCACGTGTGTGGACGTTATTTTGAAAACTGTTAAGACATCGAATTTTGAAGTTTTACTGTACAAACCTGTATCATTATAAAAAATTCTTCCTAAAGCCAAATATTAATGAGTTTTGAATAATTAGCTCCTTTGTATTTTATTTGAACCTCTGTAGTATTAACTCATTTCAGCAACATATACTGAGTTATTTTTAATTTCTTTCGTTTCTCTTGCTCACCCTCTAATGGAAGTGCCTTTAAACAATGAAAAGGTCAAAAACAAAATAGATGCAAAAGACAAAGTAACAAGAGGTCTGAACTAAAAAGGTGTATCAAATACTTGACGATTATGTCACAACCACCCTGATAAACTTTTGAAAACTATGTGCTTTTTATTTCTGAAGGTATTCGCAAAGGACTGGCTTTGGTTTTACGACCAGTTTTGTCTCCGAAATTGCCTGCCAGGATTTCAGCCAGCTGTCAAATGCAATTGACTTTAGTCACGTTTTTCCTTCTAGGTTACTCTATAAAGTGTTCCTACAGACCATTTTAAAAATGCCCACAAATAACACAATTATTGTTTACTCCTAACTTTGAGATTGTTTTACATTTTTGTTGTATAACTTTAGAGAATTATGTTTTTTTACCTTCAGTAGCAATATTTTAGTCATAGGTAAAGTCATTCCTATTTAAAATAGTATGGAACGCATGCACATTTGGAATCAACGTTATTCAACGTGTTTTGCTGTTACTTACAACTAGCAATTAATACCATTTTAATGTAAGCAGTTGTGGAGTTTAGTCATTTTACGTACATTGAATTAATTAGTCATTAAATAAGTATCTTTTCTCTTTAGTGGCTCAACTAATTTCCTGATTCTGCCCATCTGATATGTGCTTTTGATTGGGAAAGTCACTGACAGATATCTGTTACGGTCTTTCGGATACTGTTACAGTGATATGAAAGATCTTCTGGCAGATATCTTTATTAGCTAACCGCTGGCATATTTAGTAAATGCCAGAAGGTAATATATGAATATAAAACATCCAGTGCTCAGCAGAAACCTTATAAATGGCAGAAATGGTGACTAGGAGAAATCACTCAGAAATTGTTCGCTACCAGAAAAAGATAAAAAAACATGGACTATGTGAGAAAAATGTAATTAGTCTCGTGGGATGGTCGAATAAACTGATTCGTTCTTCCCTGTTTTATTTTATTTTCTGTACCTATAGAAGTCGTAGTAAATCAAGAGAACATATGGCCTGAATTTTTGTTTTCCTTATTCCCTAGTTTACTTATATTTTTGTCCTCCCTCGAACTTATTTTCTCCAGACTTCGGGTATGTTATGGACGTAAATCAAACCACTACAATCCACTTTGGGGGTTAATGTTGGTTGTAAAGCCCGTCCTCGTTTGCATCTGCTCCCCTTCCATTGCTGGTCAGCATCGAACTGACCAAAATATTATCAACCAGACAGAAGCGCTAGATGTTGGACAACCCATTAGCTAGAAACCCATCCCCTGGATAATTCAAGATCTATTGAAGCTCTTCCCCATATACAAACTTGTGCTGTAGTTGCATTCATTGTTGCAGTTTTCCTTTGCACAGCCTTGGAAAACACAGATCAGTGGGGTAGCAGCAAAAGACATCGTGATACCAAATAGGGAACGAGCTTAACCTCTTAATTTCCAGGCCACTTGATAGCAGATACAGTTCATTACACAGGAAAATTGCTTGATCTTGGGATAAGAGGGTGCTGGAGGTGAGGGAAAATGAGTTAGTCACCAACACAGTTCACCTTGCAATTCAGTCATTTAGATCTAACTGGAGAATGATTGCTGTCGCATTCCAGGTGAAGAATGAAAGCTTATTTCCACAATAAAATGGTGAATCATGTATCCACTGTGTCTAGATTCGAGAGCAAAAAGGAAGGAAAAGGAAGGAGGGAAATATCCTACGTACGCTGATGCACACTTACCAGCATAATAGAGAACGTACAATTTGTAGAGCCTTTGTAACCTATCACGATGGTTTTATTTGAGCTTTGTTACAGCACTAATAGATATTATTTCCATCTCATATGTGTGGAAACAGAATCAGAGAGGCTACCGTCACCTAGTTGATGATAGTCTAGACTGGAATTCCAACCCAGATTGTAACTACAAATCCTACGTTCAAATTCTCTTGTACTCGATAAACATTAAAGCATATCCAGGGCTTTGCCAAAACAAAGTTCTAAAGCATAAAGGAAATGTTAACATTCAGAAAAATAATTGGGAGCAGAAATATTTTGGTGAACATTTTGTTATACATCAAGCATTTCTATAAGTTTTCTCATGATGTACAAAATTTTGAATGACTTGTAATTCTTTCTCTATCCCCTCTTCTCTACTTGAGCAGTTCCATGAACACGAGACATTCTCTCTTTCTCTCATGTTTCAGAAGATCCTTTTTCCCCCCATCCGCATCCCTCCTAATCTGCTTCATTGATTTCTCTAGTCTCCAACAGCAAAGTTTTTAATCACCTTTATTTCATAATCAATTGTTCCCTGTCTTCTCTCTCATGCTCCATTATAAACTCTTTAATGATAGAGACCATGGCTGATAACTCCTGTTATAGTTGATGACTATGTCTGGAACGTATATGTATTTTTAAATATCTTCTATGATAGATAACAACCATCAATGGCTCGTATAAGAAGAGGGTCCTGATTGGAAGCTGATACAGAAGGACAGCACAACTTGTCTCAGAGTAATTGACCTGAACTTAACCCGATAGGAAGCAAAAACCTGGAAAAGGGGCAGCCCTTTTAAAATGAGCTACTGGGGATGAGGCATCACATTTTATACCATTACATGTGGTATTAGTACATCTGAATTCTGAGAGCCAAGGAGGAAAAGATTCGTTTGGGGAGCAGACGTCTTTGACATAACTAGACCAAAAGGAGGAAGACAGCAGTCAAAAGTTGAAAGATATCCATCACCGAAAACAACTTAAATTCTGAATTAGAATTTAGGAGCCCTGGAATAGAAAGGGATCTAGATTGTCCATGAAAGTGGGGACACATGACAATACAGCTTGGGAGTTACGGAGACAGAAAAAGTCAAGAATATATCTTCTAGAGTGAATACTTCTAACAGGCAAAACTAAGAGTTTGGGGGAAAAAATCTAACATCCCATTGTTGCTAGCATAACCCACAAACATAATACAAAGATTCTTTTGAAACATAATTTTAGAGTTTTTATCTTAATATACCTGGGGCCAAGAGTTCATAACTATGGTAGCTCCTCTTGGACCAAAAGAAATGGCCAACCGGATAACAGAATTAATTGCTGGGACTGTCGAGGTTCTGTGCCTTCAATGTGTACATTTTAAAGTAGCCAATAGAAAAATTAAGGACTGGCAGAAATACAGATGTCGGGGAGGAAACGTTTTTTCAGATAGCACAAGATGCTTCAGTTGTCATGGAAGGCAACTCCAGCAGCAGGGCCAGACCTCAAAAACACGCACCACTCGCAGCATCCTGTAACCTACTTTTTCAAACCAGGGCTCTCTGTAGGCAAAAACAAATGACTGCAGAGTAGGAAGAAATCTCAAAAGCCTACCCCCAAACAGCTTTAAAGGTAAAAGTCAAAATGTTTCGAAGTAATTGTGTCTCAACTAAGACATTACTACAAGAATAAAGATGGTTTTATATAGATGCACATACACGTAAGATGTAACGATTAAGGATTTGAAAGAGTACAATGAGATAAACAATGTATTAACTGGATGTCTAAGAGTAATGAT
This sequence comes from Pseudorca crassidens, assembly GCF_039906515.1. NCBI lineage: Eukaryota > Metazoa > Chordata > Mammalia > Artiodactyla > Delphinidae > Pseudorca > Pseudorca crassidens. The sequence goes on from NC_090296.1 coordinate 195,764,213, forward strand.
AAAAAGATAAGGGTCTAGTCACACTATCCAAGAAGAAAATTTGGAACAATATAGATACAGGCGCCAGTAATTTTCCGCAAAGAAACGTCAGCAGAGAAAGAATGCCTTTTAAAAGTCATCCAAGTCATTAACAAAGGTCTTAGAACAAAAGAAATCATAGTGAAATAGAAAGATTTCTGGGTGGAGCCAACTATTGGTTTAAGGCGTAAGAATTATTGTTCTCTCAGTATCAAGAAGGTCAGTGTGGTAAGCTCAGTACAGGAAATACTGCCGGATTGTTTTTAGAAAACTGGACAGCGCCGTGCGCCAAGTAAGATAAAACAGGTCAAATATTAAGCCCAAGATGTCAAAACATGCCATTTAACCTTATACATCTACCTTGGGACCAAGGGAGAGTGTCTAATCTTTTTAAAGAGGGACACTTAAGAAGAATTCATTTTTTTTCATTCATTTGACAGATATTTATTGATCTGCTTCTGCGTGCCAGGCACTGTTCTAAGTTGCTGGAGACGCCAAGGAACCAGACAGACAAAAATCCTTGCCCAGGAGAACTTAAGCGCTAGTGGAATGAGACAAATAATAAGCAACGAATACAATAAGCAAATTGTATGACGTGTTAGAAGAGGATTAAATGCTATGGAAAAGGAGAACGGGGTAAGAGTAGTTGGAGACGCAGAGGGGTCATGATTCCCTCTGGTAAATTACTGAACAGAATTCCAGTGCGCTGGTAACACGTTCTCAGAAAGGTGTGTGCTGGTATGGCCAGGAGGGTGTCGGGAGAGCCAGGCAGGTAGGATGTGTTCAGTCCACGATTGCTTGATTTTAACTGCTCGGTAAGTCTCGTTTGGTTCAAAGCAAGTGTCAGAGCAGAACATGTAAGGTGCGGAATTCTCATAAGAATATATAGTTTGTTACAAATGCTATAATGAAACCTGTGGTGTCTCCCATTAATTGACTCCCTAACACCTGTTCTCTTTGTTTACTTTTGTTTTTCATTATGTTAGATACCATTTCACTACTGTTTTAAAACAAAGTAAGTGAACATATGTGCAGTTTTCCTTATAAAACGTTTACCTTCTTTCCATCAGTGTTAATGATGATATAGTTGACTGTGTTCGTGTGTTGACGAAAATAGGGCTAATGTCTTTAATTGCCGAGACGGAACATGTAGAGCTTCATCCATTTGCACAGGGCCCTGGAGAACGTGGAGGGGTTTGCTGGCTTAGGCCAGGGGCCGCAGGCTTCATGTACCTTTGCATGGCTCTTCTAATGTCATCCAAGTACGTTATCCGTGACACTAAAGTCCAAACCACATCGATGTGGGGACTTCTGCCTCCTTTCTCAACCCTTGAAAGATCATTAGAATTAGGAAGCTGATGGATTATTCTTAAACTAGTCATCATAGTTCAAAGAGCTTTAGGCTTTGACCACTGAACATCTCGCTTGATCCTGATAATAACATCATGATATCAGGAACATTCGTTGGGAAACTGAGGCGCAGAGATGTTGTTTTCCCAAGGTCCCTCACCTAGTGGGGTGGACGTGGAGAGCACAGTGTGTGAGGCCCAGATGAATACTACACTGATCTTAAGAAAAAGAACCCCGTTAAGTTATTTAGGGTTAAGAGATTTGGTTTTGTTGTGAAAACCGGAGCAGTATTTAACAGAGCTTACCACATCTGGGTGCTGCGACGCCTAGGTGAGCCTCGTCCTTGAATGACTAAGCACCTTTCCCCGCTTTGTCCACAGTTGGTTCCTGTTTCTCAGCAGCTCAGCTTACCTCACCCCACCCCTCCTTTTCATCCCCGGGGAGCAGGGTGCGGGTAGGATCAGGACTGTTATAATCTCTAATAAAGGAAGCAACCAAGTATGCACGAGAACTTTAGTTGGCTTCTTTTAATGTTATGGTCACCTAGGATACAAACTAGAATTTTTTTTTAACTCGGCCGCACCGTGGGGCTTACAGGATCTTAGTTCCCCAACCAAGGATTGAACCCATGCCCTCGGCAGGGAGAGCACGGGGTGCTTAACCACTGGACCGCCGGGGAATTCCCCTAGAATTTTTTAAAGAATGAAACATCTCCTGTACAGTCATTCTTAACAATTCACGATTTTTTTAAGATTGAAAAAAGTTTCAAACTGGATATTGTAAAAAATTAACATTTGCAAGTCAGTGTTTTGCTGCTTTGTATGTGATGTATGGATCGAGCCAAGATTTTAGAATTTAAATGTGTGGAATGTTCCAGTCTCAATACTCGTGTTAGTACAGAAGCCGACCTGCTAAACCCTGGGTCATTGTAGTCCTTTACTGTGTATTAATACACGTCTGGAACGTCCATGGCCATAGGCTTTGCCTCAGGTCTCTATTTCCAACTTGGTCATGAAGCTTGCAAGAGAATATCCTACCCCATTTTGTTTAGGAAACAGTGAAAAAAAGAAAAAATACTCTCCTTGAACTCTAAAGTTTTTTTCCTCGTGCTGTTCAAAAATGTTCTCAGAGGGGTGTGTGTGTGTGTGTGTGTGTGTGTGTGCGCTCTGCTGAGGGATTGGTAAACAAGTTTAATTGCACATTGGATAACGGGATGAAATTTAACATTATCCAGCAGGAGTGCCCGACCCCACTCCCAGGTGCAAAGCATTATATTATTTATGGAGCGTCTCTAAAGATTGAAGTAACTCCCCCCGGAAAGGAGACTTAGGACCTCATTCCAGACTTCTACAGGTTTATTAGGATATTCTTCCGTATTGCTTACTGCTTTGTGTTTTTGCCTTTTCTTCTGGTTTCCTCCTTAACTGGCAATAAGGCCAGAACCAGACCCCACTGCGTATGTACTGAACCTCACAGCCTCTCCTTCACCCAGGGACGGAAATTACCCCCTCTCCTCTGCATCACGTCCCCTTCAGCAACACAGCTGCTGCAGCATCGTGAGAGCCGGAGGTTACTTCTCAGTCCTTGTGGCAGCAGAGCTCACGGCTAACCCTCTGTCCTCCCTGAAAGACCTCCTGCACTTGGCCTTTACAAAGGCACACTGGCCTGGATTCCCTCCTGCTTTTCAAGCGACTCCTTCTCAGTCTGTCTGACTTGTTCATCTTCCTCTCTCCAGTGTCTAAATATTAAAGTGCCAGGGGTCAGTCCACGGACATCTTTCCTTCTCGGTCTGCATGCCTTCCTGAAGTGATCTCCTCTGTGTCCTTGGCTTTAGTTCTGATCTCTTGGCCAGTGGCTCCCAAATAAATATTTCCAGCCTGGCCCTAATCTGTGAACTCTGGGCTTACTTGGCCTCTCCATCTGGATGGCCAGTAGACAGGGCTGCACACTTAAACTGCCCCAAACTGAGCCTCTGGTATCAATCCCCCTCCCCCAGCCTGCTGCTCCTGCGGTCTTAATCTCTTATTTCACACAACAATAATCCCATCCTTCTAAAAGGCTCAGGCCTGAGTTAAGCTTGAGTTAACCTTGGAGTTAATCTGGACTCCCCTCATTCTTAAACCCCTTGTTCAATTTTTCAGAAAATTCACATGTTCTCCTTTCAGAATACATCCAGAATTTGACCACTTTGCATCAGTTGCCCTGCTGCCGTCTGGGCCGAGCTACCGTTATCACTCGCCTGGACCATTGAAGTCACCATTGTCCCTCATGGGGTTTCCCCTGCTTCTGCCTTTGTCGCCCTCCGGCCTGTTTCAGTAGGAGCGGTCAGAGTTACCCTGTTAAAACAAGTCAGCTCACGGTCTTCCCTCCAGCCCTCCAATGGCTGCCCCTCTCGGTAAAGTCAATCCAGATTCCGTACAGTGGTCTTCAAGGTCTGCAAGATCCGCCCACACCCCGCTCTCCAGCCTTACCCCTGCAGCCCCATCTTCACTCCTTTCCACCACACCGGCCTCCTCAGTGGCCCTTGTATGTGCCAGGCGTGTTCCTGCCCTAGAGCAGGGTAGAACCAAGGTCTCAGATTCCAAAGCCTATTCGTAAATCTAAATAATTTAATAGAGAATCTCCAGAAATCCTAAGCAGAATGTTCTCATAGAGACATAGTACCTAACTCATATACTAATTTTAAATGCTTTTGTTGAAAGGAATTCTAAACATACGCTTCATTGTGCCGGGCTGTTTCCTAACATGTGACATAAACAGTTATGGGACTGAAAAGAAAAAGATCTAACAGAGTTCTGTGATGTATGATATATACAGTCTAATTAATATAAAAGCATCTAAATGCTATCAACAAATGTTTAGTGTCTATTAAGTGCTAGCACCTACGATGCCACCATGGGTATTAAGCCCCATCTTGGGGGAGATGCAATGGTGAATGAGAGAAACAGACAGAGACAGAGAAGGAGGGAGAGGAACTGGAGAGGCCCAGGTGATTTTGCAAAAGGGACTGTCAGGTACCTTTGTCCAAAAGCGAATAGGACATACGACTGTTAAAAGAATCTGGGAATGCACGTCTTATTCAATATTATATTATCAGTTAATGAATTCATCATATTAACAGGTTGAAAGATAAAAATTGTTAGATACTCAGTAAATGCAAAAAAAAAAGCATTTGATAAAATTCAGCATTCATTTGTGATTTCAAAAAAAACCCCAAACTCTCAGGAAACTAGAAATAGAAGGAAATTTACTTAATCTGACAAAGAGGACCTATAAAAATAGCTTATATCGGTCGTTGTATTTATTGATGAAAACCTTCTCACTAAGATCGGGGTGAGATAACCATGCCCATTGTCAATGTCCAATCAATATTGTGTTCAAGGTTCTTGCCAGTAAGGCAAGAAAAAGACATGAAACACAGAAGGATAGGAAAGTAAAAAGTAAAGGACATTGTTCACAGGTGATATGATTGGGTCAAAGAAAATCCAAAAAGATCTTCAGGTAAATTTTTAGAATTAATTAGAGTATTAGCAAGAAGGCTGAGTATACAATCAGTATACAAAAATCAGTTGTATTTCTCCATACCCAACAGTAAGTAAGGCCTAGAAAAAAATTAAAGATACCATATAGCATAGTTTTAAAAGCATCAAATGCCTAGGAGTAAGGTTAATAAAAGATGTACACCTCTACATAGAAAAACCATAAAACATTCTTAAAAGCAAAGCATAGAAGACCCTAATAAATGTGTGTGCATCGGAAAACTCAGTGTTGTAAAGATGTTAGTTCTCCCTAAATTCAATGAGTTTCATGTAATGAACATATTCAGACAAACCCAATAAAAATTCCAGCAGGTTTTTATGAAACTGACAAGCTGATTCTAAAATTTATATGGAAATGCAAAGGGCCGAGAATAGCAAAGAATCTTAAAGCAGAAAAAGAAGTATGGAGGAACCATGATTTACGTTAAAACAAAGTAATTAAGAGTGTGACCTGGCAAAAGGATTGTAAAAAGACCAATAGACCAGAGAAGATACTTCACAACTAATACATATACGTATATGGACTCTTGTGTTGTGACAGGTGGCATCTTTGATAAATGGTATTGAGTCAGTTGGCTACTCATACGGTAAAAGATGAAACTGCACCCTGGCTTCATACCATACACAAAAATCCATTACAAGTAGATCGTAGATATAAATACGGAGCGTTAAACATTAAATCCTGCAGGAAATGAAACAGAGGATTATCGTTAGGGTATTAGGATAGGCAAAGTTTCCTTAAACAGAACACAAAAAGCACCAACTAAAAAGAGTGATTGATACATCACATTAAATAGATTACATTCAAATTAAGAACTTACTAACACTCAGAGAAATAGAGAGTGAAAATGAAAGCCACAGAGTAAAAGGCAATATTTGCAACCTGTATAACCAAGAAAGAGCTCATATCCAGAATATGTAAAGAACTCTTAGAGATCAATAAGAAAAAGATAGATAACCAAAAGAAAAGTGGGCAAGAGACTTGAACTTCACAAAAGAGGATATCCAGATGGCCAATAAAGATATGAAAAGCTGACACCACTGCCCTTCAGGAGAATGGAAATTAAAAGTTACTTCAAATCTACCAGAATGGCTAAAATAGAAAAGCCTGGCAGTACGACGTGGGGATGTGAAGCAATAGGTACCCCTATGTTGCCGGTAAGAGCGTAAATTGATACTGGTAAACTAGAAAACTATTTTGTATTATCTACTAAAACTGAGCAGAGTCATACCTTATGACCCAGTTAATTCCACTCCTTGGTGGAAATGCATACACATGTGCACATGCACCAAAAGACATGTATAAGAATGTTCATAGCAGCATATACGTAAGTAACATTGTAAGATGTCCATTCAAGAAATGCAAATGAACTAACCATTGTTATTCCATCTATGTAATGTTAAAAATAGGTAAAACTAATCTATGGTGATAAAAATCAGAATATTGATTATCTTTCAGGAGGAGGGAGGATTTAGAAATGGAGAGGGACCAAGAGGGGGATTTTAGGGTGGTGGTAATGTTCTATTTCTTGACCTAGGTGGTAGTCATAAAGGTGTTCACTTTGGGATAATTCACTGACATATATTAAAGTGAGTTTTCACTTTAGTATATGTCTGTTATACCTCAGTAATTTTTAAAAGATTTTTTAAAATTCCCACTGCAATATAGCAACTATTACTTATTACGTACCATTTTTACCTATTTCGTCAATTGATTTATTTCTGTTAACAATGTCCTGCAGTTCTCGGGAACAGCATTATATGAACTAATAAATATAATAGCACCTCAGGAAATTATACCCTTGGCCCGAGAAATGACTGGGTTATTTTACTGGATATTTTGTGTTAGCAAGCATGGTTACAAATAAAATTTTAAGAGGCACTTATCAAGTTAACACTTTTTCAAATAATATTTTAATTCCAAAGTAATACATTGTTCTATGGCTCCACAATTAGGCCATGCCTGTGTTTATCAATACATGTAAAATACATACGGTTTTTAAAAAATGAAATGTGATCATAACTTACATACCGTTTTGGGGTTTATTTGTGTACCTGAAATATACATGTGAAATCATTCTGTTCATTTATTTATTTTTATAAAGTACATGTTGTTATTCAAACTCAAAAAGCTATAAGAATGAAAAGTAAATCCCTCTTTACCCCTCCCCTCACCCTTCCCTGCTTCCCAGAATTAATCTTGTTCACACTTTCGTTTTTTGCATCTTTCCGTAAATTCTCTGTGTGTATGCCAGTGCAGTTTTTTTCTTTTTTTTTTTTTAACAGAGTTTGAGACCATGCTCTTCTGCAACTTAATTTTTTCATCAGTATAGTTTTAGCATATTTATGTGTTTGCATATCAGTGCATAAATAACCTGCTTTTAAATATATCTTGTTTTAAGTATAGATAATGTCTGTATCGTATTTTTAATGGTTACATAATATTCCAACATCGGGAAATTTCGTAATGTATTTAGCTTTTCTCCTACTAATAGGTATTGATATCACTTCTAGTTTTTGTTATTACAGAAGTGTTACAAGAAATATGTTTGTGTGTGTGTATGTGTGTCTTTATGTGTCTGAGAGAATATATGTATAGGAATTCCTAGGTCAAGAGTATAAATATTTTTTGACATTCCAAATAACCAGAACCACACTTTTGTGAGTAGTCTTTGAGAATTGGGTACAGCAGCATAGCAAGACATTAATTTCATCAAGAATTAAAGGCACCAAAATGGGAACCAATGAGAGTCATTTAAGGCAGGTAAGACATGTTAAATGTTAGTGGTACGAGGTTTTAGTGGAAAGGAAGACATGTGGCAGGTAGTGTTCCCTGCCCCAAAGTCACAACCACAGGCCCCATCTGAATGTCAACTATAGAATGTCAAACAACTTAACACGAATCTACAGCCAGTACTCACAAATGGAGATTGTAATACAACATAATTAAATCATCAATTTATAGTACCTAATAGTCAAGTAGGGTATTTCACTTAGATTCCTTAAATTTAGAAATTGTCTTCTCAGAGTCAGGCTACATTTGCTCTAAAAAGCCATCAGTTTTGAGTCATGCTGTTCTAAGAATTGAGTTTTTCTTCTAATGGAAAACTGTTGATCATTTAAGTCTGTACCTACTGCTGATAGCGGTTCTTAGTTTAACACCAGGAAATGAAGGTATCAGAACCTGTTAGAAATGAAGCAGCAGACACTATATGTATTAATGTGCTCTGAAAATTGTTGGATTTAGAAAAGAATAAATAATATTTCTTCTTTACAGCTAGAAAATTCGTTCCCCGGCTCTGTGTTACTTACCTACACTGTGCGTCAAAATGAAATAAAAGGTTGTTAATTGTAAGAGAACAGAGGACATGGTGGACTCTATATACCTGGATGATGTTAGCCTTTGTGGATAATCACAGCTAATATTTGAGTGTGTGCCATGCTTGGTGCACTGATAAGTGCCCATCGGTGTCATTCCACTTACCTGTCGTGACAGCCCTGTGAGTTGGGTGTTACGATAAGCACCGTTTTGCAGATTGGGAATAGGAAGTGTAGAAACGCTATGCCAGGCAGGAGACCAATGAGTAGCCGACCCAGTGTTCAGACTCAGAGCCCCTCCCCCTAACCGTTTCACCAGAGCTGGAGTCTCATCTGGTCCCGAACTTGTGAAGCCCAAGGCTCCACATCTTTCCTGCCTTTGCAGCACACAGCCTCAGTGGTCATGAGATTTCCCCCTGACATTGGGAAGGGGAGCTGGACAAGGGCAGAGGTTTCTCTCTCTGTGTGTGTGTGTGTGTGTGTGTGTGTGTGTGTGTGTGTCGTTTGTAAGATGGGTGTCTTCACCTTGCCTTGCCTTTTAGCATGCCTTGTTATTTTTTTGCAGAAAGCCAGATATGAGCCAACTGGCAATAGGAACTGGGTTAATCAGGCTTTTAGTGTGAGGTGTCAATCTGGCCAGGAGCTGGGCCAGGGGCTTCTGTCTCCTCTAGGGTTTTTTGGTTTTGTTTGTTTTGTTTTGGGTGTTGTTTTTCCCTCCCCTGATGTCTTTAGGTTTCCCTAAGGGCTCCTTCTTAAATAGAGCCTGTGTCTTGCAGCTCCCTTGATTGTAATCCACTGATATTACACTGGAGCCTTGTTGACGTGGTGGTTAGCTATGGGGGAGGGAAAGTGTGCTATAATCTTAATGATTAAGTCTCTGCCACTTCTCATGGAAAATTGCATAGCTGTATACTGTAGACCTGATGGTATCTGAATGAGGTGACGGCAATGTCCAGTCACACACATAAGCTGTGGTGGTACCTGGTAGGCCTGGCATGCCTGGCTGTGCCCAGTGGACCCGGCAGTGCCCAGGAGGTGAGGTGCCAACTAGTCAGGGGGCCATCGGAAGCAAGAAGGCGCTAAAGCCTTACACGATGACTAATTCTCTTCTTCGACTCTAACCTCATGGTGAAAACTGACCAGACTTGTTAAGGAGCTCGTGTGAGACAGCCCTTGTGAACTTCCAGAACCCCTTCAGGCAGATTTGCAGAGACCTAGGGTGTTGTATTAGCAAGTGACAGAAAGATCCCCCAAAAGCAGGAGTGCTGCAGTTAGCTAGAGGTAAATTTTTAACGTTAGTATTAAAATCCATAAAATAAGAACTCTTAAACATTCTCTTATTTTTGTCTGTTTTTGCTCTCTGAAAATCCTTATTTGCCATTAATCCAGTTCTTTGATGCGACTGCAAACCTGCAGAGTAGATAGTTTAATTATCTTGGTTCAGAGCTCAGATCTGCACTAGAAGCCCGTGCAGAAGGCAGCCAAGGACGTACCTCCAGGACTTGGAGCTTCAAATGCAAGCACAGGAAGTCTCATCCTCTTTCAAAGCTCTTCGCTCAGTGGGGAGCAGGACAGGCTGAATTTTTATTTATCTTTTCTTCTGCCCCTTCCCTAAACTCCATCCAGGCTCAGTATCCTGTGGTCTTGTTAAAGGTAATGGATGTTGAAAATGTGATGTCAGTAAATGATGTTTGCAGCTATGCTTCCTTAATTTTCCCTTTGGGAAAGTTTCTGTCGTTTGTTCTGAAATAATTGTGTGTTTTGTTTTGTTTTTCATGATTGTTGACTTAGGAAGTCAGTGGCTATGTGTGGTTGCCTCCCCATCAGCCATTATTACCGTAGTTCCCAAATTGCACTGATGTGCTCTGGGGCACCACAGAGAACTCACAGGAGCACTGTGAGATATTTGACACTTTCAAGGGAAGCACTGTAACGTTTGTTGAATGCTGCATGAACTACAATTATTAAGTTGTTTGGACCTGACTACTTAATAATAAAAGCAATAAAAAAGGATCTGTAGATTATTTCTTTTGACCTAGAGGCACCATGAGAAAATTACTGAGGCACTAAGGGCACTGTGAACAGAGGAAGTTTAGCACCTCTGCATTACCTTCTTCCCAACAACTCTTTGGGGATCCATGTGAATCTGAGACATTGGATACACCACCAGGTTTGAGGGATGGACGGCATGATCAAGCTAAATTAATCAGTGTGGTCTACCTTCCCGGCCTTCTGAAGAGGTGAATATGTGTCCCAAACCAGCCCAGTCAGAGTAAATCTCAAGTCTCGTACAATCTCCATCTCAATCTCCCTGGCTCTCTCTCTCTCTCTCTCTCTCTCTCTCTCTCTCTCTTTCTCTCTCTCTCTCTCTCTCTCTCTCTCTGTGTGTGTGTGTGTGTGTGTGTGTGTGTCTTTGGCTGAGAAAGCATGTAGCCGTTGGAGCTATTGACAACCATCTTCAGACTGCAGTGAGAGCCAAGTTTGAATGAAGTTGACACTGCATAAGATAGAGTGGAGAAACTGAAAGAAACTGGGTCCTTGGTAACATTCTTGAGCCCCTGGATCAAGCCTTGCATGAAGCCTGCTAGTTCTTTTCATTTAACTTTTCTTGCCTTATTGCACTAACTAGGATCTCTGATACAATGTTGAATATAAATGGTAGTATTGGACATCATTGTCTCATTCTCAGTCTCAGAGAGAGAGCTTTCAATAATTCACTAAGTGTTATATTTGCCGTACATTGTGTTTTGTTTTTGTAAATACTTATCAGATTAACAAAATTCCCTTTTATTTCTTGTTGCTAAGAGTTTATATCATGAATGAATGTTGAATTTTATCTTTTGAAGCAGCAGTCATTGCTGGACCTGCTGCCCCTCTCCTGGATTGCCCAACAGTGCTCTAGGCCTAGAACATTCTCTTTTATCTGGAGGCAGGGTTCCAAGTTGTCACTTGGCCCTTGATTCGTCTTCCTTATTAAAGAAACCTTTCCCCTGTTCTGGGTACACAGTGAACTTCCTTTTATTTCTTAAATGTGTGTCACATGGCACGTGGATAATCCCACCAGTGTATCTGCCCCTTCTCCTTGGGAAGGGAGTGAGGTCTCCACCTGCAGCATGAGAGAGGTGCCTGAAGTCCATAGCCCTGCACTGGCTCTCAAGAGGGACATCCTGGCCATGGGAGACCAGCACACTCTGCAGATACTGATTTTGCTGCGTGTATTCTCCTTTCTGTGAGGAAAACATTGTTCCAACCACTGCCTCATATGCTGAGTCCTTCTTGGCGGCTTCCAACCCATAGAAGGTGGAGTAGGTTGAGGTCTGTGGGCTCCTACTTCTCCTGGTTGGCGTTGTTATGATCTTTGCTGTCCTCCCCTTGGTGGGAGTCCTCTCTGGGGATTGGTAGCTGCATCTTCCTGCTCAACATTATCAGATGCTTTTTCTGCATCTACTGAAATGACCATATCATATTTTTTTCTCCTTTGTTCTCTGTTAGTGAGGTAAATTATATGAACTAATTTTCAAACATTATACTACCCTTACATTTCTGTAATAAACTCCACTTAGTCATAATCTAATGCTGTTTTTATACATAGCTGGATTTGACTTGCTATTATGTGGTTTAGGAATTTTGCATCTGTGTTCAAGAGAGAGATTGGTTTGTGATTTTCATGTAATATCCTTGCAAATTTCGATATCAAGATTATTCTGGCCTCATAGAAAAGTTGTGATTCATTCTGTCTTTTCTTGTTCTCTAGAATTTGTTTATTTGCGACATTTCTTCCTTACAGTTTTTGGAAAACTTTACCAGTGAAACCATCTGGCCTTGGAGTTTTCTTCATGGGAAGGTTTTCAAAAACATGGTTAATTATTTAACATATATACGTGTGTGTGTGTGTGTGTGTGTGTATGAGTATTCAGATTTTATATTTATTCCCTTGTCAGCTGTAGTAAATTCTATTTTTAAAGAATTTGTTATTTCATCCAAACTGCCAAATTTCATGGCATAAAGTTGTACAGATTAATACCTTAATACATTCTTTATGTCTGTAAGATCTGTAGAGATGTTCGTTTTTTTATTCCTGGTGTTGTAATTGTATGCTTATTTTTTAATGATTGGTCTTGATAGGTTTTTATCAGTTTTATTTAGGGGATTTCTAACCTCGTGTTTATTATTTCCATTCTTTTATTTTTCTTAGGCTTTAAATACTTTTCTTTTTCTAGCTTCTTGATATTGAAACTTAAAACATTGTTTTCCAGCCTTTTTTCTTTGCTGATAAGTGTGTTTAAGGACATAGTTTCCAAAGTAAAGCTTTAGCTGCATCCCATGAGTTTTGATATATTATTGCTTCATTATAATTCAGTGCAAAGTATTTTATATTTATTTTAATTTTCTTTTTTTCCATGAACTATTTCATAACATAATTTTGTTGTTGTTTTGTTGTTGTTTATTTGTTTGCAGAGAGTTTGGGTTAGGATCTATTTCCAGCTGAATTCCATTGAGGTCAAAACACATCTAAGTGATTTCAGTCTTGTAAAATTTATTGAGACATTTTGTGTGACCCAGAATATGGTTGAATTTGGTAAATATTTCATGTACATTTAAAAAGACTGTCAATTCTCTCCTTCTTGGTGTATTAACTAGACCAACTTTGTTAATTATGTTGTTCAGATTTTTCTATAGTCTTCCTAAGATTTGCTTACCCTGTGACCTACTTAGATGAGGGTATGAAAATCTACCCCTTTTATTATAATTTGGACCATTTTTGTCTTTTAGTGCTGCTAATTTCTGCTGTATATATTTTAAATCTTTGTCTTTGTGTGCAAATAGACTTAGAACTTTATATTTCCTGGTGGACTGATCCCTTTATCATTATGAAAAGTCCCTCTTTATCTCTGATAATGCTTCTTGTCTTAAAGTCTATTAATCTGATACTAGTATTACTAAAGCAGCTTTTTCCATACTTTTACTTTCAACCTATGTCTTTATATTTAAAATGTATCTTTTGTAATCAGAATGTAATTGAATTGTTTTTGTTTTTGTCCTGTGAGTCTTTTACTTGGAACGTTTAGCCCGCTTACATTTACTGTAACTGCTGACACTGTTGGGTTTAAATCTATCTGCTTCCTGTTTTCTCTCTTTGACTCACTTGTTTCATATTCTTTTTTCTCTCCTTTCTTGCCTATTATTGTACTAATCAGTTTTTTATTATTTTGTTTCTATGTGTTCATTTGTTAGGTAGTTATCCTTTAACTCTTCTTTTGTAACTACCCTAGAGATTACAATTTATATCCTTGTTTTATTACAAGATAATATAAAGTATTACTTTTGATACTTCCCAGGTAATCCATTTATCCCCCTCCTGCCTTTCGTACTATTCTTATATGCATTTTAGTTCTTTATATAGTTTAAACTCTGTAAGACATTATCACCATCGTCGTTTTGTACAGTCAATATTCAGTTGTATTTATCCAAAATGTTTACCCTTTCTCTAACTCTTCATGACTTTATGATATTTGGTGTTTTCATCTGTGATAATTTTCCTTCTCTTGGGCTACTGACAACAAATTATCTCAATGTCAGTTTTTGTTTTCTAAAAAGTCTTTATATCACCATCATTTTTGAAGGACTTTGCAGAGTACAATTCTAGATTGGCAGTTATGATTTTTCACCAGTCTTATTTATGTCATACTAACACTATCGTTTTTTGGTTTCCATTATTTCTGTTGAGAAGTTACCAAACAATCTGTGGATCCTTTTAAGGTAAATTTTTCTCTGGCTGCTTTAAATATTGTCTTTTTGTCTTTTTAAAGGCAGTTTTATTCTGGTGTGCCTGTAATATTTATCCTTTGTATTTTTCCTTTTTGAGGTTTAAAGGCCTATTGATCTGCATTTTGATGTCTTTCATCCTTTGGGATCTTCTTCTTTATCTCTTCCTGTTTTGTTTCACTCTCTCTTCCAGCTCCTAATGAGACTCCACTTACATGACTGTTGAACCTTTTCACTGCACTTCACGTGCATTTCATATTCTTGTTTCTTATTCTTGTTGTCCCACTCATTTTTTCCTCTGTTCTTTAGTACTGATGTTCTACACTGACTTGTCTTTGAGTTTACTTTTCCTTTTAATCTCTGTAATCTGTTGTTAAACCCATATGTTGAGTTCTTAATTTCAATTCTTGTCTTTTTCAGTATTTTAGTATATTTTTGTCTTTTTTCTTATATTTCATTGAACATGTTAATTACAATCATTTCAGAGCTCTTGTCTGCTAAGTCTAGTCACCAAATCTCAGAGGTCTTTTTTATCTCTTGAGTTTGGGTTGTATGATCTTTTTCTTGGCATGCTAAGTAATTTTGTATTAATTCTGGACATTGTGTGATAAGAAATCATAGAGGCTCCAGATTATGTAATCTTTCTCCAGAGCAGTTCTACCTTTTCCTCTGCTGGGCAGAGAGAGTGAAGACTGACCATCTAAACCCAATCAAGGACTGTGTGGTGTTCACAGGAGGTCACAGTCTCCCCAGATTCCTGGTGGAGGCCTCCTGTGTTCACCAGAGCCTCTCCTTCCATCTAGTCCCTAACTTTCTTTTCTTTCTTTCTCCTCAATCAGAAACTCAGATCTGATTTTTGCAGTCTTTTTTGTTCTTAGATTCTCAGTTTCCCACCTCTTGCAGCTTCAGAATTCAGCAGATGTCCTGGGGAAAACCGACCATGTGCCAACGCTGGTGCTTCATGTGCCCCTGCTCTGACTTGTTAAATTAACTTTTGTTAAGCTTCCCACGGGGTGCTGGCATGGTTCAGCAAAAAGCCACAAGAAATCGAAATAGGGAAGTTTATCACTCACAGGTCCTGGAGGAAGTTCATGGTACGCTTCGAGGGGTTACACGGGGAGGTCAAGGCAGGGGGCAGGCAGAGAAAGAGGCAGGACCTGGGCACATGCCTTTATTAGGGTCTGTGGGCAGAGTGCTTTGGGGTTCCTGGGCTGAGATCAGATTGGTCAATTTAAACCAAAAAGAGTAAGGTTTGGTTAAGCTCCAAGGGGCACACAAAGAAGGCCTTGAGAGGCAGGGAGACTGCTGGTGGGGAAGTCATATCAGGAACTCAGGTTGCTTGTGACTCTGGGGCTGTTATCTAGGGAATGCTCTTGCACGAGGGGCTAGTGTCAGTGTAAGGCCCCTGCAGGCCCCTTGGTCAAACCAAATGTCCACGGGGGCAGTGATACCGTGCAACAGCTAAGCTACACTCTCAACGGTCCCTTTTCAGTCGAGTACTGGCCCTTCAAGTCTCTGATTTTGTGTCCCAGTGCTGCAAGCCCACCCAGAACTCTGCTGGTGTCTCTCCCCAGTAGCCCTCTGTCCAGGCAATCCTCAGACTCTAGGATCCAGCATCGGCAAACTTTCCCAGGGAAGAAGCAGCTACAGTCTCTCACCTGCTCTTTCCCTGGTTGTCCCTTTTCCAAAAGCTTCAGAGTCTCGGCCTCCCTTCTTCCTGGTTCCTTCCATTGGTCACTGATGCATTTAAATAGATGCGTGTTTTGTGCATCTCATTTTTTTCTATTTTTCTGTTTTTTCTTAGTGGGAACATTGATATACTCTAAGGTACCCCATCACATCCTGAAATGGACGTTGATTTATTTTTTCACATTAATCTTTATAACTGAACCGTGTTTTAAGGGATCCAAGCTTTCTTTGTGTTGCTGAGTGAGGTCAACTAACACCATTACTTAAGTACTAAGCACTTATTTCAGATAAGTTCCACGTACTTTAGAAGGAGTCTGGAAGTAGTTCTTACTTAAAGGAAATATTACAATATTTTTAGTGTTTGTAATCCAAACAGGATATTTCAAAAAATGTTTTCGAAATTACAAATAATTTAAGAGAAATCTCTGGACGTTTTGGGAAGGAGGTGCTAGTCAACAACATACAGAAACTGCATTATCTCTTTTCTTCCCCGTGATACCCCCTAGGATTAGGGACAGGGAAACATCTGACCCATATCAGAAAGACAGGAATTCTGCTGACTCACAGGAATTGGTCTAATGGCCAGTATCAGAAAAGCAGACTGAGAATTTTCTATCATTAGAAAGAAAGAGCCAAGAAGATAGAATTCCTCCAAACAAAGACCAAATAGGCAATGAAGGATACGCTACTGGGCTACAACACCGATCTAGAGTTAAGGGTCAGTAATAAAGGTTAGGATAAGCTGTTGCTAGCATATGTGAACAGCTAGAGAGATAAATATAGTAGAGATTTCCAATTTGCCGTGAAGGTTATCTTTCTGAGTCTAAAGGAATCCTGTCCCTCACGTCACCCCCATTCTTAATGTCCCCAAACACACATTTATATTTAAAGTCAAGGTAATACACGTTTCTGGAACCACCCTGGACCTGGTAGCAGAAAGGAAGGGATCTGAGGTTGTTAAATCATCAACTTAATAGTGTCCAGTCAGTCAATTCTGCAGTGATATCCCGGACTCCCACCTGCTTCTCCCAGTTACTGATCCTTCTTTGACATTTAGAAGCCTTTCCAGCCTACTTTTCTGGCCTTACCTTCTCCTGCTGCACTGCTGGCCCATATACTCCAGCCACATGGGACCGCGTGCGTTCTGCAGATGCGCTCTGGATTTGTTACACCTCTAAGCCTTTGTTTATTTGGTCTGTCTTCTTCGAAAATAGCCTCTCGTTTCATCCAACCCCTGTGCTTTCCTTCTTCCAATCTCTCTGTTTGTGGTAATCTGACTTATTTTTTAGTCCCCTCTCCCATGACTCTTTCCCAGCCAGATGTGACCTGTTCTACCTTTAGACTGCCGGAACACTTTGCTCAGGTCTCTCTTAGGACTTTTTTTTACTGTCTGCCTTGAAGACAAACTTGGTGCTCTTGTGTTTTCCTTCTTATTAGACAGTCTGTCCTCTGAAGAACAGAACTGTGATTTTTTTTTTCAGTCCATAGAAGGGCCACTAGATTGTTACAAATACTAGTCATTGATAAATATGTGTCCAGCTAAATATAGGTGGCATGTGGTCCCCACAGCCAGCGCACAGTAGGATGTTGCCTTCTTCCAGGCCAGCTGAAGCGTGCTTCTCTGACTCCTCACAGGCCTTTAAAGACCCGCCTGATTAGGTAAGACCCACCCAGGATAATCTCTCTTCTGATTACTCAGAGTCGACTTTTTTTTAAAAAAAAACTTTTATTTTATATTGGAGTAGAGCCGATTAACCATGTTGTGATAGTTTCAGGTGTACAGCAGAGCGACTCAGCCATCCATATACATGTATCCGTTCTCCCCCAGACTCCGCTCCCATCCAGGCTGCCGCATAACACTGAGCAGAGTTCCCTGTGCTATGCAGTAGGTCCTTGTTGGTTATCCTTTTTAAATATAGATATCCCTTCCCTCCACCCTTCCCACCTGGTAACCATAAGTTCATTCTTTAAGTCCGTGAGTCTGTGCCTGTTTTGTAAATACGTTCATTTGTATAATTTCTTTTTAGATTCCGCATATAAGCGATATCATACGATATTTCTCTTTCTCTGTCTGACTCACTTCACTCAGTATGACAATCTCTAGGTCCATCCATGTGGCTGCAAATGGCATTATTTCATTCTTTTTTCATGGCTGAGTCATATGTCATTATATATATGCACCACATCTCCCTTATCCATTCCTCTGTCAGAGTCAACTTATTATTACTTAACCATGGCAGTGATATCTCATCATATTTCCAGGTTCCATCTGTACTCAGGTGGAGGGGCACAAAGATAATGGGGGCCATTTTAGAGTTCTGCCACCCATATGCCCCTCCCTTTTCTGCATCGTTTTCTTTTTAATTTATGTATTTATTTTTTACTGAAGTATAGTTGATTTACAATGTTGTGTTAGTTTCAGGTATACAGCAAAGAGATTCAGTTATATATGCTCATATATATATATGTGTGTGTGTGTGTGTGTATATATATATATATATATATATTCTTTTTCAGATTCTTTTCCCATGTATAGGTTATTACAGAACACTGAGTAGAGTTCCCTGTGCTACAAAGTAGGTCCTTCTTGGTTATCTGTTTTATCTGTGGTTGTGTGTGTCTGTTCATCCCAAACTCCTAATTAATCCCTCCCACCCCCCACCTTTCTCCTTTGGTAACCAGGGCTACTTATACTTCTAGAATTCTCGTGAATATAATTAGAAAGGATTAAAACATGACGTGTAAATTGTGGAATAAGCCGTCTGTGTATATGCTTGCCTTATAGAAAAGGTAATGCAGTTTTCTTCTTCTTTTCACCCAGTTGAAAGGGCTTCAGACTTCAGGAACTATAAATAATGGTGGTGTCAAAATGGCGACCTTTGCTTTAGAACCACCTACCTGTGACTTAGAATCTCCACAGTGTTGCACAAGCTTTCAAACTTCACAATGCATTGGATGAATGGAAACGAGGCTTGAAATATCATTTTACCCAGAAACTCAGAACATTGGGAAATTGATGTAGCACAAATATTTATTAAAGTAAATTTAATTCAGAGTCAAAAATTCAGAAAGGAAATTTAATTCAAAACCTGTTGCCAATTAGGGGAAAAAAAGAAGAACCCTACATTTCCGAGTAGGCTTTTTCCCAGATCTTCATATCCCCTCCGTCGTCCCGTGCCCCAAAGAAGACCCGTCTCCTGCCTTGGAATCCCGCTACTCACACACACAGGGGAGAGCTCTCAGCCTCTTTGGAAATGCTTTTTCCCTCTCAAAGTGTGTTAGTTTTCTTCACTCTTTTAGGTATATGTTTTCATGAGCCTCCGTTTTAAGGCTAAAAAGAAAAAGAAAAAATCAACAACTAGTTTCAAATCAATTACCAATAATCTTAAAAATGCTTTATTTGGGCTTCCCTGGTGGCGCAGTGGTTGAGAGTCCGCCTGCCGATGCAGAGGACACGGATTCGTGCCCCGGTCTGGGAGGATGCCGCGGAGCGGCTGGGCCCATGAGCCATGGCCGCTGAGCCTGCGCGTCCGGAGCCTGTGCTCCGCAACGGGAGAGGCCACAACAGTAAGAGGCCCGCGTACCACCAAAAAAAAAAAAAAATGCCTGCAAAATTTGCCTGCATTACATCTTTTCCTTCCCATTACTTCCCGTCTGTGCACCACCCAGGTGGGGACGACCAGCACATGTGTCCGTGACTCTCGCTCCTTTCCCAGTTCCTGCTGAGTAATGAGCCTGTCCACAGTCCCTCAGCCTTCAATGTTTACTTCTTTCTCAAGTTCTTCTTTCTAACTTACTTGCTATTCTTTTGCTTTTCGCTCTTTACTTCTCTTCCTCTTACTAAATATCTCTCATCCTTAAATTTTCTGCTCCTTTTCTATCAGTCTGGGGCATCACAATCAACTTCCTAAATTCAGATTTTTTTTTTAAAGAGCAGAAAACTGTAATCTTTAACCATCAGATCGGAATCACCTAGTATGGCTCTAAAAGCAACTTCTTAATGTTAGTAGCATCTCTGATGAAGCTACCTACTCAGGATGAGCCCTTCTTAAATGTATTATTTTATGTGTTTATCTTTATACATGAGCATATTTACATCTTTTGAAATTAAAAAGCCTCAAAGTTCTAGCACCTGGAAATAATATATTTTTATATGTCAGTTATACCACAATTAAAAAAAAAACAAGCCCTGAAAGTCTTGTTGAAAACAATCCCCCTCACTGTCCCTCTCCACCTCCCAGACTGAGGATCCCAGGGCAGCCAAGTTCAGTCCTTTTACCTGCTTCTCCACCTTGTAAGTAATATACTTAGAATACAGTTCCTTGGTTTGTGAATTCTAGGCAGCGTCAACCTGCTATTTTGTAGGTGAGGCTATAGTTACAGTCTCACCCTCTCTCCATCACCCCGCCCCCGCCATCTTCCCAATAGAGTGAAATTTCAATTTGTGGCTAAATGAGCAGTCACGGTTTACATTTACAGGACTACATAAATCTTTTCTGTTGCTCATACAGGTAGTGTACTTTGATTGTTTCCTTCTTTGTACAAGTTTTTATTCTTCCTAGAGTTCATGATTGCCCTGTTTATATTTTTATTTGCTTAGTTTCTGTGTATCTGTCGCTCTATATATTTTTTCTAATGCTGTAACATACCTGTCAAACAACTAAAAATTAACTTTTCCAAATGCCACACATAGCAAATCAATCAGTTCCCTTTCCCCCCTCTCTGGAGATTTCTCTCCCATGGCTTTCCATCTTGCCCGAACATGGACCTGCTGTCCAGGGCTGCCACACAGCTGTCATTCCGGAACATTCTTTCAGTGCCCCCTGGGAATTTCCATAGTCTCCTAAATCCTCTGTTTCCTGTATCACACGTCTTCCTTTTTCTTCATTTACTTCCTCTTTTTTTGTGGAGCAGATGCTCTAGTACTTTCCTGAGAAAGAGAATATATAGGAGGTAAAATTTTTGAGCCTCTAAAATATTGGAGATACAGCCTCTAAAATATCGTAAAATATTGGAAATAATTAACAATTTGTCTGGGAGTAGTGTTTTAGGTGGGAAAGAATTTTGCCTCAAACCTTTGAAGAATCTTCCCCATTGTCCTCTAGTTTGTCCTGTGTTGGCAGTTGGATGCTATTTGACACCTGACTCTGCAAACGGTGTTTGCTTGCTTGTCCTTTGGGTTTAGATTTTAGGATCTTCTCTTCTTTCTGATTTTCCTAAATTTCACTGGTGCTGTGACTTGGTGTGGGTCTTTTCTTCTTTGTTGGGCTGGCCTCTTCAAATGTGGAAACTCTTTTTTTTAAAAATTAATATTTATGGCTGCATTGGGTCTTTGTTGCAGTGCGCGGGCTTCTCTTGTTGCAGAGCACAGGCTCTGGGGCGCACGGGCTTCAGCAGTTGTGGCACAAGGTCTCAGTAGTTGTGGCTCGCAGGCTCTAGAGTGTAAGCTCAGTAGTTGTGACGCACATGCTTAGCTGCTCCGCGGCATGTGGGATCTTCCCGGACCAGGGCTCGAACCCGTGTCCCCTGCATTGGCAGGCGGATTCTTAACCACTGTGCCACCAGGGAAGCCCCAAATGTGGAAACTCTTATCTTTTAATTTGGGGAGAATTATTTGTTTATATTTTCCCCTGTCCATTTTCTCTGTTGTCTCTGGGACTAGCAAATAATTTCAGTTTCTAATCACATCTTTATAGAACTGTTCAGACCATAAGGCTCATTTATGGCAAACAGTTTTCATGACTACCTATTAATTTGGAAAATGAGGCATAGGGGGAAGAAATCAAGTGTACATCTAAAGAATGTTTAGTTTATTCAATTTTTTTCTTACTCAGTTTTTCTTATGTTTCTCATTTCTCTTACTTAGTTTTTTCCTATATAAATCTTGCTTTTATAATTTTTTAAAGTGAAGAAATTCCTGTTGTTTTACTTCGTTTCCTCGTTAAACGTGAATACTTCTAACAGTGATAATGACATTGTGGTGATTGATGGTAACGGCTCCCGTTGTGGCTATCATCATGACTCAGGTTCCTCACTGTAAAATAGGATCACAATAGAATCTGCTGTCCCTTAATGCTGTTGTGAATATGAAGGGAGTGTCACACATAAAGTGCTTGGGCCAAACGCTGAACACAGTGAGTGCTCAGTAAGTAGTAGTTAACCTATTTTTATCACTATTCATGATCCAGTTTCTGTAAGGCTGGTATTGTCCCCATTTTACAGAGGAGGAAGCCGAGGCTCAGAGAGGTTAAATCACTCGTACAAGGTGACACAGCTAGCAGGGGCTCTTCCCATTTGGCTGTGTTACCAGTGGGGAGGCCTTCTTGTCTTTGCATCCATGTCCTTTTTCTACTCCCTTATACAACGCACTCACCTGCCCATCCTAAAACCCAACAGTGTGCAAGGTCAGCATTGGATCACCAAACGCTAGCGTCAGCAGACTTTCTTGAAGGCACTCAAGAAGCACGTAGAGAACTTTGCCCCAAATACGTCCAGTACCCGCTGTGTGGAGGCAAGGCCTGGAGCACACGTTCTCCACACGTGCTGTTCCGTGACATCACGGAAAGCCTAGGGTGTGTCTCAGTTAAGACCGTGAGGATTTCCCCGTTGGTGCACAGGGTAGGATACCTGCAGCACGTGCTCCACAAGCAAGACACGGATGGCATCCTCTCCAGGAGAACAAACAGACTGGCCATCCATGTTCTTTATGACACTTCCCAAAAGAAAAGGTTCCATGTGTGACTATATAGGCAGTGACCACATTTTCCCAGTCAGGCACACAAAGTCAGTCCCTCAAACCTCACCTGAAATATCCCCACATTGTGGCCAAGCGCACTGGGGGCTGAACACCCTGCTCACCGTCAGACCTCGCCCTGGAGAGCCAGCTCCACCCCGGGCCCAGGGGCATCCTGTGTGCTCAGCACAGCTGACTGCTGTGGGTTGCCTTCTAATTTTGGAACTGGACAATGTTCTTTTTGATAAACGTGGACCCACTTTTGGACAGGCCCATTGCACTAGGCAATTTTTGCACTAGAAATAATGTAAATTAGTATGAGATGAAAAGTACCCTTGCCTCTCTCCCCATTCAAAACCTCTTAAAAGTTTTAGCAAATGGAAAAAGGAACCAGCATCGAAGGAGGTGATGGGCTGTGTTATTGTGATCCTGAAAGGAATCATGTGTCCTAGAAAGGAAAATTCCCGGGACAAAAAATTAAAGATGCTGGAAACACAAGAAACAAGAACACACAACATTCTAAATACTGGTCCATCCATTTCCTTATCCTACCCCATCCTTTTCTCACTGCAAATCCAGTTCCTCAGGACTGCTTTCATGGTTTTGACACTAATGAAACACCCAAGAGTCTGGAAGCCAAAGAATCAGGCTGAGAGGAAGGCCATCATTTCTGGCCTCAAGGTTTGCCTTCGTGAAAATGACGGGCCACTGAGCCAGAGTGAATAGAGCGGAGAGAAGGGGCACCAGCGGGGGTCCCGCCCGCCTGGACCCCGTCCCCACACGTCCTCCTCAGTTCCTCAGCTCGGTGAGGTGGTCATTTCTGTTCTCACATTACATGTGAGGAAACTAAGGCGCTTAGAACTCACCCAGAGCGTCTAGAGGAAGAGCTGGGATTAGTCTCATGTGTAGTTTTCCAAGGACCTGCAACCCAAAGTCAGAATACTAGCTGAGTCCCTCACGGGAAAAGATCACATTAAGAAAAATGCAATCCTGAAGATAGGCAGGGGGATGGAAAGAGCTTTTTCCATTTCGAATTCTAAATGCCACACAGCCATCCTAGTCTTAATTATAGGACAAATAATCATTATTTGTTGAAATTCTTCTGCGAGTAACAGTTCGTTAAGGCTTTTGAGGAGGAATTATTTGGGAAGTGTGTTTAGCTCACTTCTACTTAAAATTCACATCAGAGCAACTGTTTTAAGTACAATGAAATGCCATTTTAATAATTTCATAATATGTTTTAGTGATGGATAGCTACTTTAAATTTACATGCCAGCGACGTAAATGGCCGTAAGTGATTTTTTTGTCATCCTAAATGAAAGGATGGTAAGTAGCTCGAGATACCAATGTGAGTATGACGCAGGCGTGCCATTTATAGTTGATTAGACTAAAAGGATGCTAATCCGTCTGTATATTTAAAACAACACCCATTGGGGAAGGAGATTGATTTGCTAGGATAAAAAGTTATTTTTTAGAATTAGAATGAACTGTAACAAGGACTTAACTTTAATAAGTATATTTGCTAAGGATTCTTAGTTTCACCTTAAGAAATGATTGTACCCTTAGAGCTGAGTGGAGTGAGATCTGGGGGGAGTCTTTGTAGGATTTCCTAGTAGACAGACTGGCAATTTCTTCTCTTCTCTGGCATAAATAAGACACTCATGAAAGCATCAGCCCTGAAAATCAGTGTTTGTATATTGACATCTACGCTCCACACTATCTTTGGTTTTACTTTTTTTTTTTTTTTTTTTGCGGTATGCGGTCATCTCACTGTTGTGGCCTCTCCCGTTGCGGAGCACAGGCTCCGGACGCGCAGGCTCAGCGGCCATGGCTCACGGGCCCAGCCGCTCCGCCGCATGTGGGATCTTCCCGGACCGGGGCACGAACCCGTGTCCCCAGCATTAGGCAGGAGGACTCCCAACCACTGCGCCACCAGGGAAGTCCTGGTTTTACATTTTTAAAAAAGGCTCTTCACAAAGCTTTACTATTAGAAGTAGTGACATCAAAGCAGAAGTAGTTTAGCCTTGAGCAAGCAGCAGTGCAGCCTTTTAAAAATCATTATTTGTGAAACAACATGAAATTCTGTTGACTCTTCTCGCGTAAAAAAAAAAAATTTGGCTGAAGTCTTTAAGTTACCTGCAGTGACTAGAGATGAATTAAATAACATTTTTAAAGTAAATCTGTTTTTTCACACAGCTAATTTTCCCAAGGAATGCAGGATAGATGTACAAATTGTTTTGGCCGGGTTTTGTCAGCAAAGAATCAGGTTTGTTTCAGTGGAGGATCGAGCTCTTTGATGCATATTGATTACCTTTTATGGAACACATATTTGCAGTTAATTGTTATAGCAATATTTTAGCTGATTTGGAAGTTGATAACTTTTCTTGGGAAGAAGAAAGGACAATTTTGGATGTAAACTTAGTTTAAATGTTAATCCGTAATTTATCCTTGAGTGTATTACTGTACAATTCTATGATACTTTAAAAACCGGAAAAAAAACAGAACCCAAAGCATTATCATATAGGTACCATCTTTAAGAGTCATTTCATTTTGTGTCCTTTCTGCATTTTACCAACGTTAATCGTAGGCCTGTTATGATGTGTGAAGGACAAACCTGGCAGAACATAATTTTGTCTGATGTCATTTAAAAATTAAAAGTATGTAGGATTTTAAGCTTTTAAATACTTCTCTTGGGGCTAACATTACACATATATGGATTTCATTTATTCCATCTTCATCCCAATAAGCAATAAGCTACTGAAAGCTTATTCCATATAAACCACTGAGCTGAGTCATGATGAGGTTACAGAGAGGAATAAATACAGCCCCTGCTGCATGGGGAGTGTTCGTTAGGCTTATTACGTAGCTGCTGTAACAAAGAGATCCAAAATACAGTGGCTTAAATAGGATAGAGATGTATTTATTCCCCCTGTAGCAACCCATAGGTGAGTATGTCCAGGGCGATGGAGGTGTTCTGCCGCCCTGAGTGTGTGGCCTCCAAGGGGCATCCAGCCACCAAGTCTTCCAGCCAGCAGGAAGGAGACATTCAGGACAAGCAACTTGCCATTAAGGGGGTGGCTGGAGCTCACATAAATTATTTCTTCCCACTTCTGTCACCGGAGTGAATCTAGTTTTGCGGCCACACCTGAGGCGTGTAGTCTCTAATCGGCAGTGGGAACCCAGCTAGAACTTAGGGGACTCCGTCACTGAAGGGGACTCAGTAAGTAAAGGGGTCAAAATATCTTTGTTAATTGAAGTAGAGTTGATTTACAATGTTTTTTAATTTCCGTTGTACAGTAAAATGATTCTGTTTTTATATATGTGTGTGTGTGTGTGTGTGTATATATATATATATGTATACACACACACATTCTTTTTTATATTCTTTTCCATAATGGTTTATCTCAGGATATTGACTATAGTTCCCTGTGCTCTACAGTAGGACCTTGTTGTTTATCCATCCTATATATGAGTTTGCATCTGCTAATCCCACACTCCCAGTCCGTCCCTCCCCCCTGGCAACCACAAGTCTGCGCTCTATGTCTGTGAGTCTGTTTCCATTTCATAGATATGTTCATTTGTGACGTATTTTAGATTCTACATATAAGTGATATCATATGGTGGTATTTGTCTTTCTCTTTCTGACTTACTTCACTTCGTATGATAATCTCTAGGTCCATCCACGTTACTGCAAATGGCATTATTTCGTTCTTTGTTATGGCTGAGTAGTATTCCATTGTATATATTTACCACATCTTCTTTATCCATTCATCTGTTGATGGACATTTAGGTTGTTTCCATGTCTTGGCTATTGTGAGTAGTGCTGCTGTAAACATAGGGGTGCATGTATCTTTTTGAAGTGTAGTTTTATCTGGATATATGCCCAGGAGTGGGATTGCTGGATCATATGGTAATTCTATTTTCAGTTTTTTGAGGAACTTCCATACTGTTTTCCATAGTGGCTGCACCAACTTACATTCCCACCAACAGTGTAGGAGGGTTTCCTTTTCTACACACCCCCTCCAGCATTTGTTATTTGTAGACTTTTTAATGATGGCTATTCTGACCAGCATGAGGTGATACCTCATTGTAGTTTTGATTTGCATTTCTCTAATAATTAGCGATGTTGAGCATCTTTTCATGTGCCTCTTGGCCATCTGTACATCTCCTTTGGAGAAATGTCTGTTTAGGTCTTCTGCCCATTTTTTTCAATTGGGTTGTTTGCTGTTTTGTTGTGGAGTTGTACGAGCTATTTGTATATTTTGGAAATTAAGCCCTGTCAGTCACATTGCTTGCAAATATTTTCTCCCATTTCGTAGGTTGTCTTTTTGTTTTGTTTGTGGTTTCCTTTGCTGTGAAAAAGCTTGTTATCTGGTACTGTTTTTAAAGTCAAAAGGGTTTGCTGCTGCCTTTGGGGAAGAGACATCACTTGTGCCCAGCAAAGGGGCCTAGGACTGGAGGGTGGGTTAGCATCCTCTGCCCTCACCCCAGTCCCTTCTGAGCTGCCTTCAGGCAACTTCCCTTCTCCCCAGATGCTTGTGAAGGTCCCTCAGGGCCCCATCCTTAGCAGTAAGTTACTCTTGTTGAAAAAGTGGTTTGAGAATGGGCAATGGATGTCCTCCCAACTACCCCGCTCCCACTCCGTCCTGCCAACCCCCAAAACTTAAGCTCTTGTTGGACCAGCATTAATACCCTGGGCCCTGTAAGCATCTCCAGTGGATCTGTAGAGGGAATCGCCTCGTTTTTTGACACACCGTGAGCCTGAGCGTCTGGGGTGATCATTTCACGTTCAAGAGAATAGACTGTGCAGGTCTGGTTTTCCTTCTTCTTCAAAGGACTTAATGAGAGCCAGGTGGAAAGTTTCTGGCCTGTGATGCTGAGCTGTACACGGGGGTCTAATATGTGCAACCCATACCCGTTCTTTGTCGTGATGATTATTCTGGGATGTTCTGAGCTTTGGGTTGGTCCTTGTCTGACCACAGAATTGCTGCATGCCCTTCAGAGGTATTTTACTATGCTCCCCCGAGCCTAGCTGTACTAGTGTTATTATATGATATCAGATTTCTCCACAAAATGCCATTGCCATTGGCTATTCGTTTGTGCACAGCAACAAGATGATTTTACTGTGCTGAGTCCATTTTGTAGTATTTGGTGACCTTCACCAGAAGTTCAGAGTTCTTGGCAGGCATCTTTCCCCTTGGCCACAGAGGAACCCTGTATTTCCCTGGATCCTTCCAAGAGATGGGAATGCAACAGCAGCAGCTGAAGATATGAAAATGACTAGGAGCAACACAGACACAAATTCAGAAAAGTACTGGGAAAGAATGGTCAGCTGAAGTAGTTCTCTTTTGACCCCGAACATTCTGTAGGAATCATTGGTAGGTTGGCTGTCACACAGCAGTTTTTTGTTTGTTTGTTTGGTGGGTTGGTTTTTTTGCGGTACGCAGGCCTCTCACTGCTGTGGCCTCTCCCGTTGCGGAGCACAGGCTCCAGACGCACAGGCTCAGCGGCCATGGCCCACGGGGCCCAGCCGCTCCGCGGCATGTAGGATCTTCCCGGACTGGGGCACGAACCCGTGTCCCCTGCATCGGCGGGCGGACTCTCAACCACTGCGCCACCAGGGAAGCCCACACAGCAGCTTTAAACAGGAGAAAAACAACTGCCTGTGTCCTGACATGTGATTTCATATTTTAAACACAGATGATAGAGTTCTGACTACAGATTTGACTCTTAGGCCCATGTGAGTGACTACCATTATATGCTGAAATCCATGAAATAATGAGAATCTAACAGAAACTTCTAATATATATATTTTTTAATTCTGTTGAAGTATAGTTGATATAAATGTTGTGTTAATTTCTGCTGTACAGCAAAGTGACTCAGCTATACATCTGTATGTATTCTTTTTCATATTCTTTTCCATGATGGTTTATCACAGGATATTGAATATGGTTCCCTGTGCTATCCAGTAGGACCTTGTTGCTTATCCATCCCATATATACTGGTTGGCAATTGCTGACCCCAAACTCCCACTCCATCCCTCCCCCAGCCCCCTCCCCCTTGGCAACCACCAGTCTGTTCTCTATGTCTGTGAGTCTGAGAAACTTCTAATATATTTTTAATCAGACACAAATAAAACTTTAAGATTTCCCAAAAAGAAATGAATCGAGTGGGTGGATGATGTCAGCACCTAAATTTCTCTCAATGCTTTCAAAGTGGGCTTTTTCTTAATGTTTAACAACAACAAAAAAATGTTCCACTGATTGGAAAGCCAGCGCTTACTGAGATACACAGTGCCTTTGAGCGAGCGTTCCAAAAAAGTGTATACATCCTTCTGGCCTGGATCGTCCTCTCCTCGGCGTTCCCAGCTGACACAACCGCATTCCTCCAGTTACATGTTCTGTTACCCTCGAGACTCCGGCGCCGTCCCACCCAAAAGCATTAGCGTTGCTCTATTACCATAAAAGTCCGCCCTGTGAGTGCTGTGTAAGAGACAAAGCAAATGGGCTGCACCGACACATAAAAGCAGCCCCCCCTCCCGGATTGAAGAAAACGCGCCCTCCACACTCTGACTGCTGGAGTTTCTGTCTTCCCGGAAGGATGATGGCTCCTCGAGTGCAGAAAGCCTCGCCCCAGCACACAGGGATGGCCACGACCTCTGCTTCTGTTTCTCGCATTTTCCCGAAGGTATTTTAACGCACCAAATCTTAAATCTAAAGCTGTGTTTGAGATCAAGAGAAATATTTATAACATTTATGCGTTCAGTTCGTGATTCAGAGATTTATTTATAAGACCGTTGACTTGGGGACACCCCACTCTTGCCTTTAAACTGCCGAAGTGAGTCATGTTTGTACGAGGTAATTGTACCAGAAGGTACAACTAACTTGTAAGCTTCTCTTTAAAATGTCCACAGTGATTTACAGTGATTGTTCACAACCTACAATCGCTGTAAATAACAGGCTGCCAGGAATTTTGCTCGGTTTTATGGCCGTGTATCTTTATTATGCGTGCATTAGGCTGTACCCAAACAGACTTTTGTCACAGAGGGGTTCTTGGAGGAGAAGCGAGTCCCTTTATTGAAGTATCAGTATAGAGTCCTGAGGGTGTAGGACTGGAAAGATGCAACATCTCAAGGTCTCCCTCCCATGATAGGGAACGAAGCCGAGGAAACAGCTGGCGCAGAAGAGAAATAATAGATTCCGGTTGGTGGAAGGTGTACACGTATGATTCGAGCATCATTAAATCGCAGCTGCAACCCACTGTCATCATGGCGGGCGCTTCCCTCTTTAGCACCTCAGTGCCTCGTGCTGGCTGGGTCTGTGTCCTCCTGGGAGGCTCTCTGACTCTCCACTGAGAGATTGATGAAGCCCACGCCCATCTGACCCCCAGCACAATGGGAAGCTTCTTGTGGCCACAACGCCAGAGTTTCTGAGAACATCCTGCCGTTCGAATACCCATGACTTAGGAGGAAGACCTCACCAGCCAGAGCTGGTGTTGTACGAAGGAGAAAGAGTAGGAGGGGATTTGGTGTCTGAAGTCAGCTTGTTACACAACGGACAAAGGCCCGCTCTGGCCGCGTCGAGGTTTCACTGCGCCCTCGCTTCACCTGCGTTTGACTCAACCTTGCTTAGCACACATACCTCAGCTGTGATGCCGAGGCCTCCCGGTCTCCCCTGAAGCTCCCTTGACTCCTGAGCCAGACACACTTCTTTGGTGGGTTTGAGACTCAACCGGCTCTATTACCAGCCTCCTCAGGCTGCCTGTGACCCAGCCTGTTCACATTCATTCATTCATTCGTTCATCCACTCATTCTTCACTCGTTTACTCACCATTCATTCAATAATGATTTACTGTCTCCCCTGTGTGTGTCAGTCATGCTGGGTCCTGGAATGTACCTGAGAGCAAAACCCAGCCCCTGTCTTTGAGGAGTGTCCTGCCTGGATGGGGAGATAGCCCTGAAAAGTGGCAACTTCAAAACCACATGATAACTGCTACGTAGGGGTGAGTGGATGCTACGGGGACACATCAGAAAGGTGTCCTACCTGATCTTGGGGAGCCGAAAGCACTTCCCATGAGAGCCCACGTTTAAGCCAAGCTGGGAGGGAAGAGCAGAAGACAGGCAGGAGACCTAAGGGGGAACGAAGATAAGGAGAGAAGGTACAGTATTCTATGGGGAAGGAAAGGGGCAAGCCAGAGCCTGTGAGGGCCAGGCAGATCCATGTCAGAGAAGTGTGAAGAGTTCACAGTGCGGGGCGGGGAGCAGAAAGGAGAACAAGTAGCGGAGAGATGACAGAGGAGATGACGGTCCGGGGGAACCAGACGTGAAGGGCCGCATCTGCCACGGTAAGGCGTTGGAGGTAATTGGGATCAGTCAGGGGATGAACCCCATGGACCGTGTTTCCATCAGAGCAGCCGTTTCCTGATTTGTCATAAGCTCGTATCTAAGCACGCAGGCTCTATCCTGAACAGGTTAGTGGACTCTAGCCATCTGGCTGGCTTTCATGCCCTCCTGTCTTTCCACAGTTAACCAAGGCTGTGACCACAGCTCGCCCACTGTTTGCGTCCCCTGACTGGTGGCCTCGCCCAGTTTGTTGTGCCTCCTATGGTCACACGCTCTGTGCTCCATCTGGGCCCACGACACACCTACAGTGCTCCTATTTTATGCACTTTCATCAAGATGTCTCTCTTAATTTTAACTCAAATTTAAATCTGAAACGTGTAAAAATATAGGAGCTTACCATTCCTTCCACAAATATTAGCGTAACTACTCTGTGCATGAGAATGCTCTAGGAGATACAGTAATGACTAAAAAGGACTCAGCCTCCAGCTTCGCGGGGTTGCAGACAGACAAACAAGACAGCAGAGGGTGACAGGTGTTACGTAGAAAATCGTTAGGAGATGATGCTTGTTCTGTAGAAAACTTAAGCAGCAAGGGTTGCTGGACCATGCTATTTTTCTGTAGGGTTTTAACATATACACACAATAGAAAAGACAGGCTACCATTACTGTAAGCCTGTCTCAGGAAGTTTTTTAATGACCTCAGGATTCAAAAATCAGAATTCACGTAACTAGTTACAAATCATAGATTTGGATAGTAATGTTATTGTCGCTTATCAATTTCAGTTTTTAAGAATCTTTCTGATTTTAATTTTATTAAATTCAGTGTATGATTATAATTTTAGCCTTGTAGTGGCATAAACAGGATTTTGCCATAATCTTATGGTCTAAATGTCCCTGATTTAAATGCTGTGACTCAATGCATTTCTGAATTAGGATTTTGCTTTAAGCAAATAATAGTTAAGCACTTCACTGTTTATCTTGTGTCTTAATTTTCCACTTGGAATGATGGAGAAACATTAGTGGTACAACCCTGTGGGCGATAGTAGGGACTTTGATAGGGAGGGACACAAGTCCTCCAATATATGCCCAGTAGGGGTGACAGGAAAGAGGACTGGAGAAGCAAGATTTGAAGAAAGAAGAGCTGAAATTTTCCAGAATTGTAAGACAGCATGAATCCTCAGATTAAAGGGACAGCCAGTAGCAAGCAGGAGGAAGAAAAATAAGTACAGTAGAGAGGTTGAAGAACACCAAAAATAAAGAGAAAAACTGTAACAGAGAAGAACAGATCTGACTCCATATTAGATCTGTTTCTTTTGCTTTAACCTCCGTGCTCCATTGCCTGTGCTTAGTCCTGCAGGCTCTGTGCCATTTTAAAAAGAATGTTGCCTGTAGCCTGAAATACATCCCATTCTCAAGGCTCTGACCTTTAAAGGTGTAACACCTTTCCGTTCATATAGAGATAAAAAGTTGTAGAACAGAGAATCACATGTGTGTGGCTGGAGGTTTACAGGAACATCGTGACCTGATCTACGTGGACAGCGGCAAAAACAAGGGATTCCGGCACCAGGAAGTTTGCAACAGCTAACCACGCCCCTCCCTCACCTGGCCTTTAATATGCTTAGCTGAGAGTTTGGGGTTTTGGGGGCGCAAGCCACCTGTCTTCTTGCACGGCCCTGTGATAAACCTCTCTCTGCTGCAGCTGTGACGTTTTGGTTTCTTTGGCCTCACTGTGCGTCAGCACACAAACGTGGGTTCGGTAGCAAAAACTTTAAAACTATCAGAGACAAAAAGCAGATTCCACGCAAAGGAGCACTCAACAGACTGACAGCAGACGTGTCATTATTACAACAGATGTGGGGAGACAGTAATGTTCTCATCACCTGAGAGAAATTAACCCTCCATCTAGCATTTTAGACTCTGCAAAACTATTAAAAATGCAAAAATAGACATTTACATACTTACAAAGATTTAGAAAGTTAACCAATCATAGACCCTCATTATAGGATATACTTTAAAAAAAAAAAAGAACCCAGAAAGTATGGACCACAAGATAACAGCAAACACAGATGTTGATAGAAATAAAAGATAGTATATCAACTATTCCAGTCCCTGGGAGCTCCATCTCAAAATCAGGAGAAAGTCAACATTCTTATCAAAACAATCTATTGTAAAGACAACACAAATCAGAATGAAGCCTTTCCGATGTGGACCCAGCTGCCAGGAGGGATGAGCATTGGCCGGCCTGTGTGGTGACCCTGGGGCTCATGGTATAAGAGGTCAGGCTTGGGAGGAAGCCAGCACCTCTCAGCGGCCTGAGGGTGAGCGAGGGCCCTGTGTAACCATCCGTTTATCTTTTAGTCTTTAATAGTACAATATGATTATTAGAAAAGTTTTTGGTGTTATATTAGATGAATCTGAAGTTCTAAATAACAGTATGAAGTATTTAGTGGGAGAAGGTTAAATGCTGACCAACTTTAGACTTGGCATTAAAAACATAGGGAAGAGACTTCCTTGGGGGCGCAGTGGTTGGGAGTCTGCCTGCCGGTGCAGGGGACACGGGATCGAGCCTTGGTCTGGGAAGATCCCACATGCCGTGAAGCAGCTAAGCTCGTGCGCCACAACTGCTGAGCCTGCGCTCTAGAGCCCGCGAGCCACAACTGCTGAGCCCACGTGCCACAGCTGCTGAGGCCTGTGTGCCTAGAGCCCGTGCTCCGCAACAAGAGAAGCCACCGCAATGAGAAGCCCATGCACTGCAACAAAGAGTAGCCCCCGCCCGCCGCAACTAGAGAAAGCCCGCGTGCAGCAACAAAGACCCAACGCCGCCAAAAATAAATAAATAAAAATAATTTTTTTTAAAATAGGGAAGAATATATTTAAAAATTTTAACAGTAGTCACCAAAAGAATAGAATCTATAGCTTCCAAAAAAGTAGCAGGGAGAAACAGGAAGACCGAAAACTTTTATCAGTCCAGCAGAAGACAGAAAAGGAGAAAATTGCAAAGGAACATGATAGTAAATTAAAAGTAGAAATGTTATGAATATGCAATGAAGCAGCAATCACAATAAATATGAGTGGATTAAGCCAGGAGTTGGCAAACCTCTTTTCTGTAAAGGACCAGATAATACTTAGGTGCTGTGGGTCACATACAACTTCTGCAGTTCTTTAAAAACCTTAAAACCATTCTTAGCTCGTGTATGGCTTGAAAGCCATACAAAAACGTATTTCAGGCCAGATTTGCCCCTTGGGAGTAGTTGGTCAACTTGTGGATTAAATTTTTATCAGACAAGAAAAGTTTTTCCATTTATATTTATTTATTTGCTTAATATTGAAGTATAGTTGATTTACAATGTTATGTTAGTTTCAGGTGTATAGCAAAGTGATTCATACACAAATATATATATATATTATTTTCCAGATTCTTTTCCCATATAGATTATTACAAAATATTGAGTATAGTTCCCTGTGCTATACAGTAGGTCCTTGTTGGTTATCTACTTTATATATAGCAGTGTGTATATGTTACTCCCAAATTCCTAATTTCCCCCCCCCACACCTTTCCCCTTTGGTAATCATAAGTTTGTTTTCTATGTCTTTGAGTCTGTTTCTGTTTTGTGAATAAGTTCATTTGTATCATTTTTTTAGATTGCACATATAAGTGATATCATATGATATCTGTCTTGCTCTGTCTGAATTGCTTCACTTAGTATGATAATCTCTAGTTGCATCCACGTTGCTACAAATGGCATTATTTTGTTCTTTTTATATGGCTGAGTAGTATTCCATTGTTTATATGTACCACATCTTCTTTATCCATTCATTTGTCAGTGGACATTTAGGTTGCTTCCATATCTTGACTATTGTAAATAGTGCTGCAGTGAACATTGGGGTGCATGTATCTCTTCAAATTATGGTTTTCTCTGGATATATGCCCAGGAGATGGATTGCAGGATCATATGGTAGCTCTGTTTTTAGTTTTTAAAGTAACCTTTGTACTGTTCTCCATAGTGGCTACACCAGTAGTGTAGGAGGGGTCCCTTTTCTCCACACCCTCTCCAGCATTTATTATTTGTAGACCTTTTGATGATGGCCATTCTGACTGGTGTAAGGTGGTACCTCACTGTAGTTTTGATTTGCATTTCTCTAATAATTAGCAGCGTTTAGGTATCTTTTCCTGTGCCTTTTGGCCATCTGTATGTCTTTGGAGAAATGTCTATTTATATCTTCTGCCCATTTTTTGATTTGGATTGTCTGTTTTTGTGATATTGAGCTGTATGAGCTGTTTGTATATTTTGGAGATTAATCCCTTCTTGGTTGCATCACTTGCAAATGTTTTCTCCCATTCTATAGGTTGTCTTTTCATTTTGTTTATGGTTTCCTTTGCTGTGCAAAAGATTTTGAGTTTAATTAGGTCCCATTTATTTATTTTTATTTTCATTACTCTGGGAAATGGGTCCAAATAGACCTTGCTGCAATTTATGTCAAAGAATGTCATTCCTATGTTTTCCTCTAGGAGTTTTATAGTATCTAGTCTTACATCTAGGTCTTTAATCCATTTTGAGTTTATCTTTGTGTATGATGTTAGAGAATGTTCTAGTTTCATTCTTTTACATGTAGCTGTCCAGTTTTCCCAGCCCCATTCATTGAAGAGACTGTCTTTCCTTCATTGTATATTCTTGCCTCCTTTGTCATAGATTAACTGACCATAGGTGCATGGATTTATTTCTGGGCTTTCTGTCCTGTTCCATTGATGTATATGTCTGTTTTTGTGCCATTACCATACTGTTTTGATGACTATAGCTTTGTAATATAGTCTGAAATCAGGGCAGCTGATTCCTTCAGCTCTGTTTTTCTTTCTCCAGATTGCTTTGGCTATTCAGGGTCTTGTGTGTTTCCATTCAACTTTTAAAATTCTTTGTTCTAGTTCTGTGAAAAATGCCATTGGTAGTTTGATAGGGATTGCATTGATGGGGATTGCAATGACTGCACTACCCAAGATTACCTTGGGTAGTGTAGTCATTTTGACAATATTGATTCTTCCAATCCAAGAATATGGTATATCTCTCCATCTGTTTATGTCATCTTCGATTTCTTTCATCATCATCTTATAGATTTCACAGTATAGGTCTTTTGTCTCCTTAGGTAGGTTTATTCCTAGGTATTTTATTCTTTTTGATGTGACAGTAAATGGGATTGTTTCCTTAATTTCCCTTTCTGATCTTTCATCATTAGTATATAGAAATGCAGTGTATTTCTATGTATTAATTTTGTATCCTGCACAGACAGAAGTTTTCAGATGGGATTTTTTTTTTTAAAGCTGGCTGTGTGTTTCTCACAGGATAAGAGCCTTTAAAAACACATAAAATATTTATAATAAAGGGTGGGAAAGATACTCTATGCAGCTGACCCTTGGACAACACGGGTTTGGCCTGTGCAGGTCCAGTTATATGTGGATTTTCTTCAATAGTAAATACTACAGCACCACACGATCCCTGGTTAGTTGAGCTGAGGATGCGGAACCACAGATAAGGAGGAATAGGGAATAGGAGAACCCAACTATAAGTTAAATGTTGTCATTGTGCACTGACCCTCTGCACAATCAGGTTCACCCTGGCATCACTCACTCAAGGGTCAACTGTATTAAGCAAAAGAAAGCTGGTTGACAGACCTGGAAGCAAGGTTCCAAGTACAGATTGTTTGGGAGGTGATTCCGGGAAACACAGGTAGGGAGAAGGGAAGAGAAGGAAGCCAGTCCGAGATGTTATTCGCCACTTAGCACCATGGCCACTGGAGCTCCGCCCCCCGAGGGCTCTGAGAGTCAGAGCAGGATGTGGCTCCAGGCTTCCACCTGAGGAGCAAAGGATCTCGAGCGCTGGCTCTGGGGACACTGGCCCTTCGGCTGTCCTGTCTTGCCTTGTGGGTGAGTGGAGTGTCCTCCCATGGCCAGAAATGAAGCGGCCTTTGCACACAGAGGTGAAGCTCAGGGACTCTGAGTGGGGCAAGGAGCGCCTTCAGCTACGCCAGTACCGCAGCATCAGTATGAGTCAAGACGGAATTCAGGGCAAAGGGCACTACTAGGGATAAAACGGGAAATGACCTAAGAATAGAGGAGTAATCCACCAAAAACCAAACCAGTCCTGAGTTAGCTCAAGACCTAGCATCACAGTAGGCAAAGCAAAAAGTGACAGAATTACACGGATACATTGGAAAGTGCACAGTTAGAGCTGAAGGTTTTAAACAAACTCTATTAATAGACCAAGCAAACCAAAACGAGTAGAGAAAGCAGAAGATACCGTGGGAAATAGTAAATTGTGATATAACTCAAACTAAGAATGAAAATGGGGGAACAAGTTCCGAGTCAAATGGGTTCCGCTGGGCTAACACCCAGGTGTGGGTAGGGCTGCATTCCTTCAGGAGGCTCGGTGGGGGAGACCCACTGCCTTGCCTTTTCCAGAGGTCACGTGCGAGCCCCTTCCTCCATCGTCAAAGCCAGCTGCTAACACCTTCCAAAAGGTGCTGACTCCCTTGCCTTTCTTTTTCACTTCTGAGGACCCTTGTGATTACTTTATCCTATTGGCCAAGTCCCTTTGGCCATGTAAGGTACCATATTCACAGATTCCAGGATTAGCACGTGGACTTCTTTGGGAGGGTCACCATTCTGTCTACCACACAAGCTATGTCAGCTGTTGCAAAATGTATATTCAGAGACAAAGAGACGCATCAGTGTACTCTTGAGATCAGGGAAAACATAGGAAAAGGAAACCATAGACCATTTTATTTATTCTGAATAAAATAGTAGCAAATTAAATTCAGCAGTGTTTATGTTCAGGTTGGGTTCATTTCAGGAGCAGAGGGGTGATTTCAGAAGGGATTCCAAAATCTTTTGATGTAATATGCTGCATTAAGAGATTTTAAAAATCTCTCTGATCATCTCAGTAATTCCATGATAAGCATTTGATTTAAAAAATCAGCATTCAGCATGATTTTCTAAAATCTTAGCAAACTAAAAAAAAATAAATAAATCTTAGCAAACTAGAAATAGAAGACAACTTTCTATACCTAATATCCAAAACCTACAGCAATCGTGTATTGATGAAACTTTAGAAGCATTCTCATTAAAGTCAGGGCCCCCCCCCCAAAAAAAGGATATTTCATGTCATCGCTCCTTTCAGTAATGTACTGAAGGTTCTAGACAACCCAACAGATGGATAAAAACATAAGAGATCCAAGTACTGGAAAGAAAGACATGAGGCGTATTTACATACTACAAAACCTAAGAATTCGTATTTTTCCTAGTAATGAACCCATACAAAATTCTAAAACTAATTTGAAAGCTGGTGCATATTTTTGGATAAAGCTGAGCCTAATAACGTTCCTAATAATCCATTAGAAAAGCAATACACAAAACATACTTTCTGCAATGACAACAAAAACGATAATTTACCTAAGACTAAATCCAACAAAGATGTATTTGATAATCAAAAAGAAAATACAGGGCTTCCCTGGTGGCACAGTGGTTGAGAGTCCGCCTGCCGATGCAGGGGACACGGGTTCGTGCCCCGGTCCGGGAAGATCCCACATGCCGCGGAGCGGCTGGGCCCGTGAGCCATGGCCGCTGAGCCTGCGTGTCCGGAGCCTGTGCTCCGCAACGGGAGAGGCCACGACAGTGAGAGGCCCACGTACCCCCACCCCCCCAAAAAAACAAAAAAACAAAAAAGAAAATACAGCATTATTGAAGTAATGGAAGTCTCAAATAAATGGAGAAGTGCTAAATAAAAACCGTGTTTTTGGATTGGAAGTTTTACTATAGTAAAGATAGCAGTTTGCTCCAAATTAATTTAAAAATCAGTTTAAAATGTAATTCCATTTAACATATCATCAGAGTTTTATATACGATTTGATAAGTGTCCTTAACATTTATATGTAGAGAAAAGGACAAGAATAGCCCCCAAAAAATCTTTAAAGAAGAGCAAGGTAGGGAAGAGATCAATACTTTTTGTAAAATTATAGTGATTAATACAAGGTGATTTTGGCACAGATATGGAGGAGGTGCCCAGTGGAATAGAATACACAAATAGAATATTTGTCAGGAGTGGCATTACTGATCAGTGGGTTAATAAAATGGTGGTGGGAACATTAGTTATCTGTATGGAAAAGATAAAATTTAATTCTTACCTCATTCCCCTGGCTGGATTAAAAACTCAGTGTGTGGAGCAGTATTTTAAAAATTTAGAAGATAGCATAAAACAATATTCTTAAGACCTGAGGATGGAGAGAGAGCATTCTTAAACAATATACAATAGCAGTCAAGGAAAGAATTGATAAATTTGACTCCTTTAAAATGTTAAACTCCTTTAAAATATATATTTTTTAATGCTATAAATAAAGTTAACATAAAACACAGACCAAAAGAAGACATTTACAATGCACATAGTTGACAAAGGATTAGTTGTCAGAGTATGTAATGATTGCCTGCAAATTAAAGAGAGAAAGAACTGACTTGATAAAAAAAAAATAGGCAAGGTTTCTTTTTTTGGAGTGGAGAGAGATGAATAAACGGAACACAGAGGACTTTTAGGACAGTGAAAATACTGTCTGACACCATCATGACGGATACAAGTTGTCATACATTTGTCCAAACCCATAGAACGTACAACACCAAGAGAGAACCCTACTGTAAACTATGAACTTTGGGTGATAATGATGTGTCAGTGTAGGTTCATCAATTGTAACAAATGTACCTCTTTGGTGGGGATGTTGATAATGTATGCTTGAGGGCAGGGGGCATACGGGAAATCTCTGTACCTTCCCCCTATCATTTTGCCGTGAACCTTAAACTGCTCCAAAAAAAAAAAAAAAAAGTCTTACTTAAAAAAAAAAAATTAGGCAAAGTTATATGAGGTTGCAGTTTATAAAAGAGGATTGCCTAATGACCAATAAACATGAAAAATTGTTTCATTTTTACTGGTAATCAGAGACATGTAAAATAAAAAAGTAAGTTGCTGTTTCACATCATGAGGTTAGAAAAATATTTAAAGCCTGACAATACCACATGGTGACTTGAATGTGGAGCAAGGAGAACTTTCAAATATTTCTGTTGGAAATGTTAGTTAGTACAAAATATTTGGAGAATAATTTGACCATGTCTCTCAGAGATGAAACTCGGCATTCCCTGTGTCCCGGCATTCCAGATCATTCCTGAAGGAATTCTTGCAGATTGTTGCACAGAGGCACTTGTACAGGAATGTTCACTGTAGCGGTGCCAGTAATGGTAACAGTCTGGAAATCGTGTGAATGTCCATCAATAAGAGCATGAATAAACAAACTGTGATACAAGCAAGGGAAAAGGAACCCTACACAACTTTAAAAGAATGAACTGGAACCACGGGTAGCAACCTCTGAAAAACATGATGTAGAAGGAAAAAAAGTTGTAGAATGATACGTAGAGTATGGTGCCACTTATGCAAAGCTATAATCCTTCACAACAATGCTATATAGTGTTATGGAACTCCCTAAATAGGTAGTAGCAAAGCGCAAAAACTTACATGAGAAAGATAAATGCCAGATGACTGACAGCAACTATCATTAGGGATAGAGAGAGGGGAACAGGATCCAGAAAGGATACACAGGGGTTTCCGCTTTGTCTGCAGTATTTAATTTCACAAAAGAAAAAATGTGGAGCAAATATGGCAGTATGTCAACATTTGATGAAGCGTGGGGGTACCACTGCGCTTTCTGTTTTGATTTATGTACTTCTCAGTGCCCATTCTTTCAAAATGAGTATCTCGCATGTGCCAAACACTGTTTTAAGAACTAGGGATAGAGCAGAACCCATCAGCCTCGTAGACTGTATATTCGAGCGTGTTTAAGATATTTCCTAATTTTTAAAGGGAGAAGCAGAGCAAGAGAAAAATGAAGAAGTGAAGATGAGTTTTTTGAGAAAGATTGGTTGGAACTGTGTAGATTCAGTTGTGCTTGTTGGTCATCAGTCTGTAGTCACTGGGGTTAAGCAGTCTGCTCAGTAACGTGATTTTCTCCCGTGGGATCCCACTGCCTAATTGCAGGCGGGTAGAAGAAGAGCAGTTGGGTTAGTTCAAAGGTTTTTCCAGGTAGGGAAGTGTAATTACCAGGCCGAGGTTCAGAGAGGGTTCTGGGAAGGTGACAGAGGAGGGAGCATCAGGAACCTGTCTCTGCACCCAGACAGCAATTGCACTGGCAGACTCCGTCCAGTGTAACCATCTTGGAACTCTGGAGTCCAGCAACTGCTAGTGGAAGGCTTCATGGTAAATTGTGGTTAAATTCAAATCAGTTTCAGCGCCCAGCATGGTAGCAGCTATCCATCCTCCGTCTCTCCATCCCTCCCCCATCCCACCCCCACCCCCGGCAAGCAGCCTTGCATGTGTTCCGGGAGCAGCTCGTGTAGCTTCCGGAGCCGGGGGATCTGTGCTCTGACTGCTGGTTGCTGCTTTGATCATAAAGGTGCAGGTGAAGAGGTGAGCAGGCATTGTTGCAAGCCCGCCTCCTCTGGCTGAAGTGACTTCCAGGGCATTCAGAGGGCTGGTACCTCCTCCCTTCATTTTTCCCTTTGTACCCTTTTGGGAGCTGGACACTGAAGACTAGAATGTTCAAAAGCAACTGCATATATGGGACAATTAGAAAGTTACCACACATATCCAGGGAAAGGGAAAGGTACAGACTCAGAAAAGACCTGAGAAGACCCTAAGTTTACACCTCAGGCTGATCCTTAGCATGGAAACAGCCTGTAACAACAGACAGAGAGGGGAGAGAGAGAGAGAGAGAAATCAGCAAACCTTGGGGAAGGGGGAGAATCTGATTTCCAGAGTTAGCACATCATTAGATGCAATGATGCATTGCATAATTGCAATGCAATTAGATGTGATTTTCTGATTTTTAAACAGAAAATCACAAGCAATACTAAGGAACAGCGAAGTATGGCCCATTCAAAGGAAAAAATAAACCAACAGAAACCGGCCCAGAGAAACACCAGATGGTAGACTTACTAGGCAAAGATTTAAGGTAGCTGCCTTAAAGATGCTGAAAGAACTAAAGGAAGATGAGAAGAAAGTCAAGAAAATGGTGTATGAACAAAATGGAGATATCAATAAAAATATATAAAATGTAAAAAGAGAGAGAGAGAAATCTGGCCAACATGTGGAAGCAGAACAAGTGTCCAGATAAGCAAAGTGTGGTATATATGTGTGTGTGGTGTAAATGATACCATGGAGTGTTATTTAGCCTTAAAAAGAAAGGAAGTTCTGACAGACGCTACAACATGGATGAACCTTGCTAAACGATGTTACGTCAGTCTGGAAGTTCAATGTTGCTCCTCTTGCTCAGTGATTTTAAAGAAATTGAGCAGTTCCAGTGTGATTTCTTTCTTTCTTTTCTAAGCTGCATTCCTGTTCCCACCTAAGGCATGCCTCTATGTACGTATCGGCTACTATGGTGTTTCAACGTGTTTGAGACATTGAACAGCATCCCTTAATTCTCTATGTTATTTGTCCGAACTGTTATTTAAAGAACGAAGTATGTGTTGCATGAAAACACGTGATTTTTTCCCTTGGTTTAAATAAACTTCAAGATAACTGGAAAAAAATTATTATAGTGAAATACGCCAGTCACGAAAAGACAATGCTATACGATTCCGCTTATGTGAGATACCTAGAGTACTCAAAATCATAGAGACGAAGGAGAACAGTCATTTCCAGGGACTGTCAGGAAAGGGGAATGGGTATGTGTGTGTGTGTGTGTATGTGTTTAACGGGTACAGAGTTTCAATTCTGCAAGATGAAAAGAGTTCTGGCGATGGATGGTGGTGATGGTTGCATCATTGTGAATGTACTTAATGCCACTGAATTGTACGCTTAAAAATAAATAAGATGGCGAGTTTTATGTTTTGTGTATGTTACCACAATAAAATAGATGGCAAGGGCTTCCCTGGTGGTGCAGTGGTTAAGAATTGCCTGCCAATGCAGGGGACACGGGTTCAAGCCCTGGTCCTGGAAGATCCCACATGCCGTGGAGCAACTAAGCCCATGCACCACAACTACTGAGCCTGCGCTCTAAAGCCCGCGAGCCACAGCTACTGAGCCCACGAGCCACAACTACTGAAACCTGTGTGCCGCAACTACTGAAGCCAGCATGTCTAGAGCCTGTGCTCCGCAACAAGAGAAG
Organism: Pseudorca crassidens; assembly: GCF_039906515.1. NCBI lineage: Eukaryota > Metazoa > Chordata > Mammalia > Artiodactyla > Delphinidae > Pseudorca > Pseudorca crassidens. The sequence goes on from NC_090296.1 coordinate 195,807,158, forward strand.
CCACCGCAATGAGAAGCCCGCGCACCGCAACGAAGAGCAGCCCCCGCCCTTCACAACTAGAGAAAGCCCACGTGCAGCAACAAAGACCCAATGCAGCCAAAAATAAATATATATATATATTTTTTAATGGTGAAAAACAAGCAAAAGTACAAGGGCCAAGGGAGTTTAGTGTCCCTGCAGGAGAGTAGTTGAAATAATGGGCCATGGACTCCAAGCTGGCTGGGAGGGATGTCATGAAAAGGAGGACGTGGAGAGGTCAGTGGATGGAAGTTTCACCAAGGCTACAGGGGACCGGGTGTTTGTAGGGTTTCTTGCGCAGGCCAGCAGGAGGGACAAAATACTGCTTGGAGAGGTTTGGACTGGCGATGATATTGGAGGGGGGCTTTTCCCGCTCCCCCGCATACATCATGGATGTTTTTCCGTTTCAGAAGTCAGAGTTCTATTATGTGCATTTTAACAGAGCATTTCATTGTATAGACGTGCCATAACTTACTTAACCAATCTCTTACTGTAAATCATAGTCACATGTTGATTATTTAAGCTAATAAATTACAGTCCTTACAGAAATCCTCACCAAGCCGTCTCTGACCTTCTTGACTTGGCCAGTGGAAGAAACCCTGGCGCTCCAGAGAAACTCAGGACCAAAGCTACCGATAGGTGTCCTCTCCACGAAGATGGTGGGCAGCCCAGATTCTCTGCACACTTAATCACGTCAGAGCAGAGATCAGGTTACTCTAACTTGCTCATTGATATATATGAATTAGTTAATTGATTAACTAATTGATATATATGAATTATGTATTGATATATATGAATATATATGAATTAGTTAATTCAACAAAAATTAACTGAGTATATATGAATTGATATATATGAATTAGTTAATTGATATATATGAATTAGTTATATATGAATTGATATATATGAATTAGTTAATTCAACAAAAATTTACTGAGTCGCTTCTGTGTAAAAAGAACTGTATCAGGAACTGGAAATGTGAAAGTGCTCTCAAAGATGGAAGGCATAATTAGACGAGGATGTAAATTACTGTAAGATCAAGTTCAAGCAGCGGCAGATTTAGCATGAAGTGTGTGGTGCCTGGGCATCAGTGCCCCTCACTCCTTTCCGACCCCAGGGAGAGACCCTATCAATTCACTTACCTGGCCATACATTTTGGTAAAATTTGAAAAAGTTGAGTTTTTGTTTTTTTTTTCCACCTGTGTCTCCCTTCTTGCTTTTCCCCATTGCTGAAAAAGCCAAGGATATTTTTGAGATCCAGCAAAGGAGAAGTTGTGCTGAGGACACATCTAGCTGGGTTTTTTGAAATGTATGAGTGGGGCTCCTGGACACTGCATTGTGGAATGAACCACTTCCCACTTGCACCGGTGCAGGAGTGATTTCTAGAAACATCTCACCCCCCCCACCCCCGTGCTGATGCAGGTGCCAAGCAGTGGCTTTATGACGACAGGAGCAGGCCCCGTGGCGCTCAGCACAGGAAGTGGGTGGGCACGGAGGAGACACCAGCTGTAAAGTAAATGGAACCCAAAGCGAGTTGGTGGGAAATTCTTCTAATCAGACACGTAAACCTGCAAACAGAAGATTCAGTTCACAGCAGTGCCTGGTCAAAATAGAACTTTCTGAAGCCAGGAATGCTCTCGATAACACAGCATAAATAGTTACAGTTATACACGCATCATACATTTTCTGGTTGTTGATGATGTGTAGGTATCGAGGTACAACCTGGTGGCTGTAGGACAAAGAGTGGGTACTGCACCTACATGTGAAGTTGTATGTTTTATTTATTCCAGTTATTAACAATAGTAAAATTGTGACCAACCTTATAGAAGAAACACTGAATTATCTTTCCATTTTCTCTATAAAAAATAGTTAAGTAACTCTGACAGGTACTTACTTCATGAAAATGTGAATTTTCTTCTAGATTTTGTAATGTTTGTTTTATTCATTAACTTGTTAAAACTTGATTTTGTTGTGATTTCTTTATTTTAAACAAATAATCATTTTCACATCTAATTTTTACTAATTACTGTGATTTAGTGAATTTTAACTAATCACTTATAATTATTTTCCCCAAGGAGGTGCCCCCCCCAATTGTTTAAACTTTAGGTCCTGCAGAACTGGATCTACCCCAGGACAAATTAATGAGTGTGATAAGAGAAAAAGATAAGAGGGGCCGGAGGGCGGGGTATTGAAAAGGAAGAAGTTATTAATGACAGACGATAGAGGAAGGGTTTCAGCTAAGCTATGATTGAGTGGAAGACTTTGAATTCAGAAACATGGCGAATGGGGTTCTAAATGAAGAAGGTAATTCTTCATAGCTTTTAGATAATGTCTATCCCCAGAACCACCCACTCAGATATTCTCAGTTTGTTATTGACATATCTTCTCTACCTTCACATCCTTTCCGATTCCGCATCCCAAAGCCTTTCCGTTGATGTTTTGTGCTGATGGCTTCAAGTAACAAACTAGTGTGAATTTGGTGGGTGTGAAGGAAGAGACTTTCCCAGGATGGATTCTGGGTAGGAGTTCAAACCAAGAAGTTGGTGACAGTTCCGCATTGCCACCCAGACCCTATGACATGAATGATGCAGAAACAAAGCAGACTTTCTCCCTGCTTTTCAACTGTGGTTCAATTTGTGAACAGGAGTCAGAAACAGAAAAGCCCTGTTTTTAGGCTCTAGGCTGGAGTCGCCTTCCTTCATGAGAAGGAAGCAATAGTGATATTCAGAAGCCACGGGGAAGAAGCGTTTTCATGTGGGGCCGTGGGGCCTGGATACCGTGACACCACATCCCTGACTTGTTGAGGTCGTGCTTGTGCATGTGTGTGTGAGAAAGCAAGAGACACAGAGAGACAGAGCCTGAGACCAACCGTGTCCTGCGCAGGCTCGGGGCCCCTGAAGGAAGGGCCACTTGTCCCACCGGCAGCTCAGCCTTCACAGGTCCGGTGACTCGCCGAGCACCTCTGGGGGCCCTGGACTTTGCACGACTCAGCCCTGAGCGAGCTCACTGTGCACCTAGCTGACGTGAACCTAGCTGATATCGGCGGGGAGAGACAGCATCAGAGACACAGAGGGTCAGGGAAACGAGGCTAGAGGCAGGTGGAAACCGCTGAGGAGTTGCTGAGTCACAGGAGGAAGAGCTGAGAGCCGCGACGCCTGGAGATGGGGCTCTGGGAGCAATGACTTGGGGCCAGGACTTCCTTGCTTCGAGGGCTGAGGCCGTGGGTCCTGCTGAAATGCAGCAGCGCTCTTGTCATCCAGCCCGAGGAAAGCTGGTCATGCTGTGCTAATGCTAATGACTGTCTTGCTCTTCCAGCCCCTCGGGACTGGGGGCTGAGCTCCGGCCGTCCCACGCCAGCTCTGGCCGGCTCAGGGTTGTGTGTGTGTCACCCGGGCCAACTCTGGCCGCTCAGGGTTGTGTGTGTGTCGCCCGGGCCAGGCGTCATCCTACTGCTCCGGCAGCCTCTAGGGCATCGTCCTCCGGTGGGAATGCAGGAGACACACACTTAGCAACCGTTTGCCAGGCGTGAAACCTTAGAGTTGGGACTTTTGTATTTGCATGTAATGCAATTTCCTTCCGTACAACTGTCCTCCAAGACGGGTACAGCTATCCATTTTCCAGGTAAGTGAGCAGAGACTCAGAGGTGGTACCTTGTGTGGGTCCCATCGATGATCAACTTCACTCTGGGTTTATTCCCTTTATCCTACTTTCATGAAATGTGCTTTCATTCATCAGAACTGGGGAGAATAATATCTACGGGATTGTTTCGAGGATCAAATGGAATCCTCACTACGAAAGTACCTGCCACGCGGTAAATACTTAAATAACAATTTCCTTCCTTCACCCTAACCTGACTTCTGCCTGGAAAACGAGCTCCGCTGACAGAATCTGGGCTTGGCGCATGCCGAGTCCAGCATCAGAGTATGTAGTGGGTTGTAATACATGTTGGATGGATGAATTAACGGTTAGTCAGTGGAAGCATTTAGGGTTTGCAAGCACCTGAAGACCATCCTTTTCCGCCTGCACTGGGCTCCTCTTGGGTCTATAATCTGAACATCAGACCTGCTCTCTTGCTGGATTTCTCTTCACTTGCAGCTGAACCTCCTCGCGCATCCTCACCGGTTCACGAGAACATGCTTGTCTGTTTTGCACGTGCCTCACTGCCGGGTCAGAGGCTCTCCTAGCTTGCCTGTACCTTTTCTTTCCGAGTTGCCATCCTGATGTTCTGGACTAAGGAGGCTGGACCAGAGAGGATGTGTTTAGCTGAGCAGGTGGTCCCGCAGGGGCAGGTCTCGTGTGGATGCAGGCGGCCCTCGGTGCTTCGACCGGGCTGAGCCAGGCCACCTGCTAGCTCAGCACCTTTCCAAATAATTAGGCAATCTACCGAGAGCCTGGAGCTTAGAATCAGAGGGAAGAGCTTTGGATGGAAGTACAAGCAAGGCTTCTGTAGAGATGCTTCCTCCTCTAGCCAACAGTTCCATTAAGGAAATTTATCACAGTGTTTTGGCAGCCTGAAGATTTTAGTTCAGTCACGGAGACGTCCAGTCATCGCTGTCGTCAGTCGGCAGATTCAAAGGCGGCTCAGAGGGGAAAAGGCAGGGCCCTGGGCCATCCGTAGGACCCAGGCACACCTGCAGCCATGCCAGGGAGGGGATGCCTGGTCCTCTGTTGAGCATCTGTTCAGGGTCGCCAGAATGATACCTGGTCAAGGTAAAAACTGCATCTGGAACTTGATTAATCTCCAACATTCATTAATCTGCAATTCTCCAAGAATTCGGAAAGGAATAAAGAAATCCACAAAGGTAGTCGCTAAAGAAGGATGCGGCGACCAGGGATTCCCTGCTCTCGAAGCCCTCGTACCCCACAGCTGGGACCTCTTAGTGATTACCTGGAGGCTCCGCTCTGCCTCAGGCTCTGTGATCAGGTCAGGGAGAATAGAGGAACCGTTTAGGTATCAGTTTGGGGGTTCTGCATCAGGTCAGCCGTGCTCTCACGTCTGCTCTGACTTGCAGTTCAGAGTCTGGGAAGCGGATTCTCACCTCATGCTTTTTGATCAGGCGCACCTGTGAGTCAGAAGTTCCAGGCCTGCACCCTTATCTGACCCTTGCATACCTGAGCTCCTACCTGCCTCGGCATTTTCCGGACTGGAAGCTTGCCTTGCTATCTCGAGAATTTGCAGGAAGTAGACTCCTCTGTTGGTTTGTCAAGCCTAAGGTCGATTTAGCTTACTCGGAGCTGAAATCTTCCAGGACAACCTGCTCTAACCCATTGGATCAGCCAAGTTTTGTATCACGGCCCCGTCACAACTCCATGTGACCAAACCTGATGTTTGACTGCCCTCTGATCATGAAAGAGTACAGTTGGGTGGATTAACCCATCCACGCCCAACTTCTCTATCTGCGTGTAGAATCCTGGGGCGTGGGTGGAAGTAGCAGGACATCCGGGAGTCCCGAGGATATCACGGAGCATGAAAAAAAATGAACACTTCTACTTCTGAACCAAATCCTACCAACCATTCCGGGAAGCCTGGCTTCTAATTCTGCATATGTCATTCACGTCAACCTTGCAAGGTTTGGGTCCTTACCGTATGCCTTCATTTCAAAGAACCAGCCAATTAAGGATCTTAAACTGCCATGAAGCAATAAAAATTTCCCTAAACATTAACCGTACAGAGGATCACTTCCAAGACTGAGATTTTGTTATCTCATTGCGGGCATTCTAGATTAAGCCCTGGAGGAAAATCTTACTGCTAATAAGTAATCACTTGTAGTAATATGCGTTATTGCTGAGATAATAGGCTCAGTATCAATATCTTCTCATGTTGTTGTAACTGGGAAGTTAAGATGGGAGAATACTGCTCTGTGTCACAGGATTGAGGAAAACCAAATGTTAATTTTCAGAGTGTCATGTTTGGTTTAAATTATCTATTCTAAAATAAAAGCATGTGTTCACCTTCAGTGCAGTGAATTCGTTTGTTACCCAGCCACATGTGATTTCTATCAAATTTCTCTCCAAAACAATTCTAAAGGATAGGACACAGAAGAACAAAAACCGTCCACAACTTATCAGTTGACAAATAATACACTGAAATTCACTAAAAGAGTGTTGATGAAATCTTCGTATTTTAAAAAAGGAGCTTCATAATAAACTTGACAATTCATATGGTGAAAGGTCTAAAAAATCTTAGATTCTTGTGTGTTTTTTCCACGCAGAGCAACTTTTCAGAATGTGTTGGTTTTTGAAAAATCCTGTATGTTGTATATATTCTGATATTTAGATATTGTCAAATCTTCAGGTGGAAAATCGCAGTCTCTGATTGATCTCCAAGGTTTGAGTTTTTAATTCACCAGAAGGGATTGCTGAAAACTGAACTGTTTTTTTCCCTGTGATTATTTTAAAGCTTACTTTAAAAAGGCATTTTTTCAAAAATAAATTTGGATGGAATGAGACTCATGAAATAATGAATCTAGGAGAATCTATGGCCACTCCAAGACTTTTGTTTCCAAAAGACTTATGGAAACAAAACTTACGATCAAGCCCCTAAGGCCATATAACTTGGTGGGGATTAATAGGGAGTGAGTCGACCATAAGTAGTCAATTCAAAGAAAGCAACTTAGTACAATGATTTTAAATCCAGGTTCACAGTTTTCCTGACAATGGATAGTCCAGGGAGATTCACAGTGGCAAAGATATAAATCTCCACTAAGGAAGCGTTCTAAAAGAAACACTAAACCAACTATATTCTGGAAAATGGGATGTTAAATAAAAAGAGCTTGCGTTTGCTGATCGTTGTAATCGTGGAACAGCATTAGTCAATGGAATATAACCCTAAAAGTATTGGATTTTCTTTTCAAACCACGGAGTAAATTTGGCTTCTGTCACTGACCAATGATCCTACCAAAGTGTCCGGGACTTGAAGGACCAATATCCCAGAGAAAAGGGATATTGCGGAAAGCTCCACATTTGGCGTCGTTTTCCTCTGACCCTATTGAAGCTTATGCTGTACAGGGCAAAGTCTAGGAAGCTAAGCAGAAAACACTGAAACACAGTGTGGAATTGTCAACAGGCTCACGGTCCTTGGGAAACAAACGTTGGATTTCAGCATCTGCCAGAAGGGGAGGGGGCCCTAGTGACCTTCCCCTGGAATCTCTGGGTTTTACGCTGAGCCTGTGGGTAAACCAAGCCTTACAAAGGCCACAAGTCCGCCTCACGTCCCCTCCGTCCTGGTTGGATTGAACTCATCTGATTCCGTTCCATTCTGGATGCCTCACAGAGGGCAGGGGAAAAGCCTCTTTGAAGAAAAATAATGGTATCCAAGGCCATAAATTTTTAAAATCACGATGTCTGACATTAAATAAAATACCAGGTGGACTCATCTGTGACTCAGCTATTGGTCAGACACATACTTAAAAATAATAAATGTTATTATGTTAAGAAACATTGAAATCAAGATAGAGAATTTTCCAGAGTACTAGATCTTTAAAAAATATCAAATGGAAATTCAAAACCTGAAAACTATAATAATGTAAATTAAACTGTAAACGGATGTATTTTATAATTAATTATATACAACCAAAGAGAGGACTAGGAAATGTGAATGATGTGATAAGCAAAACTAACCTACGTGACAATGCACCTAACTGATGGAATGTACTTTTTTTTAGAAAAGTCAACTTTTTAAAATTTTATTTATTTTATTTATTTATTTTTGGCTGGGTTAGGTCTTTGTTGCTGCGTGCACGCTTTCTCTAGTTGCAGCCGCTCCGGGGGCTACTCTTCGTTGCAGTTTCACGGGCTTCTCATTGCGGTGGCTTCTCTTGTTGCAGAGCACGGCCTCTAGGTGCACGGGCTTTAGTAGTTGTGGTGCACGGACTCAGTAGTTGTGGCTCATGGGCTCTAGAGCGCAGGCTCAGTAGTTGTGGCGCACAGGCTTAGTTGCTCCATGGCATGTGGGATCTTCCCGGACCAGGGCTTGAACCTGTGTCCCCTGCATTGGCAGGCAGATTCTTAACCACTGCGCCACCAGGGAAGCCCCAGAATATACTTTTTTCAAGTCATACATGCCAAATTTTATCAAAATTGATCATTTGCTAGGTCGCAAGTCTCAACAAATTTCAAAGGATTGAAATCATGTTCTCTTACACAGCGAAATTAAACTGAAAATAAGCAAACAGAAATAATCACTAGAAAATTCTCAAATACATGGAAGTTAAACAATTCATTTAAAAATAAACCTTAGGTCAAGAAAGAAACCCCAGTGGAGGTAAATGATACTTTGCACTGAATGAAAATGAAAATATGGCATATCAAGATATGTTGAGTGCCACAAATGTTGTGCTTATGGAAAACTGTACAACCATCAAATCCATATGTTAAGGAAGAAAGTTTAAAAAACAATGATCTCACTATCCAGCTAAAAAGCCTAAGGGAAAAAAAACCCACAAACTCCCAGCCAAGTAAACCCAAGAATATAGGTGGAAGGAAATAATAAAGATAAGAGCGGAAATTAATGAAATAGGAACTCTAAGTACCATAGAGAAATATCAACAAAGCTGAAATTTGGTTGTCTGAAAGACTAAGTTCGTTTTCTGAAGACTGAAGAAGGAAAAAAAGAGAGCCCTTATAATCAATATCAGGAATCAAAGAAAAAGACATCACTATGGATCATATAGACATTTAAAAGATAAGAAGAGATACTGGAACTAAATTTAGGCAAGAAATTTACAACTTTTGATGAAATGGACAAATTCCTGAGAAAGTACAATTTACCACAACTGTTACGAAAAGAAAAATGGAAAATCTGAATATCCATTTAAAACTTAAATATGTAATTAAAACTTAAATTTGTAATTAAATACCTTTCCACTAAGAAATCTCAAGGCACAGATAAACTTCATTTGTGAACATTTCCAAACCTCAAGTAATATATAACACCACTCTTAAAAAAACACTTCCGAAGGGCTTCCCTGGTGGCGCAGGGGTTGAGAGTCCGCCTGCCGATGCAGGGGACACGAGTTCGTGCCCCAGTCCGGGACGATCCCACATGCCGCGGAGCGGCTTGGCCCGTGGGCCATGGCCGCTGAGCCTACGCGTCCAGAGCCTGTGCTCCGCAATGGGAGAGGTCACAAAAGTGAGAGGCCCGCATACCGCAAAAAAAAAGCACTTCCCAAGTATAGAAAAAGAGGAAAAAAATCCCAATTTATTTTTATGAGGCCAGCATAATATTGATATCAAAGCCTGGCAAGAATAGTACAAGGAAAGAGAATTATAAGCTGGTTCTTCTCATGAACAATCGAGGCATGATCCTAAACAAAATATTAGCAAATTGAATTCTGCAATTTATAAAAACAAAACCAAAAACACGTCATGAAAAGTTGGATTTATTCCAGGAATGCAAGGTTGATTTAACACTATAAAAATCAATGAAATGCAATTCACCAGATTAACTGAATAAAGGAGAAAAATTGATTATCATGTCAGATGCAGAAAAAGCATCTGATAAAATTCAAATTCCAGTAATGATTAAAAAGGAAAGAATTTACCAAAGTGGATATAGAAGGGAAGTTCCTTAATGGGATGAACAAGTATATATAAAAAACTTAGAGTAAGCTTCATACTTAATTTTGGTATGTCAGAAGTTTTCCTCCTTAAATCAGGAATAAGACAAAGATGCCTAATAGCACCATTTTTTAAAATAATAATTATTCTTTATACAGTGTTATTTATTTATTTATTTATGGGGCTGCGTTGGGTCTTCGTTGCTGCGTGCAGGCTTCTCACGGCAGTGGCTTCTCTTTGTGGAGCACGAGTTCTAGGCGCGTGGGCTCAGTAGTTGTGGCTCGTGAGCTCTAGAGCACAGGCTCAGTAGATGTGGCGCATGGGCTTAGTTGCTCCGCGGCATGTGGGGGTTTTCCCGGACCAGGGCTCGAACCCGTGTCCCCTGCATTGGCAGGCGGATTCTTAACCACCGTGCCACCAGGGAAGTCCTAAATCACCATTTTTATTTAATGTTGTAATAGAGATCCTAGACAGTACAATAAGGCAATAAAAAAGTAGAATGATTAGAAAGGAAGAAATGAAGCAGTCATTATACATAGAATATTCAAAATAATCTACAAGCTATTTATAAGTTAATTTAGTAAAGATGCTAGATAAGAGAACAATACAAAAATCTTTATTTCTGTATATTAGCAATAAAGAATTAAAGGTGAAAAAATTAAATCTACCGTTTATAATAGCATCAAAAATATCATATATCTAGGATATAACTCATGAAAATATGCAAGAGTTCTATGTAGAAAATTATAAAACATCATGGAAATAAATTAAAAATACCTAAATTGGGCTTCCCTGGTGGCCCAAAAAAAAAAAAAAAACCTAAATAAATGAGATTTACACCATGGTCATGGATTGGAAGACTAAAATTATTAAGATAAAAGTCTCCACAAGTTGACTTATAGAGTAACTGCAAACTCAATCAGAATTTCAGCAGATATTCTTTTGTGTGGAAATCAACAAACTGATTCTAAAATTTGTGTGAAAATACGAAAGTCTAGAAATAACCAAAGTAATTTTGAAGAAAAGCTAATTTGAACTTATACTCTGATACATTAAAACTAATTATGAGGTTATCATAATAAAGTCAGTGTGCCATTCACACAAGGAGAGACAAATTGAGAAATGAAACATAACAGAAAGTACAGAAACAGACCTAAATATATAGTCATTTGATTAAATGACAAAGATGATACTGACGTGAATGAGAAAAACATGGTCTTTTCATTTAGTGGTGCTAGACCAATTGAATATCCATATTGAAAAACAGAAATCGTACTCAAAATCAACTCTAGGTGGATTATATATGTAAATAAGGAAGGCAAAACCAAGAAACTTCTGGAATAAATCACAGGAGAATATCTTCATGCTTTTGAGGTAGGGAAAGACTTTTAAAAGGCACTAAATGTAATGGATAAATTGGACATAATAAACAAGTAAATAATACATAATAATTGATAAATAGGGCTACACAAAGCTAAGAAACTGTTGATCTAACAACATTAGGAGAGTGAAAAGGCAAGCTGAGAAGTCGGGATATGATTTTTTGCAATACATGCAACCTGGAAAGGACACATATGTAAATGTGTAAAAAATATATGAAAAAATATATAAGTAAAAAACCTCTTACAAAGAAAGAAAGATAGTAGAGAAATGGACAAAATATATAGACAGATACTTCACAGAAGAAGCTATCCAAATGGCAAACAAACATATGAAGAGGTGCACAAAATCATTAGTTATCAGATAAATGCAAATTCAAATCATAAGATACCACTGCACACCTACCTGCAGGACTAAAATAAAAAGGACAGACAATACCAGACATCCTTTTGGCAAGGATGTGGACCAACCGGAACTCTCATATACTGCTGGTGGGTATGTAACTTGGTAAAAACCACTTTGGAAAACTGTTTAGCATATCAATAAAAGTAGACTAGACTTATACCCTAGGGGCCAGCAATGTCCCTTCTTAAAGTATTAATCAAATTGATAAATACCTAGCAAGGCTGATTAAGGAAGTAGACACTAACCATTATTACAATCAAAAAGGAGACATCAGGCTTCCCTGGTGGCACAGTGGTTACGAATCCGCCTGCCCATGCAGGGGACACAGGTTCGAACCCTGGTCCGGGAAGACTCCCGCAATCCACAGAGCAACTAAGCCCATGTGCCACAACTACTGAGCCTGTGCTCTAGAGCCCACGAGCCACAACTACTGAAGCCCGCGCGCCTAGATCCTGTGCTCCGCAACAAGAGAAGACACCGCAATGAGAAGCCTGTGCACCGCAACGAGTGGCCCCTGCTTACTGCAACTAGAGAAAGCCTGCGCGCAGCAACGGGGACTCAACACAGCCAAAAATAAATAAATAAAAAAATAAGTAAAATAAATAAGTTTATTTTTAAAGGAGACATCACTAGCGATATTTCAGAAATTGAAATTAGTACTTCAGGATATTGTGAAAAAAATTTATGCCAAAAAAATGAAAACTGAGGTAAAATGGACAATTTTCTATAAAAACACAGCTTTTCAAAACTCATATTAAGAAAAAATAGAAAATCAGAGTAGTCCTGTAATTAATAAAGATATTAAATCTGTAATTAAAAACTTTCCCACAAACAAAACTCTATGCCACATGATGTCCGTATGGCATCCCAAGTGAATTCTACCAAACATTTATTATTATTTTGAGCAACAGATAGAATTAAGAAAAAATCCATTTGATCTTACATGATGCTAGCATATTGTCTTTTAAGGCGAATGGCACTGTGATCTTGGAACAAGGGAGAAGGAATTTGGCCCTAGAATAAAAAATAACTATACAACCATGATAAATAGTTTATTGATTTCCAGTATTAGAATCAATCTATAGGCAAACCTCGAAATATTTAACTATTCTATCAGTAGAGGCAAAATGTACATAACATCAGCCTTGACCACGTAAAATAGGATCTATCAAAGTGGAAGTTTAAGGGGCTTCCCTGGTGGTCCAGTGGTTGAGGCTCTGCGCTTCCACTGCAGGGGGCGTGGGTTCGATCACTGGTCCGGGAACTAAGATCCCGCATGCCGTGCGGCACGGGCCCAAAAAATAATAATAATAAGTAGAAGTTTAAAATTTGTAGGAAAGGATAGAGACAGTGGTATCCTCATATTGCAAAGTAACAAATCAAGGTACACCATTGCAAGTTGATGGAACACGAAAGGGAGGTTTAGATGTAGCATTTTAATTTACAAAGGTAACCAAAAGAGAGGGGAAAATTAATGGTAGAACTGTCAAATAGAGAGGAGGGAAAGGAGATAAAATAGTAAAAATGCACTTGAATTTGCTGCCCTCTGGCAACTCTTTACGTAGCATTCACAAACATTTACATAGCATTTACCTTGTATTAGATCTTATAAGTAATCTAGAGATGATTTAAAGTATACTGGCAGGCTGTGCGTAGGTTATGCAAATACTGCATCATTTTTTTATATGGGATTTGAGCATCCTCGAATTTTGGTACCCACAGCGGTCCTAGAACCAATCCCCTCCAGATACCGAGGGAGGACTGGATGGCTTTAGCAGATGAGAAAAAGATACAAATAAACATATATGTATATATACCTATAGGGTGGTCATGAGTCTTCAGTGCAATGAAGTATATAACAGTGCTTGGCCAAGAGCAGGCTTTCAGTGCGTGTCAGTTTTTCCTTTTTATTGCAGAGTCTGAACACTGATTTGGTCCTTTGCTGTGTTCTCCCTCTTTCCTCTTGCATGGTTTGGTCTGTTGCCATCACATTTTTGTATTTCTGTATAGTAAGAATATTTTAACTTTCAATGAAAATTGCCTTTATTATTAAACGGCTTGCCTATTATTTTTAGAGAATTCCCGTTACTTTAAATAGTTCAGCGAGGACTTTAGGAGAGGAATCTTCTCAGGTAGAATCGTTGCCAGAACGCCTCAAAGTATTCCACGGAAGGAGTTGCTTTCCTTCCCATGGAAATAAGATCAATGCTCTGTTGCTATGGTTACTCTTCTTTCATTAATGCTAAAAATCGTAGCATTAATGAAAGTAAGGAGATGTGCTGATCTTTAATGGCACGAATATGTCATTGACAGTTTCCAGGCTACTTTTACTTACGGCGCTATTCTTTGTGTAGTGCGGCCAGTACTGTCGGACTTAACACGTAAACTCCAATTTTCAAGAGTTTCTCAAACAGCTAATATAAACCTCCATGCTTGGCAGGAACTTCCCTTAAAACGTGCCATCCATGGGCATCTTTTCTAAGTATAGGTGATCATTTAGCCTATGGCCTTCAGATTTCTACTATCTACAGCACATGAAGTAGGACCCCTTTCTTCTGGACGTTTACCAGTTTCTTGAGATTTTCACTTAATCATATGGGTTATGCTGCAGCCTGGAAATGTCTGGCTCGTATCAACTTTCTTTTCATTCTTACCTCATTACAATGTTGATTACCTGGTCATTTTAAGTGAGAACTGACAGGTACATTGGGAGGGTACCTGAGGGGATCAATCTGGACATTTACACACTAGGTCGCGAGTTGGTACGTGCGCAGCGAAGGACTGAAGGCTGATGAAATGCTGCCACTGCGAGCACATCAAGCACTGGCCTCATACAGAAAGCCAAGAAGAGGGCAGGAAAGAGAGAAAGTGTGATCCCGTTTATGAAGTTCAAGTTCAGGCGAAAGCTGTCTCTACTGATGATGGTCAGGTGGGCTCCCCCTGGCTTTTCAGTCCTCTGTTTAGAAATCAGCACAAGCCTAATTGTAGTTCTTTTGTAAGTGACCTTTTTTTCTCTGGCTGCTTTTAGGATCTTCTGTTTTTCTTAGGTTTTCCTGTGATTTTTCAGAAATTCATCCCGGTTGGAATTCACGGGGCTTTACTGCATCTAAGGATGGACGTCTTTCAACAACTCTGAAGCTTTCTCTGTTTGGACAGTGCCTTGTCCACACCCTGTTTTCTCCCTCTGGAACTCAAATTAGACATATGTTAAAGCTTCCAACTCTATCCCCTTCCCCCGTAAACTCTCTTTCCCATTTCCCATCCCTCTCCTCTCCAGATCTTTTTCATTTCTTTGGGTTTATCTGCCATTCACAGTTTCCTCTCCGAATCAACTGCGTCTAATCTGCTACAAAGGCAGTTCATTGAGTTTATTATATTCACTTTAAGCCTATTAAATGAGTTATTCTGGGCCAGTTATTTTCAATATCTAAAGCATTTGGGGACTTGTTTCTGTTTTGTGTTGCTTCTGGTGGATTTCACCTGTGACGGCTTCTTTCCTCGAGTGTTTCGTGAATGTTGCCTGATGGTTTGGGAAAGTTACCTGCGCAGGAATTTTCCCGGCTGGATTGGAAGCCGAGCTCCTCTGGAGAGGATTAGCCCTTGTTCCTCAGAGCCACCAACCCTGGACCATTTTAAATTAAAATTTCAACCTGAGTTTTCTGTACCACCCGGGTAGGGTGGATTTAGACTGCTGGCTTGTGGGTACGAATTCTCAGGGGGAGGAGGGGCATTTATTTTTCCCAACCTTCAGTTCAGAGTGGAGCCAAGTTTCCCTTCTGTTCCCTCCTGAATCTCAGAGTTTCCTTCTCACTCGTCCTTCCCTTAGGACTGTGGCCTAGAGGCTTCCGGATGACTAGGGGTCTCCTATTAGATCCCCCTCGGGCAGCCCTCTGCCTTACCTTCTGTCCTCTGATAGCAGAGACCATCCGAGCAGCGACTCAGCATCTCTAGGGTTTGGCCACACCCCTTCAGGGCATAAGTGGGATTTGGTGTCGGCCCACCTCCCAGGATGCCCGTTGTCACTCTCTGTAGGATTCTGCACATTCCTTGATTCAGTGCCAGCTCAGCAATGCCCCTAAATGAATGGGGTGTGTCTTTCAACATTTAATCTAGTATTTCAGTTTTTAGTGCGGGAGGTCCTTCAGGGTATCTTATCAATCACACCTGTGGAAACAGACGCCCCAAAGCCTGTTCTGTCGAGGTTGATTGTTTCCTGCTAGATGCTAAGCCTGGAGTTGCTACAGGGCTCCAATTTCATGAGTGCATCGTTCTACAAGCAGCATACAAGTTACTACTAGAAGAAATGATTCTTTCTTACCTAACCTCAGACCTTAATTAGGCAGGTGATTGAGACTTATTTGGGGGGAACATTTGAGTGGCAGGAAGCCTCAGGAATATGGGAGCGACATCTTCACATCTTCAATCAGCCCAAACATGCTTCACTGTTTCCATTGTTGGAACAGTGGGAAGCTTGGAATGGGGTTTATAATGCA
This sequence comes from Pseudorca crassidens, assembly GCF_039906515.1. NCBI lineage: Eukaryota > Metazoa > Chordata > Mammalia > Artiodactyla > Delphinidae > Pseudorca > Pseudorca crassidens. The sequence goes on from NC_090296.1 coordinate 195,823,012, forward strand.
ATCATTCTTCCAAATGCATAACGTGGCACCAGTCCGAGCACTTGTAACCATCTCCAGAACGAGCAGAATGAATCCAGATTCTACTGCAACTGTCTGGCTGGTGGGAAAATGATTTGTTGATTTACAGGGAAGGATAAAGCCCATTAAAGTTATTGTTTGAGTTTGTTCTGTACATTGTCTTTTCTTTCTCTCCCTCCTCTTTATTTCCTACTTCTTCCCACAGTACATCATATTTTTATAAAAGTCACTGGTTTCAAAATTCCATTTAGAGATCGATAACAGCATTCCTAAGTCCAGCAAGATGAAACAGTACATCCCAGTTAGCTATTTTCCGGAATTAGAATCTTCTCTTTTATAAGGAATCTGTTTCTAAACAATTATTCTATGATTGTAAGCCTGGAAGGCATTCAGATTAAGAAAAAGGAAAAATAAGTATTTCGTAATAATTCTCTTAAATGGGAAATGCGTAAGACATAGTTAATGTCAATAGCATTCTGTTAAGATATGTTTTCTTTTTAATTCTTTGGGACACCTGTGAATTCACTGCCAAGCCATTATTTATAACTTACCAGTGTTCTACTCGCCCATCTCGTCCCCTTACTTCTCCACTCGCCCAAATCACCACTATCCTGGATTTTGTGTTTAATCTTCTCTTGACGTTTTTAGTTTGTAGTTTTTATCAAGTACCTTTGTATGTTTGAACAACGTATTGTTTAGTTTCATCCGTCCTTGAACTTTATAAAAAGGATATGTAACATTCTGAGACTTGCTCTCCAGTGGTTGCAAAGATCAGTCGTGTTGTGTGTATCATTCATTGTCCCTGCTGTAGAGTATCCTGCTGTTTGAAAATACGATTCCCTTGCCAATGGTCACTGGTGTTGCTTCTAATTATTTTTTGCTATTTTGAGCAGTGCTGCTAAGTACATTCTTACATCTGTCTCTGGACGCACGTCAAAAGATTTGGGGGAGTTCTTATCTAGAAGCGGAATTGTTGAATCGTAAAATGTGTAAATATTCAACTTTACAAAGTAACGCCAAGTTGTGTTTCAAAGTGATTGCGCCAATTTCTGTCCTAATCCTTGGTGTGTGAGCGATCCGGTTCCTCTGCGTACCCTTCAGTATTTGGTGGTGGTACACTTAATTATTTTTGCCGGCGGAACGGGTGAAAGCAGTCTATCCTTTATGGTCTTGATTTGTATTTCTCTGACTCTTGAAAGTTGAGCATCACTTCATGTGCTTATTGGCCTTATACATTTGGTGATGTGCCAGTTCACATCCTTTGCTCAGTTTTCTATTGATTTGTCTGTCTTTGCAGTATTATTTTTTGTTGCTTTGTAGAAGACTTTAATACAGTCTTCATAAGAAACCTTTCTTTGTTATGTGTGGCAAATATAGTCTCTTAGATTGTAGTCTGTCTTTTCATTTCTTTTAAGTAATAATCTTCAGTAAGCAAAAAACGAGCCCCCGCCGCCCAAAATGTGAAGCATGCATTCAGCAGACAGTGAGTGTTCCTTTTGTGCCAACTGCTGCTACAGGCCCCAGGGCTGTTGCTGGGAGCACAGCAGACCAGCACCTTCCTTCTGTGGAGCTGACTTTGGGGAGGTCCACTTTTGACTTCACCGTCCAACAATGTGTGGGAACTTGCAAAGCTATTTCAGTTTTTGTCTCTATAAATGGAGTTTGTGACTCTCAGCGCCGCCTTCCTGATGGACAAACCAGAGGCTCCTGCTGACTTTGGTGGAGGGGGCAGGACTCGCCCTCATTGTCTGTGCGTGTGGTGCGTGTCTGTGCGTGTGTGTCTGTGTCTGTGTGTGTGTGTGTGTGTGTGTGTGGTGTGTGTGTGTCTGTGCGTGTGTGTGTGTGTCTGTGCATGTGTGTCTGTGTGTGTGTCTGTGTGTGTTTGTGTGTGTGTGTCTGTGTGCGTGTGGGTGTGTGTGTGTCTGTGTGTGTGTCTGTTTTTATTTTATTTTTTATTTTATTTTATTTTAGAGTATAGTTAATTAACAATGTTGTGTTAGTTTCAGGTGTACAGCAGAGTGATTCAGTTACACATATGCTTGTTACCTATTGTTTTTCGAATTCTTTTCCCATTTAGGTTATTACAGAGTATTGAGCAGAGTTCCCTGTGCTGTACAGCATGTTCTTATTAGTTATCTATTTTAAACATAGCCATGTGTACATGTCAATCCCAAACTCCTAGTCTGTCCCTCACCTCCCACCCTTCCCCCAGGTAACCGTAAGTTTGTTCTCTAAGTCTGTGAGTCTGTTTCTGTTTTGTAAATAAGTTCGTTTGTATCATAAGCAATATCATATGGTATCTGTCTTTCTCTTTCTGAATTACTTCACTTAGTATGATGATCTCTAGGTCCATCCATGTTCCTGCAGCTGGCATTATTTCATCCTTTTTTATGGCTGAGTAATATTCCATTGTATACATGTACCACATCTTTTTTATCCGTTCATCTGTTGATGGACATTTAAGTTGCTTCCACGGCCCACATTGTCTCATGGTGCCGTCACAGGCCCTTCCTTGGGGTGCTGTTCTCGTGTTAAGGACCTTATTCTGCCTTCTAGCTCCCCCAGGAAAAGCATGAGCTATCTTACAATGAGGTCCGATTCTTTGCCATGCACCACGGGCAGTGTTCAAAGAAAACAAATACCCTTAGATAATTTCAACCCAATACTCTGAGTATTGTTTCAATGTTTGCTGAACATTCTCTCGTTGAAAAAGTCTCATTTAACAACCTGACGGTGGCACAACCACAGGTGACAAATGTGACATCTCCAGGCTCTGGCATCCCCCCATCATATACGGGCATGTGTGCGCTCCAGTGAGGTAAGATGCTACCTGAGACCCTGGGGCCGGCAAGCAGGAGCCTTAGAGTTCTCTCTTTGGAAAGATCGCCGCGTTATTCTGTAGGAAATGTCTTCTTGGCACTTACCTTGAGGATAAAAGGTGATGCTCCTCGAGTAGCTTGGGCATCAGTAAACTTTCCATATTTGATTGAATTCACCAATGGTCAGAGGTACACAGGGATGACTGAGTTCCTCCTGAGCGAGATCACCCCCTGCTACAGCCTCCGCCGATAGTAAACATTTACTGAGCGTTTACCTGTATTCATGGGTATTCAGTCTTTCTGTTTTCACAGCAACCATACGAGGCAGCTGTATTTATCCTCATCCTACAAAGGGAGAGGTCAAGGTCAAGCACTTTGTCATCTTAAGGCAGGAAGGACCCCCTGCTCCATCTTGTGTCCATTGAGGGAAACCATTGACGCTCCCCCGACAGTTAATCGCAGTTGGACTCAGCCTGCGAGCGGAACATCATGGCCAGGAACTTAGGCAGCATCTCAGGGGGGTGGGCGAGGGATGGCATAGCGGCAGGATGCTGCCGCGGACAAGTTATCCGATGCCAGGGGACCGCTCATCGCGGGATGGACGCCTGACCCCCCCAGCCTCACCCTTCTCCACCCTCTGAAAGGTGAAAAGAGAGACAGTGACCAAGTTTTTTTTAATTGAAAATTTTTTTGAAACCTTTTTTCAACTGGATTCTAAAGAACTCAGGGCCTTGCAAGCGTGTCCCAGGAGAGCAGGTGATGGCTGGGCTGGGAGGAAACGGTAACACGAATCAGCCTGGTAACGGCGCTGATTGGCTGTAACGGTTTCTGAAGCGCTCGCTGCCCGGGCCTTTGCCCCGCCCACTCCCAGCCTCATTAGCCTGGTGGCCTGAGCAGCGGTGCCCGGCCACCCTGCGCCCCGCTCCCTGGCCGAGCCTCCCCGCAAAGGCATAAATTCAGGGGCCCCCGCACAGACGCTGAATCACGGCCCCGTAAGCGCCTGCCGAGGAGCTGCCGTCAGCCACTTGCTCTGGAACACGCTGTGTCATCTTGAGGGCTTGCTTAGCGCTAAGCAGGTTTACCGCAAGGCAATAACCACGAGGGAGCAAATGAACCTTTCCTGGACGGAAGGCACGGAGAAACTCCCCCACTTTCCTTCTTTCTGTTCGTCCTTTAGGTATTGCCATTATCCACTGCGAATAAGATTTCCTGTCGCCGCCGGCAGCCGGGAGGCCAGGGTCTCCGGCTTCTAACTGGTTTACCTAAAAGGATGCAACGTTCGGACTCTTGTCAGTTTTAATGCCTTTGGCACCGAGCGCTAGTTCCCTCTGAAACGTACGCTTGACGTTGCGGCCATAGGAAGGTGCTTTCACAGCGAGGCCAGGAGTTCTGCAGGGCTTTCCCTTTGGGTTTACTAGCATCGTCATCCGAAGTTTATGAGGTCTGTCTGTACGTGACGCCGCTCCAGATGTCACCTCTCCCTTCCACCTAGGAAGAGGTGCCAGAGTTTCTCCTCTGGGATCCTCTAATTTGTAAACGCTTTGCTGAAGATCCTAACACAGGAGTATGCCAACAAGCAATGGAGAAGGTATGGCCGATAGAAACTGTTGAACTAATCGAGTGCGCTGGAGAACACATTAGGCATATAACCATCCGAACCAATTTGCAAAGAACTGGAGTTCCAGACATAGCAAAAGTGTGCCAGAGATCACGTACCCATTCGTTGATGAAATCAGGAAACGTCTGAGGAGCTGGTGAAAGCAGCTTTTTTGGCACCCGAGGGGAGCTGCAGGGCGGGCTGACAGCGGAGCCAGTGATTGCTCAGAGCTTAAGGGTGACCAGCAAGGAATAATTATTTGATGGGGGAGTTTGGAGAAAAGCGATCAATCATGGTAGATTTTATAATCGCCAAGAACAGGATGTGGTATGTAAGCCATTCCAGGAAACGGGGTCAGAGTCAGAGCCTGGGCTGACCGTCGCAGGAGGGCAGGTATCCAGGGTTCCCAGGGAAAGAAAGGCTGCAGGGGGAAGCAGCAGAGCAGCCTGGGCCGCAGGGAACATGTCACGAGGAGAAAGCAGCCCGGATCGTTAGGGGGGCTGCCCCGTGAGCCAGGCTCCATCCAGATCCTGAGGACTGGAGGGGGCGGCAAGGGCCACAGTCCCGGATAAGCAGGGACACTTGGACGGGTTCCAGGACAGAGATGCAGGCACGAGGGAAACTTGGGCTGGGGAACGGGCATTGCCAGGGGAGAACGATTTGATGCGGGATGCCCGAGGAGGGAGCACGTTCGAGAAAGGGGCCCGGGAGGAGCAGACGCAAGAGCCCCAGTGAACGCACGTCCTCTCCAGGACGCTGAGGGGTCAGCCTGACTCGGGGTGGGGGCTTGTGCCGCGTCGAGCTGCTGCCTGAACTTCCCCCAGCCGCGGTGGCAGGGGCTTTGCCCGGGAGCCTCGGCTGTGGAGACTGGCAGCAGTAGGGGCAGGAGATGAGGCAAATCATCACAGAGGAGAGAACACCCGTCACAGGAGCAATGGGCTCCCCAGTCCCCCACCCCCCAGCACTGCCAACAGTCCCCTGGGCACCGTCTGAGAAAGACTGGAGCCCCGATGAGGCCCCCAGCACGCGGACCCAGTGAGGTCCCCAGAGCCTGGAAGTGAGAAGGTGCTCAAAGAATGGTGGAGAAATGTCAAAATGACCCAGGGGCCCACCTGCAGTGGCTCCCACTGGCCAAATCTGGGATATTTTGATCATCAAAATATATAATGATATGAACAGATTATAACTCAGTGAGTAAAAACAAGAATGTGTGAGTCCACTCACATGAGTAAATAATCAAGGCACAAGGGAAAGCCCTCCTTACAAGCAAGTGCTGATGCGTAAATGCAGAACGAATGATGGGTTTAGGAGAGTCACCGTTTGCCAATGATCCTAGTGATGACTGATTCAAGCAAGGATCATCCAAAGCTTGATGAGGTAGAGGATACTTACAGCATCTCAATGTGTCTCCCCCCAGATTCCTTGTTAATTACAAAAGGGAAAAGTAACGTCGTCCCGGGGGAAACCTGATGGACTGCACTTTCACCAAGGCACCGGAGTTCGCACACTCTGCCTCCAACCCGACAGAAAATCCTTCAAACCGTATCCCGGCAAACCACCGTCGTCCCCCGCGGAGGGATCGCCGATCCCCTCCCCACTCGTGTCCCTGCTCCCCGCCCCGGCCCGTGCACCCAGAGGCCACTGTCAGCACAGCAGCCCAAGGGGTCCTGTGAAAATGGGAGTCAGATGGCGTCACTCGTCTGAACAAACCTGCAGCCCCTCATCTCACTCGCAGCCGAAGCCCAGGTCCTCAGAGTGGATGAGGGTCGGGTGCTGCGTCTGCAGCCTCCCACTGCCGCAGCCTTCGGTGCCTCAGGTGCACTTGCATCTCCGGGTCGCGGCCCTGGGGGCTGCCGCCGCCACGATGCTCTTCCCTCGACAAGCAGGTGCCTGTTGAACCTGCTCCCTCGCTCCTCCAAGGCCTGGCTCAGCCCAAACCTCTGTCGACACCGCTTTCCGTGGACACTGTTTAAAATGGCAATTCCCTGCTGCCCACCCTGGGCAGTCTCCCCTGCTGTGCATCTGCTGACACTTTCTGACGCACCGTGTGTTTAGTTATGTACTTTTGCTGACTGTTTCCTACACTAGCATTTGAGCTGGGAGCGATATCTCCCCGCAACCCAGAGCACAGTGGACACTTAACCCACACTTGCTGAGATGTTGAGTGGTTGCGTCCCCACCGTGTGTCACCAGGGCTGTGCTCAGCGTAGCATGGGGCACAAAAGAAGAAAACCTGAACGAAACTAAACGAAAACCATTTGCCCCGGTCTCTAGCTCTCCAGAACCTGACAGTCCCGCTGGAGCAGTGAAGCGGGTCCAGACTAGCATCAGCGAGGCATCAGGTGTTCAGTGCTTGGTCCCTTGTGCCGCGCAAGCCGGCTTCCAGGAAGGGAACGTCCCGGGGCCGGCCTTCTAGACTGGGTAAGCTGGCTGCGTTTGGGGGAGAGGCAGGGAGAGTGACACCCCAGACCCAAAGAGAGATGCTGAGGTGCTTCTTCCGGAGCCCGTGGTGAGGGAGGCCACGGGGAACACAGGTGCCGGGTGGCAGAGTGTGGGTCAGGCCAGGCCGCAGAGGTATTGCGGCTCCCAGGGCCCTTCACGCTCCCCACAGCTCGGCCCAGCCTGCTGTCCTGGGCCGGGATCCTCCTTAGTGTGCATCTCCTGGGAGCACACCTGCGACCGAAGAGAGGCTAGTGCCGCGTTCCTGGAAGCCATCCCAGGAGAAGTGAGCCAGGCAGGAGGAGGAAGCTGGTGCTGGTGCCACCCGAGCGGGGTACCACAGGGCACCACTGCGGCCAGGGGCCCAGCCTGCAGCAGACTAGGCTCTGAGGGCTCTCTGCTGGGACGCGGGAGCATCATGTCCCCCGGCACCCCCAGCCCGAGAGGCAGCCGCGGCTCAGAGAGCTGCAGGTGACGGGGCACCCAGAGGGGCAGCAGCAGGGACCTAGAGGCCGGACGTGGCACCAGAGCGTCAGCGCTCATGCAGTCCACGCGTTCCACAGTAAGGAGGTACGTACGCCGTAGATCCCATAGCAGGATTTTGGTTTAATAGAGGGGAGTGAGAATTCTCCGTGCATCACCGCAGTGCCTTTTGCCCAATTTAGAATTCCTGTGAAACCTGGTCCCTGAAACTTTTTTATAAAGACACGGAAAGAGCTGGCCCATCCAGTAAGGCAGACAGAGGGGACTCAACCATCCTTCCAGCTAAAGACTCTGTAAATCAGGATCAGCATCACGGAGCCTTGAAGAGGCATTCTCCCCCGTGGTGACAGAGTGTGGAGCGAAGAAATCACGCGCCAGTAACCCCCAATTCATTCACAAGGGCAGTGGCGCTTGTAATTAGTATTCAAGTTCAATTCCATAATTTCCCGATACCAAGGTAAAGCAAAACCCACATGGCTCCTGGCTGACTGTCCATTTTCGAGAAGATGGAGAAGCAAGATCACAAGGCCGCGGGCAGCTCAGTGCCGCGGCCGCTGGCTTCCTGTGGGAATCTTGGCACAGAGGCGAGGAAAGGGGTCTGCACGCGGCTCTCAGTGTCCTGGCCGGCAGACCCTGGGGGCAGAAGCTCGGACTCCATGAGAGCCGTGTCTCCAAAGGAAGACGGGCCAGCACTCAGCCCTGCGTGCTGAGCGGGAAACGCCCTTGAACTCTGGAGGTCCGTCAAAACCATTTCCATCCGGAGCGGCCTCCCTTCCACCTGCTGGTAACTGGAGAACGCAGAGGCCCTTCTTGTTCTGGTGGATTCTTCTTGATTCCTGGACCTGCCGGGAATGCGGCTGTGGGGGCGGCCAGCCGGGCCCGAGGTGTGCGAGGCTGAGGCATTCCGACAGCTGCTCTGGGGCGGGGGCACCAGCACGTTTCAGTTGTCTCGGGGCAGTTGCCGTAGAGTTGAATTCCCCCTCTAACCTTTAAAGCGACCCTTTATAATCCTGTTTGGGAATCCTGTGAATGAGTCAATAATCGGGACCATTCACTTAATCGAGGAGGAGGGAGGAGCCACCGTTTCATCCTTCCCTTCAGGGATGCTCTGGGAAGCTCTGTCCAGGGATCTCCCGCCTCTCTTTGGAGCTCTGTGTCCAGGGTGCCCGGAAGGAAACACTCTACTCCTTCCCCGCAGCTCTGGGCACAAAATGGGCTCCCCGATGGGGATGGCCCAGCGATGCCTGGCGGTGTGCATCAGATGTGGGCCATGGCTGGGGGCCCCAGGGGGCTTCTCCCCTCCAGGCAGCCACCCGACGCCCCAGGGCCTGGGCTGGGCTCTCCCCGCCTCTGCCGGCCTCCGTGGTCTTGGTATCGTCCATCTCAGAACCTCTGCTGCCTTGCCTCTGCCTTCACATTCGTATTCAGACAGGCATCCTCTCACTGGTCCGCACGGAAGCCCTGGGGCTGGTTCCATCAGGGAGGGCAGTGAGGCACAGAGAGGTTGCAAGTTGGCGAGGGACACGCAGCTGGCGGTGGAAGAGCTGAGGTTCAGAGTCGGGGCTTCTCTCTCCGATCCCAGGGCGCTTCCCATTTTACTCCAGGGCCGCCGCCAAAGTCTCCCAGAGAAACAGCCACTTAAAACTGCTGTCACGTATTAACAGGAAAGGGATGGGTGTTCCCCTCCCGCGTCCCTGTACGGGTCGTGGTACCCGAGGACGATTCCCACGCGGCAGGGGTGGGGGCTGGTTCCCAGGTGGAAAGATGCTGAGGGCAAGGGTAAGGGCAGCATCACTGACCAAGCTCCCGTCCCAGAGCTCAGCGAGGTAGAGGCATAAGCGCTTTCTTCGGATTAGTCCTTTGCACAGCCCTACGGCTTCAGTAGTATAATCATCCCCGTTTACAGTGAAGGAGCCGAAGCGCGCTTAAACACCGTGGCCCTGGGTCCCAAAGTGGTACCAGGGGATGCAAGCCTCCAGGTCCTGCCACCCCCGAGCTACCGCTGGGGAGGTACAGGGAGGTGCAGGGCGCGGTCCTCGTGCGTGCACACGCTAGCGCAGCTCCAGCCGCTCAATGCACGCCGCGCCGTTTCTCCCCATTTTACAGGCAGGCAGCCTGAGGCACAGAGTCTCAGTAACTCGCCCAAGCGTGCAAGCCGCCAGGGCGAGCTGGGGCCCCGGCGTCGTGGTCTAACCACTCACACTTGTTGCTCGTCTGTGGACGTGGCAGGTCACACCTCGAGGTCAGGGGTGAAGGAGGATCCGGTTCTCTCGATGCCCTGTTCAGAAACCAGGTCCTGTTTGGATTGTTGATGGTGATGATTTAAAGCAGAGGGTTCGCTGTGGCAGGAACTTGAAAGAGCCTCTGCCTGTCCCGCCTCCGGAGCCGCTGAGAAGCTCTGTGCTTCTGGAACTGGGCTGGAGGGCGGTGTAGACAAACGCTCTGCTCACGGCCCCGCTGGCAGGGGGCTCCATGGGGCCGTCACCTTTAAAGAAAAGGTGAAAATGAGAGAGAAAATTGACCTGCCTCCATTTTTCTAGGGGCGTATATTTCTACGTGCTAGTTGACAAACAGAATGGCCCTAGGTCAGTGCAGTGGTTACGCGCTGACTGCTGGATAAGTGCCGTTCTCAGACGATGCTTTGGACCTGAGCTGCTCCCTACCACGGTGGGAGAGGCAGTGCCGCTCTACCTCGGTACAAAGCTCCTCCTGAAAAAAGGCAGTGGCTTTCACAGAAATCAAAGAAGGCATTCACCAGCAGCATCAATAATTAACTTCTGTTTCTTTACTGTCATCCCCCAAGGAGGGCGCTTTTAAGGGAAGATGGTCAAAAGACAACAAAGAGAGCTAGATGGTGGTGACATTACAGGAGTCCGGGACCTCCCTGGAGGAGGTGCCCCTTGCGGCCGAAGAGACATTAGTCAGGTAGACCAGCTCCAGGATCACACGATCAGTATTTGGTAAGAGCTGAAGCTGAGGCGTGTGAAGCGAGGAAGACCTCATCCCGCCCACCCGCTGCTGAAACAGCACAGAGGGCCGCGGCCAAGCTGGGTACGCCGGACAGGGGCTCAGCTGTCCTTAAATCCACCCACCCATTCCTCCCGTCCGTCAGGAGGCTTACTCAGCTACGCATGAGGCACTGCTTAAGCGCTGGAGGTGTAGCGATGAGCAAAACAAAGCCCCTGCCCGGATGGCATTTATATTTTAGTGGGTGAGAAAAAAAAGATACACGTACATAATACACTTACATACATATATAATATACTATGTTAACATACAATGTGATTAGTATATGTGACACTAATGTATCATAGTATACATTATTCTATACAATTTAATACTATTGAATGTGTTTATTAAATATTAAATAAGTATTGAATCTAAATTTAATGCAAATATTAAATTATATCTATGTTTCCTATATATGAAATCTCAGCTAGTGGTAAATGCTGGTCAGTGTAAGTGACACGCGGAACAGCCCCGCTCTACATGCCTCTCCTGGATCTTACCGTGGAATAAAGCGGGGGGGCAAGCAGGGGTGCTACTGTTTCATGATGGATGGTGTCCGGGAGCCACTGGGATAAGGTGACATTTGAGCAGGGACCTGAAGGAAGGACGGGAGGGCCGTGCTGATCTGGAGGAAGAAGTCTTCAGGCAGAGGCCCCAGGGGCAGAATCTCGGAGGCGGGAACAGGCGACGTGTGTGTCTGAGGGGCCGGGGGGAGGCCCCGAGGCTGGAGCAGAGGGAACGGGAGAGAGGTGTCAGCAGGTGACGGCAGGGAGGTGATGGGGCCACCATAGGCACGTCGTGGACCAGTGTCAGGATCCTGGCTTTTACCCTGAATGAGCTGAGATGCCTTGGAGGGTTATATCACCCGAGGTGAGACAGGATCCAATCCACTGAAGATGAAACGACACAGGAGCGCTCGGACTGCCGAGGAGAAAATAGACCCAGGGCAGCAAGGGGAGCTGGGAGGCCGTTTAGGAATATCTGGCGATCATTCAGGCCAGAGATGATACCAGCTGCTGCCAATGGGCCAAGCACGACGTGACGGAGAACTGACCCCTGGGTTTAGCTGTGGGGAAGCCCTGGTGACGTGGCCAAGGGCAGTTTCAGGGGCGAGGTGTGGATGCAAGGCTGACTGGAGTGGTCCAGGAGAAGATGGAGAAGAGGAGGAAGTAACAGCAGTGGGGACACAGGGACAAAAGAGTTTGCTTTTAGAATGGGGAACAGCAAGGTGTTCGGATGCTATATTCAGGAGAGGATCCAGTAGAGAACGGAAAGGTGACTTCACGGGCACAGAAGGAGACAGATGCTGGAGAGGTGTAAGGGGACGGCTCCTCTGTCCCACTGGGGGGGCAGAGCTTAGACGCCGCCAGAGATGGTTCGCAGTTATGGAAGAGAAGGCAGTGTAGACAGGCGGGGGCAGACGAGATGGCGGGGTGTGAGGAAGCACTCCTCTGACTGTCTTCTCTCTCAGTGGGATAGGAAGTAAGGTCATGTTCACGCAAAATCAGTAGAGGGTGAATTTGGTGACTTGGAGAAAGAGGATTTGGAGATTTCCAGAGAGAATAGAAATGGTGAAATAGTCTCCTAGGAGAGCGAGAGGGTGAGGGGACCACAGAATCCTCGTAGGGCCACAAAGGTCCTTCTCGAGTTTGACGTGAAACCAGTCAGGTTGGTTGTGTGTTTTTTTCCAACTACATTCAGCCCGCAGGTTCAAGTACAAAATCGGTGGAGGGCTGGATTCAACTAGAGTTAGGATTTTGCTCGGGACAGGACACAGGGAGTGAGGTCACGGGCTGTAGGGTCAGGGGACTGTAGGTCTTCGTGGGGTCAAAGCGTTGCTGGAACTGGGTAGTAGAGAGTAAACTGTAAAGACAGGAGAGTGGGTTGCTCGGAGGCAGCATGACCTCACTTGCTAATGGAAGGAAGGTGTATTGGCTTCCTCTTGCTGCTGTAGCAGGTTATCAAAATTTATTGGCTTAAAGCAATACAGATGTATTATTTTATCATTATGAGAGGTCAGCATTCTGGAGTGGGTCTCGCTGGTCTGAAATCACGGTGTGGGCAGGACTGTGTTCCTTTCTGGAGGCTCCAGGGAAGAAGTCACTTCCTGGCTCTTTCCGGCCCACAGAGGGGTCACCCACATTCCAGGGCTCAAGGGTGTCCTCCTCCGTCTTCAAAGCCACGTTCTCATGTAGCATCGTTTTCCCGTCCTCTTCTCTTGCCTCTTCCACATTTGAGAACGCCTGTGGTTACATTAGGTCCACCTGGGTACTGCAGTATACTCTCTCTGTTTAAGGTCAGCTGATTAACAACCTTAATTCTGTCTGCAACCTTTATTCCCCTTTGCCATGTAATGCAACATATTCATAGATTCTAGGGATTAGAGTGTAGACATCTTTGGGTGGCAGGATCATTACCTACACAGAAGGAGTGTAGTTACTGGTAAAGACAAGGTCTAGGTATGACCGTGGGAGTGAGTGGCTTAAGTGGGGTAGAGGACAAATCATTGGAGGAGAGAAGGTTCGGGAGATGAGAGGCTAAGGTATTGCAAGGGGTATCTGAGAGAGTACTGATATCACCAAGTATTAGAGCGGGAATAGTATTGGAGAGAATGAGAGTCAATCAGGAAATAAAAATCACCAGTGAATGGAGAGTAATGACCAGGGGATGAAGCAATTTTCATTGACAAGCTGTTGGGTGAGAGGAGGTATTGATAAAACAGATGCAGCTGAAGTTGGTGTCAAGGGAGAAGACATTTTCCAAGCTCTGCTTTTCTGGAAGATTCTTAAAAGGTAGTCAAATGACAGAGAATTTCATCAGTGCAGACTTCCTTTATTCCATGTCTCAAGGTGAGCTCTCATACTTGAACGGTATTGTTTTATATTTTTCCAAACATTTAAACATCTATTATCTCCATATATGCTCAACTGTGAGATGGAAACAGACAAGCCACGTTGTCCCTCTTTCTTCGTTTGGAAAATTAGGGATTCACTGGTAGCAAATAAGTGGAAACATTAGATCGACCGTGTGCCCATTCAGTTACTGAGCTGAGTTATTGAAGATACTGTGGAAAATACAACAAAGAATAGCATCTAGTTTCTGTTCTGTTGGGTCAAAAATCCTCTGGAGAATCTGATGAAAGATAAGAAATTCTGCCCCTAAAAAAGCGCATACACACAAAATTTTACTTATAAGTTCATGACATCCCCAGTTTCCCTGAAGTCTCAAGGGGTCGGTGTATCCCAGGATAGAAACCTCTTATCTAAATGCTGGGGTAAAGCCATACGCAGTAGAAATGGACTTAACAGCATCAGGTCACAAGGGAAGGTATGGTTAGGCACCAATTAGTGGTACAGAAAATAGGAGTTCTGAGTCCTGAAGAATAAAGCATCACTGAACTGGGCAGCAAGAGGGAGAGGAGAGAAATTGGAAATTAGCTTGGAATGTTTGGGAGACAGTCTGACCATCTGTGAAATGTGGGCAAAATGACTTCTAAGGAATATTTGTGAAAGAGAAAACTCTCGGTGAAAGCAACCTCCACCCCCCAAACATTATTAATATGGTAGATGGATTTGGTCCAGGATGAACAGTGCATAAAATTATTATTGTGATTGATTCCGTAGGGATTTCTAACTGTGGGGTAAACACTTATAAAAGGCCTCTCTATCTTTAAAAGAAAATGTTGAAGCAGAAAAAAGTAACTTTCTCCTATTCCAAGTGAGAAGGTTCTCATAAGAGCTCCTTGAATATTACGTTTTTTCCTGTGACTTTTATGTACCTTTTAAGTGTTTGTAGCTTCTTCTGCAAAAGTGATTTATGAAGACCAAACAAAAGCCCTTGTTTATAACTGGGAAGAAGGCTTCCATTGCTCCAAGAGTTGGTGTAGGGTCCCAAGGTCATCTTCTGCTTCTCTTTCCTCCAACTTTCTTTTACTTTCTACAGAACAGGAGCGGCCATGTGGCAGGGAGGAAGTAAAGTGGTTAGTACACTGTGGCTACTTTAATAGCATTTAAAGAGGAGTCAGATCTTTGCAGAACACAATATCAAGTGAAAAACAGAGGGACGGTGATTAATAATTCTAGCTAGAGCTCTGAGTTGCCGCCCTGGAATCCAGCTCTGAGGTATCACAGGGAAAAATCCTGTGCAGGACTCATCAAGGGACTGAGTTACACCAAAATGAGATCCAGGTTAGCAATGTGGAGACCGTGGAGAAACCCCCTAAAAGCAGATTCTTCTGAGCTAAATTCCCCCTGGCAGCATAGCCATCGAGAGTCATTATGAGCATCGCAGAATCATAGCATGTTAGGACCGGAAGGGATCTCAGTGTCCTCCAGTCTGACTCCATAATTGATGCTCGAGGTTCCTCTCCAGCACAGCAGCTCCTCTCTGAATAGACGTATCTGGAGACGGGCAAAGTCAGTGGTGTGCTGGTAGATGCTTAACAACTGGATCCCCAGAGAAAAAAGAAAGACTCTGACTGGTAGCATTTGCCAATTTCCATGGCGTATATGCTCCCTCCATGGCCTATTTGAGCTTCCAACAAGACATCTCCTTACATCGTATTTCCACCGTATTACATCCGATACAAGTAAATAACCTTAGGAACATAGGTAATAGTAAAACACAGTAAAATAATTAGAAAATGATGAATTTGGAATATTTTTACCTTTTTATGGAAGTATAATTTAATAATGATGTTGTAGGATTCAACTTATAATAATGGCTGTATGTAATAATTTGGCCAGGCTGGCTCCATCACACCGCTGACAACAGCCCTAGAAAAGGACCGAGTTCACCCTCCCTAGGAAGGCCATCAGCTGGTTCTGATCAGTGGAGACACCACCCAAGCACTCTCTTCTTGGCCTGTTCTCTCTGCCCCACTCCCACTTCTCTGTAGTTTCTTCCAACAACAAACACCGTCCACAAAAATAAACTCCAGCTGGATTAGTGACCTAAATACAGAAGTGAAATCTTAAAGAACTAGGAGATACATAGATGGATACTTTTATAAACTTGGGGCAAGATGGACTTAAGCATGATATAGAATCCAGAAACTATGGAGGAAAAAAAAAAGAAGAATGAGCAGACTTGATTTAATAATTTAAGACCTTTGTATAAGAAAATATTTCATTAGAATAAAGTTCAAGGGAATTCATAGAATGGGAGAAAATATAAGTGCCGTATCTAGCAGGTTAGTAGCCTTACTCAATAAAAAAGCTCTCAGAAACTAGTCAGAAAAGGTATATGCACCCCTGTGTAAATCACATCATTATTTACAACAGACAAGATACGGAAACAACCTAAGTGCTCATAACGGATGAATGGATAAAGAAGATGTGCTATATATATACGACAGAATACTACTCAGCCATAAACATAAAATCTTGGCATTTGTCAAAAACCTGGATGGACCTTGATGCTATTATGCTAAGTGAAATAAGTCAGACAGAGTAAGATGAATACCATATGATTTCACTCGTAGGTGGAATGTAAAAGACAAACAAAATAAGTGAACAAATCAGACCAAACAAAGACAAACAGGTCGATACAGAGAACAGAGTAGTGGTTACCACAGAGGAAGGGGTCGGGGGTGGGATGGCAAAAGAGATAAAGGGGGTCAACCGTATAGTCACGGCTGGAAACTCAAATTTTGGTGGTGAGCTCGCTGTAGGGTACACAGAAGTAGAAATGTAACGTTGTACACGTGAAACTTACCTAACATTATAAACCAGGGTTACCTCAAAAAATTATTTAATTAAAAGCTCTTAGAAATCAAAAAGAGGACAAAAAATGCAATTGAAAAATGGGTCAAGGATATGAACAAGTAGAAACCACAGTAAAATGATATGGCGTCTAACAGATTAGTAAATGTTAAAATGTTTGACAACCCCAGTGTCAGGGAAGCCATGGGAACCAGGCATTCACACACTGTTGATGAGAGTGTAAATCAAAGCAATTAACTTCAAGAGGGAAAACAGTAATATCTAAAATAGAAAAATAAGTTAAAACGCATATACCCCTTGACCCAGCAGTTCTGTTATGAATTTATTTAAAACTTTTAAACTGAGGGACTTTCCTGGTCGTGCAGTGGATAAAATCCACCTGCCAGTGCAGGGGACACGGGTTTGATCCCTGGTCCGGGAAGATCCCACATGCGGTGGAGCAGCTAAGCCCGTGCGCCACAACTACTGAGCCTGCGCTCTAGAGCCCGTGAGCCACAACTACCGGGCCCGCATGCCACAACTACTGAGACTGTGCTCTAGAGCCCGCGAGCCACGACTACTGAAGCCCACGTGCCTAGAGCCCGTGCTCCGCAACAGGAGAAGCCACCGCAGTGACAAGCCCACGCACCGCAGCAAAGAGTAGCCCCTGCTCGCCCCAGCTAGAGAAAGCCTGCCCTCAGCAACAAAGACCCAATGCAGCCAAAAATGAATAAATAAATAAAATTTTTTTTTAATGAACTAAGTTCTGTGTACAAAAACGTTTGTCATAGCATGGTTGTACCTGTGTAATATTAGATACAATAAATGTTCTCTCATAGGAGACTGGTTGGAAACCTATGCGGTGGCCACAAAATATAAGGCAGTTAAGCTGTTACTTAAAGACCTTGTATGTGCAAATAAAAATGTCTCCAAGACTATAGCATTACGTGGGAAAAAGGTTCCAGGCACAGTGTTTAGAATTATTCCACTTATATAAATTTAAAAGGACATGTGTATATATTTGTGTAGTCATATCTTTTTCTGGAAAGAAATAAAGGACACTGTGAACAGGCATTACTGTCAGGTAGAGAGACTAGAGGTTGGGAGGTGAAAGATGTTTACCTTTCATTTTCTATCTTTTTATACTTAAAAAATACCAGGTTCGTGCATCACCTTTATTCAGAGAAGAAACTCTTTTTTTCCCCCAGAAATAAATCAGGGTGTCTTAGCTTTGGCTCTCCAGAAGCAGACACCAGGACAGAGATTTGAGCGTGAGGGTTCATTTTGGTGGTGAACTTGAGAAACATGGGCAGGGAATGGAGGAGGAGAAGAGCTGGTAGGAAAGGGAAGGCTGTCGATCAACAGTGTCTGTCAATCAGGTTACCACTGAGAGCAAAGGAACGCCGAGATCCAGTGAAAGACTCAAAACGCAGTTAACCCTCCAGCGGGTGCGTGTCCGTTAGCTCCTGTGGGTCACTGATTGAAGTCTGCTCTGGGGTGTTCGTTCCATGGCTCACACACAGACAGAGCAAGGTCTGGTGGCTCTGGGAAACCTCAGGCAAAGAGTCAGGACAGCCTGCCTGGCAATGGTGGGTGGCGGGATGTAGGTGAGGCACTGGCCACACCTGCTACAGAGACCACAGCCGTCGTACCAGATTCTAATATATCAATGATATGTGCATATGTGCTGACTTAGGAATCAAGTCTAGGAATGTCCCTCCTGATATACACTAACCTACCTGGGCCCTGATCAACAATATATATAGGAAGACAGGTTTTATTACAGAATTGTTTTCAATTTTTTTAATTGAAATATAATTGGTTTACAGTGTTGTGTTAATTTCTGCTGTACAGAAGTGATTCAGTAACATATATATATATATATATATATATACACACACACATATATATACACACACATTCTTTTTCATCTTCTTTTCCATGACGGTTTATCACAGGATACTGAATATAGTTCCCTGTGCTGTACAGTAGGACCTTGTTGTTTATCCATCCTATGTATACTAGTTTGCATCTGCTCATCCCAAACTCCCACTCCATCCCTCCCCCACCCCACCTTGGAGACCACAAGTCTGTTTCTGTGTCTGTGGGTCTGTTTCTGTTTCATAGGATAGGTTCATTTGTGTCATATTTTAGAATCCATATATAAGTGATACCATATGGTATTTGTCTTTCTCTTTCTGACTTACTTTGCTTAGTGATAATAATCTCTAGGTCCATCCATGTTGCTACAAATGGCATTATATCATTCCTTTTTGTGGCTGAGTAGTATTCCATTGTATATATGTACCACATCTTCTTTATCCATTCATTTGTCGATGGACATTTAGGTTGTTTCCATGTCTTGGATGTTGTGAATAGTGCTGCTGTGAACATAGGGGTACGTGTATTTTTCTGAATTAGAGTTTTGTCTGGATATATGCCCCAGAGTGGGATTGCTGGGTCGTATGGTAGTTCTATTTTTAGTTTTCTGAGGAACCTCCATGCTGTTCTCCATAGTGGCTGCACCAACTTACATTCCCACCAACAGTGCAGGAGGGTTCCCTTTTCTCCACACCCTCTCCAGCATTTGTTGTTTGTAGACAGAATTGTTTTTAATACAAAAAATCCAACGCAAATGTGAACCAGTAGGTGATGAATCGAACACATCGTGGTGTGTCCTATGGAAGAAACCAAGAGAAAGAGTAAGGTGTATCTTGTTAACTTTCATGACAAAAATCTCTGAGGCGCATTACACTGTATAACGATGTCTGTAGCAGGTGTCATTTTTATAAAGGAAAAAACAAAACAAGCAGGTGAAAACACACACAAACTCCCAGTCCAATATATGTGCCCTTATGTGTACACAGAAGAAGATCAGGAAAGGGCTTCCCTCGTGGCGCAGTGGTTGAGAGTCTGCCTGTCGATGCAGGGGACACGGGTTCGTGCCCCGGTCTGGGAAGATCCCACATGCCGCGGAGCGGCTGGGCCCGTGAGCCATGGCCGCTGGGCCTGCGCGTCCGGAGCCTGTGCTCCGCAACAGGGGAGGCCACAACAGTGAGAGGCCCGCATACCGCAAAAAAAAAAAAAAAAAAAAAAAAAAGATCAGGAAAGATAAACAAGTTGCAGGAGTAAATGCAATTTAAAGTGTATGTTGTTGTATGTTTGAATGTCTTATTATATGATTTAATTTACTGTAAAACCCACACTGTATTGCAAGGGGGGCCAGAAATCATACATATTTCATTGATTACTGCAGAGACTAGCTGAGGTGATACATGTAAAATGTCTAGCACAGAGAACCACATGCATTCTATGTTCAGTAAATGATTGGTATCAAAGGAGACCGCTTTTCCAGCCTGAAGAGCCCTTGGGTGTAAAGTGAGTCGGACGTCCTTCATCTCCTCCCACACCTCTTGACTGGTCCATCGTTTGCGAGCCTCCTACCAGCCAGCTGTGGGGGATTATTTAGGGAAGAGGACCAAGTCCCACCCTCGTGAACTCACATTCTGCCAGGCAGGCCGTAATCAAATAAATGTGCGACAGGCCATGAGGTATCAATGCTCTGGAGGAAGATGAAGTGGGGGTGGGGTGGGGTGGGGGGAGGGGAGAGTCGTGGGCAGGGCTGCTGTTGTTTACAGATGGTCTCTTATAAAGTGGTGTTTGAGACTTTGAAGAAGAGGAGAATACTTGAGGTATCAGCTCTCCGAAAATAGGGAAGAGTGAGTGCAAAGGCCCTGAGGTAGGTGTGCTTGGCCAGTCTGAGGAAGAGCCAGGAGGCTGACGCAGCTGGAGCAGAGGGGACAGGGGAGAGGGGCCGGGTGGTCCCACAGGCAGCAGGCTGTGGGGCGTGGGGGTCTGGGCAGGCTCACGGCAAGGCAGGGGCTTCACTGAATGAGATGTGAGGTGATTGCTGGGGGTGGGGGCGGTTAAGCGGCCTGGATGTCTCAACATCACTGTGGCTGCAGTGCAGACAGTGGATGGGGAGAGGGGCAGGTGGGCAAGGGAGACGGGAGGAGGTCCTCCTTTACAGGTGGGAGAAAGAAGACCCTGGGTATGACCATGCAGTGAGGGCGGGGAAGGAGTGGAGGGGGTCACGTGAAAAAGAGTTGAAAGGTGAAAGCAGCAGAACCTGGTAATTCATCAGATGTGAATTATGAAGGCGTGAGGCCGAGGTGACGCTGAGACTGCTGAAGGTGACAGCTATGAGTAAGTCTTGAGGGAGGGGGCTCCCAGGAGCCCTTGCGCACTCAGAGCCTCCAGCCTCTTGCCCAGCCAGGTCCCCTTCTGCCTGACGCACACTTGAATTCTCCAGCTGCACCAAGTCACTGAGTTATCCAGAATGCCTCTGCCCTACTTGGCTGCTAGGAACTCTGCTTCGTCCTTCAAAACCCAGCTCAGGCATCACCGCCTCTGGGTGGCTTCACGCCACAGCTCAGCTGAATCGTGTGCTTTCCTGCATCACTCCGGGCCTCGTGCACCGTCTAGCGCACAGCTTCCCAACCAACGTGACGTAGCACGTCGGGCACGCAGATAGATCCCGGGCGCGCCCTCGGGCCTTGAGGTGTCCAGTTGGGCCTAGAGTAGCTGGAGCTCCTGGCCAGTCACCTCCAGCTGCCAACGGCACATCCGCTGACCCTAGAGGACCACACAGATGCTTCCATTTTCTGTACATGCGACGCCCTGGGGGGAAGAGGGATGCGCTAAGGTTGCTAAATTGGAACCTTTAGTCTCCGTTTCAACTGAGGCCACAAGCAATAGCTAAGATGTTCCAAAATGAGCTGCAAGCTTTGCAGGGAATGCTCGTGAAGACCAGGTTTCTGTACCTTCAGCCCACCACCCACCTCCAGACTGTACAGGGTGATGCAGACGCCGAGGGAAGAACTGCAGTGCTCAGGAGAGAATTAGGGGGAGAAGGCTACGCGGCGGGTCCCACCCGGGAGAACGGGGTGACTCCCTCAAAACTGTACACAGGGGCTTTGAGGAAGTACTGGAGGCTTAACCTATGTCCCTGAAGCTGGCGGGACACAGTGGGCTGGAGCCTGGCTGAGTCTGGAGGGAGAGCCTGGTGGGTCAGCCACCCTGATGGCCAAGCAAGGAGAGGCGGCCGCCCGGGGACCAGCTTGCGCTCAGAGTTGGTGGGCAGGGGGCTCACAGCGTTTCCAGATGGCGGGATGAGGCCCATTCAGCAGAAGGAGGGAGCAGGGGGGCCAGGTAGAGAGTGGGGCGACCCTAGTAGGACGCGACCGTAGAGTCCAGGAGCCAAGGCAAGAGTGGAGAGTGGCCAGCCAGAGGGGATGCACCCAGCAGAAGGGGCTGCGGTGAGACCCCGGCTGGACTGGGGCCGAGCTGGGGACGGGGGGGGGGGGGGGGCGGGCTGGACGGTCTGGGAGAACCACTGAAGGCATCGCACGAGAAAGAACCTGCTGGAACTTAAGCGGGGCCGAGAGAGAGGCCGATGCACTGCCGCTGGTGGTCCTGGAGCAGCTCCCGGCTCCCTGACCTTCTCCCTCATCCCCGCTGCCTCACCCCTCTCCGCGGTAGGCAGGAATCCGAGCCACAGCTGGGGGTGGGCCAGCTGGGGGGCACCTCGCCCCTGCTGCCCTCAGCCCGCGGTCCGTGCCAGGGGGAGGGGCGAGCGAAGTTTTCCTGTGCAATGAACTGTGGAGCTTTTGATTATCACACTTGCCTGGCCACATAAATCACTGAAATGAGCTGGTGTTCTGAGATTTAAATGACTGGGACGTTTCTCACGTCTAAATGTGATCAGGAAAGTCACGGGCCCCTGATTTTTCCCCGCTGAGAGCTCTAAGGGGAGGCTGCAGGGAGAATGCACGTCCCCGCCCGTTGCCCGCTACGGTCCGGGCTTGTCCGTCCTCACAGGTGCGCCGCTGGCCGCGTCCTCCCCCCTCTGCATCCGCTCCTTGAGGGCAGGAGCCACACTCACACCTGTCGGCTCCTAGGATTTGGGGCAGCGCTGGGCGCACAGGGGGCACCGTGGAGCTTGGGGGACGGACCCAAATGCCATCCCGTGGCGCTTCATTTCTGTTTCTTTGTCCCCAGTTTTCTCAGTTGGAGCCCCTCGCCTCTGTGCCTGGAAGGAGTTGCAGGTGTGTGTGAGGAGAGAGTGGTCACCCACAGGGCTCCGGCACAGCTCGGGGGGCCCTCAGGTGAGTCCGGCGGGGCTGACAGCCAACACCGGTTCCCTTCATCCGCGAGCACCCCTTCATCCCAGCGGCATCCCTCCCACCTCCCTGCTCGAAGTAGTTTTTTCCAGTCTCTCCCCCAGCGGACACCCCGCTTCCCCGTCACCTTATGCAGCATCACCTCTTTCTTACCTGCGCGAGTTACATTTGACATCGCTTCTTCTCCATCTTCGTTCACTGAGAATTCCACACACGTGGTGATACCGGCGTCCCTACGTCTACGTCACTACGCCTGTGTTACAGGCATCACGGCGGAATGAGGATGCAGGGACCGCCACCTGGCTTCCTCTGAACCACTGCCACGTGCGTCGTCCCCATGTCGCTCCAGACTCTGGGGACGGCCGAGCTCCGGGACCAGTCAGCCTCCAAGGTGGGACTCGATTTAGCCACGGGGCAACAGCTAAGTCATTTTGCTGAATACCTGAAACTAACGCCACATTGTAAATCAACTCTATTTCAATAAAAGCAAGTTAAAATAAATGATGGCGACAGAGTTAGGAGGTGAGAAAAATTGTCTGATGCCAAAAAGCACCTGAGCTGAACTGGAAAGAAGGTGTTTCTGAGGAACTTGGTCAGAAAACGTGGCAGGCAGTCTTCGGGCTTGGGTTGTCTGTCTGCAGCTGTGACACGTGGTCCTGACCGCCTGCACCATTATTTGGAGACTCAGGCAAGACTAAAAATGTCTAATAAAGTGTGCTTCACGTTGATAAGACTCTGGAAGCAAGAAGAGAATTGTATTGTTTAGTCTGGCAGAAATGACTAAAGCAGTCATAACTGAAAACCATGCGCCTGCTTCTTTGAGCTTTGTACACAAAACGCTCTTAAGTCCATAGGGTTTGGTAACGGGGCGATTACTTGCAGTATGTGAATGGACTGATTTCCTCTTGGCCAGAGAATACACGAGGCAGGGAGATTACCCACCTTACGGAGTATTTGCTGTGCCCCCCTCTGTGGATGGGCCCACCGCTATCCCTTCACTTCCTCTATCGAATACAAACCCTGTCACACACCTTGCCAACCACTCCTCACCTGTGGCATCGTTCCTCGGAGGCACGCAGAGGATGGCCCAGCCGGAGGTGGGACCACGGGAGAGGCAGGAACCCCCAACCCACTCTCTCCGCATCCCAGTTCCGGGATCCAGGCCAGGCAGCACAGGGGCTCTGCCTGTGGCCCTCTCCCCTCTCAGAGGGAGGACAGGTGCGGAGTTGAGAAACCGAGGGCTACGGGCGCTCCCCTTAGCTTCTGCCCTGGCGCAGGGCAGGCACCGGAGTGCCCTCTTCCACTTGGGGTACCTGCCAGGGATTCCCAGTCCCCCCCAGGACTGCAGTCTTCTCCTTCTTCAGGCCTCGCACGGTCTCTGCTTTCCCCCAACAGAAGACCTCGGCACCATGACCTCAGGGCCACGCAGAAGATGCCTGCCCTTCCAGATCCTTCAGTGGGGGGCACAGGCTTTCATTCCTGCAGCAGAGCTTCCCCGCCTCTGTGCCAGTTGTCAGTGTATCGACAGACGGGTGCCCTCAGGTGTCGGGCACCTCGGCAGGGCCCGGAGCCTCCCTCCTCTTCGCTCTCCACGGTCCCTGAGATGTACAGGTATTACCATTCCCTGTGACAGCCATGACGTGCAGACAGTCTGAATGCAGCAGAGCGTCCTAGCGAGGAGATTCTGGTGAGGATGGGCCCAGTTCCGCCGGAGGCATCTCTGCCCCTCGGCTTTTTAGCCAGAGCATCACTACACGCCGGAGGGGCGGCTGGGTGCAGGGCTGGGGGCTCTGCCCCATGCCCAGGGCGCCGGGCGGACCTGAGCCCTATGGTCCCCACTGAGCTTTTGAAGTGGAAGGTCCCCCATTCTTCTAACCACTCCAGAATATCCTCCCTGTGGCCGCTTCTCTTTTTCTCCAGTTTCACCCAAGGGTAGAGTTGCCCTCAGCCCATCATGCCCTCGCCCTTCTCTGGCCCTGTGCTGGGAACTCAGAAGCAGGTGTGGGAGCCCGTGGCTGTGCCCTTAGCCCTGGTCGCAGGGGACACGGCCTCCCGTTAGCACGCCGCAGGAAGACTCCAGAACTGACACCCACACTCGGCTTTGGGGGGTTTACAAAACACATCCTGCCCCCCAGAATTGCAGGGATATTTTAAAATTCAAATGGGTTATATTTTCTAAGCAAGAGCTACATCGCCTTCCCCAAAGGAGTTTTCAGGCATTTGAAAAACGTTAGCTGGTGAGTCAGAAGTCTCCTTTTACTCCTTCTGTTTTCTCTGGCTCTGAAAATATATACGTATGTATACATAAGCACACGTCACGCTTGGAGGCGTATCTTCTAGGATGTAAGAGTGTGGCGGTTGGAATCCTGGTGCTTGGAAGAGATGGGTCTGTGCTCTGCATCCCAGCACAGCGTTTAGCACATTGTGACGTACGGAGCGTCTGTTCCGTACGTGCACCCTCGTCTTCCCCTGTGCTCGCTGACCTGACCCGCGAGGCCGCTGGGCTGACTTCCCGCGCTCGCGCCACGTGCTTGGAGAGTTCCCAAGGCCGGCAAGCCAAATGTTGCGGCCAGGTCATCGCCTATTTCCAGCAAAATGAGTTCATATCCATTTAGGCCCGTTTTACTGCTCTTTGTTATAACTATTGCCAAGGAGAAACGAGCAGGTTTGGGCACCACAAGGCAAAATAATATTTGAAATTTTAACATATGCTTGTTTCTTAATATTGTAAGCACCCTATTGTGACTTGGGGACTTTTTGTGTTCGTCTTCGATCCTTCTCCCACAGAGTCCGGGAGGACTGGGTGCCCTGGCCTTGGCCTTGGGATGCGCGGTCTCACTCCCCGTGCACAGAGGCGGCATCCTTTGCGCCCGGCGGGGCTGAGTGGAGGCTCCAAGCTCGTGTGGCCTGAGACATTCCATCGCAGAGGCTCTCCTAGCAACATGGCAACGCCAGCAAACCCAACAATGACCTTTTGTCGTTAGCTCTATAAAGCCTGTGGCATGAGTCTCGCCAGAAAATTCAAAGGATATTTTGCAAGCGAAGAGCGATTTCCAGCTGAAGCTTTGAATCGGTTGCTTTTCCTCCAATCTGCAAATATCAAACTGGACCGGCACCAGATGGTCGCTTCAAGAGCAGGACGGACCCAAAGAGGTGAGTCTGGACCGTCCCAGTCCTGGCTCTGGTTAGGGAACCACCTGTGTACCACCGGCAAGTCACTTAACTCTCTAGATCTCCACGCATGAGCAACTGCTCCTTGGCAGTGCAGGGTACTCGCTAACCGTCCAGATTCCTGGGCTGACACCCGTTCTCCTGCTGCATCAGAATCTCTGGGGCTGTGCTCCACAAACGTGACTTTCAACCAAAGGCAAATAGATGACATTGCTGAACAATCGTAAAAGTGCTTAGGTAACTAGCTTTCTAATTTGTTTACTTGGCATAAAGAGGGCCCACGCACCCTTAGAATTGGCCTGTTGTGTATATGGTAGGGAGCGTGTTTTTCTCTAATAGATTTTATAAAGGACTAAACCAACCCATTTTCTTTGCTGTTTCTGATTAGCTATCCTCTATAACAGACTATAAATCATGCACCCCTATCAGGAAAACACTTTAGAGCATGTGTTTCCAATATTGGCACTTTCAAAATATTGAATATTAATATCTGTATTTATTTATATACTGTATTGTGCTTTAGTAGGGACATATTTGAATATGTTCCTAATATTAAAAAAATGTTTTTAAAGGAAAAACGTTGAAATAAGCTTTAAGATTTTGATCAGTGAAATTTTTGGTTTAGTACTTTGTGATACAGTGAGATCAAAACCAGTTTGTAAACAACAGAGATTTACTGTATAGCACAGGGAACTGTATTCAGTATCTTGTAATAAATTATAATGGAAAATAGAAAAAGAATATATATATATGTATGTATAACCGAATCACTTGGCTGTACACCTGAAACTAACACAATATGGTAAATCAACTCCAATAAAACAAACAAGAAACAAATTTCTGATGTTGGTTTTGAATTCGCTTTTATTACTTAGTTATAATAAATGAAAACGTGCTTCACAAAGATACATAGATTTAAGTGGAAGAAGCACCCTTTTTCCTGCACTTACTAAATTATGATACTGATCTTTTAATTCCCTCCGCTAATTATCCCAAGGTTTCTTATGTGCTAGTAAATTTCCATTTTTTCTGAATGTCAAATTGATGTTGTTGAAAATTAGAAAGTGTGGCACTGTTTTACATTTCTAACAAACATATTTAAAACGTGATAAAATTCTTCATTTGGAACAACTGGGGGCAGGTTCGAAAATTCTGTTTCCAGAGTTTTCATGTTTGCAGATATGAGTTTTTACATTGTTTGTGACAGTAAAAGCCGTGTAAATCAGAAACATTCTCAAACATCCAGTTTCAAAATGCTCTTTCCGTAGCATGAATTTCTTTCAAAAGTTATTCCTTCCTCACTCATTTTAACATCATTTTCGCAAATGGACAGATTAAACGTATTTACTTTTTGGAAATGTCTGCCAGACTGTGTGTCAACCCCTTATAACCACACCCCCAAAAAGCCAGCACATTTGGAACATTTGTATTTGTAAAAGAATAATGACCATTTCAAATTTAATCACGTTTTTAAGCGCTTTGCCATCAGATATCTTACAACCATCCGAGGGCACAAGAGATTTTCACGGTCATTCCCCTATTTCTTTCTTTTATGACATCCGGTAGCATTTGGGGGGTCTCTGGTTCAGTGTTTTTGCTGCAGTGACATCCTTGTGACTGATGCTGTCAACGAACGTCCAGGGAGGGACCAGTTCTGGGCGTTTTCCTCGGTGTCCTTTCTTTTTTTTAATTCTGCCAAAGCTGCCACTCCATGAGTGATTATACTTATATGGATACCACCCCACTCCCACTTCTTTTTATTTTCTTTCTATCTTTATCTTCTCCTTCCAATTTTATTGAGATATACTTGACATACATCACTGTGTAAGCTTAAGGTGTACGGCATCATCATGTGACTTACATCCATCATGAAAGGATAATCGCAATAAGTTTAGTGAACATCCGTCATCTCCTACAGATAAAAAATCAAAGAAATAGAAAAACAATTTTTTTTCCTTGCGATGAGAACTTGTGTTAGGATTGACTCTCTTAACAAATTTCCTATATAACGCACAGCAGTGTTGATTCTACTTATCATGTTGTACGTTGCATCCCTAGGACTTATTTATCTTAAAACTGGGAGTTTGTACTTTTTGACCACCTTCATCTAATTAAAGAAGCCATACTTTGATGAGCACGTATCTTTGTCTGGTGCGTCTTTTCTCTGGCAGCCCATATGAAAGCACTTCTGCAGGTATTTCATTATTGAAACAATCCAGCCGCTCAATTATGGAGTCGTGTTAGAAGGCTTTCAACGTTCATTCTTGCGGCAATCAGCCCACAGTTTGTAATTTTTTCTAACACTTTGCTTGTGTCTTCTAAAGGGTTTTCTAACTAAAGAGAGCGCTTTCATTTTCCATTATTGCTTTATGTAAATTATTTCTCTGCTGCAGTTTCTCTAACAGCGTATTTGCTATTAGATAAGAAATCTCAAAAGTAGCTTCTAAATATTATAAAAATTTCGTAAATTATTTTAAAATCCTGGATGGAGAGTCACACAACCATACACTTCAAACAAAACAAGAGGCTTAGTTTTTTATATTCTGGAATTTTGATTTTAAATTGCTTGCTAACCATGATAATTTTGTTCTGTCATCTTCTAATATAGCAAAGGAACGCTATACACTTAGGTCAGTGTTCATTGTTAACAATAATAGGTGTGAAAAGCTGTATTTCAAATAGACTTTTTGTAAGAACTCTTTAATTTGAGAGAATTTTAGATTTACAGAAGAATTGCTAAGATAGAACGAAGAATTCCCATATACCCTTCATTGCAACTTCCTGTAATGTGGGCGTCTGACATAACCATAGTAAATCCATCAAAACTAAAAAATTAACACTAATAAAGTATTATTAACTATAGACTTTATTTGAATTTCTCCAGTTCTTCCATTATTGCCCTTTTTTTCTGTTCCAGGATACCATGTCACCAAAAGAGTCAGCAGCCAATGCCACGTAATAATTTTGTGAAGATTTGTTTAGTTAAAACTAGATGATATTATTTGGCATTCCAGTTCATCAAGAAGAGCTCACTGCAAGTGTTACAAGATGCTGAAAGCAGGGGTGGCTTTGTCCCTTTCTTTCCTGCTGTGGAACCAGGACTCTGTTTTCCACTGGACCGGAAATAAGGTTGGTCTAGCTTGTCGGCCGAATTAGGGGCCAGCCTTCGTATGTTTATTAAATATTGGGGAAACGTTACTTCTTCCTTGCCTTTCCTTTTTAAAGACAAAAATTTGTATCTGTAAAAATTCTCAAATTTCCTTTCTATAGCAAATGCCCCTGCTATAAAGAGAGGGCCAGGGTCTTCGGTACCCCCTGGAGCACCCACATCCCATTTTGGGGAACACGGCTCTATATTATATTCATGCTCCTTTGGTGGTCCAGAGAGTCAGCCCTAAACTTGTGCTCATGTTCACAAGGGCTAAACTGGGAAAACTGGACACTTTCAGTGTCTTGTTCTGACATGTGCCTGAATTATGGTCTATAATAAACAATTATCGAGTAACCTATTGAGGCAATGAGTACACCCAAATAAATTTCTCCAGGAAGCACCTCTTAGACCATCGCTCAACAAATCGTTAAAACTTCTGGTACTTGTGGCAGGGTGGTGTGGGGAAAACCCGGGGGTGGGGGCTGAGGGCCGATAGCCCTGGGGCACCGTGTCAGTCACACCACAAACTTGTGTGACTGGAAATTGAATCCTCGATAGCTATGTCATTCACTTACTGAAGGAACAGATAATGTCGTGGATACTGTTCTGTGCTGCCTGATCCCCCTTCAAGAAGGAGCGACTTCTCCCGCAGCTGCTGGGGATGTGCTAGAAGGCCCTTACCGTCGACCCCCTTTGGGGATTGCCTCAGCTGAAGAAAACTGCCTCACCCCAGGCCCGCCTCCTCCCAGGACCAGCCAGCATCCAGTGCCCGATCGATGGGGCATGAAGGCCTGGCTCCTCCTCCCATCTTGGAGCAGCTCTGAGGGGCCATCCAGTTTCTGACTCCTCAGGGGTTGGCTTTGCTGGGAATCCGTCGCAGACCAACTTCTCCCTCCATCCAATCCTGCTTCCCCCCTCGCCTCCACAGGAGCACCCCCTAACAGATGTTCTGTACACGAGTCTCAGCTCAGAGAATCTGCCTCCCAGAAGACCCACCTGCCACACAGAGAAGTCAAACAAGCCAAAACAGTGTGCAAAGGAAAATAAGCACACCTGTGCTTGCGGATGCATCCAGAGATGGTCCTGAGTGTGTGAATGTGTACGTATAAAACAAAAATACGTGTTTTGGGACTTCCCTGGTGGCACAGTGGTTAAGACTCCGCACTCGCAATGCAGGAGGCCCAGGTTTGATCCCTGGTCAGGGAACTAGATCCCACAGGCATGCCGCAACTGAGAGCCCGCCTGCCGCAACTAAGGAGCCCGCCTGCCGCAACTAAGGAGCCCGCCTGCTGCAACCAAGACCCAGTGCAACCAAATAAATACTTTTTAAAAATGTGTGTATGTATATATGTGTTGGCCATTTTCTTAGAAAAATGGTAGCATCTTATGCTTTTTTATTTATATCATATTTTAAAATCTTAAAATCTATTTTTACATAGTGATACATAAAGTTTTAAAATCACTCGGGCTTCCCTGGCGGCGCAGTGGTTGAGAGTCCGCCTGCCGATGCAGGGGACACGGGTTCGTGCCCCGGTCCGGGAGGATCCCACATGCCACGGAGCGGCTGTGCCCGTGAGCCATGGCCGCTGAGCCTGCGCGTCCGGAGCCTGTGCTCCGCAACGGGAGAGGCCACAACAGTGAGAGGCCTTCGTATCACAAAAGAAAAAAAAAAAAATCACTGCCTACTATGCCATTGTATGGACACACCATGTAATGGCCACCGTTTGAGTCCGACTGTTTGCTGTGCACTCTTGCACCCTCTTTGTATTTATTCAACACGTATTTATGGAGAGCCTGTTATGTGGAGACACTCTTCTAGGTGCTATTCTCTCAGGCTTCACTTCAGCCTTAAAAAGTACCTCCTGTGATTATCCTGATTTTACAGAGGAGAAAACTGAAGTTTAAGCAACTTGCCCAAGGTCACAGGATTAGTGAATTCATAACCAGGCAGCTGGTCTCCGTTGCTTCAGCTTTTAACCCCCCCACTAGCCCCCTCCCCAAGCCCCCTTCTGATGGGTAGTCAGGCTACATGCAGCTGGCGGCTGCTATAAGCAATGCTGCAGTGAACATCTTTTCTCATGTGTCTCTGGGTGCCGTTTCCCCACGTGTAAAAAGCGCTGAGAAAGGGAAACAGGTGAGCTCATTATCTTACCGGATATCTGTTAGCAGTCCCAGGTCATTTTAAAAGGTGCCTTTCTCCAAAATTAGGGATTTAAGGAATCAAAAAATACTACGTTCCATTCTTAATATGAAAATCTTGGGTTAAGCCTTTGAAATACTTCCATGCTGGCCCTGCGTGTTGGATGCATATTTGCAGATAGGGTAATACCTGGATTACCATCACCAGCATCCCTGGTGGGAAATGGAATGTTTTTATTAAAATTTCTCTTGTTTGCGTTTCAGGAAAGAAATGAAAGCGGATCCACAAGCCAGGTCTGGTTTTAATCAGAGCCTAATCTTTATGAGACAACGCAAGGCTGAGAATTTTTTAATCTGATATTTTGAAAGAAAAATCCGTGTTCCAAAATGATACAAACCAATCAGCCTTAGAAGAACGATGGAGAAAAGAAATCTCTTGCATAAAAGAGAAGCAGGAAATTCCAGAGAAGTTTCACAGGGAGGAGGGGAAAACCCAAGGTCTGTATCGCTATTTATGGTCTTACTTCTTCGTACAGGGTAATAATCTGGTTTTGTTGAACAACCGAAATTCAGTTGAGAGGGAATCACAGCATTCTGTCTCCCTGAAGTGAGAACATAACTGAACATATTACAAACCCACTCTGTGTCCCATGATCCATCGGCCCTTTAGATAAATATTTCGTCCTCTTCAAGGACTCTTCCCATTGTGGTCACAGATCCATCTCATATTAGATGATTTAATACCTTAGTGATTTGGAACGTCTCTGTAGACATTGCTGAACTTTTTATATTTTCATGTACCTTCCACTGATGGGGGGCAAAAGTTCCGATTGGCAGGACTTCAGGGTGGGTTGTTGAAATTTATAATCATTTTCATATAATGCTCGGCTAGAGTGGGGATAGTACAATCTCTATCTTCCAATAAGCTGCAAAACTATTAATGGATTTCTAGGTCATGTTGTTCAGGGTTAACACTCAGTGGAATATATTTTCCATTAAATATGAAAGTGCTCCAAGTACGTTTTATACCAGGTGTGTTAACTTTACTGTTTCCTGGAGTGTCTATAATTTCAAAATTAATCAAGTCTTCTTTTATGTGCTTTTGCATGAATTCTGGCTTTCTTTTGAACAGTCATAATGACTCAGAGATGGAGACTAAAAATTGGCAAGAAAAAGCCAATAAAAGCATAAAGTCCAGAGTTTCAGAGAAATGAGATTTACCAAATGATATACAGTATAGTTCCCTCGACCGGAGCTTTCAACGTTATATTTATTTGAAAGTGCCTCGTTTAGTGTTTATTTTTGCCAGTTTCATAGCAGGAATCAGATCACAAGGATTCAACGAGCAAATCAAACACCATTTTAAAATTCATCCTTGGAGCATAGGCGTGTCTCTTCTTATTCCATTGTCTTATCTCTTTCCAAAGCAAGACATTTAAATTTTTATGTGACTAAAATCGTCACACGTCAGAATACCGTAGGACCTAAAACTCCAAATGTTTTGGCTTACACATTTCAATTTCCTAACTCCACTGCAAAAAGAAAAAGAACACTGGATAAATTAAAATAGCTGGTGTCTTCCTATCGTTAGTCTCCATTTATTCCTCTTTGCGTACATCATGCGTGTTTACTCGGATAAATACAATTGCCTTTTCTTCGGTTGCTTAAATCTCTTTGTCTATGAAAAGTAGAAAGAGCTCATCCATTATTTAAGTTACTATTTCTATAACTGAATTAATACATACATCTACCCGAGCAAAGAGGTTGACAGAGTGAAGGTCCGCACAGAGGTTCCGCTTGAAGTCCCACCTGATCTCTGTATGGATACGTAATAGTGAAAGCACGTTGCCAGAAATACCAGGTTTTAGTGCTATGATGATTCCGTAAATGATACTGTAAGAGGAAGAGACCCTCAAATATTTTCAACATTTAAAAGGATGTTCTCCTAGTTTAAAAGATGCCTCTCTTACTCTCTTAATTCTCCAGGGCACAGAGCAGGAAGTCAGAGCTGTTACATTCTGCTTTGTTGAGTGTAGGTCAGGCTGATGTATATCGATTGCCCTGGATTTTTCAATATAAAAACTTGGAGTTTGAGCTTTCCTTCAAGTTATCAGTCCAACCTCACTCTGCCACTGCTTGGGTTCCCCCAACTTCAGTTTCCTGGCTGTGACCCCCAAGATTTACACTGGCCCCAGTGGCTGCCTCTGTGAAGGGAGGACGTGAAGCGGAAGAGAATTTCAGGGCAGCCCCGGACAGGGAGTCAGGGGAAAAACGTGAAGTTTGCGGGAAAGTAGGGTCAGGCCCTTGCCCCATAGGCCTCCACAGCTGAACCTGCGTTCGTGTATTTGTTTCATAGATGAATTGACATACTTTAAGGGAAGATGTATTCTCTTCTGAAATAGTGCCTTGTACATTGCAGCTCATGGAAGATGGCCCTCTGTAGTGGTAAAGTGAAAGCACACACACACCTGAGCTGTTGGCAACGTGTATTTTTAAAACAAATACATGGGGCTTCCCCAGTGGCGCAGTGGTTGAGAGTCCGCCTGCCGATGCAGGGGACACGGGTTCGTGCCCCGGTCCGGGAGGATCCCACATGCCGCGGAGCGGCTGGGCCCGTGAGCCGTGGCCGCTGAGCCTGCGCGTCCGGAGCCTGTGCTCCGCGGCGGGAGAGGCCACAACAGTGAGAGGCCCGCGTACCACCAAAAAAAAAAACAAAGAAAACCCAAAAAACCCCCACAAATACATGGTAGGGGGAATGTGGGAAAGAGACAGAGAACAGAAGAACTGATCAGTAACAGGCGTCCTGCTTAGAGAGGTTCATTTAAGGAATTGGCCCATGTGATTGTGGAGATGGGCAAGTACAGCGTTTACAGGGCAGCAGCGGGTAGGTTAGGCTGGGGCTCAGGCAAGAGTTAAGTTGCGATCTTGAGTCCAGAAGCCGCAGGGCAGGCTGGCAGGACTTGTGTGTGGAGTCTTGAGGCAAATTCCTTCTTCTCCCAGAACCCTCAGTGTCTGCTTCAGCTGATCGGATGAGGCCCACCCACATTACCAAGGGTAACTCCCTCCAACGTCAGCCGCTCGTAAGTGTTGATCGTATTGACAAAGTATCTTCACAGCAACATCTAGACTAATGTTTGACCAAACAACTGAGCCCCATAGCCAGGCTGACACATAAAATTAACCCTCGCAGTATTTTCCCCCATTATAAAGGAGGAGACTGGGGCTTGAAGAAGTTAAGAACTCGCTCGAGGTCAAACCACGAGAGTGAAGTAACACTGTGCAGCCTCAGTGCTTATGCTCGTAATCACAGACCCTGGCTGCCTGCTTAGGTTACTTGCTAACTTAGGGAAGACGCTCTAAAAGAGAGGCACTTGAACCTGGTAGGTTTTGATTTAAGGCAAGGGTTTGAAACACAGGGCAGACAAGATAGGGTAACAAGGACCAGATTTACCCTCTTGCCTGAAATGACTGGAAACAGAGATAATGTATGTGAAACAAGAGTCTGAAAGACCCTGGATATCGGGTAGTAAAGGATAGCGATCCTTGAGAGACGAGAAGCAAACCGGGGTTGGGGTGGGGGGCATCCCTAAAGGAGGGTTTCCCAGCAGTGGGGCAGAGGAGGGCACCCAGGCAGGTCCCTGTGATCTCCCTAAGTTGAGGAGACAGCTGAGAGTCTGGGGAGGCCAAGGTGGCTAGAGTTAGCGGGAGAAGAGGGGGCCATGTGGAGAAAGCCTCCAGAAATGTCCAGAGTGTCTCCCCTGAGGCTTCAGCTGACAACCTATCAGCAAGCGTGTGTGAGGAAACCCCCGAGGCTGGGGAAAGAGCCACCCAAGAGATAAAAGTAAATAGTCTCCGGAGATAACACAGGGCCAGAGCAAAAGAGGCGTCGTCATTCATGGAGATCCAAGTGTGTGCCTTGGTGGTGAGGCAAAGTTAGACCTGGACCACATTCTCTGTGGTTCTGCCCAACAAACCTTCACAGCAAACTTGAAAGGATTGAACCATTTCCAAGTAATTTAACTGTGCTCCGGAGTTCAGAGTTCAAGAATAGTTCAAGCAATACAAAAACAGGTAGTACCCAGCAAGGTAAAATTCACAGTGTCTGGCATCCAATCTAGATTACTAGGCATGTAGAGCAACAGAAAATTTTGACCCATAATCAGAGGAAGAAATAAGCTCATGGAAACTGATACACAGATGCCATAGGTGATGGAATTAGTGGACAAAGATATTTAATAGTTATTATATCTGTATTCAGTGTGTTCAAGAAATTGGAGGAAAGATCACGCATGATTAGCAGAGACATGGAAAATATAAGATACAAACTGAAATTCTATGAAAACTACAACATCTGAGACTAGAAACACACTGGATGGGATCAGAATAGATTAGACATGGCAGAGAAAAAGATTAGTGAATTTGAGGACTTAGCAATAGAAAGTAAATACAGTGAAACATGGAGAGAAAGACTGGAAACAATAAACTATCTGTGCACTCTGGGACAGCTTCAAGTGGTCTGATAATGTGTACTTGGAGGTCCTAGTCTCGGCAAACTAGGCATCGAAGGGAATTCTACTTGATAAAGATTATCAAAGGAAAATGTATAGCTAGCCTCCTACGTGTGGTGAAGGACCGAACACCTTCCCCTGAAGATTAGAAACAAGACAAGGATGTTCACTCACCACCTGTATTCAGTACTGGAGGTTCTAACCAGATCCACTGATAAGGCAAGAAAAAGAAAGAAAAGCCATCTTAATTGGAAAAGAAGTAAAACCTTTTTTATGCGTTGATGACATTATCATCTGTATAGAAAATCTTATGGAACCTGCGAAAAAAGGCCAAAAGAACCAATAAGTGGCTTTAGGAAGGTTGCAGGATGTAAAATCAATATACAAAGATCTGTTATTTCCAAATACTACTAATGAACAGTTCGCTATTGACATTTTTTTAAATTCCACTTACAATAGCATTAAAAAGTGTTATATTCCTAGGGATAAATCTGGCAAAACGTGATTAAGGTCTGCACATTTAAAACTATAAAACATTGCTGAGAGAAATGAAAGGCCTAAATAAATGGGGTGATTTACAGGTTTCATGGGTCAGATAACTCAATATACCGAATATGTCCAATTTCCCCCAAATTCATCTGTAGGAAAAAAAGCATTCCCAATGAGAATCCTTTTTGTATAAACTGACAAGCTGATTCTGAAATTCATTTGGAAATATAAAGAACCTAGGGAAATCAAAACAACTTTGAAAAATAGGAGGAAAGCTTTCATACTACGTTACTTTGATATTTATCATAAAACTACAGTAATTAAGATACTGTGGTATTGGCATCAAGATAGATAAGTAGATCAATGGAACAGAATAGCGTAATTAAAATAGTATGATACTGGTGTCAAGACAGACAATAAGGTCAATAGAAAAAAATGGAGAGTCCAGAAATAGACTCACATCGATAAGGTCAATTTTTTTTTTTTTTTTTTTTTTTTTTTTTTTTTTTTTTTTTACCTAATCCTTGGGTTTAAAGTTCAGGGCTGCAGGTAAGGGGCAGAGTGGCAAGGCTGGTACAAATGGTAACAGTGGCAAGGAACCCAGCTGTCATTGGCAGGAGCCTGTGCCAGGGTGTTGCAGTGCCTGTGTCTTGCTATCCTGGCTCTCTCTTTCTGGTTTTCTTTCTTTTGGTAGGTGTCCTGGGGGATACACCGGAGACAGGTGTCAGCAGTTCTCAAAGGTCAACTTGTCTCATATGTCTCTTTACACAGGTGTAAAGGTAATTCAGAAGAAAGTACAAAGTTTTCAACTAACGCAGATGAAACAGTTGGATATTCTTATGCAAAAAATAATTCCAGTCCAATCCTGGCACTTATACGAAAAGTAAGTCAAAATAGATTGGAGATCTACCTGTAAAAACTAAAATTATAAAGTTTCTAGAAGAAAACATAGGAGAAAATCTTTGTGGCCTCAAGTTAGGCAAAGATTTTTTTACGTTCAACGGCAAAAGAATAATACACACACATACAAAATTGATATATTGGACTGCCTCAAAATTAAGAAATGTTGTTCAAAGGGCACTGTTAAAAAGTGAAAAGATAAGCCAGAGAGTAGAAGAAAATGCTTTTAAATCACATATCTGATAAAGAACTGGTATCCACAATATATTAATAACTCCCAAAACTCAGCAATAAGAAAACAAACACTGTATTTTTTAAATGAGCTGAAGATTTGAACACACAATTCATCAGAGAAGATAGACAGACAGCAAACAAACACATGAAAAGGTGCTCAACATCATCGTGCACTATGGAAATGTACACTAAAACCATAGTGAGACACTGTTGTGTGCCTACTTGTACGTCTATAGTTAAAAAGACTGACCCTGTGAATTGCTGGTTAGGATGCGAACGAACTAGACCTGTGACACACAATGTAAAATGGCACAAGTACCTGGAAAACAGTTTGACACTTTCTTAAATAGTCATAAACACACACTTTCCATAAGATCCAGGCTTTCTCCTTCTGGATATTTATCCAGGTGAGATAAATGCCTCTGTCCATACAAAGATGTGTATACAAATATTTGTAGCAGACTTGTTTGTAATAGCCTTAATTAATTAATTAACTAATGAATTAAAAGGAAACCAAGCACAATCGAAATGGTTGTATCATTAGGTGAATGGATGAACAAATTGTGGCACATCCTCACAATGGAACAGTACTTAGCAACGAAAAAGGAACGAACTGTGGACACATGGAAGGACGTGGATAAAGCTCAAAGTAATCATGCTGGCGAGGAAGCCAGAGAAAAATCAGCACAGACTGTGTGATCCCATTCATACCATAAACTGACCTCTGGGGACAGAAGGCAGGTGCGTGGTTCCCTGGATTGGGAGCAGGGGGTGGGAGAGTGATCGCAAAGGGTCAGGTGGAAAGTTTGGGGGGCTGGGCACGTTGGTCCCTTTGTGGGGCGGTTTCGTGGATGTACACGTATGTTGGCATTTCAAATTGCACACTTTTTTTTTAAAGAATTATTTATTTATTATTTATTTATGGCCGCGTTGGGTCTTCATGGCTGCGTTGGGTCTTCGTTGCTGCACGCAGGCTTTCTCTAGTTGCGGCGAGCGGGGGCTACTCTTTGTTGCGGTGCGCGGGCTTCTCATTGCGGTGGCTTCCCTTGTTGCGGAGCCGGGCTCTAGGCGTGCGGGCTCAGTAGTCGTGGCTCACAGGCTCTAGATCGCAGGCTCAGTAGCTGTGGCTGGCGGCTCTAGAGCGCAGGCTCAGTAGATGTGGCGCACGGATTAAGTTGCTCTGCGGCATGTGGGATCTTCCCGGACCAGGGATCAAACCCGTGTCCCCGGCATTGGCAGGCGGATTCTTATCCAATGCGCCACCAGGGATGTCCCCAAATTGTATACTTTTAAAACACACCGTGTACTGTTTGTTCATGATATGTGAAGCAACGTGGTGTTGGCCCTGCGACTGGAAGAGGCGAGACTGAGGCAGGAAGACCACTCAGGAAGATGCTGAGAAATCCAAATCGTCCTTACGCCTAGAACCCGCCTTACAGCAACCAGATTTACATAAATAACTCTAATATAAGCATAAGATCCTGGTCTGTTAGGGGTGAATTCATTTGTAGGAAAATAGGAGCTAGTAATGAGTTAAGTAAAGCCTAAGCCAGTACATTAGGGGCTTTGGTGCTCCTTACAAAAGGACTCCTGGTTCCTGCTGCCCCGTCACCCGTCACCTGGGTGCCTTTGTGCAGTGCACAGGCCGCACAGCCATCCACGGCAGCCCTGATCCTATAGACCA
Organism: Pseudorca crassidens; assembly: GCF_039906515.1. Taxonomy (NCBI): domain Eukaryota; kingdom Metazoa; phylum Chordata; class Mammalia; order Artiodactyla; family Delphinidae; genus Pseudorca; species Pseudorca crassidens. Next base: position 195,861,537 of record NC_090296.1, read on the forward strand.
CGTGGTGTGATAGAAACAGCCCTGACCACCGAATCTTGGCTCTGCCATTAACCATATAGCCTTTGGTGAATCACCTAGAAGTCGTCATACCTTAGCTTCTTCATCTTGGATTCTGGCCCTGTGGGGCTTGGTTGAGATAAGGACTGTGGTTAGGCTTTCAAAACAGGCATGGGCCCATCAACCTGTTCTGACAGAGGTGAGGGGAGAAAGGCTGGTCTGGAGTTCACCCAGAGAACATCCCCGGGCTCTTTATTCATCTTTATTAAGATGCGCATTAAGCTACTAAGCAGGGCTGTCTTGGATCAAACTGTGAGAGCTGTGTTCCCACTTCTGTCCCCACTGCTACCTTCTGGGGCCTTTTGTGATGAACAAGCATCACACCCGGTTCCCCGTGTCACCCCCTCAGCGGCCCAGGGCCCACTGGGAATTCCTTCCCAGAGAGGTTCGCTGCCCTGAATTCCCGAGTCAATCCATTCCTTGCTTCCATCTTCCCGTCCTTTCGGTGTGTAGATCACAGCTGGGAGGAGTGAATGTTACTAAATGGAGTCATGCTCGGGTTGGTATATACGACTAGGGCTATAGCTCTCTTAACCTTAACCTCTCAAGAGACGCTTATTTTAAACGAGATGCTCATTTACTCCAAAGAATGACTTTCTAATGGTGGAATTTGGTATCAAGTAGCTAGCTCTTTGGGCATGGGATGGGAGGGGTGTCTCTCGAAACAAATCTCCACGTTTAGTGCTGCCAGATCTCCAAAACGATCTCCAAAATGCTCAGCCATTTACGCTGACTTTCCAACAAGATAATCATGTTTATATCTATTTCTATATATCTGCTACAAACTCTGCACGGGAAATAATGGAATCAAATGTGGATTTTTTTAATCTAAGAAACTGATACACTGATTGAAGGCTGCTGTCACAGTGTTTCAGATGCTGCTCGTGGCTGAAGTTCAAGTTGGTATGTTCCAGTCATGTAGCTCGATACACTTGTCAGTGGTCTAGAGGATGAAGTGAATGGCCGTGTGAAAGAATTTGCTGATGACACAAAAGTGTTCAGGTTGGTAAGAGCTAGGAGGGTTGTGAGGACCTTAAGATGGCTCTAATAAACTGGATGACGGAACAAACGTGAAGACTGATAACGTTTTACAGAGAAGGCCCAAAGGCAATAGATACTGAAAGAAATCATTTAAGCTCTACATAATTTAAGCAGTACACACCGATGGACTTAGAATTTATGTTAGTTTCAAAAGGAAAAGACTTGCTGTAGGAATCAAATTAATAAAAACATTTCAGGAAAGCCATCTAATCTGCAGTGGTCCTGAAAAAGGGGCCAAAAGAGTCTAGGTATGTACTCAGAAAATGCAGGGAAAGATACAGGAAAGCATGAGGTGGTTGGGACTGGGTACCGACCTAACAAGCCCCCTTCTGCCGACTTGGTCCTGATGTGTTCCTCCTGTTACCCTCAGAAAATGAATCAGGACCTGTCTAAACCAATAGTCCCCAAAGTATGATCCCCAGACTGGCAGCAGTGGGATGACCTGGCAACTTATTAGAAATGCAAATTTATTAGGCCCCATCCCCAATATACTAAATCAGAAATTGTGGTGGAGGAACACAGCAATCTGTATTTTAGTAAACCCCCCAGAAGATTCTGATTCATGCTGAAGTTTGAGAACCACTGGTCTAAACCAGTTGTGATAAAATCCCATTCCCCTTTTTTGCCAATGAGTACATGAAGGATAAGAATGAACTCCCTTCAGGTCATTGAGATACAAGTGAAAGTCTGCTGGAGGATTTTAAGAAAGGTATTTCTCTTGGATGAAGAGAGTAAAGACATTGCAGCCTTTGGCCTTAGTTCCGTGAAGATGTGATGTTCGGAGCTTCAGCATCCATCTTGTGGCTATGAGGAGGCATGGCTGAGGACCACAGAGCAAAAAGATCATGTTTTTGTGCCACTGAATTAGCCAACCTTCCAATGACTCGACATCCAGGATGTCTGGCTATGTGAGAAAACCTCACTTTTGGTCAGATATGCTATTCCTCGCATCAGAAAGCATCCCCCCAAAAGCACATGCCTTTCTTCTCCACCGTGGTAGAGAGGAAGCAAACCTGAAGAGGTAAATGTTCAGAAATAGTGAGAAAAAAAACAACAACCCAGATCTCAGCCCTCTCACCTGAACACGAGAGAGCTACGTTCCCTAACCTTAAAGCAAGTGTATTATTGAGCCTCTCCGCTCTTATATACTGTATTAATATAACAAAGATTTACTTTTCTCATAGTTATCTGTAAAGCATCTTTAGTAATAGAGCTATGTGCAAACATAAAAAATCCCTCCTGGGGTCAGCATACCATCCATCCAGTTCAGGGCTGTGTGACTGAAAGATACACTGGGAGGAAAGTTGGAAGGTGTGATCGTTCTTGATCGCAACCTTGGAAAGTTAAAGTTGCACACAGTGCACTTTCATTTCCCCCGCATCCCGTTACGAATGACCATTTATGGATCTGCTCAGCTTTTCATGTTGTTAGTCCTACTAGGAATGAAGAGGTCACGCAGTGGACGCACACCTCAACCCAAGGACCGCTTTCATGGGAAATGAAATGCCAAGACAGATGTATGGGTGGAAACCTACACTTAGAGGAGGCAGAAGGTATCTCCTGCTGACTGTGTCTTCACACCTCGGCAACACACATTCGTGGGCCTGTGAGCAAAGTCACAAGGAAGAGTGCAGAGTGCGAGACTCAGCCCAGTGAGTGCATCCTTTTCTGTACCATCCAGCTTAACCTCTGACACACTCTTAACAGTGAAACCCCTCATGTGACTAACTGCAAACACAGGTGGGATTGTCATCATGTCCTACAGGTCAGGAAGATTGGGCTTCACAGGACTGACAGCAGGAATTGTTCCAAAATCAACTGTCCTCCTCGGAGAATTCCCTGTCAGCTGTCAGAGAAGGCTGGCTCCGTTGAATTCAGCCCTCGAAGCGTGCAAAGGGGAGAGAAGAGCTCTCAGAGACGAAAAGCAGACCCCGCAGGATTTTACGGCTTAAGACCAATACCTTCCCCTGCCCTCGGAGCCATTAGGGAAGCCAGCAGCATCTGGGGCCCAGATGTTCTGAGCAGATCTCCCTCTGGGCAGAGGCTGGCCTAGTCTTCCCTGGAGCTCAGAGCAGGTCACGAGAGAAAGGAGTCTTGCCCCGGCCAGGGAAGTGGAAGGGCAGCTCCTGGCCACAGTCTTTTATCTAGGCTGTAGCCTTGAGTTCAAGGTTTCTCCCATTTCCTACCCTTGGAAGGCAAGGCAATTCCTGTTGCCTGGTGGAGGGGAGATAAAATGGGACAGGGGATGGGAAGAGCACTGACTGTGTGGCTTATAAAATCCCTGTGGCAGAAAACACTGTTGTGAACTCACCCAAAGCTATTTCTCAGACTCCTTGGTAGCCAGGTGGGGTCATGTGACCGAGTCTTGGCCAATGGGATGTAGGTGGAAGTGAGTGACGTGCGTCACTTCTGCGCGTGGCCCAGAAAACACACCTGGGCCGTCTCGCAATCCCACTCCCCGGGCTTCTGGTCACGTGCATAGGATCCGCAGACAAACCCCCAGCTGACGGGGATGGGGGCCCACCCGATGGAAGGAGCTCAGTTCCCTCATCAGCTGCACAGAAGGCCACCTGCCTAGTGGTCTCAGATGGTGCTGGAATGCAAAATAGAGCTCTGACTGTGCTCAACCGTCTCAGAGTTTGTTGTCCTATCAAGCACTGTTTACCCTACTTAATGCAGGCTCGGGATGTGTCCCAGAGAAAGCAACTGAGAGGGTGACTGGAACCTGGGGCAGGGGTGGGGAGCCAGGGGTAGCAAATACGTTTAGAGAGATGGCTCACAACGTCCAGGTGGCATGTGGTCTGCCGCTCACTTAACGACCCTCCCTTATCAATGCTTTATGCTCTGGATGAACCTCTGTGAGGCTGCCCGGGGGCCCCTCACCTCTGGCTGGCTGTCAGGATCTATACAGACAGCCAAGGAGGCATATTAAACAGACCTCAGGCAGTTCAGGATCTGAAAGAGATTAGCCCAGGCAAATCACCACCGAGTACATTTTTCTTTTCTAGAAGACAACATTGGCGAACACAAGCCCCACCATCTCCTGAAGCCTGTGTGTTCACTGCCCTTGAACGCATCCATGTGGATGGCTGACAAGTGTAAGGACGGCTGGTGCACGTACAGCAGGTTAATAGCAATCTTCATTGGCTTGGTAATTAACCTGGGAGATTTTTTTCTATATGAGCTCTACAGTGTTCTTATTCCAGAGATGGCAATCATTTTAGATAAAATTTTTTTTTTGCGGTACGCGGGCCTCTCACTGCTGTGGCCTCTCCCGTTGCGGAGCACAGGCTCCGGACGCGCAGGCCCAGCCGCCATGGCTCACGGGCCCAGCCGCTCTGCGGCATGTGGGATCCTCCCAGACCGGGGCACGAACCCGCGTCCCCTGAATCGGCAGGCGGACTCTCAACCACTGCGCCACCAGGGAAGCCCTAGATAAATATTTTCATGCAAAAGATTCTTCCAGATATTTTTTATGCGTGAATAACCTGATCTGAAGAAATGCAGTTCTGATGCTCAGATACTACCTCCCTTATTTTGGTATTGTGGCAAAATATACATAGCATAAATGTACCATTTTATCAATTCTTTTTTTTTTTTTTAAAAGACCATTGTTTTATTTTATTTATTTATTTTTGAGGTACGCAGGCCTCTCACTGTTGTGGCCTCTCCTGTTGCGGAGCACAGGCTCTGGACGCGCAGGCTCAGCGGCCATGGCTCACGGGCCCAGCCACTCCGCGGCACGTGGGATCTTCCCGGACCGGGGCACGAACCCGCGTCCCCTGCATCGGCAGGCGGACTCTCAACCACTGCGCCACCAGGGGAGCCCCCATTTTACCAATTCTTAAGTGTACAATTCAGTGGCATTCATTACATTCACAGTGTTGTACAACCGTTATCACTGTATATTTCCCAAACTTTCTCATCATCCCAAATAGAACCTCTCAAAACAACTAAGTAATATTTCCCCTTCCCCACTTTCTCCAGCCCCTAGTAAACTCTGATCTATTTTCTGTCTCTAGGAATTTTCCTGTTCTAGATATTCCATGTAAGTGGAATCACAAAATATGTGTCCTCTCGTGGCTTATGTTACCTAGCATAATATTTTCAAGGTCTGTCCATGTTGTATCATACATCAGAACATCATTCCTTTTTACAGCTGCATAATTTTCCATCGTATACATACACTTTGCTTATCCATTCATTTGTTGATGGACATTGGGTTGCTTCCACCTTTTGGCTGTTGTGAGTAATGCTGCTATGAAGATGGGTGTATAAGTATCTTTTCCAGTTCCTACTTGCAATTCTTTTGGGGATATACCTAGGAGCAGAATTGCCGGGTCATACAGTAATTCTACACTTAGCTTTTTGAGGAACTACCAAACTGTTTTCCATAGCAAACCTGCAAGATTTAAAAAACCCAGATTAAAGAAAAAATGTAGTAGGCTCTTGTTATGCCATGGGGATGCCTGCGTGATGAGTGCCAGCTGCGTCTGGAACCCTCATTAGCACAGAGCACAGTACCTCTTGGACCAGCTCTCTCTGGGCAATCGCATTAAAGGCTTCACACCTGAGTGACTCCTCTATCCAGAGGTAAATTGCCGAGCAGCTGATAAAGCTAAGCTTCGGAGCCCCTCACTTGCCCTGACTCCTTCCAAAGCCCTGGGAAGGGCCCTTACCATATGGTAATTTGTTTTGTTTTGTTTTGTTTGCAAAAGTAAGAGATTTGAAGCAAAATCCGTTAAGACCACTGTCTCTTTTCACTCTAACTCCCCCTTGAATTGGGTGGTGTTGGGATGCCCGTGGGCATCTGGGAGAATGTTGATGATTTATTCTGGAAGCCACTGGAAGAAAAGACTCCCAGTTTTTGAGTCAAGTAAGTCTCCAAATAGCTATTGAATGACACTGCAGGGAGCTGGGTTAAAAGAGCTTAAGATGGTTGAGACCTGGCTCCCGCCCTCCGGGAGATTCCAGACTCAACCGGGATGGGAAACACACATTAACACTTACAATAAAAGTCAGAACTTGCAAAATGCCATAACAGTGTGTGATGGGTCCAAAGCAGGGAGAGACGGCATTGAAAGTGTCTGTGAGTGGGTCCACTTGGGATGGACCTGGAGGGTACATTTCCCCCAGCAGAGAGTGGACTAGTGGAAATCAAGGCCCTAAAGGCAGGAGCGCCCAGGCTCTAAAGACATGAAACTGCAAAAGGAAATATGGGACCACGTTTTAGAGCAGGGGTCAGCCGATGTTCTCTGTGAAGGGATAAATCGTACTTTAGGCGTTTCAAGCCACGTGCTCTCCGTCACGATGACTCAGCTCCGCCGTCAGAGCATGGACGCAGCTGTAAACAATATGTAAACGAGGGGTGTGGCTGCGTGCCAATAAAATTTTATTTACGCAAACAGGCAGCAGGGCCAGGGCACCCAGCTACGGAAACTCCAGGCCGTGAGAAGCCGCTGGAAGTCTGTGAGCAGGAGAATGACATTGTAACACGACCCGAGGTGTGTATTTGTTTGTTTTTGTTTGTTTGTTTGTTTGGCGGTACGCTGGCCTCTCACCGCTGCGGCCTCTTCCGCCGCGGGGCGCAGGCTCCGGACGCGCAGGCTCAGCGGCCACGGCTCACGGGCCCAGCCGCTCCGCGGCACGTGGGATCTTCCCGGACCGGGGCGGGAACCCGTGTCCCCTGCATCGGCAGGCGGACTCCCAACCACTGCGCCACCAGGGAAACCCCAGAGGTGTGTACTTGGAAAAGAAAGTTGGTTATAGGGTAATCCTTGAATCGGAGGACGTGGAATTGAGTGTGGAGATCATTGCTGAGAGGCTTTTAGAGTGTCTGGGGTCAGAGGCTGGCATTGGGGCGTTGAAAACAGGAACCAGAAGTCCAGTTTGGTAGGGCAAGGGATCTTATTGGGTGTAGAGAGAAATGGAGAGAGAGCTGGATTAAAAACGGGGCCTGGGGGGCCGGGATTTAGGGAGTCTGCAGGGAAAGCTCGTGAGCGATGAGGGGCTGTCGGGTTGGATAGGCCCCTGGATGGTCTCTGCGCTCTGGGTGGAGTCGTTGGGCAGCTGGCGCCAGGTGACTGAGACCCCTTCCTGCCGCCCAAGGCCACGTGGGGCACGGCTGCCACGGGCCCCTGTGTCACTCCCAAGGCTCCGAGCAGACAGCGCCTGGCACTCCGTGAGTCTGGCCGAGCCTGGGCTCCGGGCGAGCCACGCCCTGGATCGCTGGGCCACTAGACACCTCTGAGGACAGCCAAGGCAGAGCCATTGCCGCCCCGCCAGAGGCGGGCGGAGGCCGTGCGGAGCGACCGTGGCTGCTGGGTGGGAGGGCCCGGCTGCTTTCTCATCACACGGTGCTCCAGACAAGACAAGGCTGTGTCTCTTGGAAAGCATGTGTGCGGGGTCAGGGTGAGTCCAGAGGAGGTCAGGCCTCGTGGAAACCGCAGCAGCCAGTGAGGTTACAGAGTTCCTTAGCATCCCGGGGACTGTGTGTGCGACCCAGCGGCCCGGCAGGCACACGTATTCCGGAGACTCGAACGCATTTAAAGAGAGCAGGGGGTTCGGAAAGAAAATGTGCCGTTTCACCGCGAAAATCTCGTCATTTCTCCCAGGAACGTAATATAATACCTTCCTGGAGAAATCATCTGAAGGTTGGGTTTTTGCCTGGGTCCCGTAGCAAACCCTGTCCCGGCTGCTCTGCGTGCTGAGACAATTCAGTGGAAGAGGAGCCGCCTTAGAATTTGCCACATTTATGTTTGACAAGGAGGCACTTTACTCACTCGTTGCATGCTTTCTTGCTGAGATGCGAGCGTGAGGTTGGCAGATACTGAAAATGCTATTTTGATACGTTGCGCACTTTCTTGGGAATTTATTTTAGAAGCAGAGTAATAAGAGAAATCTTATGACGCTACCGCGTGCGGTTATTTATTTCCGAGGCAATCAATGAGGAAGTGTTAGGAAACACATTCAGAGGGATTTCAAATCTGATTCCAGTCAAGTGAGTAATCTTTCCATTTTCTTTCCATATGTTATACGATTTCTTAAAAAGATGAAATGCTAAAGAACTAAAAGGCACTCCGGAACTCAGACCCTAACTATGGATATAAGATTGTACATTTTTTCAAGGAATGAAATGGCTTTAATTATGCTGAAACACATGTTGATAGTGAAACCAAATACTGTGCATTGTGTTCATAGGCACAATATTTTATGTTATTTTAAAAATTTATTTTATTGAAGTATAGTTGATTTACAATGTTGTGTTCATTTCTGCTGTACGGCAAAGTGATTATATATATATATGCATTCTTTTTTATATTCTTTTCCATTATGGTTTATCACAGGATATTGAATATAGTTCCCTGTGCTCTGCCGTAGGACCTTGTTGTCTATCGTTCCTGTATATACTAGTTTGCATCTGCTAATCCCCAAACTCCCACTCCATCCCTCCACCACCCCCCTCCCCTTTGGCAACCACCAGTCTGTTCTCTATGTCTGTGAGTCTGTTTCTGTTTTGTAGATAGGTTCATTTGTGTCATATTTTAGATTCCACATATAAATGATAGCATATGGTATTTCTCTTTCTCTTTCTGACCCGTCAATACTTTGCTTAGTATGATCATCTCTAGGTCCATCCATGTTGCTGCAAATGGCGTTATTTCATTCTTTTTGATGGCTGAGCCATATTCCATTGTATATATGCACCACATCTTCTTTATCCGTTCATCTGTCGATGGACATTTAGGTCGCTTCGGTGTAAATAAACTGTAAATAGACTGTTATAAGTAGGCTACTGTAAATAGAATAGGCACAATACTGTAAAATACAGCTGGTGATTCCAGGCCTTTGGGCAACTCTTTCAGTTTTTTCAAGGTGAAGAGTCAGCCAGCTGGGATCCAGTCCCTTCAACTTGGTCCCAGGTGGTCTAGACCAAGTACATCCCCAGGCGTTTCAGCAGTTGAGTTTCCGTTGTACGTACACACCATGGGCTCTGCCTGTACTTGTTGGCAAAAGGGTTAAGAAGTGATAATGAGCAAAGGTTACGTGCGGGTCCTTTACGTTTCGTTCCCACCAGGGCCATCAAGGAGGAGAACAGACGAGTAGAGGAGCTTGCCTCGCTAAGTCAGGGAAGGGAAGAGGGGGGAGTGAGCTTGGTCTTCTTTCAGCCCTCTTTCTGATAAGATCCTCTTCCTGGACCATGTTAAAGGTTATTTCGGCCTTCTGGAGGACCTGATGGAAAGGGCCAGGTGGTTGGAGATTGGATCTAGAGCAGATGCTGCTTTAATATTACTTCTCCCAATTTGGAGACCCACGGGCCTGTGGATACCTGCCCTTGAAGGCACGTCAGGAGCAAAGGTTTGGAAACCCATGGCTGCGTCCCTGTGTCTATAACCAGGTGAATGGGAGCTGGATCTCGCGATCGAGTCAGCTCCTCCCGGCTCTGCTGGGGGCAGGGTGGTCAGCAAAGTTCAGGGTGAACCGGACACAAAGGCAGCTTTGTTTGCCGTTGACCTTGGTGTGGAGAAAAGTAGCTTCCCATCCACTGAGAGCTCTCACCCGCAGGCCTGCTCTGCTGATGCCGAGAGAATAACCCACCGATGCCCAGGCAAGGTGTGGCGTAGGTGAAGTTGTCTTCCTTTCTCTGCGTGTCCCTTCTGGTGCCCTTCCAGATACACTTTTCTTTTTTCTGGGACCCACGGACCGCCTGTTCTTGACCACCCCTTTCCCACCCCCGCCACCAGCTTCCTTCAGAGCTTAACCTCAGGCAAGAATCCGCACATCATCGAAAATCTCGTGGGACGTTTTCCACAGGCATCTTTTCCTCTTGGCAGAGGCCTTGGCTCAGATGGTAGAATTAAAGATTTCGTTTCCTGTTTGAGGTTTCAGGCAGCAAACTGGCAGAGGAGGACATATGAGGAACACGTCTGCACACAGATGGCCACCCAGGTTTGGCCCCAGTGTATCCACACCCTGCGCACACACGCTTGGCAATATCTGGAGACACAAGATCACAAGACAGAAACACGCTGATTCTTAGAAAAGAAATTTGGATGCAAAAATCTAGTTCATCTGTGCAGATTTCGGTGAATTACATGGTTTGGACCACAGTGCATGACCTTTAGGAACTGAAGGCAAATGGAGATAATCCCCAAGTCACTCTCAGCAGAGAGGAGGTATCTGTCTCTCTGTGGATCACAGACGCCTCCAAACACACCCCCTGGTTTTCCTCCAGTTCTGGTTTGGCCTACTTTCCCAGCCCCAGTTGACACCGCTCTTGTGGCTGTAGCCTGAGAAAGGAAGTGACCCTCTGAGATGAGAGGGTTCCCCGGTGACATCCATCCAGCTGGCCACAGTGGGGGCTTGTCTGGGGCCCACACAGGCGGGCTGTCGGAATGTGCCAAGATCAGCAATGATAAGGTCTTTGCACAGAATTCCTTCATCGTGAGGGGCAAAAAGGCTGGACTGAGTGACATATCTGAACCCAGCCCTTGCTTCTAACATCTTTGGCCAGTGGAACCAAACTACACTCAGAGAATAGTCTGGTTCAAGAGACAAAAGAAGAAATAAAAAGAAGCGGAAAGCCAAGGTCATGGCTGGAAAACTTCGCGTATTTTGCAAATCAGACCAAAGCAGCTCTATCAGCTAAAAGGTCAAACATCTTATAGATAACTTCCAAATGGCTTTGATGCTGGAAAGTGGCTCCTGCCAGAAAGCTCCACTGGGATCTATGAGCGAGGGCTTTTTTTTTTTTTTTTATCTATTTAGCCCTGCACACTCCCGGACTTTATCCTTATTCTCTTCTAATTGGTCTTGATGCCAAGCTCAGGGACCTAATGAAATTAGCCAGAGCAACTCTGAAGGGAAAGAAGAAAACCAACTTGTGTTGGGCATTTGGCGAAATACCTGCCCTAATTGGATACGGAGCTCCGGACCTGGTGTTGCCGGATCTTCCCACGGTGGCTCTGTAGCTGGGAGGCGGAAGTTCCCATCTGATGCCCACGGGGGCTCCTTGGGCTCCCCCAGAACAGATGGTGAAGGCTTGAATCTAGTGGCCTCAAAGAGGTGACTCCACCTGCACCTCAAACTGTCCCTACTTGATTAGCTTCAAGAAACACACGACCTGCCTTTGGAAGGAGAAATATTTGATGGGGCTGGAAAAGTGGGGGAAGGTTTCTGCTCACTTAGGGAGATGGGCTGTGCTTTCTGACGTTTATTGTTACAGAGAGCAGGGTAATGACCCCTCGGGCTGGAGGACCACCCAGGCTGCCCAGGGATGCTTGCTGACACTCCTCAACTAGTTCTGTCGTCACAGGGACCCTCCACCAACTTGTTCTAGAAGCTGACTGTCCTGACTTGCTATTCTCAGTCTCCACACTGGTGCCCTGGACCATTTGTTGTAGCTCGGATTCTCTGTGCGTGCATTAAAAAAAAAAAAAAAAAAAAAAAGCCACCTTGCCTTCTGTTAGTGCCCTGCTGTACGGAAACAAGGACTGAGAAAGTTGGAGGAGTTGAAGAGTAGCTTTAACTTGCACAACAGATGTTTTTGCATTTATTTTCCCCCGGGGAGGAGAGGAAATGCACTTTGTTCATTTGAGCAATTTCCATCCTTTTGGATGGCCCCTATCCCCTCGCTGTGAAATGTGCGTAGCTTCTCAACCAAATTGTATGGGATCATCTTTCTGAAGGGAGAAAACCTAGTTTGCATACTTCAGATTAGAGGGCTGCGTTAAAGTGCGTGGAAACCAGAGACTCACACCGTCCCCAGTCACAGCCGACTCGGGCCCTTAGGGAGGGTGATGCTTGACGCTTAGAGGTGGTGGCAGGAGATCTAATGACACTTGTGAAAAAAAATGTATAGCTCATTACACAATGTTTTGGAATTCTCAGTCTTTCTGAAATTTTCAGATCTTTCTTCTGCAGGTATACCAGGGATGAAACTTTCAAAGCCTGCCTCTGCACACAGGCTGTGCTCAGGCCAGCTCCCTCGCTCGTCTCAAGAAAGGGGAAGGAATCCGAATTGGGTTTTCTTTTCCTCAGCATGAAACTACCTCTGCGGCCAAACAGCTGGCGCTCGCTTCCTCAGCAAGTTCAGTTTTCCCTGGAACTCCGAGGCCAGCAGAAAACTCCGGAAACTGAAACCATGAAACCTCCAGGGTTCCCAGAGGAAACTGGACCACCCCAAACCTTTCTAAAACGGATGATCACCGACCCAACTACAAGTCAGGAAAATGGTCTCCGGGGGAATGAGTTTTCTGAGGTCTCAGAACGTTTTCCCTGCACTGAGAACATTTGGACTCACGGTCTTGGGTTTGCATCTGGAACGGGAAAAGTGCTTGGTGCCATTCTCTCCTCGGGAGGTCAGAGCACAGTGGCCCACGACCGGCCCTGCGGGCCCCAGGGCAGGCGGCAAGGCGGGGCGCGCTCCCCAGTCCTGGACCAGCTGCTGACGGTGCTCCATCCCATGACTCTGCAGCCACTCCAGCTGGGCAGCCACGTCACCAGCGTTTACCGCTGGGCTGGCCTTCCAGAAGCTCAATCCCATGGACTCTCGATGACAGGGATTTTCAGTGTTTACTAGTCAGGTTTCACTGTTTTTCTCCGGTGGATAAAAAGCCCTGACTTCCTTTGTTTCTAATTAAAGGCAGATGGGCAGCGGATTGACCTGCTCCTTCATTTTCCCTCCGTGTGAGAGTATGGCCGAGGGCAGCCCACTTTGCCTGTCACCAATCTGTCGGGCACTTTTAAACAAGTCACCTGGTCTCTCTGCAACGCGAGAGGAACACACACTTCTCGGTTGGGGTGCTGGGCTCTTTCCCTGCTGAGTGATGTTCAGCGCTCATAAAAGCGCCCTCGAAGCAAAGCCCTGGGTTGTCCAAAGGCCCATCCGTCACCATAAGCAGATTTATCCCATAACACTTCAGGTCTTTAGAACTAAATGGAATAACTGCAAAAAATCTCTTTGGAATGAAAGGGAGAAGGCTCAAGTAAGAGCCTGAGCCGCGCGGTGAGTTAATGACCCCCCGGGAGCGCAGTCTTTTCCTACTTGGCAAAAGCTTTAACTCTGCTGGTGCAAGAAGCACAGCCTAGTAACTAGGCCACCAAACGGCAAGCTATTTGCTCGTCACTCTGTGCCTTTTCCCCCCGAAATATGCATCAACACAAGTCATGGTTCTTGTACCGCAGCTGTGGTTAATGCCGGGTCTGTCTTTCCAAATGAATCGGTGTTTAGGGAACATAAACTATGGGTTTCAGAGCTATGGGCCGGGAATGATATAACTGGAGAAGGAGTTCGCGTTTGCCGAGCACGTCCTCTGTGCTGGATACCGTGCTGACTGCTCGAGGGTCAGCTCACGAAATGCACACAAACCCGTGGAGCAGGTGACTCGGCGTCTCCACGAACCTGGACCGCGTGACCTCAGGCTGCAGCCTTCACACACGCTACCTGTCTCCAGGTGTCTTCAGCTAGTCCGATGGAGGGGACCTGCCCACGTTAGAAATCTGCTTCACTGGCTGTTCATCGAACCGGAATCCAGCGGTCGCTTAGGAAATACTAATTCCCTCTCCCGTCCTTTCCCGTCAATCCTATCTTACAGCCGTCAAGGAGGATGTATTTGGAAGAAAGACTCTTCTCCGGGTCGGGAAAGAGCAAGAGAACAATCTGTTTAAGAAGATCTTTTCCTCTACGTGGGGATTTTAAAGAGTAGGGCCTTGTCAGTTACATCTCCACGAAGCTGGGGAGAAAATGGAGTGCCTCGCTTGAGGTAAATCAAAAGAATAAAGAAATGAAAAGTAAGAGGGCAGAGCCTTTCCGTGTTTATAAAATGTGTGCACTCCAAAATGTTGATGGCAGGCGCCCTAGGGATTCCGGTAACGACCCTTGTCAGAGTCTAAAACTGAGGCACCCCTCAGCACGACTCACCAGCAATGTGCTCAGAGCGTCTCAGGTTTCACACGCTTGGTTGGAAAAGAGCTCATCCACCTGCTGCTAAGAGAAGCCCCCTGAAGTGGTTCCCTGGGGACGCAGGGGTGACTATGTTGCTCTGCCTTCCTGGAAGCGGCTTTTTGCTCTTCTCTTCAGGAAGGAGTTCAGAAGCCAAGAGGAAGTGCTTTTTCTGCCCTAGAACACACTGAATCAGGACTGAACCCTATTCCCATTCCAGTCCCTCGGACCCATGTCCCCTGGATGAAACTATGCCAACGGTCAGCGGACGGGCTCCACGGCTGGAAGGGCGGAGGGGAGAGGTGTTGGCAGGGAGGGGCTAGAAAAGGGACTCCTGCACCGTCACACACCGGGCTTGGCCAGGTCCTTTGCAGGTCAGCACCGAGAAGTTGTTGCTCTGGGTTTTGGCCATCACTCACGTCCGTCAACCTGGGACACGTGTGGCTTTATCAGGGTACACGCTGTGTTTTTCACGGCCTTGCTGATGTCTATACATACTCAGAAGATCCTGAAAACCAAGAGCTGGCCGCCCGCTATGAGAACTGCCCCAAATCCCAGTTTCCACTGAAGGAGATTAAAGCAAAGAGCTGTTCAGGGGCTGTGTGTGTGTGTGTGTGTGTGTGTGTGTGTGTGTGTGCGCGCGCGCGCGCTCTTTTGTTTTTTCAAACTGGTTAGCACTGTTCAAAGCGTCTGTAGGAGGCTTTTTGCTGGGAGCTGGCCCTGCAGACCGCACACGGCCACTGCACCACATCCTGCCCGTCTTTCCCAGCTCCCGGAGCCAAGCTGGGAAGTCTCTCACGACCCTGAGGCTTGGCCTGAAATTGCTACAGCTGCCTTTCCTGGGGCCTGCAAAGCACACTGATCCCTGAGCCGGGGCTGCTCTGCTCGCCTATTCTTAGCCTCGCGCCACAGACCTCTCTGAGGGCTCAGGACGTGTTTCCATCGGGGCCGCACCCGGAGGAGACCCGTGTGCTGCCAGGTCTGTGGGACACCTGCACGGGGATCCCAGCAGCAGTTCGGTGTGGTTTGTTTCAACGGCCAGAAGAAGAGAAATAAACGCCCGCCGCCGGCTCCCTCCCTGTGTCCCGAGAACAAGGGGCTGAGTTTTCTCTTCCAGCTGAGCTGAGGCCCTGGAGGGCGGCTGCGGGTGGACCGTGGTCACGCCGAAGTGCCCGAGGGGCGGGAATGGCACACGCAGGACAGCCACTCACGGAGCAACGGGTCAGGCTTCGGCGCGGAGCTGCCTCCCGGCCTGCCCTCCGTGCACGCCCCCGATCTGACCGTGCGCCACGGGCTCTGCAGAGCGGTGCTCCTGGCTTCTCCGCTCTGCGTCCTCAAGCCCCCGGGCAGACGCTACTACAGGCTCCATCACCTTGGAACGGTTGCTCTGTGGCTGTCACCCTCACCCGACGGGGCGACTTGAGGGACAGGGAACCACGTCTGTTCACTTTATCTGCATGTGTGCCTGGTGGTCCATGTATGAGGGGAGGGGGTGTGGCCATGAGGAAGGAGGCGTGGTTTGGGGTCGGCTTCCGAGGCACCGCCTGTGACACCCCCCCCCCCACCGCAGGGAAAGCCGAGCAAATGAACCCACGGATGACGCGCTGCGAGAGGATGTGATGATTGAAGGTCAAAACCCAGCAAATCGCCACAGTTAGCAAACATACAGCAGCTAATTCTGGTTTTACTTGTACTTTTCCAGCTTATTTGGGTTTAAGTAAGACTCTCTGGAGTGACTGCATTCATCCATTCAGGAGACCTACGGACCCTAAACCCTGGCTGGCCGGCCCAGGCTCTACATACGCAGCCTTACGTTGTAAAACGGTGAACGCACCATCTCTGACTCGTCCCCAGTGTCAGCCGTATTCAGGCCAGAACGTCATGTCCAAAATAATCAGGCGTGACGCTAGCAATGAGAAACAACGCTCAGCCGTTCACGAGCTGAGGCAGACCGTTGCCGGTCACTCAAGAGTGACGGTCCTGCAGCGACTGTGCGGTGTTCGGACCGGAGCTTGGCCACACTGACTGCTGCACGGGGCAGAGCGGGAGGGCGGTGCCCGGCCCGGCGGGGCTGCGACCCTTCCGAGGCCTGCTTTGCGCCCAGGCCTTTAACTGTCCCCGCCCCCCACCCCCACCCCGCGCTCGGAAGCTGCTGTCAGAGCCCGGCTCACCCTCTCTGTTTACCTTCCTCGGTGGCGGGGCCTCCCTGCCCAGCACCTCCTCTGAGCTTTGACACTTCCCTAAATGCCACTTTTCTGACCTCTTCGGCGTCTCCACGTTCCTCAGCCCACAGAGCCAGGTACCCTGGGTCCCCACGGCACTGAGAAGGGGGCTGAGACAGTCATGAGGTGTAACCTCAGAGCCAACCCCAGAAGGCGGGCTTTCGGAGCCAGGGAGGAGGTCAGGGGACCAGGTAAGCTCAGCACAAAGGGGTGCTCCCGGCCAGGGACAGACTACAGCAGAGATGCCCCAGCCAGAGTCGGCATGAGAGCAGGTGGCCGGTGCAGGCCCGACCCCGTGCCTGGGAACAGGCCCTCGGGAGCCCGTGTTACCCCTGGCCCAGGGCAGCTCCTGACATCTTGGGCCAAGAGGGGCTTGCGGACCTACTGCCCCACGAAAAGGAGCTGATTTCTACGGAGTTCTGGAAAGATCACTAGACCAGTGGTTCACCACCCAAGGGTGTAATCAGAACTATCGTAGGAGTCTTGTTTTTTCATAATCCACACGCCAGGGCCTCTCTCTGGACCTGGCAAATCCAAATCTCGACGAGTCTGGGGTGAGAAGAGCAGACACATGTGACTGCCCAGGTGACTCGGATACAACACCTGCCCCAAGGGGGACGCCTTCCCAGCCGGGCAGTTTTGAGGCCAGAGACCATGCCTTTTCGAGGTTTTTAAAATTTACTGAAGTATAGTAGGTTTACAATGTTGTGTTCATTTCTGCTGTACAGCAAAGTGATTCAGTTATACACATGTATGTATTCTTTTTCGTGTTCTTTTCCATTATGCTTTATCACAGGATATTGAATATAGTTCCCTGTGCTCTACAGTAGGACCTTGTTGTTTATCCATCCTGTACATAATAGTTTGCAGCTGCTCATCCCAAACTCCCACTCCTTCCCTCTCCCACCTTCCCTCCCCCTGACAACCACAAGTCTGTTCTCTATTCTGTGAGGTTGTTTCTCTTTCATAGATAAGTTCATTTGTGTCATATTTTAGATTCCACATACAAGTGATATCATATATTTGTCTTTCTTTGACTTACTTCACTTAGTATGATATTCTCTAGGTCCATCCGCGTTGCTGCAAATGGCATTATTTCATTCTTTTTTATGGCTGAGTAGTATTCCATTGTATACATGTACCACATCTTCCTTATCCATTCGTCTGTCGATGGACATTTAGGTTGCTTCCACGTCTTGGCTATTGTGAATAGTGCTGCTGTGAACATAGGGGTGCACGTATCTTTCAGAATTAGAGTTTTGTCTGGGTAAGTGCCGAGGAGTGGGATTGCTGGATCATACGGCAGCTCTATTTTTAGTTCAGAGACCATGCCTTTTCACCTTGCACTTAGTACAGTTCCTCCCACGTAACAGACCTAAAATTGTCTTTGTTGATTGATCGAATGAATGAATATGTGAATAAATGAATAAACACTGCCAGTGACCAAAAGAATTATTGATAATGCCAACACATCAGCGAAAGAATAGAGTTTCCCACGGTGGCTTTTAGCCCCAGCTGTAAGTCAGTCACCAGTTCCCCACTCGGAACAACAGCTAAATATGACGACATGGACGTGGATCTTAGGGGCTTGTGTGGTTCGGCAGTATACAGTGTTGCTGCAGGAAACGAGGATTTGTATGAACGTCGCAGAAGAGGGCATACAACGAAAGAGGGCACTCCACTTAGCTCACAATTAATCGTATCATCTGAGGTTTCGTTCTGGCTCTGGAAACAATGGGAACCGTAATTACATGTCTAAAGCCCCAAATGGAATCCCACAAGTGTTTGACAAGGAGAACAGAAGGATGATGGAGTGCTTCACCCATCAGCCTGACCACAGGGCAGCCCTGGTGAGTCACGCTTTCAGGCCGCGGTAGGATTTCTCATTACCCTCCATTCTTCTCCCTGAGTATATTGAGCTCATAGCTGTTTGATGGATGTGACTCTGTTTGTGAATCCAGGCTGGCCTGCTGTCTTCCTGGATCTGACCCCTATGGAAGAGCCATGTAAATTAGCATGGGCCTTGGGCCAGGAAAAATGAATCCAGGCCTCAATGCAATCAAGTAAGAGGTGTCAAAGGGCAAACAGAGAGGGAAGTGTGACTGGGGCCAGGGATGCCCTCTTTTACAGGTTTCGCTACTTACCACCTGGTGATCATTTTTTGTTTCTGTTTTTGTCACTAGAAAAGTCGCAAAATGTAAGAGGAGCTGATGGAAGTCTTTCCAAATCTGTATGGGATGAGAAAAGAGTTCTTGCTGAAAGTGGGATTAAGGCATTCAGGGAGGGCTTCCCTGGCGTCAGGTCTGAGTGGGCCTACAGGCCGGGACCCCTCGCCTTGACCTCAGCACCCAGGCCATGCCTGGACAGCGCTCGCCACACTGGGTTGTTTATTCACGTGTTTTGTGGTGTTCGTCTGTCTCCCCCGTTGGACTGAGTTCCAAGGAGGCTGAGAATCACGTCTGTCTTGCCCACCTCTGACCCCAGTAAGTGGCACAGGCGTTGCAGGAATGCACAGAGATGCCAGATGCTACCCAGCCTCCCTCTAACGAGAGCAGGCTCCAGGGTTGGCCGTGCCCACGGTTCGCTGTGCGCCTGTCCTTCACAGAACCCCCTGCTGGCTGGCAGCTCTCACGTCCTGCTTGGGCGTGGGATGCCTTGAACACTCATCAGGTTTTCTTCTAGCTGCCCTGGCGAGCTGCCTGGTGAAACACCACCCAGAGAAACGGAGACAGAACGTAAGGAGCCCTGGCAAACTGGAGAAGGGAAGGCAGGGGCTGGGGCGAAGGGTGGGCTGGACCCAGAGAGTAGCAGGTCGCGAGAGAGCTGGGGGCCCAGAGGGGCTGGGGGTGGAGGGCAAGGCCACGTGGAGGGCAAGGAATCAGTGTAGGCTGAGCACGCTGGGGCGGAGACCCAGGCGCAGCAGCTCCCCGTGTCACAGGACCCCACTTCTCCGCCTGCAGAGCCCGTGCTGAGAGCAGTAACAGTAACTGGCATCCACTGAACTCTCACTCTGTGTCCTCCACAGACTCTCCCCGTGGGAGTGACCGACCCAGGCTGGGGACGGGAAATTGTCAGAGCTTAGAGGTCACAGAGGTGAGGCTTTGACATCCGGGATGGTATCGTCGTTCGGGAACTAGCAGTGTCCCAAGTCTCTGTCAGTCAGTCCCCCTCCCCTGAGGTGTGATTGTGTGTCACCGCGGAACACCTGTGATAGCACGCAAGGAACAGTGGCAGAATGGCATCCCAAACACAGGGCCTTGTGATATCCCAGGGACCCCAACACAGCGCTCACGGGTTGAGGTGGATCAGAGCCTGCCGTCTAGACTGACGACCACACGGACACGAAGACCTCCTCCCCCGCAAGGAAATGTAAATGATAGAATTAGCGAGTTACGACCCTCTGTAGGGAGAGAACAAGCACAGGCAGCCAGCAGTGTCCTGGACGAGGTGCGTCAGAGGGGCCGCTGCCTGGGAACACGCCCTCGAAGGGTGGCGGCCTCTGAGCCTCGCCATTCTGTTGGAAGCTCTTCCTTGGAGGACAAGGATGTGTCACAAGGAAGGGGCCGGGCCAGGGTGCAGGTGGACGGGCAGAAGCAGGAAGACGCGGGAGGGGAACCGTCTTCCCCTCCAGCAGTCGCAGTAATAGTAATGATGATAATAAACATTCAGATGCTATCTGCAGAGTGCATCTAAACGTGCAGTTTAACCTATAGGATGATCATGCTGGGAGCTGTTCTTTGCCTTGAGATAAGCACATTGCTTTAGTGACCCATCCGAGACCACAAAGCCAATAAGTAGCGGAGAGAGAACTCAGTACCACCAGCGTAACGTCCACCACGTGGTGACCGAGTTAATCTCGCCGGGGAATGGGATTTGGATAGAAGGGCAGACCTGACGCTGTGCCCATCATCCCAGCCAGGCCCTCTCCTTCCTACCACCCGTCCTTGCCAAAGCATCTTCCTTGCTGACTCCCAGTAGAGGAAATTCTCTGTCTGGCTGTACCTTTCCAATTTATAATTCTACGTAATTTAAAATCTTTCCAATGATGGATCAGTTCTTAAAGGCAAGTCACTAGTATAGGATGTATGGCAGTAAGCACCATCTGAATGTATTGGTAACTCGCTGTGCGCAGAACGGCACGTCTAGGTGCTGGGATGGATAGAGCAATGAAATGGGCCTCAGAATATGACTGTTCATTACAACAAAAAGATGTCATTTCAAGTTCCTGAGAGAAAAGATGGACTTTATAATAAACGATGATAGAATAACTTGTCTGTTAAAAGAAGATTCAGTTGGCTCTTTGCTGCTTACCATCAACATATAGATGCATCAAATGTAAAAATACAAAGCCACAAATGTCCTGGATAAAAGCATAGATGACTATTTTTATCATCTTGGAATGAGGGACTTTTTCATCCCAACATTATATTGATACAGCACATAATTTTAAATTTCATACAGCAGAAAATTACAAATAACATTTAAAGAGAAATAATAAACTGGGAAAAATATTTGCAAACTGTATAACAGACTAAGAGTTAATATCCTTACTGATCACAGGTCTTCTAAAAATCAATAAAAGGAAACAAACAGCCCAATAAAAATGGGAAAGGAAACACATAAGCTTTTTACCAAAGAAGAAATGCCAAACATATAAAAATATACTCAACTCTTAGTACTAAGTATAGTGACACAAATAACTATATTGTTGTGTGTGCGTGTGTTTACCTACCAAGTACAAAGAATAAAGAGACTGAGCAAAGAATGTTGCCAGCTTGCTGGGAAATGCTTATTCTCCTGAACTGGTAGTTGGCACGTAAACTGACATAACTTCTGGAGGAAAGTTTATTAACATATACCCAAATGTAAAATATACACACTTACCCTTAGCCCAAGAATTTCAATTCAAAGAATTCATTTATTTTTCTTGTGGTAAAAGACGGGTACTATAAAATTTACCATTTTAACCATTTAAAAATGTACAGTTCGGTGGCATGAAGTGTATTCACGTTGTTGTGCGCCCATCACCTCCATCCACCTGCAGAACTTTTTTCTCTTCCTCAGTTGAAACTCTGCACCCATTAAACACGAACTCCCCATTCCCCCTGCCCCCCGCCAGCCCCTGGCAACTGTGTCCTACTTTCTGTCTCTAGGAATTTGACGACTCAAAGAATTAATCTTAAGGAGAAAATTGTCTAAGAGCAACATATACATCCACGAAAGATGGATTCATTCAAAAACCATTTCCTGAGGACCTACTGTATGCTAGGTAATAAACAAGATAGACCAGGTTACCTGATTTACGCACAAGTCGTGATCAAGAGAAGGTAGACCGTGAACAAACGTGTAAGGAATAGAGCATTGGGTTGCCATAAAGACTCTGAAGAATAGAAACAGATTTATGTGACAGTGATTTTGGGGGGTGGGTGCTTTAGATAGGGCAGTAAGAAACAATTCTCTCAAGCACTATTTATAATAGCCAACGAATCAGAAAAACTAAGCATCCAGGCAACACCCCTGCTAAGGCGGAGAATACATCTGGCCAGATGTCAACATGTGCCAGTTCATTATAGGCCGCAAGAGACTTTCTCAGAACGAACTCCCTTAATTCAGTGTGTCTTCTGTAGAGTATTTTCCTGGAGGGCAAAAGTTTCCAACATTTGGGGATAGAAAATAATTTAGCAGGGGCGCACGCCAATGCTGCTTTATTCCGAGAAGGAATGTGTGGATGACAGTTTCAAGTGTTTGATGTCCAACCCCTCCTAAAACTGTAAACTAACAGCCAGACGGGGAAGAGGCTGATCTAAATCTTCTTTCTGTGGTTTTACGTTTGCTCTGGCAGGCTGAGCAACACGAAAAAAATTACAGTGCGTGCATGGGAAACATTCTCCCCTTTTTCTTGAGTAACTGACATGTTGGAGGGCGGGCGTGAGTTAGGGGCGATGGCGTTGCTGTGATACACGGACGATCGAAATAGCATCAAGGGCCCGGCCTATCCTGAGCCCAGGCAGGAAATTCAAGGGTAATATAACACTTCACCGTTAAGTAATGCCATTGGAATAAAACCATGTTTGGGATGACTTTTGGCTTTCACTTGGAATTTCTGTTTCATTTGCTTCCAGAAAGAACTTTCCCCCCTAACGTTCTTAACTTGCATTTCAAAAGTTTTTGTAGCTTTATAAATAGGATGTATACGAACTGGCCTTGAATTAAAGCTGTATGTCACAGAACATGCTGAAAAACAAATCCAATCCAGGACCTCCGTTTTCACTATGGGCTCCAGGGCAGCAGCTTCAGGAAATGGAAAGCGTAAGTCACAGGTTAGAGACCTCACTCTGCTACCTATTAGCCGGGTGACCCCGGGTGGATTCTTTGACCTTGGAGCCTGTAGTAGAGGAATAACAATAGTACCCGCTCAGAAGGGTTTTGTGAGGATAAAATGCAAGAGCATGAAGGCCCGGTGCTAGCTAGCAATACAGCGCTTTCCTTCTTTCCTGGGCTTCAAAACTGAGTCGGGCATGACTGCCACAGAGTAGAAAAAGACTAAAATGGAAAATCAAAATTTATTTTTGTCTGAATAACTTGGCCGTGGTTTGCTTTTCCCTGTTGGTTTTAAGCCATATTCCTCCCGTGCTGCCTCCTAGGCTGAGTTTCTGCATGATTGAAACACCATCTTCAGTTTCAAAGGAGCTCAGATGCACTGGAGCATCTCCAGATACTCGGATGGTGCAGGAGACTCAGACCCACGGCAGGAACTGGTGAAGGATCTGCAGGTATTTAACTGGGAGAAAACGCGGAGGGGACATGGGAGTTGCCTCCAGATACCTGAAGGGTAATATCATGTGGAAGAGAAATTAGATTAATTCCGCCTCTGGCTCCATAAGTGGAGACAGATTCTAGTTTTATGGATCGAAAACCTTAAAAAAAAATCAGATTGTCAAGGAAACATGCTATCTTTTTTTTTTTAACATCTTTATTGGAGTATAATTGCTTTACGATGGTGTGTTAGTTGCTGCTGTATAACAAAGTGAATCAGCTATACGTATACATATATCCCCATATCCCTCCCTCTTGCATCTCCCTCCCACCCTCCCTACCCCACCCCTCTAGGTGGTCACAAAGCTCCGAGCTGATCTCCCTGTGCCATGCGGCTGCTTCCCACTAGCTGTCTGTTTTACGTTTGGTAGTGTATAAATGTCCATGTCACTCTCTCACTTCGTCTCAGTTTACCCTTCCCCCTCCCTGTGTCCTCAAGTCCATGCTCTAGTAGGTCTTTATTCCCGTCTTACCCCTAGGTTCTTCTGATGTAGGGAATTCCAGAGGGATCCTATCCTGCACTTCGTGGGAGTCCTACAGGGAATTCTGCATCAGAAAAGGCTGGGTGAGCTGCCCTTTGAAGGTTCTTTCCAGGTCAGGGAGGCTGCAATTCAGGTAGCTACATAAATGCAACATTTTGCTGCAGGAACTTAAGGAAGAACAGCCCGGGGAGGTGTAAGGCACACACAGGGGCACACACGTTGTGCGGGCGCGCGAACTTTAGCCTTCTATAACAAAAGAACGTCATGCCACGTTAGAAAAAAAGGCCTTTAACTGCGAGAAGCCAAAACGGTCATGGTTTAGCGGATCATATTTTACAGGTTCCTGTAGACACAGGGGCCAAATGAAACCGAGCCACGGTCTTAGGCATCAAATTACACTTCACTTTTACCTTTTCCCCATGTGATTCTGACATACGTGATTAAAAATGAACCCGAACCTTTGACCTACCCATTTGGGTTTAGGGTTCCCCCTCCGTTTATTTTCTCTGTTCACCTGCAAACCTTTGCTGGTCGTTTCATAGAGACTTGGTCAACTGCTTTCAACAGCTTAACATTAAAGCCACTGAGAGCATAAACAGGAAGCTGGTGTTTAGGTGGGAGTTCCTAGGAATTTTATACCACCGACCACAGAGGCCAAGAGAGAAAGGAAATAGGAAAAACAGTGTAAATACCTGGGTGACTAATGACTTAGCGCAGCTCAGCTGGCTTTTCTGAACACTTAGCAGGAAGTCCTTCCAGGGGCAACACCCTTCACATTTTTCAGGACCCCGCAAGGCACCGAAGGGCCAGATCGGGGCGTTTGCTGGTTAGCCTGCAGACTCTGCCCACGTCTCCAAAACGCCGGCTCTATTTGCATGCGCGCTGCAGACCGCTCGCCGAGCGCCTGGGCTCCAGGCCTGGGGCTGCAAAGGCTCGGAGGGCCACCCCCTTCCCGGTTCACACGGCGAGCGCCTAAGAGGATTTAGAATCAAGTGGGCACGTTTGCAGGCCTCGCTGTGAAGAGGCAGCTGGAGCGCGGCGCAGCCCCCCGCGCCCCGGGGCTTTATTGTCCTCCGAGGGGCCGCCGCCGGGGCTCCTTTGTGCGCGGGGCCGGCCCTGTCCTCCCGCCTGGCGCCCCCGCCAGCCCCCGCCCCCCCGACGCAGACGGCTCCCTCCGGCCGCCGACCCGCCGGCTGCCGCGGTCCCCGCGCGGAGGAGCGGGCAGGGCGGCGGGCGGGCCATCTGCACGGAGACTGACGGCGGCCCCGGAAGGTCAGCGCCCCGACGACCGTCGTCTGAACAGCAGGCCACCCGGGCCTCCCAGCAACACAGGGACATCTGCTCCCCTTCATTCGGAGCCCCGGTTCCGATTTCACCAGAGGGCCCCCCTCCCGCCGACCCGGGCTCCGCGGAGGCGGGGGAACGGGGACCCCCGAGGGGCCAAGCAGACGCGCCGCCCGCCCCCCCCCCATATGGGGCCGAGCGGCTGAGTCCGGCGGGGCGGGGGAGGGGGGTCGCCCACGTGACCCAGGTGACGTCGTGCGGGGGAGGGGCGGCTGGCCGAGTGGGCGCGCGGGTCCCCGAGCTCGCGGCGCGCGGAGGCGTCCCGGGTCTGCAGACGGGGCGGACCCGGATCCCGCCCTGCGAGGAGGAGGGGTCGGGCAGCCCCGCGGACAGAAGGGTTTGGGGCTTTCCCACTTGCGCTGGGAAGAACGGCGAAGGCGCGGGAAAGTTCATAGCGAGCAGAGAGGGGCATCCATCAGGGTTCCTCGTGCAGGGCCCCGACGGGCAGTTGTAAAGCCAGCTGTCAGCGGGCGAGGCCGGAATCTTGCCTGGACGGCTGGCACCCAGACTCGTCCTGCCTTTCCTGCTTCATATTTTGGCGAAACGATGGAAGGATGAGAGGACAGCGTTTCTGTTGAGTTTCCACCCCTAGATCATAAGCTCCCTGAACACAGACGCTGCATCTTATTCATCATTGTCTCCCCGCCTCACACAAATGTTTGGACGACGCTAGACTAATGTGCGAAGGGCTTGGGGTGTGGTCCTTGTGACCTCCGGGTCCAACTGCTGTCGTTTCCCATTTGACTGAAACCAGGGCGTTGTGGAGAATGAACTTGTGGCTGCAGGGAGGTGTTATTTCATCGCTTTGCACCCTCTTTCCTTCTTCCCTGCTTTTCCACAGACGTTTTATGGAGTGGCTCTGTGAACGAGGGAAATAAAGAAACAGGACACCCAGGCCTCAAGGTGTGGGCCGTTTGCCAGGGATGCTGTGCAAAAGTAAACAGCTAACCAGGACTCTGGGTAATGAGTGCTATTGACAGGAAATGGGGGGGGTCCCTAAAGCCAGCTTCTAGGGAGGGAAGGGGTCTAAGCAGAGGTGGGAAGCCGGGGTGGAAGTGTACCAGGAGAAGGCCTGCTGCTGACGCCGTTCCCTCTGCATGGATCCCCCCCTCCCCAGATCGGTTCATCTCCTGTTCATTCTTTAGGCCTCGGGTGAAATGTGACTTCCCTGGTGCCTCCGTAAGAGAAGGTCTTCCTATTAAGTGATTCTGTAGCACCTGGCACTTTTTTTTTTTTTTTAAATACTCCTGACCGGTCCAGTTGGGCAATGTTCATCACCCCTATTCTACTGTAAGCTCTGGATGCAGAAACCGGCCTTTCTGTTCGTGAACAGAGTCTGCATACCCAGCCCGGTGTTCCCTAAATAATTTGTTGGGCTGATGAATAATCAGGCTTTCCTTAAGTTAACGAGCAGCTCGTTGCTAGAGTTTCTGTTCTGGGCATGAGGGCAGGCGGTGAGCGTTCCACGCCGGTCCCCCCGGGGGGGACCACCTGGAACAGAGGAGCCGTGGTGCAGCATGTATTATTTTCGTGGTCTCATGCAGCTCGGTGATCTCAGAACTGTTTTCTGTAGAACCGTCGTGAGGTCGGGTGCTATCATGAAGTGAGCCTGAGGACAGGGCTTGAGGCGGGACAGACAGGGCTCTGCGCTGCAAGTAGTTTAGAGCCTTGACGGGCCTGCTGCCCTGTGTCCCGGCCAGGAGCATCTGCGTAACACTTCGCAGCTGGGGGTGTGGATGGAGCTAAATGGTAACTTCGCTGCCCCGGTTCGCCCCTCTCTTCCTGGGCCCCGGGGCTGGAAGGGCCGGCCATGGGAGAGCCAGACAGGATTAATTTGCCCCCATCAAGGTTGGCTCCCTCATCCTGGCCTCTTGGTCACATCCTGGGACAAATCCCTCCCTTGGTTTTTGGTGATAAGGGGAGAATCGAGGTCGTGGAGTAAAGAGGCAGACCTCAGTGGCTGGTGTTGCCTGACTTAAACTCAGCTCTACCACTGCTTAGCTGTGTGACTTTGGAGGCCTTCCTTAGCCTCTCTGTGCCTCAGGCACTTTGCAATGAGAGATAATAGTATCGAATTTATGTGCTGTTATAATTTTTAAAACTCTGGTATGTACAGCTGTCCCTTGAACGACATGAGTTTGAACTGCGAGGGTCCACTTATATGCAGATTTTTTTCCCCAATAAGTACAGTACCGCACGATCAGCAGGTCGTTTGACCCGTGGCTGCTGAGTTGCGGATACAGAGGAACCTCAGTTACGGAGGGCCGACTATAAATTACGCTCGGATTTTCACGGAAGGTCGGGGCCCCTAACCCCCTGGGTAGTTCAGGAGTCAACTATATTAGAATTCTCATGATAAGCGTACATTTGACTTAAACGCTAGTAGCTGATTAATTAAACTTTGAATAGCCAACCTCCAGTAGGTTAGCGTGACTACTTAAGTCAAGTGTCAGTAGAACAGATCACAGAGGACTATGGTCTGAGAGATGAGATTTTCTCCGCCATTGCCTTTGGAACTCAAATGATGCCTTCTGCACTTCATCATTGCTCTTCCAGCCAAAAGGATTCTAATTCTTTTTTTTTTAATTTTTTAATTATTTTGAGATTTTTAATTGAAGTATAGTTGATTTACAAGGTTATGTTAGTTTCAGGTGTACAGCAAAGTGATTCAGTTACATATATATGTACATATATGTATATGTGTATATATATTCTTTTTCAGATTCTTTTCTCTTATAGGTTATTGCAAAATATTAATATAGTTCCCTGTGCTGTAGAGTAGAATTCCAATTTTTTACCCGTGTTGGCTGAGCTCTCCCTCTAAGTAAATTTAGTTGTGATTCCATTACCCGTTATTCTCACAGAGAGGGGCAGAGCAGCTGTACATCAAGATTCAGACATTTCGCCCGCAGTCCATTTCCCAGGACCGGTTAGTAGCCCAGTGCTGAGTTCCTCGGCCTCAGGGTGGTGATCCAGGAGACCACACTAGTTTAAACAGCAGAGACCTGCTTACAACGAAAAGTAAATAGGATCTTGCCTTGTTTGTTGCAGCTTAATTTGACCATGAAAAAAGTCAGGACTGGATTCTCAGAGAAGAAACGTTTTCAGGGGTTGTAGGTAAGAGGACAGTGGGACAATTCACACTGTTCTAAAATTGCATTTAAACCAGCCAGCCTAAAAGAAAGCTGCTTCTGGAAATTCAGAGGTGCTCTGAAAATGAGTGTAGAAATGGCTTCTTACCCACATGCGTAATACGAACAGTTTCACTCCTTCAACTGTTCATTTTCTGCAAAGGACGTTAACTTGTGCGGAGTTTGCTAGACAAGATGTTTGGCGTAAATCTGGTTCCAGATATGATCCCCGATGCATTCATGAAGCGTCATACTTTGAAACAGGAAACAAAGACATACTTTTCAAATATTGGCTCTATACGTAAATAGAATCTCAATGCCCAGAACGGTGTGTGGCTCAAATATCCTCACATCACATAACTCTTCCTGGCAGGGGGGGCGGGGGGGTCACTACTTAGGGATTTCTAAAGATCAAAAGATTTTCTCTAAGGTGCTCTTTAAAAAAAAATATTATTGAAGTCTAGCTGATTAACAATGTTGTGTTAATTTCTGCTCTACAGCAAAGTGACTCAGTTATACACACACACACACACACACACACACACATTCTTTTTCATATCCTTTTCTGTTATGGTTTATCACAGGATATTGAATATAGTTCCCTGTGCTCTACAGTAGGACCTTGTTGTTGATGCATCCTGTACGTAATAGTTTGCATCTGCTAATCCCCAAACTCCCACTCCATCCCTCCCCCACCCCCCTCCCCCTTGGCAACCACATGTCTGTTCTCTGTGTCCTTGAGTCTGTTTCTACTTCGTAGATAGGTTCATCTGTGTCGGATTTTAGATTCTACGTATAAAATATGGTATTTTTCTTTCTACCAAGAAGATGCTCTTACAGCAGAATCCAGTTTTAGACCTGGAGTACCTCGTGGGTACCACCTCAGTGCCTTCGGGCATCTCTTGTCCTTTATTACAGCCACTGAGGCAGGCTCTGAGCCGCTTCCTACAGGGGCCGCCTGACAGGGCCGTGCCCTTGCCCACACCTCACATCTCTGCTGAAGCTTCCAGCGTCTGCCGCGGAGCTTCTCCGGAGCCACGTGGGGCCCATGCGTTGACTAAGCCAGAAGCTCTGGGGAGTAAGTTTTGGGGGCAAACCTTTGACTGGTAGGGGCATAAGCGCTAATGGATAAACGCTTTCCTTTGGTCCCCCAGCTGCTGGGAGCGCTGTCAGATGATGGCCCTCAGCTGTTAGCCTCTGGGGTTTGCTGCAGCTAAAGGAATCTGCCTGGTGATCTGAAGATCACACCTCCTTCTAGTGACAACCTGCTTTGAAACGCCCTCTTGCCCTAATTTGGGACAACTCTAAAAGGCTGCCCCGGGTCCGGAGCTCCACATGGGCTGGCTGATGACTGTGTCACTCTCCACTTCTCCCTTTGTCTAATTCTGCTTCCCCCTTTCCCTTCACAAGTATTGAGCCTGAGAGCAGTCCTCAATCAGCTACTTCCCTGGGAACACGACCTACAACAGCCCGTGAAACTTGGGTCGTGACCAGATGAGATAATTTGTATTCATAGGCTGGTGAGGTCAGTGAACGACAGAACTTGGGTTATGAAAAGTGCTCCATCTTATTCATACCAAACTCTAATTATGAGCACCTTGCTAGTTGTCAATTGATTTTTTTTTTTTAGTTGTCAATTGATTTTGGTTAAAATATACATACAGGGAGCAAAGGGGACTCTTTCTGAGAGTTCCTAAGTACTTGCAGCCTGGACACACCTCACTTCAGATGCCAGATTTCCAACTCTGCTTGCAATTCTCAGTTTGGATTTTAGCCATTTCATAAAAGAGACTGCATTTCACAGAGCTAAGTAGATGCAGACATTCCCTGGAGTTTTGACACATGGTCAGAAACTGTAGGACCTTTGTGGATTCGTATATTCATGTCCGGAATCCTAAGGTTCTCTGCCTCCTTTGCACGTATGGCTTGTTCAATCCGTTCTCGAAACGGAACCGTCCCGATCAGGTAGATGTGTAACATAATTCAGATATATGCCAAGGTTCGCATTCAGTGGGCAACTGCAGAAACTTAAAAACATTAATTTTTATAAACCTCTCTGAATATTTTCTTGACTTATGACTCCGTATTTACCCAATAGCAGCTCTGTGAATTCTGTGGAGGTGTTGGGGAACTCAGGGTTGATCAGAAAGGTAGAATCGGTGTCCCAACCTGCCATCTGTTTGCACACGAGTCCACTTAGGTCTGAGTGCCTGGACAAATCAGCAAGGCACGTTTTTCTTCCTCGACCCTTCAAGTTCAGCTCTCGTCTCATCCGCAAGAAATGTCTCATCCCATTTGGGATCCTTTGGGAAAAGAACAAGGTGGTTCCTCTGAGTTCTTTCATGACCGAAGGTTATTGATCTGAGGAAGTAGTTTAGAAACCTTCTCCGACAAGTTCGTACAACTCAGCACTGATTATACTAATTCCACACTCCAGTGCCTATTCTTCTGTACAGCCTCAGCGTCACAGAGGGGACCGGTATAAAGAAAATGCCCACACGATCACTGCTGATACATGTGATGAGCCTGAATGGCCATGTCCGCAGGCTGGTTCTGACAAGGATGCTGTGGAAGCTGGGCCTCACCCCTTCTTTTTTTTTTTTTCCTTAAATTAATTAATTAATTAATTTTTGGCTGCATTGGGTCTTTGTTAGACCCATTAGAAAGCCTGCACACGGGCTTTCTCTAGTTGTGGCGAGCAGGGGCTTCTCTTGTTGCGGAGCGCGGGCTCTAGGCGTGTGGGCTTCAGTAGTTGTGGCACATGGGCTCAGTAGTTGTGGCTCACGGGCTCTAGATCGCAGGCTCAGTAGTTGTGGCGCACGGGCTTAGTTGCTCCACGCCATGTGGGATCTTCCCAGACCAGGGCTCGAACCCGTTTCCCCTGAATTGGCAGGCGGGTTCTTAATCACTGCACCACCAGGGAAGTCCTCACCTCTTCTTAGGGCTTGAGTAAAGAGCTGAGAACTTCTCCCCTTTTCATACGATCCTTCTGAGGCAAGCAAACTGGCTTTTCCACTTGATATCAAGCTTCTCAGATCTTTTACTGGAAGGGGCATGAGGGCTAATTCGTGGAGGGATGCTGACCTTGCACATGGTCCCAGTGAGCCCCACCTCCCATCTTCCCTCCCCACCCTCCTCCATGCGCAGCTCTGCTCTTCATGGTGTGCACGATCCTATCAGCTCTAAACGTCTCTGGTTAGCAGGACTGTAAGAATGAACCCCCTCACGCTCCCCAGCTTTGAGGGTTGCCCTGTGTGCTGCACTCCCGCCGTCACAGGGGCGGCAGAGGCCGGGAGCAGCGGGCGGACCGGACAGGAGAGGCCAGGAGAACAGAGCAGTTCAGGGGAGTGACGAGCCCAGGAGCTGTCAGAGCCCGAGTCAGAGCTTGCTTCTGCTGGGCCCTGTCGTTTCTCAGTGAGGTTAGGCCGTCTCCCAGGGAGATGGTCTATGGGAATATTGAACCCAGTCCTCCTGTCGGCCTCATCAATGTACATTTGGATGCCAGCATACTTGCAGTTGTACTTGTGTTTGTCCTTTCCCTTGGACTTTTCCATTGAAAAAGCCACTGTTGAAAATGATAGTAGACTTTTCCAGTATTGGCACCTCTGTCATTTCAGCTCTGATGGGCCATTGTGTGGACCAGCTGTGCCCTCTGGTCAAGCCAGATTTAGCTCCTCACATAGTCACAGGTGGAACAAGGCAGCAGCCCCCAGCTGAAGTCTCTGACTTGACTCACATCCAGAACAATCTTCCTTCCTTTCTCCAGGTTGGCTGTGCATACGTGTCTAGAATGGTTCCTTGTGGCCTGTGTGTTCCAGACGATCAGGGCCATGGTTTATGTTTTCCACCACTGTTTCCTTGGCTACTGGAACAGTGCTGGCACAGGTGACCCTCGGCTACTCTTGGCTCAGTAAATGAAGTCTGCTTCAGGTTCAAGCAGCAGCCTGGCAGGCTCTGGGCTGGGCTCTGAACGCACTACAGGGCGGAGTGACTGCATAGATGCAAGAGATCAGAGTTGGGGACGCGGGGAAGTGGAGAGACTGATGTCTGAACAGATCAGTACAGCATTTTTAAGTGCTATGAGGCTAGGGGTGGAGATCAGGGAAAGTGACCCAGAGTCCTGAGGACAGTAGGAATTGATCAATCCATCCACACTCCTCAAGCTAGCGACAGGGGCCATTTGACATCTGTTCCCCTTCCTGCACTTATCTTTTTTTTTTTTTTAAATAAATCTCTTTCTTTCTTTCTTTAATTTATTTTTGGCTGCGTTGGGTCTTCGTTGCTGCGCGCGGGCTTTCTCTCGTTGCGGCGAGCGGGGGCCACTCTTCGTTGCGGTGCGCGGGCTTCTCATTGCTGTGGCTTCTCTTGTTGCAGAGCATGGGCTCTAGGTGCTCAGGTTTCAGTAGTTGTGGCGCACGGGCTTAGTTGCTCTGTGGCATGTGCGATCGAACCCATGTCCCCTGCATTGGCAGGCGCATTCTTAACCACTGTGCCACCAGGGAAGTCCCCCTGCACTTATCGTTTTAATCTAAGTTCTCCTTACTTCCCAGCCAGCCAGCCCTTCTGTGCCAGGGAAGCTGATCTGCTTTCTGTAACCCCCAAGGACTGGCTGGATACTGTCTGGCCACTTGCGTCCATGCTAGCCTTTCACTGTGAATTTATGTTCGTTACATCCCCAGAGGTTTTGCTCAAACCCAAGGGGACAGCCTTCCCTAATGAACTCTCTTCTGATTCCTTTATTTCCCTCTTACGCAGAGCTTATGCTTCTGTCTTGTACAATCACACCGGCACAGAGTGTGAGCTGGATGTCTACAGATAAAAATCGTTCAAAGAAAGGTGTCAGGATTCTCCTCAGGTATTTTTATAAGGACAGGAAAGGTAGAGCTTGTGCATTGCATTTCAATGCGGAAATGAACACCGTGGGAGGTGTCCACCTCCTTTTCCAGAGACTCCTACCCTCCCTCCCATCAAGACATAGTTCTGTATGTAAATTTAGCACTGTTTATAGATATGAATATTTGAGGGGAAATCTGGAGGGGAAGTGTATTAAAATGGGCTTTATAACCACTATCAAATTTTTCTATTTGACTCCCAACTGAGTTATAGTCTCTTTAAGAATTTATCCATCTTTGTATTCCTATAGGAGAACAGTTAAGGAAACTAATAATAACAACTTTATAATTACGTAGAGGGCGTTACAGTCCACATCTCAAGTAGATGTCACCTCCTCTGAGAAACTGTCCTGAATCTCCAGGACTCTACTATTCATTGAAACAAATCCGCAGATTAGTGAACCTGCACAGTTCGAACCTGTGTTGCTTTAGGGTCAACTGTGATTTACGTTCCATGCCTGACTCCGTAGCAGACAGACTTCTCCAAAGGGGAACTTGGCCTTTTCATTTGCAGGCTTTTGTGATCTGGCTCATGATACATAAATAAGATAAATAAATGAATGAACGGATTAATGAATGAATGAATGATATTCCCGGATTAAATATTTGATTATGATAGAAAAAAGAAAAAAGCAGATAAATCGTGCTAAGAACGGTGGGGAAAATGTTTGTGGGAGAAAGTTTGGAGTTGTAGATAAAAGCCAGTCTCTAAATTTTCCTGAGTTCCTTTATCCCTAGAGTAGATGAGAGTTCGTGGTATTAATCCGGGCCAGCACTTCGGCGGTGTTGTGAGACTCATTTAATTCCGTCCTATCTTTCCCTAAGACGTAGGAAAGAGAAAGTTCCAAGATTCACAAAAGTATAGAACCAATAGCTGCCACGTAAATGACAGAGTATCAGGTGCTTCTCTGCGTATTTTCTCCTTCATGCTTAAATGTGAATCTCTGAGTTATGCCCTATAATAATAGATCCGACTGAAAACGTGTTTCTGGAACTAATGCATAAAATATGTGCATGCGGTCTGAAGACTGAAAAATGGTTCATTCTTGGGGGGAAAAAGAATGGTATGAAAGTTACTACCACTCTGGGGAAACAGAACGTGATTCTCTACAAGGTTAGCTGATTTTATATACTGATTGCCAAACTGTTCAATAAAATATGAATACTTATTATGGCAATCCACATCACTCGTTACATATCCTGTTTCGGGGGTGATGGGCGCCTTCTTGAAGAAACGTACACTAACTGGGTAATGTCAGACATTGTGAAGTGAGTGGAAATTGAGCCTGAGGTTCTTCCTCCCTACTGGTGGCCCAACTAGACTTGAACCTCTAGGAAAAGACTAAAACTATAAACAATTCTTAGTATCCATGGTAACATGCATAAGAAGGTAATTATTTTTTCTTTACGTTCTTGAATTTCAGAGTTTAATAGCATATTATATGCGTTGCCTCAGGCCCACAGTTCCTCCAGTTGGTCATTAAGTATCAGGAAATGCCCTCCCTACCAGTCATTGTGGCTTAAATAAAGTGCCGCTTACAAGCCCGCTGAACAAAAGAGCTACAGTGTCAGCGGCAGGCACACCTTGAGTGTTTAGCGAGTTGGTGTAGGAAGCGAGGACCCTCAGAGCACCTGGCCCGGGAGCCCGGCTGTGTCCTGAGAGCAACATTCACTAGGGAACCTTTTCAGTTACGGTTAACTGGACTCAAGAAACAGCTCCATCCTTCAGGTGAACCCACCAGAAGACAGGTCCCAAGCCCACATTCTCATATGGTCACTGACTGCAGGAGCAAAGCATTCTGGGCAAATCCAACCAATGTACATTAATTCCACGTGACTACGAAGAACTACTCTCTGATAGGCCAATTAGGAAGTTGTGTTTTGTACTATTTAGCTTTTTTTTTAAAGGAAAATTCATATTCACAACAAATCAGATAATTGAGAAGGTATAAAGGCAGAATTTACTTAGCAAAATCTATCTGATGTGAGTTCTACACAGGCAGAGTGATGACAGTGTTTTAAACGAATC
This sequence comes from Pseudorca crassidens, assembly GCF_039906515.1. Lineage (NCBI taxonomy): Eukaryota > Metazoa > Chordata > Mammalia > Artiodactyla > Delphinidae > Pseudorca > Pseudorca crassidens. The sequence continues at coordinate 195,896,494 of NC_090296.1, forward strand.
CAGAAAAATCCAGTCCAAGTTGAACAAACTCCTTTCTTGATTACGGAGGCTCCTTTTTCCTTGGCCCCTGGGCATCTGGGTGTCTGACTCCAGACAGGTGCCCCGTCATGGCTTTGGTTTGCCTGCAGAGACGGCCTCAGTAAACCCGTACCCAGATGACTTGTGCAAGCGAAAGGAAAAATACGTGCTGAAAACCGAGAGCTAATCTAGGAAGTTCTAAATTTAGATGAGACATTTTCTTCCAAGAGTTTGTTTGTAAATCAGTCTTTGGAACGCAAACATTTTCCCATAAATGTGGCTGTGTAAATGTCACCCTAATGGAAATGAACAAGTACACATTAGCAAAAGCATCTTGTATCAGCTGCGTTTTTTTTCACTCTTTTCCAGCTGCGTTATGGATTAAGCAGGCCATTTTTGTGGGCTGCTCTGGGAGCTAGACTACCATGTGCAATGGTTTCTATGGGAAATTACTCCAACTCAAAAAGCTGGACGAGAGGAACTCTCCTCCCGCTGCCAAAACTTCACAGAGAACAGGAATTCTCTCCCGCGGTTCTGATAACGCCGCCCACAAGCAAGAAGGAGCAGCCCTTTTGGTGTAAGGGACATTCATAAATTGGGTGTTTGTACTTTGGGAATTGCCAGAACTTAATTTAGAAAGTATTACAGCTGTAATTGGCTGGAGTTGAACTTCACAGAGTTTAGACCAGGAAGTTGAGTAAGAAAACATAAACAGTAAAGCAAAATATAGAACCAAGATCTGAACAGAGGTAAACCCTGGAACGAAGAACTTCAGAGCAGGGCTATGGGCAAGACCGGTGTTCCTGGGCCAAACAAGGCAATGCATGCATCTCTTTACTAGGAAAAAGAGAGGAATTCAAGGGTAGCAAAGTGACGGATTGCGATGCGGATAACACCAACTCGGTTCTTCTTTTGTCTCTGTCTGTGTTGACTGTAGAAGTTAGTAAGTCCTGAACAGGCTGAGCTGCCATGAAGTCCTGTGGCCACTCTGCTCCCCGTCTGTGACCCACGTCCCAGCTGCTTGCCCCACCCCAAAAAGCTGTGAGCAGCCTAAGCCCTCCTTCTAGACAGTTCCCCAGTTGGTTTTGCTTCCAAATGACAAGCATGATAGAGAATTGTTTTTTCAGCCAGAATGAGGGGTGAGGCAGGCTGGGGGGAGGGGAGCAAACGATGGAGCCGCAACCCATGAGAAAGATGAGTTAAGAGACCGCCAGGGCCCGGAGTCCTTTTGGAAGACAGGGAGTGTAAGCCTGGGGAGCGGAGTTAAAGCAGAGCGGAAGCAGGAAGGCAGAGGAGGGCTGTGTGCGGGGCATGAAAGGATGCTTGGAATCTTCCAGAAGAAGAACAGCAAAAAGGAAAAACGTGTGTGATGAGGTCACATTTCTCGTGGTAGCTACGAGGGAGCGGAATGTAAATTCCTGAGCCAGGGCAGCAGCTGTGAGGCTCACCAGGGACTCTGCAGATGGCCGTGGCTGGGAGTCTGTGCCCAGATAACCTCAGATCCAAGGTGCACAGAGATCTCTTCGTGCTCCTGGGGAGTAACTTGGCTTCTCTCTTGTTCACCCTCCAGCTTGGGCAGCTCTGGGAGCTTGAGTTTACGCTCCCAGCTCTAGCCATGACCCCGAGGAACCACACCAGCTGGGTTGGGGTCCAAATCCCCTATGATTTTGAGGAAGTGGAGGGGGGTTCAAACACTACGTCCTTTGACATCACCTGTGTCCTATCATTTGGGGCAATTTACTCCAGTTGCCACCAAGAAAACAAAATGGCGGATGAGAGAGATTTTTCAAAGCTGTTTTTTTTTTTTAACTGAAGTATAGTTGATTTACAGTGTTGTCTTAATTACTGCATACAGCAAAGTGATTCAGTTACACATACATACATCCTTTTTTATATTCTTTTCCATTATGGTTTATCACAGGATATTGAATACAGTTCCCTGCGCTCTGCAGTAGGACCATCCAACAATATAGGATGTTGTTTATCCATCCTATATGTACTACTTTGCATCTGCTCATCCCAAACTCCCACTCCATCCCTCCCCCAACCCCCTCTCCTTTGGCAACCACCAGTCTGTTCTCTATGTCTGTGATTCTGTTTCTGTTTCACAGATAGGTTCATTTGTGTCACAGTTTAGGTTCCACGTGTAAGTGATATCATATGGTATTTGTCTTTCTCTTTCCGACCTACTTCACTTAGTATTATAATCTCTAGTTGCATCCATGTTGCTGGAAATGGCATTATTTCATTCTTTTGTTATGGTTGAATAGTATTCCAAAGGTGCACCACACCTTCCTTATCCATTCATCTGTTGATGGACACTTAGGTTGTTTCCATGTCTTGGCTATTGTAAATAGTGCTGCTGTGAACATTGGGGTGCAGGTAACTTTTTGAATTAGAGTTTTGTCCAGATTTATGCCCAGGAGTGGGATTGCTGGATCATATGGCAACTCTATTTTTCATTTTCTGAGGAACCTCCATACTGTTCCCCATAGTGGCTGCACCAACTTCCATTCCCACCAGCAGTGCAGGAGGTTCCCTGTTCTCCACACCCTCTCCGGCACTTGTTACTTGTAGAGGTTTTAATGATGGCCATTCTGACCGGTGTGAGATGGTACCTCATTGTAGTTTTGATTTGCGTTTCTCTAATAATTAGCCATGTTGAGCTCGGAGCTGTTTGGAAATCACTTCTCGGCGTCAGTTAAGAAAAGGCCCACATAATATGCTATTTCCACTGCACCAAGACACAGAAGTGGCTGTATGCAAAGATGCTGTTGGAAGAGAAGGGGAGATAGCAGTCTGATGGTTCAGGTAGATTGAAAGCATAAGGTAAAATGCTTCGATGATAGGAGATTTTTCTGCTCCTTTGGACCTGGAATTTTAAGCATCTGTGGGACTGGTCCCTGTCTTATTTTTCAGTTTAGAGCTTTCAAATACGTTAATTTCAGAAAAACGCTTCTTGCTACTTAGTTCAAATAATTCCTCCTCAGATGAATGAAGAGAAAAGGAACAGGAGAGTCAATTTTAAAAATCCAGGACATGGAAGCAACCTAAGTGTCCATCGACAGGTGAATGGATAAAGAAGATGTGGCACATATGTACAATGGAATATTACTCAGCCATAAAAAGAAACGAAATTGAGTTATTTGTAGTGAGGTGGATGGACCTAGAGACTGTCGTACAGAGTGAAGTAAGTCAGAAAGAGAAAAACAAATACCGTATGCTGACGCATTTATATGGAATCTAAAAAAATTGGTTCTGATGAACCTAGGGGCAGGACAGGAATAAAGACACAGACACAGAGAATGGACTTGAGGACGCGGGGAAGGGACAAGTGAGAGAGTGGCATGGACATATGTACACTACCAAATGTAAAATAGATAGCTAGTGGGAAGCAGCCGCATAGCACGGGGAGATCAGCTCGGTGCTTTGTGACCACCTAGAGGGGTGGGATAGGGAGGGTGGGAGGGAGATGCAAGAGGGAGGGGATATGGGGATATATGTACACATGTAGCTGATTCACTTTGTTATGCAGCAGAGAGTAACACACCATTGTAAAGCAATTATACTCCAATAAAGATGTTAAAAAAAAAAAAAAGATGCGTCCCAAGGTAATGAGATTGTTGGAAGTCTGACTTGGTGGGAAACCCTAGCCTCTGGGCCGTGGGCCACTGCAGCCGTGCCCTGTGGCACAGCGACTTCTCAGCTTCACGATGTTTGGACAGCACAGTTTGGACACACGGATCATCAGAATATATTATTAGTCTCCTGAATATTCCACCCAGAAAGTTCACGGTTAGGGGAACCCCGCCCTTGACATCCGCCTCAGAAGGGCTTCATCAGAAGGGGTCGTTCTATGCTCTTGCGCATTTCAAAACAGGATTTGCGTCGGGCAAAAGGGATTGTATTCGCTATCCTGTCCATTATTCCTAAACCTAATTGTGTTTATTAATGTATATTATCAGAGTAATTTTTTAAGTCCTCACTGATTCGGATAGGCTGGAAGAAGGTCTTTCTGAATCGCCAGTGTCTGGGTGATGAAACCATTTAGAGCCCGCATGGAGTCTGGTTGTTTTAAGTAGTTCCACTTGACTGTTATTACACTTCCATAAGCAACAGTGACTGAGGACGCTGCGTCAACGAAAGAATGTGACTTGTCTTGACTCATCCATCTTTTGCTTCTACTCCACCTGTGCCCTTGAATGTGCCTGGGTTGCCTTCTCTGCCTCTGAGAATCATCAAGAGATGGAAAGGGGGAGGGGACCATTTGGTCAGGGGCTGGCAAACTTTTCTGTAAAGGGGCAGAGAGTAACTATTTCCACCTTTGCGGGCCCTATGGTCTCTGTCACAACGACTCAGCTCTTCCCTTGTGGCAGGAAAGCGGCCACAGATAATACAGGAACAAATGAGCATGGCTGTATTCCGACAAAGCTTTATTTATAAAAACAGGCAATACGCAGAATTTGCTGGTGGGTTTTAGTTTGTTAACTTCTGATCTAGTCCAAATTCCTCACTTTACAGATAAGGGAAAAGAAACCCGGGAAGATTGGGAATTTCCCAAAGTCACTAGATGGTTCAAAGCAAAGATCCCAAATCTAGGCATTGAATCTAGAATCCAGCTTTATTTCTACCATGCTGTATCCGTCTGTCTTATTTCATGAAGCTGCTTCTGCCCTGTAGATGGCATAGGTTTGAATCAGAAAGTGGTATTTGAGGAAATGATGCTCTGGTAACATCAGTTATTTAATAAAAAGTACTTTGAAGGAGAGATTTTTATGGGAGATTGTCACTAATTATTGACACTACTCTCGTGTGCCATTGTTATGTTTCAAGATGGCATCAAGGTCTTCCCTGGCGGCACAGTGGTTGAGAATCCGCCTGCCAATGCAGGGGACACGGGTTTGACCCTGGTCTGGGAAGATCCCACATGCCACGGAGCAACTAAGCCTGTGCACCACAACTACTGAGCCTGCGCTCTAGAGCCCGCGAGCCACAACTACTGAGCCTGCATGCCACAACTACTGAAGCCCGCACGTCTAGAGCCTGTGCTCCATAACAAGAGAAGCTGCCGCAATGAGAAGCCTGCGCACCGCAATGAAGAGTAGCCCCAGCTCGATGCAACTAAAGAAAGCCCGCGCACAGCAACGAAGGCCCAACGCAGCCGAAAATAAAAATAAATAAATAAATTTTAAAAAGATGGCGTCAAAGGAGTGAAAAACTGAAAGATTGTTATTATGTCATAGGGTCTCATTTTAAGAAGGCTTTTCACTAGAGTTGATTTGAATAAGGCTAGAAAACTCGAGGTTCCCATTCACCAAAGAACAACCAGCCCCCAAAGCAGAAGTTCTTAACGTGGGATTCAGGGGGGTTCATGAAGCTCTGAAATTCACGCACTAGTTTCTGTGCGTGTACGTTTTTTTCTCAGGACAGGATACACTGTTTTCTTCAGATCCCCGAAGGGATTTGTGACCCGCCGCCAAGTTACAGGATTCTAGATGGTGAAAGATTCTTGTCCAGCCAGCCTGCCTGAAGAAAGAATAAGGAAGCTCTGATCAACCAAGTTCCTTCCTTCACATGTGCCCTCAGCGGCTGGCTCTCCGGAGGGAAGTTAGCAGGCCACCAAAAGTGTTCCAGCGGGGAAGGGAAAAGTAGTCACGATCCGGTCAACACGTGTGGACGCACAATATAATCAGTGGGGTGAATTCAGCATCAGAGGTCCCGGGAGCAGTGACACTCAAAGTTAGCGGACAGCGGTGTTGTAGGCAGGTTAGCGGCTAGCTCAGAGCAAGCCCTCCACCAGGGACTGACACGCGGAAGGCGAAATTCAACCCCCAGAGGCTGGTACGTGGGCTCAACTTCTGGCAACATGGTGGAGTGTGTTGACTCATCCACTCCTTCAGGCGCAAATACAGTGAGATCCTGGATGGAATAGAATCTTTAAAAAATTGTTGTTTAATGCAAGTTGAATTTTTAAAAAAAGAAATGGAAACTCTCATACGCCAGAGGCAAAGTGAATTCCAATCAGAATATGGTCCACTCGAGCTGAAGCCACATGGCTAGAATGTAATTCCCGCGCACAGATGAGAAACGTGGCCCCGAGGCTACTCAAAAGTAGAAGGAAGAGAGGTTTCAGCTGAAAGCCAGGACTCTTGAAGGGCTGCTGGTTTATGAGAAGGGCTCCAGGAAACTCCATCCAATGGCCCAGACAGGTATTAAGAAAGCATTGTGCCCTCTTCAGAGCTCTGAGTAGGAAAGACTGTCTACTGTGAATAATATTAACAGCCAAGGGCTTCCCTGGTGGCGCAGTGGTTGAGAGTCCGCCTGCCGATGCAGGGGACATGGGTTTGTGCCCCGGTCTGGGAGGATCCCACATGCCGCGGAGCGGCTGGGCCCGTGAGCCATGGCCGCTGAGCCTGCGCGTCCGGAGCCTGTGCTCCGCAACGGGAGAGGCCACAAGAGTGAGAGGCCCGCGTACCACAAAAAAAAAAAAAAAAAAAAAATTAAGAGCCAATCTTGCACTTCATATTCAGGGATGGAATCTGAATTTACATGACACACGTGGATTGGGACTCTCTAGCTGCAGAAAATATTGTCCAAACTGGAGAATGCCGGATGCCCAGTGGATACCTGCACAGAACCAGGGCACGGATCTCAGCCCATGGCACACAGCCTCCCAGAGGACGATGCTCTCCACTGAGGATGAGCTTATACAAGAAGATTACACACACACACACACACACACACACACACACACACACACAGCTGAACCACCATGGGAGAAACAAAACCTGAAGACAACTGAACAATCTGGAAGAGACTATAAAGTGAACATTTAAAAAATATAAAATAAGATGTTGAAACCATTAGGAAAGAAGAAATGAATAACAACAACAAAGGTTTGAAAAAGAACCAAACAAATGATAAAAATGAGAATCATAATCACAGTGAAAACCTCCATGGACCTGGAACACAACAGTCTCTATCTAGCTGAGGCAGAAGGCAGACCTGAGGGAATCTCTCCGAATACCCCGCAGAAAGTTAGAGGCATGGAAATCTGATGTGAGTCCGCAGAAGCCCAGGGCCGCTGGGCCATGACGGCAGGACCAACTCCAGACCCATCCAGCAGCTTCCTCCCTTCCACCCCAGGGCTAGGGGTCCTGCTGAACCGGTCAGAACTGCTTCAGGAGGGAGGGGGGCCTGAGGCTGAAGGTCTGGGGAGCTCCCGGTGAGCAAAGCTTGGGGAAGGGGGCATCTTCCTGTCGGGCCTGACGCACCTGCCATCACCTGCCCACCCAAGGTCGTCCTGTCCCGAGATTAGCTCCTCTCTGGAAAGGATGAGGGAATCATCCAGTTTCCTCTGGGTTTTCCTTACCAGGCCTGTGGTCCTCCCTCCGGCTGAGGAGAGCCTCGCCGGGGCCTTCAGAGCTTCACAGATGGTTTTCTAAAAGCCATGCTGCTCAGTGCAAGGACCTGACCCCACGGAGTTGTTGGGGGACAGTCACCAGGCCTGGGATAGATCTTGTTAGGAGCCTCCCCTGAGCAGGGTGCCCCACGAGAGTATGAACTCAAGTTCACTGACAGCCTCTCTCTGTGGAGTCCCTGGGCCAAGAGTCAGTCCCTGACCTACTGCCGGCCCGACTCCTCCACCCTGACCCCACTGACCCCTCCTGGTTCGGCCCTCAAATAGCCACCCTCTCCTGCCTGCCTCTCCCAGGCCTGGGACCACCTCGGCTTTGGCCCAGCCCCCGGCCCTGGCTTGGTCACACCCTGAGTACGACCTTTGCATAGCCAAGCAGGGTCTTTCCAGAAAGCGACCCCACTCTTTGCTTCTGTTCCTAGGTGTCCATTCTTGTTCTGAGAACCTCTTGACATACAGGACAGCATTAGAGGAAACACACTTACCCCAGGGGTCCCGGAACAACTGGATTTGGAAGTTGGAGGTGAATTTTCACAGGCTCATCGCGCAGGAGAGCCCCAGAGAGCTGGGCCGATGACGCCCACTAATGGCCCGAGAAAATAACACCATTAGCGCCGTAATGGTGCGGCGTCACCTCTGTCCTCAGGACTCCCGTTGACTGGAGAGGGACCCAGCCACCAGGTGATGTTAAGATGCCCTCTGCCCCTTTCCTTGTTCAGCGTGTACTGGTTCCAAAGTGAGTCAGCAGTCTGAACTCATCCTGGAACAAAATGAGGACCTTTGTTATCTGAAACTACTTGTGCCGTCTAACTCCCTAGACAAAGCCAAATGTCTCTTAATCAGATCACCCTAATTTCATAAGTACGTAGCACATTATCACAGCGAAGATTTTATTAGGCTACCGGAAGGTACCCTCAGAGACTGTTAAAAGGGGGCCACAAAGGATGTCAATTTAGCAGGGGGGAGGCTGAGGGTCCAGTTTCCTACCAGATGCTAAAATCCTGACTCTGGCTATCTGAACAGACCTTCCTACGAAATGATACCTCAACCCTAAATCTGTGGTCAAGATAGTCCTTATTATAATCCAAAATAAAATCCCAAAGAAACCTTCCCTAAACAGGCTGCTTCTGTCAAAGGATGATGAGAATCAAATGTTTCAATTCAGTTTTTGCTCCTATGTAAAAAGTCACAAGGAAACGGTGTCTGTAGTCAACAAGAATGTTCTGCACAGTTAAAAACTTGTTTGGAGGGTAGGTCTCGTATTGAATAATCTTACAACAATAACACAAAACAAAGCAAACAAAACGCGTCACAAGCAAGCAGACGGCCTGTTTCAGCTCCCTCCTCCCTCTTCCCCATCAACCGGAGCCAGTGCATTCTGGGCCTGGCCTGCACTCTTCACGTGTGCACACGACACGTTTTCCGAGGTCTTTTGGTAGGAGTGGAGCCAGAGGCCTGGACCATTTGGAGGATGGGTGGGATGCAGGGAATAGCAACGCCCTCACTGGCGAGTGCCTTCTAAGGAAGCGGTGAGGACGGAGACCCGGTCCTGCCCTGAATGGGCTGTGTGACTTTGGGCCATCGCTTAACCTTTCTGTGCCCTGGACGACTCATCTGGAAAATGAAGAGAATAGTCTATCTCAGAGTTGTTTGAAGGGTCAGTGTATAACACCTGTAAAGCACTGACCTTGTAACCAGCTACTTATTAGCGAAGTGGGCCTCCCTTCGTTGCCAGAGTCAGTACGTAATACCCCACAGCTGAGAGAGGGGTCCCCACTAAATTGCATGTGCAGAGGAGATCCGTTGTGGCCACTGAGGAAGATACAGACATTTCCAAGAATATTTTGGCATTCGGAACCAAAAGGACATATATTATTAATCAGGGAACAGGATTCTGGTGGATTCGGGTTGTAGAATATCAAGTAGGGACTGTTTAGACTGTCCTAAATGCAGGTTCTTTTTTTTAATTGAGTCGAGTTGATGTACAATGTTGTGTTAATTTCTGCTGTACAGCAAAGTGATACAGTTATACATATATATATATATACACACACACACATATATACATTCTTTTTTATATTCTTTTCCATCGTGATTCTAAATGCAGGTTCTAGATTAGCACCGCACTCATAGAGTTATCGAAAGCTAAATACGGTGGCTCATGTAGAGGCCATTAGCCCAGGGCTTGGTGCAGCAAAGCTCTCCGTACACATCGGCCGTGTGGTGTCCTGAGTCAGACTTACCCCGGTCCACCGCAGAGTGCGTCTTCACAGGCAAGGAATCAGGGGCCCGCGGCCATGAAGGGAGAGTTTACAGCAGACGCTGGGGTCAGCGCGGGCCCCAGGGCTGCGGGCTCCCTGGCCGGCGGGTCGCACAATAGGCCTCTCTGTTCTTCCCGTGGTATCCTGAGAGAGTGAGGGCCTTTTGACCCAGTCACAAGACGTGACTCCCTTATGGGGCAGGACTTTTACTGTGCGGCCTCCTCAGCCAGCAGGGTGGCCGGAACCTACCCGAGTAACTCCTGCCTCTGGGGACTCAGGGATGCCCTGCTGGGGGGCTTGCCCACAGCTTTTAATGATGGAGTTTTCATTTCTTTTCTTTTTTAATTAATTTATTTATATTTTACTTATTTATTTTTGGCTGCGATGGGTCTTCGTTGCTGCACGCGGACTTTCTCTAGTTGCGGCGAGCGGGGGCTACTCTTCGTTGCAGCACACGGGCTTCTCATTGCGGTGGCTTCTCTTGTTGCGGAGCACGGGCTCTAGAGCGCAGGCTCAGTAGTTGTGGTGCACAGGCTTAGCTGCTTCGCAGCATGTGGGATCTTCCCAGACCAGGGCTCGAACCCGTGTCCCCTGCACTGGCAGGCAGATTCTTAACCACTGCGCCACCAGGGAAGCCCTGATGGAGTTTTCTTCTCCTCTCTCTCACCTGCTGCTCATACATGGAATTCATTAATTCCTGTTCATTCTTGCAAATGACCGCAGAGACCGGTGATGTGGTGTTTCTCACTTAAGAAACTCAAAGACCTTAATGATGACAGGATCCAGCCACCTGGCTTTCTTGTTTTTCTAAACAAACAAACCAAAAGGAACAGGAGGCAGGGAGGTCCCTAAAACCTATACTTAACCTGCACGTGGATCTTGGCATTATTAGGAGAAAAATGCTGATGAGCATAGAATTATGGTTCCGTTTGTTGATGAATCCGCCTTTGAAGTGGCGACTGGCATTGTACTGTTCAATTTAGAGAGGATTTTCGTGAGCATTACTGCACGTGATTGTACCAAAACCCTGTGAAGTTGGTAGGAGATTCTGCAGATAAAGAAATGGAACCTCCGAGAGGACGGGTGACTTCCCAGGTACAGAGCTCAGCGGGTGCTCTGACTTTTGGTCCATCACCCAGCATCCCAGCACAGCAGAAAATGTAGGCAGTCCTGCATCCCAGCAGCCCCCAGGAGAGAGATGCAGTGAGAGCCTGGGCAGGTTATTAGAACACAATTTGAGCAGCTTGATGGGATTTAATTGTTTGGAAGTTATTCAACACGCTATTTCCAAACGCAAAAGGAGAATGCTGGAGACTGTTTCCCCAGATAATGACGCTGCCTTCATTTCGGAGAGTGCTTTCGTGTTTACAAAGCACTTTTGCAATTTTCTTATTTGATTCCAGATGCAATCTGGGATTGGCGTGAAAGGTTTCATTTTCATTAACAGATCGGACAACGTATTGGAAAGAAAAAAGATGATGGGGGTGAACAAAAGGGAGAGAGGAAGGCCTTTTTACATCACCTCCCTCCCTGCTTACCTGCACCTGCAGGCCAGGTGTGCCGATGGGCAGGGCACGGGGCCCAGAGCTGTTCTTCCTGCTTATAGGCACCACCCGCTTGCCTCTTGCTGAGGAAGCTTTCTGACCTCAGAGGGAGCCGCGTTTTGCTGCCTGCAAAGGTGTTATTGTCCACAGGGGCTTGTTTGAAACAAGCTTATGGGTGAGTCAAGGAGTACAGACGCAGCTGCTAGGAGAGGGTCTGCGGAATGCGTTGCAGGCCTGGGGGGGTCTTAAGGCCTGAGGTAAGGGTCCTCCCCCAGCTGTGGATTTAAAGGACCCCCAGGTCTAAAGCTAGCTCTTTTTTTTTTTTTTTTTTTGCGGTACGCGGGCCTCTCACTGCTGTGGCCTCTCCCGCTGCGGAGCACAGGCTCCGGACGTGCAGGCTCAGCGGCCATGGCTCACGGGCCCAGCCGCTCCGCGGCATGTGGGATCTTCCCGGACCGGGGCACGAACCCGCGTCCCCCGCATCGGCAGGCGGACTCCCGACCGCTGCGCCACCAGGGAAGCCCTGAGCTAGCTCTTTTTTAAAAGGACCTTTAGCTAAGGGGACACCCTCCCAGGCCTTGGTTGGATGGATTTAGCTGCAAACGCTGCTGAAGCCTTCACACCAGGAGGCTCTGAGAAACAAGTGGGAAGAGATGGGGCGACTGCTGGGGCCCCAGCCCGGGCAGAAGAGCTCTGAGGGCCTGAGTGTGAGACGGGGAAGTGACGCCGTCTGCCCTCAGCGTGTCACTGTCTAGCCCTCCCACAGCCAAACTTGGTTTGGAGGTGGTGACCCCACCATTCATCCCCAGGCAGGGCTCTCGCTGTGGTCACACCCAGATAAAGGGGAGGGTCTCTCCATCCCCCCTCCCGGCTGCTTCGGACCACGTCCACTATCACTGACAACTGTTTTCTTGCTATACGTTTTGGGGACACAGACGAGCATGACTTGGTGTTTCAGAGCACACGTCAGAATCCGATTCGATTTTAGCAGATGGACACTAAAGAAACGTGCTCCATCTTGTTCCAACCAGAAGAAGCTCTCTGGGAGCGCACGCTTCCCTCTGGGTTATTGCACAGGCTTCTGGCTGGTCGTTCCCCTCCCTGTGCTTGCTCTTCTGCGGTCTCTTGTCACACAGCAGCCGGAGGCATCCTTTGAAGCGGGTCCTGGCGTCCCACTGCTCCAGCTGGTGTGACAAGCCCGCCCCCCCCCGCCCCCGGCCCCCCCCCGCTCGCCCATCCCCGCCACGTGGCCTCCTCGTCAGCCCTCTCACTCCATTTGAGGGGCTTTTGCTCCAGCCGTAGCCTCTGCCTAGAATATTCCTTCCCCCTGAAATTCACAGCTCCTAATGCAGCCCTCCCCATGGGCAGGGGCATCTCTGCTGGCCTGTGGAGGTGTCCCCAGGGCCCATGTCACGTCTGCCACACGGTTGCCATTCAGTTAGCCTTGGTTGGGTAAACGGATGGCATCCAGCAGGCTGCCTGCAGACGGATGGTCCTCGGTGCCCAGTGTCCCCCTCGTGTGGGAAGAGGACTCTGCTGGACACTACAAGGGGCCACATCAGCCTCCAGGCTTCTGGAGGAAGGGCCAGAAATGCTACCCAGAGGGCCTGGCTGTTGTTTCACACGGACCCGAGGCTCCGGGGGCGGGAGGGGGCTCTGGGGGCAGGAGAGGGCTCCGGGGGCGGGAGGGGGCTCCGGGGGTGGGGGAGGGCTCCGGGGGCGGGAGGGGGCTCCGGGGGCGGGAGAGGGCTCCGGGACAGGAGGCCAGTACCGGCCCAGGGTGGGGCAGGCAGACTCGCTCTTAACCCCTCCGCTGCAGACATCGTAGCCCGCGTCACGGGTGGCTGGAGTGCTCAGCGGGCTTGTCCCCAGTCGTCAGGGCCAGCGGGGAAGAGATCAGGGCCAGAACCTGTTATTACACACAATTTGTAGGGATCAGAGTCCAAAATAAAAATATGGGCTGGCCTCTTGTTAGGAATGTATTCAGGGGCTTCCCTGGTGGCGCAAGTGGTTGAGAGTCCACCTGCCGATGCGGGGGCCACGGGTTCGTGCCCCGGTCCGGGAAGATCCCACATGCCACGGAGCGGCTGGGCCCCGTGAGCCATGGCCGCTGAGCCTGTGCGTCCGGAGCCTGTGCTCCGCAACGGGAGAGGCCACAGCGGTGAGAGGCCCACGTACTGCAAAAAAAAAAAAAAAAAAAAAAGAATGTATTCAGAATTTCAAGGTGCCGACAGCCCAGCATTAAATTGGGCTCAGGGCCCTTCCGAGGACTGACCACGCTCACAGCCTTTCACAGATCTCTCTGGGGAAAACTCCCCTCGGCAAACGTATATCACTGGCGCCGTGTGCAGCCTCCTTCTTTGAGGAAGGAAGCCCAAGGGTGCAGTGGGGGACAGTGGGGGACAGTCTCAGAGAAAACCTGAAGGTACCAAAAAACGGTATGCCTGCAGCGCACAAAAGGCCCTGAGGTCACGTTGCAGGCGGGGGAGGGGGGTGAGGGTGGCAGAGCAGGTGACATCAAAGTGGCATCCGGGGCCAGACAGGGCTGATGTCCATGGACAGCCAAGACCCCGGATCATTCTCCTCTCACAACGGTGCTCCGTGTTCAGTAATGGGCGAGAGGAGCGGAAGCAGAAGACGCAACCAGAAGAAATGAAGCAGGATTGGGTCGTGCGGTGCTGGCTTGTCGGGCTGGGAAGCCCAGGCCTCTCCCCGCGGCCGCTGACGGGGGGCGTGTCCTTACACGCCTGACAGCGCTCAGCGGGCATCCGTGGACGCTGAGGCAGGCACTACCTGCTTCCATTTGGAGGACGCGTTACAGTTTTAAAAGTGCCTTATGTGATTTCAGTGGACCCTCTCCGTAAGCCTCTAGCTTAGCCGAGTGTCGGGAAGGGCCAGAGAGGATGCTGGAACTCGGTTCTCCTGGTGCTGAATCCAGCACTTTCTTCCTTTCCTCCACGATGCTCCAGCCCCTGCTGGCTGCCATCTTCCCAGAGTCCAAGGCCAGAGACAGATGCAGGCCAGGGCATCACAGGCACGTGGCAGCACGTCGCTTGATTGCCTCCAAAGTACCAGTGACCTGCCAGCACAGCCAGAGGGATCTGCTGGCGACGCAGAAGACTAACCCCGCCCACAGGAAAAGGTAGACTTTCAGAAGGATCGGATGTTTCCCTCCTACAGACATTACGGGAGCTGCTTTCCGGGGTCATCCAGTAAATGTGAGCGGCAGATTACGTGAACATGAGTAAAGGGATGCTATTCTGAGCGAGCATGCGTTTTGAAACGGCCCATTAACCTCTTATCAGGAAGGATTCCTTCCTTCGAAACGTTGGTGGTTTCCTGCACTAAAAGGTGTGAGGATGATTTGCCAGATCACGTTATGATGTGCAGCTAACGGCTTTGCCGAAACTGGTACCCACAGATGTGAAGTCAGGGGGTTGAGTTCCATACCTCAGCCACTAACGTCTCCTCTAAAGACTGACAAGTGCAATTAGCCCGTATTAATGGAATAATCTCCCCAGGAGTTTTTTTTTTAATCTGAAACTCCATTTGAATCACACAAAGAGAATATGCACCTTCCAATCATTTCCGTTTTAGGACAGGCACATGTTAAAAACAGCTGGCCTTATTTTTCCCCCTCTTCAAATTCTGCCAAATTCACTCCCAGGTTTCCTTTCTAAGCCAAGTTTCAGAGCTGAGCACATTTTTATGGTCTAGTTATAAACCCTAGAAAAACAAGGTTTATAGGAAATGTTGACACAACCTTAACTAAAGTGGTGCTGGCTGACACCTATTTTCAATTTGGGGATTTCTACTGGGAAAATATAAACGCTAATTCAGCAAAGGAAGCCAACGATAATAAAAGTGTTGTAGTCTTCCTGTTCACCCCACGAAGCTCGGCTTCAGGAGATGCCAGGGCGGCGTGGAGGGGAGTTAGAATGAGGACGCTCAGTTTGCGAGAGGCACCTGCAAATAGCTCAGCCCCCCAACTACTATAGACCTCGCCTGGGAATGCACGACCTCACCGTGAGTCACCGCTGCGCATGGCGGCCCAGGCGGAGGGGTGGCAGAAGATTCCGGATCTTTGCGTCAAAGGTGCCTACCATCCTCCTGCGACTCACTTCCAAAGCTACCCTTGGGCTACCTTGAGGCACACCGGATTTTTCATAGGCCAGTAAGACCAACCTCCAAACATGCAGAGAAGCCCAAAAGGATGAAAGTTGGAGAAAAGGCAGGCCCCAGAGGTGGATGTTGAGTGATTTCGGCCTCAGGCTGGGGCCAGTAGCAGTGCCAGGGGGACCCAGGTGGGAGGGCAGCCCGAGACCCGGGGACAGAGGGCCAGTGACAGTTCCCGTTTCCCCAGTCCCGCTCCACAGCCCAGCTGAGAAGCACATGTGTTCCATATTTAGGCTTTGGGTGTTTTTTTGTTTTTTTTTTTTCTTCTTCTTCTCTCTTCTGAACCAGGAGGTGGGAGAAAGGAGTGAAGTTTGACTCAGGTCCAGAGATAAAGACTGACACACACAAATGGCCCATAATAGGGGGCAAAGCGAGTTAAGCCGGAGTCAATGTTTTCAAATCCTCAGCTAAGTAGACTAAACAGCACTGGCTGAGGAGCCGGCAGGGACAGCTGCCGGCCAGGCGCCCCCAGCTAGGAGAGGGGCAGCCTGCGAAGCCCCCCGGGTCCCCCTTTGTCATCTGTACAATGGGGGCCCGCATCCGCCCAGCCGTCCGGACAGTGCAGAGAGTAAGGCCGGTCCCCGGTCGGGCTCTGCAAAGCTGCGAGGCGAAGGGGGAGCGTTGCTTGGTGTTGCTTTATTCCTACTCTGGAAAACTACATTCAGAAAATAGAAGTGTTTTCAATCGAGGGAGCAATCCATCAGGATAAAGTAGAGAAAACCTCTCCCTGGCATATTTGTAATTGCTTTTTGTTCATCCTGGGGCTGATCTGGGGCTGCGTCCGCTGCCGATGACTTCGCTTTCCTGTTCGGTCTAAGACTCTACTAACGAGGCCATTTGGGTTAATGCCCCAATTACCATCACATATTTCTAGCCTTGCCCAGCTCACAAGGGACCACTCACTTACATATCTTCATGGGCACAAAGTATTTTTTCGGATGATTATTTTTTTCCTCCTCAGCTTCTAAGCCTATTGGCAGAATTTTCCCAGAGTGTTTTCAAAAGCTTTCACAAGATATCCTCATAACATTGGCAAAAAGAAAAAAAAAAAATAGGAAGCATACTTCAATGCTTAACTTCTGCAGGCCCTGATTTGTTTTTTTCAGGTTGAAAAGGAAGACTGAGTTTCTGGATGTACCTGTCAAGACTAAATGATTGTTCATTTCCTGTGAATTGGAAATCACGTAATAGCATGCAGCTGGGGAGCTAGCCTGGGTTTCTTGCTTCTTCCTCTTCCAGAAGCGGGGTCCATTACCAGCTGGGAAGTATTACTGTACGAATGTGCTGAAAAACTTAAGGGAAGTGAGAAGGGGAGCGTTCTCGATGTCAGCAGTTTGATGGTCTTACCTGTACCCACCAGAGAAGATTTTAACAGCAAACGTACAGAAAGATTAATTTAACTAGAAATGAGCTCAGGAGAAAAAAAAAAAAAGGATTGACAAAGCCACAAAAATCTTTCTCTAGCATTGAGCTGATTAGAATGAGCCCTGCTAAAATGATGCTTGCTAGTGATGGGGTGAGTTGGAGAGAAACCATTTAAGATAATAAAATGTTTTCACCCAAGAGAAAAGGATTACTACGAATCAACATAGTCATGTCTTGCTAATGAAGTTGTTACCTGGAACCAAAAAAAAAGAAAAAAAAAAACCCCACATAATTTCAATGCTGAGTTTAAAATTGGAATTCAGCAAAATGTCATCCCAGACACTTACTTGAAATGCACGCCTATATCTTTTTGTATAATAAATTTCATTCTGTGTTTCATTGCCATTATACTACTCATGGTGATTGTGTCAGACGTTAGCTGCTGAGAGATGGAGCGGACATTTACTTCAGGTGGCTCCTATTCCAAGTCATCATAACAATTAATTAGAGAAAGAGGAGGTAGGATGGGAGCAGAATTGATGCTGGGAAGGTAGCTTCTCCTGGGAAGGTAAGGAAAAGAAGGAGAGGCCAGGGCCAAGCAAAGTCACTGCCAGTGGAATGTTACAACATCGCTGCCCATTGCACCCAGACGTGTGCTTGGGAGAAAAGAGATCTGGGGTCTGAATGGAGTGTAGGGTTAATACAATGGCCCTGAATCACCTGGTGTGTGGTTCCCAACCCTGGCTGAGCAACAGGATCGCTAGTGGAACTTTTAAACATAGAACCCACTGGGTCCTGTCCAGTCCTGGGCTAAAGCTTTGCATGACTTCTCTATGTTTAAGAAATGTTTGGGGGCTTCCCTGGTGGCGCAGTAGTTGAGTCCGCCTGCTGATGCAGGGGACGCGGGTTCGTGCCCCGGTCCGGGAAGATCCCACATGCCGCGGAGCGGCTGGGCCCATGAGCCATGGCGGCTGAGCCTGCGCGTCCGGAGCCTGTGCTCCGCAACAGGAGAGACCACAGCAGTGAGAGGCCTGTGTACCACAAAAAAAATGTTTGGGTGTTTGTTGTTGTTTTGTCAGTACATAGTGAAAATTTCATTTTATTTTTTCCAGTTTTTAAAAAAATTATAGTTGATTTACAATGTTATGTTAGTTTCCTGTGTTAGTTTCGATGATTCAGTTATACATATATGTATAAAAAGAATATATTTTCTTTTTCAAGAATGCATACATGTGTATAACTGAGTCACTTTGCTGTACAGCAGAAATTAACACAACATTGTAAATCAACTAGACTTCAGTAAAAAATTTAAATAAAGAAGGTATATTCTTTATCAGATTCTTTTACCCTATAGGTTATTGCAAAAGTTGAGTAGAGTTCCCTGTGCTGTACAGTAGGTGCGTGTTGGTTGTCTGTTTTATATATAGTCGTGTGTATATGTTAATGTCAGCCTGCTAATTTATCCCCCCACTCCCCGCCTTTCCCCTTTGGCAAGCATAGGTTTGTTTTCTATGTCTGTGGGTCTATTCTGTTCTGTAAGTAAGTTCATTTGTATCTTTTTTTTTTAGATTCCATATGATATCACTTATAAGTGGGATCTTCACAAATGTATGTTTTTAATAAACTAAAACCTACGATTAATTCTGAGTGCTGAGTCAGGGTTGAAAACCATGGGTAGGTGGAGGCTGGAAATAAACCAGAAGGTGAGTTTGACAGTATTGCACTTTATCTAAATCTCTCTTTCATCTTGTTTGAATCCAAGAAAGAGCTGTATGTCCTGAAGTTTATCAGATAGACATAAGATGATAAGGATGACAATAAAAGAATACCTCGCACTGGCTCTCTGGGGACTCTTGCCCTAGCTGCCAGAGCGCTTACACATGCGTGATGTCATTTCTCTCCCCTCCTCCCCTCCCTGGATGCTGCAAAGCAGGCTGTGCAAGAATCATCACCCCATCTTACAGAAAAGAAGACAGGCCACATCCAGCCGAATCCCCCAACAGTGCTAATGAGTGGGCTGAGTCCTCTGCTCTCAGGTGGCTTAATGCTCGCGGAGCAGAAAAGAGAATCCAGCAAACACTCAGCTCCCACGTTCACTGCAAATGGAGAAGTGCTCTGTGCCTTGCTTTTACCTTAAAGAGTTGGCTGGACTTCCCTGGTGACTCAGTGGTTAAGAATACGCCTGCCAATGCAGGGGACACGGGTTCCAGCCCTGGTCCGGGAAGATCCCACATGTTGTGGAGCAACTAAGCCCGTGCGCCACGACTACTGAGCCTGCGCTCTAGAGCCCGCGAGCCACAACTACTGAAGCCCGCATGCCGAGAGCCCATGCTCTGCAACAAGAGAAGCCACCGCAAGCACAAGCCTGTGCACCGCGATGAAGAGTAGCCCCCTCTCGCCGCAACTAGAGAAAAGCCCGCGTGCAGCAATGAAGACCCAACGCCGCCAAAAATAAATAAATAAAATTATTTTTTTAAAAAAAGAGTTGGCTTACATCCAGTGTGTGTGATAGATTTTTGGCTTTCCCTTTTACACAAATCCTTTCCTTAAGTGAACACCTCATGCCTCCCAGGTCTCTTCCGTTGCTTCCTGGGGTGCAGTAGAGACAGGAGACAGGGACACAGGAGGAACAGTAGGTAGCCTGCCCCACACCTGCCCCCCAGCTTCTTCCACATCCCAAGAAGGAGATGGTCCCCAGGTTAAGGATGGCAAAGAAGCTGAGAAGTCTTCCAGTCCTGTTTGGGTTATTTCCCTGCCACCTGTGTAAGCTCTTAGTAGCCTTGGGCTTATGGTTCAACTATTCCAATGGAAAGAAATAATGATCACAGCATTTGAGGCTGTTGATGTGTAGAGCCGGAAGTTACCCTCTTCTGAGGAAGGCTTTTCTGGGAATGGACTTGAGGATAAAGATGTTACAAAGCATGACACTAGAATCTAAGCTTTTGCTGATACAATTTACCTAATAATCAAGTTACTTTGCAGTTTATGATAACATAAAAAAAACCTTCCTAGATAAGATTATTTTTTGAAGACGATTATGTTTTCGTGATGTTATGATAGCTGCTGCCATGGCAAAAAGTGCAGTGTTAAAGTGTGATAGATAAACAACAGGGATATATTGTGCAGCACAGGGAATTATAGCCATTATCTTGTAATAACTTTTAATGGAGTACAGTCTGTAAAAATACCATATCGCTATGCTGTACACATGAAAATAATATAATATTGTAAGTCAACTATACTTGAATTTAAAAAAGTATGATGAATCGATCTCCTCTCAGATACTAATATTCCACAGATCAATAAAAATTAACTGTGCTTACGGGTTTACTCCATTATACAAAAATATATTTATAAAGGTATCAGGTTTTTATACATGAGTTGGCTGACCATTTTATCATATTTTATCTTCTACATGTGTGAGTTTAAAAGATTGGTGGTGTTTTAATTATGTATAATCACATCTGGTTTCCCAATAACCTATTGAGAAACACTTTTGACAGTCATAAAAAGAAATTTTCTAGAGAGCTGAATATATGGAACGTAGCTAACTTTTTAAACCAGGTCTGTAGAGCTATCTTGGGGGACAGGAAGGGCAACTATGTTTCACCCAAGCGCCGACCCACTGGCCTATCACTGAGGTGTTATCTCTGGAAAGCTGGTCTGGGCTTAGCAAGCAAGTATGCCGAGACTGACTAGTGACGCCTGCCGGGGAAGAAGCGAGATCCTGGTACCATGTTTGCAATCTCTGCTGGCGGGGAGAAAGGGAAAAATACTGAAATACGTAATGAATGCCCATTTCACTGGGAACAGAGACTGTTGAGATATGTAAAGAATTCTCCCAATGGCACAGTTTTTGCCAGAGCCGAGCCCCAGTCGATAGTCTCAAATAGTTTTAGATATAAGAGCATTATTTAAAATGCTTAATGCATATCTGGGTGTCTAAAAGAGTAAGGATTATTCACTTTTCTCAACACGCTACACCGTTATGTGAAATTCTGGAATTAAGTCTGTCATCGTCACGGCGGTGAATGTCAGTCAGGATCTTCCAACTATTTAAGCTGCTCACAAATAAGGCTTTTTCCGTGAATTCCATCAGCGCTCAAGAACGTGTCAGCCTGGTCAGTTTCATTAATGTGTCGTTGCCATTGCACCCAAAGCAGTTGCCGTCTTTTCCACCGGCGATAATGGTGCCCATGTGTGATTGTGGCGCCCACAGGGAAGTCATAACGCCCATCATATTTCTGAATTCCATCTTACAGTGTTAGCGAGGATACTAGTCTAGTAATGTGGTTTCTTTCCTGTAACAAAGTGGTAATAATCCCTCTGGAGAAACTCTGAGCTTAAGATGATTAACGTTGCACAGAAATAACTTCCTTAGTGAATAAACGGTCCTTTCATCAGAGTGACTTGTCTTAAATTGCAAAATTTAATTTCAGAGGGAAGAAAGCACTCCTCAGTTATATGGTAAATACTGACATATGTAGACACACATCTTTAAGCACGTTTTCTACCAAAGTTATCATTTTAGATCACCTTCATTGTGTGTTTCTTAGTCGCAGATTATCCCTCTTTTCAAATGGACGGGCACTTAGTATTATCTATTGATTGGTCCTTGAAGACATGGGTTGACTCGGAAGGGGTTGGTGCTGGTTATTTTAGACACAGCCAGGCGGGTGGGCAGAAGCCTCTGGGAATTTGTCATTCCTTTCTATATACTCTTCCTCGTCTTCTCTATGAGCCATCAAATCCATTTTCTGGGACCCCGATCCCCACATCGTAGTTCCATATTTCCAACCGCCATTTAAACGGGACCTTCGATCATCTTGCCACGTTCTCCAAACCAGCGAGAGCCCAACCTGAGGTCTCTTGACTCATGCCCTCCTTTTCACTGAAGGCATTCTTCATACGGGGTTTTGTGTGGTTTGTTGGGGGTTTTTTTGCTTTAAATTATGAAAGTAGTTTGCTTGAGCTACAGGAGGAAGCAGGGCATGATTTTTCTGAATTCATACATTACCTTTTCTGTATCCATGTCTCATTGGTCTTTGGGGGTCTCTGGGGACTGAATGCCTTTGTGGTCATGTTTTCAGAGGTGGTTATATTCACCAAAAAGGAAAATTTCTCCGAACTGTGTGCAGAACCTCGGGCAGAATAGATGTGGGGAATATTTGGCCTTTATTCAACCCCAGAGGGCCAGCACAGAAGGTCCCCCTGGCAAACAGCCTTCGTCTCATATGGAGATATTCCAAGCTGGGTGAGCAGAAAGTGGTCATTTGCTTTCAGCCCAGCATTTGAGCAGAGCCTTCCTTTCGAGTCTGTGTCAGGACTGCTGGTGCCTCTTCAGATCTACCCTCCCTTCTTACCAGCAATGCGCCCGATGACAGAACTCCATTTGCTAGCCTCCCTGCAGGTGGGGAGGGCAGGGGGGCACAGAGATGGACGCCGACGTTGGGGGTGGAACTTCTTCTGACTGGTCCTCAACTCCCTCCTTTCATCCTCTGTCAGCAGATTGCTGAGCCCTTAAAACTCGTCTCAGCTCACATCCATCCCTGCAACTGTGAGGCTTCGCCCTTCCAGGGGGCAGTTTGATGAAGGTTGTTAGGAGATAGAAGGGGCGGGAAATCTGGTCGCGTTAATGCCACAGCCTATGAAACAAAAATGCAAAGATGTCACTGAGGATCTTACTAATTTAAATCTGATTACAAACACATTGCGGAGGAAAAATTTAGGTATAATAAATCCAAGTGGGGAGATTCCATTTCACCATTATCTGCATTAACAAGGATAGATCTGTTAGCTTAATAGTTACCAGCAATAGTGCTAAGAGATGTGGTCTGGGACTTTCTGGAGTTGTCAATCTAATGGGGGAAGGCATATAAAACAGGCAATCAGGGTGAAGATGTACAGCTGCACAGGGTGTGCACTGGCCAACTTCAGGGGACATTATTCCCATAGACTATGGTATAAATGGCCCCCCACTGTAAGGTGTGACCTGTCCAACCGTAGATGGTGACCCTTCAAGCAAAGCTGTCTAAAGGGAGCTAAGTAATCCCACTCCTGAGCATATACATCCATACAAAACTATAATTCAAAAACATACACGCACCCCATGTTCATAGCAGCACTATTGACAATAGTCAAGACATGGAAACAGCCTAAAAGTCCATCAACAGATGAATTGATACAGAAGATGTGGTACATATATACAATGGAATACTACTCAGCCATAAAAAAGGAACGAAATAATGCCATTTGCAGCAACATGGATGGACCTAGAGATGATCATAGTAAATGAAGTAAGTCAGAAAGAGAAAGACAAATACCATATTATGTCACTTGTATGTGGAATCTAAAATATGACACAGATGAACCTATCTACGAAACAGAAACAGACTCACAGACATAGAGAACAGACTGGTGGTTGCCAAGGGTGAGGAGGATGGGGGAGGGATGGAGTGGGAGTGTGGGATGAGCAGATGTAAACTAGTGTACATAGAACGGATAAACAACTGGTCCTACTGTAGAGCACAGGGAACTATAGTCAACATCCTGTGATAAACCATCATGGAAAAGAAAAATAAAATGAATAAAAAATAAAGTGATCTAAGTGAACAGTGATAGGGGACATGTTGTGCACCTGACCCAGCCGAGGAAGTGGGTTCTTGGGGTAAAGGACATTACTGTTGGGACGTAAAGATCAGCCCCAGTTAGCCAGACCAGAAGGAAGATGAGCTGTCCAGGCGAGGGAGCAGAATGTCCAAGACCGGGGACAGGGGCTGTGAGGCTGAGCTGCCCGAGGAATGAGCAGGAGGGGCACCGTGGCTACTTCGTCCTGCTGGCTGTCTGGAAGCCTTCTTGCTCTGCCTTTCCAAATCCAGATCAGCTGCACCCAAACTTGATGGATTCCAGAAAAAAAAAAAAAAGGAGGAACTCCTCACCTTCCAGCTCTGTTTTCTGACTGTCTCAGCAGCATTTGTCCCCTACAGTGCGGGTGATTCAAAAGCTTAGACTAAACGCAACACTCGGGGAAGATCCCCTGCCTTCAGACAGATGGGGCCCCGAGGCTGGCTCCGTTCCCGCCACCTGTTCAACTTCATCAATTGTCAAGCCTTTTGACTCAGACAAACTCCTTCAACCTGATGGTGACACTCCACCGCTTAAAGTCTCCTATTTTAAGGCTGTGGGCATTTAAAAACAAAATGAAACATAAAAACATTTTGAGGGATAAAGTTCCAAATTCTTAGCATGGCTTACGTGGTAGAGTCATCTCACATGGGGCAGGGACCCTTTCTATCTGGTCCTCTCTACTGTGCTCTGTCGTTGTATCGAAAGCAGCTTGGGGGACAGTGGCCTTGGTGCGAATGTGGTGGTGAGTCTGGAAGAGAAGCAGCTGGGTCCCCTCACACCAGACGATCCAAGCAGTACTTTTCCACGGCTGCCATTGCCGGGAACACGGCAGAGTCTCTATACATATTTGTTCTAAATAAATAAATAAATGAATAGAACATTTAGGATAAATTATATACTCAAACCACATAATTTTTATTTTCCCATAAAGTTTCTCTTCCTGAATTGGGTGATGGTATTTCAACTTCATCTCCTTGACAGTTGATATAAGAAACATCTTCACAAAACTCATTGAGAAAACCATAATTCAGAAAGAGACATGTACCACAATGTTCACTGCAGCTCTATTTACAATAGCCAGGACATGGAAGCAACCTAAGCGTCCATCGACAGATGAATGGATAAAGAAGGTGTGGCACATATATACAGTGGAATGTTACTCAGCCATAAAAAGAAATGAAACTGAGTTATTTACAGCGAGGTGGATAGACCTAGAGCCTGTCATACAGAGTGAAGTAAGCCTTTTGAACTTTTAAAGACCACCGGGACACATCATGTATCACTCGGTGTCTTCTTTATGAAGGTCCACAGGGAAAAATTCTTTCTCCGTAGCATGAAGAGTTGTGTTTTACATGGCTGATTCAATGGTATATTTAAGCAATTAATTAAGTACAATAATTAAGTGATTGACAATGTGATCAGAGTTCTTTTTTTTTTTTTTTTTTTTTTGCGGTACGCGGGCCTCTCACTGCTGTGGCCTCTCCCGTTGCGGAGCACAGGCTCCGGACGCGCAGGCTCAGCGGCCATGGCTCACGGGCCCAGCCGCCCCGCAGCACGTGGGATCTTCCCGGACCGGGGCACGAACCCGTGTCCCCTGCATCGGCAGGCGGACTCTCAACCACTGCGCCACCAGGGAAGCCCCAGAGTTCTCTTTTTTTGTATGCGTACCTGAAAGCTTGGAACCAAGTTGTGGCCCATCTTTGGCAAATGTATAGGGACTCCTACAAATGGTTTTTGTGTATTATTTCAACAAATACTGATTTTGGACCAAAACTTACTCATGGGTTAATCTTACTTTTCTTACCCTAATTCTCTTGCCCCCTGCTCACAACTTATTTTCTCTTCCAGTATAATATACATTTTAATAGATCACTTTATAGTTTTGAAGTATGGTGGAGTATATATAAATTGGTTGTTGTTTAAGGCTAAGGATGGTAACCTTGAGCTATGAGTGAACACCAGCCTGGAGCCTCACATCCCCAAACATTCCTCTTCGCCTCTGCCCTGATGCTCACACTGTTTTCTTCTTGATCTTCCAGGAGAGTCTTTTGTTTTTTTTTAATTGAAGTCTAGTTGATTTACAATGTTGTGTTAATTTCTGCTGTACAGCAAAGTGATTCATTTATACACATGTATATATATCCTTTTTCATATTCTTTTCCATGATGGTTTATCACAGGACATTGAATATAGTTCCCTGTGCTATACAGTAGGACCTTGTTGCTTATCCATCCTATATATAATAGTTTGCATCTGCTAACCTCAAACTCCCAGCCCTTCCCTCCCCTTTGGCAACCACAAGTATGTTCTCTATGTCTATGAGTCTGTTTTTGTTTCATAGAAAAGTTCCTTAGTGTCATACTTTAGATTCCATGTATAAGCGATATCATATGATTTTCATCTTTCCCTGTCTGGCTTACTTCACTTAGGAAGATAATCTCTAGTTGCATCCATATTGCTGCACATGGGATTATTTCATCCTTTTTCATGGCTGAGTAGTCTTCCATGGCATGTATCTACCACATCTTCTTTATCCATTCATCTGTCCATGGACATTTACGTTGTTTCCATGTCTTGGCTATTGCAAATAGTGCTGCTATGAACATAGGGGTGCATGTATCTACCACATCTTCTTTATCCATTCCATCTGCTGGTGGGCATTTAGGTTGCTTCCATGTCCTGGCTATTGTTCCACTGGAGTCTTTACCACATTTTATGGCAAAGATGTGCTTGGGGGCCTCGCCTGCCCTGAAGCAGAGCATTTTGATTCATCCCTACTACTGTAGCCTGAAAGTAAACTCACTGTTAATTACCAAGGATCATGGTCAACCAAGCCCCCTCTCTTATTTCTTCTCCAACACCCGCCATTGCTAATTGTGGGAAACTTTCACTTTCTACTTTATTCATTCCCATCGGCTTGTAATTTGTATGGGTACACTCTCTTTATCATCAGAGGGAAAAAAGAATAAAGATGTAGGAACATCTATATCTGGGTTAACCCCTCAAATGTTTTAGTCTTGTCTTCCCAACCCTCATCATAGTGGAGTTTTAGAATTTTAACCAAGACATGTGCACACGACAGGGAGTACCAAAAGGACAGTTAGAAATTTATTTAAGTTTGGATTTGAGAATAGAAGATCCTACTGTGGACAAGTCATTCCCTCCCTCTGATGTCCTGTGTGTACTTAATAAGGACAATCAAATCAGAAAGGATACCAAAAAAAGCAGGAGTGTCCATATCAAGAATGGAATGGCTTCCATTACTAATCAGCTAAATCTGTTTATTACTAGGAAGCAAATGCATTTGACCACTGCAGCTTTAAGGGGGAATCAGAGAATCTGATACGTGGACCGTTCCATGTTCATGTGAAACCAAGAGAGTGAGCACACCTCTTATTGAGAATGATTGACGGCCCCTGCTGTGATGAGCAAGTGTGGAAAACACATGCTGCCTGGTTTTATGCATTTTGGCTGCCAGATGGTGCCTAACACCCCCCCACCCCGGAACCGTCCCTCACCCCACCCATGCCAATCCGGCCTTACCCCAAACCCTCATCCTTCCCAGGCCCCGAAATCCATCCCCCACCAGAAGCAGGGGCTGGGGGGCACTGATGTGTGAGGCCCAGGTATAAAATACAGATATCTCTTTTGCATAGTATTAGGTAAAATAAAAAGCTTAAAGTGGAAGAGTTTATTTTCTAGGACATATGTTGACAGCATCTGAATGTCATGTACCTTTTCTCTCCTACGAGAAGCTTGTATTTCTGTCTTCATCGCCAAGACAGTTCCCGGAGCGTAGTTCGTGGAACATTTACGTAATTCATGTCTGTTCGATGAATGAGCGAACGAATAAATAAGTGAATACATGATCAACCCATATAATAACCCAACAAAGAAGGAAATGAGGGGAATCTGGCATAATATGGTGTCTGTAAACCCAAGCTTTCTCCCAGCGTTCTCATCTACGCAATAGGCTGTCGTAGAATTTGTTGGAGACCCACATCAGTCTTCTCATTTCGTTATCTCTGAACTGTACCATTTTCGCCCCTTGGAGAGCTGGGACACCACTTCTCTTTTTCAAAAGATACCCGCGATGGAATTGTGATCACATTGGCAATCACTTTTCATTACCCAGATTATAATTCACCTGGTTTTATAGGCCCATCTCTCTTCAGGCTACATAGTCGTTTATCGGGCATCAAATCCTCTTTTTTAAAATATATAAAGATACACATTCTTAGTACGAAAGTCATGTAACCACCTTACCAAAAAAAGTCTCAAAAGTAGGAATGAAGGGAGGAAAAAAAATCACCGTAAGACTAACCCTCTAATACAGCCACTTATTAGGATTTCGGTAAATTTCCTTCTGCTACTTTCCCCCGTTCCCCATCTGCTTTTACGTAGCTTCATACGGTTGTTTCTGTATACGTGTAATTCAATTTCCTAATTTTCCGAACTAGTCAGGAAACTAGAAACAACACTATTTAGCAGAGAGAATTTAATATAAGAAATTGGTTAAACAGGTATTGGAGAACTCCAAATGTATAAGGCAGACCCTGAAATAAGAAAGGAATAATAAGTGCAGGAAGCAGCTTCCGTAACCAGGGGCTGGAGGAACAAAGGGAAGAAGTGGGTGTCATCAGACCTAGAGGCTTGGGGGAGGGGCTGCAGAACTGGGACCTCCTGGAGGGGACAGCAGCAGGGCCAGGGCTGAAAGCTCTGAGGGGAGGGGTGATGGGGCTGCTGCTGGGTGTGGGGAAAGGGCCAGAGACTGGGACCAGCTGCTGGTGGACTCAACGGCCAGCGTCCAGGTCCAGAGGGAGGGGCCCTGGTGCGTAACTGGCAAGCCAGGAAGCACGCAGGAAGGGGCCTGCTCCTTCCCCCAGCCCCTGCCTCCGATCTCCCTCTAGTGCCCCCTGTTGGTGGAGCCTAATCGGGAGGCATCCAGCAGAGCAGAAACTGAGCGTGCTGAGTTCCAGCTCCAGCAGCACAAAGCCGTGGGGGTTCCAAGATGGGGGCCAATGGCTTCACAACCAAGCCATACCTTAAGCTTTGCTTGGGGTGTTACTACGCTGCCTGCATTTTTGGTTGTTGTTGTTTTGGGGGTTTTTTGGTTTTGTTTTAATTGAAACATAGTTGACTTACAATGTTGTGTTAATTTCTGCTGTACAGCAAAGTGATCCAGTTATACAAATATGTTCATTCTTCTCCTTTTTTTTTTTTTTTGCGGTACGCAGGCCTCTCACTGTTGTGGCCTCTCCCTTTGCGGAGCACAGGCTCCGGACGCACAGGCTCAGCGGCCATGGCTCATGGGCCCAGGCGCTCCGCGGCATGTGGGATCTTCCCGGACCGGGGCACGAACCCGTGTCCCCTGCATCGGCAGGTGGACTCTCAACCACTGCGCCACCAGGGAAGCCCATTCTTCTCCTTTTTTTAAAAAAAAATATTTATTTATTTGGTTGTGCTGGGTCTTAGTTGTGGCTCGCAGGTTCCTTAGTTGTGGCAGGTGGGCTCCTTAGTTGTGGCACGTGGGCTCCTTAGTTGTGGCATGCACATGGGATCTTGTTCCTTGACCAGGGATCGAACCCAGGACCCCTGCATTGGGAGTATGGATTCTTAACCACTGCGCCACCAGGGAAGTCCCATGTACATTCTTTTCCGTATGCATTTCCATTATGGTTTATCACAGGACACTGAATATAGTTCCCTGTGCTATACAGTAGGACCTTGTTGTTTATCCATTCTCTCTATATAATCGTTTGCATCTGCTAATCCCAAACTCCCAGTCCATCCCTCTCCCATCCCCATCCCCCTTGGCAACCGCAAGTCTGTTCTCTATGTCTATGAGTCTGTTTCTCTTTCATAGATAAGTTCATTTGTGTCATATGTTAGATTCCACATATAATTGATAGTGTATGGTATTTGCCTTTCTCTTTCTGACTTACTTCACTTAGTATGATAATATCTAGGTCCATCCATGTGGCTGCAAATGGCATTATTTCATTCTTTTTTATGGCTGAGTAGTATTCCACTGTATATATGTACCACATATTCTTTATCCATTCATCTGTCGATGGACATTTAGGTTGTTTCCATATCCTGGCTATTGTAAATAGTGCTGCTATGAATACTGGGGTGCCTGTAACTTTTTGAATTAGAGTTTTGTCTGTGTATATGCCCAGGAGTGGGATTGCTGCATCATATGGCAACTCTATTTTTACTTTTTTGAGGAACCTCCATAGTCGCTGTACCGATTTGCGTTCCCACCAGCAACGTAGGAGGGTTCCCTTTTCTCCACACCCTCTCCGGCATTTGTTATTTGTAGACTTTGTAATGATGGCCATTCTGACCGGTGTGAGGTGATACCTCATTGTGGTTTTGATTTGCATTTCTCTGAAAATTAGTGGCGTTGAGCAGCTTTTCATGTGCCTGTTGACCATCTGTATGCCTTCTTTGGAGAAATGCCCATTTAGGTCTTCTGCACCAGAAGATGTTGTATATAAATGCAGACACGCCGTATGTCCACACACATAACGCCTACAAGTGGTGCACGCATGTCTACGTGTATATTCACCAACTATTCCTTGGAGGGCTGGATTCTGCTAACACATGAGCATTTCTACTTCCTTTAATTAACTTTAAGAGGGCAGATTTCTTGTAGCAGCTTGTTCTATTAAATCCAGGCAATCTCTTCTTGGTTCCCAAATTTATGATCTCTAATTTCAGCACACCTCATATTTATCAAAACCACGAGAATGAGGGCCCAGATTTCACGGTGACTTAATGGTTGTTGTAAAGAGATTTTCTTTGTTTTGTCCTCGGGCCAGGCAAGGTCGATGGAAGTCCGCCGAGCGCTTTTCTTTTTTCTTGAAGGGGATGGAAGGAAGCAGAGAAGACCAGCCACAGACCTTCCTCAGCGTGAGAGGAGTGACAGCGTGTGGGGTGTGCAGCTGTCGCTCGCTATTTTACGGTCCTTCCCAATTTACGTGCTAGTCCACAGCTGAGCCCGGGAGAAGGAAGAGGGGCCGACTCTGTGGCCGGCATCGGGTTTCAGAGCTGATGACTTTATGCCTTAAAGATAAATAAGTAGAAGCAATGTTTAAAGCCAGTTCTGAGGGACGGTCACAATTCTGCAAATATGGCGTCGATAGGAAAGAAGGGTCGTGGAAGAAAATAGAAGTAAATTCACAGGCACGCCCCTCAGAGGCCTGGAAGGAGCGGCAGATGCCCTAGAGCAGGGCTCTGGGAGGCGGGTGGGAGAGCAGAGGGGCAAAGCGGGGGTGACGCAGATCTAGGAGGGAGCCCGACTGTGCCCCTCTGTTGACAGAAAGGACGCGTTCTAGTGACACGCCAGGTTGTCAGAAACATGGGCATCGGAAGGAAGAAAAGATACAAGGAACTTAAGAACGTCCTTTGGGATGAGAGCAAAGAGGATTATTTAGAAAAAACTTCTCGAATGCTCTGGAAACATAATCGAACGAGTTAAGATGTGTAGCGTGTTTGGATAGTGAATACAATGCGTTTGCCGTTTTATTCTCAGCAGCAGCACGTGGGCCGTATGAGGAAGGGGACCGTTCAGAGGGAGGGCAGGAGGCAAAGCATGGAGCACGAGTGTGTCTGAGGTTTCGGGGCTGGGGTGGAACGGCGTGCTCCAGGCCACAGGGCACGTCCATAAGAACATGGGCCAAATACGTGCAGGCACTGGAAATAGGTTTGGCAGGGGCCCGGGCAGCCCTGAGCTGCTTCTCCTCCCAGACTCTGGAAGAAGTGGATCAGAGCCTCCCAACCTTTTCAGAGCACTCACTCCGGTGGTCCTAAAAGGATAACCAACCCCCCTGCAGCACACCTGGCCTTAGGCAGCCTCACCCCCTCTGTCACCCAGCCCTCTCCCTCCTGCCTCCCATCCTTTTAATTTGGGACCCAAAACAGTAACCGGCACACAGACCTAGAGAACAGACCTGTGGTCGCCAAGGGGGAGGGGGGACGGACTGGGATTGTGGGATGAGCAGAGGCAAACTATCATATATAGAGAGAATGGATAAAGAGCAAGGTCCTACTGCAGAGCACAGGGAACTATAGTCAGTATCCTGTAGTAAAGCATAACGGAAAAGAATATATGTGTGTATAACTGAGTCACTTTGCTGTACAGCAGAAATTCACACAATGTTGTAAATCAGCTATACTTTCAATGAAAAACTAAATTAAAAAAATAATTTGGGACCTAAACTTTTGTTTCACACCTGTAGATAAAACATATGAATATAAAGTATATTAAATGTAAATATTTTACATTTATATGTTTTATAAATTAAAAATATAAATTACATCTGTATTGAAATATAGATCCCGAGAGCAGGGCCTAGAACTTACATTCCCTGGGTGTAATTAATCCATCAGCAGCTGTAACCCATTCTCATTAGAACCTCAGCAGAGTGGTCAAAAGCCTGGGCTTTGGTGTCAAACAGACTTGGATTTAACTCCAGATCTGCCCATTGCCGGTGACCTTGTGCACGTTGCTTCACCGTTATGAGCCTCAGTTTCCTCATCCGTAAAACGGGAATAATGACACCATTTACCGTGGGGATCGTTGCAATGATCCTACCATGTATTATGAGTAAAGGAGTTAGCACAACCTACGACTCCATACGTGGGCATAGCTGTTGCTGCTACTGTTCATAAGGTGAGTGGTTTAGAAAGCAGGACGCTGCTGGCCACAGAGCGGATCAAGGGGTGAAGACAAGAATAAAGATCCTGGATGGGCGGGAGGTTAGCATGTGCAACTTCCGCCTTGTACGACAGCACCCTGTGAACATAGAGAACTTCGGTCGTTCAGCTACGTGATGCCCACCACTGTGGCTCACGTAACTTATGCTCTCACTGTTGTTCGCGTAATGTCATTTTAAGGGAGTTTTGTCCCCAGAGGCATCCTTCATTGATGTATGGAAGCCTGGGGAAGGGAAGGGGCTGGAGATTAAGTTTTGAGCCTGTTTACTTCAATCTCAAACTTCCAAAGGTCTGTGCGAAGTCTCTGAAGAAATGAGAATTCCCTCCCAACCCAGATTATTAAATAGTGTAAATACTGCCCCTCAGAATACCTTAAGCAAAGTCATTTGCAAAGGCCTTCAAACTGGAAGGCCCATCCCCACCTCCTACTGTTGGCTCTGATCCAAAAGGCGCCCGGCACCCTCCCCATGCTCCCAGGCTGCATCCTGAAATACTTGCCTCGGTCCGTCTTGCTGGCCACTTCCCTTCCCCACCTGGTCCTGACTGGCCAGGTCACAGCCCTAGACCTGTTTCCTGCTCCTCTGACCTGTGGTCTGATACTGCTGCCGTCAGGCTGACCTCTGGCTTCCTTCCTTAGCTGCACTGTTCACTGGTCCCTTTGTCACAGTGCTTCATGGCTGCTCGGGCCCGGGGTCCAGCCTCTCCCTGGTGCCAGTTCTCAAGCCAGAGTGCCTGCCGTCCAGGTCCACTCTGCTTCTGGGAGTGGACACTAGACCCACGTCACCTTTGTATGAAAGAATTTTGGAGCCACTTTAAAGAACTGGCTGACATTCAGACTTTAGAATTTGGTCAGCAATGAAACATCACTGTGGATCGTATAGCTGGAAAGGCCGTGTGTATATGAGAATTGACCCTCTAGGTGTGGGTGTTGTGAGCACCAGACCTCACCCATCTATAATTTTTACAAAAATTTTTGACGTATAGTTGATTTACAATGTGTTCATTTCTGCTGTACAGAAAAGTGATTCAGTTATACACATATATACATTCTTTTTTCATATTCTTTTCCATTATGGTTTATCACAGGATATTGAATATAGTTCCCTGTGCTCTACAGTAGGACCTTGTTGTTTATCCATTCTCTATATAATAGTTTGCCTCTGCTAATCCCAAACTCCTAATCCATCCCTCCCCCACCCCTCCCCCTTGGCAACCACAAGTCTGTTCTCTATGTCTGTGAGTCTGTTTCTGTTTCATAGATAAGTCCATTGTGTCATATTTTATTTATTTATTTTTTTTTTTGCGGTATGCAGGCCTCTCACCGTCCCGGCCTCTCCCGTTGCGGAGCACAGGCTCCGGACGCGCAGGCTCAGCGGCCATGGCTCACGGGCCCAGCCGCTCCGCGGCATGTGGGATCTTCCCGGACCGGGGCACGAACCCGCATCCCCTGCATTGGCAGGCGGACTCTCAACCACTGTGCCACCAGGGAAGCCTGATTGTGTCATATTTTAGATTGCACGTAAAAGTGGTATCATACGGTATTTGTCTTTCTCTGACTTAACTCTGCTTAGTATGATAATCTCTAGGTCCATCCATGCAAATGGTATTATTTCATTCTTTTTTTATGGCTGAGTAGTATTCTATTATATATATATATACACCACACCTTCTTTATCCATTCATCTGTTGATGGACACTTAGGTTGCTTCCATGTCTTCACATGGCTATTGT
The DNA here is from genome assembly GCF_039906515.1 of Pseudorca crassidens. Taxonomy (NCBI): domain Eukaryota; kingdom Metazoa; phylum Chordata; class Mammalia; order Artiodactyla; family Delphinidae; genus Pseudorca; species Pseudorca crassidens. Next base: position 195,930,357 of record NC_090296.1, read on the forward strand.
GAATAGTGCTGCTGTGAATATTGGGGTGCATGTATCTTTTCGAATTATAGTTTTGTCCAGATATATGGCCAGGAGTAGGATTGCTGGGTCATATGGTAGTTCTATTTTTAGTTTTTTAAGGAACCTCCATACTGTTCTCCATAGTGGCTGTATCAATTTACATTCCCACCAACAGTGCAAGAGGGCTCCCTTTTCTCCATACCTTCTCCAGCATTTATTGTTTGTAGAGTTTTTCGTGATGGCCATTCTGGCCAGTGTGAGGTGGAACCTCACTGTAGTTTTGATTCGCATTTCTCTGATAATTAGCAATGATGTCATTCATCTATAATTAAAGAACAGTAACACATGGTAGATCTTTGCATGTACAGCAGTCAATCCACTATTCAGGGAGAACTTTTAATTGGTTGCTTAGAAAAGGACAACTTAAAGATGATTTTAATGACTCCACATCAGGTGATGCAGTGCCCCAGCCATGCCTTATAGTGACTTTCCAGGCATACTGTCCACATACCGGAATATGCAATATTTTCTGAGATCATCCTCATTTACAGGTGGGGAAAGGGAAGCACAGAGGCTAAAGACATGCCCAAGGTCACAGCTTATAAATGTCGGAGCTGGATTTGAACCTAGGTAATTGGGCTCCAGATTCCATGCTCTCAACCCTGACATTAGGCTACCTCTCAAAAGAAGAATTTCCTTCAAACATCTTGCAGTAGTAGTTATTTTTATTTGCTTGCTTTATACAATTCTTCAAGCTGGGGGTAAGTTTATAGAACAAGTGGAGCTGCCTTCTTCAAGGTGGTTACTGGCTGTTTCCAAATGCTAAAATGAATGAAGCTTTAAGGAACCATAAATACCAGGAAGTGAGATTTTTAAATCCATTGATCCAGGCATGGGACCTGCAAGCCATGAAAGACTAAATGTTACCTCAGATGTTCAATAGTTCAGGGTTCTAAGTTCTTATCCATGTTTGGGCAACTAGATATAGAAAAACCTAGAATTATCTGCTCCTGGCTTACCAGAATGCTCAATTATTGAATTTATTTTTCTTTACCTGGTCTTTTCATAAAGTGGTCGCTCTCAGCAAAATTCTCCTAGAGCCCAGATTGGTTGGTTAGTTATGTATTTATTTATTTAAGAGCAACTTTTGGTGGCCACCTGAGTTCGTACAACTTTGACCCAGTCTCCATCCAAATAATCTTTAGTGTGAGGGACCACGAGGTGCTAGCGCAGCTTGCATTTGGCCCTTTGGACCGTGTTTACCGAGTCAGGAAAGTGGCCATGGGTGCTTGATGGGTTCCTAAAAGCACTGGCTCTGAAGAAAAATCAATTCCCCCAAATTTCTGGTTGAATACAGCTTTACTATCGATCAAAATGTATTCTTTTCTATTAGGACAATTACTGAGAAAAATATTTTGTGTACCTTGTCTATATTGAGTGTTATATGCACAGGGGTTGCCATGGGCATTGCGTTTGTAAAGTCGTTCCATGATTTTAAGAGAGCACCCAGGTTAGAAGCGCTCAGCTAAATGGTATATAAAGTCAGTTGAATTCTAACGACATCTACTGAGCCCCTTTGGTGCAGGATGTGGCTGGGCTAGGTGAGATGAGTTACTCAAAACTGTGTAAGATAGAGTTTTCCAGATGACTACAATATAGGTGACTAGAGCACAAAGCAAACTAAAGAGCTGCAACACCATGGAGCTCATAGAAATGATCTAACTCGAAAAGGCAACTACCTGGCAATACACTGCCACACCCCCTTCCTGTATCCAAGACAGACATTATCAATCAATCACACACTCTTTCCACTGAGCCCAGAAGCAGCCTTAAGGAAAATCATACCTACAATAAATCTCTCTCGTATTCACTTGCATTTCCTTCTTGAAAGGGACAGAAAGGAGTGGAATTATAGCTACCAAGCTGGAAACACTCATTGGGTTATGCATGCAAACACAAACATTAAACTGTCACATGTTACAGCGGTAGAGAAGACTGAGTTTTTTTTTAGGGGGGGGTTGCTGTTTTTAAGCATCCAAGTTTTTATTATATTCACTTTAAACATTTTGGTGGCTTCATTTGCCCACTTTTGGTAATTTTAGTAAGAAATTATAGCGCCCCTCCAAACTCATTCCAATTTATTGGGGACACCTCTGTTGAGAACAGCTGCTCTGAAGGATTAAACTCCCAAGACTGTTCCAGACCAAGGTGAAAGAACAAGCTAATTAGGTCAAGTCACCTTAACACGTTGAGAAGTCACTAACCCCGTCCAAAGCAAACTTTCCCTTCCCTCCACATTCCTGACAGATGTGCATGGTCTTCCTACACTTCGATGCTTTCAACTCTTGGTCATCAAGTCAATTACAAGTCAGAGCCAGCACGTTGCGTTTATCCTTTGCAGACACCCCTCTGAAACGTGAGGGGGGCAGGCATGGCCGTGCTCCCTGGCACCTCTGTGCCTCGACCCCGTGCCAGCCTGGACAACATCTCAGAATCCTTCCCTACCCTCTTCAGGAGAAAATGCCCTCCACAAGGCAATGAGCCCCTTCACGGAGGGTTCTTGAGGGCCGGTGTCTGCCTTGTCTCCAGCATCTAACAGAGCCTGGTGCACAGCAGTGCTTAGGAAAGACGTTTGAATGAATGAATGAATGAAGAATCAGTAACACTTGCCTTATATTGAGGTGCTCCTATGTTGGGTGCATATACATTTACAATTGTTACATCTTCTTCTTGGATTGGTCCCCTGATCGTTACGTAGTATCCTTCTTTGTCTCTTGTAACAGTCTTTATTTTAAAGTCTATTTTGTCTGATATGAGTATTGCTACTCCAGCTTTCTTTTGATTTCCATTTGCATGGAATAACTTTTTCCATCCCCTCACTTTCAGTCTGTGTGTGTCTCAGCCATAAAGAAGAATGAAATAATGCAACATGGATGGACCTAGAGATAATCATACTGAGTGAAGTAAGTCAGACAAAGACAGATATCATATAATATCACTTATATGTGGAATCTTTAAAAAGATGATACAAATAAACTATACTTCAATTTTAAAAAAAAAATCAAGAAAAGTCCCCATCGTACATCTCTGGTCCCCTTCCAGAGCTTCTCTTCAGCCACAGGCGGCCTCACCTTGCTCTCCTTACTTGCCCTTCATAGCTCTGGGCCAGCATCTCCTGCTTCCGGGATCTCCCCGCACCCTCCCCCCCGCCAATATGTCCCCTTCCCAGGCAGAGCTACCGCCCTTTCCCCAGCCCAGCATCTTCACACCCATCACCTCCCCCTAAACGGTCCCTTCGGGATCCCCCCTTCCTTCAAAAACAGCCAGAAAATTGTGAATAACAAGGAACGTTTCCCTCTCACAAAAACACTGTTCCCATCACGCACATATCTGTCACATTCCTGCTCCCCAAAAGGAGTAAGCTCTTTAAAGGCAGGGACCTTGCCTTTCACCTATAGTTCTATGTGCTCCGCGTGAGTGTGTGTGCGTGCGGAAGGGGCACTATTAATGCCAAACTCTTCGGATGTTCTTTGATTCTCAGAACAAACCTTAGTCATGTTAATACTGTGTTTGAAAATGAACGTGTTGGCAGTTAGGGGAATTAAGTTCTTACCTTGTTTCCCAACAGAGAGAAGGCCTCTTAAGACACGTGGGATTTCATGGACTTTGAGTAAGGAAACGTAAGTTTTCTTTTCTTAAGACCATAATCTAATGAGTATAAACACATTCATTTAGGCAGACTTTGTGACAGCTCTGTAATTCTTTCCAGTAACATTCAAAAAGAAAAAAGAAATTCCTATTTCACTAGCTCTTTTCTCTTACCTCTTTCTTTCTTTTTCTTTAATTTCTTTATTTCTTTATTTTTGGCTGCGTTGGGTCTTCGTTGCTACACGCGGGCTTCCTCTAGTTGTGACAAGCGGGGGCTACTCTTCGTTGCAGTGCGTGGGCTTCTCACTGCGGTGGCTTCTCTTGTGGAGCACGGGCTCTAGGCGCACGGGCATCAGTAGTTGTGGCCCACTCAGTAGTTGTGGCACGCCGGCTCAGTAGTTGTGGCTCGCGGGCTCAGTAGTTGTGACATACGGGCATGTGGGATCTTCCCAGACCAGGGCTCGAACCCGTGTCCCGTGCATTGGCAGGCGGATTCTTAACCCCTGCGCCACCAGGGAAATCCCTCTTCTACCTCTTTCAAATGTTCTCCGTCCCTGTTCCCTTCTCTTCCCTTCCCTCACCACCCCCGCCCACACACACACACACACACACACACACACACACACACACACACACACAGGGAGAAACAGAAGGAAGACGTGTTAGAATTGCAGAAAGAGAATTCCACCAAGTCAAAACTATATGATTTACAGTTGAAAAATCTATTTTTCTGTAACCATTTTCTGCTTAGAAAACCAGTTCCAATAATTCAGCTCCTTTTCAAATGGACTTTATGTTGTTTATCTCCATTCCGTCCCCTGGAACTTAATTTTTATTTGATTTTATTGACGCTGCTCGATTGGAATGTGTATTGCTTGAGCCCCCATGGAGAGCCGAGCAGGTGTGAGTAAAGCAAAACATCCTTTGTTAATAGAAGTACACCCTGGGAGTTCATGGAGACACTGTAACTTCAATTGCTTTTATGAAAATTCTGTAAATTCCCATGTTGTGAATTTCAAACAGAGCTTGGGAGCCCAACAGCCTTTAATACAAGCCAAAGATACGGTTATTTCTGTGACTGAAATGAAGGTTCTGCTTTCTTTCTTCCAAAAAATTAAAGCCAGGTATTTAATTAGTATGTTGAAACTGGTAGAAAATCATATTAACTTTGAGTTTGGCTCTCGTGGAGAAAATGGAGCTCTTACTGTGATCAGCCTACAGAAGGATGACTTGGAGTTTCCCAGGTAACTTCTCCAGATGAAGGAGAGCTCATCCCACCTTCCTCGGGCGTCCAGAATGACTTAAGAGGATTGCCCATTCCCAGCCCAAATCTTCACACATATTTATGTTTAGAAACCAAGGGAACAGGAACAGATTCCCCAAAACTCTCGGCTTAAGGGGGTGGTGTATGGTTTCTCCGTCTGCCTCTTGGACCAGCTGCCACAGAGGACCAGGGGTGAAGCCAAGCCCAGCTTTCTTCCTGATTTGGGGCCAGACTCAGACGATGTTGCCTTCTCCCGAGCTGGAAGGAAAGACGTAAGCTCGGTCTATTACAAAATTGCATGTGTCATTAGAAAAAGATGTCAGAGTGCTTTATTTAAAACTTTGTTTTCTCAGGTTGTATTGCCCAAGTGTATCTTGGCACAGACGATCTCAGCTTCAAAAATTCCAAGATATATAAAGAGGTTCACATAGCTGAAGCTATTATAGTTGGTTATATGCCACTGACACCTTTCCCCGCTTCGTTCTTGCAGAGAAGTGAAGTGATGACTGAATTTCTACTAAAAAATTTGTTCTCTCCTCCTTGCAACCATAGGATCTATTCTTGACAGAATCATTTACTTGTTCCAAAAAGAAAAATGGGGAGTTCATAGGGATGTGGGGCCCTTGGGGATTTCTTGGACAAGACCTGCAGAGTCAAAGATTTCCACCATTCTTTTAGAAGAATGATCTAGCAGCCTGTCCTGGTGAGCTTGCCAAATTGCTCATCCTTGGCTAAAAACCACAGGCCCTTGAAAGGACTTTTTCCCCGTAGAACAATAGAGCATCACTTGACGGAAGGTAAGCACACTTGTGTGATGTCTCTGGGCGCTTTTATGGGCTGAGGATAAGCTCTTGTAAAGGGCCTGTACCACCTGCCAGGTTGACACATTCACATCCACTTAGGCTGAAAAGAAGATCACTTGTGAAGAAGAACAGACGTGCCTTTTTAAAACACAAGCCTTGCTTGGTTTTCAATGCTATTTGGTAAGTAGGTGGAGAAATAAGAAGGGCTTTGATTATTTTTTCCCCAAACTTTAGAGTGTTACGGGGCATGGCTATTCTTAAGTGGAAAGTTCTGATAGACTTGAGGACGCTTCTGTGCAACACATAAACTTCTCTGGGAACAGTCCTTCTGGGCAGGGACTTTGTCTGTCTCTTAGGAAGTCCCCAGCCCTGTTGATGACCTCAGCACAGAGAAATGTAACCAGGCTGAGTGTAGCCACGTCTGTCCCCAGGACCTCACTGTATTTCCAAGCTGCATGGCCTCAGCTTCTCACAGTTACCACAAGTAATGTTGGAATCTATTTTTGGTCCCCTTGGCCGCACTAAGAACATTTGCTAGAAAATAACAAATAGGGGTCCAAAAAATGATGTTCAATAATCTGTCAGCGGAAAGTAAGAGATCTGCCATGTTGCTTCCCCCAGGGCTTAAGATCCTGCCACCAATGCCAATTCTGAGTTGTGATTTTAATATGCCAATAAAATGGAGTGATGCCTAAGAGAAGCCATCTGGCGATGTGCGGAAGAGCAGGAAGCTATTCCCGGGCCCAGCTGTGCCTGGTATACAATTCTTGTGAGTCAGATGCTCGCTTTCTGCCCAGCTGGAGCCAAACAGCTCAGGGATAGATGGAAAAGAAGGGGAACTGCGTTAGGAGTTAGGACCCGAAGTCAAGGTGCAGAGCTGCCCTGAGTGAGTCCTGTGCCCTCAGGTGAGCCACGTTAATCCTCAGAGGCGCCGCTCTCTCCAGCAAGATGAGAGGCTCTTCTGTCCTGCGATGCGAATCTTCCGCATCTTCCTTCGGGCTGTACCGCTCAAGGTGGCTGACCCGACTCTCCTTCCCAGCCCAGGGAGCCCAGGGAAGAGGCTAGCGGGCCCAGTGGTCAGTGTGCTGGGCTCCTGAGAAGGGCCAGGGAGCTAGGGCTTCAGAGAACACCCACACGGCACAGGAAGCCGAGACTGGGGCCTGGCTCCACCTTCCATGCAGGAAAGGAAGCGATGACCTCTCCTATCGTGGGCGTCCCAGCTGCAGGAACGGCACACCCAACCCGGATCCTATGCTGGTAAGAGTTGATATTCTCCTTACAGCACCCTCCAGCTCCCGCCTCTCTCCCCTGCTGCTGGCAGAAATGCTGGCTTGAAATGTTTGAAAACCACATGAATCGCAGTCATTTGGGGAAACATTCACAATGACGCCTAATTACCAAGTAGCACAATAGCGATTGTGTGCGTTAGGGACGTTGTAAGGGGAATGAGATCTATTCAGTTATAACCCTATGCACGGCCTGTGCGTGGATGTTCAGTCTTCAGAGTTCTGGGAAATAACTGGACAGTTGTTCCCATTTCTCATCCAGGCACCCAGATTTCTAGAGAACAAAACCTAAGCCAGGGGTTCTCCGGTATTAACATGCAGAAGAATGGGAAAGTTTTGGAGTGGCTGTTACTATGCTGATTCCAGGGCCTCGCCACCAGGGGTGCTGGCTTAGTAGGTCTGGGGGAGAGGCTGGGGGTCTGCCTTGTCAACCAGTACACCAGGTGAGCTCAGTGCTCGTGGTCGGAGGAGATTCACCTGGGGAGATACCGACCCGAAGCCCACCCCTCTGCCGGCTGCCGTTACCTGAATGCCCGTCTCCCGTTCTAGAGCTTGCCTGGTTCTTCCTTCCTCCAGGCTCCAAGCTTAGTGAACGCCAGCTTCCTGAGCACCAGTGTGGCCGCAGAGCCAGACATCATGCCTGGTGGCTCAGGAATCACCTCCGATAAGCGAGAGCTCCAGTCTTTCCCGTCACATCCTTTAGCTGTCCCTTCGGCCTCATCACTTCCTGTATTGAGCTAAAAGTGGTACCCAGCATGTTTCTACTGTTACATTATTTGTGCTTATACACCCTAAAATTTCCTTTGGGAGAACGCCTGCCGGTTCTAACGTGGGATTCCAGAGTCTCTTTTCCCAGAGCAAAGACCCCCTCAGTCGCCCCCACACATCCTGGACAATGGAAACAGGGTCCCCTCACTCCCAGGACGCAGTGAGCGGTTCCGAGGGAAGGGGCTGCCCCTGGAGGGGGGTGGCGTCTCTGTAGGCGCTCAGCCTCCAGACGGCAGTCCCCTGGGCTGCTTTTTTGCCTGAGGTCAACTAATTCTTTTTTTCCCAAGAATTCTTGGGTTTGCCCCATGGCTTTGATTTCCACCGCACCCACCTGTTTCTTGGGGTCATGGTTTTCATCCTTCTCTTGCTTCTAAGCCTTGGGATCAGCCATAAAGACCCTCCTGCTTTCCAACTCCTGAAGTCAACCACAATCCGTTCATCCTTTTGAAGTTGGAAACAGCTGGAAACAGACGGAGGGTAAAAAGAGCTGACGGAGACCCACAGATGTTAAGAGCAAAGGCTCCCAAGCAACTCTGTCCCTCAGCCTCCTCGGCTTGTAACCGGAGCCGAGGCCGGGATCATGGTCTGGACGCTCTCGGCTCTTCAGAGGCGCCTCCCTTGATGTTCAGATGGGGGGGGCTGGTCGTCCCCGTCCCTCTCTTCAACAGCCCTTCCTATCTCAATTTGTTATTTACTCATTTCGTGCTCCCCCCCCTCCCCAGTCCCAACCTCCCCAGGAGAGAAGGAAATGGGAAAATGCTAAAGATGGATTTTAGGACTCCCAAAGATCCCCTCGTACAGTCATCCCTCATCACCCCTGGGGGATTGGTTTCACGAGCCCCGCCAGTACCCAGATCCACGGATGCTCGAGTCCCTTATATAGAATGAGGTAGTATTTGCCTAGAACCTACGCACATGCTCCTGTACATTTTAAATCACCATGTAGGTGCTCTGTCAATAGTTACTGACACAGCAGATTCCAGGTTTGCTTTTTGGAACCTTCTGGAATTTCTTCTTCTGAATATTTTTGATCTGTGGTTGGTTGATTCTGTGTATGGGGAACCCACAGATACTGAGGGCTGACAGGATTAGACATCGTCTAAGCATTAAGCCTTATTATGATGGTTTGGCCTTCATGTACCTCACTCACCGTGCTTATGTCTCAGTTTCCCTCCAGGATCCCCAGCACTTTCATTCAAACTGTAGCTCTCTTTCCCACAGCCAGAAGCAACCTGTTTCTTAGCAAGTTGCTTTGTAATTTTTCTAAAAACGTATCCGATTTAATACCATCTTGATCACATTAGATGACCCACAGTGCAAGTTAACTCCCATGCAATTGATCACTAGGAAAGGAGGTTAGCAGGACCTGGAAACATGGGTTCACGATCTCTTCCTGGGCAAGGGGCACTGTTACCACAGCAACAGAATGATAACCTGTAGCAGAGAAGGAAAAATTAAACAGCCTGATTACCACCCTAGCACTAGGAACCTATAACCTGTACCTTTAAGGAAATAGATATCGTGGGCCTCTGGGAGACCCTCCCCTAGAAGCGAGGCACAGCCTCTGTGGCCCTCGCCTTGGGGCAGTAGCAGGTCCTGGGTCGCCCACCTTCACAGCAGCCCACAGCCTCCCCGATCTGTGCTGCCGCGGCCCTGCCAGCTCTGTTCTGATGTAAACGTCACCCGGGATGCCACTCACTCATTTGCTGTGGCATTTTCTAGACTCCCCGAGAGCTGCCTAACTGGGCTCTGGAGATTATTACTCCGGGAACCAATTTTTGTTTTGATACTGCTCTGGTTACAAGGTTGCATAGTTTAGAATGGCCTGCTGTAATCTCATGTCTTCATAAACTCAGTTCCTTCAGTAAATCATTTTGCAGGGCACAAAGCTTTGTAAGGAAACACATCACCTTAGAGCCGAAACACCTGTCTTATCTTTACCTGGAAGACACATGTCAACACTTAATTTCGATGTGTCTCTATGATCTCTGTAAACGGATTGCAAGTCGTTATTTTAAGTCTTGAAGTTACCAAAAAGGTAACGTAGAGGTTCATTTCCTGGAAATGAGATGCTGTTCTAATGCCCTTTCATCCAAGGTAGCCTGGATTCAGTGTTGACTAGTTTCTAAGGTCAGGTGTAGACACCACGTAGCCTTCAGTTTCTAAGTTGCACGTTGATATCTTTATGAAACCATTTTATTTTTGTGTCCTATTCATTCACTCTCATAGTCTCTCTCCCTCTCTGTCTCTGACTTTCTCTTTCTCTCTCTCGGTCTCTCCCTCTCCCTCTTTCCTTCCTTCCTTCCTTGTCACTCTGGGAGAGGAGGGCTAATTTTATTCAAGGCTGTTTCTTAGTGACTGGTCCGTTTTCGGTTTTGTCAGTATGATCCATCATGCTAAGATAAGGGATATTTTATATTCTTGGAAAAAGAAATGAAGAAAGAAGATACACCATATTAATAATGAACTTAGACAGATCTGTCAATATTTCGCACAGAAGGCCTCAGTTACCTTGTCATCCGACGTGTGAGTTATTTGTCCTTAGTGATGGTGACGTCAAATCAGAAACATTTAGTTGGTGTTCATATATAATATACCACTTGCTATGAAATACATACAGATCAAATCGTTGTTTTAACATTTATTGACCACTTATCATTTTCTTTATATACATTAGTTAATTTAAAAATCATGATAATATCTAACACATTGCAACCAATGTTGTTTTTTAAATTTATCTTATCGGAGTCTAGTTGATTTACAATGTTGCATTAATTGCTGCTGTACAGCAAGGTGATTCAGTTATACATATACATGTATATACGTATACATTCTCTTTCACATTCTTTTCCATTATGATTTATCACAGGATGCTGAAGCAGTCAATGTTGTTTTAAGGCTTGTTACATGCCAAGTATTCTTCTAAGCATTTCAGTGGTTTTAACTCATTTAATTCTCCAATCATCCCCTAGAAGATAAGTACTCTCATTATACTCATTTTTTCAGGAAAGGAGACTGAAAATGGTTATTGAGTCTAAGGTCAAACAGCTGGGACGTGGCGAAGCCAAAACTGAAAGCCAGGCATTCTGACTCCAGAGCCTGCAGGGCAGATATCCCCCCAGCCGTCACCATGCTGGCCCAGAGAGGAAAGAAACGTCATTCCCATTACACAGCTGAAGAAACTGAGGCTTGGGAAGATAACCTTGTCCAAAGTGGCAGATGTTCAGGAGTAGGACAGGGATTTGAACTAAAAACTTAAGCCCTTGACCACTTCAGTTCTTCCTGAATTTTTCTGCTTCTCTGTAATCTTTGTCTCCTGTTCCGCCATTAGACCCCCTTGTCTTTTGACTATTTTTAAGACTTCATGGGGAAAAGCCTCAGTGCTTTTCATTTATTCCTTTTGAATTTGCATATTTATCATTTATTTCTCAAGTGTATGTAGAAATAAGACTATCTGGTTTAAACAGGAAGTCTTTAGCAAAAAAGACATCACTTCGAAGGCATTCTCAGAAAAGTTCTCAAATGTGCAAACACTTTTTCTTTTCCTTTTAAAAACTCTTCTGAATTAACTTGGCAGAAGACTGGCCATTCCTGATAGCTTTGAGAATCCTCCCAATTTCTCTTTAAAATTCCATGGAAGATAAACAAAAGGATTGGCAGTGGAAACTAAAGCTGAGAAGACTGTATACAGAAGACCAGCCGGATTCTCCACGCCTGGTATCACTCCGAGGGTTTTATAGGGGAGCACGCTCTTGGATGAAGAGGCACACACTCCGAAGGCTGAACCAGAACAGGACAGATGCTCCCCAAGGGGACCGGACAACCTTCTGACTCATGCGTTCTGTTACTGTGATACATCGGGTTGGCACCAACAAGAAAAACAGACATAGTCCCCAACTTTTGAACATGTGAGAGCCACACTTCTGCCTCACATCTACCAATGTCTCCTTCCTGTTTTTGTCAGTTTCTTCAGCTACTCACCTATGGCTGGAATAGGGGTAGAAAATGGGGTGGAGGGGAGGGGGTGGGGTTTTGGAGAAACAGTTTAGGAGGTCCCAGTGGAAGAACCACTTGCAGATAAAGGGGTATGTCGTTCCCAGAAGAAAACAAAATAGGGTTTGGTGACGAAACCTCAGTGGGGTCCAGGAGATCTACCCTCAGGGAATACTAGACTTGATGAGCTGAGCTGGGTTCTACACACCAATTATAATCTCCAACCTGGAGAGGAGAGACGTGCTTGCCAGTGTCCAGACCCCCATCCCCAGGCTGGGGTATCCATCCTCCAGGTGCTGTGAGCTGAGCCCTTCTCCAGAGTTGATAGGAGCTGCCTCACCTGGAAAGGCAGGGACGATCCCACCCTCCCCCCAGGTCATTACATTCAGCCAACAACCTGCATTGTGCAAAAGGGCAGCCCCTTGTTCAAGGTGGGACAACCAATGGGACTGTTCACGCTCCAGAGCTCCCCGTGGGCTCAGGTTGAGGTTGGGCTTGAAGCTGAGTCCACGTGTTCACCTGGCTTCTTCCTCAGTCCCATCCTGGACCCCTCGGTCCCTTGCAGGTTTTACCTGCAAACACTCTCACTGAATCACTGCAAAACAGTCCCCATCTCAGGCTCTGCTTCTAGGGACACCAACCTCAGAAAATCTCCTGAACTAACGAATAATCATGTAAGTAAAGCACCCTGAATATGATGGAAATAGAGGTGACACAAAAACTTTGACACCTGTAGTTTTTTTCTAATTGTAGAGATTCCAAATTCAACTCCCAAAACTACAGAACCAGAATAGTCTGTGGCTCTTCAAAGGCACTGCCAGATTCTTTTTTGGGGAAGCTGTCCCGACTGTACTAACCTCCAACAATGTTTCAGAGCAGAGATACTAACACAGCAGCCAGCTCTCGGAACCAGCATCATTCCAGGCTCTGAAGCTTAGCGTTGTGGCTTTTATCTGTGTCTCTTGGATTGCTAACGAGGTGGTTACACATTTCCCCGTATCTGTTTACTCATTGTAGCCCTTTCTTAGGTGCATTTCCAGTCTGAGAAGAAAATTCCATGCCAGGTTTCCAAAGGTTTCAACGCCACGAGATTAATCTCGTTGCGTGTGAGGGCTTTTCAGCTCCATGTAAGACAATTCCAAGTTTAAAAACCGGTCCAAGTCGTCAGGACTGTTTTTCCTGTGGAGAAAGGTTAAAGCAAAGCAGATGTGCAATGGCCTCCCACCTCCTTTCTTAAGCTGCATTGTTTGTCAGGGAGTGTTAACTCTTGAACCTGCACGCAAAAGAAGGCTGAAGAAATCATTTAATGATCGTTAAAATGACTTTTCATGTCATTTTCTTCATAAAAACAAGGGCACTGTATAGCCTGAGCTTCCCTGTGATAAGCGACCTCGTTGGCTTTCCTCCCTCAGCTCTCCTGGCAAACCCCCTGTTTTCCTCAGGACCTTCCTCCTTTTCTTCTCAAGTGCCCTGAATGTATGTGTTCCCCCCAAATTTCTGTCCGTGGGCCTTTCGTGGCTCCCCCTTCACCTTTTCTTTGGGTCATGAATTTGCAGCATGAAATGAATCCCTCTGGGGTGGTTTTTCCTGACCTTTCCATTGCACTCAGGAGTGTGGAATTCCTCAGGGTGCTCTACAAACCCAGCAGTGCTCTCCCAGCGACGGGGACCTTCACGATGAGGACACCTGGTTCGCTAGGGAATGCCGCAGAGATAACATGGGTGTTTCTATGTAATTCTCATGCCACCACCTGGCCACTGACCTGGGGTGAAAGACGACTTGCTCACCACAGTCTATGTGCTTCCTGTTACGGGCACAAAACAAGTTGTTGACAAACCGAGCCCAAGGAAGTGTGTTTCTAGCCTGTGTTAAGACTTTAAGTTTCTTCGCAAGATCCAAAAATTGGGAGATTTCATATCTGATTTCTAGCTTCTCTTAGAGAAAAAGATATGCTAATATTAGACTCCAAATTCCTGCGTGAGTAGAATCGACAAAAGCCTGGTAACGGCTCCAGGTTAACAGTCCAGGTTAACACAGCCCCCACCCTTCCCCATTGCCTCAGACCTCCTCAGACTCCTTTGCCTCTTTGCTTAATATCCATCCTCCCTCATTCTATCCTTCCATCCACCCATCCATGTATCAATCCTTCCTTCCATCTTTCCTTTTTCCTTTCCTCCCTTCCTGTACTAACCCTTCCCCTGTCAAAGAGTCTCTCCTCTCATGCTTCCTTCAACGTACCTCGCCTCTTCTGTGAAGGTTTTCCTGACTGCCCAGTACCCCCGCCTCCTAGTTAATCAGTGACTCTCCTCTAGCTGCTCTCTCAGACATGCATATCTGCACATATTTATCATTTATCTACACATATTGGACAACCAAGATGTCTATCGAGAGACTAGCATGCAGTAGGCACTCAGCGCGGGGCTGCACGTATAAAATCCAATACAATATGGTCCTGGGCGGCATGGGGTGCACAGCGTGTGGCAAGTGTCAGGATAACAGGTCCACAGAGTGTGGTGGAGAAGTGAGGAAAGGGCCCTCCACCTGGACCAGGCTCTCCAGAGCAAGGGACTTCCTTGATCAGAGATTGGAAGGACAAGGAATTAATGGCTTAGCTAATAAATTGAGGAAAAGTGAATTTTAGGAAATCATAATCTGAGAAGGCACAGAAGCATAAAGGGAATTGCAATCAGCTCTATGTTGTTACAGAGGTACATTTCCTGAAGCAGCAAAAAAATGAGGCAAGAATCATTTTAACCTACTCTTTGTTCAAATCCGTGGTTTCCTTTCACTCCATTTTTTTTTTTTAAGAAGATGTTGGGGGTAGGAGTTTATTAATTAATTTATTTATTTTTGCTGTGTTGGGTCTTCGTTTCTGTACGAGGGCTTTCTCTAGTTGTGGCAAGCGGGGGCCACCCTTCATCGCGGTGCGCGGGCCTCTCACTATCACGGCCTCTCGTTGTGGAGCACAGGCTCCAGACGCACAGGCTCAGTAGTTGTGGCTCACGGGCCTAGTTGCTCCGCGGCATGTGGGATCCTCCCAGACCAGGGCTTGAACCCGTGTCCCCTGCATCGGCAGGCAGATTCTCAACCACTGCGCCGCCAGGGAAGTCCTGACTCCATTCTAAGTGGTAGAATTGATTAAAGATCATGGTTAAAATACATAAAGGTGATTGTATTTTAGAAGAGAGACTTAATTTTTAACTTAAGAGACCTACATTTTTCATCTTAGTTCTGTGATTTTATGTGACTGTGGAGCCTGCTCTCGAGCTTTCTTTGGAAGCTAGAGTTTGGAAGGGATTTTGGAAACGGGAACACAATACAGGCCATTTTTAACACGAAGACTATCATGCTGCTTTGTTCTCACAAGCACAGATAGAAAGATTAAAGAGAAGAGGTTCACAAATGGTCATGACAATTGGATAGGGCTGTACAAGGACAGCTCACTTATTGGGGGTAAAATAAAAACTTGTTTTACCCCAGATTTTTCCAAATTATTTTTGGAAGTTACAGCACAATCAAATTTGATTCGCCAAATCCTCTCCTGGGGATTGTTTGGCAAATATGAAATGTAAGTGAGGAAAAATTTCCTCCCAACCTTCCAAATGGAGTTTTCTGTCATCATATCAGGAAAATATAACCTGAATTTATCTTGCAAGCAGACTAGATGTTGTTTCACCTTTTATTTTCCCCTGAAATTACTTTCAGGGATTAAGTCAGAAAGAGAAGGGCTTCCCTGGTGGTGCAGTGGTTAAGAATCCGCCTGCCAATGCAGGGGAGCATGTGTTCGAGCCCTGGTCTGGGAAGATCCCACGTGCCGCAGAGCAACTAAGCCCGTGAGCCACAACTACTGAGCCTGCGCTCGAGAGCCCGGGAGCCACAACTACTGAGCCCGCGTGCCTAGAGCCCGTGCTCCGCAACGAGAAGCCACCGCAATGAGAAGCCCGCACACTGCAATGAGGAGTAGCCCGCGCTCGCCGCAACTAGAGAAAGCCCGCGCGCAGTAATGAAGACCCAACACAGCCAAAAATAAACAAATAAAAATAAATAAATTTATTTTTTAAAAAAAAAGAAGAAAGAGAGGGATTATTTTGTACCAATAATGTGTTCTCTCTATAGCTGGATTGTAGTTATCACCGCCTGAAGCATACTTAACATTAAGCACACTTTAACATTGGTGTTTAGTGCTTAAAATTTCAGGTTCCACATACAAAGTTCCAAATATATCTGCCAAATACGGCAAACCCCCATGAAAGTTATTCATTTTGAAAGTTTGAAATAGTAGTTTCCTTGATGTTCTAAAGATAAGGACCCCTGCATTCTTTAGCCAAATACCTTGTCTTCTGATAGCTAATAAACTTCAGAATTGAAGATAAGAACTTTGTCGTGAACATTCAAATATTCACAAAGGAAGGCGTGTGCTCTAGCGCTTTTCATGGGGTTGGCTACCTTGATAATGACATGAGTAGTCCTCATAGACTGCTGGGCAGGGTTTTAGTTGCTCACCAGTGAGTAAATCTGATTTTTTTCCCCTGCTGAATTCTTCACCGTGAATCCAGTGTTACTGGAGAATCATCCCTGCACATTCCAATCCATTTTTTTAAGCTCATTTGTTCAGAAGAATTTTGAAAGGGCTTCAAAGATATTATTGGTTTGGTTGTAGCCCCCAAGGCTTGAGAAACGGCTTCCTTACTTCCACACCATCTTTAACCACAAGTCACGCATAAAGATAAGGTGTAACACAATGTTCTTGAGGATAATCATAAGATTCATCAGACTAAGGGGAGGAAAAAGCCAGGATTTGAGCTTTTGCAAAACTTAAAAATGTGGCATCAGCAGATAAGACCTTCTAATTCCTGACTATAGAATTCGAGAAAAAAATTCTGGAATAGCTTTGAAATATCCTCTCAAAGAAACTTTTGGGAGCCCTCAGAATGAATTGTTCCCCGAGAATTTCTCCAGCGTTGTGAAGTTTGGTCCTCCAGTGATTAAAAGGGATACTTGATACAAAATCTTTACAGCCATTACAGTTTTTCTTAATATGTTCTAATATTGTTTAATATTATATACCACAGAGAATTGCACTCTAGTAATAAGATCGACCCGTATAAAAATAAGGTTTGTGTGAATCCAATTTAAATGCCATGATAAATGAGGAGTTTGGGATTAACATATACCCACTACTCTATATAAACTAGATAATCAACAAGGACCTACTGTATAGCACAGGGAACTCTACTCAATATTCTGTAATAACTTATATGGGAAAAGAATCTGAAGAAGAATGGATATATGTATATGTGTAACTGATTCACTTTGCTGCACACCTGAAACTAACACAACATTGTAAATCAACTAGACTCCAATATAAAATAAACATTAAATTAAAAAAATAAATAAATGCCATGATACCCACGGTGGGAACGACATAGTTCCTTTGATCCGTGTACTTAGGCACAAAAAAGTTGAACGCTTGTCGTCTGCGATAACCTGCTTCCAACCTTGACATACAAGTGAGCCTCATCAGGTTTGTGTTTTGGCTGGCATCTTCAGTTGCCTTCTAGAAAAAATTATTCCTTCTTAATGAGGAGTGTTTCCAAGAGTGCCAAGCTGGTTTTGAAGAATAAAGCGATGCTGATGGCAGAAGACGACCCCCTAGTTCCCCCTCATACCTGAGCCCAGGAAGCAAAATATTTGTTCGTTTTGTGTGTTTACCCATGTCGGCCTAACACACGCCACCGTTGAATGGAGACTTAGACAAGATTTAACATAGTTTTATGATTCTCTGACTTTATTTGCTGTTGGGCTAACGCCATTGTCAAACAGTACAGAGATATAAAAAGAGAAAAGAATGATTCCCCTTCTCTTACCAATTCATCCTTCTGAGGTAAGTCAAGTTATGTACCCATCCTCTTCTTCATATGCTCCTGCAAATACATCTTTATATTAACACACAAATACGTAGTGTTTTTACCTTATAAAAATAGCGTTATATTGCACAGTTTTCTGCAACTTGCTTTATCACTTACCAGCTTCTCATGGGGGAATCCCCCTGGACCATACAGACAAATTATTCATTTTCATTTTAAAGAACATCAAAAACTTAAGATTCTGATTCACTTTGCATTAAAATGTATTAAAATGGGGAAGGAATTTTTTAAATCATACTGTATTTCTATCTAGTAACATAAGTTTTCATTTATTGAGGTGTTTTTAGGGTGTTTTTTGTTTGTTTTGTTAGTTTGTTTTTTGGCTACACAGCTTGTGGGATCTCAGTTCTCTGACCAGGGATTGAACCTGAGCCACGGCAGTGAAAGCCCAGAATCCTAACCACTAGGCCACCAGGGAACTCCGTTATTGAGGTTTTATTTACATCTTTCAAGAGGAAAAAAAGGTTTTCATGTAGCTACTGTAATTCTTTGTTAAATTTTTTTTTTTTTTTAGATTTTATTACTTTCATGAAAAAGCTTTTATTTTCCATTTATGTTTAAGTGGTTATCACTAGTATGGTAGATTGTACTATTCGTCATTATCTACTTCCTCCATGGTAAGAAAGGTCTGCTTGTTGGACATCATTTGCAGTACCTTCTTAGAGATGAAGCACCCATCCATCCTGTCCCCATTTGTGTTGGCCATGTGACTTGCTTTGGCCAATGAATATATGACATAAACACAGCAAACCGAAGCTTGAAATTCAAGTGTGTGATAATACTTGTCCTCTTGAGCTCCTGCTCTCTGGCATGAACATGGCCAGGTTGGGGCTACTTCTTCAGCCTAGATCCTGGAACAAGAATGCTCGTGAAGCAGACCTGCAGCCAACCCGTAGCTTGGAGCAGGGTAGCTGCCAACCATCAAGACCTGTGAAGGGTGTCATAATTTACTTTACTTTCAAGTTAAGACGTTCATTTGCCCATTGCATGGATGCTGACAGAAGACACAACTCCTAGACCAGAGACAAAAGACGGCAGCCAGAGTGAGTGTCAGCACGTTTGTGTTGGCTCCCTGAGTCTTCATTCCCATGGTGGGGACCGGATACATGCCTGAACACAAAGTCGGTTGCATCACAGGAGAGGGAGAGTGAACTTGAAATCCCATCACGTCATAGCAAGCAGTAAGCAAGCCTGCTCTTTGCCCCAGAGGTAGGTATTACCTTCTCCCTCAAGGTTGCTCACTGCATACTCAACCCTGAGGAATGGCTGGGTAAAAAAAATGATCAGGGTTTTGAAGGCTTAGCATACCCAGCAGGACACATAGGGACACAAGAGGCTCATGGAAGAGTATCTCCCACCACCAACCCTCAGGCCTCGTGGAATGTCAGTGAGAAATAAATGTTTGCTATTGTATCAGGGTTGTTTTGCTACAGAACAAAGTTAACTGGTGCAACAAGTACAGAGAAAAATCCATTGACATCTGTGTATTTATCTTACATCTTGCCACCATACCTTAGTCTCTTATTTAAAAAAATAATTTAGTATAGTTTCTTGAGTTCTCTAAGTATAACAACATCTTCTGCAAATAAAGTGAATTCTCGCTGCCCTCCCCCAGTATTTATGTTGATTGTTATTATTTTGTGTTCTTACCTTCAGCATTAGCCTAAGTTTCTAATTTTTGAATAATAATGGTGATAGCAAACATGCCACTCTTCATTCCAAACCTAACCTTTGATGCTTTGCTTGTGATGCTGGGGCTGGAATTTAGCAGACCGTGTTTTTGCTTTGCAAGGTGGCTGCCTGTTCAACTGTGCTGATGAAGAGTTCACTGGCAGAGAGCTCCCAGGAAGGAGAAGGAAGCAGGGATTGTTCCTTACTGTTTGTTTTCTGGTCACTTCTTATTCGCTCCCTGTTCTATGAGCGTCAACCTACCGATGCTGCTTCATCTTGACAGAGCAGTTCCTTCCCACAGCAGCAGGACAATCCCATGAACAGTTTTCTAACATGTGTAGGAACCGCCTCTTTGCACCCCCAACTCAGAGATACATGACATCTGCGTTTCATTTCCTCGAGGCCTTTCTCTAAGCTTCTAAGCTTTAATAACTCCAACTTCTCTTCTTGATCCCACTCCATCATATAGTGGTAGCTGTTTTCTGCAGTTGCTACCTCTGTGATCCCAAGTTCTCTTTTTGTTTTTAAGCTACCTTGTGACGTTGACACCTAGGTAATAATTCCTTATATTAAATTCTCTCTGCTAAAATAACTGGTGTGGTGTCCGCCTCTTGACTGACCCCTGATTGAGAAAGTAGCTATCCCTATTTATTTTCTGCTTTTAATGATGACGCTTTACCCATTTGCCTTTTAGCCCTGTAACTGCTGGGTTTTGGTTTTTGGTTGATTGTTATTGAAGTTTATCAAGTGTGTTTCTTGTATATATTGACAAATGCATTTTTTCTTTCTTGTTAATGTAAGAAACTAGACATTTTTCGCAATGTTGAACCATCCTATTCCATATTTCTGGAATAAATAGCTAATAGTTAACACATTTGTAGCACTTACTACATATGCTCCAGGCATTGTATATATATAGATTCACTTAGCAAACCTCCTTGGTCATGGCTCATAATTACATTGCCAAATGTTTATTTAGAACTTACATTGATAACTGAAATTCAACAATATTTGGAGTTTTATCTCTTGTATTGATATGACTTGTTCCTACTATCTTATCACCTCTATCGAACTGAAAGATCCTTGAAAATCAATGTCTTCCTATGCAGTCAGTACCTCAGTATCATGCAAGAGCGTGTGTTGATGTTTGTTGAATGATTAAACACACTTAATGGATCTAAAGTAAGTCTACCTTGTGAAAATTAGCATTTATTCTGTAACATAAATTCTGATTTCACACATTTACAAATATTTGTAAGTAATCAAAATACATAAAAATGGATACATTTAATATTAAACTAGACTTTTCTGGGCATATGTATGCATTTCAGAATGCTAACATTTTAAGAATTATTGCTTATCCTGTCTCCTTAAATGTCTCTTCATAGAGTTTTAAAATTCTCCAACATTTTGTTAATAGCAATAATTACTGTTGTATATTTTTGAGTTACTGCATTATGTTTTGTGATGTAGATTATATCAAAATGATTCCTTTTTCCAGAAGATTAAAGACAAATTAGTAAAAGATATGCATCAAGGATTCTTAATGTATGAAACCATTTTCAACAAAATGTTTTTTATTTAAGTCAAAATTGGATTTCCACGGTTTAGGGCTTCAGGGCTTCTAAGCCATTGCTCCCACAGATTTAAGACTTGAACTGGACATCAAAGGTTATCGTGCGGCCTCTTCAAGGCACTAGCTCAAGTTTTGGTAACCGTTTTCTGTGGTTTAGCTTTGCTTGAATCCTTCCCTTCAAAGCAGCTGTTGCTATGTCATTGAGATTAAGTTTAAGGACAAGATGTGTTATTATTTATTTGTATGTTTTTTTCAATTGTATTTTAAGGACCTTCTGTGTGCACAGGAAAGTACTGGCAGACGGGTAAGTAAAGATGTTATCGTCTACCGCCAAGGATTGTGCAACATAAGGACCCACATGCAGACCCACATTTTATATAGAAATAACATTGTGGGACAAACTTTTTTTTGCAATCCCAAAGCAATAGGAAAAAGAAAAAAAAAAACCTATCATAAGGAGAGGAGCACAGTGCTATATTGGCACCCTGAGGATTTTTTCCTTATTTGTTTTTGCTATTGTTGTTTTAATTCTAGGTTCTGATTTTATGTAGTTTGGGGGGTAATGACTGGGCATTTATGATCACAATCACAAAGGATCTTTTTCTCACACCCTTTCATCATGTTTGGAAGCAGTAATATAAACCATGGTAATAGAAATTATTTTACTATTATTTATTTTTTCACCTTCCCTAATAACCTAAAGTTTATAACTCTAATTTTCATGAGTAGGAATGACATATGTATGTGTGTGTATACACACACACATATATATATATATATATATACACATACATATATATCCTTTTTACTGAAACACAGTAGTTTTATAAAGCTTGGGCTGGATTTATTTGAAAAAATACTCTATTTTAATTCATTATGTAGACTTTTTAATAAAGTCTAACTTTATTAAAGTGACCTAAAATTCATTTTATCAGTTCAATTCACTTATCTCAGCCTATGTGGTTTCTGTGTGTGTGTGTGTGTGTGTGTGTGTGTGTGTGTGTGTGTATCATCCACCTGATGGTGGCAAAAATGCTACACAGTTTTGAAAACTACAAATATAAAGAGCTATTTTGATGATCATCTAATTTTAGAAGCAAATTATGGCATAGAACTACAGTTTAATTATATTAAGTATAGTCTCCATTACTGTCCTATATTTTTATCTCAGTTTTCACTTTACCTCTGAACATAGATTCTTCTTTTCATAGGTTTTCCTGAATTATGATTTAAAGACAAGGAAATAAGAAATGCATATAGTTTATAGTGTGTTAAGTGACAGACACGAGGATCTATTTCAGGAAATTAAAATGGCAACCTGGGGGAATTTGTTTTCTATAAATTAGGTTTATTAAGAAATACAAATTTTCTCATTCACATCAATTACATAATATTTAGAAACACGAGAAAGTTGGTAGTTTAAAACTTCACACAATTGACTTAAAGAAGAGGTTTGTTCAAAGTTTTTCACCAACTCTCTGGAATGCCAGTCATAGGATAAAACATAAGACATACTATCTATTTTTTTCTGGTGCTAGCATCCCCTTTATTGGGTGGCTTAAGAACTGTTCAGTTTTCTGTACAGTTTTTGATTGCTTTTTAATGGTTTTTTTTGTTTCATTCTTTTTAAAATGTTGATACTATTTTCACAGAAAAAAAAGAAGCATAGACCAAAATAAGAAAATTATGTTGAGCAAATGTTAATGGAAATTGACTTAGGTTTCAAAACTGAAGTGGACACTTTTGAGCTGTGAAGTTCTGAGTTTTGTTTTATTTTCATCAAAAATTCTCAGATTTTATGAGAGCAACTGAAGTCAGGAGACCATCCTGAAGGAAAAATTGGGGGGGAAAAGGTGAAAATAGAATATTTCAGTTGCACAGCAACATCTTTGCTGTTTTGAAAATAAATCTTTGCAGGTGTGTTTCCGATCTGACTTTCTTGCTCAAGGAAGAATGTTTATCATTTTCTGAATTTACCAGCAATTGGTGTGCACTGAGGGCTCATTTATTTCTTACAAAATGTCGCTAACTCACTCCTGTCCTCTTAAATTTAAAACAGCTGCTAGCCACTGGCAGGATCTAAATCTTAACAGAGACAGAATTCCAGACTCTCTGGATGCCTGTATTACACTCTTGTTAATAACGATCTCTGTCCATCAAGGTGACGACAGGACAACGTGGGGCTATACATGTTTTCTCTGTCCATATGTAAAAAGCTAAAGCTTTTATTTTGTTAACAAAAGCCCCATGATTTCATGAAATAACCCCTCTGATTATTGGTGTCATTTGATGAAGCACTATAATTTAGTTTTGCTTGAAGCCCCCTAACTTCCGAAGTTGTTTCCTTTCTAGGCAGTTATATTTTTAATGTTATCTGGGAGTTAGAGTAGCCTTATTTACTGGAAGTAGCAGAGGGATCCAAACTCAACTTTAAAAGGTGAGGCAAATTTGGGAAAAGAAACATATTCTTTAGTTTTCAATTGTTTAGAATTTTATTTTCAGATACCATTTTCACAATGTAGAATTTATAATCTCAACATTTCCTTGTAAAGAAGACAATAATTTCAACTTTTCCAATGACTACCTCACTGTTTAAAATAAGAATTTTGACATAAGCCTTAAATACCGGGATTTTCAGTCAAAGATACAATACTGCTTACTTTACCAAAAAGAAATCATTTTGTTTTTCTTAGGTTTTCTTGCAGAATGACTGTTCAAGTTCTATAAAGATAGATTCATCTGTTGTGAACAAGGCTGAAGATTATTTTCATGCATAAGATAAATCACTGGAAGAGACAGTAAAGCATTCAAAATGTACTTTATGTCCTACCAGAGAAAAATCCAAATCACTCTTCTCCACAGTGAATTCATGGTTTCCTGCAAGATAAGATCTCATCCTGTTAAGGACTTCATCTTGGAAGAAGAGAGAACATCATCTCTCAAGGGAGCTCCAGTATCATAATTCATAAAATCAAATATATCAATAAACACAGCTCTAATTTTAAAATAGCCATCCAAGTCTCTGGAACCTAGAGCCTAAACACTCGATGTTAAACTGTAGTATTTTATAATAACATAAATTTGTAAAAGAGAACAAATAATTGTTTAATTATTTAAAAGTTTTCATTCTCATGAATAAAATTTAAATGCTCAGCAATCCTTAATTACTACATTTGGAATCCCTTCCTTAGTGATGAGAATTAACTTTGCAATTTAATTTGCTGCTTTACCATGTGAAAAAGAAAGATAAAAAATAAGCCTCTTGGGAACGGGAAGAAAATTTCCAGTCTCTCACCAGCCAATCCAGTTTTTAATCAGCACTTTCTCTCTCTCGACGTTATTGGCATTTTCACCCCCATTCCTCCCCCAGTTCTGGTTTACAGACATAACTAACTGTACAGATCTGAGGTTTGGATTTCATTTCACCTTGAAGTGTTTGCCTAGATTTGTTTTACTGGTCAACATGGTAGTCCAGAATGCAGAAAAGATTTTAAACAAATTATAGACTCTGCTAAAGAAGATACATGATATTCTAGGTATAAGATATCAGGAAAGAAGTATAGCAAAAATTTCCAAATGTTTACTACTTTTTCTTAGAGTGTCAGGCTTACCTCTAGGTGGTCACAAAGCACTGAGCTGATCTCCCTGTGCTATGTGGCTGCTTCCCACTAACTATCTATTTTACATGTGGTAGTGTATATATGTCAATACCACTCTCTCACTTCATTCCAGCTTACCCTTCCCCATCCCCGTGTCCTCAAGTCCATTCTCTACGTCTTTATTCCCGTCCTGCCCCTAGGTTCTTGAGAACCTTTTTTTTTTTTTTTTTTTAGATTCCATATATATGTGTTAGCATATGGTATTTGTTTTTCTCTTTCTGACTTACTTCACTCTGTATGACAGACTCTAGGTCCATCCACCTCACTACAAATAATTCAATTTCATTTCTTTTTATGCCTGAGTAATATTCCATTGTATATATGTGCCACATCTTCTTTATCCATTTATCCAATGATGGACACTTAGGTTGCTTCCATGTCCTGGCTATTGTAAATAGTGCTGCAATGAATATTGTGGTACATGACTCTTTTTGAATTATAGTTTTCTAAGGGTATATGCCCAGTAGTGGGATTGCTGGGTCGTATGGTAGTTCTATTTGTAGTTTTGTAAGGAACCTCCCTACTGTTCTCCATAGTGGCTGTACCAATTCACATTCCCACCAGCAGTGCCAGAGGGCTCCCTTTTCTCCACACTCTCTCCAGCATTTACTGTTTGTAGATTTTTTGATGATGGCCATCATGAATGCATTTTAAAGTATTTAAATGAATGAAGTTTTTTACAAGGAAGTTTTAAGTGAACTGAGAAGTTACCAATCTAGTCTCTTAATTAGCTGAGAAAAGCTTCTTGAGAAAAATGGGGTTTAAGGAGTACAAGCTACAGAATATCTGGATCTTCTCCTTCCTGCAAACTGGGGGGTTCTTGGAGTTCAGCTGCCATCTTGGATGGAGAGGTGACTTTGAGAATGTAGATCAAGCATTGACTGAGCAACAAGATGGAAAGAGCCTGAATCCCTGGCACCACTGTGGGCGAACTTGTCCTGGACCACATATATCCAGACAGTTTTACGCATCGAGAAATAAACTTCAAATTTGTTTAAGCCTGTTATCTCAGGGGTTTTCTGTCACTTGCATCCAAACCTTATCTTGACTAATGTCAACAGCAGTACCTAAAGTATGACTAGACAAGAGAATCTCCCCCAAATAACAGACTTATTAAATACCCACATTCTATACAGCCTCGGAGCTCACTTTAAAGTATAATTTAAAGGTGATTGAGTCTACCATTTGTGGTATAGAACAAAACGGAAACGTGATAATTAACAGGATAATTAACTTTCCTTCTCCCATGTTGTTACCTGAGAACAGAGGCCAAGGGAAGGAGAGAAACTTCTGTGACTCTCTGCTGGGTAAGCCTGTGTGCTCTGTGAATGCAATCCGGGCAACACGCACATAGGCCTGGCCATACTGTGCATCCAACCTTCTATATTGCACTTCAATTTTTCTTAAGTATTTTTCTTTTTTGTTTAAATACCAAAAAGCAATATCTTATTGGAAAAAATCTCGAATGCACAAGAAGTTTATTCTCTAGAAGACAGACATAGAAACAGTGAAAAATCTATCTATAGGGCAAAATGTAACTATTGAAAATCATTACTTCACTTAGAGCATTAGTGGATTTCTGAGCAAAGCTGTTTATTTTGCAGGTTTTATGATCCTTCTTAAGCTAGAGTCTTAAATGATCCAGCCCTTCACTCTCAAGGTCCATCATAAACTCCAGTGCCACGTGGGTAGCTTAAATAGCCCCCAGGTGGGGTTATGGGAAAACAGGGAACATCTGTGTCTCTGAACCCGGCAGCTTCACTCCAACGATGAATGCCCTGGGTGATGAGGGGGGCTCACATCATCAGAGCCACTGATATTTGGAAGAAGCCAAAATACTTGCTTTTTAAATGTTATCTTCTGATATTCAAGAATTTAAAAACACAACGTGGACCAAATCGAACACCTCAGTGACCTGAGCACCATCTCTAGCTTAAAGTCCAGGTGCAACTGGATCTGACCTTGCAAAATCAGATTTTAAAATTTAACTTTAATTTGGCCTCATTATATTGCTTTAACTGATTACAAACTGCCTGAACCCAACATAAAGGGTAAACAATAAATGACACTTTGTCAAGTAGAGAAGAGACATGCCGAATTAATTACCAAGGGGAACCTTCACATACCTTTAGAGCCAAATAGAACTCAACTGGGATAAAACTCAGAGAAGTTGTGACTTTGTTTTCCCAGAACAACAGGGCTTTGCGGATAATCAAAGAGTTTGGGTGATGACAGTGATGACTTTTGTCTCCTAGGTTGCACCCACCTGTCACCTGTCAGGGAGATGACATACCCTCCTCAACTGAATTCAAGAAATTTGCCCGATGCCTTTCACATTCCGGAAACTGTGTTAGGTGCTAAGGACACAAAGTTGAGCGAATCAATCTCCGTCTTCAAAGAATTCATAGCTTAGTGGGGAGAAAGACGTATAAGCATTTATAAAGCAGTATACTGTGTGCTATTAAATCAAAGATGCTATCTGTGATAAGATAAATCATTATTGTTTTATAAAACGAAGAAAAAAATTAATTAAATTATGTTATCCTTTCCATTTTAAGATGCATTCTGATTTGAGAGATATTTAAATGTCATGTGCTATAGAAGTTTCTTTAAGGAGCAGAGGGAAGAGATGGTTTGACCACCTGGGCAAAGCAATGAGCTCCAGGGTAGTATTTAAGGCTGAAATTGGGAGTCAG
The DNA here is from genome assembly GCF_039906515.1 of Pseudorca crassidens. Taxonomy (NCBI): domain Eukaryota; kingdom Metazoa; phylum Chordata; class Mammalia; order Artiodactyla; family Delphinidae; genus Pseudorca; species Pseudorca crassidens. The sequence continues at coordinate 195,957,648 of NC_090296.1, forward strand.
ATAACTTTAAGCTACGTGACCTAGGGCAAGTCACTTAACATCACTTTTTCTCTCATCTGTAAAAGACATAAAAATAGTAGCTACTCTGAAGAGTTGTTGTGAAGGTTAAATAAAGATTTCACATAGAGCGCTGATCAGTGATTTAGATCTAAGCGCTCAAAAAAGTTGGCTGTTTTTAGCAGAGAGAGTTAATGATAGGACTTGAAGAAAGACTAGGTCTTTTCCAAGAGATAAGGGAGAAAATAGATCCCACGGAGGAAGAACAGAATACACAAAGACTTCAAGCCTGTTTCTGGAACGTTCTGCTTGACTGCGGTGCTGTGGTAGGTGAGGTTTCTTCCTTGAGGAATTCTGGATCTTTCTGACACCTTCTTCTTTCTCCTGCACCTTCTTCCCCTGCCCTCGAATCCCAACACACCCACAAGGCAGCTTGGTTCCTTCAGCTTTTCACTCAAAAGCATGCACCTGGCCCTTTACTCAGTCAAGGACTTGGCCTCTCAGAGCCACACCACTGGTGACTTGCTTTCCTTTTCCCTCCTCACTCCCCCACCCCACTCTTGCCTTTGGGAGAAGCCTTTGTCCAATATCCTTTGTCTGAAAGGATTCACTGCTGTTCCCTAGTGCCTGTCAATTTCTTTCCAGGGACTTCATGCAAATAAGGGTGCAGGTGGCCTGCACTGATTTCGCAGAGTTCCCTGAGGGCTAACACCCTATTAGGGCTTTCACTCTGAACAACGTTCAGTGATCCTAATCCCCTCCGAAGCTTGGAGAAGTTACTGGATTTCTCCAAATAACTGGGCACAGAAGTACCCAGGCAAGCGGACCCCGTTCAGGGTTTTGCGATATTATGCTGCACCATCCTTCAAACAGTTATTCCTCCTAAAGGATTTTTCTTCTCGGTATTATTTCTATTAACACAGTGCCCCCTGTTTAGAAAGCAGCTAGTATCCTGAGTAAGAAACCAGCCAGTGTGTGGATTTGAGGTCATGTATCCATCCGTTCATTCCTCCACACATCTTTAGTGAGTACCTGCTCAGGGTAGGGTCCTCAGGTACCAGTAAACCTTTGAGGTTGAACAAGACCAATATTACCCCTACTCTCACAGAGCATACAGTCGAGCAGGGGAGGAGGTGAAAATCATTTCCAAGGCCCAGAGCAAAGGCAGTTTAGGCAAAGCTTCTCGGAGGAAGCTTCTGCAAAGGAGAGACCACAGGATGGGGAGAATTAGCTAAGTAAAGGGATGAGAGAAGAGAGGTGATAAAATGAGATACGAAATAGAACTTTGCAAACCGTGTCACAGCAGCCGTAAGATTGTGGGCTTATGAACGTACCTCCTTCTGCAGCCCCCCAATCTCTGTCCCCAGTCTTTCTTCCACCAAGCTACCCATCTCTGCTCCTTTCTCATGACAACCTCTCTTTTTTTGGGTGTAACTCTTGTTTTGTGGCTGTTTATCATGTTGTCATTATTACAGTCTTGGTTTTTGTCCTGGAGACAAGAGCCCTTCTGGATGTAGAAGTGACCTGGTTATTGTGTTGATTACCTCGACCAGATCCTGGAGCTGGGAGGGATGCAAGGGGGTTGGAATGGGATTTGGTTTGTCTTGATCTTGATTCTGAATGATGAAATATGCATAGAAGTCAGGCAAGTGCTGGTTATAATAGTGTTTCTGAAACTTTTTGAATTGAGATCCATGGTAAGAAATACACTAACATAGCAACTCGGAAAACACACACGTTACCGAAACAGTAGTTTACTGAAGCTTGTGTTTTGGGAACAATTACCCTTATTGCACGGGATACAATTTGATATTTGGGATTCTGATTAGTGTTTTTCAGGCTGGTAATCCATTAATGGGTCACAAAATCAATTTACTAGGTCATGATGAGCACCTCAAAAATGGAAATAGAAGTGCGGAGACAGGCCAGGAAATGGTGAAGAAGATACCCCTACACTGTGGTCAGTCTTTAGGAGCTAGAATTTACAGATCTTGCACTTTCCAAGTCCCTGTTTCTTGCCTTGTTACTTGAAACTCAATACAGATCAGTGGTTATGGCTGCAGATTCTAGAGTATCTTGACTCTGTTACTCAGAGGCTGTGAGACGTGTGACACTTGGTCTCCTGCACTCTGCTTGCCCCGTGTGTAAATGGGAGATAATAACAGCACTTTCCTCATCCAGTTGCAAGGATTAAATGAATTAATGCAGTGTCTGGTGCATATAAACACTCGACAAATATTAGCCATTATATTTCAACCTTTTGTTTTCCCCTAGTGTTAAGGTTCAGCTTTTCGCAGTTTGCCAATAGGACAAAAGGAACAGTTATGAAGTACAGGGCCCTGGAACCCAGCTTGCTAGGGGCAGCAGATACCAAAGTGAAACAACCACCAGGGGAAACTGAAACCCCAAGGGCCAGAGTGAAGGAAGGTCCTTAGTCCTTCCAGTGCTAACCCTTGAACGTCCAGGGATTTGTTTTGTTTCTGTTTTTCCTTAAAGAAAGCAGTTCTCCTAACAGTTCCTCTCTCTAATATCAACATACATTTGACCCTAGCTCCTGGCTACTTATCTAGATCAGATTCCAGTCTGTTACAGAAACTTGACTGTATCTGATCATGTATTTCCCCCAAATTTCTACTTGATATTCCCTGAGGTTCCTCTCCTTGTTTGGGTACGCTTCCTGCCTGTCAATCTTTTGTTGGCCGCATTACTTCTTTCCTGCATCTAGCGAGACAGGAGGCTTTTGTTTTTGTTTTGTTTTGTTTGAAAATCTTGGGGTATCAAGAGAAAAAAATTGCTAAATAATAAGATGAGAAGAAAGGAATGTCTTCTGTCATACCATCTTACAGAGGCAGAAGTATTTTGTATTGAAGAACTTTTAATGCATTTGGTGTATACTTCTTAACCATTTCCATTCCATAAAAGGACAGATGACATATACGATGTGTGGGACGCTCCCATAGGAGTATCTAGAATCTCCTTAAAGAAGGATTCCAATTTTGGGGATTTTATAAGCATGTAAATAATGAAATTTACAATTTAAAGTTTTCTTAAAATTGTTGTTTTGCAAGGAAAATATACTGTCATTTGTTCAATATGCAGAAGTTTTAAAAAGTGCTTATTTTTCTATAACTGCTCCACAGAACAAAAACCTTATTTTTGTTAAAATTGTTATCTACAAACTCTAAAAATTTCTTATGTCATTTGATAATGATCGTTAAAACCTTGTATGATATATTAAGATAAAATGTACGAATAATATCCAAATCAGAAACTTCTCTAAGCTTTAATTACTTACGTGGATTTTTCCTGAATAATACGTTTATTTCTAACCAGCCCAGATATCAGGCGTTAAAGGCTAACATTCCCCAGCATCACTCTTTCCTATAAAAATACTGCAGTATTTTCAGTGAGAGTGTAAACAAACAATTGTTTCAGGTTTTATTTACACTGGAGCTGCCGGGCAAAATTCCCTGCTTCATCTAGCTATTTGTCGTGATTCCAAGTAAGTTTTTAAAAGTGATCCTTTCTCTCTTCAGTACTTCCTCCTTAGTGTCTATTTCCAAGGCCTGTTTTTCCCATTCTTTATTTTTCAAGACATATTTGCCTGAGCCACTTTTAAGCATCAAGTTTTTTTTTCTGCCTATAAGAGTAATAATATAAGAATCCAACAAGTCAGAAATAAATGTTTAGTATATTGCTGTCGGCTTCTCGAGCCTTCCTTTTTCCTTCCACTGAGCCATCTTTGAACCAGCACTCTTCATTTTTAAGAACACAGGAAAGAGCCTAAAAAGGGGCAGAGACCCGTGGGACGGGCGCAGGAAGGTGTCGTCACGCGAGGAGGAGGTGGCGGAAAGTTTACAAGAGCGAAGAAGCGAACATCCTTGTTTGTACAGATCATCGCCTGCTAAGCTTAATAGAGGAGAACGGTAGTCTGCAAGTCGTCTCACTGAGCCAAAGCGGGAAACCCAGTAGGAAGGATAGAGGCTAAAAACTCAAGTAATAAGGCTAGAGGAGCCGCCGGGACAGGGTGGGGCCGCCAGGCGCCCGCCTAGCCTCGAGCGGGAGCCGGAAGGGCGGGCCCTAGGGGGCGGGGCCGAGCCGATGTGGGCGGGACCAAGAAGGAGCAGGTCCGGTTGGGGCGGGGCCTGGGGCGGGGCATAATCAGAGTGGGCGGGGCCAAGCCACGGCCTATCCAGTTGGGGCGGAGTCTCGAGGGGGCGAGGCAGGAGCAAAGGCCGGTGGGGGAGCTGACCCCGCCCGGCCGAGGCGCCCGTGGCACCTGGTGAAGAGCAAATGGCTGTTTCCTCATGTGGAGGACTTTTAAGGAACACGTGAGGGAGGGAAGGCAATGTCTGTGGAAAATCTACCTCACAACCCTGGCGTCCTGCTCCAGCCCCCGGGCGACAGCCCGCTTGCTGTGTTCCCAGGGTCTTTGCAGCCACGTGGGCCGTCTGCGCCTGCGCCCGCGCCCAGGGCTCCGCGGCGGGGCGGGGCCGCTGAGGAAGGGCGTGTCTCCCGCCGGCGCGCGGGGGGCGGGGCCGTGGGGGGGCGGGCGGCGGCGACCCGCGGCCTGACCTGCCCGGGCGCCGGGTCTCATGACGTCACCTCGCCGTGACGCGCACGCGGTAGGAAAACTGTAAGTTTCTGAGGATTCCTGCAGTTCCCCGGGCCTGCGGGGCTAGCCCGGCTGCTCGCACCCCCGGAGTCGGTGGTGGCCGTGGGTTCTGCTCCTGGGGCGGTCCGGGGAGCCGCTGAACGCGGTGACGGGACAGGTGCCCGCCCGGGCGGGGAGCGCGCCCTCCGCGGCGGGAGGGACGGGCGTGCGAGCAGGCGAGGCCGCGCCCTGGCAGCACCGCAGCGTCTCCCCTGGGGCCGATATCGAGGCCGGGGAGGGGGGAGTCCGGGGGGGAGAGGCCCCTTTCTTTCTTCCCCGATGGGGGCACTGGGTTCCCCTCTGCACATACTGAGTCAGGGGTGCAGGGTTCCTGCGGAGACACCCCGCCCCCCCCCGCCCGGGCTTCCTCTGGGGTCCCGCGAGCGACCAGGTGGCTGAGGCGGAGCCACTTGCAGGGATGACCACTTGCTGCCTCAGTGCCCTTTTCGCGTACACTGGAGGCGAAGCGGCCTCCGGCCTCCCTCCGAGGCAGCCCCAGGGCCGGGCGCGTCGTGAGAGCACGCGAGGTGACACTAGCATGGGACCGCGCCAGGAGAAAGCGTACAAAGGCAGTGGGCTACTCTGCGAACGTGGGGACCCGCAGCCCTCTGACAGAGGTCTCGTGGGCCGGGGTCCTTGCCGCAGGTCTGCCTCCCGCCTTCCTCCGCCCGCTCTGATCCTGGACCGCCCTCGAGCCCGACGGCCGATCTGAACGTGGTGGACGGGGGCCAAGAAAGAAGTCGCTGGAAGCGTCACCGCAGCGCTCTCGGCGATTATGAGGCCCCGCCGTGCGGGTTTGCAGAGAGAACTCTGAGCGCCCCGGAAGAGTCGCGGGGTGCTGCCGTGTCCCCTTGGAACGCCCCGCCGTCGTAGCTGCCTGCCCGCCCGGGCTTGGTGCGCCGCCGACGCGTTAGTGCTGTGCCAGCATCGTTCTCAGATGCAGGGCAGGTGCTTGTCAGGAACTTCGAAGGGCGGAGGACCAGGCACCCCCGGTGTATTTATTCAGGAGACTGAGAGATCACGTTTCCGTAGAGTCAGCTCCAGGGCCTAATACTCTTCCATCCTAGTTTGAAGGGCCTTAGACTGGGAACGCAGGGGTTCGAACCTTTGTTCTGCTCGTTACTAGCCTTTGCGTCCAAAGATGAGTCACCCAAACTTGGAACTTGAGCCTTCTCCCTAAAATGGGAGATGATGGTATGCGTAGTATCGCTCTCCTGAGGTTCAGCTGTGGTCATGAAGGTGAAAACGAGAGTACGGTGTCGTTACCAAGAAATTCACGCCGGTTCCCTAACCTGGGGAAGAGGTGTGTTGTGCTCTCAGAGTCAGGTCCTGGGTCAGAAGCGGAACTAGAGCATCAAATGAGATGACATGTCCAACCTAGTGGAGCTCACGTTCCGGCGGGGCACTGGGCAGCAAAGAGCAAGGACGTGATGTTATTTCAGACGGCGGTAAGTGCGGTGAAGCAAAGGAAGACAAGGCCAAGAGTGGGAGAGCAGGGCAGGTCGTTTCAGAGGGGGTCTGTCTGGGGACACCTCTCAAAGGGGGTGGTAGTTGAATGGATTGACGGGAGAGGAAGAGCCTGAGGTAAGAGCATGTCAGGCAGGAATAATCATAGCAGTGAACCTTGCCTGGAGCTTACTGTGTGTGAGGCCCTCGTCTAAACGCCTAATGAAGTTTTTACAGCCTTCTGAGGTCTGTATTACTATCTCCATTTTTATCGATGGGGATAGGGCCCTTGTAGGCGTGGGGCAGTGAAGATGCTCCTCGAAGCGTGATGGAAAGCCACAGGGAGGTTTGCATCACGGGAATAGCGTCTGACTTCAGTGCTCTTGGAGAGTTAGCCGGAGGGTCGTGGAGCGGGGAGTGTTGAGAGTGGGGAGGTGGGAGAGTCTTGCTGCCCCCTGGGGAGAGACGGTGGGCGCCTGCACTAGGGAGGTACTGGCGAGGTGATGGTACGTGGGCAAAGTCGTGGAAAGCTTCTGAAGCCAGGAGTGCTGGTGTGGACTTGCTAGTTGGAGGGTGGGGAAAAGGAAGAAGTGATGACTTCTCAGGTTTTAGGCTGGAACAGCTGGATGGATAGTGGCGCTGTTTCCCGAGACGAGAGAAAGGGGTTTGGGAAGAAAACCGTGCATTCTGTTTTGGACGAGTTTTAGATGCCTGACATAGTAACAGCAGTATTGGCGCTAGGAATAACAGTAAGCACCGTGTAAGCGTGAACTGTGTGCCCGATGGGGTTTTAAACATGTTTACACATGTTAATTCATTTAATCCTTATATCACAGCTGTGTGTGCCAGGAGCCCTCAGGGCCCCCACTTTACGCGGGAGAAGACAGAGGCACAGAGAGGTTCAGAGTGACCCGCCTGCTGGCACCCAGCTGGGCAGTGATGGAGCTGGGATTCAGACCCCAAGCCGTCTGACTTCCAAGCCCATGCAGTTTATCCCTGTAACGCCCTGCAAGTCGACACGTTGAGTAGGCCCTTGGGTGTATGGATGTGGAACTCAGGGGAATGGTCAGGGCTGAAGACACACGTTTGTGTTTCTTAAGAGAAAGCCCTCTTTGGTTCCTCATTAAGCCTTGATTGGCAAGGGGAGAAAGGAACACAGGCAGTTGGCGCTGTGCTAACTGGCCTTTCATTACTTGATTCCGTTCAGGCAGCCAACATCCATCCAGGCTGAGGTTCGTATCTCTTCTACTTCTCTGTCTCTAGTCCCGAATCTGGTGCTTGCCATGGAGTAGATGTTAGGCATGACTTTATATGCAGGATATTGGCTGAGGTTTGGGGAGTTCAGAGATGAATAAAACATAGCTCTCTTTCTGGAGGAGCAGAGTGTGAGGAAGGACCCGTGGGGATAAAACTAGAGTGGACGGAGTGCACACTAATGAGCTCATCCTGGCCTTCTTGCCGCCCCCGCTCTGCCCCGCACGCTTGAGGGGTGGGGCAGGGCGGGGTCAGAGGAGCAAAAGAAGGCCTGAGCGGTCGCAGGATGGATTCGAGGTTCCCCAAGAGTCCTTTTCAAGAAAAGAATGACTCAGAGCCTTGCCTAGTTTACTATATTTGCATTAGTTTTATTTGGCAACCGTATAATTTTTCCCAAGTGAAATACAGTTTGATATTTGAATATCATGGTGGAGTGATGAGTTTTTCCAGTTCTGTTACATCAGTGTTGACAGGGCCAGCTGGTGAAATAAGGGAGTTGCCTTAAAATGTTGCAGCTTGCATAATAGAGGGCGATGGAGGGGTTGTGTGAAGTGTTTAGGCAGGTTTCCGCCCGGTTAAGTGAATCAGGCCAAAGTTCCACACATCGGAATGAGTTTGAGTTTCTCTGCGGATCATCCCGTTAACACTGAGCTGTATTTCTTGTCAGAGAAAGAGGATCTGGTGATATTTGTCATGAGTGGAATTGTGTGGAACAATGTGGAAACACAGGAACTTGAACCATACATACAAGAATAGGTATGTTATTTCTGTGGGTTTCTTTCAGGGCGTACTATAACCTCCATACATTTATCACAATTTTATTACTTCCTAATGTGAGTATTTCACATCTGAACCATTGCAGATTATATATTGATAAATTTATGCCGTTGTAGATTTCATGATTAATTTCAGAGCTTTTCCCCTACAACAGATAGCAGTTATATTTTGTTTAGCTTTTTTAGCTTTCAGTGGGAGAGTTGATCTGAATAACCAAGTCCCAGGACTCTAAAACAGGAATCCTCCGCAAGTGTAGAAGTGGAGATGTGCTGTCTCATTTTGCAGTTCACAAAATCTTAAATCTGCTATTGTAGCGTCCCTAAATTTAATGGAGTTGAAGTGATTATCACTATTTTTTTTAACCACAATTGCAGTTAGCTTCCTTAAGAACATTAGATATGGTATAAAGTAGAATTGCGTCTTAAGTGGCCTGTTGATGACTCAGGCTTTGTCACTTTTTAAGTTCAGGCTCTGGGACAGCAGGTTGACGATTAATTGTGTCAGGTAGCTCCCGGCAGAGGGGCAGTGATGGTCAGCCGTCCTGTTTGAAGACAACAGAAGCCACTCTTTCTAACACTGACCAGGTGAAATATAGCATCCTAGATAACTTATCCGAATTGCGTTTAAAATTTATATTTACCTAGGCAAATTTAAAAACTACCATGTTAAGAGTACCAGTGTAAGTACTGATATTATGGAAATTGTTTCTTGTAGAAAACCATGTGTCTAGCCCAGTGATGGAATGTAGTAGGCATTAAATGTAATGCTTAAAATTCTACTTCGTATGGTTTCTTTTATTTTTGCACATTACCTTCAACATATATATTATATATTTACAGTAATAGCTGAATACTAATTTGGGTAATTTTACTTAATATTTTAAATGTTTAATTTTAATAATTTAAATAGCTATGGAACACTTAATTTTGATTAATTTCATATTTGGTTGCTTAGAAATTAAAATGTCAAGGCTTGATTTTTTTTTTCTTTTTCAACGTAAACACTAACGAATAAGAATTAGTAAGTCTGGGTGGAGACTAAGCTTTAGTGACAGGCTAACCAAATTGTTAGCCCAAAAAAACTCCCAAGAAGAGAATTCTTAGAGAGGATGAGGCAAAAACAGCATGTTGATGGAAGAGATAATTGAACCATAACTCCCTACGGTACCTGTAATTCTTCTTACGACGTTACTGTCTTACAGACAGCATTCTTTTCTTGAGTTCTTATGTTGCAAAACTGTTAGTTTTTCAGACTGCATTGTAAGCCACCAGTCTATAGGGAGAGAGAGAGAGATGTAAGATAAATACGACTGGAAGGTAGTACTATGGCTGTAGCTCAGTGGATCGCAACTGGGGATGATCTTGTCCCCTCCCCAGCTCACCCTGGGGACATCTGGCAATGCCTGGAGACATCTTTAGGTGTCACAGCTGTGTGGGAGGGGTGCTGCTCTGCGCATCCAGTTGGTGGCGGCCAAGGATGCACCTACATACCCTACAGTGCACAGAGCAACCCCGACATTGAAACATGATCTGGTTCAAGTGTCAACACTGCTGCTGTTGAGAAACCCTGCAATGTATAGCTTTCTTCTTTTCCTTTTTTTCCCTGATGCTTTAGAAATTGAAGGGGTAGTTTTAAGTGGCAGACACCCGACTCGAACAAAAGATTGTGTTGAACTGCTTTTAGTTCATTGGAGAGCTGAGCCAATTTGGTGCGTTCATTGCGTGGAAAAGAATTCTTGTAGCTAATGGCCGAGTGGTTGCCAACGGGTCTGGTGTGTCGGGTATGTTCTTAGGTGTGAAATGTTTTTCTTAGTAAAGTTAATTTAATTGGAGCATTATATAATCCTGGGTTGTAACAAGTTTGTTCGTATGAATCCTCTTCATTTTTGTGGGTGTGGAATTAATTATCTCCCAGTCAAAACTCCCAGGGTTTCTCTATATTTGAAAAATCCTTTTCACATTAATTGTCATAAATACCCCATGACATGTGTAGGGTATGCGTTACACCACTGTTTGACAGATGAGGAAACCGACTTAGATCAAATGACTTGTCATGTGTATTATAGCAAGTTAGTGACAAAAGTAAGTCTAGGACTCAGAGGTCTGATGCTTAGGACACTTTTAAAGTTACTGTCTATCATTATCTCTTTTAATCTTTCTGACAGTCCTGTGAAATAATTCCTATTTTATAGACGAGGAAACAGGTTCAGAGATATTAAGTAACTTATTCAAGGTCACCAAACTCATAATGTAGTTTTGACTGTTTCCTCTGAGCTATACTGCCTCTCCATGGATTCTTCTCTAGAAATAAATTCGACAGTTTCTGTATGAATTCACCAAATCTATGCCTAACCTAACTATGTAGGCCTCTTGGCACTGTAGGTGAGGGAAAATTCCCATCTACCCTCTCTGGGTCTCTAGCTGGGCCTGAGAATTAAACTGACATAAAACAGATTAACAGGAGAAAAACATACACATTTTATTAAACTTTTACATATGCATGGGAGCCTTCACAAGAGAATGAAGACCTGAAGAAGTGACCAGAGCAGGAAGCTTCTGCACATTTTAGACAAACGATAACTTTGTGAAGAGTTGACAAGACAAAGGGGTGTGGGCCAGGGGCAGTGAGTGGTGAGGAGGTAACAGCAAGACAAGGGTTTTACTGTAATAAGGTTTGTTTGTACAGATTTCTCAGCCCCCAGTTCCCCGCCTCTGCTGATAAGAATGTCTTCCTCCTGGTACAGAGAGAGTACCTTTCACATGGGATTTTTATCTCTTGCTTTCAGGAAGGACAAAGGAGACTCAGAGTGTCTTTCTTGTACCTGCTATTTCTTAAGTGCCTTTAATTCAAAATAACCAATATGCCAAAATGGCAGATCTTGCGGTGACATTCTGGTTTCCTTTAACACCTAGTCAAATGTTCATGTTAACTTGAATCAATTGGTAATTCAGTGTTCGTAATCCTACTCTGACTGGACTCGAGTGGAAACTTCACGGAGCTTTGATAAACCGTAAGGTAACACCACTTGCCATTTAGAATTTATTTTTTGAGAACGCTAAGTCCACAAGCCGTCCAAAACGTGGCCCTCAGCCGTATCTGAGTGTACTTGGGTCAGGCAGCCCTCTCGCACGATTCACTTTGCCAGTCTGATAGAGGGATTTATATTTGGGATAGGACTCCCATTCATTCTAATTTTCTAATTAGAACCTGTATTACTCTCTTCAGCCATCTTTTATGTCAAATTGAGACAGTTTTTCTTACTTTTTTCCATGCTGACCTAAACCTCAAGCTGAGTTGACTTTAGCAACAAACAAAATAACATAATGGTTGGGTTTTATTTGCCTTTCTGAAACATTTAGCGTTCATCTTACTCTAAATGAGTACATACATCATTTTTGTGAGGTGGTAGGAGCTGGTGATGGTCGCTTTATTTTCTAGACTGAAAAATTTAAGAGGAGATGATCAGTTTACCCAAGTAAACCAATCTCAAAGATAGGATTTAGAATTTAGGTTTTCAGATCTTAAAAAACCAAGCCACACTGTCATTTCTATTAGGTCAGAAAGAGTATCTACTTGAATATTTGCTCAGTTACCATATTCTTTGAAGACTATTTGATGACACTCAATTCTTGATACAAGTTCCAGTAATTGGAAATTTTAGTGTTTCATATGGTACATCCATCGGCTGGGTTTGGACCATTGATAGTGTGAGGTGTGGGTCTGGGGTTGAGAGGAGAAGGAAAGGGACCCCTTTGTTAGTGCAGCTGTGTATTGGGCTAGAAGGATTATACTTAGGCTTAAAAGGCAAAGACTCTCAACTTTCCATAAAATTGAATTATTATAACAAATATTTTTCTTAGCTTCATGAAGAAAAATGCTAATAACCAAGTAACCATAATATTTATCGTATTATTGAAGGAAGAGACCACCACTCCAGTGGTCAGCTTCCAAATCGAAGCTGAATTTCATACTTGCTGAGCAAGGGGGAATCATGCCTGCAGAATATGGTCCTCACAACAGGCAGAGATGTGCTTAGGTGGGATTTTGAGGAAGCATGGAGTTTCAGGATTTTTTTTTTTTCAAAAGTGAGACAATTTAAGGATTGGTTGACTTTAAACTTGGAGTTTAGGGACTGGCCAGCTTTGAGGAGCGAAGGTACTGAAGGGGGGGCAGTTCCTGATTGGCGTACTTTCTCAACTGCGTACTTAAGTGGAGATATTGAGTAGAGTTGAAGGATTGATTGATTGGGGCTTATTTAAAACCGGTTCTGTGTTTACTTGTTCCCAGCTTGGGACAAGAGCCAAGGAATAATCTTTTCCTTTCTTGAAGTTGAAGAACAGGTACTTTAAATTTTCCATGTTTATGTCAAACCTTTGTTAGCAGTGGTGCTAATATAACACTTTGATTTTGCTTTTCTTTTGAAACTTAAAAGAAAAAAAAAAAAAGAGTGCAGTGAGTATCATTTGTTTCCTACCCAGTAGCCTCAGGATTCTATGATATTTGGGACCCAGGCTGTTTCAAGGATTATTTTTATATGTAGTTAAAAAGGTAATGTGTGATTTATGGAAATACTTTAATGCCTTAGACATTACGGTGAAAGCTGTGTGACTTCTATGTTTACCTTTCTCTCTTGTGGGGGTGTGTTGTGTCAGATGCCTGCCACAGTTCGTCCTGATGGAAGCTGAATTATAGATCTAAAAGCTTGCTGGGTTTGCTGTTGTTAGAGTTACCTCCAGAAGTGATCTCCTTTTGAAAGCAAACTAGCAATTTTCCCTATACCAACATTTTAGAAGTGTTCACGATTATATTGCATGTCTTTTATATAAGGGAGGCTGAGTCACGTTAGTATCTGTAAATCAGTTTACCACAACTATTATATTAGAGTACCATTCATATAAAGTATTTTGGTTTAGTATTTATTTTGAAATATTTTTATGCTTCGGAATGAAATAAAGAGCTATTTATGACTATTTCTCGGAACTGTGCCAAAATGTTGGTCTTTTTCTAAATTGATCTCTCCTAGTAAGAGTTTAGTTTTAAAAATGTTTTCCTCTGGAGATGTTAAAATCAACTCAGAGGGCATTATTTATCCTAGAAGTTCAAGAAGGCAAAATGAGTTGTTGGTGTACTTTGTGTTTTGAATCGAAATTTTATTTAAAATAGCATACATGCTGTATTTACACGAAATAAGCTCATAATATTTAAAAAAGAATGGGTGCTGGGCTTCCCTGGTGGCGCAGTGGTTGAGAGTCCGCCTGCCGATGCAGGGGACGCGGGTTCGTGCCCCGGTCTGGGAAGATCCCACGTGCCGCAGAGCGGCTGGGCCCGTGAGCCATGGCCGCTGGGCCTGTGCGTCTGGAGCCTGTGCTCCGCAGCGGGAGAGGCCACAACAGTGAGAAGCCCGCGTACCGCAAAAAAAAAAAAAAAAAAAATGAATGGGTGCTGTATACGTTGTGTTTACAGGCTTCTCCTACTCCCTTCCCTTTTTTTTAAAAAAAATATTTAATTTATTTATTGTTTGGCTGCGTTGGGTCTTCGTTGCTGTGCGCGGGCTTTCTTTAGTTGCGGTGAGCGGAGCGGGGGCTGCTCTTTGTTGAGGTGCGCGGGCTCTAGGCACGCGAGCTCAGTAGTTGTGACTCGCGGGCCCTAGGCACGCGGGCTCTGTAGTTGTGGCGCACGGGCTACGTTGCTCCACGACATGTGGGATCTTCCTGGACCAGCGCTTGAACCCGTGTCCCCTGCGTTGGCAGGCGGATTCTTAACCACTGCGCCGCCAGGGAAGTCCCCCTATTCCCTTCGTTAACCTACAGCTTTTGTGTCTCACCTCTGCCTTCCAGATGGATATCATCATCCAGTGCTAAAGCTATAGTTGTGATTTAGATAAAGCATTTTTACGTGAAAGCTCTTTGAAACCGTGAAGCCTGATTCTCGTTTTTATTTACAGTCCAAGTTTCTGACCTGCTATGAGAGTTAACCTTAAGAGGTTGATCTTCATCTAGTAGCAAAATTAATGTTATGATGTTCCTTATGAAAGAGCTGTTGATTACGAAATGATACTCAAGCATATTCAATCCTCAACATTTCATTTTTACAAATTTATTCTAAATAGGTACTTAAGTTTTCTAGAAAAAAGTCTATGATGCCTGACCATGGTTACTGGGATTATTCCTGTACTACCTACTGTATGAAGTTATGATTTGAAGTGTGGTTTTTCTCTGTGCACATGCAGTGAATAGTTGGGCTTGTATTGCCTAGTGGTGTGATGAAAAAAGAATCTTAGGCTAGGTGATCTTTTGTAATAAAATGGAAAAATACAGGGTTATATGCACTTCAATAAAAGCCTTGTTTTCTGGACTTTGCTAATATAAAAGATATAAAATGGTATCACGTAGGTTTAATTTGCATTTCTTTGATTACTAGTGAGACTCAGCTTCTCTTCATTCACTTGTTAGCCACATGGATTTCACCTGTGCTTGCCAGATTTAGAAAGTAAAAATACAGGACATTATAAAATTTGAATTTCAAATAAACAACAAATAATTTTTTAGTATAAGTGTATACTGTGTAGTAGTCAGGCCATGCTTATACTGAATTTTTTTCATTATCTATCTTTAATTCAGAGTTAATGGGGCAGCCTGTATTTTATCTGACCACTTGGATTTTATTTTCGGTGAATTGTCTGCTTGTCTCTTATCCACTTTTCAATTGCACTTCCTGTCTTTTTATTGTTATTTTTCAAGAGTCCTTGGCATACAATGGCTATTAAATCCCTTGGTTCTTTTTAGATGTTGCGAATAGGTAGTCCCAGTCTTTTGCCTGTCTGTTAACTTTGTCTAGAACGTCCTTTGTTGAATAACAAGTCCTTAATTTTGAGGGCCTTGTTGTTATTACTTGTTAAATTCCATCAAAATTTCCCCATGGCCAGGTAGAGCTGCACTTAAAAACACAGTCTCAGCTCCCTTACAGCAACAAAGGTTGATTTCTTCCTCATGACATGTCCGTGGCTCTGTTCCACATCGTCTGTTCCACTAAGCCAAAGGAATAGGCTTTTTGGAGACATTGCTGTTCTGTGGCAGAAGGAAAAGGATGTGGCAGAATCAGGTGCTTGGACGTGGCATGTGTGACTTCTGTTCATATTTTATTGGCCAAAGCAAATTAAATGGTTGAGCCTGAAATCAGTCAGACGGGAAGAACCGTCTCAGGTCACGTGGCCTGCCTGACATCACTGGGGTGTGGTGGTTTCATCCTCCTGTCATGAGTCAGATGACCTCAAGGTAGTTCACCTTGAATTGAGGGAAAGATGGGTCTGCCACAGAAGCCAGCAAGTGAAGGAGGAGAAAAGACAAGCTTAGTATCTATGACGGGACTGTCTTTAGTTGTGGTTGCTTTCATGTGGTACTGACTGAAGGCAAACAGACCTGTTGAATTTTTGAGAGGTTTACATTGGCAAAGATGCCACAAGTTTGGCTTGTAAAAGCCTGTGGTGGGTGTGACATTGACACCTAAAGCAACCCTTGACCCCCAAATTGGCACCAGCTGTTTGCCACGTCTTTGGAGCACATAGTTTTCCGTATCCACTTCACATATGGCTAGAAAGGATGATGGAAATTAAAAAAAAAAAGAATTTTCCAGAGGCAAAGCCAGGCTCCAGCAGACAAACTGATAAAGGAGATCCCTCCCCTTCCCCCCACAGGACAGGACTGAGTTTAACCAAGGGTCTGGCTTCCTTGGTGGAGGGGGGATTCTTCACCTTTCTTTTCCAGCTGTATCTCATCATTGGTAAGAATGTGTATTTGCCATTCTTTTCTTTTCAGAATGGGAGACTTAACTGCATTCATCTTATTTTCGTTTCGTTGTATTTTGGTTGCTGTGGTGGTGGTGGAGAGCAAAAGGTTCCTGGTCTGTTAGTTTGTAGGTCACTGGGCTGGGATGGAGCCACGTTGATATCTGTTGCAGAGATTGCGTTGCCCAGAGATCGTAGACTCGGAGTGGAATCCAGTGATTGGATGGGCGCCCCTTTAGGAAGGAGACGACTCTTCCAGAGTCGGGAGAAGGATACCCTCTCACCTCTGACATTTAGCTCGGCCTACAGAGAAATTGTATTTCTTAGGCTCCTTGTAGGCGGATGAGGCCACATGTCTAAGTTTTGGCCAGTGGGTGGGAGTGGAAACGATGAGTGCACCTTCTAAACCACATTTGTATTCAGATCTGCTGTTAGTCCTGTTCTTTTCCCCCACCCACAAGAGCAAGGTGTTGTGAGCCAGCTTCTGTCCTGCAGACCAGGGCAGTGTCCACAGGGGGTGGTGGGACAAGACAGAAGGAACCTCAGTCCCTGGACCTTCCTGAGACCACCTGTCTGCCCCCGAACTGTTACATGGGAGAGAAACAAACTCCTCTTTCATTTGAGCCATTGTATTCTTGGTTTTGTCACAGCAGATTGGCCTATATCCTAGTTAGTACAGATGGCAATGAGGTTAGCAGGAAACAAACAGGGAAAGTTAGATTTGAAATTGTTCTTAGGGATTTTTTTGTCCAGTTGAAGTTTTTCACTTATATAGTCTTTCTGTGAAAATTTATTTTTCAAACTGCTTAGCCAAGAGTTTAGAAATAAGCTCTTTTACTGGAACCTCACTCTGACGACAATTATGATATATTCCTTTTTATTTCATATGTGTGTGTTTTACGTGTCGGTATAAAATTTTGTAGCCTGATATTTTCATGTGACACCCATTTCCTCTGCTGCTTTAGAGTTCTTGTACTTGCACAGTTAGTGTTACATAACATTCAGCTTTACCATGCTTTAATTAAAGTGCAGTTACCGTTGGCTGCTGTGGACTGAATTGTGTCCCCCCAGATTCACGTCGAAGCCTTAACCCGCCATGTCACCGTGTTGGAGATCGGGCTTTTAAGGAGGCGATTAAGGTTAAATGCGATTATGAGGGTGGATCCCGACCCTACTGGTGTCCTCACAAGAAGGGGAAGAGACACCAGAGAGCTTTCTCTGCCATGTGAGAACGCGGTGAGAAGCAGGCTTTCTGGATCCCAGGAAGAGCGCTCTGACCAGGACCCAACCGTGCTGGGCTGCCAGCCTCCAGAACTGTGAGGAAATGAAGTGATGCTCTTGAAGCCACCCAGCCATGGTGCTTTGTTACAGCAGCCCACGCTGACTAAGCCCAAGCCCGGGCTTGTAACTGCTACACCACACAGAGAGGCTTTTCTCAGATCATACAGTAGATAGCAAAGCAGACTGCCAAGAAGGGTCCAAAAGAGTCAAGCACCAAGAAAGAATAATGCCACTGAAGCCAGGAGACAAGCACTAATGTCACTGAACCAGGAGACAAGATGTCGATGTTCAATTGACAGGTTTAATAAATTCGTAGTGGATTTTCAGCTCGGCGGTCACGTGTGTTTTGGAGAGAGCAGTTTTGTGTTTGCAGGCAAAATCCAGATCTCAGGGGGTCGAGCAGTGAATTGGGAGTGGGGAAGCAGAACCGTGAAAATAGTGAGTTCAAGCTGTCTTACGAGACACTTGGCTGCGAAGAGAAAAGGGAAAAGAGGACAAAGGCAAGAGAGAGACATAATGTCTGGGGCAGTTGTATTAGTTTTGTTTGTTCATTTGTTTTCTGATGGGAGAATTTGAGCCTTTGCGTGCAGTGGGGCAGAAGCCTGATGAGAAGGGGAAGGGGAAGATGGGGAAGGGGCAGGTGGACCCGTGACAGGGTAGATCCCTGAGGAGGTGGGCTGCCTCGCGTGCCTTCCAGAGCTCTGGCTGGGGTTCACTTCGGGCAGGAAGAAGGACATCCGCCCTCCGCGCTGCCAGGAAGGAGGTGAGAGCGGGCGTGTGGTCGGTGATCGGAGGGACGGAGGAAACGGAGGGAGTCTGACCTAATGACCTCTCTTGTTCCTGTGGAGGTGATGTCGCTTATGGAGTGGGGGGGAGGGGAGGAAGCGTGAAGAAAGTGATGGAAGCCTGGAATTGTTTCTGTCGGCTGTGAGAGAGGGACTGGATTGAGAGCCCTAAAAAAGATGGATGGGCTCCTGGTGCGGGACCGTGTGTTTGCAGAGTCCCCCGTCGGCACGGCTGGGGCTTTTTATAGCCGCGACCTCTGGGTGGCTGCGGTGTGCCAGTGAAGAAGTAGATCCTTAGGCTGGTTGAGGGGAAGGACAGGCCGGCGAGAAAGTTGAGAGTTTAGGCAAAGGAGTGATTGCAAACCTGGGTGATCAGATCCTAGGTCACAGTGGACAAGAAGTAAAGCTGAGCGCGTGGTTGATGGATCAGGTACGAAAGGAGAGGGGTTTGGGGAAAAGCTGGAGGCCTAAACGCCTTTCAGATCACGCAGGACTGATTCATTCACTCATTCCA
This sequence comes from Pseudorca crassidens, assembly GCF_039906515.1. Taxonomy (NCBI): domain Eukaryota; kingdom Metazoa; phylum Chordata; class Mammalia; order Artiodactyla; family Delphinidae; genus Pseudorca; species Pseudorca crassidens. The sequence continues at coordinate 195,976,139 of NC_090296.1, forward strand.
TAAATGGTGAACATCTGTCCTCCAGGCACTGTTCTCAGTGGTCTGGCTCCCAAGACCAAAACAGTGATCAAAACAAAGTCCCCGCCCTGGTAGAGCTTCCTCCTAAGCGGGGAGGCAAATGGCAAACAGGGAAAATTTCAGACAGTAAGAAAATGTTAAAGAGAAAAATGAAGAAAGGTCAGGGGTCAGAGAGCGATAGCGTGAACAGGAAGAGGCGACCTCGGAGCAGACTCGAGCGTCATCAGGACACAGCAGTGCACGTGGGTCCGGACGCAGCCCGGGCAGAGCCCCGGCCAGGGCTCGGAGCACGAGTGAGAGGAGAGAGGCATGGTGTGTCCAGGCTGCCCTGAGGAATTAGGGTTTGGTTCAGGTGTCCTGGGAAAGACACCCACCAGTCAGAGGAGTGACGGTCTACTTTCTGACGGTTCACGTTGGCTGCTCTGTGGGAGGCTGGTTGGCAACGGAGGCCAGGGATCTGGGGAGCAAGAAGGAGAGACTGGGGCCAGCAAGCGGCATTTTGGAGTTGAAGGTTTGAGCAGTTGAGTGGTGCTGGGTGAAGGAGCCCAGGCTGTTCCTTTAAGCAGACGCACCCACTCCACAATAGGCATTCTTTTCAGTGGATAAAGGCCTGACCCTGACCCCTGGCTTATTCCACACCCTTTCCTGTTTTTGACTCTGCTCCCCACCGGCTTCATTATCCATTCTCCCCTTTCTTCCTCACCTCGTCTTTCAGATCTGATGCACATTGTTGTCTGCCTGGCCAAGACTTCCTCTAGTCTTAAGGTTTTCAGACCTTTTCGTTGCAGTCTGATTTCAGTCTTCAGAAAGTGTCCGTGGAGGCCCAGTACATAAGACAGGTGAAGTGCAGTGCTCTGCCCACTTACAGCTCTTCTCTGATCCTCCCGGAGCAACCCCGAGATGCCTCCAGAAAACGCCTAGCCTCCCAGGTCACGGTGTGGAAAAGGCCCGCCTTGAACTGGGGTGCTGCTGCTTGCAGCCGGCGTCCCTGGGGTCACCTCAGGTCATGCTCCCCCAGCTGAGCTGTGCCTCGTAAATCCTTAGGCACCTCTAGCGAAGGGAGTGTGGGAACCTCCAGTTACAAAGTGGCGTGCTGAGGGCACTCAAAACTAGGAGGCGGGCATGTCTTCCCCAGCGTTAGCTTTACTTGCTGGCTGTCATTTAATTTACTAATTTTGCGTGGTAAAGATGGATGAGCAATGAGTTACCGATAAGCCATGAGTTCTGTCTTTCCTTCTCAACAGATTTGTATATTGACCCTCATTAAGAATGGTAAATTTTTTTTATAACAAAAGAACATAGATGTATTATAGTTTAGAATATAACATTGGTGGGAACTCTTTAAGAGAACAAACACCAGTCTAAGAAATTTTAAGTTTGCCTGGGCCCGTTAGGGCTGGGCCTTTAGTCTTCTGAGGATTATTTGGTCCCTCTGCTCTGTACTAGGAATGCTTTGATAGACAAGGTTGGAACTGCCTTTGTAAGTTAGTGAATTTTTGTTCTGTATTTTTGTTTTTATGTTTAATGGAGCTAGTATAACTTTTTTTTGCTCAGCATGGAGTAGGAACTGGCCAGGATAGGGACTCAGGACCTTCAGGTTTTTCTGATTAAAGGTAAAACTGTGAGTATTTTCCTCTTCTAGTCAAGTTTCATTTTGACAAATGTCATTAAACTAAGCACTGCTGTATTATAAAAAGGATTTACAAGAAGCAAGGGATGGCCTATTAAGGCCAATACTCAAAAACAAGGTCGTCCTAGGCCACAAAATAAGTTTGGCACTTCGGATTTTTTGAAAAACAGGATATCGCCTACATTAAAATCTGTGGTGTTTCATCTGAGTTGAGGGTGGATCTTTAAGCATTAAGATGAAAAATTTCTTTCTTTGGATTGTTTGCTATTAAGAAATTTTTTTAGGGCTAGGGACTTTGCATAATACTGCCAAGTTATCAGACTAATGAGGGTAAGGATTTGGTTATGTTCAGGAATGCATCCTGAGCTAGGAGTCAAACAGTGCCTGCGATGTAACACTTCATAACTATTTTTTCCAGTGAATGAAGGAACCGTCTTTTATATAACTTGGAAATAACATTGTCTGATTATAGATACAAGATAGCGTCAGAGTTGAACTGGGGGAGACTTCGTGGAAGTTCTGCTGCAGTGTCATCAATATACATTGATAACAATGTATATTCATAACAATGAATGAATATCAATATTCATTCATCTTTAAATGAATAAAACCAGGAGCACATCTGTAAGCTTACTTTTGAGTCAACCAGTTGTCAAGTCTGTTTAATGACATGCCAATTCTGTCTGTAAAATGGGGATACCAACACGGCATCTGTTTATTTAGTGCAAGTAGCTGCACTAAGATGAGATGAGATACACAGAGTGGGAGAAAATACATAAAAATTATATATCTGATAATGTACCTGTATCTAGAATTTATACAGAACTCTTACAGCTCAGTAGTAAAAAGGACAAATGACTCAATTAAAAAATGGGCAAATGATCTGTATAGACATTTCTCCAGAGAAGACTTACAAATGCCTGGTGAGCACATGCAACGATGCTCAGCAGCATTCGGCATAGGGGTGGGCAAGTCGGAACCACAGAAGGAAGCGTGCATAGCCCCTACCCGGCTGTAACAGCATTCGGCATAGGGGTGGGCAAGTCGGAACCACAGAAGGAAGCGTGCATAGCCCCTACCCGGCTGTAACAGCATTCGGCATAGGGGTGGGCAAGTCGGAACCACAGAAGGTAGCGTGCATAGCCCCTACCCGGCTGCAACAGCATTCGGCATAGGGGTGGGCAAGTCGGAACCACAGAAGGTAGCGTGCATAGCCCCTACCCGGCTGTAACAGCATTCGGTATAGGGGTGTGCAAATCGGAACCACAGAAGGAAGCGTGCATAGCCCCTACCCGGCTGTAACAGCATTCGGCATAGGGGTGGGCAAGTCGGAACCACAGAAGGAAGCGTGCATAGCCACTACCCGGCTGTAACAGCATTCGGCATAGGGGTGGGCAAGTCGGAACCACTGAAGGAAGCGTGCATAGCCCCTACCCGGCTGTAACAGCATTCGGCATAGGGGTGGGCAAGTCGGAACCACAGAAGGAAGCGTGCATAGCCCCTACCCGGCTGTAACAGCATTCGGCATAGGGGTGGGCAAGTCGGAACCACAGAAGGAAGCGTGCATAGCCACTACCCGGCTGCAACAGCATTCGGCATAGGGGTGGGCAAGTCGGAACCACAGAAGGTAGCGTGCATAGCCCCTACCCGGCTGTAACAGCATTCGGCATAGGGGTGGGCAAGTCAGAACCACAGAAGGAAGCGTGCATAGCCCCTACCCGGCTGTAACAGCATTCGGCATAGGGGTGTGCAAATCGGAACCACAGAAGGAAGCGTGCATAGCCACTACCCGGCTGTAACAGCATTCGGCATAGGGGTGGGCAAGTCGGAACCACAGAAGGTAGCATGCATAGCCACTACCCGGCTGTAACAGCATTCGGCATAGGGGTGGGCAAGTCGGAACCACAGAAGGAAGCGTGCATAGCCACTACCCGGCTGTAACAGCATTCGGCATAGGGATGGGCAAGTCGGAACCACAGAAGGTAGCGTGCATAGCCACTACCCGGCTGTAACAGCATTCGGCATAGGGTTGGGCAAGTCGGAACCACAGAAGGTAGCGTGCATAGCCCCTACCCGGCTGTAACAGCATTCGGCATAGGGGTGGGCAAGTCGGAACCACAGAAGGTAGCGTGCATAGCCCCTACCCGGCTGTAACAGCATTCGGCATAGGGGTGGGCAAGTCGGAACCACAGAAGGTAGCGTGCATAGCCACTACCCGGCTGTAACAGCATTCGGCATAGGGGTGGGCAAGTCGGAACCACAGAAGGAAGCGTGCATAGCCACTACCCGGCTGTAACAGCATTCGGCATAGGGGTGGGCAAGTCGGAACCACAGAAGGAAGCGTGCATAGCCACTACCCGGCTGCAACAGCATTCGGCATAGGGGTGGGCAAGTCGGAACCACAGAAGGTAGCGTGCATAGCCCCTACCCGGCTGTAACAGCATTCGGCATAGGGGTGGGCAAGTCAGAACCACAGAAGGAAGCGTGCATAGCCCCTACCCGGCTGTAACAGCATTCGGCATAGGGGTGTGCAAATCGGAACCACAGAAGGAAGCGTGCATAGCCACTACCCGGCTGTAACAGCATTCGGCATAGGGGTGGGCAAGTCGGAACCACAGAAGGTAGCGTGCATAGCCACTACCCGGCTGTAACAGCATTCGGCATAGGGGTGGGCAAGTCGGAACCACAGAAGGAAGCGTGCATAGCCACTACCCGGCTGCAACAGCATTCGGCATAGGGGTGGGCAAGTCGGAACCACAGAAGGAAGCGTGCATAGCCACTACCCGGCTGTAACAGCATTCGGCATAGGGGTGGGCAAGTCGGAACCACAGAAGGTAGCGTGCATAGCCCCTACCCGGCTGTAACAGCATTCGGCATAGGGGTGGGCAAGTCGGAACCACAGAAGGTAGCGTGCATAGCCCCTACCCGGCTGTAACAGCATTCGGCATAGGGGTGGGCAAGTCGGAACCACAGAAGGTAGCGTGCATAGCCCCTACCCGGCTGTAACAGCATTCGGCATAGGGGTGGGCAAGTCGGAACCACAGAAGGTAGCGTGCATAGCCACTACCCGGCTGTAACAGCATTCGGCATAGGGGTGGGCAAGTCAGAACCACAGAAGGAAGCGTGCATAGCCCCTACCCGGCTGTAACAGCATTCGGCATAGGGGTGGGCAAGTCGGAACCACAGAAGGTAGCGTGCATAGCCCCTACCCAGCTGTAACAGCATTCGGCATAGGGGTGGGCAAGTCGGAACCACAGAAGGTAGCGTGCATAGCCACTACCCGGCTGTAACAGCATTCGGCATAGGGGTGGGCAAGTCGGAACCACAGAAGGAAGCGTGCATAGCCACTACCCGGCTGTAACAGCATTCGGCATAGGGGTGGGCAAGTCGGAACCACAGAAGGTAGCGTGCATAGCCCCTACCCGGCTGTAACAGCATTCGGCATAGGGGTGGGCAAGTCAGAACCACAGAAGGAAGCGTGCATAGCCCCTACCCGGCTGTAACAGCATTCGGCATAGGGGTGTGCAAATCGGAACCACAGAAGGAAGCGTGCATAGCCACTACCCGGCTGTAACAGCATTCGGCATAGGGGTGGGCAAGTCGGAACCACAGAAGGTAGCGTGCATAGCCCCTACCCGGCTGTAACAGCATTCGGCATAGGGGTGGGCAAGTCGGAACCACAGAAGGAAGCGTGCATAGCCCCTACCCGGCTGTAACAGCATTCGGCATAGGGGTGGGCAAGTCGGAACCACAGAAGGAAGCGTGCATAGCCCCTACCCGGCTGTAACAGCATTCGGCATAGGGGTGGGCAAGTCGGAACCACAGAAGGTAGCGTGCATAGCCACTACCCGGCTGTAACAGCATTCGGCATAGGGGTGGGCAAGTCAGAACCACAGAAGGAAGCGTGCATAGCCCCTACCCGGCTGTAACAGCATTCGGCATAGGGGTGGGCAAGTCGGAACCACAGAAGGTAGCGTGCATAGCCCCTACCCAGCTGTAACAGCATTCGGCATAGGGGTGGGCAAGTCGGAACCACAGAAGGTAGCGTGCATAGCCACTACCCGGCTGTAACAGCATTCGGCATAGGGGTGGGCAAGTCGGAACCACAGAAGGAAGCGTGCATAGCCACTACCCGGCTGTAACAGCATTCGGCATAGGGGTGGGCAAGTCGGAACCACAGAAGGTAGCGTGCATAGCCCCTACCCGGCTGTAACAGCATTCGGCATAGGGGTGGGCAAGTCAGAACCACAGAAGGAAGCGTGCATAGCCCCTACCCGGCTGTAACAGCATTCGGCATAGGGGTGTGCAAATCGGAACCACAGAAGGAAGCGTGCATAGCCACTACCCGGCTGTAACAGCATTCGGCATAGGGGTGGGCAAGTCGGAACCACAGAAGGTAGCGTGCATAGCCCCTACCCGGCTGTAACAGCATTCGGCATAGGGGTGGGCAAGTCGGAACCACAGAAGGAAGCGTGCATAGCCCCTACCCGGCTGTAACAGCATTCGGCATAGGGGTGGGCAAGTCGGAACCACAGAAGGAAGCGTGCATAGCCCCTACCCGGCTGTAACAGCATTCGGCATAGGGGTGGGCAAGTCGGAACCACAGAAGGTAGCGTGCATAGCCACTACCCGGCTGTAACAGCATTCGGCATAGGGGTGGGCAAGTCAGAACCACAGAAGGAAGCGTGCATAGCCCCTACCCGGCTGTAACAGCATTCGGCATAGGGGTGGGCAAGTCGGAACCACAGAAGGTAGCGTGCATAGCCCCTACCCAGCTGTAACAGCATTCGGCATAGGGGTGGGCAAGTCGGAACCACAGAAGGTAGCGTGCATAGCCACTACCCGGCTGTAACAGCATTCGGCATAGGGGTGGGCAAGTCGGAACCACAGAAGGAAGCGTGCATAGCCACTACCCGGCTGTAACAGCATTCGGCATAGGGGTGGGCAAGTCGGAACCACAGAAGGTAGCGTGCATAGCCCCTACCCGGCTGTAACAGCATTCGGCATAGGGGTGGGCAAGTCAGAACCACAGAAGGAAGCGTGCATAGCCCCTACCCGGCTGTAACAGCATTCGGCATAGGGGTGTGCAAATCGGAACCACAGAAGGAAGCGTGCATAGCCACTACCCGGCTGTAACAGCATTCGGCATAGGGGTGGGCAAGTCGGAACCACAGAAGGTAGCGTGCATAGCCCCTACCCGGCTGTAACAGCATTCGGCATAGGGGTGGGCAAGTCGGAACCACAGAAGGAAGCGTGCATAGCCCCTACCCGGCTGTAACAGCATTCGGCATAGGGGTGGGCAAGTCGGAACCACAGAAGGAAGCGTGCATAGCCCCTACCCGGCTGTAACAGCATTCGGCATAGGGGTGGGCAAGTCGGAACCACAGAAGGTAGCGTGCATAGCCACTACCCGGCTGTAACAGCATTCGGCATAGGGGTGGGCAAGTCGGAACCACAGAAGGAAGCGTGCATAGCCCCTACCCGGCTGTAACAGCATTCGGCATAGGGGTGGGCAAGTCGGAACCACAGAAGGAAGCGTGCATAGCCACTACCCGGCTGCAACAGCATTCGGCATAGGGGTGGGCAAGTCGGAACCACAGAAGGTAGCGTGCATAGCCCCTACCCGGCTGTAACAGCATTCGGCATAGGGGTGGGCAAGTCAGAACCACAGAAGGAAGCGTGCATAGCCCCTACCCGGCTGTAACAGCATTCGGCATAGGGGTGGGCAAGTCGGAACCACAGAAGGTAGCGTGCATAGCCCCTACCCGGCTGTAACAGCATTCGGCATAGGGGTGGGCAAGTCGGAACCACAGAAGGTAGCGTGCATAGCCCCTACCCGGCTGTAACAGCATTCGGCATAGGGGTGGGCAAGTCGGAACCACAGAAGGTAGCGTGCATAGCCACTACCCGGCTGTAACAGCATTCGGCATAGGGGTGGGCAAGTCGGAACCACAGAAGGAAGCGTGCATAGCCACTACCCGGCTGTAACAGCATTCGGCATAGGGGTGGGCAAGTCGGAACCACAGAAGGAAGCGTGCATAGCCACTACCCGGCTGCAACAGCATTCGGCATAGGGGTGGGCAAGTCGGAACCACAGAAGGTAGCGTGCATAGCCCCTATCCGGCTGTAACAGCATTCGGCATAGGGGTGGGCAAGTCAGAACCACAGAAGGAAGCGTGCATAGCCCCTACCCGGCTGTAACAGCATTCGGCATAGGGGTGTGCAAATCGGAACCACAGAAGGAAGCGTGCATAGCCACTACCCGGCTGTAACAGCATTCGGCATAGGGGTGGGCAAGTCGGAACCACAGAAGGTAGCGTGCATAGCCACTACCCGGCTGTAACAGCATTCGGCATAGGGGTGGGCAAGTCGGAACCACAGAAGGAAGCGTGCATAGCCACTACCCGGCTGTAACAGCATTCGGCATAGGGGTGGGCAAGTCGGAACCACAGAAGGTAGCGTGCATAGCCCCTACCCGGCTGTAACAGCATTCGGCATAGGGGTGGGCAAGTCGGAACCACAGAAGGTAGCGTGCATAGCCCCTACCCGGCTGTAACAGCATTCGGCATAGGGGTGGGCAAGTCGGAACCACAGAAGGTAGCGTGCATAGCCCCTACCCGGCTGTAACAGCATTCGGCATAGGGGTGGGCAAGTCGGAACCACAGAAGGTAGCGTGCATAGCCACTACCCGGCTGTAACAGCATTCGGCATAGGGGTGGGCAAGTCGGAACCACAGAAGGAAGCGTGCATAGCCACTACCCGGCTGTAACAGCATTCGGCATAGGGGTGGGCAAGTCGGAACCACAGAAGGTAGCGTGCATAGCCACTACCCGGCTGTAACAGCATTCGGCATAGGGGTGGGCAAGTCGGAACCACAGAAGGTAGCGTGCATAGCCCCTACCCGGCTGTAATCAAAGATGGGCAATGACAAGTGTTAGCCAGGATCTGGGGAAGCTGGAACCTTTATACATCGCTGCTGGGAATGTATAAGGGGGCAGCCACTTTGGAAAACAGCTTGGCAGTTCTTTAAAAGGTTAAAAACGTCAAGTTACCATGGGTTACCTAGCAATTCCATTCTTAGGTATATACCCCAAAGAAATTAAAACATACATTCACACAAACACTTGTACGTGAATGTTTATCGCAGCGTTATTCCTAATAGTTAAAAAGTAGAGACAGCCCAGATGTCCATCAAATGATGACTGGATAAACAAAATGTAGTGTATCCGCACGGTGGAATATTATTCAGCAAGGAAAAAGGAATGAAGTGCTGACATGTGCTGCAACATGGATGGATCTCAAAACGTTATAATACACTGTATGATTCCATTTATATGAAATGTCCAGAATGGGCCATTCCACAGGGACAGAAGTAGATGAGTAGGCTGGGGGCATTGGAGGCGGGGGGATGGCGAGTGACTCCTGATGGGCAGGGAGCTTCTGTTCAGGATGATACAAACAGTCTGAAATGGCTTTGCTGATGGTTGCACAACTCTGTGAATATACTAAAAGCAATGCATAGTGTACTTTAAAAGGGTGAGTTGTATAGTAGGTGAATTATATCTCAGTAAAGCTATTAAAAAAAGAATATATGAGGTAATATGTAGGGACATACTTTGAGCTATTTGAGAAGATCCTAGTAATATTATAGTTTGACTGTAAGGCTTTTAAGTAGTAGCAGGATGACTTAGATATGTTTCCTTGCTTGCAGGCCTGTGATTTTATGCCATGACTCAACTTTATAAGGCTGTAACTCAGCAGTATAAAATACTGAAAATGTTGAAACATAAAATGAAAACTGCTTGGCTTACTATTTTTATCTAATAGGATTTTCTGAATCAGTTAATTAGCAACAAGTAGAATGTGTCATTAAGGAGTTAGATTTTAGAATCATAAAATTTTAGAGCTGGAAGAAACTTTAAAGTCATCTATTTGAGGTTCCCTCATATTATTTTGTAAGTGAGAAAACGGAGTCCTGCAGAGGTTAAATATGATATCTTAGGTCACAAAGTTGAGTAAACTCTGGAACTGAGTCAGTGTTCTTTGGGTTGATTACTGTTGGTTTTAGTGCTGTTAATAGTATTAGCACTGACAGTACCACCAGCAGCTATTTAAGTGCTTCCTGTGTACCTGGCACTCTGTTAGGTACTTTATGTGTGTTATCTTGGCTCATCTGCACAGCAGTCTAAGGGTGATTCGTTTCACCTGTGGATGAGTTTCCTGTTGCTGCTGTTACAAGTTAACAAAAACTTCATGCCTTGAAATAGCACAAATTTATTACCTCACAGTTCTGGAGGTCAGAAGCCCAAAATGGGTCTTACTGAGAGCTGGTAGGGCTGCATTCCTTTCTGGAAGCTTCAGTAGAGATGCGTTTTCTTGTCTGTTCCATCTTCTATAGGCTGCCCACACTTCCTTTGCTCGTGGCCTCCTTCCACTGTCCGCAGTGGCAGATTGAGTCTTTCAGATGCTGTTTCTCTGGTTCTGATTCTTCATCCCTCTTCTCCCATTAAGGACCCATCTCAGTAATCCAGGATACTCTCTTTTTTTTTTTTTTATTTTTTTGCGGTACGCGAGCCTCTCACTGCTGTGGCCTCTCCCGTTGCGGAGCACAGGCTCCGGACGCGCAGGCTCAGCGGCCATGGCTCGCGGGCCCAGCCGCTCCGCGGCATGTGGGATCTTCCCGGACCGGGGCACGACCCCGCGTCCCCTGCATCGGCAGGCGGACTCTCAACCACTGCGCCACCAGGGAAGCCCCAGGATACTCTCATTTTAAGGTCAGTTGATTGGCACTTGCAATCATAAGTCCCCCTTGGCATGTAACCTACCATATTCACAGATTTCAGGGATTTGCACGTGGATATCCTTGGGGGAGGGGTCATTATTTTGCCTCCTGCAATCTGTTAATGAGAAAGATTGAGGTCCAGAGAGGTTAGCTAAGTTGTCCAGGGTCGCAACGTTAGTAAATGAAAGAGCTCATAGTTTAACCCAGGTCTGTTATTTAGCATATCTTTCGCAATGATGCGATGTTTTCTACAAATGCCATTTGATTGTTGTCTGGAAGAGAGAGTAGGATGGTTGGCAGTATTCAGATGGTAAATAGCTATTTATTCTTAAAGTAAAATCACATTTACTTTAATAATATCAAGAAATAGGCTATGGGCTTCCCTGGTGGCGCAGTGGTTGGGGGTCCGCCTGCCGATGCAGGGGACACGGGTTCGTGCCCCAGTTGAGGAAGATCCCACATGCCGCGGAGAGGCTGGGCCCGTGAGCCATGGCCGCTGAGCCTGCGCGTCCGGAGCCTTGCTCCGCAATGGGAGAGGCCACAGCAGTGAGAGGCCCGTACCGGAAAAAAAAAAAAAAAAGGCTATATTACTGTGAAGTAATTAAAAGCATGGTAGAGAATTACATTTATTGATGTGGGAAAGTGTTTATGACTCCTTGAGACTTTAAGTTCGTTCCTCCCCCCCATTTCTCTCTATTCATGAGTTCCCCGTGGTCATCAGTTCCTTCCTCATCCAGGCTTCTGCCCCAGTTCCAGTTACTCGCCTGCAGACTCCCCCACCCCTTTGCACCCCTTTGATCTCCTGCCTGGCGAACACTCAGGGCTGGACGAGCCCAACTACCTGCGTGTTGGTTTCACGTTAATGGTACCTACACTCTGCAGCCTCAGAATTGCCGGTAGCCTCCCCAGGTGCCTTTTATCTCACTCCCCACAGCATCCCGCCTCCGGGCTTTCAGACCTCTCACCCCTCCCGTGTTACCTGGCGTCTCAGCAGTCCTCCGCGCAGTTGACCGCAGTTGCCCATTGCTTCATTGCGGGAACCCTCTGCTCTTGGCCTTTGTCACCCCACCCTTTCCTGGCTGCTCCTTTTCAGTCTTCTGTGTCGGCCCCACCGCTTCTGCCTGACTGCTCGGTGAGGAGCCCTCAAGGTCTAGTCCTCTTTTTCTCCCCTCGCCCTTTTGATTTTAACTATGATCTATTTGAGTCAGTCTCCCGTGTTCATGTCTCTCGCCCACGCTCTCTCAGCCTCGGCACTAGTGACGTTTGGGGCTGGATGACAGTTTGCTGCAGGGCTGTCTTGTGCATTGCAGGATGGTCAGCAGCATCTCTGGCCTCTACCCACTAGATGCCAGTAGAACCCCTCTGTCCCCGGTGTGACAACCGCAAGTGTCACCACTCATTGCTGAGTATCTCCTGGGGGGCAAAATCACCCCAGTGGAGACCCACTTACTAAGCCTGAAGCTCCCTTCTGAGGCTCTAAGGATAACGCCTTTTGGCAGCTCCGTCTGCCTGTCTCCTAACAAATTTGACAGAACCAAAGTGGACTCTTGCTCTTTCTCCCGACTCGCTGCCCTCCAGGTTTCCTCTTCCACATCATGCGTGACCTTGCAGGGCACTGGAGGTACTTCGGCTTTTATTCTGAGTGAACTAGGGAGCTGTCAGAGAGTCTGGGGCTAAGAAATGATAGGCTCTCATTTAGGTCAGGTCTTTGTTGAGAACATACTGTAAGTTGGAGGGTTGAAGCAGGAAGACTAGTTAAGAATACTGCGGTGATCCAGGTGAAAAGGTAGGAGGAGCTTGTACCAGGGTGGTGGTAGAGGAGGTGGTAAGGAGTATGGTATCTTTGGTTTACGCCTTAAATATAGGTATCCCTGAGAAGAGGAATGCATGGTGGCATCATGAGATTAACATCTTTGTGTGATTTGTTTATCAAGTATTTTCTAAGATCTTGAAGGAAGCAGGATTTGGTAGATCAGAGTGAGAAGAGAGTAGCCAAAGCCGGGACCCTGTGGGGATGTTACTTGAACGAATGCAGGCCAGGTTGGGTGGTGAAATGAGAGACCCCATGGGGGAGGGTAAGCAGGGCATCCAGTACAGCCAGGCCCACCTCACAGTCTTCTCCTGGGCTGGCCCTCCCACTCTAAAACAAGTACCTATGCCAGGGCAGGTAGAAGCAATGGAAGTCAGGAGACGTGTCTTCACCAGACCTTGTGAGCAGGTTGTGGGCTGTAAGGCTCTCAGCTGAAGTGGGGTGGCAGTTGGCATTTGGGGTGGGAAGGTGGTTGTCATACAGGGTGGCCCTGCACGTTGTGGAACACTGAGGATCCCTGGTCCCTCACTGAGAGCAGCGTGTGTGTGCTCCCTCATCATGACATCTAAACCGTGCCCCTGCCCTCTAAGTTCCACATTCCCATGGGGGTCGGTCACGTTCAACTGCAAACCACCACAGACTAAGCCCTTTTTATTTATTTATTTATTTAAATTTGGTAATTTATTTTCATGAATTTTTCCCTTTTAAAAAAAATTGGAGTATAGTTGATTTACAGTGTTGTGTTAGTTTCACGTGTATAGTACAGTGATTCAGTTATATATATATATATCTCTCTATATATACATATGTAAACATATATATCCTTCTTTTTAAGATTTTTTTTATATGGACCCTTTTTAAAGTCTTTATTGAGTTTGTTACAGTATTGCTTCTGTTTTGGTGTTTTGGCCGTGGGGCATGTGGGATCTTAGCTCCCTGACCAGGGATCGAACCTGCACCCCCTGCATTGGAAGGCGAGGTCTTAACCACTGGACTGCCAGGGAAGTCCCTATATATCTATTCTTTTTCAGATTCTTTTCCCTTATAGGTTATTACAAAATACTGAGTAGAGTTCCCTGTGCTATGCAGTAGGACCTTGCTGGTTGGTTATCTGTTTTATACAGAGTAGTGTATGTATGTTAATCCCAAACTCCTGATTTACCCCTTCTCTCTGCCGCCCCAGTAACCATACATTTGTTTTCTATGTCTGAGGGTCCATTTCTGTTTTGTAAATAAGTTCATTTGTATTTTTTTTTTAGATTCCACATATAAGTAATATATGATATTTGTCTTTGTCTGACTTACTTCACTCAGTACGACAATCTCTAGGTCCATCCATGTTGCTGCAAATGGCATTATTTCTTCTTTTTTATGGCTGAGTAGTATTCCATTGTATATATGTACCACATCTTCTTTATCCCTTCATCTGTCGATGGACATTTAGGTTGCTTCCATGTCTTGGCTATTGTCAGTAGTTCTACAATGAATATTGGGGTGCATGCATCTTTTTGAATTATAGTTTTCTCCAGATATTTGCCCAGGAGTGGGATTGCAGGATCGTTTGGTAGCTCTATTTTTAGTTTTTTAAGGAACCTCCATACTGTTCTCCATCATGGCTGTACCAGTTTACATTCCCACCAGCAGTGTAGGAGGCTCCTTAAGCCCTTTTTTCAATTTGAAAATTGTCTTCCATAACGTGAAGTCAAAGGGCCGTGGCATGGCAGACCCTTAAAGAAAACCTAGATATTTGATTTCTAGTTTTAGGGGCTTAGAAAGTATAGCAGTGAATATTGCCGCCAGTACTTTAAAATTAGCATCCCTTAAATGTTTTCTGTCCCCAATAGGTACCTTAAAATATTCATTCTTAACTCTTCTGTAGAGGGTGTGGGTGTCTCAGGGCCACCTCTAAAGATAGTGCACAGGACACCTGTTCCAGCTACTGCCTTCCCAGCCTTGAAGTGTGAGGGAATTTGAATAAAATAAGCGAGGAGTTGGGATGAAAGCAAATTCCCTGGCTGTATCTTAGGAAAGGGGTGGGAGTAGGGTTGGAAGAGGAAGGTTAATGGCTGTGTGTGAATGTTTATGCACGTCATGTGTTTATCAGGTCTAGCTGCTATCCAGAGCGAGGTATTTTTACAATCACATTTTAGACAGAGTAGTAGGAAATACAATGTACGACTCATCAGATTTGTGAAAGTTTGATAACTCAGAATTTGGAGCAATGAAAAACTCACCAAAGAAAAGATCATCAGTTTGGATATATGAAATTGAAGACTTGTTCACAATGGAAAAATACTATAACAGACTGGGGGAAATGCTCATATCAAGTGTGACTGAGGGTTAATATCTGTAATACCAGAGGAGTTCTCTCAAACTTAATGAGGAAAAAACTGTCAAGATTTAGGACATAGGTGGACAGAGAATTTTAGCAGGTAAGGAATACAATTAGTAATAAAAATGGGTAATCAAAGAAGTGCATTTTAAATCAGCCTTCTCTCAGAAGTACTGGAAATTAAGATAATTCCCGATTCCAGCGAGGTTTTAAGGGATTGAGGCCATTTTCTGTTTTCTGTTTCTTGTGCTGTAGCTACCCCCAGCCGCTGCCTTTGTCTCAACATGACATATGACTCTTCTGCCTCGTCCATATTGCGTCTTTCACCTCTTCCTCCTGGGCTCTGTCTTCTCTCGAGAGCAGCAACCCGATAGGAGCGGGGCATCCCACCCGACCCAGCGCTGCTGCTGAGCCGCCCTCTGAGTTGACCCCGCACCATACTGTGGTCTTGGGTGTATGAGTCAACCCCTGCCACCTGTCTGGGGGGTTCCTGAAGTTAGGGGTGGGCGATTGCGCCTCAGAGCCTGGCGCACAGAAGCTGTTCAACCACGTGGGCTCTCTCAAAATTCATAGCTGTACAGCTGAATGTCTCTTCTGAAATTCTGGCTGACAGCCAACGGTTAGAGGACTGAGTTGGACTAAGAGACCACTGCCGTGTCCCAGACAGGAGGGGGTGGCTTACATCAAGGCAGTGATGGCAGAAATGGGTGGCAAGGAGCATGTTTGGGACAGTTTCCTGTGTAGACTTAATGACAGAGTTGATGTGTAGGGGTAGGGAGAACGAGGAGTTGTAGATCGATGTTTCTTAACTTTTAGTGTGCATATGAATCGCCTGGGGATTTTGTTTAAAGGTAGCTCCTGATTCAGCAGGTCTGGGGTAGGGCCAGAGACTCTGGGTTTCCAGGAGATGAGCCGCACCGTTGGTCTGTGGACCAGTCTTTAAGTAGCAAGGGTGAGATAACTTGAGTTTCAGGCTCCAGTGCCTAGATGATGATATCTATATCAGAAATGGGAAACACGGGAGAAAAGAAAGGGTGGGGAGGACCTGGGAGATGGAGTGAAGTCCTTGTGGGACGTTCAGGCTGAAAATTATAGACAGCTGCACACTTGGATCTTCAACTCAAGAGAAAATCAGGCCTAGAGATACAAATTTGGGAATCAGCACTTCATCAGTTATAGTAAGTAAAAGCCACAAGAATGAATGACATTACCTGCAAGAAAGAGATAAAGGTATTATTAGAAAATGTGCTTATTCCTGCTTGCGAGAATTTTAATGTTCCATTTAAGTTACTTTGTAAACCAGCAGTATGGAGGAAATTGGATAGGTGAGCCCCTGCATGTGAACAAGCTGTAGGGATAAATCCAGAAGTGGAGGAGTCTTCTTTGGAAAACCCCTTGAGTCCTTGGTAATGACCATAGATCAGGTTAAGTATTCCATAGATCAAGTTTAAAAAGCATTGGTGTACCTTCTCTTAGGAAAGTTCATTCATACAAACAAATATGTATTAAACATCTTCAAATGCCAGCCACTCCTCTGATCTCTGGGCTTAAGATAACACATAGAATGTATCCCCAACATGGCAGAGATTATGGGGGAGACTGGCAAAGTGGGTTCCATGAGTGTGATGCATGCTGTCGTGGGGAAGTGGGGCAGGGCCACACGACTCAGCATGGGGACAAGGGACAGCTTTCTTGTGGAAGCAGCATGTAAACCGAGACCGGAAGTCCGAGAGGAGGTGACCACGAAGAGGACGGGAAGGGCTGGACAGTGACGACTTGGAGGGGACAAGGCTCTGCAGGTTGAAGGAGGGTGGTATGGCTGGACCACAGAGTGTGGGGAGGGAGAGTTGTGAGGGATGAGGCTGGAGAAGGGAGCAGAGTCCATGATGAGGCCCTTTCCCCCCGGGACCTGGTGGAGGGTGGAGGGAGAAAACAGTGTATTTTCCAAAGGAAAAAGTATTATTCTGCCTGGGGGTAGTTCAAACAATAGTCCTATGCATGTGGTTTCATAAGGCTTTTATGGACTGGCCTAGTAATGGAATGACTCATAGTAACATTGTTTCTGTAGGAAAATGTTTTGGGCTTCAAAAACTTACAATTTAACTTCCAAAAAAATTTTTTTCACCATTTCGGGACTGCTTGGATGGGCATACAACTCTAGTGCTTTTTGTTATTTGTGCTCCAATCATGCTTTCTCTGGTGTTTATCTGTGTGGCTGCAGTGTTGATTTTCCACCCGCTGATAGGAATCAAAGGAATCATTCCACAGACGGAGGAACAGGTTTAGAAAATATGTGGAAATAAAAATAGAAATCTTTTTACAAGTTGTTTTGTTTTCAGAGTGTTTGTTCTTTAAAGTTAAGGATTACTCCATAAACTATATTGTGGTGTCGTGTTGTGTACCATGAAAGTATGGAAAATGAAACTGACATGGAAATTGTAAACGGAAAGTAAGAGAGAGTGGCAGGGTTTCACTATTGAAGTCAAATGGAATGCTGAAGGTAAACTACACGGATAAAATACCTCCTTCAAAAAGACTTTAATAACCATGAGCTTAGCTTAGCCCCATCATAATTATCATCATCATTATCTTCATTACAACTATTGTTATCATTAGAAATACTAGATTTTTTTTTTTAAGCAGAAAAGAACTGTTAAGGCCAGTCCCTTTATAAAATAGAACTACATGAGCTTCATTTTGTTTAATAAGTGGAACTTTAGGCTGAAACTCCTTCAAATTCCCAGGTCTCCAGTAGGCCAAGTTAATTTCATCCACACCCATCTCGTGAAAATCTTTCTTTCTGTGTTAGTTAGAATGCTTTCCGCTGACAAATAACTGAAGACTCAACTGTGAACAACTTAAATAGTAAGTAAATTTAATGATCTCATATAACTAGAAATCTGGAAGAAAGATGGTTTTATAGTTGGTTCACGTAGCAGCTGACTGCTGTCATTAGGCTCTTGGGATCTTTCTGTCTTTCTGTTCTGCTGTCATGCTGAGTGAGCTTTTGTCCTCAAGCTTGTCCTTTCCTGGTCTCAAGATGGCAGGCAGCTTTAGCTCCAAGATCGACATCCTCATATCAAAGCACCCGAGACTGTAAGAAGAGGTGTCTCTTGTCTTGGTTCGGGTGCTATAACAAAATGCTGTATACTGGGTGGCTTCAGCAACAGACATTTTATTTCTCACAGTTCTGGAGTCTGGGAAGTCCAAGATCAAGGTGCCTGAAGATTTGATTTTTCACGAGCTTGCAGACAACTATCTTTTTCCTGTTTCCTCGCACGGCAGAGAGAGAGCGCTCGAGGCTCCTATATTATAAGGACACTAAACCCATTTTGGGGCTCCATGCTTCTAACCTAATCTAACCCTAATAGCCTCCAAAGACCTCACCTCCAGATACCATCACATTGGGGATTAAGGCTTTAACATAGGGTTTTTGGGGGGCACAAATATTCAAGCCATAGCATCTTTCTTATGTCTTTTTTCAGAGAGAAAAAGAAGCCTCCCAGAAGACTTGACTTCACTAGCCAAATTTACACGATATATCCCATTTCTAAACCAGTCAGTGGCAAGGGATATAGAAGTCCAGTGATCGGCTTTGGCTACTCAAGATTCATGGCCCTCCAGCCTCCTCTCAGAGAAGAACGAACTTAGGATTCTGGTATCCAGGACGGAGAGTGGACTGGTGAGGCCAGCCACTCGTGTCCACCACCCCTTCCAAGGCCAGCTCCTCTGCCTGGGCTCTGAATCCTTTTTTGCACTTGGAGGACTTCATTCTGTTCATCATTTTTTCTCATCTTTATTTTTAGTCTGTCTTCTCTTTCTCTTCAAGCTTATTGAAAGAAGGGTCTGTGCGTGCTGTCTCCATTTCTTTTCCTCCAGATTATTCCGTAGATCTCCTGTAACCTGGATTCTGCTGCCCCTAATAGGAAACCTCCCCTTCTGTCATCCGCACCCACCCAATTGCCTGGGCCTTTGCCAGTATTACCGCTAGTGTTTGGCAAGACCGGTGCTTCTCCAGGTTTAGCGTGTGCACCAGAATCGTTTGGAGGGTGACTAAAATACAGGCCCTTGGGTTCCATCCCCAGAGCTTCTAAATCAGTAAGTCTGAGCTAGGGCTTGCAGAGCTGAGCTGACTTAACCTCTCTGCGGACATTTGATATTGTTGATTTTACTACCACCTTTCTGAGTTTCAGAACTCAAAATTACTCTCAAACCTGCACTTGTTCCTTTTGTATTTTTTTTTTAATTGATGAATGGCAGTGTCCTTCTTCTCACGTAAGAAACCTGGAACTCACCGTGATTCTTTATTCTTCCTTACCCCCATATACAGTCGATTTATGTTGCACACTCTGAATATCCCTCCAGTGCATCATTTCATCTCCATCCTTATTGTCTCCGCTGTAGTGTGAGCCCCATCTTTTCACCCATATTGCTGTAATGTTCTTTAAAAGTGCTTGTCCTGTCTCCAATCTCAGACTTTCTCTTATTTATACTTCATACTGTTGCAGAGTGATTTTTTTTTAATGCAGGTCTAATCACATTATTCCTGAGCTCAAAATTCTTTGGCCTCCTACACCTTCCAGATAAAATCCAGACTCCCTCCCACGCAAGCAGAGGGCTTCAGACCTGGGTCTCTGCCTGCCTGGCTAGCGTTTGCTTCTCTCACTTCTCTACTTTTCCTGGGCGTTAGTACCTGAACCTGCCATGATTCTGATTCTCTTGAGCTTTTGAGCCTTTGCATGTTTTCTCTTTGCCTGAAACACTTCTCTTTCTCCCTTCACTGCTTATCTTCCAGGACTTAGCTCAGGGATGCCTCTACTATCACCCTGCTTCCCTGGTCCCTTTTCTGTCCCTGGGAGTTAGATGCTCCTTTTCTGTACAGCCATGGACGTATGTAAGTTGTACTCATTTAGCTCTTAAACACACTGCTCGATTCTGGAGGTTTATTTGGTACTTATCCTCCTCTAGACTATAATTTCTTTCAGGACAAAGACTGTACTTTCCATCTGTTTCTTAATATAGTTCCTAACATAATTAGTCATTGTTTGTTGAGTGATTGAATGTTAAGGACCATTTTTAGTGATAGAAACTAGTCATAAAACCCAATCTGGAGGGCTTCCCTGGTGGCGCAGTGGTTGAGAGTCCGCCTGCCGATGCAGGGGACACAGGTTCGTGCCCCGGTCCGGGAGGATCCCACATGCTGCGAAGCGGCTGGGCCCATGAGCCATAGCCGCTGAGCCTGCGTGTCCGGAGCCTGTGCTCCGCAACGGGAGAGGCCACAACAGTGAGAGGCCCGCGTACCGCAAAAAAAAAAAAACCACAAAAAACCCAGTCTGGAGAACTGAGGGCCCAATCTGGAGAACTGAGGGCCCAATCTGGGGAACAAATGGGAGGGTGACAAAAACACTGTAGGCTTTACATCTAGTTGGATTTGTTCAAGATTCTGGAGGAATTGGTATTTCTTAGAGACTGTGACAGGGCAGGGATTGGAGTTGGTGATGTATTATAGAAATCACTTTAGTGATATTCAGACTAGGTGGCCATTTTCATTTCCTTGATAATTTGGATGAAATTTGGAGATATGACTGTGAAATTTGGAGATATGAACATCCGATTCCAATGTTATAGCATATATAACGTATACCATATATACCTATGTCTATATCTATATTTATATCTATATGTAGATATAGACATATTGGTTCATTTGGTTGTTCTTTGAGAAGTTTATGCAAACTTAAAAAGCAAATTACGGTTGTCGCAAAGCTGCCATCTTTGCGATATGTAAATTTTATTTAAAAATTTTAAAGGTTAGCTTATTCACCCATTGTTCTTGAAAAACACGTATCTGCCAAGCATTTGATAGCAGTTGTATGTTCCAAGCCTGCACTGGCCATGTGCTAAATAACCACCAGCCACGTGTGGTTATTTACATTTGAATTTAAATTCGTTAGAATTAAAATCAATGAAAAATTCAGTTCCTCAGTCGTGCTGGCCACCTTTCAAGTGCTCAGTAACTGTATGGGACAGTGCAAATATAGGATATTTCCTTATTATATTGACAATAATTTAGTTAGATGATAAGCATATAACCTCAAATTCCTGTTTTTAAAAAAATCCAAAAATGTTCCTTAAAAAGTGTTTTTATTATAAAATAAAACAAAGGTATGAAAATCACCCAAATCAGATATATGATTTAATGAACTATTACAATGCCAGTAGCACCCAGGTCAAGAATTAGACCTTCATGAGTCACCCTTGAAATTCTTCCTTGTGTCCTGTGTCAATCACAGCCCTCTCCTCTCTCATAAGTAAGCGTCATCCCAAATCTTCGTAGTAATCACTTGCATTTTTCTTTTTATAATTTATGGATCCAGTTTGTTTCCTTCAACACTATCGTTTGGTTTTAACCACAGTAAAAACATTTTTATTCAGATACAATTTCCATGCTGTAAAATCAATCCATTTAAAGTATACAATTCAGTGGTTTTCGTGTCTTCTCAGAATTGTACAGCCATCACCACAGTCTAGGTTTTAGAACATTTTTGTCACACCAGGAAAAAACATGTGCCCCTTAGCAGTCATTCCTCTTCCCCACCCTCCCAGTCACCCCAGGCAACCATTAATCTATTTTCTGTCTCTATAACTTGCTTATTCTGATTTTTCATGTAAATCAAGTCACACAACATGTGGTCTTTTGTGTCTGACTTCTTTCACTTAGTGTAACACTTTTGAGGTGCATCCGTGGCATAGCATATATTAGTATTTTATTCCTTTTCGTTGCTGAAGACTATCCCATTGTACGGATATGCCACATGTTGTTTGTCCATTGATCAGCCAACAGGCGTTTGGGTTGTTTGCACTTATTGGCTGTTATGAATAATGCTGCTGTGAGCGTTTACATACAAGTTTTTGTGTGGATGTATGCTTTCATTTCCCTTGGATATATACTCAGTAGTGGGAATTGCTGGGTCAAGTGGTACTCTATGGTTTAACCTTTTGAGGAACTGCGGAACTGTTAGAAAAACAGGCGACACCATTTTGCGTAACCAACAGCAATGTAGAGGGTTCCAGTTTCTCCACATCTTCAGCAATATTTGTTATTATCTCTTTTTCATTATATCCATCTTAAAGGGTATAAAGTAGTATCTCATTGAGTATCTAATTGACTGTAAATGTATTATGGTTTTCTTTTTTTAATTTTTTTAAAAGAATTATTTATTTATTTATTTTTGGCTGTGTTGGGTCTTTGTTGCTGTGCGCGGGCTTTCTCTAGTTGCCGCGAGTGGGGGCTACTCTTTGTTGTGGTGCGCGGGCTTCTCATTGCGGTGGCTTCTCTTGTTGCGGAGCACGGGCTCTAGGCGCTAGGGCTCAGTAGTTGTAGCATGCGGGCTCTTGAGCGCAGGCTCAGTTGTTGTGGCACATGGGCTTAGTTGCTGCACGGCATGTGGGATCTTCCCAGACCAGGGCTTGAACCTGTGTCCCCTGCATTGGCAGGTGGATTCTTAACAACTGCGCCACCAGGGAAGTCCCTGTATTATGGTTTTCATCTGCATTTCCCCAGTGGCAAATGACGTTGAGCATCTTCTTAATGTGTTTATTAGCCATTTGTAAATGTTCTTTGGAGAAACATCTATTCAAATCCTTTGCTCATTTAAAAAATTTTAAATTATAGTTATAAAATAATGATAATTTTGATTATATAATTGTTTACCTTTTTATTAAAGGCTTACAGAAGTTCTTTATAACTGATACCAGTCCCTTTTCAGATATATGATTTACAATTATTTACTCCCATTCTGCGTTTTTTCCCCCGCTTTCTTTATATTATCATTTGCAGTACAAAATATTTTAATTTAGATGGATCCAAATTTATCTATTTTATCTTTTGTCACTTGTACTTTTGGTATCATATTTAACAAACCATTGCCTAATTCAAGACCATAAAGATTTACTGCTCTGTTTTCTTCTAAGAGTTTTATAGTTTTAGCACTTACATTGAAGTCTCTGATCCATTTTTAGTTAATTTTTATGTAAGAAAAGGTCCAACTTTATTTTTTTTGCATTTGGACATTCATTTGTCCCTGCACCATTTGTTGAAAAGACTGTACTTTGTCAATTAAATTGTTTTGGATGGCACTCTGTCAAAATTGATTATAAATGTAAGAGTTTATTTCTGAACTCTTAATTCACTTCCATTGTTTTACATGTTTGTCTTTGTATCAGTACCATAATGTGTTGATCACTGCAACCATATAGTAAGTTTTGAAATTGGGATACGTGAATCTTCCAACTCTGTTCTCCTTTTTAAAGATTGTTTGGCTATTCTGGGTTCCTTGCATATCCGAATGAGTTTTAGGATGTTTTTAAATTTCTGCAGAAAAGGCAGCTTGGATCATTATAGTAATTGTGCTGAATATGTAGACCAATAAGGGGAGTATTGATATCCTAACAATATTAAGTCTTAACAACCCATGAATGTAGCATGTTTTGTCTTTAATTTTTTCCAACGTTTTATAGTTTCCAGTGAGTGAGTCCTGTACTAGTTTTGTTAAATATTGAATATATTCCTGAGTATTTTATTCTTTTTGATGTGATTGTAAATGCAGCTCTTTTCTTAATTTCATTCTTTTATGTTTGGGTTGGTCATTGCTGTTGTATAGAAATAGAATGAATTTGTATGTTAATCTTATATCCTGCAACCTTGTTGAACCTGGTTATTTGTGTTTAATAGTTTGTTTTTTTTTTAGTTGGTTCCTTAGGATTTGCTATAAATTCATATCATCTATGAAGAGATAGTCATACTTATTCCTTTCTGGATGCTGATTTTGTTTGCTTGGTTTTCTTTCTTACCTGATTACAATGGTTAGTTACACCTGCAGTGAAATGTTGAGTAGAAATGGTAAGAAATAGAACATTGTATTCTTTTTTTTTTTTTTTTTTTTTTTTGCGGTAAGCGGGCCTCTCACTGCTGTGGCCTCTCCCGTTGCGGAGCACAGGCTCCGGACGCGCAGGCTCAGCGGCCATGGCTCATGGGCCCAGCCTCTCCGCGGCATGTGGGATCCTCCCGGACCGGGGCAGAAACCCATGTTCCCTGCATCGGCAGGCGGACTCTGAACCACTGCGCCACCAGGGAAGCCCGAACATTGTATTCTTGTTCCTAATTTTAGGAGTGATCCATTCAGTCTTTCACTATTAAGTATAATATTAGCTGTGATTTTTTTTGTGTGTGGATGCCCTTTGTCTGGTTTAGGAAGTTCCTTTCTATTCCTGGTTTGTTGAATGAGTTTTATGACAAGACTGTTGGATTTTGGAAAATGCCTTTTCTCAATTGATATGATCATGTGCCTTTTATTTTTTCTTTTATTAATTTGGTTTGCTAATATTTTGTGGAAGATTTTTGCATCAATAGCTATAAAGAATATTGGTCTGTAGATATCTCGTGATGTCTTTGTCTAGCTTTGGTATCAGAGTATTACTGGCCCCTGGCCCCATAGAAGTATTATCTCCTTTTTTTTTTTTTCTTTCTTTCTTTTTTTGGAAAGAGTTTGTCAAAGATTGGTATTAATTCTCATTTAAATGTTTGGTCGAATTTACCAGTGAAGTCCTTTGAGTCTGCACTTATATCTGTTGGAAGTGTTTTTAATCACCAATTCAATCTCTTGCTATAAGCCTTTTTAGAGATTCCGTTTTTTCTTCAGTTTTAGTAGTTTGTATTTTTCTAGGAATTTGTTCTTTTCCTCCAAGTTACCCACTTTGTTGTTGTACAGTTGTTCCTAGTATTCCTTTATAATACTTTTTATTTCTGTATAATCAATAGCAATGTCCTTTTATTCATTTGTAATTTTTGTGTTCCCTCATTTTTTCCTTGGTCACTATAACTAAAGGGTTGTCAGTTTTGGGGATCTTTTCAAAGAAACCATTTTTGTTTTCATTGATTGTCTTCTGTGTTTTTCTGTTCTTTATTTCGTTTGTTTGCATTTTAATCTTTACTGTTTCTTGCTGCTTGCTTAGGTTTAGATTGCTCTTTTTTCTTGGTTCTTAAGATGGAAGTTCAGGTTATTGATTTGAGATCTTTCTTCTTTTATAATATAGGCATTTACAGCTATAAATTTTCCTCTAAGCACTGCTTTCTTTAGCTACATCCCATAGGTTTTGGTATATTTTAGTTTTCATTCATCTCAAGGTATTTTCTAATTTCCTTTACGATTTCTTCTTTGTTTCATTGGCTACTTACCAGTGTATTGTTTTATTTCCATGTATTTGTGAATTTCCAAAATTTCCTTCTGTTACTGATTTCTGATTGCATTCCATTGTGGAATGGATTTTAGTCACATGATTTTAATCACTTTAAATTCTTGAGGGTTGTTTGTGGCCTAGAATATGGTCTCTTTTAGAGAATGTTTCATGTGCACTTGAGAAGACGGCCTCGTGTTGTTGGGTGGAGTGTTGTATAGATGTCTGGCAGGTCTAGTTGGCTTACACTTTTATTCCAATCTTCTATTTCCCTGTTGTTTTTTTCCTGGTTTTTCCATCTAGTGTTGAAAGGGGATAAGAAGTCTATTATCATTTTTGAATTGTTTATTTATTCTTTCAGTTCTTCTTCCTCCGTTGTTCTTGTAGCTTTACCACCCATTTTGGCTGCTTTTCTTACAGTTGCTGTTTCATCGTGTGTCACTTTCTATCCTTTTACTTTCAACCTATTTGTATCATTGAACCTACCGTCTCCTGTAGACAGTATATAGTATATAGTTGGGTTTTTAAAAATACCCTCTGATAATCTCCGCCTTTTGATTGGATTGTTTAGTCTATTCACATTTAATATTATTGATATGGTTGGATTTACACCTGCCACTTTGCTTTTTGTTTTCCATAGGTCTTATGCCTTCTTTTGTTCTTTTTTTTTTTTTACTGTCCTCTTTTGAAATAAGTGAATCTCTTCCAGTGTGGTATCTTAACTCCTTTAATAATTTTTAAATTATACATTTTGAATTAGTTTCTTAGTGTTTGCTCTAGGGCTTACAATATAGCTCTTAGCTTAAGAGAATCTACTTCTGATTTTTACCTACTTTCAGCAAAATTAAGAAACTCCTCTCCTGTATAGCTCTATTTCTCTCCTTTTTTTTTTGCTACTACTGTTATCTATATTACGTCTATATATTGTAGAAACCCAACAATATATTATTATAGTTTTTCTTTTATGTAAGTCTTTTAAAGAAGCTGAGAGAAGAAAGGAGAGCAGGTGCATATTTATGGGGTTAGTTATATTAACTTTTCTACTTTTCACCCACCTCATATATTCTGTGGGTCTCAGTTACCATCTGGTGTTATTTCCCTACTCCAGCACAAGGCAGGTTTGCTCTCATCTGCTTCCTCTGTGTTACTATCATCAAATATATAAAATTTTACATGTTGTTATTAGCCCAACAATACACTTGTATGCATACTGTTTCATTGAATTGCTCTGTAAATCAGTTAAGAGAAGGGGGAGAAATATGCAATGGTAGTCTCTTTTGTAATTATGTACATAATTCTTGGCAGTCTGTTTTTTGTGTGCATTCAAACTACTGTTTGGTGTCATTTGCTTTCAACCTGAAGAACTCTTTTCAGTATTTCTTATAAAGCAGATCTCCTAGCAACAAATTCTCTCAGTTTTTGTTTTTCTGGGAATGTCTTGGTTCTACCTTCGTGGTTGAAAGATAGTTTTGCTGGATGTAAGATTCTTAATTCACAGTTTTTTGTCTTCAGCATTTTGAATATTCAGTCCTACTACCTCCTGGTTTCCTCTGCTTCTGATGAGAAGTCAGCTGTCAGTCTTATTGGGGTTCCTTGTATATGAAGAGTCATTTTTCTCTTGCTGATTTCAAGATTTTTTTCTTTGCTTCTCAACATTTTGATTATATTTTGTCTGGGTGTGGATCTCTTTATATTTATCTGGTTTGGAGTTTGTTGAACTTCTTAGATGTGTAGATTACTAATGTTTTTCATCAAATTTGGGGAGATTTCAGCCATTATTTAAATCTTTGTTCTGTGCCTTTCTCTTTTTCTGTGGTGCTCTGTTCATGTTTCTTCATTCTTCTTTTCTCCCCATTCTTCAAATTGTATATAATCTCTATCAATATATCTTCAAGCACTCTGATTCTTTCTTCTTCCAGTTCATGTCGACTCTTGGGCTCCTATAGTGAATTTTCCATTTCAGTTATTGTACTTTTTCAGTTATTGTACAATTCCAAAATTTCTATTTGCTGCTTTTTTTCTGTAATTTCCTTATCTTTATTGATATTCTCTATTTGCTGAAACATTGTCATTATACTTTTCTCTAATTCTTTATCCATGGTTTCCTTTAGTTCTGTGAACTTATTTGGAATAGCTGATTTGAAGTCTGTCTCTGTTAAGTCTAACATCTGGGCCCCTTTAGAATCAGTTGTGTTGCCTGCCTTTTTTTCCTGAAAATGGGTTTGCTGCTTCTTTGCACATTTTGCAATATTTGTTGAAAACCGGGCATTTTAAATAACATGTAGCAACTCTGTGTAGTGATCACCTTGGGAATGGGGGTTAATACTGTTTGCTTGGTTATTTATATATATTTTTAGTGACTTGGATGAACTGACTGTGTGAAAGCTGTTACCTCCAGTGGACAACATTGGATGTCTCTACTCAAATTTATTTTCTTGTTTTTTCTTTTATCTTTACTACCCAAGGGTTACCCCTTGGTCAGATAAGCCACTCATTGGTTAAAGGCTGTGCTTATACCCTCCTAGCCAGTTAGAATTTTACTCTTTACCATTAGACGTGCATGTGGCTTGAAGAGTGCTATCGCAGTTGAAAGAGTTTAGGTATTACCCAGTCATACAGTTCATAAAGGAAAGGCAGGATAAATTCTTGAGCTTTTTCTTTGATTTAATAGTTTTTAAGAATGATTAATTGGTTCTCTATCATCTCTTGAAGATGACCAATTATTAAAAAAATTTTGAACTCTTAGAATTAAACGTTTGATGGGTTTTAATCCATTTCAGTTATTATCATTAATGAAGCTCAAATTATTCCATCTTTGGCCAGTGGGAGCCTTTTGAGATTGGCTCCTGAGTCCTAGAATTAGCCATTTCTCTAAGAAGCTCTGGTCTCTAAGGGATGCTCGATGATGCTGGATTGGCCTTTGTTTGTAGGCCTTTTCTGTAATCAGAGTTAAGAAAGATATGCACATATTTAAGATAAAATAAAATACCTCACAAGGTCATATTGATGCTTCCAGTTAAAACTCTAGACTACAGTGTATTTGAATCTTCCTTCTATATCTCCTTTTCTCTGTGCCAAGAATCCTGGTTTTTCAAAGACACAAGTGATTATAGAATTAGAAAATCCCATAATTATTCATTTATTTTTATCCCGTATTACACATGCAATAGTCTCAGAATGACAACAGTAATACTACTGAAAACATTAAAAAGCATACTTTTGCTTATACTCTCACCATCTTTACAGCATTTAGGACTGGCAGTGTCTTCTGAGACATTGTTTGTTTAGCAGAATGAAATGTTTGCTTAGCAACATTTTAGAGCACCTTCTCTTTCTCAGACTCCCTGCTACAAAGGAGGAAGAGACACAACCTTGTTCTCTAAAAGCTGGGCTGTTGGGTTACGTGGTGTCATTCCGGTATAGGAAGGCATGGCCCCAAAATCTGGGTTTTTCTTCTTCTTTAAAGGTACTGTTAATGATGTAATTGCATACTTCCTAAAATAAAACTCTTTCATTTTCTGCTCTTGTCAGGGAGCAGCTTCCATTGGGTGGAGATGCTTGATACTTCCTAATCTCTGTTACCTAGTGTATTAGTCAGGTTGTGCAGAGAAATACAGCTAGCAGGGGATATATCTATATATCTATGTATGCTATCACGGCTTTTGTGGATGCACTATAGATAGATGGATGGAAAGACAGAAAAATAGGATATACTAGCTAGATAGATAGATAGGGAGAGAGAGTTAGTTTTTATGTTAAGGAACTGGCTCACATGATTGTGGGAGCTGGCAAGTGTGAAATTTGTAGAGTAGGCCAGCAGGCACAAATTTTAGGTAAACGTTGATTATGTAGTCTTGAGTCCAAAATTTGCAGGGCAGCCCAGCAGACTGGAAACTCAGGCAGGTTTCTGTGTTGCAGTCTTGAGGCAGAATTGCTTCTTTCTTGGGAAAGTTCAGTCTTTGCTCTTAAGGCCTTCAACTGATTGGTTGAGGCCCACCACATTATGGAGAGTAACCTGCTTTAAAGTCAACTGATTGTAAATGTTAATCACATCCACAGGGACTGTCACAGAGACACATAGACTAGTGTTAGACCAAACAGCTGGGCACCGTAGTCTAGCCAAGTTGACACATAAAATTAACCACCAAGGTTAGGTTAACCATTTAATTTAGTGCCCAAACTGAGATTCCTTTGAGAATAAGAATTACTGAAAAATAATAAAATTGTATAATTTTATTTGTTGACTAACAGATTTATTTTTATTGTATTTTAAAAACAAGTTTATTTCTGAAAAACGTTAACATATTTCCATGTTAATATTTTAAAAAACCCCAAAACATCACAACAAACATCACAACAAAATTATTTCATACTGATTTTTTTCAACTTTAAAAAGACCATAAATAGAATTCTCAGTAGAAGCCCATATACATTATTTAGTTTCTTAGTCATAATTTGTCTGTAGTACTGGGTCTCTGTATGTTTCTGAAAGGAATGTAGTTTTGAAACACAGTTGTATTGTTTTTAATTGTTTCGTAAAATTATAGTCTTCAAAGTTTCATTTTATGATTACTAAACTTGAAACTTGATTCTTTTCAGTAGTTACTAATTGCTGTAAATCATAATCTTTAAATTTGAGAATATAATATCTGTATAGATACTAAGGTACCTGGTAAGTTCAAAGCAAATTCTACTAAATTGAGGTCATTCTAAATTTTGATTTTTTTTTAGTAGTTTAACAGGGAAATATTCCAGCCCATATATTTTCACAGGTACTGTCTTTTTACTCTATTTAGAGTACCTTTATTCAATGACATTTTTACAAGAGAAAGCTTGTCAGATAAGTTGTATTTATTTAGAAGTCTTCTGAACATTTTACCAGATTTTTTTTTTTGTTTTAATTTTTAAAATTTTTATTCATTTATTTTTGGCCACACTGCATGGCATGCGGGATCTTAGTTGCCTGACCAGGGATCGAACCTGCGCCCCCTGCAGTGGAAGCATGGAGTCTTAACCACTGGACTGCCAGGGAAGTCCCCCATTTTACCAAATTTAGATGCTGCTAGATTGTAAGCATTTGGAA
Source organism: Pseudorca crassidens (assembly GCF_039906515.1). Lineage (NCBI taxonomy): Eukaryota > Metazoa > Chordata > Mammalia > Artiodactyla > Delphinidae > Pseudorca > Pseudorca crassidens. The sequence continues at coordinate 196,006,030 of NC_090296.1, forward strand.
GTCCATTTCATCCTGGTACAAAGTATAAACTTATCTAAGTAAAAAAACTGGTTCTCTGTATAAATTAAATCTGAATTAAAGATTTCCAACTGACTGAACAAAATGAAGCCAAGATTTAGAGTGCTCAGCTGAAAAAATTTCAATGCTATTGATGATTTTACTAAGTGAGTCTTAAAAGCCTCCAAGATTTCTAAGATATGTAGCAACAAGAGAAAACAGGTACTGCCATGTTGGAGTAGTATTTTTTTTTTTTTTTTTTGCGGTACGCGGGCCTCTCACTGCTGTGGCCTCTCCCGTTGCGGAGCACAGGCTCCGGACGCGCAGGCTCAGCGGCCATGGCTCACAGGCCTATCCGCTCCGCGGCATGTGGGATCTTCCCGGACCGGGGCACGAACCCGTGTCCCCCGCATCGGCAGGTGGACTCTCAACAACTGCGCCACAAGGGAAGCCCGGAGTAGTATTTTTTTTTATTCAACATTATCTTTGTCACATGAGTGACAGTTTCTTTGTGTGTGTGTGTGTGTGTGTGTGTGTGTGTGTGTGTGTTTAAATATTTGTCAGTTGTGATTGTTAGACTGTCACATCTTTGGTGGATGTAATTGTGGGACGTGTTTGCTTCTACTTTGGTCATATTTTGCCGTTCACATGGTATCTCTTGACACTGATAGAAAGCTGGCATGACTTAAGTGTAAATTTCTTCTGCTAATAGAGCCAACAAAATAACAGCTGCCACTTAATTTTAACTATGTAAACAAGACACTTTGTAATCAGAACTGAGCAAGATTAAAGACTAGTCATTTGATCTAAATGAAAAGTCATGCTTTATAGAATAATATATAAAACACCTTCTTCATCTGCTTTTCTGAAATTGGTATCTTCGAGCTACTCATAGTTGGGGCAGCAGCATTTTGAATATTTTTTCCACCTCCACCGAAGACTGCAGGATTTAGCTGTCCCTCGGCCTCTCCTGTCCAAGTGCACTTCCTTTTTCTGCCCATGGTTTGGGTGCTGACTTTGAGAACGAGGTGTCAGTTATAGCCCATCCAGAGAGAGGTCTTTCACGTTCAACCACAGGTTAAATTGACAATTGGATTCACTGTGCGTGTATCTCACAGCACTCACCAAGATCCGGGCACAGCCTGGAAGTAAATGTTCCGGCTTATTATAACACTCCCATTAAAAAAAATCGCTAGAAAGTGGAGACTCCAGGACAAATAATAAATTGCGGGGGTGGGGACACTGTGACAATGGACCTAAGTTGAGACTGTCTCAGTCAAACTGACACACATGGTCGCTTTACCAGACACGTGTCTTTTCAAAAATCTCCTAACCCCAAATTCCTGATTACTGTTTTCCCCTCACAAAGGCTGTGCCCTCAATGTGATTCACTTGTTTGTGACTACTTAGTAATTTCCACAGCATTACGCACGTGGAAAAGAATGTGAAACATTCTTATTAGTCAGTTTTATTCATTGTAGCACTTCCTTCTTTCTAGAACATTTTCTGTTTATCTTAAAACTTGTATTAAATTTTGCATGCCTTCATTTTTAAACATTTTTAAAGACATGTAATAAATTTATGGTATTGTTCTTCCTTAAATTAGTTCTTTTGTTATCTTAATAAAATATCATACAATAATTTTTAAAATTTGGGAATGAAAGGAATACAGTTGTTCACATATATTTGATAAAAATGGATTATCTGAATATGATTATGATAATACTTTATATTCTATTACAGGATTAAATTAAAAGGATTTACCATACATCTTATGACTCTTTACTGGAGCCTTGGGAGATAGGTAAGTGACAAGCATTTTTTGAAGAGAGATATTTCTGAAACATTAAATGATTTGATCTCATAGGTTCCTGACAAAGTAGACAATGGAGTATATCTTACTTCAGTGATTTACCTCTTTTTCTCCTCAGTAAAAATGGTAGAAATACCGTGTTTACATGAATGTAATGTAACATTCTCTGGTATCCAATAAATCATATTTTCCAGGGAGTTTTAGGTTTATTTTGTATAATAATTATACAGAGAACATTGTCAATAAGGGAAACAAGTTAGGCATATTTCAAAAGTTAAAGCCCTAAAAAAATCGTTAAATGCAAAGTGGTGTCCTGGATTGTATCTTAGAACTGAAAAAAGACATCAGTGAAAAGCAGGTGAAATCCAAGTAGAGTTTATAGCTTAGTTAATAGTAAATGTACCAATGTCAGCTTCTCAGTATTGACAAATGTACCATGGTAGTGTAAGATGTTAACTTTAGGTGGAATTTGGTGAAAGGAATACAGGAACTCGGTAATATCTTTGCAACTCTTCTGTAAATCTAAAATTATTCCAAAATAAAAATTTTTCTTTAAAGCCAAAAAAAATCGAGATTTATTTGAAAATTATAGTTTAGAAGTAGCTTTTCTGTGTAATACTTTGAAAACTCAAAATAATTAATTACCTTTAGAAAAACCCAGATGCCGTGCATTAGAGATGCAGGGAAATATGTGACGATAGGTTTCACTTTTCAGTTCATGGGAGGCGTGGGATTTCATTTTCTTGACATTGGCCTGGTGTCCATGAACATCTCCTTGAGCTCGGTTACAGACTTGCTCTTTGATTCCTTTAAGGTACTTGTGTGTTCTTTGGTGGTTTAGTACTGCTCTTTCTGTTAACATAAGCGGGCCCTTCCCACGGTTCCCAGTGCACCACTTTTTTCTTTTTCTTTTCTTTTCTTTGATGTACTGTTAGGGGCAAAAAGGCCAGTGATGTGACTCCGTGGTTTGGAGTTGAGACCCTTTTAGGGTGGTTTTGTTCAGTCACATCTACTTGAGCTTCTAGGTCAGGCGCTGGACTCAGCTGACCTCTCGTTAAAGAGCCATTTCTGTAGTTGAGCTGAAATAATTGATTGCTGTCAGATAATTGAAATTGTCAGTTTCCAAAATGAACTCTGGCAGTATAACTCTTTTAAATTTCTATAAATATTAAAAGACTATAAGAAGGGAGCTCCGTAGTTTGCTGAACTATTACATAACTTGTCATTAATAAAAGTAAAATAGCCCTGCCGGCCTTTAAATGGTCTCCTGCTGCTGCTGCCAACTTTAGTGATTTTAGTTAAACTTAAATTTCATGAAGGGAAATAGAAGTAGATTCTACTTAAAGGATACAGGCGTTTAACACAGCAGACCCAGGCCTGGATGACTTCTGCAGGATAGTTGTTAGGCTTGGAGAGTTCTGTTTTGCTTGATGATATTTGTTCAGAATTGGTGTTGTAAATTCTATTGGCATGAGATTGATATCTTTACTTCTTAGTGATGTAGCATAATTGTGCCAACCTTGGTAGGAAAGTTCAGAAAAAGGGAGGAGCATTTTTTCAGGACAAGTTGAAATTCCATTGATCAAATTATAGTCCACACATAAAATCAAGCAAAAAAGCTTTTTATTCTTCTGTGCTCGAAGAGCCTTGCAAGTGTTGTTTCTGGAGACATGCTTTACCACTCCGCTGGCTGGCTGTTACTTTATGGTCACCTAAAGTATAAATGGGGGTAGCTAATAGGCACTGAGCGCTTTCTATGTACCAGGCACTTTGTTTACAGTGACCTCATTTAATCTTCACAAACACCTATGAGCTAGTTTGGAACTCCCATCACACATGAGGCTGGAGGGTAACAGATGTCTCCAGGGCAGCCCTGAAGGTGTGGGGCAGAAAGAGCCGATTGCCACGGTGTGCAGTACCTACAGTTTAGTACCTGGTATTGCCAGCTTCCAGGGAATCCTGAGTCTGTGGACACACGGTAAACTTCAGATTACAACAACTCTTCTGGGTAAAAGGATGTCTGATCATACCGGGTGACCTAGAGCGGACTCCCCCCGGGGTAATGGGCCTGGAGTGGAGTCTCTGCTGCCCGTCGCAGCCGTGCCCTGGCTCATCCTCTGGTTCCCAAGCACGTCAGTTGCTCTCTGTCACCTGATGAATTGCCGAACAGCCACGCATTGTGTGCTTCATTGATCAGATGCCAGGAACTCTTGGCAGCTCTGGGGAGCGTGATCTCAGCGTGCCTCCTGGTCGGCGCTGGGCAACTGCAAGCTGTTAGTGGGGGTGAGAACTTGGATCCAGAAGCCAGGACCCATGCCAGAGGCCAGGGACGGGGTAACTGAGCAGCGGGCATGTGAAATGGAGCTCTCCAGACTCCGTCAGCTGGCCAGGAGGCAGAAGGAGAGTTGCACGTGACTCTGAAAGGTGGTCTTTGAAGAAGATTATGACGTCTGGCTGTGGGTTTTGTACTTTGTAGATATAAATTACTCCCAGTTGCTTTTTGAGGAAGAACGAGAATGTTGCCAACTTACACATCATAGTGCTTGTCACAATGGGCAGAAACCACTCTCTCTGAAGCTTCTCCCCGTCAGTTCTAGCCATGTCTTTCTGTGGCCTAAATCTCCAGTCCTTCTTATACTTGAAAGCATAAAATGCACGCAGGGTTACAAACTCTCCTTCTCGGTGTCCTCTTCTTCGTGGTCTCTGACGGTTGGTGTCCTTCAGGGCTCAGTCCTTGGTTGCCTTCGCTGCTTATTCGCCATGTGATCTCATGCGTCCCTCACTTTAAATACCGTGTGTCCCCCCAGTTTATTTCTTTGCCTTGATCTCTCCGATGAGCTCCAGGCTCCTATCCGTCTGCCTATCCAACGTCTCTATTCAGAAGCCCAGTAAGCATTTCAGACTTACGTATGTGCAGCGGGACGCCTGGTCTCTCTTCCCCAGACATGCCCTCCAGCTTACTCAGTGGTCCACTCAGTTGCTCAGGCCAAAACCTAGAAGTCGTCTTTGACTTTTCTCTTTGCTTCTTAACCCACATCCAGTCTATCGGGGGCTTGGATGTCTTCCTTTCAAAATATATGCCTTTGCTGCCATCGCCCCCACTGCTACTCTAGTCTAATTATATAATGTAACTTATAATCACCATTGTAAGTTACCTAGATGACAGTAATAGTCTCCTCGCTGGCCTTCCTTATCTCTAGTCCGTGCTCCATATAGCAGCGAAAGTAGGTTTTGTTTTGTTTGTTTCGTTTGTTTGAGTTTTAATGTTAAACAGTGCCTGTCCTTCCCCTGTTCACAACCCTGCAGTGTCTGCCCACTGCACTCAGGGTAAACTTCTCACCCCGTTCAACCAGGCCCTGCACGTTCTCCCTGCTGCCTTTTCGCCTGCCGTTCTCTGTGTGCTCATGTGGCTCTATAGCCACAGTTGCTTTCTTGCTGTCCCGTAAATTCTCCAAGTCCATTCGGAATTGGCTAAATCCCTCCTACCCCCTACCCTATACCCTCATCCTGACCATTTCAGCTTTTAACCTGGTGCCAGTGGAGGTAGATTTAGAGAGAAAAGTACATTTCTGAGGCTCTGTAGCACATGTAGTGGGAGAGGTCAGAGGTCACCCTAGAAGCTTTGCAGTCTCGTTGTTCCAAGTTTCTGTAATTTGAATTGCTCTCAAGCGTAAGAGGGCCTGGAGATGTAGAGCTGCAGAAAGACGTTGCTAGAATTGATGGGGAGAAGTTGCAGAGAGAGAGGTTTCTGAGGAGAGAGAACATTCTATAAGCAGTAGAAGGAATAAGTTGGTAACAGTGACATCTGCATATAAATAGACGGGCTGCTGCAGAGGACAGTGGGCTCTTTGTCACTGACGGTGTCAACTTGAGGCCGATCTACCTCCTGGGGTGTTGCAGAGGAAGATGGGCTAGAGTGGGGGAGGGGAGAGTGGTTTTTCTCGCCAGAGCTGGTCTCCCCAACTCTGAGATTATATCCGTTTTCAGAATCTTCTTTTTTCAGACGACTCCTCCTGTCTTTGTATAGGGAAGCTTTCATCCATAAATTATAAAGGTGAACTTCTAGGTGAAGTTCCCAGCATTTGAGGTGAAAGAAGAGCTCCTATCGAGGTACTCAGGTGGACGAAGTCCTCATCTAAGGCGTTTCCTTGGAGGCATTTTTCTTTCTTTCATTTTTCAATTTAAAATTTATTTAGATTGATATTAGGTCTGAAATAAATAATACACACATACACAAATTCTGTAATAGATTTTAGTTATTAAACAAAAGTGTACTGAGTCTCAGAAGTAAAGAGCATGATATTTGGAAATGGCCTTTGGTCAGAGTTTGCTAGAAATGGAAAGTTCATCCTACTCTGATGCCAGAAGCGCTTTGAGAAGGACTGACTGTGCTTCCCTGTGTCATCGACGGTGATCCAGCCATTCCCTTCTCTTCTCTTAGAAAGACAAAAATAGGATTTAAATAATAGAGAACTTTAAGTTATAAGCGCTTTTAGTTAGACCCCAGAAAGTCTATTAATGCAAATTCCAGTTTCTTATAACCACTGAACTGTGGAACTTGGAATTAGTGATACAGGAAGGAATGATTTTCAGGCACTCTGTGATACTAAAGTACTTTATACTTGATTGCTCTGGTAACTAGCGCCTAAGTAATAGGATGACACATTTAAAGATCGCCCGCAGCCTGACACAGGTGCCTGTAGCGCCAGGGTCCGGTCCAGCCCGCCCCCGTGCGTATGCTGGCGCACTATGTGAAATCAGCGTTCTAATGAAGACACCGTTCTGCCTCTAAGGAAGGCCTGAACTCTGTAACATGTTTCCACCTAGAATCTCTCTGGTTTCTCTGTCTTCTCCAGGCTTCTGACTTTGCTCCCCTCTTTCCCATTAGAGCGACCTCTGTCTTTTAGATTTGACTCCTTCTTCTTCTCTTTTTTTTTTTTAACGGATATTATTATTTTTTAAAAATCTTTATTGGAGTATAATTGCTCTACAATGGTGTGTTAGTTTCTGCTGTATCAAAAAGTGAATCAACTATACGTACACATATATCCCCATATCTCCTCCCTCTTGTATCTCCCTCCCACCCTCCCTATCCCACCCTCTAGGTGGTCACAAAGCACCGAGCTGATGTCCCTGTGCTATGTGTCTGCTTCCCACTAGCTATCTGTTTTACATTTGGTAGTGTATATATGTCCATGCCACTCTCTCACTTCGTCCCAGCTTTCCCTTCCCCCTCCCCGTGTCCTCAAGTCCATTCTCTATGTCTTTATTCCTGTTCTGCCCCTAGGTTCTTCAGACCCATTTTTTTTTTTTTTTGATTCCATATATATGTGTTAACATACAGTATTTGTTTTTCTCTTTCTGACTTACTTCACTCTGTATGACAGACTCTAGGTCCATCCACCTCACTACAAATAACTCAATTTCATTTCTTTTTATGGCTGAGTAATATTCCATTGTATATATGTGCCACATCTTCTTTATCCATTCATCTGTCGATGGACACTTAGGTTGCTTCCATGTCCTAGCTGTTGTAAATAGAGCTGCAATGAATATTGTGGTACATGACTCTTTTTGAATTATGGTTTTCTCAGGGTATATGCCCAGTAGTGGGATTGCTGGGTCGTATGGTAGTTCTATTTTTATTTTTTTAAGGAACCTCCATACTGTTCACCATAGTGACTTTATCAATTTACATTCCCACCAACAGTGCAAGAGGGTTCCCTTCTCTCCACACCCTCTTCAGCATTTATTGTTTGTAGATCCTTTGTATTTCTGCAGTGTCAGTTGTTACTTCTCCTTTTTCATTTCTAATTCTATTGATTTGAGTCTTCTCCCTTTTTTTCTTGATGAATCTGGCTAATGGTTTATCAATTTTGTTTATCTTCTCAAAGAACCACCTTTTAGTTTTATTGATCTTTGCTGTTGTTTCCTTCATTTCTTTTTCCTTCATTTCTTTTTTTTATTAACTAAAGTCCATGCTTTATTCAGATTTTCTTATTTATTTTTACATCTTTATTGGAGTATAATTGCTTTACAATGGTGTGTTAATTTCTGCTTTATAACAAAGTGAATCAGTTATACATATACATATGTTTCCATATCTCTTCCCTCTTGCATCTCCCTCTCTCCCACCCTCCCTATCCCACCCCTCTAGGTGGTCACAAAGCACCGAGTTGATCTCCCTGTGCTATGCGGCTGTTTCCCACTAGCTATCAATTTTATGTTTGGTAGTGTATATATGTCCGTGCCCCTCTCTCGCTTTGTCACAGCTCACCCTTCCCCCTCCTCATATCCTCAGGTCCATTCTCTAGTAGATCTGTGTCTTTATTCCTGTCTTACCCCTAGGTTCTTCATGACAATTTTTTCTTCTTAGATTCCATATATATGTGTTAGCATACGGTATTTGTCTTTCTCTTTCTGACTTACTTCACTCTGTATGACAGACTCTAGGTCCATCCACCTCACTACAAATAACTCAATTTCATTTCTTTTTATGGCTGAGTAATATTCCATTGTATATATGTGCCACATCTTCTTTATCCATTCATCCAATGATGGACACTTAGGTTGTTTCCATCTCCTGGCTATTTTAAATAGAGCTGTAATGAACATTTTGGTACATGACTATTTCTGAATTATGGTTTTCTCAGGATATATATATACCCACTAGTGGGATTGCTGGGTCATATGGTAGTTCTATTTGTAGTTTTTTAAGGAACCTCCATACTGTTCTCCATAGTGGCTGTACCAATTCACATTCCCACCAGCAGTGCAAGAGTGTTCCCTTTTCTCCACACCCTCTCCAGCATTTATTGTTTCTAGATTTTTTGATGATGGCCATTCTGACTGGTGTGAGATGATATCTCATTGTAGTTTTGATTTGCATTTCTCTAATGATTAATGATGTTGAGCATTCTTTCATGTGTTTGTTGGCAGTCTGTATATCTTCTTTGGAGAAATGTCTATTTAGGTCTTCTGCCTATTTTTGGATTGGCTTGTTTGTTTTCTTGTTATTAAGCTGCATGAGCTGCTTATAAATTTTGGAGATTAATCCTTTGTCAGTTGCTTCATTTGCAAATATTTTCTCCCATTCTGAGGGTTGTCTTTTGGTCTTGTTTATGGTTTCCTTTGCTGTGCAAAAGCTTTGAACTTTCATTAGGTCCTATTTGTTTATTTTTGTTTTTATTTCCATTTCTCTAGGAGGTGGGTCAAAAAGGATCTTGCTGTGATTTATGTCATAGAGTGTTCTGCCTATGTTTTCCTCTAAGACTGTGATAGTTTCTGGCCTTACATTTAGGTCTTTAATCCATTTTGAGCTTATTTTTGTGTATGGTGTTAGGGAGTGTTCTAATCTCATACTTTTACATGTACCTGTCCAGTTTTCCCAGCACCACTTATTGAAGAGGCTGTCCTTTCTCCACTGTACATTCCTGCCTCCTTTATCAAAGATAAGGTGACCATATGTGCATGGGTTTATCTCTGGGCTTTCTATCCTGTTCCATTGATCTATATTTCTGTTTTTGTGCCAGTACCATACTGTCTTGACTACTGTATATTTGTAGTATAGTCTGAAGTCAGGGAGCCTGATTCCTCCAGGTCCGTTTTTCGTTCTCAAGATTGCTTTGGCTATTCGGGGTCTTTTGTGTTTCCATACAAATTGTGAAATTTTTTGTTCTAGTTCTGTGAAAAATGCCAGTGGTAGTTTGATAGAGATTGCATTGAATCTGTAGATTGCTTTGGGTAGTAGAGTCATTTTCACAATGTTGATTCTTCCAATCCAAGAACACGGTATATTTCTCCCTCTGTTTGTATCATCTTTAATTTCTTTCATCAGTGTCTTATAATTTTCTGCATACAGGTCTTTTGTCTCCTTAGGTAGGTTTTAGATATTTTATTCTTTTTGTTGCAATGGTAAATGGGAGTGTTTTCTGGATTTCACTTTCAGATTTTTCATCCTTAGTGTATAGGAATGCCAGAGATTTCTGTGCATTAATTTTGTATCCTGCTACTCTACCAAATTCATTGATTAGCTCTAGTAGTTTTCTGGTAGCATCTTTAGGATTCTCTATGTATAGTATCATGTCATCTGCAAACAGTGACAGCTTTACTTCTTCTTTTCCGATTTGGATTCCTTTTATTTCCTTTTCTTCTCTGATTGCTATGGTTAAAACTTCCAAAACTATGTTGAATAAGAGTGGTGAGAGTGGGCAACCTTGTCTTATTCCTGATCTTAGTGGAAATGCTTTCAGTTTTTCACCATTGAGGATGATGTTGGCTGTGGGTTTGTCATATATGGCATTTATTATGTTGAGGAAAGTTCCCTCTATGCCTACTTTCTGCAGGGTTTTTATCATAAATGGGTGTTGAATTTTGTCGAAAGCTTTCTCTGCATGTATTGAGATGACCATATGGTTTTTCTCCTTCAGTTTGTAATATGGTGTATCACATTGATTGATTGGCATATATTGAAGAATCCTTGCATTCCTGGAATATACCCAACTTGATCATGGTGTATGATCCTTTTAATGTGCTGTTGGATTCTGTTTGCCAGTATTTTCTTGAGGATTTTTGCATCTATGTTCATCAGTGATATTGGCCTGTAGCTTTCTTTCTTTGTGACATCTTTGTCTGGTTTTGGTATCAGGGTGATGGTGGCCTCGTAGAATGAGTTTGGGAGTGTTCCTGCCTCTGCTATATTTTGGAAGAGTTTGAGAAGGATAGGTGTTAGCTCTTCTCTAAATGTTTTATAGAATTTGCCTGTGAAGCCATCTGGTCCTGGGCTTTTGTTTGTTGGAAGATTTTTAATCACAGTTTCAATTTCAGTGCTTGTGATTGGTCTGTTCATATTTTCTGTTTCTTCCTGATTCAGTTTTGGCAGGTTGTGCATTTCTAAGAATTTGTCCATTTCTTCCAGGTTGTCCATTTTATTGGCATAGAGTTGCTCGTAGTAATCTCTCACGATCTTTTGTATTTCTGCAGTGTCAGTTGTTAATTCTCCTTTTTCATTTCTAATTCTGTTGATTTTAGTCTTCTCCCTTTTTTTCTTGATGAATCTGGCTAATGGTTTATCAATTTTGTTTATCTTCTCAAAGAACCAGCTTTTAGTTTTATTGATCTTTGCTATCGTTTCCTTCATTTGATTTTCATTTATTTCTGATCTGATTTTTATGATTTCTTTCCTTCTGCTAACTTTGGGGTTTTTTTGTTCTTCTTTCTCTAATTGCTTTAGGTGCAAGGTTAGGATGTTTCCTGTTTCTTAAGGTAGGATTGTATTGCTATAAACTTCCCTCTTAGAACTGCTTTTGCTTCATCCCATAGGTTTTGGGTTGTCGTGTCTCTGTTGTCATTTGTTTCTGGGTATTTTTTGATTTCCTCTTCGGTTTCTTCAGTGATCACTTCGTTATTAAGTAGTGTATTGTTTAGCCTCCATGTGTTTGTATTTTTTACAGATCTTTTCCTGTAATTGATATCTAGTCTCATCTCTCATAACGTTGTGGTTGGAAAAGATACTTGATACAATTTCAATTTTCATAAATTTACCAAGGCTTGATTTGTGACCCAAGATATGATCTATCCTGGAGAATGTTCCATGAGCACTTGAGAAAAATGTGTATTCTGTTGTTTTTGGATGGAGTGTCCTATAAATATCAATTAAGTCCATCTTGTTTAATGTGTCATTTAAAGCTTGTGTTTCCTTATTTATTTTCATTTTGGATGATCTGTCCGTTGGTGAAAGTGGGTGTTAAAGTCCCCTACTATGAATGTGTTACTGTCGATTTGCCCTTTTATGGCTGTTAGTATTTGCCTTATGTATTGAGGTGCTCCTATGTGGGGTGCATAAATACTTACAATTGTTATATCTTCTTCTTGGATTGATCCCTTGATCATTATGTAGTATCCTTCTTTGTCTCTTGTAATAGTCTTTATTTTAAAGTCTATTTTGTCTGATATGAGAATTGCTACTCCAGCTTTCTTTTGATTTCCATTTGCATGGAATATCTTTTTCCATCCCCTCACTTTCAGTCTGTATGTGTCCTTAGGTCTGAAGTGGTTCTCTTGTAGACAGTATATATATGGGTCTTGTTTTTGTATCCATTCAGCCAGTCTGTGCCTTTTGGTTGGAGTATTTAATCCATTTACATTTAAGGTGGTTATCGATATGTGTGTTCCTATTACCATTTTCTTAATTGTTTGGGGTGTGTTATTGTGGGTCTTTTCCTTCTCTGTGTTTCCTGCCTAGAGAAGTTCCTTTAGGATTTGTTGTAAAGCTGGTTTGGTGGTGCTGACTTCTGTTAGCTTTTGCTTGTCTGTAAAGGTTTTAATTTCTCCATCAAATCTGAATGAGATCCTTGCTGGGTAGAGTAGTCTTGGTTGTAGGTTTTCCTCTTTCATCACTTTAAATATGTCCTGCCACTCCCTTCTGGCTTGCAGAGTTTCTGCTGAGAAATCAGCTGTTAACCTTATGGCGATTCCCTTGTATATTATTTGTTTCTTTTCCCTTGCTGCTTTTAATATTTTTTCTTTGTATTATTTTTTGAAAGTTTGATTAATATGTGTCTCAGCGTGTTTCTCCTTGGATTTATCTTATATGGGACTCTCTGCGCTTCCTGGACTTGATTGACTATTTCCTTTCCCATATTAGGGACGTTTTCAACTATAATTTCTTCAAATATTTGACTCCTTCTCCTTGATTACCATTTTGACCTCACACAAAACTGCTGTGCTGACCTAAAACATACCATTCGGATTATGTCCTGTGTTGTTATTCCTGTTTTGAATTGAGCCAGGGATCCTCCTAGGAGGAGAGATGGCCAGTGGTACCTTCTCGATGGTGAAGGTGACATGATCATGGCACACATGTCATGCTTCTCAGTCTCTGGCACTGAGGCAGTTAGACTAATTTTTACACCTGACCTTGGCAGAAGACTAATATATCCACACTCCTTTAAAGCCAGTAATGAAATAATCAATAAAGGGAAAAGCAGTTCTCAAATGTAGTACACTTCTCTCTGTCAAATTAAAGAGGTATTTGAGCTATATACAGATGATGTTGGAAAGTTCAGGTCTTGAAATGATCTCAGGTCCACTCAGAGCCCCTTTATTTACTCGTTTTTCCTCTTAATAACGAGAGTAAACACATACATAGCTTACTGTGTTCTAATTGCTTTATATGTTTGAGCTAATTTAGTCCTCACAGCAGTCCTGTGAGGTATAGATTGGGTGGACCAAAAAGTGCCTTCAGTTTTTTAAGTAAAAATAAAAGACATTTTTCATTTTCACCAAGAGCTTTATTGAACAATGTATTCACCCTTTTGTTCCACTACCTTCTGCCGTTTTTCAGGCAACTTCATAATTCCATCTTCCCAAAACTTTCTATCTTTTTGAGCAAAGAACTGTTCAATGTGCCTTTTACAATCTTCCAGAGAATTGAAAGTTTTTCCATTAAGAGAATTTGTAAAGACCGAAATAAATGGAAATCTGAAGGTTCAATGTCTGGTGATATGGTGGATGAATCAGAACTTCCCAGTCAAGCTGTAACAGTTTTTGCCTGGTCATCAAAAAAACATGTGGTCTTGTGTTATCCTGATGGAAGATTATGTGTTTTCTGTTGACTAATTCTGGACTCTTTTCGTCGAGTGCCACTTTCAGTTGGTCTAATTAGAAGCGGTACTTGTTGGAATTAATCGTTTGGTTTTCTCGAAGGAGCTCATAATGGAGGACTCCCTTCCAATTCCACCATATAGACAACATCCCCTTCTTTGGATGAAGACCGGCCTTTGGTGTGGTTGGTAGTGGTTCATTTCACTTGCCCCACGATCTCTTCTGTTCCACATTGTTGTACAGTATCCAGTTGTCATTGCCCATCACAGTTTGTTTTAAAAATGGAACGTTTTCATTATGTTTCAAAACGTAGAGAATTGCATGCAGAAATATGGTCAAGAAGGTTTTTTTTGCTTATGTGAGACCCAAACATCCAAGCGATTCACATAACCAAGCTGGTGAAAATTATTTTCAAAGCTTGATTTGGATATTTAGAGTATGTCAGCTATCTCCCAGGGGTATAACGTTGATTGTTCTCAGTTAATGTCTCGATTTGATCGCTATCAACTTCAACTCGTCTACCCGACCATGGAGCATCGTCTAATGAGAAATCTCCAGCACGAAACTTCGCAAACCACTTTTGACACGTTTGATCAGTCACAGGGCCTTTTCCGTACACTACACAAATCTTTTTGTGCGTTTCAGTTGCGTTTTTACCTTTCTTGAAATAATAAAGCATAATATACCGAAAATGTTGCTTTTTTCCTTCCATCTTTGATATCAAAATGGCTACACAAAAATTCACCAGTTTTGATGAGTCTTTTTTTAAATGCACTCTGGTATGACAGCTGTCACATACAGTCTAACAAAATTGTTTCCAATGAAGTTAAAGACAGCTGAGTACTACCAGAGCCATCTTACAGAAAAAAATGAACCTTTTGGCCCACCCAATGTGTATATACGTATGTATGTGTATGCTTAGCAAAACTCTGTGAGGACACATGCCAAATATTAACAGTTGTTATCTTCTAAGTGATAGATTTATAGATGGCATATATTTTCATCTTTATATTTTTGGCCTTTTCCAGTTTTCAGTAGTGAGCCTGCATAATTTTCTAGATATAGTTTGTGATTATTAATGTTATTACAACTGTCAGATAACTATATACTCCAACTTAGTTCATGACAGCCTAGCCTTGGAGGAAACATTTGCTTCCTACCACCAACTTACCTCTCTTCAACCTCCCCTAAAACATCTGCTCTTTCTTTTATTCTCCATAAAATAAGCTATTTAATGGTTTAGAGGAGCTTCATTTTAAGCCTTTACTTAGGTATCTACCCACACAAATAATAAAGCACAAGTATTTTTAAGAATAAGAGTAACAAAATAAATACTTTTTTCTATTCAATTTTTGTAAATTTTTTTGTATTCAATCCTAAGGAAAAAAGAATCTAAATAAATACCCTTTATCTACCCTCCCCCTCTCCTAGGAAGGTATGCTCAGTAGGTTTCTTAGAGGGAGATCAGTTCTCCTTTCAGCTTTTAAAGTTCAATAACCAAATTTAAAAGTGAAGTACCTGACTCTTACTATGGAGCAGGGAAGGAAGTAGCAAGGAGACAGGATAGAAAAGCCTGATTCATTTGAAATCTCACCTTCCTAGAGAGGTGGGTGGTGGACAGAGAAAGTATTTCTGAAATCTCCGTAGGGGGGCTCCTGAGGATCTGCTGAACACCAAACCATGCACAGGATGAAGCCCCCAAAAGGACATCTCATGAGAAGTGAAAAAGTACCAGGTCGCTGTAAGGTTGAGCCCTAGAGTAAAGGTTCCTCTATACAAGCCGTGAACGAGCTGAAAACTAAGCCTCAAAAGAATCATATTAATCCACAGTAACAACTGTCTGCTAGAAATTCAACACTGTTTAAACAAACACAAGAAATCCAGCATTCAGCCACTTAAAATTCACAGTGAATTGCATCCAGTCAAACATCACTAGATGAAGAAAGGAGCAGGAGAAAAACCCCATAACCAGGAGCCAATAGAAATAGACCCTGAAGTGACAGAGATGATAGAACTAGCAGATAGGTACTTTAAAACAGCTGTTGTAAATATGGCTCATGTACGTACACATAATGCGGAATGAAATAGAAGATAGAAAAAAGAAAACATTGGAACGGGCAGAGATAGAAAAATATAGTAACTGAAACGAAAATTTTACTAGATGGGATTAAGTGCAGGTTAGCTCTTTCAGGAGAAAAGCTCAGTGAACTTGAAAACATAGTGAGAATTTAACCAAAAGCATAGAGAGAAAAAAGATTGAAAAAGATGAAAAGCACCTTGGTTGCCTATAGTATGATAACCATGGGCATAAGTGTAATTGTAGTCTCACAATTTAGAGGGAGGGTGAAAGAGAAAAATATTAATGGCTGAAATTTCCCCAAATTTGAAGAAAATATAAACCCATTGATCCAAGAAATTCAACAGAGCCCAGGCAAGATAAACAACACATACACACACACACACACACACACACACACGGTACATCAAGAAAATTGGTGAAAATTAGTGATAAAGAGAAAAATGTTAAAAGCAGGCAGAGGGAATAAAAAGATATTACATACAAAGGAATAAAGTCAAGAACGGCAGCAGACTTGTCATCAGAAACTGTGCAAACCAGGATGCAATTTAATAGCAATTTTCAAGTGCTAGAAAAATTGTCAACCTAGGATTTTACAGCCAGTAAAAATACAAAATAAAGGAGAAAAAAAATAAGGGCCAAATAAGAACTTTTTTAGACAAAAACTGAGACAACTCATGACCAGCAGACATACATTACAAGAAATATTGAAGGAAGTTTATTAGGCAAAAGATACCAGGTGGAAATTGGACTATACAAAGGGATAAAGAATGCTAAAAGTGGTTCATATGTTGATAAAAAAAATTTTTCTCCCTGTTTCAGTTTCTTTAAAACATAAATGTCTCTTTAAATAAAAAATAATGACAGTGTTTATCTAGTGAGATTTATAACATATGTAAAAGTAAAATGTATGACATCAGGGCTTCCCTGGTGGCGCAGTGGTTGAGAGTCCGCCTGCCAATGCAGGGGACACGGGTTCGTGCCCCGGTCCGGGAGGATCCCACATGCCACGAAGCGGCTGGGCCCGTGAGCCATGGCTGCTGAGCCTGCGTGTCTGGAGCCTGTGCTCCGAAACGGGAGAGGCCACAACAGTGAGAGGCCCGTGTACCGCAAAAAAAAAAAAAAAAAAAAAAAAAAGTATGACATCAATGGCTCAAAGAATGGGTTGGGGAAAGGAAACATATCATAAGGGTCTTATACATGAAGTGGTATATTTTTTGAAGGTAGGTTTTCTTAAGC
This sequence comes from Pseudorca crassidens, assembly GCF_039906515.1. Taxonomy (NCBI): domain Eukaryota; kingdom Metazoa; phylum Chordata; class Mammalia; order Artiodactyla; family Delphinidae; genus Pseudorca; species Pseudorca crassidens. The sequence continues at coordinate 196,022,760 of NC_090296.1, forward strand.
TAAAGAGTATTCACGAAAATAGCTAAAAAAGAGTTTTAACTAATAAGAAACTAATGGTGGATATGAAGTGAAATCCTAAAAACTAATCCAAAATAAGACAGGAAAAAAGGGGAGAAGGACCAAAACTAGATGGACAAATAGAAAACTTGTAACAATATGGTAGGACAACATTCAGTCATATCAGTAATCACATTAAACGTAAATGATCTACTCTAATCAGAAGGCAAAGATTGTCAAGTTGGATAAAAAACCAAGGTAACCTTCAAAATAGGTTAGAAACAAAAGGGTGTAAAATGTATACAATGTAAGCACGAAGTATGAGAAAACTGGAGTGGCTATAGTAATATCAGAGTGGGCTTCATAACAAGTGGAATTAAGAAGGTTAAAGAGGGACACTTCATAATAATGATGAATGGGCCAATTTGTCAAGAAGAAATAATAACCTTAAATTCCACAATACTACATTGTAAAAATACACAAAGCAGAAACTGATAGCACTGAAAAAAAAAGAAACTGACAAATCTTCAATTGTAGTTGTAGATTTTAATACCCATATCAGTAATTGATGGAAAAAGTTGAAACATGATCAGGGAGGATATAGATGCACATAACAACACTGTAAACCAACTTGACTTCACTGACATTTACAGAACATTCCACTCACCAGTAGCAGAATATGCATTCTTTTCAAGTGCACATGGAATATCCACCAAGATAGCCCTCCATCTTCTAATACATAAAACAAGTCTCATTAAATTTAAAATGATGGAAATTATGCAGAGTGTATCCTATGACCACAATATAATTAAGCTAGAAATCAATATCAGAAAGATATCTGGAAAATCCTCAACATTTGTAATTACACCACATACTTCTAACTAGCACATTGGTCAAAAAAAAGGAGGGGTGATTAAAAGATGTTTTGAAGTGAATCACAATAAAAACACATCAAAATTTCTGGGATATATGTGAAGCAGTGCTTAGGCAAATCTTTAAACGATCTAAGTGTCCACCTTAAGAAGGTAGAAAAAGAAGATCAAATTAAAACGAAAGTAAGTAGAAGGAAGGAAATAGTAAACAAAAGAACAGAAATTGATGAAATAGAAAACAGGTAAACAACAGAGATAAACAAGGAAACCAAAAGCAGGCTCGTTGAGAAAACGATTAAACCTCTAGCTATCCTAATCAACAAAAATAAAGAGGAAACACATGTTACTAAGTATAATGTCAGAATTGAAAGAGGGGACATCACTACAGATTGTACAGAAATTAAAAACATATAGAAAGAATATTACAAACATCTTTTGTACATAAGTTTGACGACTTTGATAAAATGGGTACATTCCTTGGAAGGCACAAATTATGTAATGAAATTGACTTCGGAAGAAGGATAACATTAGAGTAGCACCGTATCTATTAAAGAAGTTATATTCCTGCTTAAAAACCTTCCCACACAAACAAACCAAACCAAAACCAAGAACTCCAGGCCCATACATGTTTTAACTGATGAATTCTATCAAACATTCGAAGGAGAAATAATTCAGAAAATAGATGAAAAGGAAACTCTTCCCAACTCATTTTAGGACACTAGCATTATGCTAACATCAAAACTAGGTGAAGACATTACAAGAAAAGAAAACTATAAACAAATATCCTTCTTGAACATAGGTGAAACATTTTGTGAACGAACCATTAGTAAGTCAAATCCAGCAGGATATTAAAAATGAGTTTATTCGAGGGATGCAAGGTTGGTTTAACATTGGAAAATTCACTAGCATAAGTTCATCACTTTAACAGAAAAAAGCTATATGATCCTGTCAGTAGTTACAGGAGAAAGCATTGGAGTACATTCAACAGCCATTTGTGATAAAATCTGTCAGGAAACTAGAAACAGAAGAGGATTTTCTTAACCTGACGAAAGACATCTACATGTAACTTCTAGCTGAAGTCCTATTTAAAGTCAAAAGATGGAGTGCTTTCCTCCTAAGACAGGACACAAGACAAGTATGCCCATCTCCTCCATACGTGTATCTAATACTGTAATGGAGGCCCCAGCCAGTGTAACAGGCAATAAAAAGAAACAAATGACATACACATTGGCAAGGTAGAAATAAAAGGTCTTTATTTGCAGACAACATGATCATGTATAGAGAAAATGCTAAGAAATCTCTAAAATGCCACTAGAATTTGTCATTGAATTTATTAGCAAGCTTGCAGGACGCAGAGTATATACACAAAATCAGTTTTATGTATATATACCAGCAATGAAAAATTAGAAATTGAAATTGAAAATTTATATCAAAATACAAAGGACCTATAAAAACTAAAACATGTATTTACAAGAATAATATTGGAAGGTTTTTAGTACCTAATTTCAAGACTTCCTCTACTTTTTAAAGCTCCTTCTTTAAAGCTGCGGTGATCAAGGTAGTGTTGGCCTAAGATAAACATATATATCAATGGAATAGAATAGAGAATCCAGAAATAGACCCACACATATATGGTCAGTTGATTTCTGACAGTTGTGCCAAGTTAATTCAATGGGGAAAGGATAGTCTTTTTAACAAATGGTACTGGAACACGTGGATATTAAATGTAAAAACATTAACCTCAACTCTTACTTCTTCTAGATATAAAAATAACTTGAAAAGAATCATGGATCTAAATATAAAAGACTAAAACTATAAAACTTCAAGAAAAAATTACAGGAGAAAATACTCGTGAACTTGGGATAGGCAAAGATTTCTTGGGGCCCAAAAAGGATGAACCATAAAAGAAAAATTGACAAATGGGACTCCATCAAAATTTAAAACTTCTATTCTTCAAAAGACATCGTTAAGAAAATGAAAAGGTGATCTTTAAACAGAGAGAACATATTCACAATACATATACCTGACAAATGACTTGTAGCCAGAATATATAAAGAACTCTGACAGCTCATTAAAAAGACAACCCAGTTAAAAATCTAGGCACAAGAAAATAATGAATGCAGCACAGGAAAAGGTGTTCAGCATCATTAGACATCAGAAAAATGCAAACCAAAACAATGAGATACCATTGTATATTCATCAGAATAGCTAAAATTAAAAATTAAAAGAACAAGTGTTAGAATGGAACTTTCATATATTGCTGGTAGGAAAGTAAGACGATAAAACCATTTAAACTGTTTGGCAGTGTGTTATAAAGTTAAACATTTACCATAACATACAACAATTTTACTACTAAATATTTACCTAAGAGAAATGATAACATATATTTACACACATACTTGTACATGAATGTCCATAGCAGCTTTATTCATAATAGCCTCAAGCTGGGAGCAACTTAAATGTCCATAAACTAGTGGATGGACGAACACATTGTGGCATATATCCATGTAATAATATACTACTCAGCATTTAAAGGGAACAACGTACTGATACATACAGCAACATGAATGAATCTCAGAAACGTTATGCTGAGTTCAATAAGCCAGACACAAAAGAATACAAACTCTATGATTCCATTTACTGCCCACAATTATTATACCAGAAATGATGCTAAAAAACCCCAAAACAAACAGATTTAATCTATAGTCACAATAAACAGACATGTTGTCTGCGGCTGAGGATGGAGTGTGATTGACCTGGATGGGGCTCAAGGGAACCTTTTGGTTTGATCAGTGTGTTCTATATCTCTACAGTTTGTTTAACCAGGATGGGGCTCAGGGGAAACTTTTGGTTTGATCAGTGTGTTCTATATCTCGACTATGGTGGTGATTATATGGATATATGTATATGTTTGTAAAATTCATTGAAATGTACACATTTTACCTCAATAATGTTGTTTTGAAAAAAATTCCAAAAATTTGAAAGTTAATTTACTAACAAAACATTAACTTCTGACTAATGTTAGAAGACCTCTCTGTGTAAGGCTGAAACTGAGTTGACCTGAAAATTCCATTTAGATAAATCAGTATACACAATATAAATAAAAATATGTGAATTAAATATCCTTAAACAAGGAAAGAGAGTAGATGAATTCTCAGTGTAGTTAGCCTATGATTTGATGTATTGGAATGGGACCCTAGCATCCTTAAAATTCATTGACGTACCTTTCTAATTTCTTTAATTGATATTTAGTAGTGTCTTTGGCTCTAAGAAGAATCCAGCTAAAATGAAGTAATTACATATAATCCCCTCTTGATTTTGTTTTCTTGTTCTTTTCATTTTTTTTAACTAGAAAGAATATGTAGAAGATACTCCAGTGTCACTTACGATCTATTTTTCCTGTTAGGAATAGAACTTCTAGATTTTACCTGAGCACATACACGGCTGCCCATCCAGAAACTACATTTCTCTGCTTCTCTTGCAGCAGGGTGTGGCTTTGGACTAATGAGAGGTGACTGGTGACGTGTATAAGGTTACCTCATCAAGGACAAGCTACTTGCCCTAGACTTTCTCTTTTCTCTTTCTGCTGGTGGGGATGTTACATCAGGTATAGCAGCCACCTTAGGTCCAGAGATGGAAGCCATGTGGAAGCTGATAGAGTCATCTTGGGTCCCTGAATGATCTTGTGATGCACACCTCCCCCTGCACCCCGCATTGTGACATGAAAAAGAAAAATCTCTAACTGTGCCTACTATATTTTTGAGTCCTTTTGTTATGGTAGAAATTTTATACCCTAATACAAAATGGAAAGCATTTAAGACTTTTAAGTTTTTCTCTGTGTACTGTTTTGCCATAGCCAGTATATTTTGGTGTGTATTCTCATCTATTTATTTATTTATTTAGGCTGTGTTGGGTCTTCGTTGCCGCACACGGGCTTTCTCTGGTTGCAGCGAGTGGGGGCTACTCTTTGTTGCGGTGCACGGGCTTCTCATTGTGGTGGCTTCTCTTGTTGCAGAGCACAGGCTCTAGGCGTGCAGGCTTCAGTAGTTGCAGCATGTGGGCTCAGTAGTTGGGGCATGTGGGCCCTAGATCGCGCAGGCTTCAGTAGTTGCGACGCATAGGCTAAGTAGTTGTGGCTCACGGGCTCTAGAGCGCAGGCTCAGTAGTTGTGGCACACAGGCTTAGTTGCTCTGCAGCATGGGGAACCTTCCCAGTCCAGGGATTGAACCCATGTCCTCTGCATTGGCAGGTGGGTTCTTAACCCACTGCACCACCAGGGAAGTCCCTGATATGTATTCTCAATTAAAATAATTTCTAAGCTAGCATATGATTTCATGCCAAGAGTTCTCTTTGATCCAGTAGTTATTTAGGAGAGTGTTTCTCCAATTTACAAGTTACTTTTAAAATTTAGGTACTAATTAGTAATAAATTGATACACAGCATTCTAATTTTTAAATGTCTTCATTGACTAATTTATGATCAGTTTTAGTAAAGTTTCACAGACTTTTTCAAAGAATTTGTCTTCCTTGTAAAATACTAAAATATTTAGTTATTATGTTGTTTAACTTTTCTATAATTATTTTTTATCTGATCTCAAAGGGTTAAAGATGTAAATCAGTGATTTCTTCCATTAATTTTTCTTTATATTTCTCTCTTTTTTTGTTTTGCTTTGTGTGTTCATGTATTATTAACTGTCAGTATCTCAATTGAGGATTATACCTTTTATCAGAATAATATCACTTTTTTCCTAATTTATGCCTTGTGCTTTGTGTTTTAGCTGACATTAATATTGCTACTTTAGTTTATATTTCCCTATGTATCTGTGTACTTCTTATTATATTTATCCTTTCTTTGTCATTTCTTTTAGATATGTTTTCTATAAGTGGAGCATAGTTGGATTTCATAGTTGGATTTTTTAACCTAATGGGAGGAACCTTTGTCTTTTAACAGGTATTTTAACTCATTTATATTTATTGTCAAAATTGATCTTTAATTCGTTTTATTTCATTGATCTTGTTTCTTTTATACAAGTCTTTTATTTTCCATTGTGTTTTGGGCTTTTTGCTATTTGATTTAAAGTTTATCTTTGTTTAATTTGGTTTTGAATTTTGCCTGCTTTGAAATCTGCTGCTGATTATTTTTAAGTTTTTTTGAAACGTTAAATCTATGTCATACCTATAATTAAGTCAAGAATGAGATGGTATCTTTTGTCTTCCCTCAGTAGGAAATGAGAAATTTAATAAAGTTTTACTTATCTGCCTCTCAGTTTTCATTGATATCTTAGATTTTTATCTCAGACTATTATTAAATTGTAATTTTAAATAATTTGTAAAATATTTTCATTAATTTTTATAGCTATAGAAATTATGAAAACCCTAAGATTGTCACAACTTTAAATAAATTGCCATGTTTTCCAAGTATATATCAAAGTGAACCTTAAGAAAGTCATTAAAAATATGCTATTGTGCCATATTACATTACTTCTCATTTTCTTGACCTATTTCTGTATTATATCTTAAAAAGACACTTTTAGTATTGCCCACATTCAGGCCCTTTTCCTTCTCATTAGACTGGGAAAAAAGAAGAAATAGTCAAATTGAAGTTAATGTATCAGATTTTGTATTTGGTGTTTGCAATGGCAAAGTACAAGATTCAGAATATGTTTGGGATTATTGAATTACTGGATTTTATGGTGATGGGTAGGGAAACATTACCAGTTATTGACGAGTAAGCTTGTTTTCAGAGATGTCCCTGTCAGTTATGGTACCAGGTGGCACAGGGCATGGCATTTACATTCTCCTCAATGTTTGCTCAGTGTCAGAGGCCGTCCTTTTGCTTTGAGTCCCTGATAGAGTATTAGGATGCTCCTAGTCGTGTGCCCTTCTCAGGTGGGCGTCATCTCCATTCCCTCACTATCATAAGCGTGCTTGTGTACAGGGCTTTCCCATTTTTTTCAGAATATACTTGAGGACTATTTATGGAAGCGGCTCTTAGAGGACACGCAGCCTTGTCTTGGAAATAGTGTGGAGGAAAGAAGGCTGTAGCGGTTGCAAGGGGTAATATCTTTAAGAAAATAGTAATGTAGCTGTTACTTTGAACTGGAAGGCTTGTCTTTATTTCTCATATTTTTTTAGCAGATAATTATGTAGCTGGACTACCAAAATGCAGGGAGTGAGGGGAAGCTGCGGACAGCCTCTTCAGGATTGCGGGTCAGGGTGAAGTTCTTGGCCAGACTCCTTTCCGTGTGGCGTGTGGAAAGCAAACGGGCTGAGGAGAATGCAGGAGGACCGTTAGTCTTGCTTTGATCCTCTGTTTTCCTTTGTGACCATGGCAAACGTCTCAGTTCTTCTGGGCCTCAGGCGGGGTCTGTGCTGTGAGGTTGATGACTGTCCAAGATGCTTTCTCACTTTAAAACTCCACGCCTGACCAGGGCACCAGGGATAGCAAGGGAGTTTCCATCTGACAGAGCTTTTATTTCGTTTAAGCAAAGAAGTTAGCTTCATTTCATCTTGGAAAGTCAAGAGAAATAAATCACTTCTCTTACCACCTTGAGTAAGGAGAATTGGAAGGATCATATGTGACTCATGTATTTATGCTCCGACCTGACATTAGCAAGTGACACACGTTGTGGTGGACTGTCCCGCCATAACACCTGGAAGTAATCTAGTAATAGAATGACTCAGAGGAATGTGAAATCACCATTTTTTTCCCTGAGAAAACTAAGATATTTATCTAGACTCCCAGAAGGTTCTTGCCTTTTTCCCTGGGATGTGTGCATGTTTTGAGATTGAGGGTCCTGGGAGGTAGGCCCACTGTGCGACCTTCAGCCAGGCATCAGACTGAAGGTCATGCCGAAGATCTTTCATTGATGAGGTCCTGAGTGGTCCAAAGGCTGCTTGCCCTGAGTTTGTGTTTCATGAGGTCAGCAGTAGGAGGCCGCCCAAACAGGCTTTTTGTGCTAAGCTGAGCTGGGCATGGTCACAAGCAGGGTGGGCAGAGAGAGTTTTCAGATAATGAACATGTCACAATTGTGGAAGAGCGAGGACACAGTGCTGACTGAATGGAATCTGTACAGCAGTCAGAGGACGACTCTTTTTGAAGAAGGGCTTTGTTCTGGCTAGGTTCTGGAGGATGATTCCCGACAAAGGCTCCATCCAGAACAGTGTGGAAAAAAGATCATTGCTTCTTTTCTCTATAGTCATCACTTTGAGGACTAAAAAGTCATTGAAAAGTTTTATTTCCTGCTCTATCAAGAGCTTCTAGGGGAAAAGAAAAAAGAGAATTGTTTCATTTCAGAAATGCATTTTGTTTCAGTCAATAAAAAGTTGCTGTGAATAAGTCAAAATAACATGCAAAATAAATTCGAAACATGGATAAAAAAAGTAGGTGGTAGGCTTTTATTAACCGCCAGTGTGAGGTAGGCCCTTCTAGGGATGCAGAAACCAACGTTCAGTAACCTCTGTTCTCAGGAACTGAGCTTGAGTGAGGCAGACAGATAGATGGCTAATACTTACTATGTTTCAATTGGGTTTTTATAGAGCAGCTACTCTATGCAAGACACCGCACTAGGTGCTGAGTCTACAAGGCGAGGTAGATACAGTCCCTGTTCTCAAGATATTTAGAGTCCAGAGTGAGATGCGTCACCAGGCATGCCGAGCACCAGGTACGCGGAGGCGTACAGGAAGACATCAGTAATTAGAATGCACAGGACGGAATACACAGGCGACTGTGAACTTGCGCCAAGAGCTAAGCAGTCTCGAGGCACCGATTCCTGCAGCGGCTGCCGTAAGCTGTGCTTACGGACGTTCTGGCCCCAGAGCCACACCTTTCTGATGTTAAGGATAATAAAAATAGCCAAGAATCGCACAGTGCTTGGCTCTGTTCTAGTACTTTACACATAACAACTTATGTAAACCTTGCAACAGTCCTATCAGGTAGTGTTAATATTAGACCAGAAACTGAGGCCCAGAGCAGGTGGGTAACAGCTAGCCTGCGGTGGGTCACCACGGTGCTAGGTTGGGGCTTCTAGAATCAAGGAAGCCAGCTACAGGAGGAGCCATTGTTCAGAGGTTTGCAGATATAGCAGCTTAACATTAATGAGCCCATAGCTGAGCATATGGGAGAAAAAAATTGTTGATACATGTGCTTTTCATTTGCTAGAAATACAGATGTATATTGTTGTTGTTGAAATTGCCCTATACTAGCTACACATTATATCTAGAATTTTTATTTGAAATTATAGGAAAATAACTTTTGATCAAATAGTATTACCCATTTATTTACAGAGAAGGGCCTTCTTGGATTATAAATATATCTAAAAGAGATCGTACTGCTTCCCGCAAACACCGACTCCACAGCTCCTTGAGGTGGAGATTTCTATTCAGCCTAATGTCCTCCTGGTCAAGTAAGAGGCTGCTTTCTCTGCCTCTCATCTGTTGAAATGTCTGTCCCTGTTTACAGTACTGGAGGTCTTTAATTTATAAGCTGGATTTGTAAATTGCAGGGGCCTGGGGCTTCCCCTGGTGCGTGAACCACAGGAGGCCTGCTATTTGCTTCTTTGTGGGAGTTCGTAAGACCTTTTGTGACCTGGTTTGCCCACAGTTCATAGGCTCACATCTAGGTGATCTGAAGGAAGAAGAATGGGGTGAAAAAGTCAAAGTTATGGTTGTGAACGGGAAGGAAAGTTAGAATTTTAAAACCAGCATCAAAATGGTACAGACAAGAATTAGAAGCTAGGAAGAGCCTAGGAGGAGAGGTTTTTAATTAGAGCAACCCTCAAGACGTTGGAAATTGTTGTGACGATTTTAAATGGCCTTAAAAAGAATCAGCAACTTGACTTTCTGTATGTGGTTTATGAAATGTAAACACACACAGAATTCAAGGGGAAACGGTGATTTTTCAATGTAAAACTGTTTCGATTTATGGCTTCCTGGACATTGAAAGCCTCCTTGCACCTTGATTAAATACATTGAGTGGTTTTAAAATGTAATAAAATTGTAAGGCAGGTTTTCTTTTTTTTCTTTTTGCACAAGCAGGTATTTTCAGTGTAACAATCAGGAAGATTAGGCAATCTGTGACATAAAGCTTGAATGGTGTTACTAAATAGGGGGAAGGAGCCTTAGACCTCTTTTTGACTCTATCTACAAATAAAATAAACTTTTTCATGCAATACTGAAATCAACTATGCAGTTGAAGAAACTTATTAAGATAATACTTTGTGTAAATCTATTTTCTACTTTGCTTTACTAAAAATTTTATTTATAGAAGGAATACATAAATACCTTTTTTTTTTAAAAAAAAAAAGAAGCCTTACAAATCAAGGATTTAAAGGGATTAATGTTCCCTTTGACCATCACGGTCCCTGGGTCATCATTTTGCCCTTTATTCTTCCAAATCTTGTTCTGAATACTTACATGCATATATTTGTATGCCTAGAACAGATATTTATGTTTTGTGTAGATGTTAAAAAATAACCCACAGAGGGACTTCCCTGGCGGTCCAGTGGTTCAGACTCCACATTTCCAGTGCAGGGGGCGTGGGTTCGATCCCTGGTTGGGGAACTAAGATCCCACACGCCACAGTGTGGCCAAAAACAAAAACAAAAAGACCCCATAGAATGTATTGTTTTGCTGGTTGACTCAAATATGACGTTGCATTATATCTTTTGTTTTTAGTAGTTCAGTAATGTTACTGACTGCAGCTGGTATTTACTGAATAGTTATTATGTGCTAGGCAAGATGTTTAGCATCTTTCATATAATTTTGTTTCATAATCTGCATAATAAGCTTCAGAGGTGAATAAAAGTCATTGATTTTACGTGAGTCAAATTCCACCGTCAATATGTCTCACATTTACATTAAATTACTAATGCCAGTAGTTCCATCATTGTTTAATAAGACTTCAAAAATAAAGCATTTGGAATGATTTTTTGAATTGCTAAGAATGTAACTGTTAGTTCTGTTAGATTTGTTGTTCCTGTGCTGTTGGCCTCTCCACCCAGCCCTGGGAGTGAGTGTCTCTGCTAAGCCAGAAGGCCGGGAATGTGCTCACCTTTTAGGCATGAACAGGTAGTATGTGTCATGTATGACTCATTCTAAATGAAGAACAGACAACCCCAGACATTTCCTCAGTAGTTAATGGTTTTCAAAGCCCATGCCTGTGATGATGTCCTTATTTGGGGGACAGTTACATGATACAAGTCCTAAGTGTGAGCAGGTTTGTTTTTGAAAGATGCTTTTCACTGTGCTTTTGGCCATTCCGGTCTGAGGAGTAAAGGCTGCTGTCGTAGGAACTCTGATTGTTTTTATGGGAATTGGTAGAAAAGGAGCGATGTTGGGTGGGTTGAGAGAAAAAAAGATTCTGCTTATTATGTGTACTCTGACTTTAGAGTTTGGATGAAGATATTTTCAAAATTTCCTGACAAAGTAGAAAGCTTTAATGTCTGGGCAGCTGTCAGAAGAGTTTAGATCTCAGCTCTTCTGCTCAACTAGCTGGGGAATCTTATAAAAGCCACTTATGCTGTTTCAATCAAATGATAATAATACCCACTTAATAAAGTTGTGGGGTGGAATTAACGTAAAGTGCCTTGTACAGTGTGAAGCACTGTATGAATGTGCAAATATTGGGTGATACTCTTACTGTTTTCATCATCGGAACTGTTGTGAAGGTCGTCTGCAGTTTGCCTCTTTTACTATTGCCTCTGTCCTGAGAAATTAACCTGCTTTCCTCTGTCGTTTATTACATGGAAGGGAGTACTGTAACAGAGCTCTGTGGTCTGCAGAAGAGCAAAAGGGGCCTTACTGCTGAATCATTGAACGAATACTGAAGTACAGCCAGCATTTTTTCAGGCCTAATGTAAGAACTGAAAAGATCATCTACAGTAACTCAAGAAGCGGAGATATGCCAAAGGTCCCAATAAATATCATTTCATTGTCACCAGTACATAGTGTTTGTAGATGTATTTGGCCTTTTTGTCTTCAAGAGAAAAGTAGACAAGTATTAATTAATATCTGTCTATTTAGAAAAGTGTTTGTTACTAAATTCTGTTGGAGTGGGACCTGGTTTGAAAAAAACCATCAGAAATTATCTTGTGTTCTGGCTTCTTTTTGGCTATAAAATACTTAAATTATTCTGAAATCTCAAATAACGTTCAAAGAAGGTATGAAGTTTTTATGCTTATCAGAAGGAGACATGGGTTAAAGCGATTAAGAGGCCTTCCAAGTGAGCTCTCATTTCCAGGTGAGCAGATAGCGCCATTGAGTTTCCGTGTGGTCCACGTGGTGATGGGGAACTGATCGTTGCTTGGAAGCCCAGTCAGAAGTCTACAGTTGAAATCTCAGTTGCTGTTTGGGTGACGTGCCATGCACTGTACAGAGTCACTACTGGTACAGGTTGTTTCTTGGGGAAGCTATGTGTGCTTTGGAGGAGAGGTACATGCTGAAAACAGAGCAAAACAAAACAAAACAAATCTTTGGTTTTGTTGTTCCTTCTTCTGGATAGTTCTAAAAAGCTAACCCCTCTTCTGGATACTTCTAAAAAGCTAACCCTTTTAACTTTCATTGGTGGTTTGCTTTGTCATCTCTGTGTTCACTTTCATTTATTTCTTGACCACTATGGCAAACCATCTCTATCCTGGTTATACCAAGGGAAAAAGTGAAATCTTGTTTCAGAGTGACCTGTAAAATTCTATTCCATATTTTAGACTTAGCCCACTGGAGATATCACTTTCTTCTTCATTTTATTTCACTACCCCACCATGCCCTTACTGTCCGAGCACCATGGGGTGGGTTGTTTGTTGTTTTTTTAATGAATCTCACACTCACCTATTTATAGAAACTGAGCATTTCCCCCTTTCCCAGAGGCAGCTGTGGCAAGAGTAGCTTGTTTGCTTGAGATGGGGACCAGCGGGGCTCTGAAGCAGCCCAGGATCTGCACAGTCACACTTGGTTCTCCTTAACTAGCAACTAGAACTATGTTAACTTGCCTTGACTATCCCTAAGCAGCTCTTTAAAAAAAAAAAAAGTTTACAATCAGTTGAATTCTCTAAGCTTCTGGCTTACAATAGTGAAAAAACTTTTACACAGAGTAGATAACGGATGGAGTAAGAATTTCTGATTCGTTTGCATGTTATTTATTGTGGAAAGAATGTTTTCCCTACAGACTGACAAGGAACAAGATGTTTAAACATAAGCCAGGGTGGAGACCTGTTTGTTTGGTCAGCTTCAGAGAAGCCACGTTTCCCTACTTACGAAGAGTCTGCCAACTCTTCTATCCTCGCCACCCCCGCGTGATTCTTCAAGTTTCCTTGGGATTTTTACTTAGGCCTCTTGTCGGATGAGGCAGTGATAGAGTGCCTACGTGGCAATCAGAAAGGCTAAAGGCTTTTTCCTGCAGCAGCATGATTTTATCATGTCATTATGAGTTTATGCTGTGTGTGTGTGTGTGTGTGTGTGTATGTATAAAATCGCTTTTTCCCAGTCCCCTTCTGCTGTTGGCTTGTGTATTCGCATTGCTGGGTGGCAGCAGGACCCCATTTATCACAGGCGGTAGCAGTGGGTACGGAGATATGAAAGGGTTACTGTTCACATTTCCTGTGTAATTCCCTCTGATCTTACTGAGCTGTAATTCCTTTCTTGATGTTAAACATTCCCAGGCTCCTATAACCTTCTCGCCGGGTTGCACTAGCCAAGTTTGTCCCAGGTGATCATGTAGGCGGACCTCCTGTTTTTAAAGATTAGAAATCACTCCTTCGTCGGTGAGATAGGCTACATGCTCATTACTTTTCAATCCCAGAAGAAATCCCTTTGATTTGAAACCAGAACAGAGCACTAACATATTAGTTTTAAAATTCACATTTAGCAGCCAACAATCAAATTTGTTGTCAAATTAATTGTGTCGATTTAACAATCTGCCGATTGCTGGTTTAGTGAATTTCGAGGTAAATGAAAGCCCGTTGATCTAGTGAAGACTTACGTTCTTCCTTCTAAAAGCACACTTGAAAAATGGGTTCTGATTAGCAAAGGGTACATTTTGATGCCGCTGCCTTACTTTTAGCTTATGTGATTGGTAGTGTGTTTTAAGTTGCCTCAAATGTAAAGCTGCTTAGCTGAAACGGCAACATTTCTGCTTCAATTCAGTTCAGGAGGTTGTAGCTGAGCGTAGGGAGATACTTACTTTCTACTTTTTCTCTGGTTTTTAAAGTATATAGCAGCTCACTTTTATTCCACAACTTTTTAAATATACATTTTCGTGGTTGGCAAAAGGTTTTCTATTTTTGCCTTTTCCCCTTGAGTTTCGGGAGAAAATGTTACGCTCCTGTGAAGCGTCCGTATGTGTCAGCGGCTGCTGACGAATTGGTAGGGACCCGGCGTACCTATTCCAACACTGGCCTCGTCCAGGTAGCGAGCTGCCCTTTAGACGCAGCCCTGGGTAAGTTTGCTCGTGTTGTTTAGAGCGCATTGCCATGTACCCACCCGTCAACTTGGGGTTTGGGGATGGATAGAATCGAAACAATGTCTCTCTGAAGGAGTTTCTAGAATAATTTAAGTTTGCTGGCCAAAGCTATTTACATGGCTGAAAGCAGTGAGATAAAATATTTTTTATGCACCTTCCCATGTGTAATATGGTTTTCCATGAAGGTGGGTGGAGGAATTTTTGGATTGATTCTGTTTGAATCTGCCTTAGGGGTCAGCATGCCTGTTGATATTTCTCATTCCCTTTTAGGCTGCCTGAGACAGCCTGTCACGCAGGTGGCTTTCGATAGAGGGTTGTTTGAATGAATGAAGTAGATTACGTTTGTAGATTCGGAAGTGTTCCGTCTGTGCGCGATTAAGCACGTGTCTAACAACGTAACCCTCTCTCCTCTTCCTACTTGGTCATAGAGAAAAAGGACATTTAGTCATAAATTACTTAAATTATAGATAGTCTGTTAACATTTCCTAAGACCAGTAAGCCCATTTATTATTCTCATGATGGGAAGATGCTTATATTTTCTCCCATATCGTTATTCCTAGGGCCATCATAAAGCACTCAGTGGTAATGTTAATTAGTGGACAGATACTTAGAGAATGCCGACATCCACGGCATCGTGCCTGGCACTGTGTGTTCTCCAAAGACGTGTGCGACTTTGGTCCTACCACCGGGAGTCCAGACTTCTCAACACACAGGATCTGTACGCTGACCGGTTAAACAGCAACTTAAGGTCCATAAAAATGATGATGGGCTATGTGAGAGGCCTGAACGAGAACCAGGTGGCTTAGTGGAGAAGTCGTTTCACTTGAGTTAGAGAGCAGTGAGAGATTTCATCAAGGAAGCTTGAGTCGGGCATTAAACTAATGGTTGGGGTTCAGATAGGAAGGAGTGAGTCTCTTTGACATTTATATATATGGGTGATCATTATCACACTTTGTGTTCCCAACAGCGGTGAAGAAACAGCAACAAGAAACTTAAGTATACGATGGAGACCTTTCTCCATTGGTGACTTATTTGTTCCTTATTTTTTTACTGAAGTGGAATTTCAAAACAGCTTCCACCAAGGACATACAGCAGCTCTTTAAGTTACCATAAGGATCCACTTCAGTAGGGAGTGTCCTCCCAAATTTCTCACCCATTTAAAATTTCAGCAGGAAGGCAGGAATAAGACACATTGAAAAATTATCATTCATGACTCCACGTTGGTGATAGAGGCCCCATCCAATCTCAGTGGCAAGTTTAACAGCTCTCACTGTTGAGTTACATCTCGATTTGAAGTCTAACATATAAGGAGATAGATCCAAACTGACAGTTCCTTTTTGCACAGATGTTGGTGGTGGTAGTCACTATAGACAAATATAACTTCACAGCAGTTTTTTATTAACCCCTTAAAAGTTCTTCTACAGTAAAGCAATTGTTACATTAATATCCCAAACTCCTTTAATCCAGTTTGTTTTGGTTTTGTAAAGCAAATTTAAAAATGGATAGAATTTTTATTGGGCTCCTTGGACTGTATTTCCTTATTATTATTATTAAAAACAAATACTTTAGTGCATTTAATTTTAGAGCCAGACTTCTGTCTCTAGTTTCATCCTTTTATTGTATAAAACAGCCAAGGAAGAATTATACAGCAAAGCAGTGAAACCAGTTTTTCTAACACAGTAAGGACGGAATCTTAAGACGGTCTGCTGACTTTCTTATAGTCTTTTGGCCAGTAGCAAATTTATGTGGCCCTCTGCGTATTTCTGAATATGCCCATTTGTTCAGCTATATAAACTGAAGTGTGATAATGAAGGGGAAACTATAGCCAGTGCTTGTTACCCATATTTTTGTGACGATCTTGGCTTTTAAGATATCACTAAGTGATCCACGATTAAAGAGTGTGGTGGTTGGCTAATTTTATGTAAGGTGAGAGCATTTCAGTGAATATTGATATTTTATTTAACCTAGTATTTCCCAAATATATTTGACGGAAATGCCCACTGCCTTCCTTCCTTCCTTCCTTCTTTCCTTCCTTCCTTCCTCTGGCTTCCTTCTGTTCTTCCTTTCTTTTTTAAGAACACCTATTAAAATCTCTTGTAGAACAAGTTTCAGGAGTTGGTAACTATAAACTTTACACACACACACGTATATATTATTCAGGTCTACTGCTTAGGTCCATTTGCTTCTTCATCTTCACCTTTTCTAGGGCATAGGATGGGATATAGAAGGAAAAAGAATAATGTTTAAGACTTGCTAGCTATTCTGATGTCATGGTTAGTGGGAAAGAGGCTGAGGCTTCTTTCTGTCTAAAGCAAGGTATGAGATTTCTCTGCTGATTTATTTCAAGAGTTCCTACTCTCTGCATCTTCTATAGCTTTGAACGATCAGTTGACCAAGCGTAACAGAAGTTACCTGTGGTGGGAAGAGTAGGGTGGATTGGAGGTAAAACGAGACTTTCACTTTCTACTATAAATACTTCTGTTTTGTTTGAATTTTTCCATTAGTGTAAATTCCTTTTGTAACCTTAAAACAAAGGACAAATTAGAAGCTCTCACTAGTTGAGAGAACCTCTATTTTATGCAAGGATTGCTTACTCCAAGCTTTTGTATACACTAGCCTCTGCGGTGTTTTTAAACTCACTTTGAAAAAAGTCAAAAAATTTAAACCATGTTTTCAGAAACAAACTTATTATATGATGGCAAATCTGATTAAAGTTAATATCCCTTGCCTCCACTGTACCTTGTACATATTTCTGTTGTTGCTATTAATATACTGCACCATCATTCTCTATTTACGTGCGAAATGGGGAACTGTGTCTTACTTATCTCTGTATCTTCAGCACCTAACTTTGAACCATGTCGTAAGCATTCAATAAATGTTTGTCGTTGTGGGTGTAGGGAATGGAGAGGCTTAATTTAATATTTATTCCTAGGGGAATATATTAGTGATTGTCACTTTCAAATCTTAAGAGGAATATGTTCTTTTAAAAATACCTTTAAAATATCATTTATTTTATTTTTGTGAAATGTAAATAAATACATGTCTTTTTTCAGAATTTAAGATGGTATTCATTCGTGCATATAATGTAAAATAAAATTTAAAATAAATGAATAAAATAACAAAGTTGGAGGACTTTGTTACTTCCCAACGTTAAAACTCACTATAAAGCGACAGTAACCCAGACACTGTGACCTTGCCATAAGGATGGGCGTACGAGTCAGTAGAGTGGAATCAAGAGTCCAGAAATAAACCTTACATTTTTGGTCCATTGTATTTTGACAAAGCTGCTAAGACTATTCAGTAGGGAAAAGGTTCTCTTTTAAACAAATGGTTCTGTGGAAATTGGGTATCCTTATGCCAAAAAATGAACTTCCTCATAAAAATCAACCATACACAAAAATTAACTCAAAGTTAATTACGGACCTAAATGTAAGAGCTGAAACTGTAAAATGTGTAAAAGAAAGCACAGAAGGAATTTCATGGCCCTGGATTAGGCAAAGAGTTGTTAGATGTAACACCAAAAGCATGTGACATAACAGAAGAAATTGATAAATTTAACTTTATTAAATTACAAGCTTTCGTGCTTCGGAAGACACTGTTAAGGAACTGAAAAGACAAGCCACAGAGAAAATATTTTCAAATCATGTCTGATAAAGGACTGTGTCTAGAACATATAAAGAACTTTAACAGTTCAATAATAAGACAAACAACTCAATTTTAAAATGAGAAAAAGAACTGAATAGATATTTCATCAAACAATACATAAATGACGAATAAGCGCATGGAAGTGTGCTCAGCATCATTAGTTAGTAGGAAAATGCACATTTAAAACACAGTGAGGGGCTCCCCTGGTGGCGCAGTGGTTGAGGGTCCGCCTGCCGATGCAGGGGACACGGGTTCGTGCCCCGGTCCGGGAAGATCCCACATGCCGCGGAGCGGCTGGGCCCGTGAGCCATGGCCACTGAGCCTGCGCGTCCGGGGCCTGTGCTCCACAACGGGAGAGGCCACAGCGGTGAGAGGCCCGCGTACCACAAAAATAAATAAATAAATAAATAAAACACAGTGAGATAACTACTTTGTACCCAGCAGGATGCCCATAAGTCAAAAAGACAGACGCTGTCTAATGTCTAGGATATGGAGAAGCAGGAACTCTCATGCATTTTTGGCGGGAGTGTAAAATGGTGCACCCACCTTGGTAAACAGTTTGGCCATTTCTTTAAAAATTAAACGGAGTTACCATATGCAGTGGTCAGGTTCTCCAGAGAAACAGAACGCATAGGATGTGTTTGTATGTGGGACGAAAGTTATTTTAAGGGATTGGCTCACAGGATTGTGGAGGCTTGGTGAGTCCAAAAGTTGATAGGGGAGACTTGCAGGCCGGGAACTCAGGAAAGGGATGCAGTTTGAGTCCAAAGCCAATCTGCTGGAAAACCAGGGAGAGTCGACGTTGCTGATGAAGTCTGAAGGCCATCTTCTGGGGAGTTCCCTCTTGTGCAGAGAAGTTGGCCTTTTGTCCTTTTCAGGTCGTCAACTAATTGGACGAGGCCCACCCACCTTATGGAGCCCAGTCTGCTTTACTCAGAGGCCATCAATTTAAATGTAAATCTCATCCAAAAGCACTCCCAGAATAAAGTTTAACCAAACGTCTGGGCACTGTGCCCGGCCACGTTGACACAGAGAATTAACCACTACACCATAATAACCCAGCAGTTCCACTTCTCAGAATCTACCCAAGAGAAATGAAAACATATATCCACACAGACTTGTATGCCATTGTTCATAGTACCTTTATTCATAACAGACACAAATGAGAAACAATCCAAATGTCCCTCAACCTTTACATGGATAAACACAACGTGGTATGTCCAGACACTGGACTACCACTTGGCAGTTGAAAAAGGGAAAATACTGATATGTGCTGACACATGGATGAACCTCAAAAATACTATACTAAGCGAAAGAAGCCAAATTCAAAAGGCTAAAAATTGTATGACTCCATTTGTAGGAAATGTCTACATAGAGCAAATCAGAGGAGCTTTGGGAGTGGGCCTGGGAACTGACTGTATGTGGACTCAAGGGAGTTTGCGAGGGGGTTGGAACTGTTCTAAAATTGGGTTCTAGTGATTACTGCACACTTCTGTAAATTGACTAAAATGTCAATGAACTGTACACTTACAGCAGATGAATTTCATGGTTTGTCAATTGTATCTCAATACTGTTAAAAAAAAAAAGAGGGGTGACAAAAATGGGACAAATAGGCTAAGGGTAGGACACACAATGCATCTCATAAAAGCTCCCTTATTTGCTTGAGGTGATTCACAGATTTTGCTCTGAGCTCTTTAAAGAGACCTCTCCTAAGGTGAGCTATGTTTTCCAGTGTTTACAATGTCAAATTTTATCAGCATCTTGGGAGAAACCTAATGATTGTACTTCAAAGAGAAGCATGTCCTTTCAGTCGTAGTGCAGCGTACTCAGCTCTGTCCTCAGCAGCGTCCTTGGAGTCAGTAACTGACAGTGCTCTTCTCCACACCTGTCTCTTAAACCTCCCTTCAGTGCAGCGTAGTGGCTGCACATCAAGGGCAGTTCACAGAACACACCAGTTCTGCTGCGTGAATGGGGAGGTGAGCGTAAGAGGACGAAGCCAAGAATGCTGCTGCTCTCGGGTGGTCCCTCTTAATCCGGACACGCGGTTAGAGAGTAAAGAATGGTTGGACGGAATAGACAGATGGCAGTCCTGCAGGAGCTTTCGGTGAAAACTGAGTAACGGGAAGTTTAGCATCTCACACCCTGGCAAGTACCTAGAATGCAGTCGTTCTCAGTTACATGTTAGATACGGGGCCATTTGCTTTAATAGCCAGCGAGGTGGGGAGATTGGCATCCTCTTAGGGAAGCTGGGGAACCTGAGGAGGGAAAGTATTTAAATAGACTGCCTACCGCCTATGCGTAGATGTGGCCTGAAGAAATACGTGCTGATGGGTTATGGCTCTCCCTGAGAAATAATTTTGGCTGTTCTCCAGTGCTTAGACTGCTTAGAACAGGGCCTCATTCTGTCTCTAAAGACAGTAGAATGTGGCCACAGACGTTAGCTTGGAATGGTGTGCTTTTCATTGTGAATTTTCACAAGTGAGGCATGCTTGTTGTAAAACATTTTTAACTATTTAATTCATATGTCCAGTATAGAATATGTAGAATAAAAAAGTAAGGTCTCCTTTCATTTCTCTATTCCCTTCTTAGCTATTTTCCTATATTTAAATATATATTTAAATTGTTTCCAGATTTTAGCTGTTATGATGCTGCAGTAAACATACTGGCACCGGGCACTCCTCTGTTTATAAAAAGATATGAGTGTACACACGCACACACACATACACACGTGTGTGTGTGTGTGTTTATATGTGTGTGTATATATATATATATATATATATATATATATATATATATATATATATATACTCATATATGTTATCACCTTAGTAACAGCTATTACCTGGTCTGTACTTAATAATTTACCTTAGTACACCAGTATTTCTTTATGTTCTTTTTTAAAATCACTGGTTGAGACTACTACAAATGGTCTTAATTTTGTATTTGTAATTCTAGTCTTGTTTTAATCACGAGAAACTGTCTAAATAAGCATTTGTTAAATGAACTACAGGACAACCTGTGAGTGCATCTTTTGGCTTGATTATACGTGAAAAGTAGCTTACTTAGTAAGAAGAAAATTGTTGGTTTTAATTGCAGTAACTTAGTTGAAGTTTATTATGTTTGGAGAATTGTTTTATAGTATCTCTGAGAATGCTGGCCTTTTTTTTTTTTTTGCGGTACGCGGGTCTCTCACTGTTGTGGCCTCTCCCGTTGCGGAGCACAGGCTCCGGACGCACAGGCTCAGTGGCCATGGCTCACGGGCCCAGCCTCTCTGCGGCATGTGGGATCCTCCTGGACCGGGGCACGAGCCCGTGTCCCCTGCATTGGCAGGCGGACTCTCAACCACTGCGCCACCAGGGAAGCCCCAATGCTGGCCTTTTTATCTCTAAGAAATCATTTTACCGTATAATGAACTTTGCAGATTGCTTCTGCATAAGACCTAGGCTTAGGCTTCTGCTTCCAGTTCAGTTGTAGAGGTTAGAGGCAGGACGGTGTGGCCCCTGAAACAACCTAAGTAAATTACAAAAATCACTATTTCAGTGATCTGTTATTACATAATCAATTGCGCCAACACTGAGTGGTTTAAAACAGCAGTTGTGCTGTATAGCTCATGATTCTGTGGGTTGGGAGCTCAGGCAGTCTCAGCTGGTTGGTTTTTCTATTCCATGTTGCACTGACTGATATCACTGGATGGTGTTCATTTGTAGATGGATTGGATGCTCTGGAGGATCCAGGATATCTTACTCACATATATGGTACCTGGAAAAATGTAGAAGACTGTGTTCACATGATCTTTCTAGCATAGCCTCAGGGTAGTCAGACTTCTACTATTGTGGCTTGGGACTCCTAGAGAGACTTTTCCAAGAGATAGGAAGGGAAAGGTGCTTTAGGGGAAGGCCTAAAACTGGAAACTGGCCCCACATCAGTTCTGCCATATTGTGTTGGTCAAAGCAGTGCCGGAGCCCTCCCAGTTTCAATGAGATGGGACATAGGCGTGGCTTCTCAATGGAAGAGGTATCAGGGAATTTGTGATCATCTTTAATCTACCACAGTTAGATTAAATCTGGCCACAAATCATTTTGCATTCCTCCTATATTCAGAATATACTCAACCCCTCCCAAGAATTCCAGAATTCTCATCCCACTGTGGCTTTACCCTCAAGCTTCAGTTCCAGCACCTTGTCATATAAGTCAGGTCCAGATGTAACTACACCAGGAAGCTCCTCTGGTGTAGTTCCTTCCAAGAGACAAGTTATTTATTCAACACATAATGGAGAAGCAGGCATAGAATAACTGAAGTAAACATTTCCACTCAAAATCCAGGAAACAAGAGGTACATAGCTTTCACTGGTTCATAGCAATTTTGAAATTCTGATGTTGTCATTTCTTTATTAGGTCATTTCTACTCCCTGGAAATGATTGTCCATGGCTCCTGGCTTCACTCAAGCAATTCTGAGTCACCCAGCTTTTTCTATACGAAATGGTTCATGTTTATAACTGGGTAGTCTTTTCAGCCTTGCTTCCTGCTTGTAGAAATTTGAGAATCCAGAAGCATCTTTTCAGTTTGTTCTGTCTCTGCTCCTTTCAGTCCAATCTGACATAATTCTTTTGAAAACTTTGTGAGATTCCTGTGTATCACATTATAATCCACTCCGTTAGACAGAAGTCACACCCACATTTGTTTTGAGATATGCTTTTTTCTACTTCAGATTGTGTGTCAAGGCACTAGAAGATGATACCCATAAGATTCTTAGAAGCTGGCTTCCCTGGTGGCACAGTGGTTGAGAGTCTGCCTGCCGATGCAGGGGACGTGGGTTGGTGCCCCGGTCCGGGAAGATCCCACGTGCCACGGAGCAGCTGGGCCCGTGAGCCATGGCCGCTGAGCCTGCGCGTCCGGAGCCTGTGCTCCACAACGGGAGAGGCCACAGCAGTGAGAGGCCCGCGTACCGCAAAAAAGATTCTTAGAAGCTTTTCTGTTTGAAAGAGTCCAAAAGGCACACCCTCAAGATTCCTAGAGGCCTTTTATCTAGTAAAGAGAGTCTAAGTAAGAGGCACACTCTTAAGATTCTTAGAACTGAACTAGATACAACTTTAAATCATTTTTCAGTCTCAATACAGTATTTTATAGTCACACTCTAGAAATTTTTATCCTGAAACCATGCTTTACTGGCAGAGCCCTAGACTTGATTTTTAGTTTGAAGCCATTTCTTACTTTTCTGTCTGGGGAGAATGGGGATGAGAAAATGTTTTATGTTTGAAAAGAGCAAGTCCTGGCTCCTCTAAATTCTGCTTGAAAATGAAACGATTCTTTTGTTAGCTCTAAATTCTGCTTGAAAATGAAAGAGTTCTTTTGTAACTCATCTTTCTCTTTGCATTCCATATCATACTTGGCTAAAAGAGACATCACTTTCAACCTTCTGCCTGGCAATCTCCTTAGCCAAGTCTGCCACTTTATTGGGCACATTTTCTCTTTTCTATTTAATGCAAGGAATAGTGTTGCAATTTTTCCACCACTGTGTAAGAGGGCTTGTCATTTCTCCATCTGTTAACATTTTCATTAATGTCCTTTAAGCTTTCATTAACAGTATTCTTGAGGCCCTTCCTGTTTCTGCTCACCACCTGGTCCCAAAGCCAATGTCACTATTTTAAGATTTTTATTACAGAGTCCCACTTCCATGTACCAGTATCTGTTATGGTTATCTAATTCTGTAACAAATTACCTAAAAACTTGTAATCTTAGAACAACAACCATTTTGTTGTACTTCACAAATTGTAGGTCAGTGAAAAGGGCAGGCTCAGATGGTGGTTATTCTTCTCCATGTAGCATCAGCTGAGGTTAGTTGGTGGCATTCAGTTAAAGGATGGGCTGGTTTGAAGAGTCCAAGACAGTTTTACTCACATTTCTGACACTTTGACAAGGATCATTCAAAAGCTATTCTTGGCTGGGGCTGTCAACCAGAGTGCCTACACCTAGCTTTTTCAGCATGACAGTCTCACTGTAATTAGACTGTGGTGACAGTAGCACAAAAGACAGGAAGGAGGAAATAGGTATCTTCTGTTGTAAAATTCTTACTTATATGTGAAGTGGTGTACTATTATTAGAAGTTAGATTGTGGTAAGTTAAAGCGCTATAGTTTAAGCACCAGAGCTACCACTAAAACTACAAAAGAAACAGGTATGTCTAATAAGCCAACAGTGGAGATAAAATGAAATACTAAAAAATATTCAGTTCCAGATAAGGCAAGAAAAAATGGGAAAAGGATAAATTTGGGCAAATAGAAAATAGCAAGATGGTTACTTTGAATTCAGTCATATAAATAGTTATATTGAGTATAAATGGTCTAAATGCTCTGAAGGTGGAGATCATCAGGCTAGATAAAAAAGCAAGACCTACTAACCACAAACTGTCCACAAGAAATCCTCTTCATATATGAACACACAGGTTATAAGTAAAAGGATTGAAAAAGATATGCCATGCAAACACTAATCATTAAGAAAACTGGACTGGCTGTATTAATATACAACAAAATAGGCTTCTGAGCGGGGAATATTACTAGTAATATTGAGAGATATTTCATAATGACAAGAGAATCAGTTTATCAAAAAGACATGACAATCCTAAATGTCTATGAGCCCAATAACAGAGCTTCAAAATACTTGAAGCAAAAATTGACAGAACAGAAAGGATAAATAGGCAAAACTACAGTTGTAGTTAGTCTCAAACACTTCTCTCTCAGCATTTGATTTATAAGTAGGCAGGCTATTAATAAAAACTAGAATCTGGAGCAACACTGTTAACCAGTGGACTTAATTGACATTTATAGAATATTGCACTCAATAATAGAGGAACACACATTCTTTTCAAGTACACATGGAATTTTCATCAAGGTAGATCATATAACAAGTCTCAATAGATTTTAAAAGATTAAAACTATACAGGATATGTTCTTTTACTATTTCTAAATTGAACTAAAAGTAAATAACAATAGAATATATAGAATTCCTCCCCCAAATATTTAGAAATTAAACAATACAGTTTAAAAAAAAACCATGGTTCCAAGAAATCACAAGAAAAATTAGAAAATATTTTTTAACTGAATGAAAAATGAAAACACATTAGATCAGTATTTATGCAGCTAAAGCAGTGCTCAGAGGAAAATGTATAGCTTTAAAATACATACATTAGAAAAGAAAAAAAGTCTAAAACCAATTATCTAAGCTTTCACCTTAAGGAGCTGGAAAAATCAAAGCAAAATGAACCCGAAGTATGCGGAAGGTAGAAAACAAGAAGTAGAAATCAATAAAATAAAATATTATAAAACAGACAAATAATAGAGAAAATTGATGAAAGCAAAAGCTGTTTTATTATTGTTTTTTACCAGATCAGGTTAGTTGGCCCTCTTTAGTGTCAGTTCAGTGCCTTCCATATATATATTCCTAGATATAAGAGGTTAAAATTGTCAGCGTCTTAGGCTCTAGGCCCAGAAACTGGTGTCTTGTCATATCCACCATATTTTATTGGTCAAATAAGTCAAAGAGGTTACCCAAATTCAAGGTTGAGGAGAGACATATACCCACTTCTCAGTGGGAGAAGTTTCAAAATATTTGTGTCACTCTTAAGCACAGTCATTTTTGAAGACCTCAGAGAGCTATGAAAACGAAGAGTGCTGAATGAGCTGAAATAGCAGAAATGGAGGAGCATGTAGGAGATGAGATTGCTAGCAGTCATCCTTCCTGAGCGTGTTTGCTGAGAATGGACACTGGCTAAGGATCAAGCTTGCTATGGAAGTGAAATTCTATAAGGGAAAGAGGAACCATGGGAATTTTGATGGTCACATAGTCTGGCATGGTGAACTGGAACCTAGGGAGGCCTCAGACACACAGCTCGTTTTCCCCATAGGTTGTTTGCTGAGCCTTGGGGCGGGATGGGAGGTTGGGAAGTTGAGCTGGAAATATGCAGTGACGTCTTCTGCAGTCCTGCAGTGCTTAGGAGACCGTCTCCATGTGATGGAGTAGGGTGCAGCTGCAATAAACACACACTGATTTCACCTTTGAGACGTTTTACACCAGAAATAAGCTGATTAGATTGAAGTGAGCAGCTTCTCACCCTACCTGTCTAATAGAGGAAAGGATGGGCCCTCACTGGGAGAAGATAACATCAACCACAGTTTTATGGCTGTTACATTGACAGTATTGATAATAAACTAAAAAGTTAGGTGACATGTGAAAAGTAAAAAAAAAAAAGTTCAAAGAAGAAGGTACAAGAGAAGCAGATCCACCAATGATACAGACTTAGGAGTTACCAAACAAAGATTTTATAGCTGTTGTAAATGTGTTAAAGGAAATAAAGGAAGAGGCTAGCAAAGTGGATGAAAAGATGAACAGTATCAATAGAAAGTTGGGATCTATCAAAAAATAATCAAGTGGATATTCTAGAGCTGAGAAATACGGTATCTGAAATTAAGATTTGAGTTTAAGAGCAAACTTGGCACAACAAAAATAACTAGAACTAGTGAACTAAAGGAAAGTTCAGTGGAAAAAAGTACAAGCTCAGAAAGAAAAAGGAATGGAAAGAAAAAAAACAGCTTAAGAGACATAGGGGATTGAGTCACTTCATCTAATGTACATGTGGTTGGAGTCCCAGGAGGAGAGAATGAGCAAAAGAAATATTTGAAAAGATAATGACCAAAGGTTTTCCAAACTGATGAAAGATAGCAATCCACAAGTTCAAGAAGCACCAGAAACTTAGTGAACCCCAAGCAAGATTAATATGAAGAAAAACACACCTAAGTACAACTTAGTGAGACTTGTGAAAACCAGCTATAAAGAGAAAAATCTTAAAACAACTGAAGGAAATAAACCACACTCCCTTCAATGGAGCAACAGTCAGATTGGTGGCTGACTGTCCTACAGACATTATTAAAATCAGATCATAAAGGAATGACATCCTTAAATTTTAAGTGCAGAAAGGAAAAATATGGCCAACGTGAAACTCTATACCCAGCAAAAAAATTTTTTTTTAATTGAAGGCAAAATAAAGATGTTTTTAGACAAAAGATGTGACACTTCCTCACAAGTAGACCCACAGTACAATAATACTAAAGAAAGTTATTCACTCGGAAAACAAGTAATCCCAAGTGAACCATAAAAGCTCAGGGAAAAATGAAGAGCATAGGGAAGCATAAATATATGAGTAAGTATAAAAGATTTCAGACCATTGAAAGCAACAATAGTAATGTTTCGTGGGGCCTTAAACATACATAGAAATGGAGTTAAACTGGTATTTTTGTCTTGCTCAGGAAGTGGTAAAAGTCAACTGTAAATCAAGAAAGTATTTATAATCTGTAAGATAATTGCTAAAAATATTACAAAAATGTTTAAACAAAAACTTCACCAAAAGTAAAATGGTATAATAAAAAATTGATTAATCAAAAAAAGAGGAATAAGTGAAGAAAAAAGAGCAGATGGAATGAATAGAAAATTTATAACAGAAAGGTATCCTTAAATATAATTAAATTATGTGTAAATAGGCTTATTCCTCCAATTAAAAAACAAATTTTTGGACTAGATTTTTTAAAAAGAAAAAATATATAGTTTGCATAAGTTATATATCACATAAAAGGGTATGGAAAACAAAGAAAAGGTACACTATACAAATACTGACCAGAAACTCTTGTATATTAATATCAGACAAAGCAGACTTTATGCCAAGAAGAATTATGAGAGATAAAGGGGGGCATTTTATAATGATAAAGGATCAATTCAGTAGGAAGACAGAACAGTTCTAAATTTATATGTTCCTAACAACATAACTTCAAAATATATAAAGCTAAAATTGACAGGACAAAAAGGAGAAGTAGATCAATCATAGTCGGAGAATTTAACAACCTTCTTTCAACCACTAATATAACAAGCAGATTTAAAAAAAAAATTTTTTATTGTGGTAAAAGTCACATAATGTAAAGCATACTATTTAAACCATATTTAACTGTCCAGTTCAGTGGCGCTAAGTGCATTCACATTGTTGTGCAGCTCTCACCATCATCCATCTCCCGAATTTTTCACCTTCCTAAATTGAAACTCTGTCCCCATTAAACACTAACTCCCTATTTCCTTCCCCCCACCCCCAAGCTCCTGGCATCTACCAATGTACTTTCTGACTCTCTGAATTTGGCTATTCTAGGTGCCTCATATAAGCGGAATCAAACAGTATTTGTCTGCACCTAATGTATATTGGAATGCAGGTATTATTTTGTTATTTAAGGTTAACTTAATATATGTCCAGCAAGCAGATTTTTAACAATGAGTAAGGTGATAGACTATTTAAACAATGTGATTAATTTGACCTATTTATAGAACATTATTTGCTATTTATAGAACATTATTTCCAACAACTGCAGAATGCACATTTTTTTCAAGCATGCGTGGAACTTTTACCAGAATAGAACGTGTGCTAAGCCAAAAAGCCAATCTCAACAGATTTCAAAGGATTGATATCATAAAGTATATGTTCCATGGTGGAATTAAACTAGAAATATATAACAGAAAGATAAAAAATTTCTCAATTTGCATGGAAAATAAGCAGCACACTTTTAAATAATCCCTAGGTCAAAGAAGTACTCACAACCACAATCAGAAAATATATTGAGGGCTTCCCTGGTGGCGTAGTGGTTGAGAGTCTGCCTGCCAATGCAGGGGACACGGGTTCGTGCCCTGGTCCGGGAAGATCCCACATGCCGCGGAGCGGCTGCGCCCATGAGCCATGACCGCTGAGCCTGCGCGTCCGGAGCCTGTGCTCCACAACGGGAGAGGCCACAACAGTGAGAGGCCCGCGTACTGCAAAGGAAAGGAAAAATCAAAAAAAAAAAATATATATATATATATTGAACAGAATCAGTATCAGAACATGTGAGACACAAAGTAGTGCCTGGGGAGAATTGTACAGCTTTAAATGCATTTGTTTAAAAGGTAACATTAGGGCTTCCCTGGTGGCGCAGTGGTTAAGAGTCCGCCTGCCGATGCAGAGGACACGGGTTCGTGCCCCGGTCCGGGAAGATCCCACATGCTGCGGAGCGGCTGGGTCCTTGAGCCATGACCTCTGAGCCTGCGCGTCCAGAGCCTGTGCTCCGCAACGGGAGAGGCCACAACAGTGAGAGGCCCGTGTACCGCAAAAAAAAGAAAAAAAAAAAAAAAAGAAGGTAACATTAAAAGCCAGCCATCTAATCTTGCATCTCAAAAAGCTAGAAAAAGAAATGCAAACTAAATTCAGATAAACTAGAAATAACTAACAGAAAAAAGACAAAGAAAATTAGCAAAGTCAAAGGTGTTTCTTTGAAAATATTAATAAAATTGATAAACTCCTACTTAAAATAAAGAGCTCAAATTAACAATATGGTATAAAAAGGAAATATTACTAGAGATCCCAGAAATATTAAAGGATAAGAAAATACTATGAGCACCTTTATGTCAGTACATTTGACAACTTGTATGAAATGAACAAATTCCTTACCAAACTGACACTCAAAAAAGTAAAAATTGTGAATAGTATTATACCTTTTAAAGGCATTGAATCTGGGACTTCCCTGGTGGCACAGTGGTTAAGAATCCACCTGCAGGGGACACAGGTTCAATCCCTGGTCCGGGAAGATCCCACATGCTGCGGAGCAACTAAGCCTGTGTGCCACAGATACGAAGCCTGCGCTCTAGAGCCCGCGAGCCACAACTACTGAGCCTGCGCGCCCTAGAGCCCATGTGCCACAACTACTGAGCCTGCGTGCCACAACTACTGAAACATGCACGCCTACAGCCCGTGCTCCACAACAAGAGAAGCCACTGCAATGAGAAGCCTGCGCACTGTAACAAAGAGTAGCCCCTGCTCGCCGCAACTAGAGAAAGCCCACGTGCAGCAACGAAGACCCAACACAGCCAAAAACAAAAAAGGCATTGAATCCATGCTTGGAAATCTTCCCATCTCTAGTAATGTTCTTCACCTGAACTAGGTCTCAGTTTTAGGTCTCTGATGTAAAAGTTCACTGTGGCTGCTGACAAGATTTAGACTCAACTCCCCTTCCATACAGTTTCCTTCAGATTGATCTCCGTTTATTTACTTTTCATCCCATTTTTTGGAGTTTGAGGCGTCCAATTAAGTATATCACATTTCCTTCTGCCAGCTTCCGAACCTTTGAGAAGCAGACATAACTCAGGTTGGCATAAAAATGTCGACCTTATTTGTGGGGGAACTGGGTAAAAGCATCCTTAGGTCTGACTCTAGTCATCGTACCCCTTCGAATTGGACTGACCTAAC
The DNA here is from genome assembly GCF_039906515.1 of Pseudorca crassidens. NCBI lineage: Eukaryota > Metazoa > Chordata > Mammalia > Artiodactyla > Delphinidae > Pseudorca > Pseudorca crassidens. The sequence continues at coordinate 196,053,029 of NC_090296.1, forward strand.
TTGCCCTTCTGAGTTTGCCATGTGGATGAGAGGGGAATGTATGCAGGTTTGGGCAAGCAAGTTCTAAGAGAGGGTGAGAGACTGGTGACATGTGTGGTCAGTCTTTCACTCTCTCTCATCAAATAGATAAGGCAGAGAGAGGGAGAGGGAGAGAGAAAGGGAGAGGGAGAGAGAGAGGGAGAGGGAGAGGGAGGGAGAGAGGGAGAGAGGGAGAGAAAGAATGGTGTTTTTTCACCTGTCAACCTGGTTGGAGCCCTACTCTTATTATCCTCTTTCTCTAAGAAGTCAGATCTACCCTGTTCAGATGGAACCCCCAGTTCCACTGCCAACCTACTTCTGGGTCCTCATGTCATCTGGACCCCCTGCTCTATTTTGAATAAGTTTTTATAATTTTGATCTTACCCCCAGAATTCTTGCCTCTCCTCTGCAGAAATGTAAACCTGGCTTTCGTAGGCAGTGCTATTTTTTAACTGTACTATAACAAGTTATATTCTTTAACTTGATCAGTGCTGTCAACCAGAATCATCTCAAGATCTCAAATGCTGAAAGTCCCTCTGTTTTCCTTCCTCCTCTTCTCTGGCTAGTGTTTTCCCTTCAAAGCCTCAAATTCAGAGATTCCTTCAGTTATATACTGTCTCTCCACCTCTCTTTCCCTCCCCCCTCTCTATCACAGCAGATGGCCGTGCTATTGATCTTAACTTCCTCAACTGTACGCCCTTCTACACAATAATTTTTATCTATATCCGTCACCCATCCTTTCTTCCATTTCTAACCATAAAGAGAAAACAGTTTCTCCTCTTAACATGGCGAACTCTAACCAGACGTCTTTTCCCACCTTCTCACTAGACTTTGCTCCATTATTAACCTCTCTTCCTTTTACTGGCATTAAAAATGAAAACAACAAGTCTTGTTAAAGATTCAGCTTTCCTTTCAAACTATGCCAGGCCTCTTAGAGTAGTTAATTCCATTTCTCCATTTTCTTTAATTCCCCCAATTACTGGAAGTTTCTGTTCTCTTTTATTGCCATCCTGAAATTTCTTTCTAAGCTCACCAGCGCCTGTTAAGTTATTCTTAGCCCTCCTTCCGCCCTGAAAAGACAGGACCGGGTGCTGCCTCCTTTGCCTCTTCTTCCTCAACTTCACTGATGGACCGCAGACTTTGTGGAAAGCTCCCCTCTCAAATAAGTAAACCTTTTAGAAGGTAAGCAAACTGTCTTATTGACTTGCTGTAACAAGGGAGACCACACAGATGATTCTGAAGGACTGCCTGCTTTAGGAAATGAATTTAGGATTTTTATAGGTTGATTATAGGTTTTATAGGTTGATTATCAGGTTCTAGGGTAAGAGGTCAGAAGTGAGCTGAGTCTTTGGGTTGGTTGATTTTTTAAAGTCATGATCAATGCCCACACGCAAGGTGGTGATTGAAAGGGAAGGTCTGTGGCGGCCGAGGACACTGCGTCTGTGACTGTCCGACTGAATGCTGGTAACCGTTCCAGCCCTCGGTCTTGCATAACTGATGGCGTGGTTATTCGTGTTCTCACTTTCAAGCACGTCTTCAGTGTATTTTTGACGATTTAAATCCGTTGCAGTTGCCCTGGTTTCCCCTTACCTTGGCTATTACAGTAACAAAATAGGTCTCACCGCCTTTCGAATCTTCTCATAGTGACTCTAAAACCAGAGCCATCTTTCTAGAGTACAAATTCGAATGAGTTTTCTACTGAAAACCCTTGGTGGCTCTTTTTATGTATAAAATACAGCTGCATATACTGAGTGTAGCATTCAGCCCCTTTTCCAGTCCTCGTCTGTCTGTTGGTCTGTGGGTTTCCTGCTCCCTCCCTCCATCCTGCTTTTCCCCCTCACTCCCTGCCCCCCTTTTCTCTTCCTCACCCCCAGACTATGCTTTTATCATAGAAGTATACTGACTTTTCTGAGCTCATACTCTGTATTGTGGCCTCTGTGCCTAAAACAAAATAATTTTTGTTTCTTCTTGGAACGTTACTTGTTTCTAAACCTTACCTTTATCCGATTGTTAAAAGCCCTGTCTCTTTTCAAACTGTATTTCAATGTCACCTTTACAGAGCACGCTACTTTGCTGGGACTGTGTAGCAAAATCCTGCAGACGGGGTGACTTCAACAGCAGCAGCCTGTTTGCTCAGTCCTGGAAGCTAGTCATCTGAGATCAAGGTGTCGCAGGCTTGATTTCCTCTGAGGGCTCTCTCCGCAGCTTGCAGATGTCCGCCTTCTTTCCTTGTCCTCACATGGTCTTTCCCCTGGTGTGTCTCTTTGTGTCCTAACTTCCTCTTCCTACAGGGGCACCAGTCAGATTGGATTAGGGCCCACCCTAAAGGCCTTATTTTAATTTAATCATATCTTAAAGGGCCTTTTCTCCAAATACAGACACATCCTGATGTACTGGGGGATGAGGGCTTCGACACATGATTTTGGGGGGTTAGAAGACACAGTTCAGTCCCTAACACAGAGCCTCTGTACGTCTTCCCTGCAGTGAGGAGCCCTCCCCCAAACCCGAAGCACTCTGGACCACTTGCAGCGTTTATTGTATTTGCCTTGATGTGGGGTTTTTCGAGTTGATCTGTCTGTCTCTGGCGGTTTGTGGGTTTCCTAAGGACAGGAACTATCTCTTACTCAACTTCATCGCTCCCTGCTCTCTAGTGCTGAGTGGGGCTTGATTGTTCGCTAAATTTTAAACGATTCAGCGTAAATTGGGCTTAAATATCTAATAATATATTTTCCAGAAGTTTTAGGAGATTGACATAAAAAATATAGGAAGGGAATATGTTATACTTCCTATTTTAGAAGTCTTTGAGCATAGCTTGAGATTTTTATCTTAGGTTCTTAAATTATACATAATATAAGTAATGTCAGTTTTGTAGAACTAAATATAACTCTTTTATGATGTTTAATCATCTAATTGGCTTCTGTGAGCTACCTATCAGTTCTTTCAATTTTATTACTTCCATTACATTTGTTTTCAGATAAAGATGAATGTCATGTCTCAACCAACACTGAAAATGTGACGTTTAGAAGACATTTGCTAAGTCGAGTCACCTCATGTAAGTCTGCTCACATCTCTCAGCATCAGCTTAATATTGATTTAAAATGTAAAGAATTAAGTTCACCACCTTTGAGGCTTTCTCAACGCTCAAATTGCTCAGAATATCTCAGAGTCCCCTTGTATATTGAATCACTGGTCTTGGAAAATAGTGGAAAGATGATTACGTACTAAATTTCATGTGCTTATTACAAATATAATGTTTAAAATCAAGGTATTATTTTAAAACTGAGAGTAGCACTTCAAAATCGTCCTTTATTTTGTATCAAGTCTAGGCAACAAGTCCCAACTGTGTGCCAAACTTAATGGTTCTAAGATGGTTTTCCATTGTAACAAATGTTTTGTATTTCAGTTTCTTAAGTCTTTGTACGGTTTTTTAAAATATGTTCTTGATCATTAAAGGGCGATATATAGTAACTGGAACCTTAAATGGTTAACTATTTATTCAAAAAATGTAGCTTTGAAAAGTCATCTTAACCAATCCCAACTATTATAATTATCTCCTAATGGTCTTCTGTCTTCATTCTGTCTTCTATCCTGTTTTTGTTGCCAGACAGATCTGCAGGTAGAACCACTCCAATAATTTTAAAACCCTTTAATGGCTCCCCACTCACTACTGGATAGAATCCATGCCTTCCCCTGGCATTCACAGCCCTCTCCCAAGCTCCTAAAAATACCCCCCGCCTTAGCCAGCTGAGCTCTCTCCTGTTCTCTGACTTCTCGTTCTTGTCTGTGCCTCTGCGTCTCAACTTGGACTGTTTCCTTGGTGTTCTCTGTGACGTCCTTTGCTCCTCCCTTTCTGGTTTCTCTGCCGGTTGAAATCTTGGCGCAAGCTGGCCCCTCAAGGCTCAGCTCAGGTGTGGACCCCTCCACGAAGCTTTCCCTGATCACTCCAGCTAGAAGCACGAGCTCTTCCCCTCTCTGCTGGCTTCGCCCAGGATTTTGTTTTTACCACTGTTTCAGCACATTTCACCCTGCAGCTTTAGTGTGTGTGTTGATGTCTGTCTTATCTCCCACCCGAGGTTGTGAGGGCCAGAAAATCAAACCTCTTGTCTGACTTATTTTTGTCTTACACAGCATTCGGCAATAACCTTTAATAGTGCTTGGTAAATATTTGTATAACAAATTGAGAATGTGCCTGGACTTTTCTCCCATCATCCCCTTCCGTCTTTCATCCTTACAGACACATATGGTCCGTATTCATGGCAACTGTTCTCCCTCGTTGTGCCCTCCTGGCAGACCTGCACACTGCCATCTTATCCTAGGCAAACACTGACCGTGGTGTAATTAACAAGATACGGTCAGTTCCCAGCCTCAGAAATAAACTGTAGTCCCAAAGTTCATGTCTAATTCTGCTGTTTGGAATGCAGAAAGCATTTTTCCACAAAAACAATGTTATAAATAGTGGTTAGGTTTCTCAGCCAGCCCTCCCAAGACTAGTTAACCCAGAAGTACCAGTGTAGCCTCCGTGTATCACATTGTTTTGTAGAGAACTTCTAACTCTGGATATGGAAACACATCTCTCGTTCCCTAGAAGCAGAACAGTAACTTTCTGGGCAGCCTGAGCTGTAGGAGGGTCTGAGCTGGGGCTCTGGCATGGCCCCTCCCCCCATATTGGATACCCTCATACCAGCAGCTTTTTGGTTTTCAGTATTTGCATAAGGAACATTTACCGATAGGTCACTGATACTCTCATGTCTTCGGAATTGAGGGCAAGGGGACACTTGCTCTTCTCATCATCCCACAGTAGATTCGGATGGTAAATAGGGCTTCAGCTGCCCTGTCACATGGGGGTTAAGTGAGGTATTGACAGATGAGGAGTGTCTTACTACTGCTCACTTTCAGTTGTCCTGTGGGCTTATGGGAATTAAATATATAAGCATGGAAAATACTTCTCTCTATAGGAAAAACACATTTCTAGGCATCAGCTCTGTATTTGACATGACATCAGTTTTGTGGACAAGTGATTCTCATTCCTACGTGGGCGTAGTGATGCTTTGCCATGAAAAGCACCCGTGTATGTAAACAGCCCTGGAGGCTGACGGTTTCTGCTGTCAGGCTGTAAGAATAGCACTCCATAAAATTTAGAGAATTTAACATGTTCAGCATCTTATGAGCTTGGAGCACAGGAGTGAGTGTCTATTTTATGTTTAGTACTGTCCTAGATGCTGGGGACTGGGGAACGGGAACCAAAGATAATATGAAAAGTGTCCTTTCCCCTCCAGGAGCCTGAATCAGGGAGTAGAGTATGAAAGAAGCATTCGCAGTGCAAACAATATGTTGTTAATTGCCATAAAGTACTTCAGGAAGGTAGCAAACGTTCTTAGGATGATCAGAATGGCATGATTCCCCATGGTTATAAATATAGTGGTGGGATTTCATTTAGTCTTAGAGCAATGGTGAAGGTCTAAATAAAGAGCTAGGAGAGGAAATGATATTCCAGGTTGGATTAACAGCATGAACAGAGGACTAGAGTTACAAACAGACAAGCGAAACAGCATTACTGGCTGGAACAGAAGGTTTAGTTTACGTCAGTGAAATAATAGGTGGGAAAATGGCGCCAGTGGTTCCACCCTGGCAGTGAATAAGCGCTCATCCGTAGATCTTTTTAAACATACAAGTCCCTGGATCTTAACCCCGGAACTAATAAATAGAATTGCTGGGGCATGAGACCTAAGCCTCTTTATCTTTTAACGCTCCCCCAGTGGTTGAGAACCACTGAATTAGAAGGAGGGGCTGAACGTAGGAGTCAGGCCTCTGTCCCTCAAGCAGTGGGAAGCCCTCAGGGGCTTCTGAGACGGGTGACATATGAGCAACGGGCGTTTGCCAAGATAAAGGATTCGTCAACTGCATGTGAATGGCAGAGAAATAAGAACCAGCTTGAGTCTGAGCAGTGGTGGTGGGAAGGCAGAGGTCACATGTGTACGTGTTCATGGATGTATGGGAGTCAGCGATGTCAGCCTTGACCTCGGCGTGATTTCTTTTATAAACCGCTTATACGACTTCACCCTCATTAGTCTGATCTGTTTTCTCTTACAACCTGGCAACTTAAACAGTAATTTCCGCCAGTTTGCATTTAATGGAAGGAGACCATTGTCTACTCATGTCCACGTCTAACTCATAATCATAAGTGAAGTTGTGTGTATGAGGAATGCGACCTGTAGCGTACTCGTAAGGCGTGTACTAGCCACCCACATGTGCAGTAAGACAACCTCAGTTCTCACTGGGCAGGATTGCGCCAACAGCCGGAGTCACATGTACGATACTTACATGATTCTCTAGCATCTAGTTGAAATTGAAGCAATAGTCTAAATTATGCTATGCGCTTTAATATTTTTAGCAAGAGATTTGATAAGCGCTTCATTTTTCTGGCAGCAGACCCACGCCTGCTTCCTGACAGCAGCAGCTGCCCTTCCTCTGAGTTCATGCTTCTCTCCTGCCCACACCTCCTCCCCTCCCCTCCGGGCCCATCCCCTGCTGGTGTCTGTGCACCACACCACACCCCATCCTCACCCGGGGGGCAGCAGAGAGGAGATTAAAGCAGTCAGAATTTCACTTCTCCTTTGCCACTGACACGGCCGGCTGACCCTGGAGTCTCACACTCCTGGCCGACGCCGGACGTGAAGCCTGCCAGCGTATCCACACTCAGAAGTCTCAAACCACGCCTTAGTCGGACATGTTTCCCATCTCTTTGACGTATTTTAAATAACTTACGTTTGGCAACAATGGGCCATGTTTATTAGATGGCAGAGAATAAATTCAAGGTGTGATGTTTTGATATGACCTGTCCCCTTTAAAAAAGGATTCAACATCATGGATTTTTAAAAAAGAACCACTCTCTTGGCTATTCTGTAACAGTACATACAGTGACAGCAGTTCCTGCTCTGGTCTTCTTTGCCTGTGGCAGTTAATTTACTCTTGTGTTATCAATATCTCCAGATCTCTTGACTTAAATTTTTTATGACAACTTAGGCTTTCACTAACCATCCACATGTTTAACCAGACAATGGATGGTCTGCTCAGATTTGAGGGAGCCTGTAGGAGAAAGGGAAGCGGGGAGAACTAAAATTTGTTGAGTACCCACTCCGTGCCATGTCCTTTACGTGTCTTTTATGATCTTAACTCCATTTTACAACGGAGGAACTTGGGATTTAGAGAGGTTTTAAAAATGTATCTGATGTCAGAAGTCTAGTCAGCGATAGAACTGGGTTTTGATCCCAGGTCTGGCTATCTAACTGTTTAAGCAGACTGATCCTACAGATCTGCGTGACTTTTATTTGTTGGGAAACATCAGTGAACTTGGAATTGGTCGGGGGTGGGGGGTTGGGTGTAAGCTTTACCTCCCTCACTAATAACCGTGACCATTTTAATGAAATTTTTTTAACACCTTTATTGGAGTATAATTGCTTTACAATAGTGTGTTAGTTTCTGCTTTGTAACAAAGTCGATCAGTTATACATATACATATATCCCCATATCCCTCCCTCTTGCGTCTCCCTCCCACCCTCCCTATCCCACCCCTCTAGGTGGTCACAAAGCACCGAGCTGATCTCCCTGTGCTATGTGGCTGCTTCCCACTAGCTATCTACTTTACGTTTGGTAGTGTATATATGTCCATGCCACTCTCTCACTTCGTCCCAGTTTACCCTTCCCCCTCCCCGTGTCCTCAAGTCCATTCTCTAGTAGGTCTGCGTCTTTATTCCTGTCTTGCCCCTAGGTTCTTGAGAACCTTTTTTTTTTTAGATTCCATATATATGTGTTAGCATATGGTATTTGTTTTTCTCTTTCTGACTTACTTCACTCTGTATGACAGACTCTAGGTCCGTCCACCTCACTACAAATAACTCAATTTCGTTTCTTTTTATGGCTGAGTAATATTCCATTGTATATGTGTGCTGCATCTTCTTTATCCATTCATCTGTCGATGGACACTTAGGTTGCTTCCATGTCCTGGCTATTGTAAATAGAGCTGCAATGAACATTGTGGTACATGACTCTTTTTGAATTACGGTTTTCTCAGGGTCTATGCCCAGTAGTGGGATTGCTGGGTCGTATGGTAGTTCTATTTTTATTTTTTTAAGGAACCTCCATACTGTTCTCCATAGTGGCTGTATCACTTCACATTCCCACCAACAGTGCAAGAGTGTTCCCTTTTCTCCACACCCTCTCCAGCATTTATTGTTTGTAGATTTTCTGATGATGCCCATTCTGACTGGTGTGAGATGATATCTCATTGTAGTTTTGATTTGCATTTCTCTGATGATTAGTGATGTTGAGCATTCTTTCATGTGTTTGTTGGCAATCTGTATATCTTCTTTGGAGAATAATGAAATTTTAATTTAAAATATTTAATGCTCTCAGCTTCAGTTTCCTCATTTATCCTATGGGGATAAAGCCTGCTTTACTGACCATTTGGGATGGTTGTGAGAATAATAAGCTAGTGAATTTCAGTATGATTTTACACGTATAAAAACCCTTGAAAGATTGAGAGATTTTTAATGAAAGCAAAAAACAAGCAAAAACCCACAAAGCATTAAATGAGATGATTTGGATAGATTTTGTGGTATTTCACTTCTTAACATTGCTCTACAAACTTTCCAAATAATATTTGTCAGTTTTGTAAGTCCCCACCACCATGGTTTGCCAAACTGCGTCACTGAATTAAACATCTCAGTGCAGCAGAGAGAGTCCTGGCTACATACCAGGTACCTCATTTCACTTACCAGAAGCAATCATTAGTTTCTATACCATATCCAACAGGTCTGAACTCTGCTAGATACTGAAATGTTCATAGCCAGTGAGGACTCAGAATGTTCTAAGTCTGCTCACTAGTCATAGACTTATCGGACTAAAGTTAATGTTAACATTCTCAGGATAATTCTTTATATTTTTGAAGTTTTTAATAAGCCTGAGTAATAAAGTCACATTTTGTAAAAGTACTTTCACAAAACTGCTCTTCAGAAGTGTTTCTGGGTTTCTGGGCAACGTTCATAGGTTACAGGATGGTGAATACTGAAAGAGAGCTCTGAGCTATTGTCATCCACTTAAACTTCTTCCACGTATACAGAGAAGAGATAAGAAATGTAGGGAACTCGTTAAGTTACAAGGACAAGGTTACGAATGAAGTGGCCATGAGCCTGAGGAGTACCAAGGTCATGTCCTAGGTTTACCCCAAACCTTTACCCCATTAAAGCCCTAAGTCTCTCCTGAAAGGCAAATGCCTTAGGAAGCCCAGCTGAGACCATGGGAGAATGGTATTAGAATAGTATTCAGATGTGGATCCAGAAGACTGCACCTGTTCAGTCTTGGACCCAGAAGTGCCTAGGGCTCTTCCGCATCTGCCATGCGTCCCAGGAGGGGTCCCTAGTCCTGAGGTGCTGACTCCCACCTGACTTCTAGTGCCAGCACTGCGCTTGCTTCCTACATCTGGTGGATGGATGCCTCCAGGAAGGGAAAGGAGACACAGGAAGCAAAGTAAACGTACAAAGCAGAGACTGTCCATAATTGTGGACCATGTTTGGCTTGCACAATGTTCTTTTTAAACGCGAATTCGTTATTAACTAGCATTATTCTAACTAGTTCCTAATTGAATTTGCTGTTAATTAATTTAATGTACGAATCCAGATTTCTGGGTTCTCTTGAAAACTGTCAGATGTGGCAGCTTTAGTCCTACCTTTGCAGGTGGCTGTCATCCGTTAGAGCTGACGAGAAGTTGCCTCAATGAGATGGGAGCCTGTGCTTTCCAGTTCTCACAGCCCCACCCCTGGCTGTTGGTTTCCTTTAAATAGAATGAAGAGGAAAGTTAAATGTTGCTTATACTGCCATTTGTGTTAAAATTGGAAATAACAGGTTGATAGGATAGCACATTTCAGTATAAGTGAAAGACTGTGTTATTGTCCTAGGGCTGTTGTAACAATGTACCATAAACTGGGTGGCGTCAAACAACCAAAGTTTGTTCTCTCATTGTTTGGAGGCTAGAAATCTGAAATGAAGGTGTTGGCAGGGTCCTGCTCCCTCAGAGGCCTCGGGGGAGGACCCGTGTTTCCTCTTGTAGCTGCTGGTAGCCCCACGTGCTCCTTGGTTTGTGGCACCACCACTCCAGCCTCTGCCCCCGTCTTCTCTTGGCTGTCTTCCCTGTGTCCAGACTTTCCTCTTATGAGGACAGTAGTCATATTGTATTAGGGCCTGCCCTAATGCAGGACAAACTCATTTTAACTGAGTTACGTCTACGAAGACCCTATTTCCAAATAAGGTTACGTTCACAGTTACCCGGACTTAGGACTTCAGTGTAACATTTTGCAGGGGCACAATTCGACCCGTAACTGATGGCATATTTCTTGGTGGAGTGCAGAGTAATAGTTTAAGGGCAGAGGTCCCTGGAACGGGGTGCCTGCATTCGTACTTAAAACTTGTGTGCTCTGTAATATTGGACCAGCCGCCTACCCCTCTCAGTGACTCTCCATGCCCTCATCTGTCAAACGAGGATGATGGTACCCGCCTCACAGGGCTGAAGTGAAGACAAAGTGAGGAAATACATGGAAAGGACTTGGAACAGCGTATGGCACGTGCTAAGTTTCAATAAACTGAGCCATTATTCTCTTCACTGTTATTCACTCTTACTCATATACACAAGTTCTGTGCATGCAAGGAGTTTCCGTGTCCAAAGCTGTTATTTAAGATAGCATTATGAAGCAAGCCATGGACAAAGTAGAAATAATAGATAGAAGTGCTGCATGAAAAAAAAAAAAGCAACTTAAACCAATAAAAAAGAGAGTGAGAGAGGCTGGAATGTTAATAAGATTTACTTTTTCCTGCAAATAAAAGAATCATAATACATTAAAAATGTTTAGTCTCCTCACTGTATTGGATTACCTGCCCAGCCTCTAGATGCACTTGAAAGTGATAAAGACCCAGGCAGGAACTTCAGACCTAGAGGCTTAGATGTTGACTCTTGGGCTGGTGAGCACAGTGGCCCGGAGATAACACTGGGGAGGTTAGTCCAGGGAGAGCATCCAAGGAACACATTCCTTCTAAGTATCCCCGCCTGCCTCCTTGGAAGCATGTTATTACTGTCTGCCTCCTTCCCATAAACCCTTGCATTGAAATTATCCTGGTTTCCCGTCACTGGGCCAGAGATTGAGGCCGAATAATTCTTTACATTTAGACCCTACTTTTCTTCCAAAGGGACCAAATATTTTGAGATATATTATTTCATTTTTCCACATAGCGTTTATGTAAGACAGCCGTACAACTTGAATTTTATTAAAAACTGAGAACTCCAGTAGAGAAGGTTTAAAGAAATGACAGGACTTTCCAAAGTCCCTGGAAGAAGATTCTTCTACAGCTTAGGGCTGTTGGGTATGCAGTACTACAGAACATATATGTGCCTCAGTCTCCAAGGTAGTGCTGTCCTGAAAACATGAGACTATTCAGATAAAATCAAAGTATCTTACCTAAATGGTGAAAGGGGCATATGGGTATGATATTTACTATTTGTGATTTTGTTTTAATAAAAGAAGTTAGGCTGTTTAATTTTTGGCAAAGAAGTGGTGTTGTGTCATTCAATTAGTAATTTGGAACATTTCAATTAAATGATGAATTCATCAGGACTCCTTCAGTTGCAAATGCAAGAAAGCCAGTTCAAGCCAGCTTATGAAAATCAAAGGAACTTAATTGTTTATATAACTATGGTTTCCAGAGGTACATCTGGCGTCAGGCATGGTTGCAGCCAGGAACTCGGATGATCTCATCTGGACTCTTTTTCAGCTCTGCTGGTTTCTTTATTCGTCATTCTCCAGACAGCATGTGATCAGTGAGATGACCGGCAGTGGCTTGAGACTGTCATCTTCTCAGCTGAGCAGTCCCAACAGAAAGAGAACTTGTGGGGCTAAACACCTTGCTGCCTGCCTTAGAGAAGATGCGAATCAACCCTCCTTGACCCCGTGTGTGATGAGTCATCACTGAGGCCCAGCGGAGGGCATGATTTCCCAGTGCTTCAGTGAAGAGGTGTGGTCCAGGGACTGGAAGCCCCACTGGGGTCTTCTCATGCAGCAGAGAGGCTTTCTCCAAAGAATTCGAGGAAGGGTGGTGGGAGTGTGTGCTCAGCAGACCAAAACTGTAGTGGCCTCAGAGCGTTACAAATGGTGTGTGGTGGAGACTGTAAGTTCTGATTTTAAGATGGCAAATAGAGAACTTTCTGCCTTCTCCTATTACAAAATCCATCCAGAACAAAGGAAATAAGAAAAAAAAAATTCCGGCTCTATCTTTGATAAAAAGTAGGTGACATTAGTAACCCACAAATATGAACACAGAAGTCATATGACCCTGTGACTTAGCCGAGGACAGTGAAACACCTAAGCCCCATGAGGAGAGTAACACGCCAGGAAGCAGCTTTGCCCACAGAACCCTAGGAGGTCTCTGGTTAGGCTGGAGAGGGAGCTAAGGCATCCGGTTAGAAACAGACCCCGCCCGCTGCAAGTCTGTGAAAGGACCAGTTGGACACTCGGATCCTTGTCTCACCCCAGCCAGATAACTACCTTCCCCACAGCCCAGGCAATGGAAGGTTTATTCTCTGGAGATGTTGACACTTCAGAGAATCGAGGCTCAGGGACACGGGAGCTGTGGAGGGTGGAGTCAAGTAAACATCCGCCCTGCTCTTAGGGCATCAGGGGCCAAGTTCCCAGTCAGGTGCTGGAGGATTGTCCAGAGAGCCTGATGGGTCCCAGAGAGACTTCCTATAGGGGTTCCCCACAGGGAAAGCCAGCTTGCTCCCCACTTGCTCTTCCGTGAAGAGCAAGCTTCAACAAGCTCAGCCCATAGGCAGAGCCGCCATCTTGCTTTACTAATAACTTACACTTAAATAGGGAGAGTCAGCCAAGGATCAACAGATATTTGGGAATACCTCCCATATGAAAGCAGAGATAAAGCAAACAGAAATAAAGAACTCTGAGGGGACAAAACAGCAGGGAACTTAAGAAACAAACTAATTACTATCTCTGAAAATGTGAGAAGATTTTGCATAGCAGAATCCTTTTTAAGAAGGAGAATTAAAGGAGAGGAAAATTAAAGAACAAGAAGTAACTCACAAAATTAGAAATGTGGTGGCTGAGGGGCTTCCCTGGTGGCGCAGTGGTTGAGAGTCCGCCTGCCGATGCAGGGGATGCAGGTTCGTGCCCCGGTCCGGGAGGATCCTACATGCCGCGGAGCGGCTGGGCCCGGTGAGCCATGGCTGCTGAGCCTGCACGTCCGGAGCCTGTGCTCCGCAGCGGGAGAGGCCACAACAGTGGGAGGCCCGCGTACCACGAAAAAAAAAAAAAAAAAAAGAAATGTGGTGGCTGAAATCAATTCCTTAGAGGGATTGAAAAATAAATTTGAGGAAGAAATAATTAGAGACACAGTCCAGAAGATTCTGTCACTCACTTATACAAGAGAAAATTTGGAGAGAATTATCAAAGAAATAATATAAGACACTTTCCTAGAACAGAAAGAAAAGATAAACGATAAAGTTTCCAGAGAAGAGAAATTGTCATATACAAAGTGTTCTGGATAAGAACAAACAAGGGACCCCTCAACATCAGTACTGATATAGAAACATAAATTGTGAAATATTCTCTTAAGGGATAATTTTTGTCATTAAAAAGCATTTCTTCTTTTACCTGAGAGTTAGTTACTGTCAAATATCTCTAGTTTCCTTAGCACATTTAAAATATTCCACTTACAAATTTTCCATTATTTAAACCTATTTAAATGTTTTAAATAATCTGAGGTACACCTGAAAATTTGTGTTTCAGAGATTTAGGATATTTTATGGTGCTTTTTTGTACCATAAATACATAAATATTTTATGTATTTTTTGATTCACTAATTCACTCAACAGATAATTGAGTGATCTTTTCTCAGGGTACTGTGGAGTTGATACTTCTTGGTTTTGTGTGATAGTCTAACATCTGGTCCATAGTTTTATAGTCAGTGATAATAAATATGACTGATTTAGAAACTCACTGATGATACTAGGGTATGTGGTAGCAGGACCTGCAAAATACTTTTCTTTTTTTTTTTGTCCCAACATACTGTGATATCTTTTTTTTTTTTTTTTTGGCCGTGCCACATGGCTTGTGGGATCTTAGTTACCTGACCAGGGACCGAACCTGGGCTGGCAGTGAAAGAGCTGAGTCCTAACCACTGGACCACCAGGGAATTCCCCAAAACATATTGTGATTAGAAGTGACAAAGTTTGGGTCCTACTTTTCAAATATGTTTGGCTCTTATTTTTATACATGTATAAAACTATATTAATTGTGAGTAACAAAGTATCAGTGTAGAATATTAGTTTTTGTCTTATCTTTTATCAGTGTAGAAGACAGAGTCCTGAGTGCTAATTTCTTCCAGAAATTAGAGGCATCAAAAGTTGAAATTTAGCAAACACTTTTTTCAAATTTTAATTATTTGAAAAAATAATATTTTTAGGATTTGATGAATATTATTTTTGACTATATAACTAATAAAATGTATTATTATGGTATTTTTGGATTAAAAATCTCCTCCAAATAGCATTTTGGTTTTTAAAACATTCAGAATTTTAGGTTGTGAACGTTAAAAAAGAATTGAAATTTTAAGTGCAGTGCAGCTCCCTCCGCTTTTTGGACTAGTTTCGAAAGCCTAATGAAATGGAAGGCAAGTGTCTTTTTCCACTTAAAAATGGTTATATTTTATTTCTTAATGTACTATAATGAGAACAAAATAATATAGAAAAGTCAAGAAATGAAAAAGTGCCAGGATTCTTCTTGCCAATATAACTTTTTAGAATTGTGCTGAGTTGCTTTTGCTGTAAAAACCAGACCCAGTCTCTTATGGATTCTCTAGGTAATGACATTTTGTGGAGGACTTTTGTAGTTCTCTTGGCTTAGCGAGGTCGAGAATTTTGAATTAGAATTATAAAACTGGAAGACATCCTCTTATTCATTTTACAAATGAAGGAACTGAAGTCCGGAGAAATCATGATTTATCCAGGGTCATACAGTTAACAGCGAGGGTTGGAGGAGAAACATGGCCTCCTGGCAGGCAGTTCAGTGAGTGATCTTTGTAAAAGACTCTTCGGGTTTATTCTCACCACCATCACGTTACGTGTAGTGTCCATAATTTATTGCATTAGGCCCAAGATGCAACTTACAAGTTTGTGTTTAATTTTCTGAAGCTGAGGGAACGTTTAGAATTAGGAATACTGACAGTGACCCAAAAAACTGGAATGGCAAGAAGCATTTGGAAGAACTGTTGCCTGGGGTAGAAGATGTCCCTTGCTTAGACTCCAGCCCTGCTCTCTAGAAGGAGCTCCACTGTTCAGTATTCCCTAGGACCTGAATGTCTTCTGGAAGGTTCTTCTTTGCCCATCTTCCGCCAGGGTCACGCTTATACGGACATTGGGGGAATATTCCCGCCTTGGAGGCTGTGTAACCTTTGTTTCCTACTTTATGATCATGCAGTTTTGGTGGTTAGAGCATTGTGTTAGGAGTCAGCTGGAGGCTTAGAGGCAAGGCTTGGGGGGTGGGGGGCTGGCAACGTTATTCCCTCAGAAACTTTGCTGGCTTCTGACCTCCCTCCTTGTAGTTGACTCCATATGCCAGACGGAGGGATTACGTGTCCCATCTGTCAGGGACAGTCTCAGTTTATATCCCTCGTGCAGGTTAAGTGATAATGCCCTCTTTCACTCTCAAAACTGTCCCGGGTTGGACAGTAAATTGTGTATGGTCTCTCTAGCCAGAAAAGCATGCCAGGAAGCCCCACGCCTAATTTATTCCTTTGCTTCCTGTCTCCCGTTCCCCCTCTCTCAGTGTATGGGGGCCCTTGGATGGCCATTTGAAATAGGCTTCCTGGGAAGTTCACCGACTCAGCCTGATCGGCAGCAAGGCTGACTTCCCCCTGTTCACCTGAGAAGACCTAACAGGCCATCTTTACTCAAAGCCTTTTTCAGTCTCCTCTCTTGCTGTGTAAAATCCGGAAGCGGTCAGATTTTCTAACCCTGGGAGCCTCCAGACTTTGGGATTCTCCGCTCCCTTTCAGTTCTGCTCTCAGACCTGTCACTCCTTGCCTGTGCAGATTTCTTTCTTGTAAATTCTCAATAAATGCAGCAAGTAATAACGTTATTCTGATATTGTTTTCCATCTCTTTTTCCCTGTAGGCTTAGTTAGACACTTAGTTAACACTTAGGTAGATAGCTCTGAAGCTATCTCAGGCATTTTCAAGCATTGAGGTATAATGTACACAGAGCAAAGGCACAGCTTTCGGTTCAGTGAGATTGACAGTCGTATACACCGTGTAGGCCGCCACCAAGACCAAGATACAGAGCATCTCCATTGCCCCAGACGGAGGCCGCTTTCCAGTTAGCTCCCTGGAGACAGCCACTTTTCGACTTCTTTAACCACGGTTCCCTCTTCACAAGCAGTACTTGTATTAAAAGTTTTGTGACTGTGTGACATGACTGTCCTTCTATCCTTTACTCGGTCTCTCCCTTGCCTGCTGCCGGGCTGCTAAGCAGTTGTCATATATTTTAGATTTGTTTTGTTTGGTCTGCACCCCACTTAAAGATACCATTTTTTTAATGTTAGCTGGGGAAAGCTAAGTGCTGTAGTAAGTGAACCACAAAAAACGTAACAGCTTCAACCTATTTAAAGTGTATCTATTGCTAACGAGCAGTGCACTGAAGGCGTCCTCCGTCAGTCGGTAACTGTCATTAACCTGGGCCTCTGAGTCCTCCAGTAGCTGGGGAAGGAGCAGGAAGCTACCTCACCTGCTTCTGGAAAGCCTCGACCTGAGATCTGACATTCAGCCCCATTCTTGTGGGGACAGCTATGCACAAGACCACCTCTGGTGCAAGGGAGGAGGTTTGGAAGTGTGGACTCTGGCTTGACACTACTTCTCAGTGGCAGCTCCACACCATGAGGCGGGACAGCAAAGTTTGGAGATGTTAGTTGTCTACAAGGTTAATGTCACAGCTTTTATTTTCTTTTAATAACACAGATGTTAGTTGTCTACAAGGTTAATGTCACAGCTTTTATTTTCTTTTAATAACACAGATGTTAGTTGTCTACAAGGTTAATGTCACAGCTTTTATTTTCTTTTAATAACATAATACCATATTGCTTTTCTTTTCTGTCTTCATGTTACTTCTTTTTCTCTGTGTTGTGTATTCTTTTATGCTTTTCAAATAAACGTTTTAGCATTGGAAAAAGTTTTAAAAGGGTATTGCTATCTCTATGATAGAAATGTTCAAGGCAAAAGCAATTTAGTTTCCTTAGACTATTCTGATGAAATTAAAATTATCTCTGGCTATTAGCAGATATAACTTAACTTTTAAAAGATAAGGATCCATGATATCACCATTTCTAATCAATATTGTATCAGAGATCCTAGCCGGCAGAGTAGAATAGAGGAGAAAACCCTAAAAAAAATAAAAATAGAAAAGTGTAGGAATGGAAAGGAAGAAAAAAACTGTCACTGTTGGCAAATGATATAAGTGTCTATGTAGAAATTTTCCAGCACTCTGCAGCTAAATTCTTAGCATTAACTAGAGAGTTGAGCAAGGTTCTTGGACACAAAGTTTTTGTGGAAAAGCCAGTTGCATTTCTGTGGACCAGCAAAAACAGAAACAAAACAGGATGTAATTTTTTAAAAACATTTTATTTTGAAATAATTAGCATCCTACATAGCCGTGGTATATCTTCTCAAACTAAGAAATTAACATTGATACAATAATATAAACTGAACTGTGGCTTTATTTAGATTTTCCCAGTGTTTCTACTGATGTCCTTTTTCTGTTTCAGGGTCAAACCCAGGTAGCTGTTATCTCTTTAGTCTACTCCAATTTGTAGCAATTTCTTGATCTTTTCTTTCTGGGACCTGATGCTTTGAAGAGTAATGGTCAGATCCTTTGTAGAATGGACCTCAATTTGGGTTTGTCTGATGTTTTCTCATGGTTATGTCTCATCCAATCAACATGACATCACTGGCGATGTTAACCTTCATCACGTGGTGTCGCCAGGTTTCTCCACAGTGGAGTTACTGTAGAAAATGCAATTCAAAAAATGTACAATTTACAGTAGAGGCACAATGTAAGTAGCATTTGAATAAATCTAACAAATAATGTCTACAGCCTTTATTGAGAAAGTTATAAACTTTTATCGAAAGACATTAGCTACAGTCCAGTTAAATGGAGAGAAACACAGTATTAATGGATTGGAAAACTTAATGTTGCAAAGATAGTAATTCTCTCAATGCACCTAGAATCAAATTCCTAACAAATTTCGGGGGTTTTAACATTACTACTACTAGTAGTAGTATTACTCATCTTTAATGTTGTTATTTTGGTGATGCTTAACATTATAATTCTGAACTTAACATGGTAGAGGAGTGGTCCAAGAATTACAAAGACAAAGTGAAGACAAAGTCTTTCCTACCTATATTGTGACTTAATGTAAAATTATTATAATTAAGTCAGTGTATGATATAAAGATATACAAATTGGCCAATGGAAAGAATAGAGAATTCAGAAACAGATCCATCTATATATGGAACCTAGGTTTATAACAAAACTGGTATTGTAAACCACTGGGGGAAAGGACGGGTGGGTTTTTCAGTGTATCAAGTTGGGGCAAGAGATTGCTCATATGAAAGAGCATGCTGTTGGATTC
The DNA here is from genome assembly GCF_039906515.1 of Pseudorca crassidens. Classification (NCBI taxonomy): domain Eukaryota; kingdom Metazoa; phylum Chordata; class Mammalia; order Artiodactyla; family Delphinidae; genus Pseudorca; species Pseudorca crassidens. The sequence goes on from NC_090296.1 coordinate 196,071,781, forward strand.
CTATGTCATATCACAGGCAAAATGGGAAATGGTGGAATTATCAGTTATAAATTTATAATTAGACTTAATTATAAAATTAGAAGCAGAACCCAGGAAAGAACAGTTGAAGGAAAAAAACAAAGCTACCAAAGGAATGAAAACAAAATTGGAAGGCGTGAAAGGGAAAACAGATGATACAGAAGAAGAGTGAGGTCATAGGGATTAGAGATGCGAGAAGGGAGCCAAGTCAGACAGACATTTAAAAGATGATGTAACGCCTTTGGGTTTAAAATAGCAGTGTTTACAGTATGCCAGAACTGCATCAGTTACTACCTGTCCTCATCCTTCTGAGCTATGTGCCAGAAATCAAAAAGCGATCTATAAATTAGTTTAACGATCTATCTACCAGCAACTCAGTTACTCAATCATTTGTGGAAAGCAAAGAATTGGAAACCATCTGACTTTGAAAGGGATTTATTATCACTTTCTCAGTTTGGGAAAGTTTATTTCCCAAATAAAGATAAAGATTTATCACATAACTGTTATATTTATTACTCTTTTACTTAGAGGCACCTTGTTTAACCCAATGTGCTTAGAAAGTGTTATTTAGAAACATTATTAATTTTAATATATACTTACCAACATACAATGAGTTTTTGGAGGAATATTTTGTCTTAACATATGTTTGAAACGTATTTTTATCAAAACCTTGCAGCTATAATGTACGTCACTGAATTGAGGGAAAATGGTTGCCATTTAATCTAATTGACAAAGCTTAGTCATCAACTTTAAACTTATCTTCCAAGTCAGACTTCCTTCTGTCAGTAAAAATCCGACTTGATTTTTCAGCTCAAATAAATATGTTAATGTACGTTTCCATGACAACCATCACACAGCTGAATTCTAATTCTAACACAGACAAATAGATAAGGCACAGAGCCTTGCCACGTGTTGCCTGGATACAGTGATGCTGCTGCCTTCAAGATTTCTTTGCTTTGCGCTCCCTAAAGTCTCCCAGAGTTGAGCTGTACCTTTTACAATAGTAAGGGTTTTGGAAGGTAAGGTCCTTAAGTAAAAACACTCTCATTACTGCTTCATTCTACTCTGTACCTGATTTTGTAATTTACTAACATGGGCCGACATACTCCATTTCTTAATAAAATAGGTATGTTATATGTATGATGGGGAGTGAACAAATCCTTACTGTAGTGCTTTGATTAAAGGAGGATTTACAGGTTTGGCTTCCTGGAGGGTTTTTGTATGCCAAGGCAATGCACTAGCCGGGATTTGTGAGTGGTATGCATTTCTTTTGTAAAGTGGGAAAAGAGTGATTGTGAAGGAGGGGAAGAGGGACTGAGAAGAGGCTGGCATGGTACCTTGGCCTCAGGTACATTCCGGAAGAGGTCAGTAATAGGAAGGACGGAGGTTGAGGATCTGGAATTTGATTGCCTTTAAACGATCTGTGCCGACGTATCTCTTAGTCTTCATATAGCTCTAAATGTACCTCAATTTGTAGACCGCTGATACAGAAGACAGGCAGAACAGGTCCATCGTATATATAATTGTAGATACAACAAGACACCCAAACTAATGAAGTAAATCCAATATTTAGAAATTAAGCTTTTCTGAAATACAAGACAACTAGAATCTGCATATTAAAGGGGCGTACTGTGTGTCTGTGCCTAGTAAAAGTGCTGGACCTCAGAGGTAAAGAACAATTCCTTTGGGGAACCAGGCACATAGGTTGAGTTTTTTTTGTAAGGGGGGAAATTATGTTGGCCTCAGATTTCAGTCAATGCAGGAAAATGGAATATACTTTAAAGATTTTGAAGAAAAGAATAGGTAACTTAGAGCTTTTTATATCTGTTTAAACAATCCTTCAAGTATAAGTCAACCAGCAAATAGTTTTGAACTTAAAGAATTTTCAAAAATGATTCCTTTGGGCCTTTATGGAGGCAATAATAGAGAACAGATTTTTTTAATCCTGGCTTTGCAGGGTAAAGATGTACTTGGAGCTGCCAGAACAGGATCTGGCAAGACTTTGATTTTCCTTATCCCAGTACTGGAAGCTTTTTATCATTCTTAATAGACTTTGACAGACAGACTCTGGGTCCTGATAATACTTTCTACGAGAGAACTTATCTATTTCTCAGGCCTTTTCTGAGAATTAGGAAAGAATCCTGGCTTCTCAGCAATCTCATCATCGATGGAAAGACCTGAGACAGGGTGTTTGAGAAGATCAACCACATAAATATATTATACTTGTTTGCATACAGGTTTGACTGTTGAACACAAGGATGAGACAATAAGTGTTCATGACACCCGTCTCCAAAGGTTAGTTCATGATGAGGTAGAGTAGAATCTTGGGCGTGGACCTTTGCTGACACTACGAATGCTGTTATAAAAAGAAAGAAAGAAAGAAAGAAAGAAAACATCTTTCTAAATAACATTGACTTTGCTTTTTTCTAGGCAAAACAACTCAGATCTGTAAAAGACCTTGTACCTTGTGTGCTTGAGTTTGAAAATCTCTGAATATGTTAGAGTTGGTGAGAAAAGTAAAATATAACATCCCTGTCCCTTTGGAATAAAACTACATAGGTTGTGAGCTGAAGTAAGAAATAAGTATCCTATATTCCATTTTGAGAAGTATTATATTTTTTTCCAGTTGTCGAGAGGTTCGGTCCCTAAACCAAGTTTCCTACTGCCTGTACTCTGGTATTTCTATTCTTGACTTCTGTTGTTGACAACAGCAGATGAGAACAATGCAAGTGTGTAATAAGTTTATCTGCAAGAGAGTGAACTGTGCTCTTTGGTACTGATACTATAGCCAGGGTGTTGGATATTCAGGCCACGAATTGAGTTCTTCAGTTTGATTGCCCAGAGGATACCAACTCATATTCACAGAGTCAGAAGAAAGAAAGGATAGTACAGCAACTTCTTGAGTAGAAAGTGCTTATGAAAGAAATAAAAATCAATCCAGAAAAATGTATGGACATCTAGAAAACAAAAACAAAAACTGGAGTCATCTTTAGCCCAAGATCAACAATGAAAAGAAAGAGGTCAAAGGTATTTTGTTTGTTTGTTTGTTTGTTTGTTTGTTTGCGGTACACGGGCCTCTCACTGTTGTGGCCTCTCCCGTTGCGGAGCACAGGCTCCGGACGCGCAGGCTCAGCGGCCATGGCTCACGGGCCCAGCCGCTCCGCGGCATGTGGGATCTTCCCGGACCGGGGCACGAACCCACGTCCCCTGCATCGGCAGGCGGACTCTCAACCACTGCGCCACCAGGGAAGCCGGTATTTTGTTTCTTACGTATGTAAGTATATCTGATGAAGGATGAAAGAGTATTTGATTTGAACAAGTTACGTTTACCCAAATAGGCTATATTTCTTGTTCTTACTATAAGCAGCTCCTTGGATAAGATTCCTTCAGAAAGTGTAGAAACAGCTTACCAAAGAGTTGTTAAAGAGCTTAAGGCTCTATCCCTCACCCATGACTAAGTGGAGGAATTTAGAGCTTATTGCAGTGAGAAGATGTCCATCATTAAGTAAGGTAGAAAAAGGCCAGAAGCAGGAGAGGAAGAGTACAAGCTGGCCAATGGTGTTAATAAAGAAGAGGAGGGAGAGGAAGGGAGGCAGATGAGGGGAAACATGGAAGCGAAGACGGTCAAACCAAAAGGGCCTCAGACTCAGTCTGCTCCTAGTACTGATGAGGAAATCGCAGAAACAAAAAAAGTAATGAAACACCTTAAGTGAATAAGAAAATAACACGACTGATGAAGGGAAGTTGGTTCACCAGTGGCCGCCAATGTAGGAATCCACTGTGAAGGATACTAAGGAAGACGATCATGGTAGTATCAGCCCTGATAAAGCAGAAGATAGGCTTCCGGAAGAGGGTACATTTGATCAAGAAGAGCATGGGAAGAAAGTTAAGGCAAAGCATGTGGAGAAAAGACTTCTAAAAAGTGAAACCAAAAGAGAAGCCAGCAAGAGGCAAGCAGAGGCCAAAGATGAAGGGGGGATGATGCCTTTTAGGGCTGGGTGTGGTGTGTGATGAAGGATTTGATCCATTCACTCCCAGATCCTGATAAATACAGACGTCTGAAAAATCAGACAGTGAAGATGGAAAATGAAATTAGTGATACCTGGAAGAAGCAGAGAATGAGGAAGAGGACAACAGTGAGGTGAAAGGAGTGAAACAAGTTGCAGTAGAAAGGAGGCCACATGGGAAACCTACGAGCTTTGGGATACAGGCCTGTCTTTAGCAGAGGACAAAGGGCTTGTGTTATGTCTGCTCAGAAGTTGAAGCTAAATACTTCTTGCTCTACTCTTCTTGAAACCCTTGGTTATGACTATGTGGGCCTGAAGTCAAAAAAGAGTTGGCTTTGGAACAGTGAGGTACCAAGAGTCCCATCCTTAAAAGATCAATGCAGCTTCAGATAGAAGTGGTCATATATTTAACCCCCTTCTTGCCCCATCACAGAATGTGCTTAAAGTGAGTGGATTAAAGAAACTTCCTGATCCCATTTCCAGCATGTATGCTCTTGGATTATATCCATTCCTTTATTTTACTGTCAAGTTGTGGAGTCCTTGTCCCATTTTTAGAAATTCTTGTCTTGCTTACTATTCAGAACATACTATGTTTATTCGTTTGTTTATTAAACAAAATTGCTCAGAATTTTGATGTATTTAGTATTTCCAAGAAGAGTGTGTATGATGGAGCAGCCCTATTTTGAATTGAGATTATCAATAATATGCCTATTTCCCATTTTTAATAAAAGTACAACATCTAAGAATAAAATTAACAAGAGTCATGCAAAAATTTCTACATTGGAAACAATAAAACATTATTGAGAATAATTAAAGCAGACTTGAATAAATGAAGAAGGATGGCATGTTCGTGGATTGGAAGACTCAATTAGATGACAGTTCTCCCCAGATTGACCTATAGATTCAACTTAATCCCTATCATAATCCCACAGGCTTTTTTTTTTTTTTAATTGGCAAGCTGACTCTAAAAGTTATATGGAAATGTAAAAGACTGAGACTATCCAGAACAATCTCCAAATCATAGCTGGGGGAGTTGACTTCATAACCTAACCCTAAACTACAGTAACCAAGGTAGTGTGGTGCTGCCGTAAAGATCAACAAGCCGATGGACGCAACTGAATAGAGAGGCCGGAAGAGACCCACAGTTATATGGTCGTTGGATTTCCAACCGAGACCCAAAGCAACCAAGTGGGGAGAGGAAAGGTTTTCAGTAAGTGGTGCTGGAATAACTGGATATCCATATGGAAAAAAAGAAATCTCAACTCCTACCTTGCACCGTGCACAAAGATTAATTTGAGATGGATCATGTTACTTAAATGTAAAAGCTAGAACCATTAAGGCTTTTAGAAAAACACATCAGAGAATATCTTCATGATTTGGAGGTAGGCAAAGATTTAAATGTAGAAAGCAATAACCATAAGAAAAAAATATATAACTTAGATTTTATCAGAATTTAAAAAAACAAACTTGTGGTCATCAAAAGACACCATTAAGAAAACAAAAAGATGAGCCACCGACTGGGAAAAAATACTCACAAAACCTGTATTTGTCGAAGGGCTACACAGATGATGAATTTATACAACTCCATAACAAAAACACAAAGCGGGGATGGGGACAAATGATTTGAAAAGACACTTTAGAACAACAACGCTCCGCCACAGAAGATGTTTGAATGGCCAGTAAGCCGGTGTTCAGCATCATTAGTCGCTAGGGAAATGCAAGTTAAAACGATAGTGAGACACCCACCAGAATGGCTACAGTTAAACAGCTTGGTAACACCAAATGTTAAGGATGTAGAGCAACCGGAACTCTTACATATTGTGTGAGAGGCTTAAACGGTGCAACCTCTCAGGAAAAAGATCTGGAAGTTTCCTATAAAGCTAAACAGACACTTACCTGGTGACCCAGCAATTCTACTCCTAGGTATCTACCCAAGAAAAATGAAAATATAAATCCACAAAATAAGATGTAGACAAGAAGAACATAGCATATGGATATGTGACTTCATTCATAATAGCCAAAAACTAGAAGCAGCCCAGGTGTCTCAGTAAGAGAACGGATAAACAGACTGGTGTGTTCATAAAATAGAGTGCTACTCTGAGAGAAAGAAACAGCACTGACACCAGCAACAACGTGGCTGAATCCCATCATACTAACTGAGAGAAGCCTCATCCAAAAGAATACATCGTGCGATTCTCCATTTCTGTGAAGTTTTAGAACAAGCAAGGTTTGTCTGTGAGAGAAAAGAATCGGAAGCGTGGTCGCCTCTAGGGGAGGAGCAACGGATGACTGGGGAGGATCACGAAGGCACCTTTTCTGAGGTGTGCTTCTGGTGTGGGTTACAAGGTATATGCATTTGTTTAAAACTCATGGGATGGTCCACTTAAGATTTGTGCGTGTCATTGTATGTAAATTTCACTCCAAAAGAGGAAAAAAAAGCTTAAAAAAATATCTCAAGGAGGAACCATTTTATATCCAGCAGACTGGCAATGCAGTGGGGCACCCTGACCCCTCTGACCCTCACTAGTGGTGGTGTCAGTTGGATCGACCTTGAAAAACTTTGTCATTATCTAACAACTTGTGCATATACCAACCCAGCAGTTCCACTCCGAGAGATAGAAGCTCTTGCAAACATACGTGGAGAAACGCATATGACAATGTTCCAGAAAACCAGAAAGAACTCAGATAGCCATCAACAAGAGAAGGCATAAATTGTGCCGTGTTGAAACATACCACTACAGGTGAACCTTAGGAATGTATAAGAATGCTTCCAATATGATTCCAACCAATATAATTCCATCCCAGATCTTACAGAATTTAAGATTTGATTCTTGATTTGATTAGGGATACATATGCTAACACTATAAAGGAAGGTGAGGGAAAAAATTCAAGGTGTTTGGGGAGAAGGCATGGCAAGAAGGAGTGGAATTGGAATGGGAAAGACCACAAAGACGACTTTGGAGTGACTGGTAATGTTCTATTCCCTAATCTCCACAGTAGGAAGACAGGTGTTCATGTTATTATTTTTCATTATAACTTACACATATGCAAAAATATTGTTTGGTATATATTCAATATTTAGTAATAATTTCATGAAAGATAAGGTACATTTTAAATTTAATCTTTAAGAATTCTTTATTAGCAACAATATGATATGCAGGATATAAGAAGTTGGGTTTCTGATATCATTAATTCAGTCATTTGTTCAAATGTTTATTAAATGCCTGTACACAGCGTGATAGGGATGTGACATTGGTTAAGCCTTTATTTGGAGACTAAGGTTTCCGTAGCTGTATCCTAAAATGAATTTGAAAAACGACTGAAATCGAAGATGGTTACAGTCTTACATAGGCCCAGCTTTGACCTCAGTCCCCTAATGCTAGTCCAGGGGACGTCTGAAGGCACACTTTTAAGAATTGGGATGTCACTTGGACTGGTCATTGACCAGCCATTAAAGTTATCTTACAGTCGGGTCATGGAGAATGTCTCCCATAATTTATCTTCTTGAAACTTAACTATGATAAAAATTCTCAGGATGCTGTGGCTAACACTTACATCTTACTGCTCTTCTGTTGAATCTTAAGCAGTTTCAAGGTATTTATGGATTTTTCATTTTAACATCTCCTGCAAAATTTGTGAGTGATTTTCATTAAATGAACTCGCCAGAAAATAAAGATTGAACTCTGTAGCTATAATGCGGTCCTAAATTCGTAGCTTAAAATGAAAAGGGCTTACCCCAATCCTTGACTTTTTATAAGTATTCAAACATTCCTTTGAATGTCAAATAATAAATTCATAGTGCTAGATATCCAGCAAGATGGCAGTCCTGTTGCCTATATGAAGTGCTTAAATATACCCAATTGCAATTCCAAAGCTTTATTGCTTCATTTATCACAGGAAATGCCAGAGTTCTGAAATATTTTGTAAGGAAAGCTACCCTACTTGTATGAATTCTCATAGGAATTACCAAGAATATTATGCCAATTCAATCTTAAGTATTGAAGTTAGAGTTCTAAATGACATTTAATAGTATGATTTATTTTCTGTCTTAAACTTTATAGGTCACATAAACAAGATCCTATCCTTTCATATTGCTTTTTATTGTTAAAGTGTCTGAGTGATGATAAAAATCTAAGCTTAAGAACTGTCAGATGATTTATGATATTTCATTTATTTTTCAAAGGATTGGGGTGTCACCAATAAGCCTATTAGAATTGTAGGTTTAAAGTTCCTCAATTTTAAAAAAGACCAGCTGCGTAAACAAGTGTGTTAGCTTTGTAATTTAATTCCGTGTGATTTTTTATAATACTTCAAAGTACCAAAGGAGGCAGTTTTTCTTAGGTCATAAATGCTTATTTATGTCATTATGATCTCAAACTTTCAAGTGCATTTCAAGATCTACTTTTTAAAATATTAATACGTTTTTATTGTGTTCTTTATAACCTCAAGACATTTCTCCTTTTGTCGACCTAAATCTGCCTTTCTTCATGGGCTGACATCAACAGCATGGAATGTGGATGAACTGGAGGAAAACTGCTTTAAAAAATTAGAATTCTGTAGTCAGGGATGGATAATCTAAACTATCTTTGCGAGTGTGCTGTAAGCACCTTAAAGCTGTTTTTTTTGTTGTTGTTGTTATTAAATTGTAAATTGGGGATAATTGTAAGTTCACATGCAGTTAAAAGAAATAACCCGTGTACCCTTTACATAGTTTCCCCCAAATGTAACTTCCAGGATACTAACATGGATACAATGCAGATCCTATTCAGATTTTCCAAGTTTTACTTGAACTCATCTGTGGATGTATGTATTTAGTTCCTGTGCACTTGTTATCACAGGTATAGCTTCTTGTGTCTACTGTAGTCAAGATACAGAGAAGTTCCATCACAAGGATTTCTCAAGTTGCCATTTTATAACTACACTCACCTACCTCCCCCACTTGCCAGCCCTGACCCCTGGCAACCACTGATCTGTCCTCTGTTTCTATAATTTTGTCATTTCAATAATGTTATATAAGTGGAATCCTAGAGTGTATAATCTTTAGTGTTGACTTTTTCATTTAGCGTAATTCCCTTCAGATTCATCCATATTCTTGTGTGTATCAGTAGTTTGTTCCTTTTCATCATTGAGTGGCATTCCATCAAAATCTATTTTGATTTTTAGTCTTCATATGTACACACACATAAAATATGAGATAATTAAAATATCAGTTTAAAAGTGGTTTAAGATACGTTACTATTAACCTATCAATTAAAATTCCAGGTAAGTTTTTAGTATCCTTTCAGTCATTTCGATTGGACTTGTCTGTGTCTTAAAGTACTAAGAGCAGATGCTTTGCCAGCTGTACACACATTTCCAGTAGGAAAAATAATGCTATTTTCTAACAATAACTCATTCTAATAAAAATTGGCAAGTTTGGAGAAAAGACAGTAGCTGATACCATGCAAGACAGGTCCTTGTTTTGATTCCAGCAGATTTACTGTTTAGTTTTTTTTTCTTTCATGTAGCCTATAGCTCATGTGCATTTCAAGATCTACTTTTCACGTAACCCCACTAGCTCTTTTCATACAGCCTATTATTATACAAGTAACTCTCCTTACCCTTGTGCCTGTGTTTGTTAATGTGATAAATAAAGCTGTAGATGTGGATGAGATCTCCTAGGGAGAGACTATAAAGTGAGACCCAATGTTTACCTTGAGGAGCTCCAAGACTTAATGGCCAAGGATGGCCGGAAAGGCAGCACGAAAAAACCAGGGGCTTCTGGTTCGTGACAGCTAGGAGAAAAGAGGGTATGAAGAAGGAATAGCCTCCGCTGAATCTTCTTCCCCACTTTCACATGTGGTAACTGTGCTCTTAAGTCTTTCTGCATCCAGGCCTGGGGAGGATGCAGAGACCTCCAGGACCTCGCTTCTCCAGAAGTGCTCAGTTGAGCTTGGGAGCCTCAGGAACCAATGAGAAAGAAGCTCTAGCCAGGCACACTGTGAATAAGAATAAGTGTACCTGATATTACCCCTAATTCTGGTCATGAAGACAGTTGCAGAAATCTCTTTGCATCCCTGTCATTATCACTACCATCTATGTGTACCATAGTTGTGTGGATATATTTGGACATGGTTATCAAAATTGGAAGAAGGCATGACGTACCAGCATGACAAATGCATTTTTAGATTCAGGCCAGTGTTTCATGGTGGTTACCATGACTGCATAAGCCACAGCTCCTTCTAAAATGCCTTTACGATACTTAACTTTCTCACACGTAGTTAGATCGTACAGTTAATGTCATTACTTGGGGATGGAAAACACCCTTCTGTTACTAACACTACCTTGAAACTTAAATGTCTGAAAATGATTCGCCATGCAGTATTAAGAAGTAAAATGCTTTTATTACTTTCAATGAGAGGACAAGGCTCTAAATGTAGGTGTTCAGGGTGAAAATGAAGGAGAGTGAGTAGGACCAGGAAAAGCAAATTAGAGTAAAAAGTAATTTTCTGAGATTTATCATTTCAGGTGTTTGAGTTCTGTTTTTCTGGAAATATAAAATCTCAGCCCAGAGCCAGGAACTCTGCAGTTTAGTCAGTTAGAAACTTGTGTTGTATTTTTGGAGTCGAATTTTCCTGTTGCCCACGTAAAGATGTCAGTGAGTTAGAAGCAGCTCATGGCTACTTTGTGTGAGTTACTGAGTGTTGATTATGTGATAACCAGAACCAAAACTTAACCATGTCTTTGGATTTGTAACTTCATATAATTCAGTAGTCATTGTTTAGGTCATGTTCACATACATATACATTGAGAAATCTTAGTACTTTACTAAAGTGGTAAGCTTTTATATTATACAGTAGAATAAGGTAAATATTTTTATGGATTTTGCTTAAGATCCTAAATACTGTGCCTTTTTTTTCAGTAAATGTAGATGTAACCTTCATGCCATACAAGTGATATTGTTTTGCATTTTTCTCTCAAGTTTGAAAATCCAATTGTGTTTCCTGAGTATGTTGAAGAAAATCAGCAAATTTTATCTTCTACACATTTTGAGAGAAATAACTGCAAACCTTATATAAGAATAATGCAAAGATTTGATTAGAAAATGTTTGCACACTGATGTATCATAATTTCCATATTTGCCTCATGAGGCCTACTTTTGAAAAGTCTGCAATGGATGCTACTTCCAGAGTATAGTTCATAAATGAAGTTCCTGTATTGAGAAGTTTAGTTTTGCTATATCAGGCAGAATATGGTCTTTCTCTCAGAAAGTGCTTGGGCAACTAACTTTCAGTCTTAGTGGTTTAAACTAGCATTTCACATCTCACTGCACTTGTACTGATTTTTTTATTTGCAGGGTTTTTAAAATCCTTTCTTTTACACCATGGCCATGAGATAGATGTGATATTAATCAGGAAAGGTAGAACAGCTACATTTATTTCCTACTCTGCTCTCCTTAGAGTTCTTCAGAATAAATGTGTTTAAGGGCAAATCCGAAGTAAAGACTTCACCGTGTGTACCTCTTACCATTAGGGTGATACTAAGTGGAATGGTGAACACTTACAAAGGTAAACCAGCTAGACCTAAGTGCCATGTATAGAGCACTGCACTCAACACAGGCCGAGCACACACTCCTTCCAGTGCACACGGCTCCATCTCCTTGACAGACTTGCCGTTAGGCCATGAAACAAGCCTCAATAAATGTAAAAAGGATCGAAAACATACAAAGTATGTTCTCTGACCACAGTAGAATGCAATTAGAAATAAGTAGCAGAAGGAAATTTGGGAAATTCACAATTATGTGAAAGTTAAACAGCATACTCCTAAATAGCCAGTGGGTTAAAGAAGAAATCACAAGAGAAATTAGGAAATACCTTGATATAAAGTAACTTAAATACAACATGCCAAAATTTACAGGATGCAGCTAAAGAAATTAGAGGGAAACTTATAGCTATAAATGCCTGCTTCTTTTTTTTTTTTTTTTTTTTTTGCGGTACTCGGGCCTCTCACTGCTGTGGCCTCTCCCGTTGCGGAGCACAGGCTCCGGACACGCAGGCTCAGCGACCATGGCTCCCGGGCCCAGCCGCTCCACGGCATGTGGGATCTTCCCGGACCGGGGCACGAACCTGTGTCCCCTGCATCGGCAGGCGGACTCTCAACCACTGCGCCACCAGGGAAGCCCCCCTGCTTCTTTCTTTTAAAGGCCACATGTTAAATGGTTTTATTTATATGAAATTTCCAGACTAAGCAAATCCATGGAGACAGAAAGTAAATCAGTGATTTCCGGGGACAGGCAGTGGGGTAGAGTGATGGGACATTTTGGTATTAGATGGTGATGAGAGTTGTACAACTTTGTGAATATACCAAAAACCACTGAAATGTACACTTTGAAAGGGTGAATTTTACGGTATGTGAATTGTATCACAAATATAAATAAATCAATCTGAACTGAGCCCCTCCTGGGTATTCTGTTATTGTGCCCCACATGCTTTGGGTACCATATGAACACAAAGGGTGTGAACCCTGCCTTCTAGAGCTGCTAGTCTGTTGGGGGTAGTACCCCCGGTCCGGGGTACTAGACATGATCTAAGTATAATTACAATTGTGGTCAGTGACCTGAGGGAAAAAGGTACCTGTTCACTATTAACAGGGGTATCTCAGCCAGACGAGGTCAAAAGACGGTCCTCCTAAGGAAGTGATACTGCCTTGAGATCTGAAGGATGGTTTCAGGTTATCGCAAAGAAAAGAGGCGTCACAGGGAGGGGGACCAGCATGTAGACAGTCTGGACGACAGAGCCACGGTATGTTCTGGGGGTTGGAGGAAGGCCAGTGTGGCTGGGCACAGAGAGTGGGGGTGAGGGGTGCAGGAGGAGACACAGAAGCGGACCGAGGCCGGACTGTGCAGAGCCTCGTGGGCGCATTATGGCTTGTAGTGGCTTTGATTCTGGACCGCACGGCACGCTCTGTGTTACGAGAGCATCACTGTGGCCGTGTCGGTTGCAGGAGCAGGCGTGGAAGCAGGTAGAAGGGTATTCAGTGGTCTCTCAGGGGATGGTAGAGCACACCTGGAGCCAGGTAATTGGCAGTGGAACTGAGAAGAAATGGACGTATCTGAGGGCTTTTTAAGAGATAAAATTGACACGATCTGGTGAAGGCCTAGAGACGGGAAGTGAGGGAGGGCGTGTAAGGCGTGGCTCCTGGACGCTGGGCTTTTGAAAGTGAGTAGGTCAGAGGGTCGTTTCTGAGCCAGAGATTTTCCTGTCACACTTTGTATGGACAACTTCAAGTAACATGAATGTTGGTTGTTTTTTTTTCTTTTGAGAACTAGTTCTTTCTTACCAAGGCAGTCACACATTATGTAGAGCTATGCAATTTGCTGATAGCAAATATTTGGGGAAAGTTAACAATTTTTTTGAGAAAACCAGATACATTTTTTAGTATCTGCCAGATGCATTTCGGTCTTGGGCTCTTTTGGTCTTGGAGCCTCTTTTGGCCTAGCCTGCATCTTCAGGGTCTTATAATGTACTTGGCCTTGCTGTAGAGATCATCTGTCGTTTAAATTTCCTCATTTTGATGTAAGTATTGAAAATAGACTCTGAAATAATTTTCTGGCAAGTAACTACCTTCTAATGAGGAATAACTGAAATGAATCCAGTTTTAGCAATTCTTATTTCCTTGGCCAGCCAAAGTCTTACAATGTCAAGCTCTTCAGAGATGTTTTTATTCTGCAGTTATATGGAGCAATAACAGTTTATTATAATTTCTAAAAGCCACTTTGGCAATTTAAGACTACACGGAAATAAACTTTATACCCTAAAATTTTTTTCAAATGACCTTTGAAGAGTTAGTTATTTGGGTATCCACTTGCATTTGGAATGTCAACATACAGAACCAACAGATGGGTAAAGACCTGACGAAGAAAATAGATCATGCCAATAGGTTGTGATTTAGGTTAAGTTTTACCATAACTGTTACAAGGAAGGCCCTTCTGCTTACAGTGTTTATTGCTAATCTACCAGTAATAGACAAACCTTATAAATCTATAAATGCCACTGTGTACAGCAAAGCAGGAGGCAAATTTAAATTAGGGGAATAAAGAGTCATTTAGAGAAAGTCTTAGTGACCTGCCTTTTGCAGCCCTCTTCTGGGGCATTTTCACTAATGTTTGTTCTCATGGGCCAACACACACAGGAGGGAGTCAGCCTATTGTTCATAATTTTTCCACGAGAACACTGAAGCTTGCATCCATTTGAATCAAGTTTCCTTTTTTGTAACTAGCAATATAGGCTCAATCTAAGGATTAGCTCTTTGCTGGTAAGCATTAACTGTACGTGCTTATTCTATTGTGCATTTTAATTTCTGAGAATTGTCCTTTGAAATGGGGACTTTAAATGCAGACCTACTAGAGAATGGACTTGAGGATACGGTTAGGGGAAAGGGCAAGATGGGACAAAGTGAGAGAGTAGCATGGACATATATACACTAACAAACGTAAGGTAGATAGCTAGTGGGAAGCAGCTGCATAGCACAGGGAGATCAGCTCGGTGCTTTGTGACCACCTAGAGGGGTGGGATAGGGAGGGTAGGAGGGAGGGAGACGCAGGAGGGAAGAGATATGGGGACATATGTATATGTATAACTGACTCAATTTGTTATACAGCAGAAACTAACACACCATTGTAAAGCAATTATACTCCAATAAAGATGTTAAAAAAAAAGAAATGGGGACTTTAAGAACAGGGAGGGCTTCCTTGGTGGCGCAGTGGTTGAGAATGAGCCTGCCAATGTAGGGGACACAGGTTCGAGCCCTTGTCCGGGAAAATCCCACATGCCGCGGAGCGACCAAGCCCGTGTGCCACAACTACTGAGGCTGCGCTCTGGAGTCTGTGCACCACAACTGCTGAGCCCATGTACCACAACTACTGAAGCCCACGCGCCTAGAGCCCGTGCTCCGCAACAAGAGAAGCCACCGTAGTGAGAAGCCACCGTAGTGAGAAGCCCGCACACAGCAAAGAAGAGTAGCCCCCGCTCACTGCAACTAGAGAAAGTCTGTGTGCAGCAACGGAGACCCAACACAGCAGAAAAAAAAGAAAAGAACAGGGAAATTTGGAGGTTAGAGGCAGTTGTGGTTAAAAGCAGAACCTAGTACCTGTCTTCAGACCTCAGCTCCACCATTTTACTAGCTGTGAGAGCTTAGATAAGTTACTTAACCTCTCTGTGCCTAATTCCTTATATGTGAAAGGGTGATCATAAAATACCCATCCCAAGGCTGTGGTGAGAATTAAATAAATTAGCACACATTTAAAATGGCTAGAACACTGTTTGGAAGATAGTAAGCTCAAAATAAATGTTAGTTGCTGCCGCTGTTGTTATATTGCTAAAATATAAAATAAAATAGTAAATTAAATATAAATTAAATAAATAAAGATAAAATATTAACTCTCACCTGAAAATTAAGATGTTATAACTCAGTTATGGTGGTCGTTTTTGTTGATTTTGTTTGTTGTTTGGGCTTTTTTGGTGGAGCAAGGACAAGGTTACACGGCTAGTAAGTGGTGGAAACCAGGTTTCCTAAAGAGTTGGTTTAGGTCAGGAGTTAGCAAACTATGGCTTACAGGCCAAACTGGGCCTGTTTTTATACAGCTTGCAAGCTAAGAATGTTTTTACATTTCTAAATCATTGAGGGAACATCCAAAGAAGATAATATTTTGTGACACATGAAAATTACATAAAATTCAAGTGTCTTTGTCCATAAATTAAAAAGTTTATTGGTACACAGCCATGTTTATTCATGCATATTGTCTCTGGCTGCTTTCACGCTACACCAGCAGAAAGGAGTAGCTGTACAGAGACCGTAGGGCCCGTAAAACTGAAAATATATGCTAAATGGCCCGTTACACAAAACGTGTTCTATTAGTTATATTGACTGAATGAATGAACTGTCCTCCTTTGACAAAAGATGTAAGCTTGCATAAGAAAGCATATGACTTCAGTTATCCTTGTGTCCAGAACACTTTTGTTTTGTTTTGTTTTGATTTAGAAAAAGTATAATTTTCCACCTTGGTTAAAATTCTGTTGAACCTGACATACAAGTTCATGAGTAGACTTAATTCAACTGTAGTAGATGGCGTAAGTGCAGACATGCCAAAAAACATACTTCTTCAGTAAAGAGTATTAAGATTTGGATTCCTCTCAAGAATTGTCAGAACAAAAGTTCAATTGTGTGTGTGTGTGTGTGTGTGTGTGTTTAAGGGTATTTGCCATCCCATAATTCTTTTTTAAAGATTCTTGAAATAGAATTCTGAAACAGTCTGCTAGTAAGATGGATTTTACAGTGATAACATACCTGAAGAGTACAGTGTTATAATCCCACTTCAGGAGTTACTTGTTGTTAGTTTTCTCAAGGCTTTGACTTTGTGACTCAGAGCCTCATATTTCTAAGACAGCCCAAACTGTGGAGGCTTTTGGCAATTGAGCCTAGAGAACATGGGCCTTGATTTTGTCCCACAGATCATTTAGGCAAATAACCTTTTCTTCTCTCCTTATGCTATTTTTAACTATGATGTGGATCTTTTTTGTTTTGGTTGGTTACATAATCTTTATTTAGGAAATGTTTTGCTCTTGAATATCTGTAAATCTTGCAACTCCTTCTGTTTAGGTTTACATCTTTCAAAGTATATTCATCAAATGCTTTTGAACGACTTCTCCCCTGCAAGGCCCCAGGGCTAATGGGAACAAGACAGAGCTGGGCCCTGCCCTTGGAGAGTTTTGAGTTTGTCAGGTTGATAGATGTTAAATTAACATAAGTATCATCAGTGTTGGGAAAGAAGAATTAAATTGTGTACTGGATTCGTAAACTAAGAAAACCTAAACTCATCAGGGGAAGTCAGAGAATATATTGTTCCTTTGGAGTTTTTTATTTTTTAGTTTTCTGTATTTGAAAATCTGTTCTCGGCTAAATGCCTGTTACTAAGCTGAAATTATTTTGAGTTTAGCGAAAGTATTGAAATAAGAATTTTAAGAACTTACATCTAATGGCCCTCTTATTGATCTATGCACAATTTCCTAATTAGTATTTATTGGTAGACATTAGATGGTTGAGTGATGAACCTCGTGCATTTGTTTTTGACAGAAAATTACTAAGTGTAATGATCACAGTAAATTTGGGATGAGGAAAATACAAAGTGAAAAAAGACTACCATTTAGTTTGTTAATTATCACTTGAAAATCAAAATATCCTTTTATCCTTCTTGAACAGGTATGTTTTAAAAGTGGATTCTAGGGTTTCCCTGGTGGCGCAGTGGTTGGGAGTCCGCCTGCCGATGCAGGGGACGCGGGTTCGTGCCCCGGTCTGGGAAGATCCCACATGCCGCAGAGAGGCTGGGCCCGTGAGCCATGGCCGCTGAGCCTGCGCGTCCGGAGCCTGTGCTCCGCAACGGGAGAGACCACAACAGTGAGAGGCCTGCGTACCGCAAAAAAAAAAAAAGTGGATTCTAGCTAGTTTTTTTTTTTTTCTCTTTTGGAACAGTTTTTGTTTATAATATAAAAATAGACGGTTATATATTTTATACACACATACACTGTGTTTATGTGTATGGGTGTATATATAAACACACACACCAAAAAATGTACAAAGAAAAGAGGGAATTTTCACCAACCCAAGTCCCAAAGGTAACCACTGTTGACAATTTGATTTCTCTTGGAAATACAACTTTTTTTTTTTTTTTTAAGACAAATAACATCAGAGCATACTCACTGTTCCACAGTTTGCTTCACTTAAGATTATTTCCTGGATGTCTTTCCCTGCCAGTGTTTACTGAGGACCACCTGCCTCTCCAGATCTACTTCATTCTTGTTGTTCTTATCACTGATAATGTTATTTTAAGTAGTCCATCCATAAGGTAAAATATTCAAAAAGTTTGTTTACAAAAGAGTGTGCAGTGGAAGTCCGCCTCCTGCCCGAATGTGCACCCCAGGTCGCTCCAGGGGCAGCCACCCTGGCAGTTTCTTATCCTTTGAAATCGTTCCTTTATTTTTATATGCCTTCCCTTGGTGAGACTAAAATTAACCCCCTGCCCAGTCATTTATAGGGAATCTGAATGCTTAGTGAATTTCCAGCAGCAACCAATTGATCTTGTAATGTCAGCGTTTAAGATTGCATACCAACGGGCTTCCCTGGTGGCGCAGTGGTTGAGAGTCTGCCTGCCGATGCAGGGGACGCGGGTTCGTGCCCCGGTCCGGGAAGATCCCACATGCCGCGGAGCGGCTGGGCCCGTGAGCCATGGCCGCTGAGCCTGCGCGTCCGGAGCCTGTTGCTCCGCAACGGGAGAGGCCACAACAGTGAGAGGCCCGCGTACCGCAAAAAAGAAAAAAAAAAAAAAGATTGCATACCAAAATGAGAAAAGATTTCCCACTAGTTGTATTTCAGTTTTGAATTTCATGCCATGTGATTGTTTAGAGGCTATAATCCGTAGGTGTACAATCTTTGCCAGTGTTTTAGATCCTTAAAATGTAACTGAACGTTCCCAGCAGAAGCCCCACAAGGCCTACATGCCCCAGAGCACCTCCTCCCACCTGCCCTCACCCACCCACGCATGCTGTCTCACTGTCGACGTTGTGAATTACAGACCCAGGTCTTGGGCGGCCTTGCTGCTTTCATCTCAAAGCTAACAGGGATTTATGGCTAGTCTCTGAGATGCCTACGGTTATCCTAATCTGGAACCACTTGGGTTAACTTCATACCCTCAGCTTAATTTGGGTAGTGCCAGAGCCTGGGGAGGGGAGGGGGGTGGCTGGGGGAGCGGGCAGTGGATTGAAGTGGGGGGCACTCACCTCTGCCTGAACCAGCCTGGACCTGAGAAGCTGTTGGTTAGGGAAGCACTTGCCCTGTAACACTGGGTCTTTTGTCAACTGCTGATACTAAAGTCCCTCGTGAACAGAGCTGGTCTAGAAACCCCTGCCTGTCTGATAAACTCACCAGAGAATATGGGGTGATACATGTTTTGGAGAAATAAAAAGAAGTAAACCAGATCCAGTCTTCAGAGTGGCTATGTTGACATACATATGGCCTGAGGAGCCCTAGGCTGGGACTTCCTGTTTATAGGCAGTATTTACCTCTGTGTAAAATATGTTCCTCAAAATATACACACATCTGTGAAAAATGCCATTGGTAGTTTGATAGGGATTGCGTTGAATCTGTAGATTGCTTTGAGTAATGTAGTCATTTTCACAATATTGATTCTTCCAATCCAAGAACATGGTATATCTCTCCATCTGTTTGTGTCATCTTTGATTTCTTTCATCAGTGTCATAGTTTTCTGTATACAGGTCTTTTGCCTCCTTAGGTAGGTTTATTCCTAGGTATTGTATTCTTTTTGTTGCAGTGGTAAATGGGATTGTTACCTTAATTTCTTTCTGATTTTTTTGTTGTTAGTGTATAGGAATGTAAGAGATTTCTATGTATTAATTTTGTGTCCTGCAGCTTTACTAAATTCATTGATTAGCTCTAGTAGTTTTCTGGTGGCATCTTTAGGATTTTCTATGTATAGGACCCCAATGTTCATAGCAGCACTATTTACAATAGCCAGGACATGGAAGCACCCTAAATGTCCGTCAGCAGATGAATGGATAAAGAGTGGTACATATATACAATGGAATACTACTCAGCCATAAAAAGGAACGAAATTGGGTCATTTGTACAGACGTGGATGGACCTAGAGAGTGTCATACAGAGTGAAGTAAGTAAGCAAGAGAAAAACAAATATCGTGTATTAATGCATATATGTGGAGTTCAGAAAAATGGTATAGGTGACCTTATTTTCCAAGCAGAAATAGAGACACAGAGGTAGAGAGCAAGCGTACGGATACCAAGTGGGGAAAGGGTGGGTGGGATGAATTGGGAGCTTGGGACTGACATATATACACTATTGATACTATGTATAAAATAGACAACTGATGGGAACATACTGTAGAGCACAGGGAACTCCTAATGCACTGTGGTGTCCTAAATGGGAGGGAGATCCAAAAGGGAAGGGATATATGTATATGTACGGCTGATTCATTTTGCTGTACAGTAGACACTAACACAACATTGTAAAGCAACTATACTCCAATAAAAATTCAAAAAAAAAGAAAAGAAAAAAAACATACACAGAAGTTAAGTGCATAATGCTATATAAGAAGATTCTATCACCAGAGAACTAGTAAAACATTATACAATTCCTTAATACATCATTTCTTTCCACATAGATATATGTGTAGTATAAATATTGTATCTTTGTAAATATTCTTTAATTTTACTATTTTTCTTCACAATTGAAGACGTATATGCCTGGCTAAAGTCCACTGTGCTTCCAAATAGGTTAAGGATTTGCCTACTTAAAATACCCTGAATGATTTGCCTTTTTTGCCTAAATTTATGTAGGTCATAAGACCTATGCTTCTTATCACTAGTATAATCACATTTACCTTTTTAAAACTGTAAAGAAAAGCATAACAAAATTTATCATCTTTCCCATCTTTTTGTACAACCAATCTCTAGAGCTTCTTCATCTTGCAAAACTGCAGCCCTATACCCATCAAACAACAAGTCCCCATTTTCCCTCCCCACAGCCCTTGGCAATCACCATTCTACTTTCTGTTTCTATGAATTTGACTACTCTAGGTACCTCATATAAGTAGAATCACAGAGTGTTTGTCTTTTTTTGTCTGACTTACTTCACTTAGCATGTCCTCAGGTTCATCATGTTGTAGCAGGTGTCAGAGTTTCCTTCCTTTTTAAAGCTGAACACTGTTCCATTGTATGCATGTACTACATTTTGTTTATCCCTCATCCATTGATAGATAACTTGGGTTACCTCTGGGCGACTGTAAATAGTGTTGCTATGAACATAGGTGTGCATATATCTCTTCGATATCTGCTTTCTTTTCTTTTGGGTATATACCCAGAAGTGAAATTGCTGAATCGTATGGTAATTTCTAGTTTTAATTTTTTGAGGAACCGCCATACTGTTTTTTATAGCAACTGTACCATTTTTCTTTCCCACCAACAGTACAGAAAGGTTCCAATTTCTCCATAGCTTTGCTGACACTTGAAATTTTCTTTTTTTTTTTTTTTTGGTAGTAGCCATCCTAATGGATGTGGGGTGATATCTAATGATGGTTTTGATTTGCATTTCTCTAATGATAAGTAATATTGAACATCTTCATATGCTTTGTGACCATTTGTATGTATCTCCTTTGGACATATGTCTATTCAGCTCCTTCACCCTTTTTTTTTTTTTTTTATTGCTGTACACGGGCCTCTCACTGTTGCGGCCTCTCCCGTTGCAGAGCACAGGCCCCGGATGCGCAGGCTCAGCGGCCATGGCTCACGGGCCCAGACGCTCCACGGCATGTGGGATCTTCCTGGACCGGGGCACGAACCTGTGTCCCCTGCATCGGCAGGTGGACTCTCAACCACTGTGCCACCAGGGAAGCCCCACCCATTTTTTAATTGGGTTATTTGGTTTGCTGCTGTTGTTGAGTTGTAGAGTTCTTTATATATTCTGAATATTAACCCCTTATTTAGACAAATGATTGCACATATCTTCTCCCATGCCATAGGCTGCTCTTTCACTCTATTGAATGTTTTCTTCGATGCACAGAAACTTTTAATTTTGATATGATACAGTTTGTCTATTTTTACTTTTGTTACCTATGCTTTTGGTGTCCTATTAATCACATTTACCTTTAATCTTTTGAGCGCCACTGATTTTTCTAAAAGAATAAGAGGGAAATGTAAGGAAATATTTAAATAATCATAAAACCGTTGCACAGACGTAGTTGGACACGGCTTCAGAGTGAACTGTTGGCTGCTGGGCCGCACCGTCATGCACTAGCTTAAAAAGTCGCTTCATCAGCTAATGTGACAATGTATATGAAGCCCAAAAGGCAGTTTGAGATGTGGATCTATAAAGTGTAAAGAAATGGATTTGGGGGCCGCGGTAAAGCACATGAAAACAAAGGATCAGGAAACACTGGTAATCATATCCTTTCGTTGGAATCCCTGTGTATGCACAATGAACCATTGTAGGAAGGCTTGCAAGACAAAATGTTCCTCTGTTTCCTTCCGCATTCTTCTGTTTCTCATCTTGCCTATGCGGTGATGCCTCATGGTCCGTTAACACTTCTAAGCGAATAGAGATAATTTGAAAGTTTTATTTGAAGCCTGACTTTCAAATTTAGAGCAGTAGAAGATGGTTCTTAAAATATGTAACGTCGCTTGGCTCACCTTAAATGTTAATAAACTGCTGCAGTTGATCAGCAGCACGACCATTTGACACCCAGCCAATGGTTATTGACTATTTAGACCAGCGACAATGCACAGAGTCTATAGGTGTCTTTCTGGCTGCAGTAGAGAGAGGAAGAGCCGGTTCTTAACTGGTTTTCTGTATCTTCTAAGATATTTAAAGAAACTGGAATTTAAGTGCTTTTTTTTAATCACAAGCCATTTCTCCTACAATAATGCTGCCATTGTGCCTGTTTCCCTCCCACTTGCTTTTTCTTTCTTTTGTGATTGCTGCCCATTCATCCTTCCCCTGCTCGTTAACCCACGCGGGTGTTGCCCGCCCTTCTTCTTGCCGGATTCTCCTTCCCACCCATCCAAACTTACCATTCCGTGTCTTCAGCCCTCCTCTCTCTTCCAGCCTCTGTAGGATTAAAATGAGCCCAACGGAGTCTCTGTGGAGACCATTTCGGATTTCAGGTCACTAGTGGACACACACAGCAAATACTTCCTAAGTACCAGGTCAGGTGGCTTCCTCTTCCATCTGGTGCCCAGGTGTTGGTCAGGCAGCTACCAGGAAATCCTTAAGCTTCAGTGTTGCCTCTGGACCATCTTGTCCTGCAAACACCTAAAGAAAGCAGTTTGAGTCTTGGAAGCTTAAGCAGAAAAAAGAAGCTACTGAGACATCTACCCCACCCCCCGCCTTTATTTTCTTTTAGGTATAAATAAATAGGAATCTTTATGAGCAAGCCTTAAGTTGACAAAAGAGACAACAGAAAACAAGTGAAAACTGCCCGTGACAGATAAGCCTCTTGGCTCAGTCTCGTACCCACGTGAGGATTTTACTCCTTAAATAAAACGTTGTAGCAGATACAGAATTTTCTGCAATAAAAGTCCATGTGTGCTTGTTTAACTTTTCAGTTCAGCGTTAGGTGAATGAGAATTCAGGTTATTGAGTGGTTACTTAGTTCCGGTAGCCCTCTGGCGAATCATTTTGCAGTATGAGAGGATGCAGTCATCATATTCGAGAAGTTTTATTCATTAACAAAAGGTACCAAAATAAATTTAGCCGGGGTCACAGCGTTTAATTTAATAGTATTCCAATAATAACTGCCATAATTAGTTTCAGATTTGCCTTCCTTCCCAGAGGACAAGGATTTTTAGCTTTTTGATGCCTATTTAAAGCATGAGAATGACAGGAAAATTAATGTCACGACCTTTAGAGCCTGTTTATGGTTTTTCCATGTCATACCCTAAAGGATGTGGGGAGTAGTGTGCATCTAAAATAAACCACTTAGTACGGACAAGTAAAAATTGGGTTAATTGGGTTCACCAGATCCTCAGCTGGTAGCACCTCAGTCAAGACTCCATTTCATATTAGACAGAGGAGCACGCTTTATACACTATAAAATTATCTCTTAAACTACACCTGTTACATTCTGTGATGTCTTGAGAAGAAAAACAATTTTAAAAGGACAGTTTTTCAAATACGTAGGATTTTTTTCCTCCTATAACTTTATCTGGCTTGTCTGCCTCAATTAGGAAATCACTTTGTCTTTCCATTTTCACAACAAAAATGCGCTGACACCACCTCGCAGGCCGCACTCCCTGACCCGCACACCCACTTCCTTTGGGTGACTTGGGGCAGCACTGACTATTTTTCCCTTTCTAGTCCGTCAGGGACTTCCCGTAAACAATCACTTTCTTGATCCTTGAGAGGTGAAACTTGTTTGTACTTTATTGTCAGGGTTTGTGTGTTTCAACAGAGAGCAAGGGTTGTCTGTTCAACTAGAGTTGAGAAAACTATCTAGGCAAGCTGGACTCTGAAGCTTTTGGATTAGTTGGTTGAACTAATCCTGTGGCAAATTCGGCAAGTAGCGTTTTGCAAGGAGTCTCATGCGTCGCTGGGTACGTCAGTGCCGCTTCCTTGCATGACGTACGGCAGTGTCCGTAAAAATTTTAAGTTGACCCGGACATTTCTTACCCTGACTTCACCCTTCGGATGGACTTGCACGTGCCAGCTAGGCTGTGAGTATAAGGATGCAGACTGCAGCTTCGTGGGTAGGAGCAGAAGGCTGAGGACAGTCTCACTGTCAGTCGGTAGGTGGCTGGTTCATAAACTGCGGCTCCATGCAACGAAATACTCTACAGCCTTTGCAAGGAATGAAGAGGCTCCGTAAGTGCGGACACGAGAGCTCCTGAAAATGTATTAAGCGAAAACAGAGCAGCGGGTATAATCTGCTCTAATTTGGGGACGGGAGAACGGGTGATAGAGCATATTTCTACACGTTAGCTTGTGTACACACAGACTGTTGCTGAAAGGATTTCCACAAAGGTGCTAAGACTCGCTGCCTCTAAAGACGGGAGCTGGGGGGGTGTAGGTCGAGAGTCAGGCTTGTTCATTTTTCCTTCGCTTTTTCCATGTCGGAGATAAGCATTGTATGGTAACCTAAGCGATAGACCAACGCCATCAGTGGCGGCAAATAAAAGAACAATTTAGGTGATGCTGCAGAGGTAGGCGTGTGACTGGGGTGTTCCAGGGAAAAGGTGAAAGTTTATTTTAGAAGAGGAAGACATCACCAGAATCATTCGTGAAGCAGTCCACACACTCACAGGAACGTGAAAAACTATGGAGCATAGATGAAGTTAGCAGGAAACAGAGCAGAGCAGGGGGGTTTTGTTTGTTTGTTTGTTTTTAATTGAACAGTCATTGTAAAGTTAATTAATGGGATTTTAATTCAGGGCAGAAATGGTAGAGAAGAAAAGAGCTAGAGATGGGAGCAGAGGTGAGAGGAGTGGGCGCCCTGGCAGTGCTGTGGGAGGGTGGAATTCCCAAAGACAGGCAGGCGGTAGAAATAGTTGTTGAAAGGACACCAAGTGGTCTGAGGTGATGCGACCAAAACTCCCTGGTGCTCAGCAGCCGAAAACGAATGTGAGGGATCCAGAATGATCTTCAGAGTGTATCCGTTTCCTGTAAACCTGCTTAGTTTGGAGATGATTTTGTCACTAAAGGTTGACAAGAGTGGTGGAAACGATCATTTCAAAATAATGAATTAAACCCGAATGGTTAGAAACACTGCCACCAGACTGCTGGGAGGAAACAAAATGCTGACCGGTTTCACAGCGTGTCTCCAATCGTGGACGTGTAAGTGACAGCCTCTTTATTTGATAGTATTTATTTGACTGTCTAGCGTCATTTCTTACCAAATGGTGCAATTCTCTTTTGAAATGCTTTCATCTTCATCATGATGATAACCTCACAGCCCAGAAGGATCCATCCTTTTAGCATTGAGAAGCCAGGCTGGAGATTCCGAAGATGCTCTGTTTGATGTAGAAAGAACCAAATGTTTTTCTTACATCTTTATCTTTTACCTTTGAATAAATAAGGGATGGAAGAATGCCCGTTTGTTAAAACTTGCCTAAATCTTGGGTCTTTTTAGACTTAACTAAAATGCACTCAGGCCTTTTAACAGGAAAGCAGCATTGTCAAATTACTTCATTTATAGATAGTTTTGGGAATCATTGTTTCCTACGACTTGTTATTGATAGTTAATGACACTTAAAACAATGTTGATATATCTGAAAAGTCCCACACCTGCTACTAGAGAAACTGAAGAAACGAGGACATTTTTTACATTTACGTAAGATAATTTTTAAGTCATTTTAGGAGTGCTTCAGTCCTAAAAACACAACCAGGCAATCTGCAGAGATCAAAGGAAATTTATTACTGAAAAAATTAACTTAGTCACTTATCTGTCACTTTAAGTTATAGAAAAGTATAGTAATGGCAGAATTAATAAGCTATTCCTTCAGATTTCAAAAATCACTATTCATTTAAAAAATGACTCAGAATTTTAGAAACTCATCTATTGAAAATAAAAGATTTAAATGGTATGAAAAGTACTAGATGGAACCATGCAAGTATTGTTAAATAATTTCTAGCACTCTTATTTTTACAGGATTATTGACATTTATTCATTCAATAAGCATTTATTAAACCTTATTATAAACCAGGTACTTCTAGGTTCTGGAAGTATAAAGATAAATATGGCATTGCCCCTGCCATCAGGAAACTCACAAATTTAAGGGGAAAAATGGACAGATTTAAGCAGATGCTGCGTCCTAAGAGAGCCAGTCAAAGTGTGTTGAAAGGTAATGGACAGATCAGTAGAAATTTCTTGAATGGGCCAAGAAATTGTAGACGTTGCAGAGGCGTTGAGTAGGAATTGTCTAGCAGGGTAGGGGCGAGAAAGCTGTTCATGAAGAGCTGTGGAGGCAAACGAGAACGGCCTTTTGAGATGCAGCTGCTAAACGTAGTGGTGATAGCCACACAGGCCAGTGCGCTAAAGGCCTCGTGTGCCGGGCTGAGGAGGTCGGGCTTCATCCGTGGACAGCAGGGAGCCACTGATGGACCTGAAGCACGAGGAAAACATTTTAATGGTTAGATTTGCATGAAAAAGACCCTTTCAGGACTACTGGGTAAAGATGATAGTGGAACTCAGAGATAAAGTTAAGGAATTTTTCCAGAAAGGGCAAAAACAAAAGAGGTTAAACACGGGACTTCCCTGGCAGTCCAGTGGTTAAGCCTTCGCCTTCCAGTGCAGGGGGTGCGGGTTCAGTCCCTGGTTGGGGAGCGAAGATCCCACAGGCCTGGCAGCCAAAAAACCAAAACATAAAACAGAAGCAATATTGTAACAAATTCAGTAAAGACTTAAAAAAAAAAAGGTCCACATCAAAAAAAAAAAAAAAAAAAAAGAACTTTAAAAAAAAAGAGGTGAAACATGTGAAAAGGGGAAAAAAATTGTTAACAGTCCAGGGAGGAAAAACATCGGAATAAGAAGAGTTCAGGGGGAAAAGAACAGAGAAAAATAAATTAGGAAATCTTAGAAAAATAATTGAAGAAAATGTCCCAGGATCCAGAGTTTCCAGATTGAAAAGGCAAACACTTGGCAAATGGTTGAAAATAGGCTGAGAGACTTCATTGTGAAATTTCAAAACCTTGTTTCCATAGAGAAAAAAATAAAAACAGACTCATACAGAGGATCACAAATAGCTTTGGATGTCTTAACAGCAACACTAGAAACCGGAAGACAGTGGAAATTTCACCCTGGACTTCGGTGCTCAGAAAAATTATTAAGCAAGATTTTTGTTGATTGAGAGATAAGAATAGAGATAAATCTTCAACCTTCACAGTGGGACACCAGGAGGTACTGCCTAACACTGAACAATCAAGAAGTAAGATTATAAGCATGTTAGTGACAGAATGGAGGTATAAATATAAGAAGAGTCAGCTCGAAGAATTCAAAGTGCTTGTTTCTGGGGAAGATAGATGAATAAGCTCTGGGGGTCTAATGTACAGCATGGTGATTATAGTTAGTTGTGTTCTTAAAATCTGCCAAGAAAGTAGACCTTGAGTGTTCGCGCCACAGTTTAAGTGTTCTTACCACAGGGGGAAAATAAAAGTAACTGTGAGGTGACGGGTGTGTTAATTGAGCTGACTGTGGTAATCATTCTACAGAATATGCATATGTCACGTCATCACGTTGTACACATTCGGTGTATACAATTTTATTTGTCAATTAATTATACCTCAATAAATCTGAAAAAAATTTTTTTTTAATTTTAGGAGGCAGGAGCTGCATTTAGGTTTCAGGTAGCCAAGTGGAGCTGTGTAATAAGCAGAGAATATTTCACCCTGGAACCTGGGAACTAGAAATACAAATTTAGAGCTGTGGTTAGAGCCTTAGAAGTTGAAGTAATCTTACAGAAAATCTGTGAAGGGGATAAGAAAAACTAGGGTCTAAGGCTAGAATATATTTTCCTGGGTAGATTTTTATTAAGTTAGAAGAATGCCCTCCTAAATGCTATACCCTGCCTAGTTCAGTCATATGTGGAACACATGTGAAAGAACAAATATCTATATGTGCTTGCACTTTACGAGGGTGAATGATTAGATCTTACAGGTGAAAATGACCTTGTTTGTATTTCTAAGTATATTCTAGTATATTCCTTTTTTTTCTTGGAAAAAACCAAATGAACTTTTTTGCCAACTCAACAGTAACCTTTTTTTTTTTTTCCTTTTGGAAGAATCCTGCAGAACTTTACTACCATATATAATACCCTGTTTTTTGAATAGTTTTTTTTTACAAAGTATTTTCAACACATAGTATTCTAAGTTTAATCCTTTCTTCAGCCAAATGGGTTAAATAGTATTATCTCTCCCTTTCTAATTCAGGGAAACTAAAAGACAAAAAGATTCAATGACTTGTTCAAGCTCACAGAAGTTTCAATTAAAAACATACATCTCCCCACTCGGTTCACGGATCCTTCCACAACTTCTTAACACATTGCACAGTTGAGGTGGGGCTGGAACATGGTCCTGAAAATGAAGGGTCAGTCTAGTCTTTTCGGGTTTTGGTTTGGGGAATAGCAGTGAATATCTGGTGAGACCACCTTAGCAATAGGTCTAAAATTAGGGGAAGTGGGACAACCCAGACTTTCTGTAACGCTCAGTAGAAGAGAAGTTGCCTTGGAGGGACTCGAACAAACTAGTCCCCCAGGACAACTCTGTAAAGCATTTTACTGTGTCAGTGACTGACATTCAGAAATATCTGAATTTAAAGAGACCCTTTTTTTAAAAAAAAACTTATTTATTTTTGGGTGTGTTGGGTCCTCATTGCTGCACGTGGGCTTTCTCTAGTTGTGGCGAGCGGGGGCTACTCACTGCGGTGGCTTGTTGCGGAGCACGGGCTCTAGGCGTGCGGGCTTCAGTAGTTGTGGCTCACAGGCTCAGTAGTTGTGGCTCACGGGCTGTAGAGCGCAGGCTCAGTAGTTGTGGCGCACGGGCTTAGTTGCTCCGCGGCATGTGGGATCTTCCCGGACCAGGGCTCAAACCCGTGTCCCCTGCATTGGCAGGCAGATTCTCAACCACTGTGCCACCAGGGAAGCCCAGAGAGGCACTTTTTAATTGAACTGATTAACAGTGTTCAACCACTCAGGGGAGGAAGAAGATTGTCAAATATGTTATATTAATGCAAATATTAATATAGGCAGTTAAGAATTTTCTAAGTGGATCAAAACTCATTCTGTAGATTATCTTTCACCTTTTCTAATCCTTTTGTGCCAATTTCAGAATTTTATTATTTGTTTCTTAAATAGGACAGATTGAGATGGGAATAAGCATTTATTATAACTGAGCAAATGACTGCTACTATTAGTCAGAATCTGGGTACCATAAGATTACATTATTTTTGGAAAATTGAGCTTTAAGGTATTAGGATCCTCTCATTTATATAAAGATCTTGAGAAACTTGAGTTCCATCCATGCTGAAAAAAGTTATTTTTTTAAATCAGTGAAATATAGTACAACGACTTTAAAAACAGGCCGTTGCCTATAAAGTTAAACCACTCAGCAGTTTCACGCTAGGCAGTTTCACCCAAGAGATATGAACATGTTTATCTACACAAAGACTTGGACACAAATATTTATAGCAGTTTTATTCATGAGAGCCAAAAACTGGCAACAACTCAAATGCCCAACCATGGGTGAACGGATGAGCAAATTGCACTAGAGTCATAGGATGGAATACCATTCAGCAATAAAAAGAAATGATTTACTGGTACGTACAATAAAAGAATGTACACTGTTTGATTTATATGAAATGATAAGAAATTCTAGAAGAGGCAAAACTAATTTATGGTGACAGAAAGCATCAGTGATTGCCTGGGGCCAGGGAAAGGGGCTGGGGGTGGATCATAAGAGAACACAAGGGGACTCTCTGAGGTAATGAGGGAACTTTTTGATGTTAATGTTCTATATTTTCTTGTAATGTATCTGGGATTTGTTTTAATCGGGCATGGTAGGGTTACAGACACAGAGACAACTGCCTTTGGAAGAAGAATTTATTACTTACAGTTCCCAAGAAAGGGGGTGTGCCAGGCGTTCAGGGCCACATGGGGAAGCTCCAGGGTTGGAAGTTCCAGGGAAGGCGGGATGGGAAAGCATGGCCTAGAGCCTTTATTGTGGTCTCCCTGGGAAAGGCGAAGCAGGGCAAAACAGTTTAGGATTGGCTAGTTTGAATGATGTCAGTGGTTCCAGGGTCTAAGGTAGTCCTAGCTGTCCAGTGCCTGGCCCTGGGGTGATTAAAGCCAGGGGAAATACTGGCTTGCTGTGTAAGAGTTCCATAAAGGAAGTGGTTGGGGATTTGGACTTTGCATTGAAAGATGTGCTCTCCGGAGGTGGTTTGCTATCTCTAGGATTATCTAACCCTGGAAGGGGTACTCTGTCCAGCCAGCCAGGCCCCTCATATGTCAAAACATCATCAAATGTAGAAAAAGAAGAATGTAATTCCTACATAGATATGTATACGTTTGTGTGTGTGTGTGTTTGCTGTATGTAGATTATACCTCAATAAAGCTGATTTGAAAAGTTTTTTTAAAAAAATAGTGAAATATAATGGGCGCATGAAATTAAACAAGGTAGGAGAATTCATCCTCAAGTGCATTAAACGTTTGCAGACAATACCCAGGTTTATAAAAGAACAGAGCATCATCGAATACTTCATAGGTACAAGTTCATTCAGGCAGTTCCTTTCTTTCCCTCTCTGTGTTATGACTATTTCCTTATTACAGTAAAAGAAAGGTGGCTTTTTCACTCATATGATGTCTGGGGTTATGCAGCCTTTCTGAGGCCTTTCCTGCCATGGTGCTGAAGTATACGATGAGTGGTTCTTAGGGCTGGACAAAAAAGGCTTCAATCAGCTTCTCCTTCAACGTTTTCAGTGACAGAGTTCAGCATTTCAAATAGCAGGTAATGGAGTGGGCGTCAGAGTTGAACGTCAATAGTCATGAGAAGCTGCTTCCTCGCGTCCGGCTGAGGTTTGCTTCCTTGTAACTTGTCTCCCTTCCTGGTCTGACTACTGCCCACTGGAGTTACCTAGTGTCGCTCGAATCTTTCCTCCATGTAACTTCCCTTCAAATATTTCAAGATGACTATTGCTTTCCCCTGAATTCTCTCATTTCCCAGGTTCACTCCCTTCCCAGCTTCTCTAAATCACTTTTTCCCTATTACTTCATTCCCATTCTTTGTTTCACTGATTTTCCTTTAATTCTAGTTTCCAGCAACAAACCTTCTCTCTCCATTTCCATTGACTTGGTACACACTTGTACAGGTGTTCATGAGACAGAAAAATGGAGGAAAGATGGAGGGGAAGGGAGACTGAACGCAGCGGTGCAGGAGCGTGTATATGAATTTAGGGACCAGACACACTTGGAGAATTGGTTCTGGCTCATCCAAGTGACCTTGAGCACGTTACTTAATTTCCTTGGGCCTCAGTTTCTTGACCGTAAAGACGAGGACAGTGCTGATTCCCTGGTGAGGATAAGAAGATTGTGTGTGTGTGTGTGTGTGTGTGTGTGTGTGTGTGTGTGTGTGTGAGAATTACTTTGTAGGTCCAGCCCATAGCAAATACTCAGTGCAGAAGAGCTATAGTGTAGAATACAGTGGAGGGGCAGGTGTCTTCTGTAGATTCACCAACTCTGGCTCTAGCCTCAAACCTAAAATCTGTGGGACAGTCCCTGTGCAATGCTTTAAAGTCCAGAGCCACGAGATCACCATAGAATCAAAACTGAAGGAAGGCCTGGGAGAAGAACAGCTTCCCAATCAATAGGTTAGTAGCGTTACCTTCATATATAAAGAAGAGCCTGTTACAAATGACCCATAGTTAGACACCTAGAGACTTTATTACCTTTTTAAATGTTTTCATGTTTCAAGTTTTTCTGACCAATTGCATTATATTATGGCACTTATCTGAATGACAGTGTTTATTCGTTAGGAAATAGTTCCCTAGAAATAATTCCCTAATACTAATCAGTTAGTATTAAGTTCCCTTAATAATCTCGAGTAACATCCACATTGTAGCTCTCTGGATGGTGCCTACGTCCACACACAAGAGCACGCACTTAAACGCATACTCACACTCTGGGTTAATGGTAAGAAGCTTATTGAGCATAGAGCAAACAGTTTTCATTTATTCTGTAAGATTCTTTATCTAGATGTGTTTTTAGGAAACTTGTCAAGGCAGCATAGCAAAGACAAGGCAAGTTGTGCCTTAGGTTTCCTCAACTAGAAGATTTCCATTTCCAGCACCATCAAGTTGTCACTTCTCAAGTAACCAATTCACCTAATTTCCATTTTTAAATTTTCATTTTTAATCAACTCTGTTTAAATGTGACATATAAACTAAAATTAAAAGTAACCGTATGAGTGATTTATAAAGCATATTAAGTCTTGCTATAATCGATAGTATTCACTCATTGTGTTCTTTAATTTTTGTTCCTTTCCAATAGGTTTTTCTACTTAATGTACTTTTCAGCATTTAAGTAGGAAAAGCCAGGTTATAATGATCAGAGATTCTCTAGACTGTGAAGGACACAGTGGCTGCTAAATGCTGTTTCATAGTACCTTGAGTCAGGGTGCCCGCTGACTTTGCTTGTGTGATACTTGAAAAATGCTAATACATCTTACATGACTTTTTAATGCATCTTCCCTGTAGAACATGTATATAATGGCCTTCTACTTCCAGCCCAATCAGAAGGTGAGATATTGTGATTACTCAGGTGTTTTCTTTAATACGCATTAGGTGTATTTATTGCCCTTTTGTTTTTCATAATTACAGTGGAATTAAATACAGTCATGCTTTATGTGGCAGAAGAAGATAACAGACTCCATTTGAGTGAATTTTCTACTTTAAGTACCAAGATATTGGGGGTGTACAGTTGAGATTATTTTACTGGTAATGCTTATCTAATATAACATTCCAAAGCAATTAAAATAAAAAGTTGATTTTTGTTTTGCTTTTTTTCAATTGCAGAGATAGTACTTGTTCATTGGGGAAACATAGCAATATGTCCATAAGCATAAGAAGGAAAGTTAAATAACAGTTTAATTCCTCACTCAGAGAGATAGCCACTTTTAACATGTGGCAGTTTCTCCTAAGTTGGTTACAGAGTGGTACAGTAACCAGCTCCTCTCATATAAAAATGTGTGGCAAACATTTTTCAACTTTTTAAATATTTTAAGAAAGTGTCTGTAATAGTTTCATTATAAAAATATATCCTAATTGACTTGGTGTATATCTTCAATGGTAACCTGAAGAATTTAGAAAGATAATGCGGATGATGCTAGTGAAGATGGTAGTACATAGCTTTGCACAGTATCATGATTTTCTGAGGTGGAAGGAAGCTCTAGATGAAAAGGAATGCAGAACTTTAAGGCTCAGGGTGCATCCTGCAAAAATACCCCCCAAACGCTTTGCATGCACCGCTCTGTAGACTTTTTCCAAGCATGCATTGCTTTGTCTTTTTTTATTTTTGCCATTTTTTAGGGAAAGAAATCTAAATTTTTTTTTTGAAATTTATGTTTATTTGGTTATTAGTAAGGCTGGACATTCTAATGATTTACTAGTTTGACTTATATAAATCTGCAAGTTTTATGGAGTGCTTTCTCATTCTTATTAATTTGTTTATAACAGACCTGAGAGTGCAAGGACCATTTCTACCATATCCTTGCATAGTTGCACCTCAAAGACTGTTTGTTAAATGAGTAAGTGGGTGACTATATATCTATTGTAAATTTTCCATTTTTTCCCAATATTTGCCTTAATTTTTGACAGCTCTATTAAGGTGTAATTGGCATACAATAAATTACATGTATTTAAACTGCGATGCGGTATGTTTTGCTATATGTATGTAACACCCATGAAGCCGTCACCACAATCAAGGTAGTGAATGTATTCTTCTCACTAATAGGTGGATATATGTTCGTCGTGCCCAGCTGTAGGCCCTTCCTCCCAACTCTCTGTCTTCCTGTGCTCAGGCAACTATTAATCAGCTTTTCATTCCTACAATTTGCATTTTCTAAACACTTATAAAAATGAGGGCATAAAATATGTACCCTTTCTTTATCTGGCTCCTTTCACACAGCATGATGTTTTCGCAGATTCATCCATATTGTTGTGTGGGTCAATAATTTACTCCTTTACATTGCTGAGGAGTGTTATGTTGAATGGATATACCACAGTTTGTTTAACTGCTCACCTGTTGATGAACATCTGGGTTGTTTCTGGTTTGGGGCTACTATCAATAAAGCTGCTGTGAACATTCTTTGTACATATGCTTTCTTTTCTCTTGGATAAGTGGGAAGGAATTGCCTGGATCATATGATAGGTGTATCTTTAACTTATGAAGAAAACGCCAAACTATTTTTCAAAGTAATTGTACCATTTCACATTACCAGCAGCAGTGTGAAAGACTTCCACTTCCTCTACGTCCTTGCCAACGCCTTGGTATAGTGTTGTTGTGGTTTTTTTTATTTTAGCCATTCTAATAGATGTGTGACTTTCACTTACATTTGTGGTTTTAACTT
Source organism: Pseudorca crassidens (assembly GCF_039906515.1). Lineage (NCBI taxonomy): Eukaryota > Metazoa > Chordata > Mammalia > Artiodactyla > Delphinidae > Pseudorca > Pseudorca crassidens. The sequence continues at coordinate 196,106,473 of NC_090296.1, forward strand.
ACATTTCTGTAATAACTAAGGATGTTGAGCACCTTTTTATGTCCCTGTTTGCAAGCCATATCTTTTTTGATGAAGTATCTCTTCAGATCTTTTGCCTGTTTTTTTAAATTGCATGTTTGTTTTTTTATTATTGAGTTTTGAGAGTACTTTATTCTGGATATAGTATCTTTACATATTTATTATTTGCAATTATTTTCTTTCACTCTGCAGCTTGTCTTTTCCTTCGCTTAATAGTTTTTTAAAGAGCAGAAGTTTTAAATTTTGGAGTCCAACTTATTAGTCATTTTGTGGATTATGCTTTAGATGTCCTATCTAAGATGTATTTACATGATGAAAAGCCATAGTGTTTTAGAAGTTTTGTAGTTTTAGGTTTTACATTCAGGTGTATGTTGCCCTTTGCATTTGTATGTGGTATGAGGTATATCTCAAAGTTTTGTTGTTGTTTGTGTATGGATATCCAATAGTCCAAGCACCATTTGTTGAAGTGACTATCTTTTCTCTACTGATTGCCCTCTGTACCTTCATGAAAAATCAGTTGGCCACATATGTATGGGTTTATTTCTAGACTCTCTAATAAGTCTTGAAATTAAAAGAGTATTATCTGTTTGTCTTATTGTTAAAAATGATTTTGGCTATTCTGGGTTCTTTGCACTTCCATGTGAATTTAAGAATAAGTTGGTTAACTTCTACAAAATGTCTATTGGGATTTTGATTAAGATTCCATTGAATCTATAACTCTGTTTGCAGAGAATTACCGTTTTAACAATATTGAGTCTTCTGACCTGTGAACATGGTATATCTCTCCATTTATTTACGTCCTTAAAAATTTCTCTCATCATTGTTTTGTAGTTTTCAGTGTTTCACATCTTTTTTTCAGATTGACCCTTATTTCATATTTTTGATGTTGTTACAAATAGCATTTTAATTTCTGATTTATTGTTTCATTTCTGATTGTTACTAGTGTATGAAATGTAATTGATTTTTATATATTGATCTTGTATTCTTTAACCTTGTTAAACTCACTTAGTTATATTTATAGATTCCATTGAATTTTCTATGTAGATAATCACGCCATCTGCAAATACAGTTTATGTCTTGTTTTCCAGTGAAGATGCATTTTATTCATTTTCTGCTTTACTGCATTGGCTAGAACTTCCAATACAATATTGGTGAGAGTAGATATCCTTCTCTTAGTTGTAAACTTAGAGGGAAAGCATTCACTTCTTCTCTATTGGCATGATGTTAGCCATAGGTTTTTTCATAGATGTCCTTTACCAAGTTGGGGAAGTTTCCTTCTATTCTTACTTTTCTAAAAGATTTTTTTTAAAGGAATGAATGTTGGATTTTGTCACATGCATTTTCTGCATCTATTGAGATGATCACATAGTTTTTCTTTTTTTACTTTGTTAATATGGTGAATTACATTGATTTTGAATATTAAATACGTGTACATTCCGGGGATAACCCTACGTGGTCAGGATGTGTTAATATTGTTGGATTTGATTTACTAACATCTTGTTTATAATTTTTGCAATTCTGTTAATGAGGGATATTGTCCGGAGATTTCTTTCCTTCCAGTGGCTTCTTGAGTGATTTTGGATTCTGGATAATGCTGGCCTCATAGAATTAGATACTTAGAATTCCCTCCTTTTCAGTTTTCTGGAAGAATTTGTGTATAATTGGTATTATTTCTTCCTTAAATATTATTTTTGTGTATAATTGGTATTAATTAATTGGTTTTATTTCTTTCTTAAATATTCAGTAGAATTCACCAAAGAAACCATTTGGGCCTAGAGTTCCTTAAGGGAAGATTTTTAACTAAACATTCAATTTCTTTGAAAACATAGGGCTCACTTTTTGAGTGAGCTTTGGTAGTTTGTGTCTTTCAGGGTAACTGTTCATTTTATTTAAATTATCAAATTTATTGTCAAAATGTTGTTTGTAATGGACCCTTATGTCTTTTTTTTTTTTTTGGCGGTACGCGGGTCTCTCACTGTTGTGGCCTCTCCTGTTGCGGAGCACAGGCTCCGGACGCGCAGGCTCCGGACGCGCAGGCTCAGCGGCCATGGCTCACGGGCCCAGCCGCTCCGTGGCATGTGGGATTTTCCCGGACCGGGGCACGAACCCGCGTCCCCTGCATCGGCAGGCGGACTCTCAACCACTGCGCCAATGGGGAAGACCCCTTACGTCTTTTTAATAGTGGTAGTCTGTAGTGATGACACCTCTCTCATTCCTGATACTGGTCATTTGTGTCTTCTTTCTCCTGATCAGTTGAGCTAAAAGTTTATCAATTTTATATATTCTCAAAGAATCTGCTTTTGATCTAATTGATTTTATCCATTTTTCTGTTGTCCATTTCACTTATTTTTTCTCTGATCTCTTATTTCCTTTCTTCTACTTACTTTGGGTTAATTGTACTATTTTTTTATTTTTTAAGGTGGAAACTGAGGCTTGAGACCTACCTTCTTTTCTAATATAGATGCTTTTAGTGCTCTGAATTACCCCCTGTATACTGCTGTAATGGAATCATACAAATTTTGGTATGTTATGTTTGCATTTCATTCAGTTCCAAGCACACTCTAATTTTCTTTTTGATTTCTTCTTTGATCCATAGGTTATTTATAGGTGTGTGATTTAGTTAACAAATATTTGGAGACTTTCCAGATACATTTCTGTGATTTTGGCTTCTACTTTCATTCCGTTGTGCTCAGAGAATATACATTATGACTTGAATCCTCTTAAGTGTATCGAGCCTTGTTTTTATGACCCAGAATATGGTGCCTTAATAAGTATTTCGTGTGCACTTGAAAACAATGTGTATTCTGTTGTATTGGGTGGAATGTTCTATAAATGTCAATTAGGTAAAATTGGTTTATAGCGTCATTCAAATCTCCAGAGTCCTTAATGATTTTCTGTCTGCTTCTTTTATCGATTATTGGTTATTAATTATTCTCTATTTCTCCTTGCAGTTCTATCAGTTCTTGCTTTATGTATTTTGAAGCTCAGTTAGTAGGGACATAAACATTTAGGATTTTTATAGCCTTTTGATGAGTTGTCCTTTTATAATTATGAAATGACCTTCGTTATGCCTGGTAACATTCTTTGCTCTATAATCTGCTTTTTCTGATACTAATATAGCCACACCACCTTTCTTTTGACTAGTGCTAACATGATATATCTTTTTCCATTCTTTTACTTGTAATCTGTTTGTGTCCTTATATTTAAAGTGCCTTTCTTACAGGCAGCATGTAGTTGGGTCTTGCTTTTTTGTCCAATCTATCTTTTAATTGGGATATTTAGATCATTTATGTTTAATATGATTATTGATATGTTTAGGTTTTAATCTATCATCTTGCTTTTTGTTTTCCATTTATTCTACCTATTCTTTGTTCTCTTTTCCTGTTTTCCCTTGAAAACTGAGTATATTTATGATTCCATCTTTTTGTTGTTGGCGTATTAGATAAAATTCTTTCTTTCGTGATTTTAGTTGTTGCTTTGGGGTGTATAATATACATGTTTAACTTATAATCTAGCTTCCAGTGATACTATACCACTTCACCTGTAGTCTAAAGAACCTTACAATAGTATATTTACATTTCTCCCCTCTCTACATGTGTCCTGAAATTCTCATACATTTTATTTTTACATATGTTATAAACCCCACAATGCAGTGTTAATTATTTTTATTTAAACCATTATATTTTAAAGAGATTTTATTAAGAAAAAAGCCTTACATGCTTATCATGTAGTTCTGATTTCTAGTGTTGAAATCTTCCTTTCTGTATATAGATCTATATTTTAATCTAATATCATGTTCCTTCTACTTAAAGGGCATCATTTAACATTCCTGTAGTGCGGGTGGGCTTGTGATGAATTCCTTTGGCTTTTGTGTATACAAAAATGCCTTTATTTCTCCTTTATTTTTGAAAGATACTTTCTGTGAACATAGAATTCTAAATTACATTTCTTTAATTTAATTTCATTAAATTTCTTCAAGTACTTTAAAGATGCGGCCCTAATGTCTTCTTACTTGCATTGCCTCACTTTAAATCTTTCCTTTTTTCACTCGTTTTGAGCCACTTGGTCATGATATGCTTTGGTGTAGTTTTCATGTTTCTTATGCTTTAAGTTTTTTGAGCTTTTTGGATCTGTTCATAGCTTTACTCAAATTTGGAAGTTTCTGCCACTATTTTCTTAAAATAATTTTTCTGACTTTCCATCTCTCTCTTCTCCAGTTACTGATATACTAGACTGCTTAAAGTTGTCCTAGAGCCCACTGGTGATCTGTTCATTTTTCTTTTGCTCTCTTCTTCCTGAGTTTCATTTTGGGTAGTCTCTATTGCTATGCCTGCAAGTTCACTAGTATTTTCTTCCGACATGCCTAATATGCTGATAATCCTATCCAGTGTATTTTTTTACCTTATATATTGTAGTTTACATCTTTGGAAATTTTATTTGGGTCTTTTTTTATGTCTTTCCTGTCTAAACTTTTTGAACATATGAAATACAGTTATACATCTAATGATCTTGTCTGCTAATCCTAACATCTGTGTCAGTTCAGGGTCAGTTTTTATTATTTTCTACGCTACGGCTCATATTTCCTGCCTCTCTGTATTGCTTACGCTTCTTTATTAGGTGCCAGACACTCTGGCTTTTACTTTCTTGGGTGATGGATATTTCTGTCTTTCTATAAATATTCTTGAGCCGTGTTCTAAATACACAGGTGAGACACTTGGAAACGCTTTGATCCTTTTAGGTCTTGCTTTAAGATTTGTTTTGTGAAACCAAAGAAATGTTTGATGTAGGACCAATTCTTCCCCTTTATTAAAGCAAGATTATTCTTTGTACTGTACCCAGCGTTCTGTGAATTAGGAGTTTTTTCAGTCTGACTTGTAAGAACAGACAGTATTCCTGTGAATACTTGATGGGACCCTATTCATTGCGCGCGCTCTCTCTCTCTCTCTCTCTCTCTCTCTCTCTCTCTCTCTCTCTCTCTCCAGCTCTTTTCTTCATTACTCTGGGAATTTCCACCCGCTTTCTCCCTTCCTGCACTGTAGATGATAGCGTTCACCTCATTTGTTTCCTGTCTTTCAAAGATCAGTCTTTTGTCACCTAAGGTCCAGTGTTTCGAAATATTGTTTTGTGTATTTTGTCTGTGTCTTGGTTGTTTCAGGAAGGAGGGCAAACCTGGTCTCTGTTGTTCAGTCTTGGCTGGAAGCAGAAGTCATGCCCTTTTATTTTACCTAGTTTTCTATTTTAAAAACATTTAAAATTTTCAATGGAAAAATTCATCAGTCTTTACCTTAATGGCTTCTGTCTTTGGCGTCGTGCTTAGAAACACTTTCGTGTTTGAAGGCTTACAAAAATATTTACCTGTATTTTTTCAAGGACTTTAATTGTCTTATACATTCAAATAGTTTATTAATATGGAACCCCGTATTCTAGACAATTTGGAAAGTAGCTAAAATGGAAGGGGAAACACCTGTAATTATATCACCAAGAACAAGGCTAATATCCATATTAACATATTTCCTGTCTTGCATTTTTCTGTGCCTTCGTTTTTTGTATAGTTGTTATCCTCGTGTGTATGTCATTTGGTGTGTGCATCTGGTACATCGTATCATCACCATTTTCCATGTTGTGACGGAATCTTCAAAATTGCATTTTAATGACTGAATTATGTTTCATCAAATGATCATATTGCAGTTATACTGCCTTTACTTATATTGTTAAACACTTTAGTTATTTCTTAAGCAGAATCTATAAAACATAATTATCAGGCAGGGCATTTTTAGGGAACCTTAACTGCCTACTTGCACATTTCCCTGACCCTACGAGGGCAGAGAGGCAGATACAGGGCCCTCTCAGTGTGTCATTGCTCCCTCCCCAAGCCCACACCAGTGCATTCAGTGAAAGCCTGTCTGTATAAAAACTAGAAGGAAAATAAAAACTTCAGTTTCCCAATAGTTCAGTCCATTCCTTATTACTCATATAGTTATAAATAAAAAGCTTGTAATTTATATTTTTCGTTTGTGTTAACATGGCATCTCAATTATTTTCTAATTATTATTTGCGCTTGGTTATTTTTAGGCAAATTGTTGTTCAAGTCAAAGACATCATAATGCAGAGTGCTTCATCAGTACCACCAAAAGATCAAGGTAAGATAAGCCATGCCAGGGAAACCGGTAATGTGTGTGTCGTAAAGAGTTTTAACAAATGCATTTAACGTCACTGTCCTCCAACCATAAGGTGACTTATTTCCTGGAACTAAGAACCAAAAATCCAATTACATACGAAAGTTGATTTCTTTTGGTAAATGACTTGAGTGTCTGTGGATTCCTGGTTTATCAGACGACGTCCCCTTTACTGAGGGCAGCCCGTCTCATCCCACGTAAAACTCACAGACGCCAGCACCTCAGCTGGTAATTTAGCTGGCGCTAACAGATGCCAAATGAAGTTACAGAGCATTGGCTTTAACGAAGCAGAGTGACAGGTGTTCTAGTGAGAAGGATGTATACAGTATATATATTCTTGCACACGTATGCACACACAACACGCATGTAGAGAGAGAGAGGATGTTCGCTTATACATTTTTGACCTATTTCTTCCCATATACCCATTTAACAAAAAGAAACATAAAAGAAACTGTTTCCCCTCCATATGAATTTTTAAAAAGAAGATCATGGGTTTTTTTTTTTTTAGCAAGAGCTCCTGGACCTTTCAGGAAAGCCGTTTAAGGTGGAGATAGAGTCATTTCTGAATAAAGAATAACTAAATTTTCCTCAGTATAAACGGCAAAGTCTAACCTTTAAGAGGAATTCAAGTCTTTCCCTGGCCTCTACTGATTCTCTTCCCTACAGAAGGTTTGATGTGTGTGTGAGAAAAATAATGCCTTTAAATGATTCAAAACTGGGCTTCCTTAGTGGAAGGTGTAGCTGTTCGTGAAAGGAGGGCATTTGCTTTAAAGACCCCTGAACTGGAGAAAACACTCTTTGTTTGCTCTGCCAAAATGAAAGGTGGTGGCATAACTGTGAAGAGTGTGGCGTCTGTGTCTGAAAGTCATTTCTGCCCCTGCAGTGCATAACCTTGGGTACATCACTTGACCTTAACTTTCTCATCTATAAATCCGTAAAATGAAGAAAGTAAGCCCTACGCTCTAGGTGATGTGGGGGTTGAAGGAGGTAATGCTGTAAATCACTCCGCACACGACTCCCCGCGGAGCGGGCCCTTATGAGGTGACGGCGCCTCTTGCTGTCAGGGGTGGTTATTAACACGTGGGCCCTGCCCGCCTGTGGAGGCCCACGCGGGAAGATGGGCACGGCTGCTTCCTGCTGGGGATGACTCGCCGCCTTCAAAGGCCACGCGTGATCCAGGGGCGCTCATGGGAAGTGAACGCAGAGCAGACCCCCGGCTGGCTTCTCATCCAGGCCCGTGGCCAGAGGGAGAGTAAGAGCCCTTGAGAATCGCACACGTCCTAGCCCCAGACACTAGGGCAAGAGAGCGGACGGGGCAGACGGGCAGGGAGAGCAGGCCCTCGCTAGAAGTTAGAAGTGTGCATGCCCGTGAGCGTTTCGGTGCGTGTCCCCTGGGAGATCTCTGCACTTGTAGCCGATCAGTGTCCGAGCTGGCCTGACCTCCGTCCCCTGAGCAGGCGAGGAGAGGTGTGGCTGCTTGGAAGAGGGAGTCGGGAAAGCTGGGCCCTGGCCCGGATATAGCCCCAGCCAGCTGTGGGCCGCCAGACCAGTTATTTTGCCCCTAAGCCTGGGTTTCTTACTAGCGAAGCCAGGATTCCTAGCCGTTCTTTCCCAGCTCTAGCAGGTTACGAGTCAGGGTGAGTAACTAAGCAACGAGCTGCTGGGTTTCTGGCTGACACAGGGAAGCAAAGCTTGTCTCCACTCACACCTCTTGCCTACTTCGCTCTCCTCAGGGTTTACTTTGTTTTGGTTTTGTGTCTGCCTCTCTGAGCTGCTGTGTAAGCTTAGTTATTACCTCCGTTGACTTGACCAAAGTAGAAGATGCCCTCACGCCTAGCGAGGATTCAGCAGCTCTCACAAACTCTGCATCAGTCTTTCCTGGGACCAAAGGTGTGTAAGCCCCAAACCCAGAATTTGACAGACAAAGAGATATAATAACTAAAAGACCTCAATTAATCGAGGGCCTCAGTGTAATAGTCACTCTACCTACAACTTGACATCCGTTGTTTTATTTAATGTTCATGATGTTCAATATAATCTTTATTTCTGTGGTTCAGGGAGATTAGGGTTTTTTTTTTTTAACCAAGGTCACCAACCAGTTCAGTGACTGAGCCAAGATTTGAAGCTAGATCCATCAAAGTCCAAGACTGTTTGTCCCCTGCGTCATACTGTAAATTTATAAAGAAGATCTCTAATCTAGTTTTAGATCATCCCCCTTTTTCTTCTCTGATGAAACATTGTGCTTAATTAAATATATGAACACTTAAAGCTATTTCAATCCAAAGTAAGCAGAAATTAGAATTTGTATCGTGGGAAATTATATCAGTAAGGAAACCTATGAGGCCTAAGAATTGCCCGGTTATTCATTAATTTACTCATTTATCAATTGCTTTCTGTGTGTCCTGGATTACTATTCATATTTTTTAACAAAGAAAAATGCCAGATTTTTAAATTATGATTTTGTTTTCATTTCTTTCATCAAATGTAATCACTTATGGGACATGAGAAGTTTGCTGATCACATGTCATTCATTAATTAAATGCTGAGCGATTTATGTAATGAACTATTGATGGCTGTCTATAAATTACAGTACATTCAAATTTCAGATTTGTAAGCACATGTGCGTGCACACAGGCGCACACACGCACATTATACACGTTAACGTATGAAATTCAGGTAGGACATCACAGCAGAGTTGTGGAGCTTAAGAAAATCCATGGCATCATGTATGACACTATCTTCTAACAAAATTTCATACAGTGCAAGCAGATTTAATGATCACCAAGACAGTACTTACCAGGAACTATGCCCGGTGATATGAGGGATCCAAAGATAAATCAGACAGAAGCCTGCGCTCTTACAAGACACAAAATCCTAGTAGAACAGCAGACATGTGTGTAATTAACCAGAAAAAAGCATGACAAATGCTGTACTAGACCTGAGTGTAACATACTTGGAGAACAGTTGGTTGAGCCAGAAGTTTGAGGCTGGTCAGGAAACACGACAGGAGGTAGCGTTTGCTCAGGATGTGAGCACAAGTGTAGAAGTCAGTCAGGTGGGGTTTAGGGGTCACAGGATGTGGAGTAAAGCTAGGAAAGAACTAGAGGAAACTAATTAGAAATTCCAGTGCCTTCTATTTAAATGTTTCCTAATTTTGGATAAAGAAATTAACATTGTAACATCACTCAGATAATTTGTAGTATATTAAAAGCTTTCCATTATAATAGTGTTGTTATTATCCCTTTCTGTGTAAAAGTGTTACTTATAGAATCTCCAGAAGTTATTTTGTTACAATTTTCTATGTTCTCACGCATTCAGGATTTAGAGATAGGATTTATGGTTTTCCCATAACTTTCTTTTTTTGTTTGGTATTTTCAAATGATAAGCTAATAAAAATGTAAGGACATGTATTCTGTGTTGGAAAACAGCAAATTGTAGCAAGTGATAAACCATGTTTTGGAAAAAAAAAAAAAAAGGCATGAAAACAACATGATAAGGCCAACTACAGCCGTAACTTCCACTTTAAATTTGTTGAAGGAAAGAAAACCACCAGAGTGACTGAAAACGCAAAGGCATTGATTTACTTGCCAGATGAGGAAACACACAAGTGAGCAGCCTTGCCAAATGGTTCTGTTAGAGGGACAGTTTACGTTCATTATGTGCCAGGAAGAAGTTGACTGTAGTTGTGCCAGTTAAGGATTGAAGTGAGCACCTTGGAGAGGGCAGGATGAGTGTCAAGTCCCCACACAGTTAATTAACACAAGTCCCACTGTTCATTGGTCAGAAAAGAGTCTTAGGTCCCGGGAGGGTCTGTTTTGCTGGAGCCATTCAAACCTCTTAGATACTCGCCAGCTTCGCAGTTCAGTTTTGCCATTTCCTAGGCAAGTGTGCTGTGAGTAGAAAGGTCTTAGCGGCCTTCTGACACTTTTCTCGGCTCTGTCATAACATGTGTATAGATTAAACGTAGTTATCAAATTGTGAGCGCTGTTTTTGTCCAGTGAGAGCAAGAATAAATGGCGCTGGACTTCCCTGGTGGCGCAGTGGTTGAGAGTCTGCCTGCCTATGCAGGGGACACCGGTTTGTGCCCCGGTCCGGGAGGATCCCGCGTGCCGCGGAGCGGCTGGGCCCGTGAGCCATGGCCGCTGAGCCTGTGCGTCCGGAGCCTGTGCTCTGCAACGGGAGAGACTACAACAGTGAGAGGCCCGCGTACCGCAAAAAAAAAAAAAAAAAAAAAAAAAAAAGAATAGATGGCGCTGAGAAAATGGCAGATGCTTGGAGGCATCTTACTTCTTTTGAGTAAGAAGTAGTCGGTCTTAATGACCCCCTTCAGGAACACTGCAGTTAGCTAAACGCGCTCTGTACCATGCCTACTAGCCTTCAAAACCTGTGCATTATTTAACTGTGAAGCCAATAGCCATTACTGTCTTTCATGTGAATTCAGATTTGGAGCTGTGATAAAAAAGAAGAAAAAAACCTAGATTTTCTGATTAGGTGAAATACTTTAAAAATAATCATGGCACAGCCTAAAAATATATTCTTATGTCTTAGAGACATAAAAAGCTGTACTTACATCTTACAGAAATAAACATTTTCGTATTAGTGAATATAGAATTTTTGAACTCAAGGAACACTTGGGGTAGGTAGTTAATAATGTTCTTTTTTTTTAAGTTTAGGAAAATGATCCTACTTATTTTAGACTCTTAGTATCAGTTGGGTTCTTTATGTAAACTTTTTAATGAATTTTCTGTTTTTGGCGGGCTTTTAAGCATCCTGGCATGTAGTGGTTTCTCAAATACATATTAAATTTTGTTAAAAGTGCTTTAAACTCTCAAACACTTTAAAAAAAAACATATTACTCAGGTGCTATGAAAAGATTTTAATCTTTGTTTTTTTATAAAACACCAAGCTGAAGTTGTCAAGTCTGTGTGTTCACTTAACAAATATTTATTGCCTTTGGAGGGGCAATGAGCAAGGAGCAAAGGGGGAAAAAGGAAAACCAAACTAAGCTCTACGCTCTTATAGCTCAGTGTCAATGAATAAAACTGGGCTGTCTATCCAAGCAGGAGTTGACCTTTTATGAGGACTCAGCCTAAGAATGGCTTATGGTCTTGTTATCTAACTAAAGTTTCACCCTTCGAACATGGTATTGGAGATGCTTCCCGAGCTCCTTTCCTGTCTTTTGTCCTCTGCAGCCCTCTCGGTCTGGGGAAAGAACACCAAGCTAAGAGCTGGACAGCTGAGCTCTGGTTATTCTTCTGCCCTTCTTTCTAGGCTCTGTGATCTTGGCTAAATCTGTGAGCCTCAGTCCTTTCATCTTTCGAATGGGGATGTTAATTTTGCCCTGACACAGTCCAATGAGATAAGATACTGTTGATTCTCGTCACTTGCAGCCGTCACATTCTGTAAAGTCACCACAAACACTGAATTAGCTAATACTGCACCATGGCTCCTACGGGAAATGCAGGGTTAGGTTTCCTGTGAGCCTTTGGTCATCTTCATCAGCTATCAACACAAACCCTGGCTTTATGTGTGTTTCTGTTTAAAGACACCTCACTGAATGTATCTTGTTGATTCCTTGACATTAATTGGCCTCACAGACGCAGCATTATAACTCATGCCTGAACAAAGCTTGTCGAACACACGTATTTTTTTCCATGAGGCACATCAGACTCTTCTAATGCTTAGGAACACTGCACAGCATATCAGCACTATGCTCGAGGGCTGTTTTAAACAGTGAAATCACTAACAAAAAGGAAAAAAGTTAAATGTGGCGCTAAATAGACTGCAGAAAGGACACTTGTTTACAGTGTGGGAGCTGAAACAAGGCAGAGCACCAACTACTGCTAGGAACATGACACACACTTTTTGCCTGTGCATGTCTACACATGACCACGACAGTGCCACCAGTGTGGATTTGGGGGTTGCAAGTAAACTTTAGCAAGCAGGTGAATGCACAAATACAGAATCCGCAAGTGTGGCTCAACCATGTATGAATGCCCTTTGTAAATTCATAGAGCGCAATAGAAATCTCAGAGTCAGTTACAGAATAAAAGTGCTTTCGGAACGCAGGTATAATAACTTTGTGTAAAGTTGATATGATCGGTGTCACGTTAATCAGGTAATAAGTGTATTATTTGAAAGTGACCACAAGTTCTTAGCTCAGTAAAGCTACAAAGACAACTCCTGCTGTGAACTCTGGCTCCTCAGGGCTCACATTTAATACACAGTAGCAGGGAGAAGCACTGTGACTTGTTGCTTTGCACTTAGTGGTTAAGGTGGCGTTGTGACCTCATTAAAGGCGCGGAGGGCATTCCCTATGTTTTACCAAAATATTATGTTTCTAAATATGTGACATTCATATGGAAACATTTTGCTCTTAACTAGCGGTGTAAGTGCTGTTCTTGGGCTTTTGGTACCATTTTATGTTGCAGACCAAGTACAAATTGACATTTTCAAGCTGGTTTTGGTTAACTCCTTAACGTTGGAAATTGGAACTTTCCAATGTAATAACCTGCTGTATTAATATGTTATGCTGTTGACAGAAGTACAAATGGAAAACACACACATACCTACAGAAAGTTCCTTGTAGAACAAAATGGAAATGACTTGGGTGGCCTAAACCTTATCAGGTAGACCTCATATTAGGAGTTATTCTCCTATTTGAGATAAAATGCTAGAGTCTGGAATATCCTTTTTAGTAAATTCGGTTTATGAGTATCTCTGTTGTTTGAAATAGCCTGATTTCCACTGCTTAAAAAGCAGGCTACTCACCGGATCATCTCCTCTGGCCTGTATCAGTGTCACTGTAGCCACCCGGCAGCAGAGTCTGTCAGAAACTCCAATTAACCATGTAAATGTATTTCATAGCATCACATCTCACTTTGTCAGAACCCCTGCTGCCTTTCTATCATTAACATAAATGCAGGTGCAAACAGCATTTATGTACTTTGATAGGAAGCAGTTGGAGACATCTCACCGTGGGACCCAACATTTTCAGATTGTATACATCTGTTCAGATAATGTATGCGGCCCCAGCAACATGAACACAAGGATGGGAGCATCTGCCCCCAAGACCATTTGCCATATAGCAGGTGCTTACATCTTTATTTATGCAGATAGTTGGTGTGATAAGCTGAGTGGGGATAAAGGAAAGAATTTCGACGCGGTATTTAGATGTTATGCAAGCCAGAAGTATAGGCTAGGCATTTTATGTTTGTAAAAGTCTACTACTAATAGGAATGGAAATTTGTAAGTCTAGTCATGCTTTGAATGAACATCTTGTCTTTAAATTAATTGGCACCAAGACCCTAAAAACATTTACAGAAATTGCAATGTCCAACTTATATTAGAAACAGCAAGTTATTATTTTGGTTTTGATAAAGTAACTTTAAATGATTTTGAATGCATTTTGCTAAAAGTTCTGAAAGGAAAACAGTGCTCTGTTTTTTTCAAAAATTCTAATACTACTAAGAGAATCTTGTGATGATATTTCTTAAAATTGGAGAAAAAATGCAAATGTCATTAGTTTAAATATGTTATAAGATGTTCCATGAATATAAATTGAGTAAAATAAATTTCAAAGCATTAACATTTATAATATTTTTGTCAAAAAAAATTTTAATTTAAGCTGTATTCTAACATTTCCAACTAGTGATATTTAATTATAATTTATATTTTTATTAGGATAAATTACCTTTAAACACTTCATTTTCACAACTCTGTCTCATGGATCTGCCGTATTATATTCTCACAAGGGAAAAGCGTGAAGGAAACAAAAACTTATCAACCAAAAGCAAGACATTTCCAGATTTTATTTTCTATTCTCATTCACATACACACACAAGAAATCAGAATCTTGAAAGAGCTTGAACTAGATTTCATGTAGTCGGCAGTTCTCAAACATTTTAGTTTCAGGCCCCTTTACGCTCTTAAAAACTATTGAGGACTCAAAGAATATTTTTTTATGTCAGTAGTGTCAAATGGGATTTACCATATTTGAGATTATAAACTGAAAAAATATGTATTTGTGAATTCATTTTAAAATAACAGTAATCTCACTACAGCTTAACATAAATAACATATTTTGTGTAATTGGCTATATTTTCCAAAGCAAAAAAATTAGTGAGAAGACTAGCATTGATTTATGTTTTTTGCAAGTCTTTAAAGTCTGGCTTCACTGAAAATGGTAGGAGTCTCCTATCTGGTCCTGCATTCAGTATGTTGTGCTATAGTGTTTATGTTGAAGTATTTGAAGAAAATCCAGCTTTACAGTAACTGGAAAGGGAGGGAGTATTTTAATAGCCTTTTCAGATAATTGTGGATAATTTTCTTTGCTACTACACCAAAATGTGTCAGATAACTATACCTGAGTTTAAACGAGTCAGGTAGCAGCTTAAAGTTTAGTTGTAATGTGAAATTTGAAACCGTGTCAGTGTACTTCTTGTATTCTGTTACATTTAGGTCCATCGTGCAATGTGTATTAGAAAACAGTTCACTGAGTTACGCAGATCTTCTATATATGTCATTTTATACAATATTTTAAAAATCATATTTGTTAAAATAACCAGTAGTCTTACCTGAAAAATCACTAAGTCTAGGGAAGCTTCAATATCCTGGTGATGGATTCAAGTTTTCCAACATTCTAATGCTGCTCGAAAGCATGATTTTTATCACTGGCCATGGGTACTGCCAGATGTTTCTTCTTGTAATGACAAGGCTCGTTCATTCACGTCTGAGAAAATGTCTGCGAGGTACCCAGGTCTGAATATGTTCTCTCAACATATGTCTGTCAGATGTTCTTTCAAGTCAAGATGGTTATTCCATGAAGAGCAGCTAGTTCAGCTTCAGACCATCACATGAGCACTGTTCCTCGTGGCCACCGTCATGCCTCAATGAGCAGCGGAAGTGCTCTGGGGGGAATGAACCGTGTCATCGTACAGAATTTTTAAAAGGCCCGTAAGGATCAAGGTTTAAGAAAACTGAAATTTTATCCTGCGTTTTTGTTCTGCTGAGGGAGTATGGTGGCAAAGGATGTGGCTGCTTGGACAGTTTGCTGTCACTGCCTGAGTTCACTTTTATCCAATTACGTCCTTTGCTCCATCAATGCAACATGTGCAGAGGCCAACAGCGTAGAAAAGGGCAAGTGACATCTTATTACGAGTATGAAAAGAGAGTGTGAGGACCCTCCCCAGGTTGGCAGACCATACTTTGAGAAACTGTGCTCTAGTCTAATCCTCCCTTGGTAAAAAGAGAAACTTAAGACCAGGAAAGGTTATGATCTCGCGCGGGCTCACTCCAGTAGTAAGTGAAAGAACCAAAGCCAGGCCTCTGTTCTCATTCTTGCATGTAATGCAACTCGTCTTGTTTACCCCGAGGAGCTTCCCCCTCACCATCCAAAAAAGGGAAATTCTCAGATGCTCTGTCAAGGTGACTGAAGGGGCAGGACTTACCACGTGAGGAATTGAGAAATTCTTTCAGCATTTTCAGACTTCTTCATTCAGTCCTAATGTTCTTCATTGACCTCAGTTTTAGAAGCAAGAGCAATAGGATTTGAAAAAAATCTGGGAAATTTATATTATAACTGAAATTATAAAAGACCTTAGTAATGATTTTTTTCCTTTCATTTTTGCTCATCATAAAAAACCTCTTTAAGTCAGTACCTAAAAGCGTTATTAAATTGATTGTGTAATTGATGCTTTAAAAAAGTTACATTTTGACATAGGCCTAGAGGGTTTGTTCATCAGAAGCTCTGTGAAAGGACACCGTGGAGTTTGGGATTAAAATATACACACGACTATATATAAAACCAACAAGTACCTACTGTATAGCACAGGGAACTCTACTCAATAACCTATAACCACCTATAACAGAAAAGAATCTAAAAGAGAATAGATATACATGTATACGTATAACTGAATCACTTTGCTGTACACCTGAAACTAACACAACATTGTAAATAAACTGTATTTCAATAAAAAAATTAAAAAAAAAAAAGAAGAGGAAGGCCACCACGGAAGAAGCCTGGCTTTTAAGCACTAGGGCACTGTGAAGGGACTCCCTCTGTGTTAATTTCCTTAAAATCTTAAACTTCCTGTAAGTCTCCAGTAGCCATGCTGTAGACTCCTGTTAGGAAAAGGAAGCGTGCGCTCTCTCCTGAGGGTTACACTCTGGTTGGAAAAGGTTAGTCAAAAGGATCTTCATTTTCCCAGCGTCGAGATGGTTGGTGTGGCACTCACAGCCACTGGAGGAGACCGACAATATAAACAGAGTCATCGCCAAACCCCTTCCTTAAGTTCGGTGTGTTGGAACGGAAGGAGAGCAGCTTTGGGGCCAGAGTGGGTTCACACCCATCTCTCACCTACCAGCTTGTGACCTCGCCAGGAAGTTTCAGTTCCTGCATCCGTGGCCCAGAGATGTTACTACCAAGAGCGGGTGGAGGATGAAATGAGATCATAGCTTAAGCACCGCATCTGACTCTTGACGGAGGGACATTTTAGTCCTTCACAAGGGGGTTTAAGGGTTTAGGATGAGGAAAGATAGAGTTAATAAGTAGAAACGGGGAGCATATACTCTACCTATGGTAAATTTTCTCACAAAGAAAAGAAAGGAGGTAGGGCAGTAGCTTGAAGAGGAGAGAAAGCCCAAGGATTATTTATGGTTGTTGGGTTTGTTTGTATAGTTTCTTGTCCAGCAAAAGCACAGGAGAAAGCAAGACAATACAGCCGAGAGCTATCAGGTCACTCATTTAGTGAATAACGTACTGCCTGATGGCCACGTACCAGACAGGGACTAGGGACCAAGGTCCTGGCAGTGAACAAAGCCAGCCCCTGCTTCCTTGGAGCTTACATTCTAGTGGGAGGAGACAGGTGATATAATGTCATTATAAACATAAGTGCTGTGAAGGACAATTAAAGAAAACAGTTGAGCGCCTGGGGTGGAGCACAGCCTTCAGGTGGGATGGTCCGGAAGGCCTCCTGAACGCCCGGGGCTCGCTGATGGTGTAGGAGCCCAGAGGCAGCGGAGGGGCCTGGAGACAAGTGTGGGTGCAGCAGGTGTTGGGAACACCCCATTTCCTGATTCTGAGATACACATCTTCTTACCTTTTCGTGCTTTAGGACTCGGGGCATATGGTATATATTTAGAGCAATAGGGCCTCGCCCTCCTGACCCCACCCCAGGAAAAAGTAACCATATTTGTGTTGTATAATTAAAGAGGAGAGTTTAGAAGTAGGAAGCAGGGCCAGTGACCTCTCTCTTCCGCACCAAGTGTCAGTCACTTGAAGCTGCTAAAACCAAGTACCATGGACCGAGTGGCTTCCAAACAACAGAAATTTATTTCTCAAGTTTAGAGGCTGAAAGTCCAAGATCAGGTGCCAGCGTGGTCAGGTTCTGGTGAGAGCCCTCTTCTGGGCGGCAGGCTGCCATCTTCTCAGTGTACGCTCCTGTAGCAGAGAGAGAGGAAGAGAAGTCTCTGGGGTCCCTCTTATAAGGGCACCAATCCCACTCATGAGGGCTCCACCCTCGTGACCTGATTAACTCCTAATACCATTACACTGGAGGTTAGCATTTCAATATGTGAATTTGGGGGTGGGGAGGGAAGGCACAAATACTCAGTTCATTGCAAGGTCAATGCCAAAAATCACTGACAAGAGAGAGAGCCATGGGGGAAGGGTAGGGTGGGGCAGAGGGGTGGGGCCTCAGACAAGCACAGTGGGAGAAACCTGGGCTGGTCCCAGTGAGGGACTGAAGGGAGTCTGCTAGGACAAGAAACTGACTGTGGAATCAGTCTGCAGCCTCAGACTGGAAACCTGACATTTATGATGTTGTCCAGTGTTCACAGTGGTTGGATTTCTCCAGCACAAGGCAGCAGGCAGTGGGAGTGGAAAGCATGGGGGAAGTAGGGGAACCAGGTGGGGTAAGCGCTGTGGAAAGACGCACGGCATGCCGGGAGTGTCCAGGGATGATCAGGCAGGAAGCCAACTCCAGGACCAGGAGTATTTACCTAAGTACACATACCTATGTACGTGCAGAGCCTCGGGGAAAAGAGAACGCAGGTGGACTGTGTCATCACTCCATCCCCTTGGAGAAAATGGGGAGTTAACGCTTACATGTTCCTAACCTGTGGACGAGAGTGAGTGTTTCCTTCAGCCATGTCTGTAGTTGTCATCCAAAGAACAATAAAGATATTGATGGAGGAGAAGCCAGGCAGAATTCAAAGGGAAAGGAGTCCAGATTGGTCCCACAGCTTTCACACTCCGAGGCCGTCGTGGTTTTGTACCTCAGAATCTGTACAGTATGTGGGGGTTAGCTCACGGAGGTCCGGACTGGTCAGCCCCACGGGAATAACTCCCACAAGCCCGGGACCTTGGTGCCAGCAGTGCCCGGTGCTTCCTTTTCTTTCTCTTTATTTTCTTCCAAGTGTCAGTATCATAGGTGGTCTCTGTGTTAAGGTAAGATGTACCTTGACTGAAGAAGTGAGGAACAGTAAAGATTCAGCAAGCAGGAGTTTTAGGGAATAATTATCCACGTAACAAAGAGATACGCGGTGCTGTACGTTTGTACTTACAAATCATGAACTGTTTGACATAAAAGCTGAGGTGCAGAAAGACCAGAAAAAAACAAAAATGTCCTAAATCAGTGTGAGTTGTGAAGATAAAATATCTGTACAACTCTACCACAAAGCAGTGCAACCATTATTTCATTTTTTAAAATGCAGTTTGCACATTCTTTAAAGATGTCTGTTCTATATATATATACAGCAAATCTACTTTTGAAATTATGGTATAAAAATAAGAATA
Organism: Pseudorca crassidens; assembly: GCF_039906515.1. Taxonomy (NCBI): domain Eukaryota; kingdom Metazoa; phylum Chordata; class Mammalia; order Artiodactyla; family Delphinidae; genus Pseudorca; species Pseudorca crassidens. The sequence continues at coordinate 196,125,463 of NC_090296.1, forward strand.
TCTTTGTGATTCCAGTCCCTTGCTTTTAACTATCCTGCTGTTGAAACATTGTGATCTTTACCACTCTAGTTTCATAATCATGGTATTTTGACCAAAAGCAAGAACTTTCTGCACTGTCCTAGTTTAGTCGTTCCAGCTGACTGCGTGTTCTGATGTTGAAACCTTGTCTTTCCGTTCATCCCACTAAGGAAAAGGTTTTCTTCACCAACTGTCATCCCAGATATGTAACTGTTCCAACTGATATTGAAATATAAGGTGTAAACAGAAGGGGTCCATTTGTAACTCGGTGGTGGAAGATTTCTTGCCCTGAGACGTTTATGTAGCTCACTAAAGCCCTTTTGCAGGAGGTGTTTCCCTGCTCACCAGTCCTGTTGAGAAACAGCTGACTCAGAAGAAGTCGGCATCTCCTGGAAAGACAGCGCGCACAGGTATTTGTTCTATGGGAGTTAGAGTGTCGAACGAAGTGATTTGCTGCTTTCACCTTGATGTGGTCCAGTTAGCAAGGCCTTCTGGGTTTCAGCTGTGTGACTCACCTGAACATTCACAATCCTAGCAGTATTAACAGCAAAAAGAATAACGGGAGGATGGGCTTAACAAAGCATCCCTCTGGCTTGCTTTGCGTTCCTCATAGATCGTTAGCTCTTAGTCAGATTCTGGCGCTACTCAGTCATTCTTAGATTTGGGTAAAGATACCAAGTTGACTGCTGTGTAATAGTGAATAAAATCTTGCTCACATTACAGGGTTTTTTGGGTTTTTTTTTTTTTTTTTGCCAAAACGATAAATAACTTCATCTTTCTCGATGCATTAAAAATAAGAATATATCATAGTTTTCAACTGTTTTTCATCAGAAGCACTTGAAATTAAAAATAGTTCCTCCCAGAAATGAGGACTGATACAGGGGGCTTAATTAAAATGAAGGAGAAATTCACTGAAATTGAGCATTATTAAAAAGTATTTTAAATGTAGTACTTTTTAAATTTTAATTTGGGACATTAATTATATGACCCAAAAAGAATAATTAGCTACTAGAATTTAACAAAAACCACATTGTGTAATTTTTTTTTCTTTTATTGCCGTTAATGTTTTAGGTAACTGGCTTTTAAATTTGTTCATAAAGAGTGCTTGTTTCCCCATGCTTCATGACATATTCACATATCTAATTTGTTCAATTTGATGGGCTACAGACCCTCTTTGGATGCTAGACTTTTCTTTCTATAAACAAGCTATCTTAAACTTACTTCTTAATGATCCCCCACCACCACCGCAGCATACTGAAATCTACAAGTGCTGTCAAAGTTCTGGTTGCCCTGACCCACCCTCTGAGAGTCCCCATATTTTCTCTTCCGAATTGAGAAACCCCGTGGCCATTGCTCTCACCGTCCTCCTGAGATGTGGCCAGAGTCACTAGTCCCACTCTAGACCCCGTCCCTCCCAGGACCCCTGAGACCTGGGCTTACCCCCATCCCCTGAAGGGCCACCAGGGGAGTTTTGTCCCCTGCTAAGCTGGAGAACAACAGCAGTTAGCATCAATGCTCAGTATAAACAAAAGCAGAGGAGGATGTCCCCAGAAAACAGCCCTTTACAATGCACATATGTTCACTCCTATTCACTAGAACTGTTCATCTGCTTAGCACTTTGTCAACTGGATGCAAAAATTGGGGGGCGGGGCAGGGGAAGAGAGGCTGACAGGCTGGATCAGATGTAATAAGTGAGCTGTCAGAGAGAAGTGCTTTACAGGTTTATGGGGAGCATCGTTCACAAGGAATAGTTATTTCTTCCCGCTTTCCTTGATTTACCTCTTAAAAAAGAAATACCCGTTTAAGGGTTCAGTGCTGCTGCCGTATGATTCACGGTCAAGATTTGTGCGTTTTTTCCTCCCACCAAAAATAAATGTCAGGAGCTTCGTACTTCTTGGCAAGAGAAGGTAGGAAACTGCTGAGAATCTAACATGTGGTAAGCACCACCCTGGCACGTTTAATGCGTACTTTCTTCATTTAATCCTGACAGCGACCAGATACTGTTATGCCCATTTCATAAATGGGAACATTCAGGCTGAGTGACTCTCCCAAACCACGAGACAGAGACAGGAGTTGAACCCACATCTGTCTGAACCCCCAAACCCGTGATCTTACCACTAGAGACTGTGATGGTGACTGTCACCGTGCATAATAGCTTCCAGGCAGCAGGTAGACCTGGGGAGAGCCTTTGGAGTCACGCGGGCCAAGGCTTGAGTTCCAGCCTGTTACCCGCTGGCTGCAAAATCTTCATCTGTAAAATGCACATAACAGTAACTCCTGACCCAGCGCGTTGTGGGGATTAAAGGACATAACGCGCGCGAAGTATTTTGCACAGCACCTGACACGTAAATTGGGAACATGCTCGCTTCCTTTGTACAGTGTCAGATTTCCTGAACTTGGGCTCCTAGTAGAATGACTCTAGGCGGGCTGAGTGCTGTAGATGTGTGGACTGGAGTGATGATTGGCATCCCGAGTCCTTGGAAACAAAGCACCCGTGTGCCTGTGTTGCCAGCGCGCTTTACGGTACCATCTCTCCCGCCAGCACTCAGTACAGCCCTGTAGATGGCGCCGCAGAGCCGGGACATGCGGGGGAACGGGTGGGCGATGGCTCCACGTGTTTGTAGGTTTTTCAACAGAATTAAGTTGAGCTGCCTTGTGTTCTGAGACGTTTCTTTCATCTCAGATTTCTCCGGGGTTTTACCATGCTTGTTCTAACCAGAGACCATCCTGGGAAACAGTTTGAACCCCAACTGGAACTTATTATTGGAAAGCCAAGTGGGAGGGAGGACAGGGATGCCAACCAATAAAATTGAAGATAGGGTTTTTCAGTTCAATAACGTTAAAACCTAAACAAGTCCTAAAAGTTTTGGCTTTTTCGTGGCCAAGACTTGGCAACACTTTCGCTCTGAGCCTGGAGCCAGGGACTGCGTCAAGAGCGGGGGGCCCCCTCTCTCCACCTCCGCTCCGGCTTAGCCGCGGGCCCTCGGGTCCCCGCAGGTGGAATGAGGGGCAGCCATGCCCGAACCAGCCAAGGGTCGGGTGGGAAGAACTCTGTTCAGAAGCAGCGCTGCGGGCCTCGGTTCATGCCGGTGGGAATCAGGAAGTGAGCTGCTTGCGGCTCTTGGACAGTCACCCGCCCCGTGTTCCTGTCTCTTAACACGGTGTGCGGGGCCACGTTGTGGCACAGTTAGAGGGGGCTGGCTCAGATGCGGGCGCGCGGTGCCACTGGGCCCTCGGCTTCCATCCGCCGCCTGGCAGGGCAGCTGACACGCACCAGCCCCGGGCTCTGGAGGAGATGGAGGGGGACGCACACGGTGCTTTCTCCGGACAGATACCTGGCCGCCTTTCTGGGTTTGTCAGAACCCTGTGGATAGGAAGTGGGAAACTCAGCTTTGAATATCTGCTTTTACCTTCAGGTGACTATTACCTTTTCATCAGTTCTCTAATAAGTGGGCTGTTGGAAAGAATCATTTGATGGTAATTGAAGTTTGGAGATATGACAAGCCATTGCTATTTCAAATTTTTTTCTTCTCCTTAAAATCCAGAGATAAAAATTATATTTTGGAGCTAATTAGGGCAATTTTGTAAAGAATTTTCCCCCTTTTGAGGGGAGGATGAAGGAGAGGAAGGAAGGTCACTGCTTTGCATTGGAATGGGACGGACCTGGGTTGTGTGGATTTTGGCATGTAATTAACTTCCTCAAGCCTCTTTTTGCCTCATCTGTAAAAGGGGACAATAATGTTTATTTGCAGAGTTTGCATAAGGATTCAATTAAAAGACCAGCATAGATTCTAGACCATAATAAGGACTCATTGCCTCCTCGTTTTCCTTTAATCCACAGTTAGATCAAATTCTCACCAACTGTAAATGTCACTCTTCAAAATAATTGTTCAATATGCTTAACATATTAAAAACAGTCCACATTTAAAATCCTAATACTAAGTATTTGCATTGTAGAACTGTGCAAAAATTAATTTTACTGAGTGAGGCTTTTACGTTTTCAGTTTAGAAAAGTCCATGTTTAGTGCCTCAGAGTCCTGTGGGTCTAACTGTGTTACGGGTAATTCCGCAGGATTTCCAGAAATGATGAATGTCAGTAGAAATTTCGACTTACCATTTAGTGCACAGTTCTGTGAAATCTGTAAGTTAGTAGGTGACAGGTGACGGGGTTTAGATCACACCATCTGGCAGAGGCCTTGTAAATGTGTCGTGGAATAAACCACTGTTGCAACTACGTGGCCAAGAAAGCCTTCCCACAATCAGACAGCTCAGTGTTTTAAAAAACTTAATGGCATTTGCAGTTTCTCTAAACACTCCTATTGATCAAACCTCTTTAAAAAGAAAAAGAAAAGAAAACCCCTGTAGTTATTGTAGCATAACTGACCTTTATTGCAGACGGCCCTGTTTTATTTTAAAGAGCCAGTGTTGGGAGGAACGGTTCTCAGGACTGCGGTTGTGCTTCGGGGGTGAGCTCTGATGCTTCTCAGGGCTGAACCTTGGGGGGTAGTGATGAACCGCCTGTCAGACGATTCGATTACTTCCCTTATCATTAGCAATTCTTATCATTAAGTAGGCAAGGAAAGTAAAAGCCCGAGGTGCTCTCCAGGTGTCATCTGGACACAGTCATTTACGCACGGACGCAGACTTACCCATCACAGATACCCCACGGATAACCTTTTGCAAAACGGATCCAAAAGGGAAACTTTCGTTTTCCTTTTATTCATTCAAAAAATATTTGTAAGTACCTCCTGTGTGCCAGGCCCCGAGAGCATTCAGTGGGAGATACACATGCATCCCACCCCGACCTGTACTTCCCCCGGTGGCTCCACCCCGAAGGCCACACTAAGGCCAGTTTCTTTAGTTTCCTTTGAGAGAGATTCTGTGTGTATACAGGAGTAGATCTGTGTGTGTTTCTCACTGCTTTTTTTTTAAATCCAAGTGATAGCATACGATAAACCTCACATCTTGGAGAGTATTCCATGTCAGTCTAACTCATTCTTCTTTTCCGCTGTGGCATAGTATTCTGTTGTATGGTTGGATGAGTATTAGTACCCTGTTGCTGGACGTTTTAGTAATTCCTAGGGGTTCTTCTTTCCTTCTATTTTTGTGGCCTCGCCGTCTTTCTCCTGCCTTGCTTTTCTTCTGATGCATCGTTTCATTCCCTATCACTGCATCATTAATGATTCTGGGAGGTGGGACTCAGCACCACCTTCGTGAAGACCCCACCCTTGTATGTAATCCCCAACAGATCCGGGCAGGCATGAGCAAGTTAGCTTACTGTGCAAGGCCTTGTCTTTTCACCCCACAGACTTCTCGTGACTAGCTTGTGGTTAGTGATCATGAAGCCAGTTGATACGCTCTTCTACGCCAGCACCCACTTCTTTGAATTGCAGGGAACTGAAGGATGACTCTGTGCGGCGGGCCCCGTACTTCTCACCCAGGGCCCTGTGGTCTCAGGCCACCAGGCTGCTCACCGATCAGTGTTCTCTGTTGCCGGGACAGCTGGTTACCCTAAAGAGTTTCCTGTGCTCCTGGACCACGGTCGGCCTCCTTTTCTTTTGACTGCCATTGCTCTTTGTGTGTGATTTTATTTCCACTGTAATGGACGAACTCTTGAAGATCAGTTGAAGCACATCCACTTTTTTTTTTTTTTGCGGTACGCGGGCCTCTCACTGCTGTGGCCTCTCCCGTTGCGGAGCACAGGCTCTGGACGCGCAGGCTCAGCGGCCATGGCTCATGGGCCCAGCTGCTCCGCGGCATGTAGGATCCTCCCGGACCGGGGCACGAACCCGTGTCCCCTGCATCGGCCACCAAGGAAGGCCGAAGCACATCCACTTTACATGTATCGTAATTAGCTCCCTCCCTCGCCTTTGGAATGGCTCAATAAAGATAGTTGGTTTCATTGCTGGAAACCTTAACTGTCAGAAGGTTGCTTCCTTACACTTGGTCATAAAACCTAGGAAGCCCCTTCCCAGTGGAAGTCTTTGGGGACCTTGACGTGACCTTGACCACCGCTTGTTGCTTCAGCTGCATCTTCTCTTCTTTGTTATTTCTGCTCCTCATTGTGCTGGCGTCGCCATTCTCTGCCTCTGAGGGTCAGTTTTCTGTTTCTAGCTGTTCCTCCTCTCTTCACTCTAATCCCTGTCTTTTTCCCTCCTCGCATGTCTGTTTTCTTTAAAGCGACGTCTACTCCAGAGCTTGCTTGTTTCTGCCACTATTTGTGGGGTTCACGTCCCAACAGCGTCACTTACTGTCTCTCTTGTTAGTTCCTCAGGTGGTTCGTCAGTTGGCCTCACCTCTCCCCTTTATCTCAAAAGGTTTTGTTGTTGTTTGGTTTGGTTTTTCGTTTGTTTGTTTGTTTTTAAATCATGGTGCAAACCCATTTCCTTATGCTGGCAGTGGGCAAATTTTCAAAGTAATTTGGCATTGTTCAAGCTTGCTTTTAAGTTATGTTTTTTTTTTTTTCTTTCAGCCACTGGTCACTTTATCACAAATACCACTTACAAATTAAACAAATAATTATCAGATTTCTGAGCCCATGCCTAACCCTGTTCCAGGCCCTGAAGAGGCAGATAAACTCCCCTCCCTCAAGAAATTCACTCCAGGGGTGGGGGGGCTGCGGACCATAATGAAGTCCGTGAGCACGTGTACGGGAGAAAATTAAAACAGGAAGGCGGGGCAGGGAGCTCAGAATGGGGTACAGGTTACTGAGGCGCTCAGGGAAGAGTTCATCACGAAGAGGCCGTTTGAACAAAACTTGAAGGGAATGCTGCAGCAGGTACCGGCGGTCACCTAGGGAAGCAGTCAGGGTGGTGAGAGCGCAGGCGAGGACCAGCCCCGGGGGGGCGGTTGGCGTGCCTGGAGGCGGTGCGGGTCAGAGGGCTCCCAGGAGCCGAGGGCGCCAGGCCCTGGAGGCCCCTGCGAGGACTTGAGCTCTGGCTCGGGGACAAAGAGCCGACCGCACAGACTTGAGCAAGACAAGTGACGTGTCTTGTGCTGCGATGCGTTACTGTCACGTACTATTTCAAGAGGACTTGCGGCTAATTAAGGCCAGCATAGCCTTTCTTCCAGCTCTTCTCGCTATAAATATTGTGTGCTCGATCACTTAGGAGTATGGCCTAGACAGAAATCACCCAATGTTTCTTCTTTTTTCCCTCCCTCACCCCCGATAGGTTGTGTAGATGCAAAGACCGTTGTGATTGTTAGTGGAATTATTTAATAAGCCTTGTCCCTAGGCAGCCAAAAGCTTTCAATACTTTTAAGCTCTCTGCAGACTTTCACCAGTTCTGAGTTAGTATATTTATCAATACGTACAACTTACGTCAGTGCTTCTTGCAGAAAGATGAGATGAGGCTTAACATGAAAGACGTTTAAATTTAAAGGCTGTGAATGTAGAAGTGAAAAATGAATTAAATTATGCAGGGAGATGAGGCAAATGTAGCATATCAATTTGGGTGACTGTTGTGAGGTGATCGACCAGTCAGTTTACCCGTGAACTTCATGGTAGCAAAGCCAAAAAGGAAAAACAACAGATGACATAATTATCCTTGTCTGATGCCCCCAGACCGTAACACGACTCTTTTTCCTTCTTCCTCTAATGTAAGCTACCAAAGTAAACTGGTCCGTCAGGATATATTTCAACCTTATTCCTACTGTGCTACTATTTGTTACTCGCAGAGTGTCATTTTTGCTGAAAACATCAATTTTCTGCTAAAATTGCCACTTCACTAACTGTAGACATGAAAATCAAGGTTGATTTTTTTTTAATGTTTATTTGTCTGCTTTACCAGATTGCCAGCTACCTAAGGCAGAAATTGTATCCATTCATGTTTAGATCCTTGGTGGCCCCTAAAGAAATAGTTCTTCCGTCCTCTTCCTATGACTCCAAAACCTAACAGGCTCTGAAAACAGAAAATGTTATCAAACGTTGGGTACCAAAACTCATTCAGAGGCAAAGCCTGAACTGAAATAAGACCCTTTAAAAACCTTCATGTTTTTCCCCCTTGTGAAGGCTCACGTGTTACTCCAGAGGTGGTACTAGGTACTAGGTACTAGGTTCCCCCTTGTGAATACTCATGTGTTACTCCAGAGGTGGTACTAGGTTTAACTAGGGGTACTCTGCAGACTCTGCTGGGTGTTAGGTAACATCTGGCGTGAGCATCTTACTACTTTCCTAAAATTTGAAAGTGTAAATTCCAAAATACATCTGGCCGCAGTAGTTTCAGAAGAGGACTCACAGGCCTGCCACATCCACTGTCTAGAATAGTGTAGGTACCTGGTAAACGCGCGTCGAAGTGAAGCTTGACGAGCATGAGGTACTTAGAAATGGGAAGCTCCTCTGCAGCCAGGCCTTAGGAGCTTGAGGCCTCAGGGGATCAAGTCAGTGAATCAGCCCTGAGAAGCAAGAACTGTTTCCTTAATTGTTCCTCAGAGCAGTAATCACTGCTCTTCCGTCAGCCTAATAAATCTGGGGAATGTGAAGTGTTAGTCTGTCAGTTAAAGTTGTTCCTCTTGGTGTCCTGGAAGGGGCTTTTTGTGTGATTCATGTATTTTTTATGTTGTCTCTGTATCTTATCACTGTGTATCTTTTTGTTTTTCTTCCAACATGCTTGTAAGGTGTCACGTCAGCTTTTTTAATACTGGTGATTTAATTGCAAAAGCACACATAAACAGTTTGGAAGGTATGAGAAGAAATCCACAAGTCACACGGGAAAACAGCCACCAAGCCAGCATTCAGGCTGGAATTCATCCACTGTGCAGAACGAATTGGCTGCCAGTGGGTCAAACTGTGTATCCTGAAATTGAGTGGAAAAGAAGTTTGATACAAGAAACATTTGTTTCGTACCAAAGATACAGTGGGAAATAGCAAGGCAGATCCAATACGGGCTTCACGCTCACAGAGCTTAATAGGGAAAGCAAGACATTTATATGAAAGAAATAGAGTACAAGGCAGAACGTGCCAGAGGGTGGGCAGCCCGGGAGCTTGGGGGAGGGGTGGGGTCGCCCTGGCGGAATTAGGCCAGTGGAGAGGACGGACTTGTGGAATACAAGGAGGGGGAAGCCCCAGCTCTCAGGAAGCTCTGTGTTTAGTCGTAGAGATGCATAAACAGATAAATTACCGTGGAAAGTGGTGAATCATCAGTCCTGGGAGGGTGGGCAGGAGCTGACCTTCAGGCTGGGTCTTGAGGAACACGGGGTTTGCCCCCAAGGGCAGGGCTGGGTCTAGGGATGCTTCCAGGCAGAGGGAATGGTAAGATGCTTATGTGACACCAGCGTGACTTTTTATGCTGCATTGTCCTTGCAGGTGAATCAAACAGCCCTCCTGGAACGATTCAGGGTGGGAAGGGTCTGCAGGGTAAGAGTCAGTTTAGAACCATCGCTCCAAAACTTGCGCCCCGAGTCCTGGCGCCCAGAGTGGTCCCGGGCCCGGCGCCCTCCCTCTCTGACCACGCGCATCCAGGCCCCTCCCTCGGCTCGAAGGCCCTGGGGATGCCCCCCCAGAATTACGCGCTGATGCAGGTGGCCGGCCAGGAAGGGACCTTCTCTCTCGTCGCTCTGCCACACGTCGCCTCGGCTCAGCCACTCCAGAAACCCAGACTGCCTCTGCCCAAGAACCTGAAGCTGCCCATCCCCCGGTACCAACGCCCAGGACATAGCAAAGGAGCCAGAAAGAAACCGGGGTGCAGCTCCTCCGACAGGGGCTGTAGCCAAGCTCCCGCCCAAGCGGCCCCTCCCCTGCCTGAGCACCCCGAGGCCCCGCACAAGCCCAGCCCACCCAAGCCGGCGCTGGCACCCGGCCAGGCCCCGGCCTCGCTGACCAGTGGGGGTGGCCGTGGAGACCCTGGGCCCCCAGGGACCAGCGACCACGGAGGTCGGGACCCTCCCGCCGCCCCAGCGCTGTCCACACCGGAGGAGCCCTCTGCCGAGCGGGGCCTCCCGAAGAGTTCAGGGAGAGCAGGCGTTGCAGGCAAGAAGCCCTCCAGGAAGCCTGTTGTCGCCAGGGGAGAACTTAGAGAACAGGTCGACCCTGGCAGGGCCGCGACCCATTTGTCGCCAGGCGTTATTGGAAACGCGGTTCAGGTGGTCCCTTCCATCCCCAGAGGTAAACTGCCCATCCTGCCCTACTCAAGCGCGAGGGCGTCGCAAGTTTACAAAGGCGGAGCAGCTGTGAACGTTGCGCATGTTTCTCTCCCTGGGCTCAGGGCAGCCGGTGATAAGACCTCGTCCATCCCGGAGGGCTTCTGTTCGGCCCCCCAGGTGGCCGACAGGGCACCTGCCCCACAGGCGTCGTGGCAGAGCCCCTGCGACAGGGCCTACTGTCCGGCCACCAAAGCCGACCTCAACCACAAAACAAAACCGAACGGCGGGGCAGCCAAGAGAAGAGGAAGAAAACGGAAGGTCCCGGATGAACTTCTGACATTTCAGAGTAAAAGGAGGAAATGTGTCAGTAATAAGTGTAAAGATGGCAAAGAAAGAGCCAAAGCCGAGCCCCAGGAATCCAGGGACCAAAAACCTGGGGCTGTGAAAAAATACCGCAGCATCATGCCCAAGCCTGTCCTGGTCCTGCCGGCCCTGGCTCCCCTGGCCTCGCCCGCGGCCACGCTACAGCCCCCGGCGCCCGGCAGCCGGGAGCACGCGTCCTTCAATCACTCCCTCGCCGCCCCCAAGCATCTGGGCTGCAGGCAGGACGACGGCCCCTCCCCGAAGCCCGGCTCGGCCTTTAGAAATGGGGTCTCCGGCCTCAAGAAGCCTTCGCACGGATGCCACGTGTGCGAGCACGCCTTCCAGCCCAAGCAGCACCTCCGCGAGCGCGCCAACACGCACAGCGACAGCCGGCCCTACAGCTGCCGGCTCTGCCGCAAAGCCTACGTGCGGCCGGGCAGCCTGAGCGCACACGTGCGGCTGCATCACGGCGACTCCCGGCCCAGGAGGCTCGTGTGCTGCGAATTCTGCGCCAAGGTGTTCGGCCACGTCAGAGTCTACTTCGGCCACCTGAAAGAGGTGCACGGGGTGGCCGTCAGCACCGAGCCCTCCCCCTGCGAGCCGCAGCCGCAGCCGGGGGACTTGCTGAGGACCAGGGAGCAGACTGCCCGAGGGATGGAGGGACCGGTGGACAGGTGAGTGTGGGGATGCTTCGGAATTGAGGTCAGGGCCAGATTCCACATGCAGCAAGGTGGGTTTGGAAGACCCTCCCCCAGGTTAAGATTTCATAAGGGAGCTGCCGCCTCTTCCCCCTGTTCTGTGAAGAGTGGCCACATTCCTCTCTGGTCTCTGATCATTAGTGATTTTTGATGACTCCGCCTTCTACGAGCCAGGACACAGAGGTCCCTTTGAGGGACACTGGGGACAGTTGGGCAAGAGATTAATTTTGCATCTGAAATATGAAAGAGTAACTTAGTGTCTATAGTTCTGGTGCTTCCGAGAAGTAATGTTCTCCAAACTCTTGGCCACAGAATGTATACCCAAAGAGCACCATTTAGCCCAGAACACGGCGTGGCAGGTGGCGGGGACTCAGCGCGGCTCTGCTGCACGGACCAGCCCCCGGGTGCGGGCCTGAGGCGCAGCACTTGCCCTGTTTCCCCGTCAGGCGGGGTTTACCGTCTCCTGTGTCCTTGTCTGTTCAGCGCTGCTTCCCAGCACCGTAAACGAGCCAGCTGAGTAATCTGAAAGACTGCCAGGCGGGTCTGAGAGTTGGAGTAAACCAGGGAAACGCCCTGGTCTGTCCACCTTGCTCTAGGTGATGGGGCGGAGGTTGCGCTGAAGGGAATGCTCGTCAGCACCGTGAAACTTAAACATTTTCCAGCACTTGAGATCCTCGGCCCCTGACCGTTCCCAGTTGTCCTAATGGTTCTAAATCCTTTCTGTTCAATTTCAGCTTGGTCTGTCATATTCATTAAAAATAAGTTACGCCTGTCCTGTTTCCTCCCGGCCTTTCTGGGGGTTTCTCTGTGTCTCTGTAGGCATTTCTGCCCCTTTTCCTGAGGTACATAGCGGCCTCCCCAAAGAAACCTCACTTCTTAATTGTTGAACGGCGTCCATGCTGAGTTTTAGCTAAGGTGTCCAGCCTGCACTGGGTGCTCAGGGAGAAGGAGGGCCCTGGGGGGCGGGGGGACAGTCGCCTCAGCTGGACCCAGCGAGTTCCTGCCGCTCTCCTGGTGCTCACGTCTGTTGCCATGGTAACCGAAGAACAGGTGGCTCCCAGGGGAGCCTCCTTCCGAAGTGGACCCTGCGGGCGTGGGAAGTGTGAGGCCCCAGGCAGCACTGACCTTGGCCTTCACGGTGGCCTCTGCCTCCCACGCGCTCTCTGCTTGCCCCTCCTTCGGCCCCTCCTCGGTGAGTGTGTCTGAGATCCCCGAAGGCCAGGAGCTGTAAGGAGAAGTTCCGCTTGTATTCTTCCATGAGATCTGATACAGACTCTTTCCCCCCTTTCCAGGGAGACCAAGTCCAGCCTGGAAGAAGACCTCCTTCTAAACCAGGCTGATGAGGTCAAATTCCAGATCAGATGTGGCCGCTGTCACATCACTGCCCAGTCTTTTGCTGAAATCAAGTTCCACCTGCTTTACGTTCATGGAGAGGAAATCCAGGGCCAGTTGCAAGAGGAGCTCTCACCCTCCCCAGGAAGCAGGGGAGCTCAGGGAGAACTGGTTCAACAGGCTGCTCCTTTCTGGAAACATCCTGAGAGAAGAAAGCAGCTTAAGCACCGTCCCTTGGACGGGGAGCTCTGTGCAGTCCCCAGACTGAAAAAGCAGCTCTACCTCCGTCATCAGAATGAGGTGGAGATACTTGCGAAACGTGAAGGAGCCCAGCCAGGACCCAGTGAGCCCGGAGGACACCCCCAGGGCCCCGAGGGTCCCGGCCCCGACGCTGCCCTCTCCCCGCCCCGGCCTGGCTTTCGCTGCGTCCTTTGTGCACAGATGCTGGGAAGGAAGGAAGAGCTGCTCCTGCATTGGGAAGAGCGCCACAAGTGCGAGGACCCTCTGAAACTCTGGACGGTTCTCAGCACGCTCTCCAGCCAGGGAGTCATCGAACCTTCCAACGAGACCGGAAAATGAGACAGGGAGCCGGGGGGTAAGGGGAGGTTTTCTCTCCGCTTCCTCTGTTCCATGGTGGTGCTTAATACCAAAAATCAAGCAGGTTAGGATCAGCTTTAATGAGCACAGTGAGTTTTGTACAGTTTTATTTTATTATGAAATATATATGTATGGGGCTTCCCTGGTGGCGCAGTGGTTGAGAGTCCGCCTGTCGATGCAGGGGGCGCAGGTTCGTGCCCCAGTCCGGGAAGATCCCACATGCCGCGGAGCGGCTGGGCCCGTGAGCCATGGCCGCTGAGCCTGCGCGTCCGGAGCCTGTGCTCCGCAACGGGAGAGGCCACAGCAGTGAGAGGCCCGTGTACCGCAAAAAAACAAAACAAAAAATATATATATATATACACACACACACACATATATATGTACATATGCCCTTGATGCATATTTTTCTAACATAATGCAGTTTTATTTTAAAATTCTATGTCCTGTTAGTATCTGAGACTTTATTTCAGATTCAATAAAAAGATAAATTTGCAGATTGAAATGTAGAGTATTATAGGCTATTCTTCAAGTACGGTTTTTAGTAAAAACACGTGTTTGAGTTATTTCCTGTCTGTGTGCGTGTATGTGTCCTTTTGTTCACATGTTTTCTGTTTAAGTAGGTCGACAAATGTGGTAAATGTCCAGGTGACAACATCATTTCTGTCTCAACCCTGGCCTATTGTTGATCTTTATCAGATTCTCTAGTTTGTTTGAATATGCCGTAGAGCAGCACCTTAAACAAGGTTCTCATCTGTCATAACTGGAAGTCCGTGTTTTCAGGATTTTGATTTTTTTTAATTCATTTTCTTAAGTGCACATCCGTTGAAGCTTAGATGCTATAAGTCTGATACCTGTAGTGTTCCCGTCAAAGTCATCAGCCATTTCTTAGTACTTCAGCTAATAGAAAAACCACTTTTTTGTTAAAAAGTTATTTTCAAAAAGTCTTTTGAGTCAGAAAATTTACAACCTGGAGAGTGAACTGGGTAGTTCAGCCCAGATGTCAGGTGTCTCAGCGGCCTTTCCTCTTCCCCAGTAACTTCAGAGGGCTGTCACTGGCTGATCAATTTTAGATGCAACTGTGCCTTTCAAGCCTCGTCCTCTTTGAAAGTCAGGAGTAAATGATTGCCTGTTAAATTCTTGGGAAATTACCTCGAATCAGAAATGTTGCCATTTGAAGTTTCTGGCCATCCTGGCTGCAAAATCGTTTTCTCGGAATGAGGGAGTCTGAACACTTCAAGCCACTCGGGTCCCGGGCTTTGGTTGAAAGCGCCGTGCACGTGGCCAGGCCTGTTCCTGAAGCTGGGCCCGGGCATCGTCATAACATTTTTCTGTGTTAAAGGAAGTTACCTAAACGGAGGAAGACCTAAGTTCTAACTGATGAGCTAGCGGGTCTTAAATCATCTTTCTGAATGTCTCGTTTTAAAACCAAGTGTTCATAAGTACAATTTGGTTCAAATAGCGCAAAAAAAGGAAAACTCAATCCTTGGCTTTTTTGCAAATAGTTTTATAAATTTGAGAATAAGAAGGTGGGATAGAAATCTCGGAAAGATTCTGTGTGGTTCATCAATCGATCACACTGCACCCAATCTCAGAGAGATACTATCAGACCTCCACTGTGTGAATATTTTTAGAACTCGGCTAGTCACGGAACAGCTTTACCGTTCAGCGCAGCATCTAGTTTGTTTTGGGAAGAGTGGTCTCGGAGACACTAACAAATGAGAGCTACCACGAATGCTACTTGAGTTCAAGCCATGAAACTTGACTTAAACTCTAAAGTGCTTCTTAGACCCCTCTGTCTTCAGATGCTAAGCAGTATTTCTGAAATCCTGGCCAAGAAGGCCTCGGGCAGAGGAGCGGGTCCGGTTGGAGACAAAGGTGTGGGGGGCAGAGTGCATCCACCCCGCACGTAGAGGAGAGTCCGAAGTCCCCGAGGTTGCGAGGACTCGCCCCTGTGGCCCATGTTTAATCCCATATTCTTGCAGTGAGAACAAGACAGCGAGGGCTCAGGTAGCCTCTGGAAAGAAATAGAGGGTTAGGATGGGCCAAGAGCAAAGCTGGGGAGATGCAGTTGGCTCTTCACGAAGCGCTCTGCCTGGGTCCCCTTCTCAGGACGCTCCCTGCGTTTCTCCAGGAGCAGCCCAGTGCCACCTAGGTCAGGGAGTTTCTGGTCCTTAATGACGACGCTTCTTCAGTGGGAATGCTGCAAAAAGGGACTCCGACTGGGGAGGTGGATAAAAGGGAATCGTTCAGCTAAAGAACTTCGGGAACAGCTCAAGTTGATTCCCCGGGGGGTCTTGCTTGCCAATCCTTCCGTGGGCGCAGACGTCCCAGCCTACGTAGGTGACCCACAGGCAGTGACGTGTACAAGGAGGTGCTGTGAGGCTTACTGCCCGTGAGTTGCCTTTCGAGGCCCCATTCTCCCACCGGTAAGATGGGAGCCGTGACACCCCCCCACCAAAGCATCTGTCGTGAATGGTCGATGCCACACAAATAGAGCGTGGGGCACACTTGGGCCACGGAGTAACTGGGGGCTGTTATTTATTATACCTTTGGGCAGACTTGCAAGAAGAGGTATGTGGTGCCGTAGAAGGGTAACTTAAAACAGCTCAGGTCGGCCTCACGTCCAGAATTCAAGGATAAAACCTCTGCGGAGAACCACAGACATTTGCATCTTTGCATAAAAAGTGTATTTTAATTTTTAAATAAACTGGGGTTGGGATCACATGGAGTTTGGCGTCTATTTAGTCAATACAAGAGGTAAAATTCACTAGATGATCTCTGTTCTCAGTTCCACTGTGGGCCACGAATCCCTCCCCGGGGCTGCCCTCCGCGGCCTCTGCTGGCCCTGGTCACAGCGCCCGCCCCAGTGTCCTGAACCTCACAGTGGGCTTGTCTGTTTCCCACACTGGACCATAAGCCTTTTGAGGGCAGGGACTGTGTCTTTGCTCAGCACACAGCCCCAGAGGATCCAGCCCCTGACAAGGAACAGTGTACAATATTTGTTGAAAAAATAGATACGTGAGCAAAAAACACATAAAATTGTCCCTTTCCCTTTCTATGAATAAATCCAGCTTCAGGAGCTCCCCACCTTAGAGCTAGGAAGGCACGGAGGCAGATTTGGTCTTAAGTGCAGCACGTCCATTTCACTGCATGTCTTTTGCTTCTCGGCAAGTTGTCCCAGAGCCAGAAAAATGAGGGGTTTTTTGTTTTTTGTTTTTCTTTTTCTTTTGGCCCTAAATTATTTCTGAAAGTTACAGCATTTTAGATTTGTATTGTTTCATTAGCTGTCACTTTTATCCACGACCCCTTTCGTTTCTCTCTCTTTCTCTGGACCTCTTCCTGCTGGAGCTTGACCGTTCCTCTCATATGGAAAGTTGTCTGTCCATCAGCACGCCATAAGTAATCCAACCTGCGTGCATTCCACTGTCTGCCCTAGCTCCATGCTCCTTCCCACCCCCAGCTGCCCCGCCCCAGTTTTCTGTGGCCCCAGTGACGTGATCGTTGGCAATAAATGCTCAGCTCCATTTATTTACTGGAATTCTCAGATCTGGACCAGTTTGCTCCATTCAAGCTGCTGGCGTGTTTTGTTAGGTACACATTCTGTAGAATCTCCCCTTCGTGCTGAGCTCGGAGGAAGGGGCCCCGGTAAGGATGAACTGGGATTTAACAGGAATTTGGCTCCAACTTTATATGGACTTGCCTAACGCCAGGCAGTCCGCAGCTTATCTGGACTTGGGGTCCAATACGTATCTGAACCATATTCACCTCTCCAGCGTTGCTCCTTTTGGAGGTGAAATGTTTATTGTATCTCACATTTGGTCATGGTCATGGTTATCCCCATAATAAAACTATAACCGTGGTTTTGCAAGCATATTTTAAACTTGTGTTTAGGATGTTAGCTAAGTAGTACATCACATCTTCCGTGCTCAGAAGTGTGAGAATGTTTCAGTGTGTTGCCTTAACCCTAGGAGAAGATCCAGGGTCTACTGAAGGAGACCAGACGTGACACTTGTTCTGATTTTGATGTGAAGCTAAACAGGTTTGGGATTTTTTTTTTTTTCAGTGAAACTTGCTCACATGTTCAAAATCGCCCACCACGCCTTGGTCAGCTTAGCCATAAAGAATTCACCTGTAATAGGATGGCAGTACTTGCCTCTCTCAGTACATTCCACAAACAAAATTGCAAGCGGTTAGCATCACAATAGATCATGTCTTGATAAATCAGCCACTAAGTGCTACTCAAAAAAATGAAAGATTTTACCTTCTGTCATTAAGTAGGAATTTAATCTCCAGTCAGGTGTGGCAAAGAGACTGCCCACCGGGTGTTCTAAGGGCATTTGCAGAAACAGCAATGAACTTGATCTGATTATTGCCTGAGTTGTCATGCAGACCTTACCACAAAAATTTGGCCACGGAGGAGATCCAGGGGCTCAAACATACGAGCTGCAGGACCCTCCCTAAGCTCTGGCTATTTCCGGAAGTCATTGCTAAGTGTGTGCTCTTATGAGACTAATACACTGCCTTTCCCCAGTCTCATCCAAATTAAAGCACAGTGAAATTTTTCCTAAGACATTCATTGAACCAAGCCTTTTTGACAATGGTCACAACTGAGGAAAGTTGAAATATCCAGGAAGACTTAAGTCCTTTGAATGGCGTTTATTCTTTCTTGAAGTGAAGGGTGGGTAGGGCCAGCACGAGGGCAGCAGTGCCACGTCAAGACACGGCATGAGGAACTTTCCGATGATGAAAGGAAAGGCCCAGTGGGGTGCCGCAGGGTAGTGGCGAGCCTGGGTCTAGGGTCCAGGCAGCAGAATGGGATTAATAGTTTGGCACCACCTCCGTGGAACAAGCCAAATGTGACCATTTCTATCAAAATCTTTTTAAAATGCACAGACGTTTTGACCCAGGAACTCCACTTCCAGGAATCTGGCCTATAGATATTACTGCACGAGTTCACAGACAGATGTGGACAAAGAAAGGCGCCTGCCGTATCAGGAAACAAAGGATGTTGCAGCCGTCAAGCTGTCAGCCACTGCAGCCGCCCCAGACTGTGCACCCAGAGCGGATTCGGGATGGAGACACCAAGGATGCCGGCCCCAGATAGCTAAGGTGCATATCAAAGGAATCATTTCAGTGAGCCCAGACCCTTGCGTCTTCCCATACACAGAAAATTGCTAAATTCATTAACTTGAGATGTCTGGTTTTCTTTAATTAACAGTCATCATTCGATGTTCTGATGACCTGGGTTTTTTTTGCAAAAACTCCTATATATCCTGGCTTCTCCCTTCCGGTCCCTCCAAGCAATCTGAGAGCCTCTCTCCCAGGCCTAAGTGCTTAGTATGTCCACCACATAAAACGTAATTCTCAACTTCAGGGTTGTGGGTTTTTTTCAGTCGACACATATGTGAGGATGTTCAGTGCAGCATTGTTTATAAGACTGAACACAAATTCAAGTATCCGTCAGAGCCGGTTTAAAGAAGCTTCAGTGCTCCAGGGGACGGAATACCGTGCTGCAGGAGAAGAGATGGGAGTTGCACCTCATGTGCTGAAATCTGTACTGTGTGCAGGAAGCAAGATGCAGAGCACGTACGGTGTGCTGTCATGTGAAAAAGGAGGAAGGAAGGGTGGGCGAGAAGGGGTCGGTGTGTGCTTGTAATATGCATAGTTTTCCCGGAAGGGGGCTTCAGGAAAGGGGTACCAGGAGATGGCAAAGCGGGACACTTACTGTTGCGTTATTGGAATGTTTGGCTGCATTTTATTTATTGTTTTGGTTGCAAAATGTCTTCGCCGGATTAAGCAGTAGCTGGGCTGCCGTCGCTCGGGAAGCCCTCGGCAACGCTGTGAAGGAAGGAGAAGTCGTCTGACCCCTTGGGCTTGAGCCCCTGCTGCCTGACAGTACCGCACCACAGCCCACAGGTACAAAAGTTTCATTTCGTAAAAATA
This sequence comes from Pseudorca crassidens, assembly GCF_039906515.1. Lineage (NCBI taxonomy): Eukaryota > Metazoa > Chordata > Mammalia > Artiodactyla > Delphinidae > Pseudorca > Pseudorca crassidens. Next base: position 196,144,494 of record NC_090296.1, read on the forward strand.
ATACAGTCTACATAATCATGCACTTTGCATCTTGAATGCTCTAATTTCTCCTTTTAATTCTGGCTCCCTCGCACTAAATTCATCTCATGACCCACCAGTGAGGCCCCAATCTGAACTAGACTGCTACAGCCGTCAGACTTGTCACCCTCCCTGTCCCTCTGTGGCCTCCCTGGGCTGTCTGTCAACCCAGGCCCTCCAGTCCCTGCCGTCAGGGCCTGAAGGAGCACCGCCTCTCTCCCCAGATTTGCATTTTATAGGCCTCCTGAAGGGTGGCCTCAAGCCAAAGGGATGACTAATGCTGGCAAGTTCTGAAGCCCTGTGGCCGCCAAGAAGGCCTTTTGGTGCCTCAGTGATGCCCTGGGGGGCTCCTGAGTGCCCTTTGGAAAAGAGTGAAGGTCCCTTAGGAACCCAGAGGCATCGCCACCTGGCCCAGGCTCACCCTGAAAAGCTCTTCCAAAGTTTCAGTTGACCAGAGTTACTGACTCTGGGTTTGGGCTGGGTTTGAAATTGTCTCTCATTTCTCATCCTAATTCAAATAAAATGGTGCAGCAGAAATCTGGTCCTCTGAAGAAGATGCAGATTCTGACGGCATTGGAACCTACTGGAACCAACAGCCTTCCTCTCCCCTCTGCCCTCTCCTCCTCTCCTCGCCTGTGCTAAGAAGCCCACATCGGGCCAGGTTTTCTGAGGATGTGGGTATGACCTCCTCCTTCTCGTCCTCCTGGCCTCACTGTCCTGTCAGATGTTCTGCCGTTTTGCCAGGCCTGCGGTATGACTGGGTCACAAGGGTAGAACGTGGCCGAAGAAAGGGCCACTTAGACTCCAAAATGATCTGTATCCTTCCACCATCTCCAGGGAGGGAGGCTGAAATTAGACCAAGTCTCTCACGGATGCGAACAAACCCCCACCCCTCCCATGTCCAATAGCCGGTGCTGCCGTGAACACAAAGTCTGTCTGTCACGCAGCTGTCGCTTGGCCCAGAGCACTCAACGTTAACACCTAGTTAATCACATTCTCCTGTGTGTATTCCTCGGAGGGCCCTCTCTCGCAATTTTCATGTGTTGGCTTAAATAAAATCTGTCTGGTTCCCCTTTTCATAGCAGCTTAAATCTGTCCCAAGTTGCCCAAAAAAGTGTTTATGGAACTACTCACGGGTCCTCCAGGGAGATTTCCCAATCAACACACATGCGTGAGTGCCCAGCTCATGCGGAGACCCACACCCTAGCCCACTTGGGGCCCCCCGGCTGGAAAGCCAGCCCAGCACAGAGCACCACTGGTCTGAGAAGATCCTCCGCACTTCCGGTCACATGGGGTTACCCAGGAGATGCTGTTGCCCAGCTGTACTTTTCCGTTTGCACATAGACGGGAGCATAGGACTCTTTCATTGACAGTAAGAGGCAGTAGGAGAGAAGGAAATTGGCTGTGATCGGATGTTTTCATTTTGCTTTGATTTTCATCAGTGCCCTGAAAACACTATTTCAAACATCTTCATCATCTCATACGGAAAATAATAACCTCAGTGGTATTTGTTAACTCGGAGGGCCCTTATTATCGAAGAGGGCAATCTTATGCCAGTTTCACAAAGGACTCGTGCTTTTCTGGGTCCGGTGGGATTCACTGGGGATTTCAGTCCACTCACAACTGGGAAAATTTCCCCATCATAAAATCCATTGCCAAAATGGACACCAATTGGCCTCCTGGTTGACAATCCCAGAAGTGAAGGTTCTGGGCTCCAAAACGAAGCGATTTGCTCAAGAGTTGAGACAGTAGCAGGAAATCATGCTGTCTTGACCCAAGGTTTGCTCTCTGCTGAGGATAACGGAGAGTTTGGGGCTGCAGGGCCATCAGTGTCACAAGTAATCCATTCAGAAATCGCGAAAGGCCTTCTACTATTAACAAGGAATTTAAAACAGTTTCAGCCGGACTTAAGCATACTTGGGCATTCATAGTCTTTTAACCTAGTGGGAAAAAACCACTGCGACTTAGTTGGTGGTGAAGCTGATGGAGGGGGAAGATGAAAGAGCTACTTCTCCTGAGGTGGGCGTGTTTGACCAAATTTCAGGAAAACAGCCTAATGGCTCTCTTTCTACGCCTTGGGGCTGAAGGTGTGATTTGCGTGGACCACATCAGTCTCAGGTAGAGTGAATTGGCTCGCTGCGCTGTGAGGTTGGCATTAAACCTTTCACACCCGGGCCTTCCCCGGGGGTCCAGTGGTTAAGACGCCGCGCTTCCGGTGCAGGGGGCGCGGGTTCAATCCCCGGTCGGGGGGCTTGGATCCCGCCTGCAGTATGGCATGGCCAAAAAAATAAAAACTAAACGTTTCACAGCGGGCAGCCCTACGGTCCAAACTGCAGCCCATCTAGCTGAGAGCGGCCCGTTTCCTAAGTGCAGCCCGTACAGCCGGCAGCAAGCTTATCCCAATATTTTGTCACATTCAACAACATCCTCGAGAAAATGGCCTAAATGGACATTCTTTTAGAAGGCCAGAAAAATAAGATCAACAACCACTGAAAGGTCTGTGGAATCTGAAGCATGTAGAAATCGCCCCCCGGACCCCATGGGCTGTATTATTTCCCCCTTTTAAACCAATATTTATCATATAACCGCGGTTTTACAGCCAAGCCATCCTGAACATGTCCCGTCCAGGGAACACGGGTGGAAATGACCCGTGTCATCTCAGGGGCTCTGAGACCCCGGCCTTGGAGCTGAGCCCCTCCCGCCCCCAGCCCTGCTCTCTCCCCTGCAGGGCGGGGCTGCCTCCCCCGCCCCCCCCAGGCTCTGCTGGCCCCGCCTCTCCATCCGTGCGCCCGTGGTCCACGTGGCCACTCACGTGGTCACTCGCAATGGGCCCGTTCCCGCGGAGGTCGCGGGAGGCTTCCTCTGCTTCCTCCTCGGATGGGGACACGCTTTTTTACGGGGCCCCGAACTGGGAGGCAGCCCTCCATTTCTCCCAGTGAGCACTTATTCTTTGTTTAGTCTCCCTTTCTGCCCGCCCTTGAGTCAAGCCTGGGGGAAGGCGCTGGGAGCCAACCCAGAAGCCCCCCAGCGGGCTCTGCTCCCGCCTTCATCACTTCTGGGTGGGCCCTCTGCACCCGCAGCTGCGGCCTGGGGGGTCGCCAACAGCGGAGTCCGCCCCCTGGCAGGCTCGCCCTCACCCCGCCTCCCAAGCCCACCCCCAGTGCGGGGGAGGGGGGGACCGGACACCCCGAGGGCCTGGCAGCAGCTGCTCCCGTCCCGTTCCAAAGCCTGCTTCTACTGCCTCGGCTTGGGATTCACGCAGATGGGCGTGGAGTGGAGTCCCGTCTTCCTGGGTGAGTTTGTTGACTGAAAAAAAAAAAGCACAGCCTGAAAGTTGCCAGTTCAGGAGTCTTACTGAGGACTCTAGCCTGGGGATCAGCCTCTGAGATCGCTCTGAGGGACTGTTCCAAAGAGGTAAGGGAGGATATATAGGAGGTTTTGCTGAAAAAAAAAAAAAATGTAGTCCAACATCAAAAGATGACTGTTAATCACAAGGACAGACATCTGAGGTTAGTGATTTGAGTGCTTTTCTGTGTATGGGAAGAGGCAAGAGTCTGGGCTCATTGAAATGATTCCTTTCGTAGCATCTTCCTAGGGCCAGCATCTGACCTTCACCCTCCTGAGTGCCCCCCACCAGGGGGCAGCTGCAGTAGCTGATAGCTTGGGGGTGGGCAGCATTCACTGTTTACCGGAAGGGCAGACAACATTCTTTGTCCGGAAGTTCTCACCTCCCCAAGGAAGGCTAAAATCCTCAACTGTCAAACCTACCTTTCTAGCCCAAGAAGCACAGTTCGCTGGGTTTTGTGAACCAACGCTAAAGTGCAAGTGACAAGGTACCACAGGCACAGAACATATGCACAACGCAGGTTTTCAGGACGTTGAATTAAGAGAGAGGGGGCTGAAGAACGAGACTTCAAAGGAAGCATTGAACCCGCACCTTCCCAGAGTGAAGTGGGGACGGGTGGTTTCCAGAATACAGGCCCAGATGGGCATTTGAGTGGTGTCCTCTCACTGGATCACCTGCTCTGGCTCTAGGGGCATCGGAGGGCCACTTCTGGTAAATGAAAAGCAGGCATGTGGAGACTCTGATGAATGTCTTCATTGGAATCATACTGCTGTGGAGGTCGAGGAAACCCGCGGAAGATTCTGCTTTCCTAAGTAAGCTGTGCTTCTCAAGTTCAAGGTGCTGTTTCTTTCATGAAACTTGATTAGCAACTAATTAAACGGAGGAAGGACCGTCCACAGCACAGGTGACCAACAGGGTTCCCGCTGCAGACAGGTCGAAGCAGTTGAATGTGTGAAGCCCACTGTTTGTGTGTTTCCAGGGCTGTGAAAGTGATGGCCTGGCTAAGCAACAAAAAACACAACCCTTGAACACCACGGCCAAGGCCCACCCTTCTATAAAACATGTGCTCTCTTCTCCGAAGCAGGGAGCATCACCAACTCAAAAAGCAAGCCCAGGACCGGTTTCTTCTGAGGAGGGGAGCAGAGTACGGCCCACCGACAATGGCTGATTGTGATTTATTAGTGGAGGGAGATTCGGAATTGAACTTCACCGTTGGGATTTACTTGCATTTGAAAGCGATGCAGTTAGCAGTCCATCTTTCAACACTGAAAGTATTTTGTCCACTTTTCTATCCTTCTGATGAATTAAGGGCTTATGAAAGGTGAGGGGTGGAAAACATTAGCAGCTGAAGCTCTTAGTGGATCTGCTTGCCAGTTCAGGCTGGATGGAAAAACACAGGGGCCAATTTTACATTGTTTCCCCACCAATTCCCATCAGCCGTGAACTATGATGCTTTCCTGCGTCTGCAGTGAGTGGATAATAAGAGTTCCCGGTCCTCCGGTTCTCCAAGCTGTTTTGAACGAGGTCTGCTAATTGAATTCAGTTGTTTGCAGTTTTAAATGTTCCGTATTTTCCACAGAGCAAGAATGTATTAAACTCATTTCATCTGTCATCCAAGAAGAATTGGAGCCTGCATTTTTATTACCAACTGATTCGTGTTCACCTTCATCCTCGAATTTTTTCTGAAATGTTTACGATGTAATTAAAAACAATCAAGTCAAATTATCTATTTGAATTGGTCCCTTTGGGGGAAGATGAAGGAGCAGGAAAGGTGCCTGCGATGACATCATTTTGCATCCTTGCCTTCTCACACAGAAATACATCATGTAATCTGGTCACCGAGAGCATTCTGTAATGTCACTGCTGATTTAACAATTACAGAATATTGTAATTAAACGTTCAAATGCTCTCGTACATTTTCCCATTAACAAATGATCCTGGAACTTGATTCATTTCAGTGTTTAGAAAGGTCCTGGATTTGGTAATGTTGCTTCCTGCCACGCACACCTCCAGGGAAAACTATGATCTGAATCCTGAAGTCGGACCCAATTAAACTCTTGCATCTTCCCCACTGTGGCCGTAAGACGAACCACTTTTTCAATCATGGCTCAGACAGGCTTGTCAGGTTTCTAGGGCTCCGCATGCCTACTGCCAGCCTCGAAAAAGCATTCCCTGGGAACAGTCTCATAATAGGGAAGAAAAATGATAAATCCACAAAGGCAGGAGCCACAATGCACGATGCTGGGCACAGCGCTGACTAAACATCGGGGCAGCTGGACCTGGTTAGGAGCCCGGCTGCTGGCACAAGAGTTTGCTGCTCTGCTGGGCATAAAGAGGTAGGTAGCTGAGACATCGTAGAACAGAAAATGAAACTTCTGTATTGAAACGTCAGAAGAGGAGAAAGGCTTACAACCCAATTTGCCTTGGGGCTGACTAATTACAGGGGCAAATCCTTAGATAAGATGTCACATAGGAAATTAGCAAAGCAGGAGCCATTGATCATGTCTCCTTAATTTTAAAGTTAGTTTTAACGATTCCCCAGACAATGGACAGAAATCACGGTTCATGACTTGAGTTTCTCCTCCAGAGAGTTGAATGTTGGGTAAAGTTGCTCCATCTGACTTTTCCCCTGGCTTTGGTATTAAATAAACAAACACCACCAACAACGAAAACCTCGCGGCTAATTAAGATCAAGCAAATGAGTTGTCAAAAGAAAACTACCTTCTCTTCCTGGGAGGATGGTTGCCAGTCTGTTTTGCTTTGGAGGATTTGGACAGCTCTGCCCTGCTGGGCATTAAATACAAACCTCAGATTTGCTGCAAAGAATGTTGTTTTTAAGAAGGAGATTGGGGAATTCGCTGGCGGTTCAGTGGTTAGGACTCTGCGCTTTCACTGCCGAGGGTGCGGGTTCAATCCCTGGTCAGGGAATTAAGATCCCACCAGCTGCAGGCGGCCGGAAAAAAAAAAAAAAAAAAAAGATGTTTTTTGCATTTTCCTCTCTGACCTAAAGCAGGAGGTCTCTGGCGTGTAATATAGATGCCAACCTCTTTTATCACTTAATTTATAAAGCCATGGGACATTAGGTTCACAGGGTCAGAGGCGAGGACCAGGGCACCAGGCCATCGTGATGAGGACTGCGGGACCCTGAGCCCCTCACCAGTGCTGACACCCAGCGCCTGCACCCCATGGAGTTGCTTCATCAGTATCAGCTCTGCTTAACCTGCCCCTTCTTTTTTCTCCTGCTGTCCATGCATTAGTACATCTTTAAGATGAGCCCAAATCCTTCTATACGTTTCCCCAAAGTTCAGCAAAGAGTGGTAGTTTTTTAAATGTGATCTGAGCACTAATTAGCTAATGCTTTCTCATTCATGCTGGTTCATTATTAGCCAAGCAGAGCACGGCAGCCCATCCTTCGTGTTTAGAGGGATGTTACATTTGATGTCACAATCCTTCTCAAAGCGCTCGCCTTCCAGGTAGCCTCCAGCACCACCACCCTGGGGTCAGAAGGGAGGTGGCCGCAGGTGTTCCGCACTGAGCAGAGCCAGCCTGGACAGGTCTGGAGCTGGACAGGCCGTGCTGTCCTCCCCATGTCTGAGCAGAGCCAGCCCGGACAGGTCTGGAGCTGGACAGGCCGTGCTGTCCTCCCCCATGTCTGAGCTATGGTGTAGGAACATTCCAGAGTGTCCACCAGCCGTGCACTGGGGTCTGAACAGAGACTGCAGTAGCACCCAACAGCCCGGGGCAGGACACAGACCATTACCCATCCACCAGGAGGGCACGGCCGGGGCATGCGGGAAAGGAAGTCGGGAGAGGCCCCGAGGGCCAGCCGGGCTGCCCAAGGCACGTGCGGAAGCTTTGCTTCTGCAGATTTTGTTCCCGGACTGGATGTTTGCAGCACCTCCAAACAGGAAGCGGCTCAGGCCACCCCACAGCCTGGAGAGCTAGGTGGACCCAACACCTGAAGCACTCGTTAAGCCCGCCCCAGTCAGCTCCTGACCTGCCAGCCACAGGTGCCATGGGGCAGATGCTCTTCAGGGCGCCATGGGCGGGGCAGAGTTGGATGGAAGGGGTCAGAGGGTGTGGAAGAGGAAGAAAGGGGGCGGAGAAGCTGAGGGTCTCCAGCGGAAAGGGTTAGGAAAGCCTGAAGGAAAAGGCCGGTTTGGAAGGAGGCCAGCACAGAAGGACCCTTCAAAGCCCGAGGGGCTGGTCCAGGCCAGGTCCCAGGACCCAGTCTCCTGCAGCTCCTCGGCCTGCAGGGATAGCCAAGGCGAGCTCTGCCGGACTCAACGCTGTTTTCTGGAATGAGGGACGCTTGAGCTAAGCCCGGTCTCCATCTTAGTGCTTCGGGGGAAATCCCATTAGAACTTCTGAAGCGCAGTGGGATTTGTGGCTGGAGAGGGCTGGGTCCATGCGGGTTGATCTGTTTGGTGCACCTGCACCTCCCCCCTCCCCAGCCAGCCGCCAGCCAGCCCCTGCTGAAAAGCCCTGAGCTGGGCTGAAACGCGCCCTGCTGGAGACGGTGGAGGTAAAACAGGATTTAAAGCAGTGCATTCTACCGGGCAACCTTATCTGGCTTAACTGCTCTGCGTTTTCAGCTGTGTGTGGATGTGAAGGGTAATTACCATCGCATGTTACCTGAGATTACAAGGTTGTGTTCCAACTAATGACACCACGAGAACCAAGCGGTTGTTAATATTTAATCAGTCTGTGGGCTTAACAATTGGGTCAATGAGGTATGTAATTACGTAATTATAAAAGACATTTCAGATAGGAATGGCTGGTACTGGTATTAATACCAAAGATGAGAGCTGGTAGAAATACCCCACCAGGTCGTTTCAGAAATATCACCAAAGAAGGACCTTCGAGGGGAGGGTATCCCTTAGAAAACGATGAGCACAGATGGAAGATCGTTTCCAGCACGTGGACTTCTTCTCTTCTTTCAGGCCCCCATATGGAACATCAGGCCAGATGTTTTACTGACGTCACAGATAACTATCACTGCAGTATTTAAATGGACCCCAAGAGAAAAGCTCCAGAATTTTCTTAATTGCATTCTAAAGGTGAGCGATGTTTAGTGGCTATAGGTGCTGGTGGATTTTTGCTTCTTTGTTTATTTTTTATTTTTGGTTGGCATTCAGGAGAGACTGACCAAAAATCGGGCAGTGAAGCCCCGTGCCACCTTCCTGGGGCTGCAGCTCCCCACCCTGGGTGGCACCTGTCTGCTAAGGGAGCAGCCCACATTGTCTCTGCTGGGAGATGCTGCTGGCATCCCTGTGCTCTACCTGGGGTTCCAGTTTCTCTCTGGTGCTCGTGGCTCCTCAGTGGAAAATGCCATTTCTAACCGGGGGGCTGGGGGGCGGGGGGATGGGGGGATGGGGGCAGGCAGCCAATCAGCTGAGTGTCCCTGCTCCATGGCCTGTGCCTGCAAAACATGGCTGAGAGCCCGTTAAAGGCACCCGGCAGATGTGAGCGCCCAGACTGGAGCTGCCATCGGCCAGGACAATGGCCGTCGGAGATAGGAATCCGAGTGTGTGTGTGTGTGTAATTTATTGTGGGAAAATCCGTATCCCTCGAGAGCCATTTGTCAACGCTGCCAACAAGCCCTCTCCCCTCGCTCCACCCCTGCATCGTTTTAGGGATCACCTGGACGCACCTGTGCCGGGGCGCAGAGGTGCGTTGCAGCTCAGGACACCCATCCCATCCCCCCACCTGGCAGCCCAGCCTCCGCCCCCTCCTCCAGGTCTTGGGGCCCCCAGCCTGTGCCTTCCCTTCTTCCTGGGCTGCGGGAAGGATGGTTCCAGAAGCCGCTTTTGCACCCTGCCTGTGTAGCAGTGTCTGTCGGCACGTTCCAGCGCTGGCTGGGAGCAGGGCCCTCCTGGTGCCCCGGTCTCCACGGAGGGTGACACTGCAGTTCCGGGAGATGCGTGATGATGCGGAGGTCGGAGGCCGCCCTTTGTGGAGGCCTTCCCCAGCCTCTCTAGAGAGAGGGCCCATCTCCCCTTGCCCTTGTGAAGCTGAATGGCCCGTCGGAAAACCGCGGGCCCAGGCGCCAGACAGACGTGGGTTTGGATGCTGGCCTACGCCGCACTGTCAGCGTGAACCAGGGGGTGACTCTCCGTCCACGCCTTCACGTCCCCCTCCGAAGAATGGGCCGATTCCGCTTCAGTCAGAGGCTTGTGGGCAGTAAGGGGAAGCCCAGCCCTGGGGCAAATACTCTGGAGACTTGGGTTTTCTTCCCCTTAGGCTGCCTTGGGTTACTTATCGGTGCCACTGGCGGCGGTGAGTCCCTCAAAGCAAAGGAGGTGTGACTCCTTATCACACCTCTTCCAAACGGCCAGTTCGGGCATCACTTAAGGGACTGGCATCCTTTGCCCGTGGCCAGAAACCACGGTGTCCCTCTGCAGCGAGCTTCCCGAAGCTCAGCGTTTGCACCAGACAGGATGCCAGCGAGGAAGCGGGGAAGGTGGGGGGCAGGGTTGGCTAACCCAGCCAGAAAGTTCATGCAGCTGCCGCCAGATGCCCAAGTGATGATGTCACCAAGGCTCCATCGCTGGTCCCCTCCGGCTTGCTGGCTTTATTCTCCAAACAGACCTGCACGTGGGGCTGGCTCGGGCCGGGCCTTAGAGCTCACGGCCGCACAGAGCAGCCTCTCCGCTCGGCCAGCAGTGTCCAGGGGAGGACCTGGGGCCTGGCCGCGGGTCTGGGCTGTGTGCTGTCCCTGCTCAAGCCCCGGTCACCTGCCCGCTCTGGGTCTGGGACAGGGCGCAGTGAGTAGAGAGCCGCCCGCTCTGTGGAGAGAGGGCTCGCCAAGGAAGGCGTGCTGGACACAGTCAGATGTCCATCCCAGCAACCGCATTGCCCAGGCTCCCTCTTGTGTCCATGCCTCTTGCAGACGAGCGGGTTGCTTCATCCTATTGCCCAACCAGAGAGAAAGCGGGAGACGCCAGTGGGAAGGCCCTGGGTGGGGTTCGGAGGGCGGGGGAAGAGGCCCTGATTCCATGAATCTCTTTTTATGAGCGTGGCCACAGCTGTGGCGTCTCTGATTCTCCGGGGGCCCCCGGGGTGGGACTGACAGCCTCTGCCTGGAGACAAGGCCGGGCTGCGGGGACCGGGGAGCGGGGGTGAGCCTGAGACGCCTCTGCTTCCTGGGCCCGGCTCCAGCCTGAACGGGGCCCGTCAGTCTGGTCCTTTATCTCCGATTGAAATATTTATCGGGCTGTTTCAAAGGCCACCGCGGCTCCGGCAATCTTTCCCAGCACCCTTCCGTGGGGCCGGAATCTGTCATCATGGAGCCTCGTGCTGGGCGGGGCCGCAGTGGGGCTGGGTGCTGCCTCTGAAGGGCAGCCAGGCCACTGACCCACCCAGAGGAATGAGGTCTCGAGTTCAAGGGCAACGTGCACTCTCCCTGTGCCCCTCCATCCTCACCCTCCCTCGTGTTCTGCCCTGCAGCTGGCAGCTGAATCATCCCGTGGAGGGGGCCAAACCGGGAGGGAAGGGAAGCGGGGCGCAGGGGGCTCTCGGGAACCGGGTGCGTGCTGCAGGACAGCAGAGGAGGGCTTCCTGGGGGAGGTGATGTAGACTGGGAGCCTGGAGAAGGGAAGGCGTGCAGGGAGGACGTGATGCTGACCGTGGGTGCCGGCAGGTGTGGGGGGCACTGGCGGGGGGCACTGGGGCTGGCGGGCTGGACTGCACGCCCTCGTCTCTGTGGCAGTGGGCACCCCCGGGGGTTTCCAGATGCAGAGTCTCTGGGCTTTTCATCTTCTGGAGCCTCGGCTGTGCTGAGGATGGACAGTCAAGGGCGGGGAGAGCCCCTGGGAGGCTGCGAACTCGGGGGCCTGGACGGAGGGAGGGAAGTAGGGCCACTCCCTTCTTCCATCAAGGCCAACGTGCCCGGGTGCGCACCTGTGCTGGGGGCTGAGCCCGGACGAGACAGGTGGGCTTCCCACCCTCAGAGGCACCCCACCCCGCCCCGGAGCCGCCCACCCCAACTTCCTGCGGAGACGAGTGAACTAACATGTGAAGTGTCCGCGCGCAGCCCTTTGCGGCTCCAGACTGGCCGGCCCAGGCTGGAGGGCGGACGGTGGGTCTAGAGGGCCGCAGGCAGGCGGGGTGCGGGGAGGGATGGGGGCGGCCTGGGGGCCACTTCCCAGGGTCCCGCTTCGGGGAGCTGAATGGGTGGGGATGCCAGCCACGCGGGGATGGTGCCAGGGGCTGAGGGCTGCGGACAGGCCGGCGAGATGGACTCCCACAGGACGAGGCTGAGGTGCCCGAGGACTGCCTGCGTGGCGACGTCCTCCTCCCTGCGCCTTCTCTTTCCTCCCTGTGCCCCCCCTCCGTGCTGTCAGCGCCCCCCGGAAGAGCTCGGGGAGCCTGGCGGGCGTCTGCGCTCCAGCTTGGGGGCTGCGCGCGCAAGGATGCTGGGGCTGACGCGGCTGGACCAGCCCCGGCCCAGGGAAGCCACACTTGAACCCCTGAGAGGTGAACAGGGCTAGTGGCTGGCGAGGGCCATCCCGGAGGCAGAGCAGGGAGAGCCCAGGCGGCACGCGCGCCCCCAGCCCAGCTCGGTTCCGAGCCTCCGAGCCACCAGGGCGGCACAGCAGGTGCCAGACACCGGCTCAGTTGCATCGAACACGTACTCAGCCAAAGAGGTAAATCGTTCCAAGGATGCTGCCTCGTACTTCTCAGAAGGTAGGGCGCTGGAGCAATCGCAGTGCTGCCTCGTTTTGCCTGGGCTCTGTAGCTCATTTACTTCTTCCTTCGGATAATATTCCATTGAAACATGCACCGTGGCAACCCCTGCACCGTTTATGCTCCTTTGGACTCTTTTCAGGTGGCAACTTGCCCCGTAACAGGGCGGGGACGAAGGGAAGAGCTTAGACAGGGAACGGACTGGAATAGCCCACGTCAGCTGGGAGCTCACTGCAGGGGAGCCTCCGGCCATGGACGGAGCCTGAAGGACGGAGCCGGCTCCAGCCTTCCGGGGGGACTTGATTCCACAGCCCGAGGCCTCTCCCAAGCTGGTCCCCACCTGCCCCTCCCCCTTCCTCGCCTCTCTGCCTCCCCCCTCCCCCTTTCCCGTGTCACTGTGCCCATCTTCTTCCCTCCTTCCGTCTTCTTTACAGACGTTTGGACTGAAGCTGATGGTGGCAGCACCTCCTACTCCCCCGTTGACTGCAGCCTGCATCCTTACCTCCACGTGACGACGTCCTTGGACTAGATTCCCTCCAGACTTCTCCCAACCCGTAGCTGCAGCTCCCGCCTCTTCACCAGACCCAGTACCACCCCTAGCTCTCAAAAGAAGTTCTACAGGTAAACTTTCCCAAGAATTCTAGAAACATAGTAAATCCCTAGTCCCCCAAAGAATCGAGGAAACTTTCTTCAGGTCTTTGGTGGGAAATTTTCACTGCCGTAGTCAGATCATTCACTGGCTTCTCATCTCTCTCCTCATGCTAGAAAGTTAGTGCCAAGAAAGCAGTGCGTTTGCTCTACTTCACTTCTGTGTCCCTGGGGCCTGGCAGGCGCCTGGCATGAGGCAGAGCCTAATACCATCTGCTGAGGGACAGAGGAACCTCATCTTGACTTGGGTCAGGTTCAACAGCCTCATGCACTTGAGACCACGCCACCCGTCTGAGATGTGGCCCTCCACACAAAAGGCAGCGGTGCGACGCTGCCTCTGAACTTGGGTGAACGTGAGAGAATCAGAGGGAAGCCGTCCCCTTAACTTCCCATAACAAACAAAGAGACTTTGCTCGTTAACTCGGGCCATCCATTATCGGTGTCGCCGTCCCGCTCTCCTAGGCAGATAAAATGCACTTGGCAGACAGGGACGGGCGTCTGCAGAACATCTGCAGACCTTCCAGCAGGAGTTAATAAGCCACGCTAATCAGGTTAGTTCTGGGCCTTTTGCTTTAAAAGCATCATCCTGCTTTCAGTGTAGAAGACCCCGCACAGGAGGCACGCCCATCTGGGAATTCCTCTCGAAATTCTCCAGGAGTTGGTTAACGATAAACACAGCTACAGCGAGCAACGGTTCAAGGGATGGTTTCTCCGTCGCATGTGTTATTGGGTTGAACGTTTCTGCTCTGGCTTCTTGGAGTTTGTTCCTAAAAAGTATCCCCAAATATGTTGATGGAGGCAAGACTCTGAATAAAAGGAGGTCAATCCAAAGCGGCATTTAATCAGAATCGGTCGCTTTCTAGGCTGGGGGTTGAGGGCATAGCCAGGGAAGGGGGAGAGGGCAACACTGTACTAGATTGGCAGGAACGAGCCATTCCTAAGCCCAGCTCATTTCAGTAAAAACAGGCATGAGGTGAAAGCAAGTTTGGAAACTGAATTCTCCCAACATGACTCAAGGGTTGTCTTTCGGATGCCAATTTGCAATTTGGTTTTTAATAGGTGGATGAAAGTCTAATCTCCACATGAAGAATAGGACATCCGACGTATCATGTGAGCATGAAGTGGAAAGGGGCTCTTCCCCAAAACCTAGAGAGATGTTGGAATGCATATTCTGGAGAGGGAGATAATGTCCAGTGGGTCTGTTGTATAATGCAGCTGTGTACGGGGCAGGGGCAGGGGGAGGAAATAGGATTTAAAAATACAACCGTGTACGTCAGAGACGGGTTATAAAAGCATAGGTTTCTCTTTCAGGAGCCTCTGAAGTTGGAAAGTATGAATTACATACACTCATTAAGACTTGTTACGTTAAATTCAGAGAGTAAAATTAGAAGTCACGTTAATGATCCCTCCATCCAACAACTGGGCAGCAGATGCTGGAGCTTCTGGTTAAGAGATTACATGGTTCGAGACGACGATGTGCTGTATGTGTCCCTGGCCAAGAGGAGGTGTAACAAACATATTATCAGGCACAGAAAATATGCAGCCCTGGAAAAGGGACGCACGAATCGGACTGCCGTGGCGCTTTCAAAGCTGCACATTTTCCCACTAAACCGCTGTTTCGGAGAATTAGTGGCTTTTTTTTTTTTTTTCCTTAGAACGAAGAGTTAATCTTATCCAGGTTCAGAGCCAGAAACCTGTCATGTGAAATCCCAGCGAAGACCAACATTCTTTCCAGGTTCGTTACTCGCCGTGGAGCTGAGTTTTCCAACGATGCCCAGGCTGAGTAGCTGTTAGGAGAAACGGAGCCACTTGTGGCCACTCTGGGGGGCTCAGGGGGACAGCTCTCCTGGTGTGCGGGTTCCTTTTGGGGGGGAAATGCCGCTTGGGAAGCATGAATAAGGAAACCTGAAAGACTGGGAGGGACCGGGGCGTCCCGGTTTACAGACACCAGGAGGTCACAGGTTTGGTTCCCTGCAGAGGTGCCCAGCGCACTGATGGAAAGTGTCCCAGGCTTCAAGCTTCAAACCTGCGAGTTTTAACTCCTACCCCTTCCAACCATCAGAAGAGGAAGAGCTGCAAGAGAGCTGTGAACAGAGGAGTGTCCACGGGAGCGGGGAGGCTGCAGCCAGGCTCCCCATCCGGGGACGCGTGCAGGGAGATGGGCGCAGGCCGCCCTTTCCATCCTGTTCTCCGACACGAGCCGAAGGGCCGGCGGGGCAGGTGTGACACGATTCTGCTGGTTCCGTGCATCCAAGCCCTCTTCTCTTTTCCACGTTGCCTGCAGCACTTTAGTTCCTTCTTTCGGGGACCGGGCAGGGCTCCATTGCTTTTCTGGATTCCAGGGTGTACCCCACCAATTACCCGGGGTGGCTGGGAATGAAGCCACTCTGCAATGTTCTCGTATGCAGCAGTCACAGCTGCCTGACCTCGAAGGGAGCAGTGGACCCAAGAAACCAACCGTGAGGCAAAACCTGGGGGTCCACACCCTCCAGTCGTGCACCCTCGGGCCGGAAACTTGCAAACGAGGAAGCGCACCGGGCCGGCTGGCGAATGCCTTGCTCGCCTAGCTCGCATCTGACCAGTGCCCACGGTGTGCCAGCTTCCGAGCCAGCCGCCGGGCAGAGACGTGGACCCCCGCCCCCGGGGGCTCATACCTGACACTGGGGTCCCCCCTGCTCTGAGCTCTGGGGGTGTCAGGGTGCTGCCCACCTGCCTGCCTGCCTGAACTTCCTGTCCCAGCCCGTCACCTGCCAGCCCGCGGTGGGCAAACCTCCAGCTGCCGTGTCACCTGACTGCTTCTCGGGATGCCTCCTGGTCTCCAGGCTTCCCTAGGGTCCCAGCCAGGAGAGGAGATGGTCCCCGTGTCACGGCTCAGACGCCCTGTTGGCGGTCCTCCCCGACCCTTGATGGCTGGGAGCCGCAAAGCTGGGACTAAATAGAGAGGTGCGCCTCCTGGGGACCTGGGAAATACCGGGGCGGAGACCTGCAGGTCTTCAGTCTGCAAATTGTGCATCTTAACCACGAGGGTCCCCTGTGTTTGAAGAGCGCGTTTCTCCATAAAGCGCAGGACAGGGAGGGCTTTCAGGTGACCAAACTGCATCAGCACCTCCTCGGCAGCAGGCAGGAGGTGCCCAGACGGAGCGTGACAGGAACGGGCCAGAACCCCTGCTCCTCCTGCCAAGGAAGCGGACAGATGATGAAGGCAAAGAAGTCAACTGTGCTTTATTCGAAGGGAAACCGTTACGGAGAAAGAGGAATCAGGCGAGAGGGAGAGGATGACGCGTCACGGCCGTTACGAGTAGAGTGACCCGTGAAGGTGGCACTTAGAGCACGAATTTGGAGGCGAGGAAGCAGCTACTCGGGTATCTGGGAAGCGCACCCCCAGTGGAGGGACAAAGGCCCTGAGGTCGGAGCCCCCCGCCCTGGGCTGGAAGGAAGAGGGGCAGAGCGTAGGACACGAGGCCAGGGGTGCAGCAGGCCAGTCAGGGGTCTGAGCTCTGAGTGTGCGGGGCCTCCGAGGGCCGCAGCAGACGCACAGGGTGAGGCCTCGCCCCGCGGAGTGGGAAGCAAGGGCGGGCGCCACAGCAGCAATGCAGGAAAGGAGGCTCCTGGCCTAGGTGCCAGTTCGTGGTGGACTGGATGTGACGCGTGGAAGAAAGAAAGAAAGAAACCAGGGACCGCGTCCAGGGCGTTGGACTGGGCGCCTGGGTGCCCGGGCGGATGGGGTTGGCATCACCCAAGAAGGGGGCAGGCCTGGTGTGGGGCGATCGGGGTGAAGTGTGAGACACACATAAAGTCCACGTGAGGATGTCAGGCGGGCAGGAGTTTAGTGCAGACAGAAGGCTGAAATCCCCAGCACAGAGGCGTTCTTCAAGCCCCCAGATGGCAGTGCTCATGGGGAAGTGGGTGAGGCTAAAAGAGGCCTGAGCCCGAGCCCTGCGGGCAGACAGGTTAGACCCACTTTACCCACCAAGGTCTAGAGACGTCTCTGTCCAAGGCTGCGGAAGGGGGTCCACTTGGCCGGCCCCCAGCTCCTAGGGCCCTGGGAGACAGGCCCCCAGCCCACTTCCTCTTGTCTACTGCGCTTCTCCCAGGCCAGGAGCAGCAGTGATGGCCGGTCGCCAAGTGTCACACGGGATCAGGGCGGGCAGGATGCTGCACGCGGACGCGCACAACCCCCGAGGCTGCCAACCAGATAGCAGTGCGCAGTGTGGCCACAGGCCCAGGAACAAAGGCAGGTTGGCCACTGCACGACATCTGCAGTTCCGCACAGAACGCGCCCTGTTACGCCCTGGGGCTCGGAAGCAGCCGGTCAAATGGGCTTCCCAGCAAACCCCCAAACCCGATCTCTTTCCCAGGCCAGACCCCAAGACGAAGGTTCCGGAAGGTTCCAGAAGGTCCCTCAGTCCCTTCCCCCCTCCAACCTCCCCCACTAGGTGGCTGGGAGTTAGGGCTACATTCCCAGCTAGCATTTCCTCTACATGAAGCCACGTTTCTCAAACCCAGGCGCCTGGAGATCCCTCTAGATTCTTCGATTCCCACATTGTTCTAGAGGAAACTCTGGTCACCTCAATCCACGCTGAGAATTACTGACTGTGGAAATCCACATGTCTGGTGTTTGTTTTTGTGTTTTTGAGCCTGAGATTAGAAAGGCTTTAGGTCCTGAACCTCTTCCCCGGGGTGGGGGGGGTGAGTGGCCAAGAGTTCGAAAGCCCAGCTCTGGATTTCCGTGGCCTCTCGGTAAGGCCTTACTCCCCTCATCCGTGAAACGGGAACAATAACCGTCCCTGGTTCTCGGGGTTAAATGAGTTAGTAAGTGTTAAGTTCTTAGAATAGTGCCTGATATAAGGAGCCCTCACGCAGTCCCAGGGACCCTTATTACCCCCGCAGGAGTGTGACAAATGGACAGAGCCCTCTGCCTAGGCCAGGTTGGAGCCGTGGTCGGGAAACAAAGTTTCGCATTATTTAAGCCTGGCCGCGGCGCACGCCGAGGCCTGCGTCACTTCGAACTGCAGTGTGAAGGGGTCAGACGGGGACTTCCTTAGAGCGACTGAAGTTTCTCTCTGTTACACTTTAAACACAGTCTCGCCAGGTGTCCTGGGAGCAGGACGAATTAAGATAGTCTCGGCCAGTGAATGAAATCCAGGGTTTGGAATCCAAAGAGACAGAAGCCCGAGCAGCGTCAGGCAGCTGGATGGGCAGAAAATTGTCCCCTTTTGGTGTTTTCTTTTCATCCACAGACTTTCGTACGTGTCCTCGGGCATCTGTCACTCCCAGGGACCATCAGGCTTGGCTGGAGCGATGCAGTCCTTGACGCTGGGTTCTGAAGACTCAGGGAACATGCGTTCATTGCTGTTGTTTGGAAAACCAGGTGAGCTTCTGTGCGGCTCAGCCCCCCTGGGTGCCGGCTGGAGGGGACTCGGGGCGGCTGGAGTGTTTGCTCAGCCTGTGATCCCGCAGCCTTGCCTGCCCAGCCCCAGGGACCAGCTCCCTCGCAGTCGGGGGACATTCTTTCCTGGGGGCATCCCTGAATTTTCCTGGGCATCTACAACTGCAGTCAGCCGCTCACAATTCGCATTTCTGCTCCCACCTTGTAAACTTTCGCAGCCAAGCATTTGCCAGAGCCCTGGGGCCACCACCTGCGTTAGCCTCCAGCCAAGCAAGGACCTGCAGGGAGGCATAGACTTGAGGTTCTAGTTTACATTTTTTCGAATGAATGTTAAAACAAAAACATAACTACTGAAATTAAAAATGCTTGTTTGTGCAACACCAAGGTCACCCAGCTTGCCTTGGACGGACCGTCATCACACTTTGGGATGAAGAAAGTAAACATGACAGAACTGTGATCAGAGCCAGATAAATTTCATCTTTGTTACAAAATAAATTGACGAGGACTTTAAAGAATTACCTCCTCACGGCATTCCTTTAAAACTTAATTTCTGGGGCAGTGGTTAAGAATCCACCTGCCAATGAAGGGGACACGGGTTCGAGCCCTGGTCCGGGAAGATCCCACATGCCGCAGAGCAACTAAGCCCGTGCACCACAACTACTGAGCCTGTGCTCTAGAGCCCGCAAGCCACAACTACTGAGCCCACGTGCCGCAACTCCTGAAGCCCGCGCGCCTAGAGCCTGTGCTCTGCCACGAGAGAAGCCACTGCAATGAGAAGCCCATGCACCACAACAAAGAGTGGCCCCCGCTTGCCACAACTAGAGAAAGCCCGTGTGCAGCAACGGAGACCCGACGCCGCCAAAAATCAATCAATCAATAAAAGCTTAATTTCTGTGTCCTTAGAGGAGGTAATCATGTCATTGTTCATAGAATAGTGGTTTCTGATTGTGTGTTGCATCTTTATGCCTAAACACACGTTTTCACATTAAAAAAAAAAAAACCCACTGGTTTTCAAAAAAGATGCAAGAGGCTTTCACTGCCAGGCCTGCGAGGGTCCTTAAACGGTCAGAGAACCCTGTCTGAGACATGAGTACACTGAGGCTCTAGAGCAGCTGAAGGGAAGTCCACACAAGCCAAGGTGAGGCGCTATTCCCCCTGTGCCCCCCTCCTTCCCAGAAGACGCCCCTTGCTCCCTTGCCCTCTGCCGGATCCCAGCCCCGTACACCAGAGGCCTCGCTGCCACTCTCCCTGCCCTCCTGGGAGCCTCTGTACGTCCTCTGGCTTGGGCACCTCCTCCTGGCTGCTCCCCTGACCCGCCACGTCCAGTGTATCCCACGTTTACAGGCGGCTCCCTGCAGGCCACCCTAGAGACACAAAGGGGAATGAAAGCCAGTCCCAGGCTCGCACCAGCGGCACTTGGCCTCTGGGGCGACCCTCTGGCCTCAGCCTCCGCCATCACACTCTGAGGGCTGCCGAGGGTCTCTGGCAGGGCCTTCCTGGAACTGTGATTCCGGAGGTGGGAGGCCTTGGTGTCTGGCGGAGGGAACCAGACCACATGGGAAGATGTCTGCTCGGTTTCGGGGGTTTTGTTAGATGCTCCACAGCTGGGGCTCTGTTAGCTGGTCCCAGAAATTGGAGTCCGTGGAATGTCAGTGTTCCTCGAGAAGATCTATGAGAAGCAGGCCCTGTGATCAAGGCAATTTGGGCAACACTGCAGACTCTAATCTCCCTTTGGAGCACGATACCGTGCTAGCTTACGAAGGACTCCCAGGAATCCTAGAGTGGAGAAACGTGTTCAGCCCAGCGCGTCCCCATCTCATCTGATCACAGAATCCTTTCCTGGCAGACGACATCTGGAAAGGCCGGGGAACACTGGATTTGCCTACGGTCCAGCTCAAAACCCCGATATCTCGTTTCCTCTGATCCGGTGGCGAGCTCTCAAAATTCGGGACAGATTGATTTTTCAGGGACGGTAACAATTTCTGATAATTGCTGCTTAGAAGCCTTCCCTCCCCCTCTCTCCCATAAGAAACTTAACCACAGGGGGAAAAAAATGAAGTTCTGGCCTCGAATGGAAGTAAACAGCTGGAGCTGATGAATTCCAGAAGCAAGTGTCCCTCTAAGCATCTACGTGAGAGAGAGGTGCGTGCCACGGAGGCCATGCAAATATAATTACTTCCAAGTAGAGTACCTTCACCGTTTCCCGTTTTCCGTGAGGTAGCAGGGAGGTCACGGTGAGGCCGGCCGTCCAAATATGGCTGCCGATCCCTCTGAGTCAGCAAAGTGTATTAAAAAAAGATCTTTGGGAGAGAAATTTCTATTTTCATATTCTAGTTAAGTCTCTCCAAATGTATGGGGTATTATATTTAGAGCTGCGGTTTTCAAAGCATGAAAAAAACCCCTTTCGAGGAGAATCATACTCAAAACCCCTTCCCACAAGCCCCAGGCCAGCTTCTGAGGCAGCCTCAGGAGACCCCAGGAATCCGGTCTGGACCTCAGTGCTCTGGGGCCTTGGTGCTCAGAGGTGGGCCTCAGACCAGAAACTTCTCGTCACCCGGGCGCCTGTTGGAAATGCAGCCTCTGGGCTCCACCCAGACCTGCCTTTACACTCCGCCTCCAGGGAATCTGGGTGCACGTTAACGCGGAAGAGGCAGGCACGGGGATTTCTTCCTCGATTGGATCGTTCTAAATACCAGAATGAGGCTTCTTGAAAGTTAGTCTGGAAATGTTCGACGCCCAGCCCGGCGACCGCTCTGAGCAGGTAATCCAAGCGAGTGCTGTCTTCTCTCTGCAGAATCTACTGTGTACCACTCCTCTCACAGAAATGGCAAGAGAAGAAGTGAAGGTGGCCTGGAAGGAGGCAGGAGAAGAGAGAGCAAAATGGTTCAAAGGAGAGGGTGTGAACCAGAGTGCCGGGGCTTGAACCGAACACTCCCACCAGCTCCCCGCCTCCCACCCCCGGGTGGAATCGGGAAGGTTGATTAAGGTCCTGTCCTATTATCCCCATCATCACAGGGGGGTGGGGGGTGATGGCCATGGTGAACATGACGATGGCACCTATCAAACGACTGATAAGCAGGAAGCACCTGGAATCGCCTGGGCGGCCGGTCAGGGCCGTCACTCCCGAGTCAGTAGGCTCTAGACGCGTGCCCCGGGCGGTGCTTGTAAGCACCTGGGCTGGGAGCCCTTCCAGGCCCAGGGTTCAGCTGGGGCCTCCCGGGCAGCCCCTCTGCAGGGTGGTGCTGGCAGCCGGGAGCCTTTCTGCATCGTGCTCAGAGCCTCTGCAGCCTCTCTGGTTTCTTGGCACCGTGAACCACTTGGTCTCAGTCCAGGGATTTGCTCTTATAGAAAAGAGAGGAAAAAAATAGAAAAGTTGTGGAAAACTGACACAAGGAATTAGGTCACCCTAGAAATGCTAAGACATCAGCAAAGCCCTTGATTAGGAGGATTTCATTTGGGGACCTCTGATGGCCGCCAGGCCCTGGCTGTGTAGGCAGAGAATTCCAGATGGGACAGGCAGGCGGGTGAAGGTCAAGACGATCCACCTCCTGACCTCCGCCTTTCTGCTGCCGAGGGCAAGCCGTGGGGCTGCCCCACCGTTGAGGGTCTTGGACCTGGGGTCTGGGAGTTTGG
The DNA here is from genome assembly GCF_039906515.1 of Pseudorca crassidens. Lineage (NCBI taxonomy): Eukaryota > Metazoa > Chordata > Mammalia > Artiodactyla > Delphinidae > Pseudorca > Pseudorca crassidens. Next base: position 196,166,216 of record NC_090296.1, read on the forward strand.
GATCCTGATGTGGTGACCGAAGCAGGCTGCCCCTCCACGTGGGATTCAGTATCGAGCTCCCCTACCAGCAGAACGCTAAGCCACCCTCCCCTCCTTCGGGGGCCTCATCATTGGACTTTCGCTTCCTTGGTTTTGATGCCAGCGTCGTGTTCGCAGAGACGGAGCAATTGTCACCATTTGCCCTGCAAAACACCTCGAATGATGAAAGCTAGTCTTCCACTCTGCTGTAAGCCTTTAAGCCACTTACCAGACTGTTCTTACTATAAATGCATCTCTGCATAGACAGTCACCAGCCTCTGGAACACACTTACACCTTGGAGCGGCGGAATGCATTTTAATGGCATTAGTAAGAGCTGGGACCCGAGCAAAGCTGTAAGGCCCTCTCTTGCTCAGTTAAAGGCGGCTGGATGGGGCAATGGACCACCTGTCTCGCAGGAGCCGGGCTGCAGGGAAAGGGATGCTGCGACCCGTACTGAGTGAGAAGGGAGGGCTTGAAAGGAAAGGGGGCTTGTAGGTGGTGGTTGGATTTAACCGAAAAAAGAAGCAAAGGGAGAAAGGCTTGTGATGCGGTGGAATGAGCACCAGGCTTGCGATTAGCTCTGAGGCAAGTTATCTGCCTGTTTCCCCATCTGTAAAATGGGTGCAGTGGTATCTATCTACTCCCGTGAAGAAGATGAAAAGGGGGTTTCCGAATCCATTAAGCACCACATCATACGGCCTCTGCTGTTGCTCAGGCACTGACTAGGAGACCGGCCCTGTGTTTGCAGCAACCCTGAAGGAAGGCAAGGGTGGCTGTGCCCATTTTACAGATAAGGAAAGCAAGACGGTTCCCTAACTTGCCCAGGGCCACGTGGCTGGCAGGCGCTGGAGCTGAGCTTTGGATGCAGGGCTGCCTGGCTGCATCTTTACTTCGGGAAGGATGTGCTGTGTTTCCTGGTGACTGTGTAACGGGACAAAGCCACACGCCTGGAAACAGCAGCCTGAGTCCGTGAACTAGCTCCTCTTCTGCACAACTGCACCCCTGTGTGGACCCCGGCCCCTCTCCAGCACCCACCACCCAGGAGCGGTGAGCTCTCTGGTCGCTTGCGGTGCTGGCCACCCTGAGCCAGGGCAACAAGGAGCCAGACTTGCAAAAGTCCTTCTCCAGAGTCCTGTGTCCGGCTGCTTAGACGGCAGGTGGGACCAGGCCGCCGAGCATCTCTGCCAGGCCCTGGCCGGCAGCCGGCGCCTCTCTGGGTCTACACTGACAGAGGGGAGAGTGCAGACCTCCCTCACATGGCTTCTAGAGCGGGACAGCCCGCTGTCACGGCAACTCCAGTCATTCCCCAAGCGCCCGCTGAGCCCGCTTACTCTAAAGGCGGTCAGTGTGAAGAGAAACCCGTCCCCGTTTTCCCTGCAAGGGTGTCGGCCGGCCACCTCCGTCCAGTCTCCTGTTCTCTAGGTGAAACCTCCCTGCCCCCTTGTCTTCGGGGCTTGTGGGACTGAGTTCTCAGAGCTACCGGCTTCCTGCAGCCCGAGCTCTCCTTGCTCTGTCCACGCACGTCCGGTCTCCATCCTTCCCAGCTCAGGGCCCAGAGAGATGACCAACCGTTCTCAGCCTCGACGGCTCGGGCGGAAGGTGGGAGCCCTGGGGGGGAGGCAGGCAGAGCTCTCGGCAGCAGCTGGCCCTACGAGAGCTGAATAATTAGGGGATTCTGTAGGTGTCAGGTTCATGATCTGGGGATGAAGATGGGCTTTTCTGTGGTTGTCCATGTTACATTGCTGATCCTTCATCTGCATTTATAGACCCCCAATTCCAAGAAAGTCTGGAAATTCTGAAAACCTGGAAATGTATCAGCCATTCCCCTTCCTGAGCCGCTGGGAACATCAGAGAACGAAGCCGCCAGCTGGACCCCATGCTCCACAGAGCGGGTGATGCTGGTTGGGAAAGGAGAGAGAGAGAGAGACAGAGAGACAGAGACAGAGACAGACAGAGACAGAGAGAGACAGAGACGGAGAGAAAGAGAGAGAGAGGGAGAGGGAGGGAGGGAGGGAGGGAGGGAGGGAGAGAGAGAGGGAGGGAGGGAGGAGGGAGGGAGGGAGGGAGGAGGGAGGGAGAGAGAGAGAGAGACAGAGAGAGAGACAGAGAGACAGGGAGAGAAAGAGAGAGGAGAGGGAGGGAGGGAGGGGGAGAGAGAGAGAGAGAGGGAGAGAGACAGAGAGACGGAGAGGGAGAGGGAGAGAGGGAGAGAGAGAGGGAGAGAGAGAGAGGGAGGGAGGGAGAGAGAGAGAGGGAATGAGCTGGAATCCAGTCCAGCTGGACCCCAAAGCCCAGACTCTTTGTTCATACCTCCACCCAGCCCCTCCGTCCTGGGCTATCTGCCTGTCCAGGTCAGATGGGGAGGGGAGGGGAGGGGTCGGCTCAGCCCCCCAGGGAGCAGGGGCTCCCACCTCCTCTGCTCCCTCCCCTCCCCCTGTTAAAGTGCAATCGTGTAACTAACACATGTCAGATGAGCTCAATTTGGTAATTCTGGGCACCTGCAGTGCCGAGGGCCCGAGGGCCCGAGGGCCCATCCTGCACGGGGAGGGGCGGGCTTGGTGCGGCTGGCCCTGCCCACCCTCAGCCTGTGGTCAGGACTTTGCGACCAGGCTTGGGGGATGCTCCAGGAGCTACCGTATCCTCCCCATGTTCACGTTCCTAAGAAACCACTCTCAGATTGAGGGCTGAAAGGAAGGGGCAGAAGAGAAGAGAGCAGACGTCAGGGGAAGACGCAGGAGAAAGGAGACGGGCTGACGTGACGTGGATTCCCGTGAGCTCGAGCTTAACTTGGGTCCGATTGTAAGTTAATGCCCGCCTCCGAGATGATTTAATTAGAGGCAAATCCCACAGGCCACCTGTTGGTTTAGCTCTTTTTCCTGTCTGGTGGGGATGCTGGGACTCCCCGGGGGAACATGGAGCAATAGCCAGTGACTAGATTCTCCTGGGGGAAATGAGTGAGAAAATGTTCAACCCCAGACCCCAAACTGTTAGATTTTCGTCCCTAATTGGAACGCAGACCCTTGCGCACCCTTGTCTGCATCTCCCACGTGCGTGTTGTGTTTTCTTTATGGGGTTGGGATGGGCGGGGGAAGGCGGGCCCGGCCCTGGTTCTGCTGGCATCTGCACAGCGTCACCCCCGAGCTGGGTGTCTCTGATTAAATCACAGTCTCCCCACTGCTTCTCCACGTCAGGGGGGGACTCGCGTCAGGCCGCTCGTGCTACATACATGACTTCACAGCGGTTCGCATTTCTTTTCTGCTGTTCATTCCGAAACAGCTGGAGGCCCGAGAGGGAATTCAAACCAAGTTGCCGGTGGATGGGCCCAGGGACTGATGCCATCCTACAGGCATCCCCGGGACCAGGGCACAGGACGAGGGGCTGCGATATTGGCTCGCGATGAGCCGTGGCCTCTGAGGACGGCGCCGCACCAGCCCCCCGGGCCCCCTCCTCCAAAGGCTTTGCTAAATCTACTCCTCAGAGGGTCACCCTTCCTGCCGTGACGTCCTCGCACCATCAGGTACTGTCTGGATCATTTTTGCCGTATCCACATACCACATACTGTAGTCTGCTGCTTACTCCATCCTTTTTCCTTAAGTAGACTCACGTTTTTACTTCGATAAATTAGTTTATAAGGAAACGACCTCACGTTTTTACTTCGATAAATTAGTTTATAAGGAAATGAACTACCGCCGCACTAAAGGGGAAAGTGGTATCATTTGTCAGCCGTGGAAGTTACCATTTTAAAAAACGCCATGAAAACCACGGTGTTCTCAGAATGTAGCTGCTGCCTGGGGCCGGCTCTCTGCCCCGCAGAGGGAAGGGCATCGCCGGGGGACACGCCGTGTGTTGGGGCTCCCTCTGACGTCACCAGGCGGGACGGGAAGCATCTCTCACCAGGGACGCAGGGTCCCTCAGCTGGTGTCTGGGTTCCTGATGCTGGGGCGGCTCCTTGCCGGCACCCTGCCGTGTGGCCCCCGTCCTGCCAGCCATCAGGACCTCCTGGTCTCCAGCTCCGTGTGTCCCCGAAGTCCTCCCCTCTAGAAAAGCCTCTCCTTGGCCCCGGCACCATTGCCCTGCCTTCCAGATTCTTCCTCCCGTTCACCCCGTTTGGAATTCTGCCCTTCCTCCCCGTTCTTTGTGGGCTGGTGCAGCAGAGGGCTGGGAGCTGTGTAGACATCTCCGGTCAGGAGGACCGCGGGGCCACCTCACTGACCCCAGCGTCCTGGGACGTCACCGCAGGACGGGGCTCCAGGTGCACCAGCTAGGCTGGGGTGATGGGTGTCTGTGGGTGCCCAGAGCCCACAGCTGGGTCGGTGTGGTACCAGCTGGCCGAAGGGCCTGTCGACAATCAGGGCTTGGCCTCCCGGCCTCCAGGTCCCCGGGCAGTGGGTGCCCAAAGGGCAGGCCGAGCCTGGCACGGTCAGTGCTCGCAGGACTGTCCCTGTGGGTCACAGATGCGCCCTCCACAGATTCAAACCCTGCAGCCGAGTGATGCCCACGTCCCTGTGCTGGACCCGGTGGTCGGCCCGGGGGCGGGCGCTGCTGGTAGCCGGGCAGGTGTCCCCCGCTGCTGCCCCCTCCCCTGTCTCACCCTCTCCCAGGGCCCCTCCTAGCCGGCAAGCACGTCTGCTCTAAGGTTCTCATGGGTATTGTGGCATCCATCCCTCCTGCCTCCCAGGTGTGTGCTTAGCCTGGGGCCGTGCTGGAGACAGATTGTTGATTCCAAGGTGAGGATGTCGACCCGGTCCGGATGGAGGGGGTGGGTAGGCGGAGGACAGCATGCCCACCCCGCCATGGCCGCCCTCGGCTCTGGGGCTGCCCGTTTCCTCCTGCAGGCTGTGGGGCTGTGCTCCGCCTCTGAGACCCTCCCTGGGGTGACGAGGGTCCCTCGGCAAACACCTGTTTCCGATTTCTCCCAGGCTTAACCTCAGGTTGGGGCGGTGATGCCGCCTCGCTGGGATCCACTCCTGGGTGTGGCTGTGCAGTGTGTTTGCTCAGAGGGGTGGGGAAAGCCCAAGCCCACGTCCCGTGTCACTCAGGGTGGGAGACGCCGGGAAATAGAACTCACAGGGGTCGCGTCGGGGGAGACCAGAGTGATGAGGAAAGCGCAGACAGGTGCTTCCACGATGCTGAGTGACCACCCATCTCCCTGGTCCCCGTGGAGGCCCTGGGACGGGCTCCCACCCGCCTGGCGTGAGGGCGGCAAGCTGACCGGTCAGGCTTTAACCCCGGCCGTCCGACTCCAAGGCCAAGTGCTCTCACTACGGTGAGAACAGATTCCCTCTGGCACTCTTCGTGTTTTCACACCTGTTGAAGTGTGAACACTCTTAGATGAGACGAGGATGCTAAGGTCGTTAGATTCACTGCGCTTTTCCTTGTCCGACAGCTGCTTTTGCTAGACTCTCCTGGGCCCCGGGTCCCAGGCTTCCTCAGGAAAGAGAGGGAACCAAGGCCAAGCCTAGAGACACAATTCTTTTTTTTTAATTTTACCAAAGTCTAGTTGATTTACAATGTTGTATTAATTTCTCCTGTGCAGCAGAGTGACTCAGTCACACATATATATTCTTTTCCACTGTGGTTTGTCACAGGATATTGACTACAGTTCCCTGCTTTTTTTGTTTTTAAACTTTATTGAAGTATAGCTGATTTACAGTGTTGTGTTCACAATTCTTGGTCTGAAATGGAGACTTTGAAAAAACAGAACAGTGCTCTCCGCCATCAGGGGCAGCAGAGCCACAGGCCTGGCCTGCGGGGCTGGATGGATCCACAAATGCTGGGGTCTTGGGGTCTATCAGGGAGATGCAGGGCGCTGAGAGCATGGGGGGTCCGCTGAGTCTCCCCCTCACAGTCACCCTCCTCGGTGCTGCCTGCCCAGCCAAAGCACCCGTGGGCTTAGCTCGGTAGTGGCGGACCGCCTGGGGACCCTGGACAGACACGCTGCAGCCCCCAGGACGATGGGGCTGACGTGCTCGACTGCCAACCCGGGCTTTGCAGCAAGAAAGCAAACACGCCTTCAGCCGGCCTGACACATGGCCCTAAGACTTTAATAAAGCAACTCTTTGACACAAAACATAGGGATGGTTCCTTGGACCTGTTTCAGTGTATCGTGTCGCTCTTTGCTCTTGGAGATGTTACAAGCCTGTGAGGGACACAGTCCAGAGTCTAGTTTTACAAGGTTTTTGCTTAGAAGTGCAACCGCGTGTTGGCTCGGCCGACGCACAGATCTTTGGAAGAGTTTAGCGGGGAGAAAGATTAAAGTGACTCTAAAACCACAAACTATGTACAGAATGTATTACGGACTTGAATTTGCGGGCTTTTGTTCTTTTTTTTTTTTTCCTTGCCTCCTGCAGCTTGGGGCAATGGTTTCCAGAAGAGTCTGTTGTTTGGATTTAAAACTGCTTTGTGGAAATACTCTGTTCTCCAAGGTTCTGCGGGTCACGGAACAGTTGGCCGGAGTCCTGGTGGGCCCCCAGGAGGCTGGTTCTCTGGGTGATTCGGGCAGGGCTGGGCCTGGACTAGGGGCTCCGGGAGTCCGGCCTGGGTGGGAGTGGGGCCGGCCAGGTGAGCCCAGGGGCTGAACACCAGAAGTCCAGACCTCACTGGTCTCTTGTTTTCCTGCCTAATTTCTAGTTAAAGAAAGTAGGTCCTAGGGGCTTCCCTGCTGCTTTTGTCTTGTTTTGTCCTGAAGAGTTCACACCCTAGGGTGGGCCTTAGACACAAACCTCATCACCACCCTGACCTTCTGAGCTTCCAGCTGCTTCTGAGTCCAGGGTGGTTTTGATCATGGAACACAGTGTTGCGAGACCAGATGGGGCAGGAGGCTTCCGTGGCTGGGACTGCCCCTCCCTGTGTTTCGTGGGTGATGAGATCCCACACACAGTGGATCACTGTTGCCTATCGTCCTGGGAGTGTGTCTTGTTTCCTAATCAGAGGGCGAGCTCTGTCAAGACAGACCCCATCCCTCATAGCTCCTTTCTTTGCCCTGGTGGTAAGAGGATTCAATACAGAATATGTGGAATCTAAAATAAGACACAAATCAACATATCTACAAAACAAAAACAGACTCGCAGACATAGAGAATAGATTTGTGGTTGCCAAGGGGGAGGGAGGGTGGGGGAGGGATGGAGTGGGAGTTTGGGATGAGCAGATGCAAACTATTATGTACAGGAGGCATCAACAACAAGGTCCTACTGTACAGCACAGGGAACTGTATTCAATATCCTGTGATGAACCATCATGGAAAAGAATATGAAAAAAATATATATATATGTAAAACTGAGTCACTTTGCTGTACAGAAGAAATGAACACAACATTGTAAATCAACTAGACTTCAATAAAATTAAAAAAAAACCATAATCTGGATTTCATTGGAAGTTCCAGACCCAGCATTCCGGCCTCAGGCATCTGGCCTGGAAGAGGAGTGTAAGAACAGCCGGATGCCTGCGATAAAGGCGCTGGTCCTCTCTTTCTGGTGATTTTCTGGCAACCTTTAGCCAATCCTTGGCTATAAGCCTTGGCTTATAGAAGCACCACCCCCACCTCTGCCTTCGTGTTTGCATGGGGTTCTCCCCGTGTGCATGTCTGGGTCCAAGTTTCCCCCTTTTAAGGACACCGGCCATATTGGATTAGGGCCCACCCTCATGACCTCATCTACACTTAACCAATTACATCTACAATGACCCTGTTTCCAAAGAAGGCCATGTTCTGTGGAACTGGGGGTTAGGACTTCAACATATGGGTTTTGAGGGGGGTGGGAGGGATATAATTCAACCCATCACACCACCCTACCTCTTGGACCTTGGGACAGTGGGTGAATACTTCTGAACCACATTTTCTCCATCTGTGGCATTGCTGGTCTTTTACGATTCTTTCCAGCTGCTAAGCTCAGTGATTCCAAAAGTCTGGAGCACATGATGGTCTATTTCATTCCCTTTCTTAACGGTTTTAGAGCAAGTAATTCTTTTCATTGGACGTCATTTTTAAAAGCACTTTATCTGGGCTTTAGGAAACTTATCATGGTTATTTGCATGGGTGACACTCAGTATATTTAATGACCAGTATGGGGGGCCCCAACCAAACAAATGGCCACTGGCCGTTACAGCTGCACTGAACATATTGGTGTGTACTGATGTGTACTGGCTGGATCCCAGCCCTGGGCCTTTCTGTATTTGCTTTGTCTCCTTTTCGACTTAATCTTCTTCTTTCCAAAAAAGATTTTTTTTCTGGCTTTAAAATAGACATATAATCATTGTTGAAAATTTGGAGGACCCGAATTTTAAAAACCTAAAATACCACTTCTTAGCGATACATGATGGTATTGAAGCAGGTTTTTATGTGTATTCTTCTTTTTTCATATTTTAGCCTTGATATTCTTCTGTGCATTAAATACTTTTCGAAAATATAATTTTTATTTTTGCAAAAATTCTATCCTACGGATGTGCTATTTCCATTTTTTCAGTATTACAAATCACGCTGTCTTGAACATAATGATGTTAAGCACAGTGGTATTTAATCTTTGTGCCTGTCCTAACTGCTTCCTTAGGTGAAGCTCCGTAGCGTGGAATTACTGAACAAAAGTTTATACATATTTTAAATGTGTATTGTCAAAATGCCCTCCGGAAAGGTGGTGACGATGAACTCTCTCAGCAGTGTCTGAAATTACCTTCGTTTCCTATCGGGATATTTGCTCTTTTCTTATTGATTTGTACAAGCTCTTGTTATACTTAAGATATTGGATCTATTCCCGCACACGTGTTGGAAGTATGGACTTCACACTTCTCAAAGTAAAGGTCCATATGCCTTATCACATGAGATTCTCACAGTGTCAAGTTCCATGACTTGTACACAGAAACACCCAGTCAATAGCCACAGCATATAAAGGGATGACATCTGCCATTAAGAAGCATATGTTGTAGCCCAAGGAATTTAAACAGCTACAAAAACCAAAGTGAAACAAATGCTGTAATGGAGGCATCAAATACTGTGGGATCAAAGAGGAAAGTGTGATCCGTTCCAACGAGGAGAACCTGGGAGGTCCAGTTTCATTTGGGGCTCGAGTATGATTTTTAACCAGAGAAGGAGACATTCTAGGCTGAAGGGTCAGCATAAATACAGCACATGGCGTGACAATTCCTGGTGTGTTTGAGAGAGAGAGGGGGGCGTTCACGCCTCCCAGTGCTAAGAGGACCTTGAAGGCTACAGGGCTTTATGTAGACAGTAGGACCAAGTGGAGAACACTCTGCCCTGACCTGTGTTTGGGGAGGACGGTGCTGGCAGCCGTGTGGATGAGAGAAGGGAGAAGAGAGAGACCGCTAACTTGCTTTAAAGGAAGCTTTGTGGGACTTCAGACCAAGAGGGCAGCAAGGGAGGGAAATTCAGAAATTTTGTTTCTGAGCCACTTAGTCTGGTGGCTAGAGGACAGTGTGTGTGGTGGGGCTCCTTCCCAAGGGGCCGTAAGAGGGCAGGGCTGTCTCTCTATAGCGTCACAAACCTTTGCCTTGAGACGGACAAGTTGAAATGTCTGTAAGGGAGACACCAGAGCAGGCCTTGTTACAAGTTACCCTGTTAATTTTTTCAAGTTCTTTCCACATACGGGGAAAAGAGAATCATTCAAATGGAAATCGTTGCCACCTGCTGTAAAATAACAACAAAATTAAAAGAATAGGCAAATACGGTTTTACCTGGCTGCCTGACGAAATGGGTTGAAATGCCAGGGAGGTAAAGGCAGTTGTTCTATTATTAATGGCACAGTCCATAATACTCAGCAAAATGCTGTTTTCAGGTTTAAATTTTAGTGAAGACTTTTTAATGTTTAGGCTCTAAAGAAGATCCTCTCTTTTTTTTTTGGAGATGATGTGATTGAAATGACAAAGTGGTAAATTATGAATTTCAAACGAGGGCACTTCTGGCCTCTGAGGAACAGTCCAGAATACCCCTAGATCTAGAAAAGTGTGTTGTTTTTATGGACTTCAGGTATTTCTTTAGTTACCCTTCTTCCAAACCCCCAGGGACACTGGCTCAAAGTGTCTCCTCCGGCCTCTGTCTCCCCCCCTCACTCCAGAGGGGCTGAGAAATACAGTCACGACAAGATGTAACTGACACTCAAGGCCGGTGTGTGCCAACCTGGGGAGTGGCTTTTTCTGGGGCTGGGACCCCCGTCACTAGGAGGGTGGCGTCCCAGGTGTCCTCTCTCTGTCAGAGGCCCCCTTATCTCCCTCCTCCCTTGATGCCGTGTGTCCATCCTGAAATCTCTTCCTCCTCCCCTCCCCCTGCAGCGTGTAGTGGGCAGGGACAGGGAAGTGGGTCTGGGGTCAGAAGGCTGGGATTCGGACCTGCCATTGTCATGCCAGTTACTGAACCTCCCCTGGCTTCCGGAACCTTGAACTGCAAAATGGGATCACAACGTGCCTTATCCGTTCACAGTTAAACCCACCGACGGGTGCAGTGCTGGGCACAGAAGAGGCGGGCGGGCTGTGTGGCCCCCGTTCCCAGTCTCTGCGGGGCAGGTAATTACCCTGTCGTCTGAACTTGTAGGGGACGTTCAGTTTACACTCCTGCATTACCGAGACCATCCCTGCGGGCAGAAACACCCCCATTCTGCCTCCGGTCCCCACCGCAGTCGTCTCCCCAGCTCCCAGCTGATGCCTGAGCCCCCTGAGGCTCTACAGAGACCTTCTGCCTCTGGGTGACAGATGACTCTCTTCTCCTCCGGCCCAGGGAGGGAACCACCGCCTAATGTTACCGAATGTGGCGAGTATTCAGATGTAGCTACCAAAGCCACTGCCTGGACCAGTTATTGTCCAGGGCTCTCGTGTATTCCCTTCTCTCCTACCCTTTCTTCATAGCCAGAAGGGGTGGAAATTCCCTAATTCATCTGTGCACTTCGAGGAGAATGAGAATGATGAACGCGCTGCGGTTCGTGGAATAAATAGCTCTTGTAAAGCCAGACTAAGTTGTGATTTGCAGTACGGATTTTCCCGTCCGAGTTCTTAGAATCTGTTCCGTCAGCACATTCAGGCTCTGTGTCCAGACATCCGTCAAGTGAACGGCATCACCTCCAGCCCCGCTCAGGGTGTGGGTGGGGCTTCGGTTTGTCTCGGAAGGCTGGGCTGAGGGATATGCAGGGAGCAGGCTCCGGGTGGATGTGTGTGGTCGGAGAGTTGCCCGCCGACCTCCTGCTGTCTGGAGGACAGAGCCTAGTACCCAGTGGTCCCCAGGCCTCCCTCCCACCTGCATCTCAGTCCCTCCCCTCCACAGGGCTTTGCACACAGCAGCTGTGAACCGCCCAGCAGGCCTGCCTCTGGGGGGGACCACAGGTACCTCTGAGAACTCCCAGGGGACCTGGCCAGCCTGGCTGAGCAGCTGATGGTGGTGGGGGGAGGGGAGAGGTAGACAGGGAGTCAAACACAGCCTGCAAATTTTTTTTTTAATAAATTTATTTATTTTTGGCCGCGTTGGGTCTTCGTTGCTGCGTGCGGGCTTTCTCTAGTTGTGGCGAGCGGGGGCTACTCTTCATGGCGGTGCGCGGGCTTCTCATTGCAGTGGCTTCTCTTGTTGAAGAGCACGGGCTCTAGGGGCATGGACTTCAGTAGTTGTAGCTCACCGGCTCTAAAGCGCAGGCTGAGTAGTTGTGGCGCACGGGCTTAGTTGCTCCGCCGCATGTGGGATCTTCCTGGACCAGGGCTTGAACCCGTGTCCCCTGCATTGGCAGGTGGATTCTTAACCACTGCGCCACCAGGGAAGCCTGTTTACAAATTCTTAAACAAGAAAATCTGCTATAAAATAGCCCTGCTTGGCTCTAAAACAGGCGCCTCTGTAGCTCATTCTGGAATCTGTAAGATATCAAGAGCCAAGCCCCAGGACGGGGTGGGCAGGTGCGTGGGTGCTGCCTCTCCCTGGGCTACCTGCCCACGCGCCCCGTCTCCCTGGAGGGCAAGGCTGGGCTCTGAGCGCGCTGTGTGGAGGCCTCAGCCCTGCCACCTTCCTGCCTTATGGGATTCTGTGCTGAGTTGTTGGCTCCACTGGCCAGAGTGGCACGTGCCTTCCTTTGCTTTGAGATGAAATGATGCTACAGGATGCATAGAGCGACAGACGTCGTATTGGAAAAGCCACCTGTGACTTGGAGGGTTCAGGTCTGAGGTACCCACTTAATAAGTGACTTGGGAAACTCACCTTGGACCTCCCGGGCCCTTGCAGGCTCTGCTACAATCCTGTCCTCGGGATCCAAGGGCACCCTCTAAGCAGGAATATTCTTAGTGTCTCTGGCTGAGGTGCCAGAAGACCCCCTTCCCCTTGCACCACGTGCTCCACCGTCACAGCTACTTGGTCGACAGGTGACATCTGGGCAGAGACTTGGAGGCAGGGAGACGCTTTCCAGGAGGGGAATAGCCAGTGCAGAGGCTGCGGTGGGAGTGAGCTGACCCGGTGGAGAAGTGGCTGGCGGGAAGCTGGGGAGTGAGCCAGAGGGGTGGCGGGGTCCCACCTCGGGGCGCCTGAGGGCCATCGGGCGCCACCTGCTTTTGCTGGGAGGAAGGGAATGGGTGGGAATCACTGGGGGATCTGGAGCAGAGGAGAGGGCGATGCTCTGAAGACAGACGTGTGGCCTGCGTGCACGTTCACACACCGAGGTGAGCACACCCAGGCCTCAGCGTGAGCCAGTCTGAGTCGCAGGACTGCCATCCAGCAGATGTGGCAGCTAAGTGCTAGGGAAGGTCACTACTTGGGCACTTAGACAATGGTGGGACTGAGGTCACAGATGAGACAAGGCTGACGGCAGAGAATCCAAGGCACAGATCCACTTCCAAACTGCAGATGGCCAGGGTGGGAGACCCAGGCACCCAGGGGTTTCCCCGGGAAGTGCTGGGCGCCCAGCCCTCCTGTCCGGCCTGGGGCGTCCAGCCCAGAATTGCACCTCCTAAACCACGCCCTTGACATTCATGGCCATGTAACTTCATTGTTCCTGATGGCAGTAGTCTGTTTAGTTAACCTCTGGCTTCCTTTTTTCCTGGTACTTTTATACATCTGGTTCTGGTAAAATAAAAAGATTCACTCCATTTACAACTGTACTTCCTGTGCTGGCCTGGGCTTCCCTCCCCCCGCCCCCAGCTGAGGCGGACATGACAGAGCCCCTCCGGAGAGACCCTCCAGGGGCGGGACAGCGCCCGCTGTGTCCCCCGGGACATCAGAGACTGCCCCTCCCTGGGACCGGCCACCGCACCCCCTTGGAAGTCACCACTTAGGAAGGGACTTTCCAGGACACCACACTGCAGCATAGGGTCCCCTCCCAGGCTTTACCGGGACCCCAGGTGGAACAAGGCTGCCTCCTGAGAATGTGGGTTCTTGGTCCTGTGTGGGTTTTACACTGGTCCCCCTTTATCCACTGGGGATACGGTCCATGACACCCGGTGGAGGCCTGAAACCATGGATAGTACTGAACTCCATAGACACTATGCTTCTTCCTATACTTACCCACTACGATGAAGTTTAATGTATAAATACACACAGAGATGAACAAATATAGCTAAAAGTAAAACAGAACAATTATAGTAACACAACATCTTATTGTAAAGATGTCCTGCCTTCTCCACCTGAGCTAAGCGTTTATCACCCACTGTGGCCGTAACTTTTGCAGTTTGAGGTGCAACAGCGGGACCAGCACGAATTCTCTCTTCCTTCTTCACAATTTCATGAATAGGAGATTTGTTCTGAATGTAGATCTTAGCAACCTCAGCGAGATTTCATCAGTCCTCAGAATGGCATGCAACTTAGAACATATGACTTGTTTATTTCTGGAATTTTCCATTTAATATTTTCTTTTTTAAGTTTTTGTTTTATATTGGAGCATAGTTGATTCACAATGTTGTGTGAGTCGTACACCTGAAACTAACACAACATTGTTAATCATTTAATATTTTCGGACCACGGTTGACCGCAGGTAACTACAGCCTCGGAAGGTGAAACTGTGGATAAGGGGGAAAGACTGTACTTACTGTTTCCTACCAGCCGCCGCGTTTGCTTGTGTTCAAGCAAGATGCAAACTCTTCAGTACAGGGAAGCCTCTGACCTGCAAAGGCTCACAGAGTCTGTATGTAGAAGAACAGGAAGAAGGATGCCAGAAGAAGGAGGGCCCCGCAAGGCCCGGGGAGGCCGCTCAGTGCACAGGGGCCAGGGCCGGGAATTAGGACGGGGGCTCCGGGGCGCCCGAGCTCGAGGGACACCCAGAGGAGGGCCCCCACCCCGGCCACCGGGGCCAGCCTCGGGCTCCTTTGGGTCTCCCGGTCACGTGCTCCAGCAAGATTCCTGCAGGTGCGGCGGTGGAGCCCGACCTGCACACACGCTGCCCCCTGACCACAGCGATGACCTGCCTGTGAGTCTGAGCCCTGCCTGCGCCATCCCAGCCTTTCCCACCCCCAGAGAGGACGGCACCTGTCGCACAGGAGGAGGCCACCCTGAAACACCATAACTCACAGTGCCGCCCACGCACAGGGCTCCGGACCCACGGGCCCTCATGGATACAAAGGGGCAGTGCACACAGATGCACACACACACCCTGCACACTGTACACACCCCGCACTATACACACTGTACACACTGTACACACTATACACACTGTACACACTGTACACACTATACACACTGTACACGCTATACACACTGTACACACGATACACACTATACACACTATACACACTGTACACACTGTACACACTATACACACTGTACACACTGTACACACTATACACACTACACACTGTACACACGATACACACTGTACACTCTGTACACACTGTACACACTGTACACACGATACACACGATACACACTGTACACACTGTACACACTGTACACGCTGTACACACTGTACACACTGTACACGCTATACACACTGTACACGCTATACACACTGTACACACTGTACACACTATACACACTGTACACGCTATACACACTGTACACACTGTACACACTGTACACACTATACACACTGTACACACTGTACACACTATACACACGGTACACACTGTACACACTGTACACACGGTACACACTATACACACTGTACACACGGTACACACGATACACACTATACACACTGTACACACTATACACACTGTACACGCTGTACACACTATACACGCTGTACACGCTATACACAGTATACACACTATACACACTGTACACTCTGTACACACTATACACACTGTACACACTGTACACACTGTACACACTATACACACTGTACACACTGTACACACTATACACACTACACACTGTACACACTGTACACACTATACACACTATACACACTGTACACACTATACACACTGTACACGCTGTACACGCTGTACACGCTATACACACTATACACACGATACACACTGTACACACTATACACACTGTACACACTGTACACACGATACACACGATACACACTATACACACTATACACACTGTACACACTATACACACTATACACACGATACACACGATACACACTGTACACACTGTACACACGATACACACGATACATATGGTACACGCTGTACACGCTGTACACGCTGTACACACTATACACACTGTACACACTGTACACACTATACACACTATACACACTGTACACACTGTACACACAATACACACTGTACACGCTATACACACTATACACACGATACACACTACACACTATACATACTGTACACTCTGTACACACTGTACACACTATACACACTACACACTGTACACACTATACACACTGTACACACTGTACACACTGTACACACGGTACACACGATACACACTATACACACTATACACACTGTACACACTGTACACACTGTACACGCTGTACACACTATACACGCTGTACACGCTATACACAGTATACACACTATACACACTATACACACTATACACACTGTACACTCTACACACTATACACACTGTACACACTATACACACTGTACACACTGTACACGCTGTACACGCTATACACACTATACACACGATACACACTATACACACTATACACACTGTACACTGTACACACTGTACACACTGTACACACGGTACACACTGTACACACTGTAACACTGTACACACTATACACACTGTACACACTGTACACACTGTACACACTGTACACACTGTAACACTGTACACACTATACACACTGTACACACTGTACACACTATACACACGGTACACACTGTACACACTGTACACACGGTACACACTATACACACTGTACACACGGTACACACGATACACACTATACACACTATACACACTGTACACACTATACACACTGTACACGCTGTACACACTATACACGCTGTACACGCTATACACAGTATACACACTATACACACTGTACACTCTGTACACACTATACACACTGTACACACTGTACACACTATACACACTACACACTGTACACACTGTACACACTATACACACTGTACACACTGTACACACTATACACACTGTACACGCTGTACACGCTGTACACGCTATACACACTATACACACGATACACACTGTACACACTATACACACTATACACACTGTACACACTGTACACACGACACACACGATACACACTATACACACTATACACACTGTACACACTATACACACGATACACACGATACACACTGTACACACTGTACACACGATACACACTATACACACTATACATACTGTACACTCTACACACTGTACACACTATACACACTGTACACACTGTACACACAATACACACTGTACACGCTATACACACGATACACACTATACACACTATACATACTGTACACTCTGTACACACTGTACACACTATACACACTGTACACACTGTACACACTATACACACTGTACACACTGTACACACTGTACACACGGTACACACGATACACACTATACACACTGTACACACTGTACACACTGTACACGCTGTACACACTATACACGCTGTACACGCTATACACAGTATACACACTATACACACTATACACACTGTACACTCTACACACTATACACACTGTACACACTATACACACTGTACACACTGTACACGCTGTACACGCTATACACACTATACACACGATACACACTATACACACTGTACACACTGTACACACGATACACACTATACACACTGTACACACTATACACACTGTACACACTGTACACACTATACACACTACACACTGTACACACTGTACACACTATACACACTGTACACACTGTACACACTATACACACTGTACACGCTGTACACGCTGTACACGCTATACACACTATACACACGATACACACTGTACACACTATACACACTATACACACTGTACACACTGTACACACGACACACACGATACACACTATACACACTATACACACTGTACACACTATACACACGATACACACGATACACACTGTACACACTGTACACACGATACACACTATACACACTATACATACTGTACACTCTGTACACACTGTACACACTATACACACTGTACACACTGTACACACAATACACACTGTACACGCTATACACACGATACACACTATACACACTATACATACTGTACACTCTGTACACACTGTACACACTATACACACTGTACACACTGTACACACTATACACACTGTACACACTGTACACACTGTACACACGGTACACACGATACACACTATACACACTGTACACACTGTACACACTGTACACGCTGTACACACTATACACGCTGTACACGCTATACACAGTATACACACTATACACACTATACACACTGTACACTCTACACACTATACACACTGTACACACTATACACACTGTACACACTGTACACGCTGTACACGCTATACACACTATACACACGATACACACTATACACACTATACACACTGTACACTCTGTACACACTGTACACACTGTACACACGGTACACACTGTACACACGATACACACTGTACACACTATACACACTATACACATGATACACACTATACACACTATACATACTGTACACTCTGTACACACTGTACACACGATACACACTATACACACTATACACACTGTACACACTGTACACACTGTACACACGATACACACGATACACACTATACACACTATACACACTGTACACACTACACGCTGTACACGCTATACACACTATACACACGATACACACTATACACACTGTACACACTGTACACACTGTACACACGATACACACGATACACACTATACACACTGTACACACTGTACACACTATACACACTGTACACACTGTACACACTATACACGCTGTACACGCTATACACACTATACACACTATACACACGATACACACTATACACACTATACATACTGTACACACTGTACACACTGTACACACTATACACACTACACACTGTACACACTGTACACACTATACACACTGTACACACTGTACACACTATACACACTGTACACACTGTACACACGGTACACACGGTACACACGATACACACGATACACACTATACACACTATACACACTGTACACACTATACACGCTGTACACGCTATACACGCTGTACACGCTATACACAGTATACACACTATACACACTATACACACTGTACACACTGTACACTCTGTACACACTATACACACTATACACACTGTACACACTATACACACTGTACACACTATACACACGGTACACACTGTACACACTGTACACACGGTACACACTATACACACTGTACATACGGTACACACGATACACACTATACACACTGTACACACTATACACACTGTACACGCTGTACACACTATACACGCTGTACACGCTATACACAGTATACACACTATACACACTATACACACTGTACACTGTACACACTATACACACTGTACACACTGTACACACTATACACACTGTACACACTATACACACTACACACTGTACACACTATACACACTGTACACACTGTACACGCTGTACACGCTATACACGCTATACACACGGTACACACTGTACACACTATACACACTGTACACACTGTACACACTGTACACACGATACACACGATACACACTATACACACTATACACGCTGTACACACTATACACACTATACACACTATACACACGATACACACTGTACACACTGTACACACTGTACACACGATACACACGATACACACTATACACACTGTACACACTGTACACGCTGTACACGCTATACACACTATACACACGATACACACTATACACACTGTACACACTGTACACACGATACACACGATACACACTATACACACTGTACACACTGTACACACTGTACACACTATACACACTGTACACACTATACACACTGTACACACTGTACACACTGTACACACGATACACACTATACACACGATACACACTGTACACACTGTACACACTATACACACTGTACACACTGTACACACTATACACACTGTACACGCTATACACACTATACACACGATACACACTATACACACTATACATACTGTACACTCTGTACACACTGTACACACTGTACACACGATACACACTATACACACTATACACACTGTACACACTGTACACACTATACACACTGTACACACTGTACACACTGTACACACTATACACACTGTACACACTGTACACACGGTACACACGATACACACTATACACACTATACACACTGTACACACTATACACGCTGTACACGCTGTACACGCTATACACGCTGTACACGCTATACACAGTATACACACTATACACACTGTACACACTGTACACTCTGTACACACTATACACACTGTACACACTGTACACACTATACACACTGTACACACTGTACACACTGTACACACTGTACACGCTGTACACACTATACACACTGTACACACTGTACACGCTGTACACACTATACACACTGTACACACTGTACACACTGTACACGCTATACACACTATACACACTATACACACTGTACACTCTGTACACACGGTACACACGGTACACGCTGTACACGCTGTACACACTGTACACACTGTACACACTATACACACTATACACACTGTACACACTGTACACACTATACACACTGTACACACTGTACACACTATACACACTGTACACGCTGTACACACTATACACGCTGTACACACTATACACACTGTACACGCTGTACACACTACACACTGTACACGCTATACACACTATACACACGATACTATACACACTATACACACTGTACACACTGTACACACTGTACACACGATACACACGATACACACTATACACACTATACACGCTGTACACACTGTACACGCTGTACACGCTGTACACGCTATACACGCTGTACACGCTATACACACTGTACACACTGTACACACGATACACACTGTACACACTATACACACGATACACACGATACACACGATACACACTGTACACACTGTACACACGATACACACTATACACACTGTACACACTATACACACTGTACACACTGTACACACTGTACACACTATACACACTATACGCACTGTACACACTGTACACACTGTACACACTATACACACTACACGCTATACACACTATACACACTATACACACGATACACACTATACACACTGTACATACTGTACACTCTGTACACACTGTACACTCTGTACACACTGTACACACTGTACACACGATACACACTATACACACTATACACACTGTACACACTGTACACGCTATACACGCTGTACACGCTATACACACTATACACACTGTACACACTGTACACATGATACACACGATACACGCTATACACGCTATACACGGTGTACACGCTGTACACACTGTACACTCTGTACACACTGTACACACGATACACACGGTACACACTGTACACACTGTACACACTGTACACACTATACACACTGTACACACTGTACACACTGTACACACTATACATACTGTACACTCTGTACACACTGTACACACTGTACACACTATACACTACATACACCCGACACTGTACACACTGTACACACGATACACACTGTACACACTGTACACACTGTACACACTATACACACTGTACACACTGTACACACTGTACACACTATATACACACACACCACACTTCACACACACTACCCTCTGCACACACGTTCTCCACAGATACACACACATACACTCCGAACAGACACATGCCAATCCACACACACACACACACACACACACACAAATATCCATGTCCAAAAACATGACAGCAAAGCAAAAAGATCAAAATATTCAGATTGACTAGTGTTCAAAGAAATACAGTTTTTTAAGAAATATGCAATTGGCCACATTAAACAAAGTGCTGCTCTGGTGTTGAGAACACAGGCTCTGGCGTCAGGCCGCCTGGCACGAGGTGTCACCTCCCTGCTTACGTGCTCAGTGACAGCGGGCAGGTGAGTGAACCTCTGTCCCTCCTTCAGCTCTTCTGGGATGAGGGCCTGACAGCACCGACTTCAGAGCTGGGGTGTGAGGCTTTAATAAGTAAAAGCAAGTGAGGTGCTGAGAACAGAGCCTGCCACGTGGGGAGGACCCCACACGTCCCTCTGTTGTCACCACGGTAACCGTTACGGCTGACGTGGACCAGGGGCCCAGCCTGAGCCCCTCATCCCTACTGGTGGGGACGTCTCTCTGGAAGGTGATGTTAAGACACATCAACTCCTGAAAAACCGTTCCACCACGTGACCCAGTGCCTGCTTTACCCTGAGGACACAGCAGAGGGGTGCCCACAGACTTGTGTTTAAGGATGTTCCCTGCAGCACTGCTTGTAGCAAGAGAAGGAAAAACACAGACTGCCTGAGGCTCCTACACCAGGAGGTGGGTCATGGGCCACCCGCCTGGCACCCAAGCAAGGGACCTGGACATCACCCTTTGTTCCTTCCTCACATCCAGTCCTCGGCCAAGCTCTGTCGTTTCCACCTCTTCCCTTAGGGATCTGACCGCTTCCCAGATTCACCCGTTCACGCCTGCGCTGGAGCAGGACTTCCTCAGAGCCACACCCTGCCCACCGAGGATGCCCGGTACACGCGGGGTGACGCTCTGTCCTTTCCCACCAGGCTCACCACCTTGGCAATGACCGGATCCCCACTTCCTTCTCCCCCACCAGGTGGTGAGTCCCCCCAAGGGCCGGGCTGGCTGTCTCACTAAAATTGTGTCCCCAAAGCCTGGGACAGCGCCTGGCATACTCCATGTTTCCTGACTGAGGAACAAGCCAGTGAAAGAAGGCATGTGATTCAGCCTTCAAGCCATATTCTCAACAAATCCATATGGCAAAATGCTCACCATACAGCATTAGATGAGGAAAAAGCCTAAAAAACTGGATCTGTAGCATGACATTAACGTCATTATATACAGATACATGTGTAAAAACCCAGACGAAAGCATTAAATTGTTAGCCGTGGTTATTCCTGGACATTTTAATTTTTTTATATATATATATATATATATGCCTGTCTTTTCCAGATATTTTGCAATGTCCATTTCCTTTATAATCATGAAAACAGTGGGAAAATAGATGGATACAGCACCGGATCCAGAATCTGGGGCATTAGCCATGATTGGAGTCCAGGACGTGGGTGGTTGAGGCAGCCTGCGAAACGTCCACATTTGAACTTGCCCACGATGTCTATTAAAGCATCGTTTCCAGAGCAGCTCTGTACAATCACTGGTGATTCTGCTAATAACAGGCTCCTTCCTTTCTCGTGGGGACTCATTAGGCTGAGCGCATCAGAGGTGACAGGTAGTGGTTTCAGAAAGATAACAGAAATGTTTTTCTTCTTCTTAACAGAAAATGTCAGGGTAAATGAGTTTGTTTTTTTTTTTCTTCGTAAGTCATCATACTACACATTCAGGGGAATGTGGTCAGAGGCTCTTACAGGAGGACTTGTTTCTATGTCTATGTCTTTGTTTGCAGTAACTGTTGCAGGGTACCAAGGTGACAGCCCCACAGTCGGGCCATCGGAGCATCTCTAGGCCAGACCTCCCCAGGCTTGGGAATCTGCAGTCCCAGGGACGCAGCACATAGAGAGGCGGCCCTTGGATGGACCCAGGGAGGATGGAACCTCGTGGGAGGGACATTGGTTTCAAGTCTTGATCTGGACCCTGGATTTCTGCTATTGCCAGATTGCTCAGGACCTTGGTTTTTCCATCAGTCAAATTGGAACGTGTGTGCATCTCTCTGAGACAGTTGTAAGAAGCAGTGATATGTACAGCACTGCCTTTGGGGATATGTCCTCCCGACCTTCCGCCCAGAAGTCTCTCTCGAGAAGATCACCAAATGAGGAATGGAATGGAGAGAAGGAGGGCTGTTCAGCCTGGAGAAGAGTTTTTTTTTTTTTTTTTTAAAGGACAGGAAGTTGGAGCATAAAAGGTGTCATATGTATGCAGGATAGATTTGTCCCATGTGGCGTCCCAGAGCAGAACTGGAGCCTGGGGTGCAAGTAATAGAAAGTAAGATTTCTGCTTCCCTTAAAAAAGAATCTTCTAGGACTTCCCTGGTAGTGCACTGGTTAAGAATCCACCTGCCAATGCAGGAGACACGGGTTCGAGCCCTGGTCTGGGAAGATCCCACATGCCATGGAGCAACTAAATCTGTGCGCCACAACTACTGAGCCTGTGCTCTAGAGCCCGAGAGCCACAACTACTGAGCCTGAGCTCTAGAGCCCGAGAGCCACAACTACTGAGCCTGAGCTCTAGAGCCCGAGAGCCACAACTACTGAGCCTGAGCTCTAGAGCCCGAGAGCCACAACTACTGAGCCCGCACACCACAACTACTGAGCCTGTGCTCCAGAGCCTGTGCTCCGCAACAAGAGAAGCCACCACAGTGAGAAGCCCGTGCACTGCAACGAAGAGTAGCCCCCGCTCACCGCAACTAGAGAAAGCCCACGAGCAGCAATGAAGACCCAACCCAGCCAAAAGTAAATAAATAAATTTATATTAAAAAAAAAGAACCTTCTAGGAACAAAAAGTAATCCAAAGGGCTGTCCTGTAGGGCAGTACTGAGTCACCTGTCACTGTGAATATTTCACTGGGGCTGGTGATCACGGGGAAGTTTCGGGAGAGGGATTCAGCGTTAAGTTGAAGACAGGTAACCGCTAACATTTTTCCCAACTCCAAGAACCTATGTTTCTGCCATTTGGCCTTTCTGATTTTGGAACTGCTTGAAAATAATGTCTAATTCCTCCCAACCATGTTATCTAGGTCCAGCCAGAGCTGCAATGGCCAGAAGTTCCCCCTCCCCACTCGACCCGGATGTTGGAAATCTGTCATGTTTATTACTATCTCCCTCTTACATGAAGAGCTCACAATGAGTCCTGCCTTCCCAGAATAAAGGTCAGAACTCGAATTCCCAGCCTTCCCTGCAGGAAGGATAAAGGCTTGACCCCTCAAATGGCCCCATTCAAGACCTGAACTTGGAAGTGAATGACCTGGAGGGAAACAAGGTGAGGGTGGGGAGAGGAGGAGGGAGTTCCTCCTGGGGCCTCCATACTTTCTTAGAAGTGTTCTGGGTGATGGCAGAGACATCCGCCCTTCAGTGGTGGCGGCTGTTTCCCAGACACTGCAAGGTCAAGCCCTGGGACCGGAAGTTCCACTAGTGCTAGCAGAGGTGGCACGTGCACCCAGGCAGGCCTCTGGCATTAGTGGCTCCGAGTGCGGAGGCCACCGCGGTCTATCCTTGGAGCCTGCGGCCGGGGTTTGGGAACGCTCCTGGAAGTTCAGCCTCAGCTCTTACCCGCGCCCGTCCGTGACGCTGCATGTTCTAACATCACCTGAGAGAACGGCTAGATGCTCGCCTGAGTCGTTTTCTCTTTGTCCTTGGGCACACACGGGGCTGGGCTGCTGGACTGCCTTTTCCAGGCTTCCTGGCCTTTGCGTGTGGCCACATGACTGTGCTCTAACTAATGGAATGTGGGCAGAAATGAAGGACTTCCATGCCTGGTCCCAACCTCCCCCTCGTCATCCCACCCCCGTGCAGTCCTCCATGCTCTTAGCTCCCAGGATGGGGGAGAGACCCAGTGGAAGACACAAGGTCCCTAGAAGATGGTGGAGCCAGGAGAAGTGAAGGAGCCCGGGGCCCTTGAATTCCCCCGACTGGACTGTGCCCAAAATAAGCCTCTAATTGTGTTAAGCCACTTTGATTTGAGTGTTGTGTTAGGGTTAGCCCCTCCTGACTAATACACTTAAGAAATCCATTTTCTGCTCAACTAGATTTATTTTTTATGACCAAGAGCGCTGAGTGTTTCACCTCCCTACCTGGTCTGCCCTCAAGAAGTCTAATGCGAGAGACAGTCACGCCCGCGGGCAAGCTTCCCTCCGGCCAGGAGGCACCGGGCTCCACTTCCCTCCCCTGGCGATCCCCACCCTTCCTCTGGCCCAGGCCACAGAAGTCTCCCTGAGAAAGTCGGCTTCTCCTCCGCTGTGGTCTTGCCCCGCGTCCGCGACTTCACACCTAACTCCCTGCCTGACGCGGAGGGAAGTCAGGCACGTTCTGCCCGGCGCCCCTGAACTCGGCGTAAGGAATCCTGCCTCCTCTTTATTGTAAGGCGAAGCTAGCGCTGGGTCAGGAGCCCAGAGAGCCAGCCATGAGGAAATTACCCTACGCCGGGTTAAAGTCAGGCTTTGAGTTAGCGCAGTAGATGCCCTTTGGCACGTCTGGCCCCTCCCACGCCTTAAGTCTCCCCTACCCGCCACGGGTGGGGGTGGGCCCATGGCAGCCACGTTTGTAGCATGTGACTGAGTCCTCACAGCGGATTGGGCCAGGGCTGGGCACGTGATCTAAGCGGGGCCAACCGGAGACTTCGTGCCTGAAAGCAGGAAATGCAGCCTCACCGGGGCTGCCCTGAGCCCACCTGTTGAGTGGATCGTCGTGTGTGCCAGGTAGACTGAGAAAGAGGCCTAGAGGAAGCCAGTCGAACAAAAAGCAGCAGAAATAGAGAAGAAAAGGTAAGTGAAGGAGAAACTAGGAACTTTCTGAGCCCCGTGCATCCTGGGTCGTGGGCCCACTAGCAAACCCCCTACCCGTAAGATAAGCTTTCTCTAGTTTGCATACGCCAGTTCAAGGTAGCCTGTAAAATCTAAACTGGAAGAGTCTTACCTGATACAGGAAGAAGTAGAAAAGGTCACCCCACAGATTGCCTCCTCATGGAAGCCAAGGCACCTGCTGGCTTGCCCTGAACTGGGAAACCTAAAAGTACTGGGAGCGAGGGAAAATGTGGCAGCTGGAGAGACCTCTGGGGATTTATCGTCAGCGAAACGTGCCCGACTGATTTTCCAGCCGAGCAGCCTCATGTCAGAGCCGAGCAAACGCAGGGAACCCGGGGCCGGGCGGGAGCTCTCTGGATAAGTCAGCACGTGTTGCTAGGCTGGCGACGAGCGACGCGCCTAACTCCCCGGCCCCGCCGGTCCCCGCGCCGCGGAGACGCGCGCTCCCTGCGCACACGTGCGCACTCGGCCGGCGCGGGAGGGGCTGCGGAGGCCTGGCCTCGGGGGAGACGCTCGGGCCCCGCGCCCACCCCACCCCTGCGCGGCGGGGAGGGCCCAGCCCGCCGGGCCTTTCAGAGTTAATTAGCCTTCATGCATATGGATGGTACCGCCGACTGAACGCCGTGGCGGGGTCGCGACCTGACCCCGGCGAGGCGTGCAGAAAGAAAAGACTCCTCTTCCCAGCTCGCTCCCTCACTGAAAGCCCAGCTGCCGGGCGCAGCGCCGGGGTGTGATCGCCGCCGCCCCATTTCTCCCGCAGAAGAAGCGCTTGCGGGGAGGCAGGGGGCGCTGTCCCCGGCCCCCATGAGCAGCCATCCCCCTGATCTGTCGCCGTACTGATATCAGCGCTGGGAGTTTACTCCGAAGCTTTCCTTTCCCGTGATGGTTTTCATTTCCTGTCATTTAAAGCTGCAGCCTTTATGGAATATCACATGGTTTAAGTTTACACAGGAAATCAGCTGCAGTTGTGAGATGCCGACTTACTTTTTTTGTTTGTTTTTTAATCCTCCCCCCCTTAAAAAAATTGAGAGGGAAAGGGGAAAAAAAAAGCCAGCTAGCAACAGTTTGTTTTGAAATCGTTTTCCTTTTTGATCCCAAGTCCCTGTTCTCCGAAGTGGTTTGCGGTTGTACAGAAAGCAGCAGTTTCTTTCTGACACGTGGTAGTCACTTTACGTGAAGAAAGCCTAGCACCGAGAGATGCTTTTGCTTTTTCCAGGCCAGGGACGGGGGCGCGGGCGCAGCTGCGCCAGAAGCTCCGCCCCCGGGATGCGCCACTTGACCCGCCGCGATCCGCCCAGGGAGCCGCGGGCCCGGCTGTGTCCAGGAGCTGGGTTTACCCTCCTGGAAAGGTGGCACGTACTGCCCAGTTACCCATTCTGGGATCCCTCTGCTTGAACCCGAAAGGAGCAGTGTCCTGACCGACCCCCGACCCCGGACCCCCCAAGGACCACAATAGAAGTCTGTCCTCGACCCGGTCCCAACACATCACGCCAGGAATCAGAGAATCGCAGGGCTTCAAAACGGGGGTGAGGATGGTGTGGAAGAATTCGCGATTCGTTCTTTAAGCCCCGCCCTGCAGTTGCTACTGAGTTAGGAACTGCAGACTAGAAGCAGCCCCGCCCCCCAAGACCGCACTCCCTGGTTACCCTCTGCACGCCCGCCCTGAGGGCAACTAGACGGCCCTGGGCAATAGCGCCACCTGGTGCCCAGCATCCCTCCCAGCGATTCCTCGTATCCCTTTCCAGGATGCTGCACCGCCTGAAGAGATCAAGGGTGCCCAGAATGGGTTCAGGACTCCAGGGGAGCTCCCACCTGGGGTTGAAATGGCCCCTGCCTCCTCCCGTCTTGTCCCTGAAGGAGCTTAAAGCACAGGGAACAGGAGGTGCTCCTGTCTCTACAGAGGCACCCACGATAAAAGACCCACTCCTTTCATGGAAGGCTGAGCCCTCAATTAAATGGAAAATGCCCTTGAAGAGATGCAATTTAGGCACCTCTTTCAGAGTGAACCAATGTGTTACCTTTTTCCAAGGGTGAGCGGGCATCTAGAGAGGCGAGAAAGCAAAGAGGCAGGAGGCCCACCCTGAGGTCCGGGAGGGCCAGAGCCAGCACTGCGGCCGCCCTTCAAGGGCCCGGGCCATCCCTGCGGTGGGACTGGGCGGAAGGGAGGGACGGCTCTGGAAGGCTGGGTACGGACAGGGCCTGCGCGCACTTCATGGGTGAGCAGGGGGCCTCACAGGACCCAGGTGTCCCTCCGCGACGGCTGCAGCCCTGGCAGCTGAGACCCCTTTAACTGAGACTCAGGCAGCCCGCCCGTGACCGTCCGCACCGCCCCTCCCCCAGCCCGTAAACCAGCAGCCCTCTGTGTGAACATGAGCCCCACGTGTTTACGGGCTGTCTGCGGGGACGAGAAGGGGACAGGGCTTAGTGCTGCAGCCCTTTCAGCCTCCAGGTATTAAGCTGCGTGACGTGACCCATTCTCTGAAACCAAATGTTTGTAAGGACACCCGGAAGCCACCTGGGAATTTCTCTGGGCTTCCACGGGTCAGCAGGCAGAGCTCCCCTCTGTTATGCAGGGGAGCCGCCCGCCGGCTGTCACCGCTGGCCCCAGATCGGGGTGCGCAGGCAAAGTCTGCGGCAGGCCTGTGAGCCCGGTGAAAGGAACCCTGCCCCTTTCCGCAGCAGCAGGCGGCTGTGGTCTCTGTCTGAGGCCCTGAGCTGTTTTCCTCCCAGGAAGCTGATTGGCCTCCTGCTGCCTATTACCTGACTGGGGGACTGCGGGAGTCAGTGTGGTCCTGCGTCCAGACTCTTCAGCCCCGGGGTGAGCTCCGCTGGGGAGACCAGTTCGTCCCGAGCCAACGCCCTGATTGGGTCCCTTGTGAGATGCACCTTCTTCCTCCATGTCCCACCCAGCACTCCTCTTTTTCCTGCCCTTTCTCTGGAAGTATGGAGTTTATTGGTCTCTGCACGGAGGACGGTGGGGGGAATGATCTTAATTAAGAAAAGATCCAGCTCTGGCCTGGCTGTTTCGGTTTTAGGGCGGTTGCCAGCGAGTCACGAGGACTCTCACGTGAAACCTTCTCCGCTCAGGGCTCTTTCTGGTCCCCTTACTTGACCATCTGGAAGATGGGAGAGTTTTTGGAGGGAAGTTTGGGCAAGAAAAATCAGATGCGGGAAAGCCTCTTTCTCAGCCTCGCAGCTTCTGAGGACCCCCGCATTTTTGGCCAAGAGTGGGTCCTGCCGGCCCCACGCCCCAGGCTGCCTCCCCCAGAGGAGGCCTTCCCGACTCTGGTGAGTTGGCCCCTGGACTCAATTAACATTTCAATATGTATTTATTCCTGTTGCATGAAAAAAATAACAAAAAAAATCACCTTCTGGTAAGGTGCCAGAACGAGATATATAATGATGCTGTTTACCCGCGACGGTGTCGTTCGCTGTTGTTGACAGTCAAATAAATCAACATAGTAAACACAATTTGCTCAAAAACGGCTGAGGAAAAGCAGATGGTTAGCACATTTCAGCAGGACCTGTTGGTTCAAGTCTGCACGGATGTTTAGACTCTGCGCTGCCTGCAACAGATGCTCGCCTGGGTCCCCACGTGAAGGGCCCAGGCGACGCTTGCGCTGGCCCTTGGGGGCGGGGAGGGCAGCCCGCCGGCTGGGGGGCAAGCACCCAGCCCATTAACATTCACAGCCCGTGGCCGCCCAGCGCCCGGCCTTTGTGTGCCGGGAACAAGCCAGCTTTCTTCCCCGGGAGGATGGCGCCTCAGCGCCCCATGCGGCTACTGCCTTCGAGCTTTCCAGTGGCTTTGGGGGCCAGAGGGCCTCGCTTGGCACTCAGAGTGGCTGCCTCGTGGTGCTCAAAAGAGAAGAAAAAGTTATTTTTGCAGCAGGAGGAGGCTGTGGCTACCCGGTGCCAGGGAAGCCGTGGAGTAGTGGTGGGCGGGTCACTCCTGGGAGGGGACGGGACCAGCAGGTCGCTGCCATCCTAGGTCCTGGTGACCAGGCCCTGCTTCCGCCTCCAGCTCCAGTCTGTGTCTGGGGATGCCAGGGCTGTCCCTGGAAAGGGGACCCTTACCAGGGCCCCGACGGGCCCAAGAAGCTCCTGGACATGTCGGCACTGCCGGGGCACTTCTGTGTGCAGAGCCCCGGGGTGGATGCTGGAGACTTCAGGGATGGTTCAGGCGTGATTTCCCACGGGAAGGTCTAGGGTGGGAGATGCAGCGGTGTATGAAATCACCAGGAAGAGGGAGGCTCTGATGCAGGGTGGCTCGCCTGCCCGCTGCGCTGCGGCTTAGCTGTGTGACGCCGCACAGGGACCCAGAGTCGGTCTCCTCGTTCCCTAAGCGGGCTTGTTCTGAAGACGGGGTATGGTGACAGTTGCAAGCCTAGCACCACGCCCCGCATGTGCTACGTGCCCACCAAACGGCAGCCACCGTTCATCCTGCCGGCAACGTGCAAGGCGGCTGCGTGGGAAAGGCAGCATGTGCCCTGGGTCCAGGGGTAATTAGGACCTCATCCAACTGTCTGATAACTTCCTCAGACAGAGCACAGCCAAGACTTACCCGTCTGCCGATTTGCTCCTGAGCGGCCCCCGACTGACCCGCCCCTTCCCCTTTGCTCCAGGCAGGATGCAGGATGGACCGCTGCACCTCTGACCCTGCTCTTGGGCCGGGCTCTCCGGGAGGCCGAGGCGAGATGGAGTTAGAAGGCTCAGGGCGGCGGGGGGGGGGCGGATCTGGAGGAGGCAGGGAGAGCCTTCAGACCGGGATGCAGGTCTGACCCCTGGGAAGGGAGAAAGGGAGGAAGGAAGATGGGGTCTCAGGAGCCTCAGACACCAGTGCAGCTCTAGAAAGCTCGCCCCGGCCTGGAGGTGCTGTGTGTGAGCCTCGCCTCTGCTCTCCTGGACGGCTTGGGCAAGTCTAATAGGAAAGTCTAGTAGGGAGAGTGTTCTGGAAAGCTAGGGACACCAAGTACCTGGCAGGAATTTATCCCTTATCTAAACATTTTAGGGTTTTTAGTATAACAGCCACTATGGTGCTAACCTGCTAGGGAAGGATGACTCAGAACCAACATCCCTTCTCTCTGTGTAGCCTTGAAAATCCTTTAGCACAAAAAGCCTACTTTCATTTTCTAGCCCAGGAGCCTGGCTCAACTGTTGGCAATTTAGTCATTACCAGCGGCCTTAGTTCTAGAACGTTCCAGAAATGGGCTCTGCGACTTTGAGCACTTTGCTAGCATAACTCTTAGGTTATCTTGTGGGGGCAGTGGGAGGGTCTGTCTGTACAAAGCTCTCCTTGCTGACGTTCATGCCCAGTTGTTTCCAGTTGATACACACCCCAGACAAGCAGCATGGCCCCTAGAACCGTACCCCGCGCCAACCTTAAACCCCCTGGAACTTCTGATGGTCCCAGGCCCTCTCTCCTGACTAGCAGAGCGCCGCACCGTCAGTACGGCACGTCATCGCCCAATGATGGCAAAAATCTCCATTGGCTGGTGCAGCTGTGGCACAGATGTCCTGCACGGCAGTTAGAACATCGCCGGTGATCGATCAGCGCTGTCTCAGAGACATGGACCGCAAGCATGGAGCCAGAAACTGCGACAGCAAGAGCCGTGCGGACCCTTCGCAGGGAAATGGTCACAGACTCAGGACCCGCGGCGGGCCCCTCCCGCCCACAAGGAAGGCCTGCACGCCGTGGATCAGGTGCTGCGTTTTGGCAGGGCCCAGGCTTGAGTCTCTGTGCCAAACTAGGGTGTGCACCCCTAGAGTCTGCTCCTGGGGATGGATGCCTGGAGTTTGTGCTAAACCCGAACCCCGCAATTTGTGGTCCTCAAGCCCTGGGTCCCGCCTCTGGCGTTTGTGTGGCGGGTGGCTGCCAGGCTCACTCAGTACGCACTGCTTTGTGAAGCCGCTCGGGCTTGCTGAGCTCTAGTTGTGGTAGGCCGCAGCCAGTTTAAAAGAAATTTCTCCCAACGAGATAGCATCCCTCCAGGGTCCCCAGCGCATGTCTCCCTGCGTTCCTTTCTGCCAGAATAGGCGGCCTTTAGGGATGACGGGCTGCCACGTGGACCCTCAAAACTCACCGAGGTTCCTGGGAGGAGGAGGATGGAGCAGTTCGCCTGCCCGTCAGCAGGAGACGCTGCAGTCCGCGCCACTGGACTTGAGCCCAGAGGGCACAGAAGAGATGGCCCAGCCGAGCCCTCATTTTGCAGGTGTGGAAACCGGGGGCAAAGCAGCGACATGACTGTCCAAGGTCACACGGCCAGAGCCGGACCACAGGCCAGTCTGATGTTTGGGTCTCACTTCCATTCACTGTGTTGTTCTACCTCATCTTTTTTTTTTTCTTTTAATTTTATTTATTTATTTATTTTGGTTGTGCCGGGTCTTAGTGGTGGCAGTCGGGCTCCTTAGTTGCGGCAGGTGGGCTCCTTAGTTGTGGCACGTGAACTCTTAGTTGCAGCACGCGTGTGAGATCTGGTCCCCTAACCAGGGACTGAACCCGTGTCCCCTGCATTGGAAGGCAGATTCTTAACTGCTGCGCCACCAGGGAAGTCCCTACATCATCTTTTAAATGTAAATCATTGTGTGTGTTTGCGGGGGAGAGGGTTAGTACATTCTCAATTAAAGGGAAATTCTTCAATAAAATCTGACATTAAAAAAAAAAAGAGTCAGCACAAAGCCATGCCTAGATTCTGAGACCCTGAGTTGAAAGGCTCCTGACCCTGTAACATGGCAAGGGCACAGGAGGAGGACGTGAGTTTACAGACGGACAGACTCCAGGGACATTTGTCCCAGGGAGGAGGAGTCTAGGGCTTTGACTTGGCTCTGAAAGGGCTACAATTCCAGAAAATCCGGCTTGCTCTGTCCCTGTCTCTTCCAGGGTGAGCAGAATTGCCGTACAAGTCAGAGCGCTGTGCGCTGTCCTGGATGTCGGGGTCTGCGTGGGCGCCCCCTGAGGCTGCTTGCCCCAGGGCCAATCTGAGTCAGGGACGGCCTTCTCAGGGCCCCTCTTCTGGTCCAGACCAGGTGGCAGTGTTCGTCCCCGACCTGGTCCACTCGGACTTGTCTCCCGTGGCTTCTGGTACTACGTGGAGGGCCACCTCTGGACCCCGGCCGATGTCCTGACCCCACCTGCCCCGCTCTGGTGGAAGCCCCCTTTCAAAGTCACCATTCACTGGCATCGAGCCTTCTTCCAGAAGACATCCAGGTGGACCCTGAGGAGGTCAGGACTGATCAGTTACTGGTTGTAGGGGCGAGGAGCCCCCAGCTCTGCACCCCCGAGGTCACCAGGGCCTCATAAACCCTGTCTCCAACAAGGTCCCACAGACAGCAGCACCTCGTTCATTCTGATGTTTGTTCAATACTCATTTGCACAGTAACTCTTCTAAGGGTCATCCAGTGGGGACCGTCCCTCTTAGGGCTCCACAGCTGAACATTTACTGACATGCTGACACGGAGCTTCCAGGAAAAGAAAGAATCTCAGGACTTTACGGACCAGTGAGATTCTGCACAGTTCCCCATTAAGTTTCACTCTCCCTATTTCAAGGGAAAATCGTTTTCCCAAGTGACTGGGGGAGTCAGTGCCTGGTCTGGGGTCAACCCTTCCAATGCCGGCCACAGTCCCTCTGGCCTCGTGAGCAGCTTTAATGAGCAAGGGAAGCACCAGGGCCCACAGAGCAGCTGCTGGGAGGCGAGGAAGAACGGACACCCGCGTGGGGACGGCCCCCCGTCCGTCCGTCTGTCTTCTCGCTGATGACGGCCCCAGTACCCTGCTGGTTGATGCTAAGACTCACGGAAGGCAGGTCTGGGAGCGCCTGTCATTAGACCAGCCTTTGTGGAACAGCTCCCGCCTGCCAGGCACGGTGCTGGGTGCCGGGGCCACAGGAGCTGGGAAACGGGCTGCCACCCTCGCTCTGGGCAGATGCAGGAGGGCAGCTGTCTCTGGTCCATCAGGAAGTGCCCCGGGGCAGGGGAGGTGTGGTGGGCTTTACGAAGAGCGTCCCGGGCAGACAGGGCCTCTCCAGTGAGCCTGGCAGGGTGGTGGATGCTGGCGGACGAGGACGGGGACAGAAGTGCTGGCCTGGGCTCCTCGTCACCCCAGTGTCTGGCCAGGTCCCCGCGTGTGCACACGCCTGGCTCCTCTAGCGCTGACGTCAGTACCTGAAGGCCCACGGGGCCCGGAGGAGGTAGGAGCAGCTGCCGCGCCCTGCGCCTCCTTGGCCAGGTGTGCCACGGCGGGAACGGCGCTCCCCACGTCAGCACCTGTTCCTCCTGCCCGAGCCCCTCCTGTTGGTCGTGCAAAAGGACACGCCAGGCGCACCCCTGCCCCAGGCGAGGCGTGCATTGGGGGTGTGGCTTTTCAGGTGGGTTAACTGCGGCTGGATTATTGCGTGACCCGGGGCCGGGCCAGGAGATGCAGCGCCCAGCCTTGCCCGGGTGTCTGGACGCCTCTCAGGTTCCTCAGAGCGGCCTGGGGAACACCCCCCAACACAGGCCTTGTGGGTTAACAAACGCCATTTAAGAATGATGAGAAATGATTGATAATTAATTTCAGGAGAGTAGCCCTCGCCAAATAAGCCATTAAACGGGCTCTCGCTGGCTGTCCGTTCAGCTCATTGTCAGGCCTCCAGCACTCAGGAAAAGCAGCACCAGGTTTTAGCCAAAGTTTCCAGTCCGACTCTGCCGTTTTCGGCCGCTTTCCTGATTCCTGGGCCCTCTGATGTCCCAGCAGAGTCCACCCTGGTTCTCTGCAGACCAGGGCTGCAGGGCGTTGGTCTTGCAGGGCGTTGGGTGGGGGGCACCTTGGGTTTTTCTCCCAAGTGATCACAGGCAAAGCCCGAGAAATTCTCATTTTTA
Organism: Pseudorca crassidens; assembly: GCF_039906515.1. NCBI lineage: Eukaryota > Metazoa > Chordata > Mammalia > Artiodactyla > Delphinidae > Pseudorca > Pseudorca crassidens. The sequence continues at coordinate 196,201,132 of NC_090296.1, forward strand.
TGTTTATGTCCGTCCTGATCTTTGTTCCCAGTTGTCAGGAAAGATAAGGAACAGAGATCCGAGCAGCCAGGACGTGTGCCCTAAGCCTCAGCGCTGGTCCAGGGACAGAGCGGAGCTGAGGCTGCCCAAGGGACTGCGGGCCCCTGTCCTCAGAGTTGACAGTGGCACAGGGAATTCGCTGAGGTGGGTTTGCACCAGTGAGCATCTGGTGAGTGAGGGAAAGAGCTTGGAATGGGGGCGTGTGTGCCAGGGGGGTGGGCAGTGGCCAGAAGGGGGCAGCTGGGGGCGGCTGCATTTTCTGCCGCCTCTTTCCAGGCTGGCCGGTGGCTGGCTGTGCTTTTGTCGGATGCATGGCCTCGTGAGAACAGCCATGACCAGCTCACCTTGGAAGATTGAGATGCGAGCGCGTGGGGGACAAAAGCAACCAAACCCCTCTTGACAGTGGCGTGTGGTGTCCAATGAGGGGTTTGGACAATGTAAACCCTCCCGTAAAAGGCAGGAGAGGCAGCAAGCCCTGCCGTTGAGGTCTTGGAAATTCTTCACCCAGAAAAGATTTGAGCTCTGTCCTAAAAACACGGTAGGATCTGGAAGAAGGTGTGTGGGGTTCTGGGAACAGGCTCTGGACAACACAGGTGGATCCGAGTCCCCCGGCGGCGGGTGTGGAGGAGAGTGGGCGGGTCCGGAGGGGAGCAGGTGGGTCCTGCTGGAGAGCTGGGTGAGAGCTTTGAACGGAAGACTGTGATACAATAGAAGATTTGTTCTGAAGGAAGTGATGAGATGGGAGTGTGGTCCAGGGCTCTCGCAGTGGAAGGCGTAGTGGGGGGCTGTTGCCAACCCCCATGAGTGATGCTTCAGGAGACTCTGGCCGTGGGGTGCAGGACGGATTGTTGGGGTACAGAGCAGTCTCCTCGATCTGCAACTCTGGGCTACCGGAGGATACATTATACCCCAAACAGCTGTTAGGTATTAGGCTGCAAGTGGCAGAAAAGCCCCCAGTAACAATGACTTAAGGATGGTTATTTTTTTCTCTTATTTTAAAAATTCAGGGGTAGACAGTTAAGGATTGGCTGGTTTTCCTTGGTGTCAGGGATCCAGATTGCTTCTAGCCGGTTGATCTGCAGCACATACCTTTTACTCCTAACGACTTCTCATGGTCCAAGGCAGCTGCTGCAACTCCAGCCTTCGCATGTCACTCCAAGCAACAGGAAGAAGGAGGAGATGAAGAAGGAGTATGGAAGACTAAAGATGGCCATAAATTCCTTGACAAGTCTCCCAGTGAGAAGTGGGGATCGTGCCCCCTTCCCTTGAGTGAACTACTGTGTCCACTAGAAGGTGGCAGTAGTCATGTCGTGCCAGTTTCCAAACCCACATCTGAAGACAGTGGCAGACTACACGGCCTCTAGGAATAGTCTCTCTGGAATAATGAGCTGTCAGGTGATGCCCTTGACCATCCTGACTGCCATGCTGGAGAGGCCACGTGTAGGGACTCTGGCTGACAGTCTCTGTTGCTCCTGGCCTTCCTGCCGTCTCCGCCTACGCGCCAGCCGTGTGGCCCCCATACACCAGCCCCCACACCAGCTGAGTGTCACCAACTGACCCAGTGGAGGAAAAAATCATATCACCCAGTGGGCTCCATCCAAGTTTTGGATCCACAAAATTGTGGAAAACAATAAAAATGATTGTTGTTTTAAACCCCCCAAGTTTGGGGGTAATTTGTTATGCAGCCATGGATAACCGGAACAAAATTTAGTACCTGGACGTGGGCTCCTGCCTCACAGAAACCTAACACATGGCCTTGGCTTTGGGATGAAGCATTGGGCAAAGCTGGGAGGACCTTGGGAAGGTCGTTAATAAAAGCCAGAAGGACCTCAAAGAGACTTGATGAGAGCTTGGAGGAAAGTGAGGAAAATATTATTTGGAGGCTGGACAGAAAGCTTAGCAACACTGTCACCCCTGGCAACATGGAAAATAGGATACGCAATGAACCCAAGGCCCTGGCTGAGGAGACGCCAGGCAGAAGACAGAACACGCCACTGGCTTCTTCCAGCTGCCTGCGATAAGCTGTATGAAGAGACAGATGGACTAGGGAAATATAAAGGGACCAGGGCTTTCTGGGTGTGATAACGAAACTGTGTCTCCTTGCCGCTGTCTCCCAGAAAAAGTGACTCACAGTGAGACGTGGCTTTAGGACAAAGATAAAATCCAGGGCACTGTCTGCGTAGCATGGCCTCAGGGTGACCATCCCAAGGTGTGGCTCTAAGACTTCTTTCCAGACCTTAGAAAGATGTAAGGATATACCTTGCAGGGCTTCTAAGAGCCTTAAAGGCGGGCCTTGCAGACTTTCTCGGTTAGACAGTGGGGCTTTTAAGAGTTTTAAGGGCATTGCTCCCAACAGCTCCTGACTAAGAGCCACTGGGAGCCCCTCCCCAAGAGTAGGACTTGGCTGTAATCGGGGAACCAGAGATGTGGCCTGGATGGGTTTCCAAATTGCTGTGGACCAGCTGCTGATACAGGCTCTCTCTCCTCCCTGCTTTGCACGGAGCGTGTTACGTGGAGCTTTCCTGCCCTGATATCACATTGTTTGTTGAATGGGTGGGTCATGGCGCTCTTTTCTCTGGTTTACAGGTCTTCAGAACAAGAGAAACTGGGCCTGAGTTGCTGTTCATGAGGAAACACCGAGATGGATCTGGACCTGCCTTGGGAAGCGCACTGCGGGACCTCGAGCCTGAGCCTGAGCCGTGATGGGGAGAGACCTTCGGGGGTCTTTGGATTCTGTGTGCAGAACGAATGTAAGTAATTCATGCCCGAGGGAGGTCTGTGGAGGGTCAAGTTCTTTGACGGTCGTGCTTGGGCCTGGATCCCAAACTGGCTGGATTTGAAGGGTGTTCACTGGAGGCGACTTTCTATTCCGGTTGAAATGCAAGCGAAAGCACAGCAGGTTCGTCCTTGGGGTCAGCACGTCAGTTCTAGAAAGCCCAGCCTGGACTCTGAGGGATGATAAATGGGCGACACTCCCCGGGGGGCTGGGGGCCGAGAAGTAAACAGGAGAGACCAGGCTCCAGGTCTGCTTGCCCGTCCGTAGCTTCCGTTGCGGCTGTAGAGGGTGCCCCTCGCTGGGGAAGGTGACACAGTCTAACAGACTCTGCTGTGACCCTCTCAGGGGTCACACGTGGAAGGACAGAGGTGGCAGGGGCCGAGGAGCCCGTGGTGAGATGTGGCTCCCTTGACAGCCCGTGAAAAATGACTGAGAAAAAGTGAGTTTTCCAGCTCTCTGGGGGTGGGTCCCGAGCTCTTTCCCGTGGGAGGTCAGAGTCCCCGGGAGGAGGTATAGCCCAGGGACGGGGTGGCCCCGTGGGACCAGCTTCCACCTCTCTGCACGCTCCCCTTGCATTTTTCTTGTAGCTCTGTGACCACGTCCAGTTTTTGCTGCTCACCCGTTCTCCTGAAGGCACGCTCACTTCTGTCTCCCCAGAAACACTTTAGAAGTGATGACTAAACCAGGCCTCCACGGTCAGGGCCCACGTGAGCCCCACTGCGGGACAGGGTGAGCAGATGCAGGAAAGGGCCCCAGATGCGTCTTTCAGCCCCTCCAGAAACTCCCTCTGCTCTGCGTCTGCCGGAAGTTCTGCGTTTCTGCTTTAGGCTCTTCCGTTAAGTAACTGAACCGAATGGATTCTACTGCGCGTGATCACAATTGCCTCGAGTTAAACCATAAAAACGTTCTACTGCTTGTCTGCAGTTCGGCTGTTATAAAGAAAGTAAATGGAAGTGTACGAGTTTAAGAGCTTGGAACTAGTTTCCTCTGGGAGCAAAAGTGGCAGCTGTCAGACACCTAGCTGCTAAGTCATCACTGTGCTTCCCGTTGTAGGAACGGGGCCACCGGGGCCTGAGGCGCTGCAGACAGAGATGCAGGGAAGGAGGACGCAGGGGCTGCTCCCGGGAGCGGAAGGCTGAGGCACACGTAAGACCTGGTGCAGGGCTTCCCTGGTGGCGCAGTGGTTGGGAGTCCGCCTGCCGATGCAGGGGACACGGGTTCGTGCCCCAGTCTGGGAAGATCCCACATGCCGCGGAGCGGCTGGGCCCGTGAGCCATGGCCGCTGAGCCTGCACGTCCGGAGCCTGTGCTCCGCAACGGGAGAGGCCACAACAGTGAGAGGCCCACATACTGCAAAAAAAAAAAAAAAAAAGACCTGGTGCAGGAGTCCAGGCCTTATTTTCTCTTCCTAATTTTTTCCTAAATGAGCAAATGCCCTGCTCTAGAAATGGCAAGCATTTTCCGAACGATGGTCCAGGTAGTCTCGCATTCCTGAGAAAGCACTTAAAACCAAACTTCAGGAGCAGATGTTGGCATTTTGGCCTCTCCTGACGTCAGTCGTTGAGGGTGCAGATGGCAGCTGACATGCTGAGTGGGCGGGGCCGGAGCTGGCCCCTCCCACCCAGAGGCATTAAAAAGCATCATCCCCTAAAATACCCACCAGGGCGATGGGCCAAGCCGGGGAAAGGTGGGCCGTACATTGGAAAACACTTGTTTTCACTCCAAGTTACGCGTGGAGCCCATCCCCAGAGGGAACAAATGATCGCAGGCTGCTGTTCAGGACGGCTGGTGATGGGTGGCGGGGCCCGGGCTGCCCCGAGAGCCCTCGCCTGTAGCTCAGCCTCGCCCTGGTCTCACCAGCCTTCCCGGTGGCGCCCAGGGACCCCAGCCTGGACCACGCTTTCCGGGCCACTGGGCTGCAGGAGCAGAGCTGTGTGGGCCAGCCAGCGCCTCACCACACACGCCCCGCCCCCCCCACCCCGCGTGTCCCCCACCACTGGCTGCCTTGGTGGGCTGTCCCGTCCCTCCGGCCAGGCCATGGTGGGCAGCGCGTCCTGCCCGGAGTGGGGGCTGGACTGCAGATCCTGTTTCAGGAAGCAGCTCGGCCTCCCGCCTAATTGTAGGGGTGGGAACAGAAAGGCAGCCACAGGGCTTTCCTTTGCCAACGAAAAGGCCGGAGTTGGGTCCTCCTCCCAGCTTTCATTTCAAAGAAGGCGAAAAACAATCCGCTCATTTTGCCTGAGTGCTGCCTTCCCAGGGTGAAAATGGAGACTTTGATGTGTCTCTGCCCGCCCAGCTCTCCAGGCCACCTGCCTCGGGGGCGGCCTCAGGGTGAATCACTCACCCCTGCCACCCAGTTCCAGGGCCCGGGACAGGACAGTGCAGGAGGCAGGCACCGCAGGGCGTGGGGCAGGGGACGCACTGCACTGTGGCTCCTCCTCGGGAGGGGCCGTGGACGCGGTGCGTGGCCGCCTCCAGGTCTGCCAGGGCCCAGCTGGCCTTCCGGGAGCACCGATCTGGGCTCAGGTGGGGCTCCTGTGCATGAACGCTCCAAGAACAGCTTTCCTACTCAGGCCTCTGGAAGTGGCCGTGGGGTCTGACCTGGGGCAGAAGGAAGCCGCTTCTCTCACCCCATCAGCCCCCATGGGGCACGGCTGGGCCACAAGGCCTGCCTGACTAAGCCCGGCTGTACTATCAAAGCGGTGCTTGATTCATTAAAGCTAGAAAATTTTTAAACCCAGTCTTCCTTAAGGTTTTAAGCCAGCTTTTAACAAATCTCGCATTCATTTTTAACTTGAAACGTTTCACCCCCTTTTGAGCTGTCATCTTACCCAGCCGGTCCATTTAAAAGCTTGGAAGTCTTCGTGGATCGCCCATAAGAGTGTCAGCCTCACCCGCAGTTCAGTCCAAGCAGTTTTCCTCTCTGTCTCCCTTTCCATCCAAATGCCCCATTATCTGAAGGGAAAAAGTGACTTGGGAAATTGTCAGTGTTCCGATGTGAACTTTCCTCCAATGTACATCTGGAGGCGTGGTTCTCTGTGTGCTCCATCTTGCTGTAGGTGCCTTATGTACGTGGCACGTGGATTTTTACAGTCCAGGGCAAGCTGCCTCTTTCATCACTCAGACCAGAACATTTCAGCGAGAAGCCCTCTCTCTGTGTCTCTTCTCGTTCCATCTGGAAGACAGGCTCACGGCGCCCATTAAGGTGGGCTGCTGGCACTGCACACCTTGCCCTCAAAAGCCTGGTGGCCCATCTGGAGCACCTCCACCTCCGTCCATCCCTGAGCTGACCTGAGGGCCCAGCTCCATCCTCAGCCGCTTTGTCTCATCCCAGGCCTGCGGGTAGAGTGAGATACTTGTTCATCTGGGGTGCCCCCCAACGCCGCCCCAGGCATGTCCTTCCGGACCTCACCTCTAGACCCGAGCTCAGGTCTGTTATTCTGCACCCGAGTCCCATCAGCACATGGCTAATCTGTTAGGATACCGCCAAGCAAATATTATACATTTCATAAAACTGTTTTTGTATCAGTGGATACTTCCACGGGAAGTGATTTTTCAGGTATGACTTGGAAGAAAACTTTATTGCTACGGAGTTAGGGAACCTTCCAAATTTAAACACACACACAGCATGAACTTTGCAATAATAGACTATTAACAGAGTCTTTGTAGAGTTTTCAATGAGTCCCCTTCCCATGTTGTCTCTGGACGATAAGCGATGGTCATTAACAACAGCTGGGGGACTTGAGTTACCGGCTGAAGGCATCCCAGGTGTGCCCCACCGTCTAGGGCCTGTACCAGACGGCTGGCCATGAGCAGCCTCGCTTGGCTTGCTGGAAACCAGTGGCGGTGTAACACTCTGACTAGGTAATTGGAAAGTTGCCCTTTGGGATCCATATATTTTAGTTTCAAGACCTTCATTCATGAGCAAGTTTATTCAATGAGGAACAGGCACGGTGGGGGGCGGGGCTTGTGCAGAGCTAAGAAAAATGTCCACCAGGCCAATTACACGCACTGGGGCCCTTTAACAGCCCTGGTGCTGGGCATGTCACGTCTGTAAGAAAGTGCATGGCATTGCACTGGTTTGCGTGTGTGTCAGTGAGTTGGGATTTCTGCGTTCACTCGGATTGATTTTTCTTTTCCTTCGTAATTTTCCTAAAAAACAAAATCAAACCTCCCGTCAGCCTTCTGGAACTTCCGGGAAGGTCCCTTTGCCGAGGAGCTCGGAATCTGTGCAGAGTTACAGGGGCAGAGCTGGAAACCCCTCTTCCGCAGCCCTGTCCGTCCTGGGCTGCGTCTGGGCGCCCACGGGCCCCCAAGGCCGCCGTGGGTGAACAGGAGGCCAGTCAGCAAAATCGGCCCAACCAGACGGAGTTTCTGTCGGCGGAGGCACGAGAAAACCTCGCTGATGGTGTGAAAGGGCAGCTACATCGTGACGGGAATGAAATTTTCCTCCTCTCCTCTAATTACAAAGAAGAAAAAAAACACACACCAAAAACATGTTTAAAATATCTTAATATCGGTCCGTACAGCCCCAAGCCACCATCTTAAGCTTCGAAGGCCGAGTACTTTGAGGCGGTTTCCGATCGTGACTCCACCTCAGGGGGAGGTCCAGCGGTCGTGGGGACGATTCTGCTCCGGAGACGCGTCCCGCGGCCCTGCGTGCGGGGCTCATGCTAGGTGCGGAGCTTTGTAAACACGAAGGACAAACGGCCCTGCGTGGCCGGGTTGGTTTGATCGGGGAGAAGCCGTGTCCCGGGCCTTCTTCTCCACTAACCACCAGCATGGCCCTGGCTCTGGCTCCGCCCCCTCGTCAGTGTCACAGGGGACACCCCGCGCCACAGCCCTTTGGGGCTCAGACCCAAGGCCTGACCCTGATAGGGCTGCAGGGACTTGCAGACTCATCCTTCCTCACAGCTTGCTCCCTCTGGGGCTGCTTGGGCCATGGAAGGGGTGCGGACAGAGTGAGACCATTGTGGCCTCCAAGGCCTCCGGACACTGGGCTCTGTGTGGCCCCCTAGGGTGCAGGAATCTTCCATCTCTTCGGAATTCCCGTCTCTTGCGTTTCTGTGTTAACTCACTTGCACTGCCCTCGGCTGGGCCTTGAGGAGGCTGTAGGGGACGGAAGAAGAGACTTCCATGGACTGACAGGAGGGGGACCTGGGGGTCAGTGGGGGTCATTCAGCATTGGCGCTGGCCTCTTAGGCAGGTAGGAGGTCTTTAAATGGTCCCTCGTGCCTCTCATTTCGGTATCCACGGTCGCCCCAAGGTCACCCAGCGCTCACTTCTGAAGTCCTGCCTTACTGGCCGTTGCTGCCCACGGTTCGCGTCCACATAGGGCGTCATCTGGGGTCTGTGCCGGATCTCCCATCATGTCCTGCCCATCTTTGCCTCTTTCCACCCTGCACCGACTCCCCAGCCTCGTGAGGCCCAGCACAGTTCTCTGAATTCTGAAAGTGAACAAAGCTCTGCTGAATCGTTTACTCTTTTTTATTTATTTAATGTATTTATAGCCACCTTTTCTAGAAGGCATTTAAGATGACTCATAAGACACAGAAAAAACAGCTAGATGGACGAATTTATTTTTTGAGTAAATGAATTCCAGTTCTTTCCAGATATGAGAATCTGAGAGTTGAGACATACGAGGTCCCTTCTGCATAAAAATACGCACGTAAAGCAGCAGTCCTGAAACATACGCCCAAAGAAGCGGTCCTGAAACATACATGCCAAAAGCCGTGGAGGGACCATATTCTTGAGTCTGTAAAGAAGGCCCGCCTCCTGGAGCCTCCCACCTGGTCATGCAGTGACTGACAGCGTTTCATGCGTGTAAATCATTTCTCCTCACTGGAGTACATGGCACTTGAAGAGGGGAATGGCCAGCTATGTTTGTGTCCACCAAAGGGCATATGCTAAAACCTAGGCCTGCAGGAGAGGTGTAATAGAAACCTTGGCCTGAATTGAGCCCAGCCCTGGACACAGTTGCCCATAAAGGCTACAGCAAACGATATAACATTTTCCTTACTCACCCCCGTAATGGGGCCAGTTGCTACGTGCCCTTAAGCCTTTTAAAATATGTGTAGCATTTAATGGGCTATCCAATCTCTGTACCAAGCCCAGAAACTGAAATTTCCTGAAAAGATAGGGTAGCTCACAGAATCTGCAGGAAGCATCAGGAATGAGACTCTGGAAACAAGGGGTCTTGGGGGGGAAGGTCATCTATGCGGACTTGGTCCCATTGCTGCTGCTGACTTACCACTAGCGGGTCCTGCCCTTGTCACCCTGGAGTCACAAAACTACCATCACCACCGCATTCTCACCTGTCTCACGGTGTGCCTCGCTCCCTCGAGATCTAAGCCCAGGGACCCAGTCCAAAGCGAGTGACTTCACTCTGTCTTCCTGTCCAGATGTCCAGTTCCACTGCAGGCAGCCACGTCACCCTGGAATCCTTGAACCCTGGACACCCTGAACACCGTTCTAGGTAGACCCGGCCCAGTCTCCCAAGCCCTTCCCTCCATGAGCACTTGATTCCGGAGACCCCAGGCCATCATTCAGCTCTTTTCCCACTGTGGTTCAGAACCCCATCTCTGAGCAAGGGAACGGCTCTGCCCTCAGCCGGGCAACAGTCCAGGCTCCTCCCCATTTCCTCTGGAGTTTGCTTACTGGCAACCCGCTCACACTTGGCAACGTCTCCCCTGCTAGACTGTCACCCTCAGGAAGGCAGACTTGGACGGATTATCCTGCCCATCAGTGTGATACCATTGGCTAAAATATTGCCAGACAAGCAGCAGATATTGATGAACGTGTTGATTAAGTGAATGAATATATGATTTCATTAGCACTCCGTGTCGCAGAGCTACGCTTAGGAAATTCTTTCCTGGAATTCTAAAATCCTCCTTGCACGGCCAAGATTAGCCAAGAGCCACGTCTGGTTTCTTGAAGGGAACAGCAGCATCTGAAGTAGGACCCTTGGCTGCCTCTTAAAGGCTAGAGAGTAACCATCCCCCAGTTGTAACCCTCAGGCCCATCGGTGTTGCACATCAGTGATGGAGCGAGGGGTGGGTATGATTATCTGAACTCATCCAGCCTAACTTGGGGTGGGGACCCCAGACTGGGGGCCTCTTCTAACTTAGGGTCCTCTGTGTAGTGGATTCAGGACTGGCCTGGACCTACAGAATTAGGTGCAAACTCTTGGGCCTACCTGCTGAGTGATGGCCTCTGAGTGACCAACTCAGGTTTCTAAGAGGCTCAGGGTTTTGAGTATCTGAAATTGTGATGATTTTGCAGGGCACTGCTTGGCAATTTTTAGTGATAAATGACGGACTTAAGTGTTCAGTGGAGTCTTTGCTGATTATTTTCAAAGCATTGCTTAGAAATTGTCCAAACAAAATCCCCTCTGTTCCGAACACACGGTTTGTCTGCGTACAAACATTACAAATAGTGTTCACAGGAGTTTATTTGCTGGTGTCCAGCTCCTCCGTTTCTGGGGCCACTAGTGAGCCGAGTACTAGCCTAGGGACAGTGATGACGTGTTAGTGCATCTCTGTAGAAAGCGGCTTATTGGTCAGACGGATCACAGCCAGATTGGAGAGTCTTCGAAAGAGCTGACCCGAAAGGGACCTTCAGGGTCGTCCACTCCAACTTTGTTTTAATTGAACTGTATTTGATTTACAATATTGTTAGTTTCAGGTGGCAGCAAAGTGATTCAGTTATCCATACACATACCGATTCGTTTTCATGATAGGTTATTACAAGATATTGAATATAGTTCCCTGTGCTCTGCAGTAAATCCTTGTTGCTTATCTAGTTTATATTTAGTGGTGCGCCAACTTCTTAACCTAAGAGGAATTGGAGGCCCCGAGGGAGCCTTAAAGGCCTAGGCTGGGCCGGCACCTGGTTCGCCCCGCCCTGAGAGAACTTAAGCCCGTTGGTGCTGGTTCTGGCGCGAGAGGCTGAGAAGTGAACGCCACTACCGACCTGACGCCTGGATGGGTCTCAGCACCTGGGGATGTTCCTCGGTGTCTCTTCTTACGCCTTGTTTGCCCTTGGACGTGGCTGGGCCCTCTGGGGCCGAGTCTGCAGCTGGCCTTGGCCCACCTGTTCCCCCGCCTGTTTCCCGGATGCCCTGATGGCGGGGGGAGGGGCCCGGCCAGCAGCAGCACAGCAGATGGAATTCATTCCAGGGGAGCCCGGGGCGGCAAGCCCGGCCTGGCCCGAAGTGGAAACTGGTCCTCCACCAGATGGGGGCCAACTCCAGCCGCCCCACGCCTTCTTCACACGAGATGTTCTGCTTTCTTTGGAAAGTAACTTCACAAGAGCCCGTCCAGGCTGAGGCGGGGAGTTGGAAGTCTAGCATCGGCCCATGGGGAAGCAGGAACAAAAGTCAAAACGGCCTAAGATCCGGTCCTTCTGCCCATCCCAGCCCCGGCCCCATGGCCTCCAGCTGGAATGGCTGAGACAGCTGGGATTTATCAGCGGCCCGACATTAACCCATTGGCTCCAGGAGTTGGGATTTCCTGAACCCAAAGCACTAACTTCTGCCATTTTTTTTACCTTTCCTCTCTGACTTCTAAGGAAGCAGGGAGCGTGTGTGGGCGAGGAGGCCAATTTGGGCAGCAGGTTGTTTCAAGTGAACTCGGCAGCTCAGGGAGGGAGGAAAATGAGCTCCAGTGGCCCTTGTTTATTGTTCCTGTGGGGTCCCCGCGTTCCTGCCCAATGCGGCCTTTCTGTCTCTGGCTTTTGGAAGACAAAACCCTAGGTAACAGGGACCCTCATCACCCCTCCCTGAACTGATTACATAAACAAACGTGGGGATCTTGGACCTCAGAGGTGACCCTCCTCCAGCTCGGGGGGCGCCGTCGGGTCCCATGTGAGCTAAGCACCCTCGTTCGGCTGGGCCCGGGCAGCCCGTGGGTGCAGGGGCGACAGAAGGGGCCCACTGCGTATGCTCTCTCACCCCCTCTTCCGAGGCTCGCCCACAGGCCCGGCCGTAGCCGGACTGTGAAAGGAAGCCGACGTGCAGCGGGACTGGAGGCCAGCTTCCACCTGGCCAATCAGCTCCAGCCTCCCCACGTGGCGGCCGGGCGGGCGCGTGCGCACACGCACACGCGAGGAGCTTAACTCAGGGCCCGGCGCGGCTGAGGACGGGGTCGTGGCAGTTTCCCGCCGCCCCTGCGATATCTTCTTGGTCTCCTGCTCACGCTGACCTTTACCGGTGAAGGTCCCCACCAGGTACGTGCGTGTTGGGTCTGCGGCCGAGTGGCTGCCGTGTAGGTAACCGTGCTATTTGCCAATGAGCTGCAAAGGTACGGAACCCAGGGGCCGCGTCTGCGCGTATCGGGCGCACAGTTCCCCCGTCCACTCTGCCGCCCCTCTCCTGCCAGCCCCTTCTCCCTGGCGGCTGCCCACCCCAGCCTGGGAGCTCAGAGGCCTCCTTTTCAGTAAGCACTCGGCTGTGGGACCCCAGCACCCTCCAAGCATCGCTCCAGAGCCCCGGGGAGGAGGGAGAGGCGCGGGGATTTGAGAGGAAACAGCTGAGTCACGGTACTAGCTTGTGGAATGGGTGGGGGGGGGGCCTTCATTTCCTCACAATTCTTGGGGCCTTTTCTAAACTGGTATCTGGGGTCTCGGGGCGTCAGCACCAGGGGAAGGCAGCCCTCTGGAGACCAGGCCGAGGTGAAGGCAGGGGACACCCTGTCACCTGGCTGCAAGCCAGGGATAAGAAAGCAGGGAGGCCACTGTTGTCTGCACCAGCGGCCGGGAGAGAAGAGGAGGGCGGCCGGGCCCTGCCAGTGGGCCCAGAACAGGGGCTTCCGGAATGTTTCAAGTGCTGTCACAGACGGAACCCCCGACAGGCCTCCGTGCTGCCCTCCGTCTGGAAACGGTAGCGTTTGTTGTCCGAGCTGTATAGCCTTGTGTGCTGTGAAGGGCGAGTTCCCCCAGGAAGGCTGCGCTCTCAGGAGTTTATAGATTGGTCTCCTCCAGGACAGGAGCCCCTGGGCTGTTGACAAGCAGGAGGGAAGAAAGGAGAAGGAGGGTTCTGCCGTTGTATTTGGTTTCCTTTACAGTTATTCCCTGGGCGGCCCAGAGAGGAAACAGCATAACAGTCTTAAAGAAAAGGAAGTAAATACGAGAAGGAGACGAGGATAACTAATACTCTGTCCCTTAGACCCGACTTTCACTTGCTTATAAACACCCTAAAAGACAGCCCAGATTTATTTAAACGGCCCAGATGATACATAAAGCAGTGGAGAAGCAGGTGGGACATTGCAGCTCAGGCAGGCTTGGAAACAGATGAAGGAAACCAGGCTCACAGCTGCAGGGATGGGGCAAGGAGGGGCGCTGACAGCACCCAATGCCAACAAGAGAAAGGGCACCCTTGTCGCCGGGCCAGACAGCTGCAGGGCGAGCCTTCGGGGCTGCTCCCAGAGCCGCCCTGACGGGGGATGGAAAGGACAGGTAGGGAGTTTGAGTTTCGGATCAGGCCGCTGCCCGGTGCTCTGATCCCTCGCGGGCCTCTGCTCGTTTGTATGGCGAATAAACAACTGTTAAACACGTATCACTTGGGTGAAAAGGGCCTGGCCTGCAGGCACTGGGCGCTCTGGAAGTGTCTGCGGTGGCCTGTTTGTGTTCGGTGGTGGCTTCAGGGCCACCTGGCAAAGGCGGAGCTGCGGGCGTTGTCGCCGTGGGCAGCCGGACAGCACGCTCTGCCGCCGGGGAGGGTGCAGGCCCCCAGACCCTCTGGGAGGAGGGGACAGAAAGCCCGGTCGGGGTCACCCATTTCTCCAGCAGAAGCCAGGCCCTCCTCCTAACAGGTGCGCCTGCTCCAGGGCCGCCTGCGGGCTCAGCGGCGGGGCCTCTTCCACTTCGGGTTGGAGGGCTAAGGGGCCGCTTTACCGTTTGGCAAGCGGGTGGGCAGGCGTCTTCCTAAGCGGGGTCTGTCGCATCATTTTCTTGTCCTGCGGTCCCTCTGGGCACTGTCTCGGAAGCCACAGGCCGCCCTCCACAGCTGGGTGGTACAGACACGTGCCGCAGTCACATTGAACTTTCCAGAGCTGTCACGTCTCGGGGTCCTCAGCCTTTGGAAGACACTGTCCCCTGGCGTGGGGCATCCAGCCTTGCCTTCACGGTCCCCTTCGGCGTGTCCAGTGGCTCTAGCTCCTGACGTCCGCCACAGGCCGCCAGCGAGCCGTGCGGGGTCAGAGGGGGCCTGCCAGCCGCCTGGCCTCCGCCCCTGGCTCCCTCCCCTCCCCCCTGCCTCGGTTCAGGATTCCAGCTTCAGGATGGCCAGCGGGCAGCCCCGCACAGAGACGAGCCCCAGGCAGGGGCCCCCAAAGGCCGACTGGAGCTCCGTGGGCCTTGGCGCGGGCTGCGGTGGCGGCTCGAAGGGGAAGCAGGGCTTCCCGGCCCTGCCCCCTCCCGGCCTGCAGTTTCCTTTTGCTGGTTTTGTCGCCTCTTTCCACTGGCTGTGACTTCACCGTGGACACCAGCCTCCGTCAGTTGGCAAGTGGGGACGGAGCCAGCTGGCCTTCTGAGCGGCCTCATCCCCAGGGTGCTCCGGCGGCAGGGCACACTCGGCCGCGGCTTCCCCGCCTGCAGCCTGGCTCCCGGCAGGCCTGGGGCCCCCTCTGCCGGCGGCCGGCCTCCACGGCACCCGGGGCGGGGCCTCGGGAGGGCGGGCCGCCCGCAGCTCTAGCAGGGAAGCCAGCTCAGAGCTGACCTGCACCTCTCTTGGCTCCTAGGGTAACCGACGATGGGAAGGGAGGACAGAATCGGTCCAGCTGGCCATGCTTAACTGGGGACGCCTGCTTTCCTAGGCTGAACCACCAGCCTTCCGTGTGCGCGGATCGGTTTAGATGCTCTTCAGCAAGGTGGAGCTGTCTGGCCATAATGCAGGGCACAACTTCCCACGATGCTCTAATGGGCTTTATCGCTTTAGGTCAATTTTCTGTTTGCTTCTCACCCCAGAGATCTTCCTGAGATCCAGTGTAGGGCCTGGAGCCCTGCTCCCAGCGGCTGTTCGGGTTTCTGAGTACTGTGGGAGTGACTCTATGAACCAGTCAGGGATTGGTGTGTAGCTCTGGGACAGAAAGCTCTGGTCTCCCGAAATGTCGAGGAATGAAAAGGCCTGTGATCTGACAGCCCGCGGGGCCCATCACCAACTTCTCTCCAAGGCCGTCCATCCTGGGGCCTCCCACCAGGCTGCCCATCTGCATGGGCCGAGCTCTGTTAACAGCCCACCAGCATCTGCAAGCTGGAAATTTCTAGCATCTTCCTGAACACACGTCGGGTTGAAACTCTCCCCGGTGGACAGCGGTGGAGACAGGCAAGCCTCGGCCAGGCCACGCAGAATAAAAATAGCCCAGAAGGGCTTCCCTGGTGGTGCAGTGGTTGAGAGTCCGCCTGCCGATGCAGGGGACACGGGTTCGTGCCCCGGTCCGGGAGGATCCCACATGCCGCGGAGCGGCTGGGCCCGTGAGCCATGGCCGCTGAGCCTGCGCGTCCGGAGCCTGTGCTCCGCAACGGGAGAGGCCCCAACAGTGAAAGTCCCGCGTACCGCAAAAAAAAAAAAAAAATAGCCCAATGGCCCGCAGAGGGTGTTTTCTTTCGGCTGTCTGTAGGGCCGGATTTCCTGAGGAGTGGGAGTGTGAGAGGCATGAACCTCTGTCACTCGCCTCAGGAAACCCTGTCTCCCCAGATGGCGAGCAGACCCCCCCGAGGGCCCCTCCGAGCCAGGCAGAGGCTCAGCACAGGCCCCGCTGGCTGTCCGTGGGAGGCTGGGGGCAGGTGACGGGCCGGTGTCAGGGGCATGTCAGCAACCACGGCCTCTGCGCGGAGCGAGGCTTGGGACCGCCGACCCGCCTGGTGGGCACTGGGCCTGCGGTGCCCACGGCCCCCAGTTCCTCACCCCGGTTTGTGTTCATGGCATCCTTCCCTCCCAGCCTGCTTGTCCGTGGTCGGCGATGACAGCCCCATTGCCAGGACGACGGTGGCGCCGGGAAGGCCCTCCTGTCGGCCATGGGGCGCCTGTTGTCCCAGACGGGTCTCCGCGCCCCGGCCCAGCCTGAAGGCCCCTTCATCCCTGCCCCGGCCCCTGGGCCTGACTCCGCCCCGGCTCCAAGCTCCTGTGTCGGCTCCCTGAGGCCTGCGCGGCCCATCTGTCCTCCTGCTCCGCGCGCCCGCCTCCTGGCCTCTGCGTCTGGCCGCTCGTCACACGGCCTTCCGTCCGTCCAGGTTCCCTCGAAGGCTCTGTATCCATCTGTCCTGCCCGATTGGAGCCCCATCTCAACGCCCGCTTTGATGAGCCCCTGTGACCCTCACGCCCCAGGCTCTGGGCCTGGCTCCCTGCTCCCCATGGGCCTTTGACAAGTTACCCCGCCTCAGGGGGTCTCAACTGGGGGGTAGCGTCGCCCCACAGGGGACACTGGCCACGTCCCGAGACTTTCTTGGTTGTCACGCGTGGGATGGTCCTCTGCTGAGTGGGGGCCCGGGATGCTGCCGAACCCCCCCGCCCCCCGGTGCACGGGGGAGCGTCCGCCCCAAATAGGGACGACGCATAGTGAGGAACCTGCCTTGGTCTCCCCACCCGTGAGAGAGGAAGGTGGTGGAAAAGGCGCCAGGACGGCCCGCGTAAAAGCAGATGAGACAGTCGATGCTCTTTGCATCCTGCCCTCCCCGCCCCTCCTGCAGTACTTCTTTTGGGGGGGGGCGTTGGTGGGAGTTAACAGCCCGCGCCGCACGCATGCTTGTGTGGGTGAGCCCACGGCGTCCTCCTGGAAACCCAATCGCACAGGGACTAGTGTGGACCCTACTTTCCGGAAGAGGAAATGGGCGCTCAGAGCCACCAGGAAGGAGCCGGAGGGCGCCCGCTCGTGGATGAGGGCTTTCCCAGCCCGCACTCGAGTCCCCGGTCTCATCACCTCGAGACAGCGTCTGGAGCAGCATTCGAAAACGGCGAGACACTGTGCAGGTGTGCTTGCGATTCTCTACCTGGAGCCCCTCCCACAGGCTCCCTGCGGAGACTCAGCCGTCCCAGCAGACGAATTCAATGTGCCTGACGCTGGCGGGTCAGGAGAGACTGTGGTGTGGCCCGGAGGCCGAGTCACCAGAACCTTGGAGAGTGCCGGAAGCTGGAGGAGGCTCCGTGGCTCCAGGGAGCCTGAGACCTAGTGAGGAGCGGCCCCTCACGGCCCACGCCCGGCCTGGCTGGCATCTCTGGTGCTTGAGCGGCACACGCGTGCTCCTGGCGGAGGGCACTGCTGGCCAGGGCCCGGGGCGGTTTGCCTTGTGGCAGCAGCACGGCGGCCAGGGCAGCAGTGCTCACCTCCAGAGTGGGGGGCGCCCCCAAGCTTGTCGGGGTGGGCAGCTCGCATCATGCTGTGACGTCCACAGCACGACTCTGTCCCCTATAGCAAGGCCAAGTTCTCTGTCAGGCACCAGGGAGAGGTGGCCAAGCTCCTTTGGGGACGCACGTCCAGGAAGATGCAAGGCCCAGCCTCACGCCATCTGCCGAACCACAGTCAGCCACTGTCTTCCTGTACGTAAAGGGCAGCTCAAGTCAGGGTGGCTCGCCTCTCGTGACCTGGCCGGCTTTGGGGAGCAGTTACTCATCTCCGTCATCATTTCCTCTTTGTTTTTCCATTTGGGAAGTAAGAGATTAAATCTGTAGGTGAAAATCTCTTTCCCAGGTTCTCCTCTGAAAATAATTCTGAGGTTAGGGACGGTTACTCCTCTGCTCTGGGCGTAATGCCCGTAAGACGAGTGACACTGACAAAACCCTCCGAGCAACACACAAGAAGCAACATAATCCTTCTGGGAAAAAACATCAACCCAATAGGAAGATAATATATTGCCCACTCCCCTGTAAATAAAATGGGCCACGTCACCTGCCCGTGAGTGATGACCAGTTTATCCAGTGTACGCTGAATAATGATTTTCCGTGGGGGCAGCAGCTCTTATGATAAAGTGTTACCGCTCTAGCTGTATTATTATAAACAACATCCAATTTATGGTGTTAGGAAGCAGTAATGTGCCACCGTCGTTTAGAACGAGCCGTAAACTCTAGGCTGTCATGTGTCTTCTGGCCGCACATTTCAAACACTTAATATTCCTGTAACACAGTCTTGATCGCAGGACCAATTTAGAAATTACTTGTTCAATATGATGATTGAATTGCAGAGTTAGAGCTTGCCGTGGCCAAAGGTGAATCGCCACATGTGACGAACCTTGTACAGCTTCTCAGACGGAAGGAACTGTTTGAGACATTGGGGATTCTGGGTGAATTTCAAATGAGGTCCCTTCACCTTAGGAGGATGCCACGGTCTTGCCTGCCTTCCAGAGGAAGATGAGTCACTGGTGTTTTCCTGCATCCAAATACCACGGCCGTTCCCTGGGCCTGAGTCAGTCTACGGAGGCGGCAGACACACACCCAGGAGGACCCTTCACCTTGACAGATGGCAGAATCTCTCCCCTGCTCTCCCCGAAAGGTCTTAAATAAGGTCATCTTCTTCTTCCCCAGCTCAGGGAAGCCAGACGGAACTGCAGGCCTGGGGGACGCAGAACGAGCCCTAGGAGACATAGAGCTTGGAGTGATGCCCCTCTAAAATCTATGCCACCAACAACTGGGTGGAAAGAGTGACAGGTGATGGGGACATTGTCACTGACGAATAGGTTATTTTAAATACGTGGGCAGGGCCAGGCCCGAAATTTTCATCCATACCGTGTCAGCAAAAGAGCGTCGTTTTATCATTTCGTTTGCAAAACCTGTTTCAGCGTTCTGTTCACATGTAAACATGTCCTACGTTTCCTTGGTCATTTCAGAAGTGCTGTCTTTTGTGTATCTATAGGTTCCCAAGGATGGAGGTGAATTCCAAAGACGAATTTCCCTGTATCCTGCATGGCCCACTGCATCTAAAAATGGAAGAGCCAAGAAGAAACCAGCCGCTCACTGGTGGTAAGTGTCTGGGGAGAGGGACACTCGTACACATGCTCGGGACGGTACGCCCTGTTAGGAAACTCGGGAAAGACAGTGTGGCCGTAAGTATCCAGACCTGCGTTCTCTGACGCAGCCATTCCACTTCCAGGAATTTATTCTCAGGAAGAGTCAGTGGAGGAGTGCTGAGCGCAGCATCCCTGCTGCTCCCAAATGCCCAGCGTGAGGGGATCTGTTCAGTGAGTGTGGGGTCATCCATCCGATGTAATGGCAAACAGCCTTGGAGACCGTGTTACGGACCACGTGGTGATCTATTGCCCAATGCAAAGGGCCACTTAAAAAGCACATCTCCTATGACCTCAATTTCATGTAAAAACGGAAATCTTACACAGGCTTGGGGGGGAAGGATCGCTAAACGTTAACGCCGATTATCTGTGTAGTTGAGGGAGTGAGTGGGTGTCAGTTTTTCTTCTTGGCGCCTGGCTAAATGTTCTAGAATAGACACGCATTACATTCGTTATCAGAGGAAAAGAATCCGTGTGATCGTTGAAGCACATTTGCCAGTTGTTAGCAGAATTCTTACAGAGACTGTGAGAATTTGTATGATATACTGTGTCCCGTCAGATCGTGTTATATTATATAAAGTTCTGTCCGTCACCAGGGGATGGGTCAGGGAACTTCTTGGCCGTTCCATTTATGATCAGATGATCTGGAGAAGAAGTGGGGAAAGGAGACCTGGGGCCTGTTGAACACGGGATTTTCTAAAGAAAATCATTTATGATGACCTCACCTAGGAAAGTAGATGTAAGAAGAGTCCTGGATACCTTTTGGTTTGGAATTCACCATACATTGGAAAGAAAGTGGTCAACTTATCCCATAACATAACTTGGAATCCTGGTAGCGTTAAGCTGCCATCCACATAAAATGGAGCAGTGAAGGCAAGACCAGTCATGCCGCCACCGCTCAGAGTGAGGTCCTGTGCGCAAAGCACCAATAAGAGAGGAGCCTGGCCAGGGCAGCTGGAGTGGGTCATCACCATCGTGGCACCGTGAGACCCAGCCCTAAGCCTCCAGTTTCCCCAGACGGAAGCCCTGGCGGGGAGGGCGAGGAGGACCGGCCCTGTGTAGGAGCAGCCGTAACACCACCTTCCTTGTCAGCCACAGTCCGTGCACCTGTGTGCGTGCACGCCAGGCAGAGCTCACCCACGTGCTGTGTGTGTGTGTGTGTGTGCGCGCCCATGCGTGTGAGCCAGCCGCCATCCTGACTGAGGTCCTGCTCTGTTCTGGCACCAGGGCCGGTGCTGTGGGTGCCCCCCCTTTGTTCTCTGTGTCTTAGTAAACAGCCACTTCCTCTTTTTATGGTAGTGAGGGCTCAGTTCCTTAGAATCACGGGGGGAGCTTGTGTAGGGGGACATGTAACTGTATTATGCCCTCCAGCACCCAGATTCCCGTCAGCATTTCTCAACAGAGGTGCTGTTGGCACTGGAGCAACAAAAAAGTGTTGTTGCTTGGGATTGGCCCAACGCCTTACTTCAATGTCTTTAGTTTTCCGAAAGAATTCCTCCAAAGGAATGCCATTGGGGCCCTTTCTGACCCTGTGGTCCCCAAAAACGCCCTCACCACTCTTCCAAAGCCACTGCAGGAGCCATTCTGAAATCAGAGGTTTACTCCCCGCATAGAGTCGGGTCGATTCTCAAACCTGGACCCTGCTGCTCTCTCCATCTGTGCCCGCCACTCTGGGAGAGTGGCTTTGCATAGCCACCCGGTTTGTATGATGGCTTTCCTGTTTGTTATTCCTGGCTTTCCAATACCCCATCCCTCTGATGATTGGATGCATGGAACTTGTGGCCTTGACCTATTTTGTGAGGTCATAAATCTTGGAATATCAAAGATGGGTCAGGGCCCTATATTTCAACTCACTCATTCATTCAGTCAATATTTGTAAAGAACCTACTACTGTTAGTTCCTCTGTTAAGGTACGGGTATACAGTAGTGATCAGAGAAATCAATCCAACAGTCACATGACTGATACGTAATTGTAGACTGAGATGCATATTCTGAGGAAGGAAAAGAATGAGACTTCAGGGGAATTTGTTCTAAAGGACCCCCCCTAGACCGAGCAGCCAGGGAAGGTTTTTAGTGAAAGGATGCTTGAGCAGAGACCCGAAGGGGATGGCTGGATGGAAGGGGTGGCCGTGCGTGCTGGCACTGGGTCATTCCGGATGCAGGGAAGAGGGTGTGTGAAGGCCTGTGCGAGAGCTGCCAGGCCTGGGAGGAGACGCAGAAGCCAGGGTGGGCAGAGCACAGAGGACAAGGGCATCTGAGTAGCGGCCTGGGAGGCTTGTTAGAGAATTGTTTTTCCTTTTTTTAACAATGTTGTGTTAATTCCTGCTATACAGCCGAGTGATTCAGTTATACGTATATTGTACATTCTTTTTTCCATATTCTTTTCCATTATGGCTTATCGTGGAATACTGAATATACTTCTCTGTGCTCTACACTATACGTTGTTGTTGATCCATCCTATATATACTAGTTGGCGTCTGCTAATCCCAACTCCCACTCCATCCCTCCTCCTCCCCTCCCCCCTTGGCAGCCACGAGTCTGTTCTCTGTGTCTGTGAGTTTGTTTCTCTTTCATAGATATGTTAATTTGTGTCCTATTTTAGATTCTACATATAAGTGATATTATATGGTATTTGTCTTTCTCTTTCTGACTTACTTCACTTAGTATGATAATGTCTAGTTGCATCCATGTTGCTGCAAATGGCATTATTTCATTCTTTTTTACGGCTGAGCAATATTCCATTGTATATATAGACCACATTTTCTTTATTCATTCATCTGGCAGTGGACATTTAGGTTGTTTCCACATCTTGGCTATTGTGAATAGTGCTGCTATGAACGTAGGGGTGCATGTATCTTTTTGAATTAGGGTTTTGTCTGGATATATGCCCAGAAGTGGGATTGCAGGATCGTATGATAGCTCTATTTTTAGTTTCTTAAGGAACCTCCATACTGATCTCCATAGTGGCTGTATCAACTTACATTCCCACCAACAGTGTAGGAGGGTTCCCTTTTCTCCACACTTTCTCCAGCATTTATTGTTTGTAGACTTGTTACTGATGACCATTCTGACCTGTGTGAGATGATACCACACTGTAGTTTTGATCTGCATTTCTCAAATAGCTAGTGACGTTGAACATCGTTTCATGTGCCTTCTGGCCATCTGTATGTCTTCTGCCCATTATTTTATATTTTATTTATTTATTTATTTTGCGGTACGCGGGGCTCTCACTGCTGTGGCCTCTCCCGTTGCGGAGCACAGGCTCCAGATGTGCAGGCTCAGCGGCCATGGCTCACGGGCCCAGCCGCTCCATGGCATGTGGGATCTTCCCGGACCGGGGCACGAACCTGTGTCCCCTGCACCGGCAGGTGGACTCTCAACCACTGTGCCACCGGGGAAGCCCCTTCTGCCCATTTTTGATTGGGTTGTTTGTTTTTTGATGTTGAGCTGTATGAGCTGCTTATATATTTGGAGATTAAGCCCTTGTCAGTCGCATCATTTGCAAATATTTTCTCGTATTCCACGGGTTGTCTTTTTGTCTTGTTTATGGTTGGCCTGGCCCCTCTGCTGTGAGATGGAGGCCTATGTATGTCTCTAGGAAGGCTCTCAGAGGCCCCTTCCCAGGGCCATTCATTAGTAAGATGGTGTTTGTGATGTCTCCCTCCATGTGTGGGGGGCCCCCTTCCATTCCGAAAGTGTAGATGGCGCGGTGATTTCCGGTGCCACAAGCTCCGAGTCTCCCGACACAATTGGTTGTTGGCACTTCGGCTCAGCTCTGACACTGACACCCCAGCCTCACAGGTTAAGGGCTGCTCCCACGTCAAACACCAGTCACAAGTCCTGGGCGTCCCCTACTTCCCACCAGCTGGCTGTCAGGCGGGTTCCTGTGATCATTTGCTAGAACACCTCCGAGAACTCAGGAACACGCCGCACTCCCATTTACCAGTTTATTACAAGGGATGCGACAAAGTGAACTCCTATATGGTGAGAAACACAGGGCGAGGTTCGGAAGGCTCCCAGGCGCAGGGGCTTCTGCCCTGTGCACTTGGGGTGCTGCCCTCCTGGCACATGGCTGTGTCCACCAGCCTAGAAGCTCCCTGAACCCCATGCCATCGGGCTTTCTATGGAGGCATCATCATGTAGTGATGATCGATCATAACTCGGTCTCCAGCCCCTCTCCCCTCTCAGAGGTTG
Organism: Pseudorca crassidens; assembly: GCF_039906515.1. Lineage (NCBI taxonomy): Eukaryota > Metazoa > Chordata > Mammalia > Artiodactyla > Delphinidae > Pseudorca > Pseudorca crassidens. Next base: position 196,224,130 of record NC_090296.1, read on the forward strand.
GGGATTGGGGCTGAAAGTTCTGAGCTTCTAACCACCATTCGGTCTCTGGGGACCTGCCCCACTCTGAGCTATCTGGGGACCCAACAGCAGTTGCCCCATTAGGACAAGAGATTTTCCCATCACCCAGGAAGTTCCGAGAGATGGTTCCAGCCACAAAGACCAAATAGTAGGACAAAAGACACTCCTCTCACCCCATCACTTAGGAATTTCCGGGGGTCTCTGTATGAGGAACCAGGGACAGGGACCAAATACACGTTTCTTCTTATGCTGTAGGTGGCTGGTCCACGGCTGGCCCACCCTGGAGTAGGGCAGGGGGCACTCCCGGGGAATTCTAGAACAGTCTGCAGCTGCCGCCCATCCGCCAACCTGCCCTGAGCACTACCCTTACCTGCCGGCAGGGGGAGCCCGTCTCCGACGCAGGACCCACCTCTGAGGGCAGCGGAGGCCTCGGGACAGGGAGGGGGGCGGGGTGAGGAGGGGGCCTGCTCACACTGCGGGCTTGTGCCTTCGGAGTGTGACTGTGTCACGCGGCTGGGACCTGTGCCACCACAGGCACGGGGCAGCGGCAAGAAGGGGGCAGCGCTCGCCGCTCGCTGGCTTCTGATCTGAGCAGATCTTAGCCGCGTTACTGCTCACTCTGGAGCCCTGCAGGGAGGCAGGAGCAGCCCCATCTTACAGGCGAGTAACCGGTGGCTCCCGGACGCCTGCAGACCTGCTCAGCGTCACGGTCTAGTGGCAGAGGTGGGATACACACCCCACCTGGTGGGCGCCAGTGTCAGTCGTGTGCGTTTTCGTGATGGTCGGGGGACAGAACCCAGACCCAGGAGCCGATCCCGGAGGCTGGCCACACCCAGACCACAGCCGGCTGACTTACACGTAAACTAAACCAGGGCGCCGCGAGCCCGGAGATGCCGTAGAGACTCCCGTTCGCGGCTTGCAGCCTTCGCTCGGCCGCCAGGATGGAGGGGAAGTTCCTCAGCTATTTCCAAGCTCTCTTTCCGGTGTCTCTGGGACCCTATTTGAGAGGCTGCTGTGCATCTTCGTGAATGCAGGCTTTGCAGCCCTGGCACGGGCCCCTCGGGCACCGCGAGTAGGCATCTGGGCAGGGCCGGGGAGAGCACGGCGGCAGTCCACCCATGCCGCTGCCGTAGGCAAGCCTAAAGCTCCGCGTACAAAGAGCTTGACCCCCCCCCCCCCGCCCCCGGGAAGGACGGCCCCGTGCTCCCCACACCCACTTTTCCTGCTGCCCCTCCGGCCACTTAACTCACTTTCTTTGGCCAAAGAGACCGGTGTGTGTGTGGGGGGGTGGGGAAGCCAAGTTGTGCCCTTGGGGCAACTCCGCTTCTATTTTCAAACCCGCGGATGCTCCCACACCTGCTGAAGCGCCGTCCTCTCCCTTCCCAGCCTCTCCCACACCTCGCTCCCTCCCCGAACGCCCCCTGACCTTCCCAGGTGCACCGTGATCCGTTCTAAACAGCCGGTCCTTAAGCAACTTGTTGGGGAAAAAACAAATAACCTGACGAGCGCTTTAAACTGCTTCCAGCCCTCCAGGCCCCTCTGGACCCCCGAGGGGGACTGGACGTCTGTTTACCCATCACGGCAAACGGTGTGCACACGCCACCTTGCGACCTCCTTCTGGAAACGTTCCTTTCCGAGGCCCCCTCCATGTATGGACATGAGCGGCACGCTGGCCGTCTCCAGCGGCTCTGCAGCGGGCCGCGGGGTTGCAGCGTTTCAGGCTTTGCTTAGTCATCACAGGATGGCTCGGCGTTAGGGTTGCCTCCAGACGAGGCTATTATAAGTAGCCTTGCTGCCTTCCAGTTGTTTTTTGCACCGAGTCACCCACTGCTTAGCTGTTTAGCTTTCCTGGGGAGGGTCCTCCCTCACCGGAGCAGCAGGAATGTGCTTTAATCTCTTGGGTCCCCCTCCCTGCCCGCAGGGGTGCTGAGCCCAAGGAGAGCTTCCTAACAAAAAGAGCCACTTCTTGCGCCTCTGCTCTCTGCCAGGCCCCCGGGAAAGCACGTTCTGTGTATTTTCTCATTTAATCCTCAGGGCGTCCCTGTGCAGTAGGGGCCACTGGGATTCTGATTTTATAAATGGGAAAATCAGCACTTACAGAGATCGGATAATTTCACCAGTCACATAGCCAAGTAAGCGAGCGGCAGGGCAGGGCGTGGTTGTGAGCCAGGCCCCGGATCCATGCTCCCCTGCTGGGCCCATCCCAGTGAACTCATCTGTGCCTGCAGGCAGGTAAACTCCTGTGCCCTCCCAGTGCGACTGGTGGCTCGTCCCAGGCTGACCTGCAGCTTGGGAAGAACGTTCCTCACATCAGCCCCATGCAGGATCCCGTGATGGAAAGTCAGTGCCTGGGCTGCTAGTTTCAGGTAGAAGCCACCTGCGGGGGTGTCTGCCCGGGATGCCTGTCTGTCCCACCACGTTCAGAGCGAGCTCCGTATCCCCACTCCAGCTTCTGAGCCCCCAGACTGAGTTTTCAGAACAGAAGATGTGGTATTCCTCGGGTTCCCAGGGGAGAAGGGGGGCAGGAAGGACGTGGGGTTCTGCTCGCGGGGCCCTGGGCACCTCGGGCATCTTAGAGGCAGAGGACCACAGGCGTGCCCCGTGTCTGAGAAACCCCTGAGGGCCGGCAGCAGAGGCCCTGGGGTGAAGTAGGGCTGCAGGGCCACAGCCCCAGGAGAGGAAAGGACAGCGGCTTCCTCCTCTTCCTGAAACTCCTGCCTGGTGGGGCAGCTCAGGGCAGCTGCGGCCCTGGAGCGAGTCCTCGGCGCGAGACATGGAGAAGCACGCGGCCTCCGCCCTCCTCGCCCCTCTGGCCGGCTGGTCCTAGCCACGTATGTCCCTGTCTGAGAGAAGGGGCCTCACCAAGGTGGCTCCTGCGAGACCATCGGGGCTGGAGAAGCCTTTTAGATCGCCTGACCCGGCCCGCGGCCTTCAGACAGGTGAGGATCCGCCGCTTCTCCGCGGAGGCCGCCGTGGTCCAGAGAGGCGAGTCCACGGGCTGGGGGCTGCTCGAGGCCGCACGTCCCGGGGGCCACGGCTGCGGCAGCACCACGGGCTGCACTGGCACGGCTCCCCAGCAAGCACCCGGCGTCTTTTAAGATAGCATCATTTTTCTTTCTGATTCAAAAAAACAGTCTCTCATTTTAGAAACTGTCGAAAAAGGAAAATCAAAACTGTCCGTTATCTCTTCGCTTGGCAACGGTCGCCGAGGATGAACACTTGGCTCTATTTTATGTTCTTCTTCACGCACACGCTTTTCACATAATTACATTCACTTACGTAGTATTTTGTGTAGCTTGCTTTTCTCACTTACCATTATCGACATCTCCCCCAGTCATTCGGAGGTCTTTGTAAATACGCGTTTCATAACTACATATGTGTCGCTTGATATCATGCCAAACTTTTCTTAACTATTTCCTTAGATAATAGTCGCTCAATTCCAGTTTTCTGCTGTCGTTCATAATTCTGGGGCTAACATTTTCGGAGTAAGCTTTGTCTGTATTTTTGCGAACTTCCATAGTCTGGATTCCCCAGGTGTGGAATGACTGGGTCCAGGTTCTTGGTAAATTGCTCTCCAGGGCAGGTGTGTCCTTTTATACTCCTGCATCAGGGCCCGCTTCACCCCTCCAGTCTGAGAGTTCCCATTAAAAAATTTAAAATATGTAATAAAATGATCAAAGCCCATCAACGTCTGCAGTCATGACTTTCTCCACGCCTCAGCTCCGTCAGTCACGCGGCTGATAAGGACCATGTCCCCTATACCAGACTCTGTGCTAAGCATCTTACCTGCTTTATCTTGTGGGATCTTCCCAGCAACCCTGGCCAGGTGCTGTTACTGCCAGTGCATTGCAGATAAGAAACCTGAGACAACAGAGAGGTTCAGCAGGTTGCCCAAAGCACACAGCTGGTAAGTGGGGAGACTGCAGTTAAAGGGTCTAACTCTTACCTGCCTCCTCCACCCACCCATCCCGAATGCCAGGGCCAAGCTGGGCCCGGGTCCGGACCGCTCTGCCCGGCACGGGTCTTACTGCTGGTTCGGAGTGAGGACCCCACGAGGAGCTTCCTACCTGGTTGACTTCATGGCGTATCAAGGGCTCGGCCTGTCAGGGTCAAACCAACCGAAGCGGCCGTAGCCGTTCACACTGCCGCCAGACTCAACGCCACGCAGCGCTGGGCCGTTCGTGACGCGCTGAGCGCTCTGCGGGATGGAAGGTTGGGAGAACGTCCTCTTTCCGTCAGAAGTTTACAGATTAGTTGAGGGGTGAGCGGAAATACATAAATGGCCGCTTTATAAGATGGACTACGTAAGGGCCTTGAAAGAGATTTGAGGGTCTTGGGTGGTCAGAGAAGGGAGGGGCAGCTGGCTGGAGGGCTCCGCTGAGGAGGCGCCGTGTAAGCAGCATGAAGGGAGGGAAGAAGTTCAGTTGGCACAGGTGGCAGGCGAGGACCCCGGGCAGAAGGCCTTGCTGACCCAAGGGGTGGAAGGCTGTCGAAGAAGCGGTGGGATGTCCTGCGCGGGGAGCCGTGAGGGGCGGCGGTCGCAGACTGAGGCTCTGCTTTTCCTCTAATTGAAGTCGAGGGGATTGACAGTGTTGGGTTCATTTCTGCTGCACGGTGGAGCGACTCAGTTACACACATTCTTTTTCATCTTCTTTTCCATGATGGTTATTGCCAGATGTTGAACGTAGTTCCCTGTGCCCTACAGTAGGACCTTGTTGTTTATCCATCCTATGTGTACTAGTTTGCATCTGCTGATCCCACACTCTCCCTCCCCCACCCGCCTCCCCCTTGGCAACCACAAGGCTGTTCTCTGTGTCTGTGAGTCTGTTTCTGTTTCGTGGATAAGTTCATTTGCGTCATATTTTAGGTTCCACGTGTAAGTGATATCATATGGCATTTGTCTTTCTCTTTCTGACTCACTTCACTTAGTATGATAATCTCTGGGTCCATCCATATTGCTGCAAATGGCATGATTTCATTTCTTTTTTATGGCTGAGTAATATTCCATTGTATATATGTGCCACATCTTCTTCATCCATTCATCTGTCAATGGGCATTTAGGTTGCTTCCATGACCTGGCTATTTTAAATAGAGCTGCAATGACCATTGTGGTACATGACTCTTTTTGAATTATGGTTTTCTCAGGGTATATGCCCAGGAGTGGGATTGCTGGGTCCTATGGTAGCTCTATTTTTAGTTTTTTGAGGAACCGCCATACTGTTCTCCATAGTGGCTGTATCAACTTACATTCCCACCACCAGTACAGGAGTGTTCCCTTTTCTCCACACCGTCTCCAGCAGTTATTGTTTGTAGACTTGTTAACGAGGGCCATGCTGACCCTGTGAGGTAGGCTGTGCTCTCGACGTGGGCTGCAGGACCAGAGGTTGTGTCGCTGCCCAGGGGGACAACACCAGATGCCCGTGGGGCTGGAGGGGAGCTCTTGAATTCAGGCGGGAGATGGAGGGATCGAACAGTGAAGGTGGATGTGAGAATTGGGAGCGGAAGGGCACTTGAGAGTCTTTGGAGATGGAGTTGACGCGCCTGGATGACGGGATGAGAAGGAGTGGCTCATGATTGCCCAGGTCCCTAATTCCTCTCTTTGCTGCCCGCCTCCGCCCCCGCCGTCAATCCTGTTGGCTCCACCTCTACCACACATCCTGGGGGTGTCAGTCCCCCCAGCTCCCCAGCCACCACCCTGGCCAGAAGCCCGTATGGCTTGTCTTCACTGCATTCACTTCCAGCGGACCTCTCAGCTTCCACAACGGCTGTGCCCACGCCCCTCCCTGTGACCAGAGTCACGGGGAATCCTGTGATTTGTTGTCTGAACCAGGACACTTTTAAAATTGGAAGGAGGCACGATGATGAATTACACCAGGCAAAAGACACAAACCAGGACTGTCCTGGGCAAACCTGGACCTACGGACTTTCTAGCCAGAGGGGTCATTTGCAGATATGAGTCACATCACGTCACTTCTCTGCCTGCCGGCTTCAGCTCTGCATGTCGTCACCCCAGACGTCCGCCCAGTCTCTGTCCTCCCTCCTCTCTGCCTCTCCCTGTGCTCTGGCCACGTAGGCCCTTCCGTTCCAAGAACTCGCAGCTGCCAGTCCCGATGCCGGAGCGCCCTCCCCTGGACCTTCATGAGGCTGGTTCCTCCCCACTAGTCACGTCTCTTCCACAGACGGCCCTCTCGTGACCTTGCGGTAACTCATGCCCATCGCCCCAGTCAATTCTCCCGCACTTCATCACCACCCGAAAAAGTAGGTTATTTACTGACTTTTGTTTCCGAACCAACAGGTAAAGAGTTTGGAAGTTCTCACTCCCATCCTTAACGATAAGAAGCAGCTGGCCAAACTGAAAATTAACACCTTTTCTTTGACCCATTAGAGCAGCGGCCCCCAGCCTTTTTGGCGCCAGGGACCGGTTTCATGGAAGACAGTTTTTCCACGGACAGGGTGGGAGGGGTGGCTTAGGCAGTCATGTGAGTGGCAGGGAGCGGCGGGGAGCGGCAGACGGAGCTTCGCTGCTCACTCGCCGCTCACCTCCTGCTGTGCGGCCCGGCTCCTGAAAGGCCGTGGACTGGTACCGTCCACGGCCCGGAGGTTGGGGACCCCTGCATTAGAGAACTGAGGTTTCTGAGAAAACCACAGCCCTGAAATCTGCAGAGAATGCAGAGAGGCACGGCTGAGAGGTTGTTACCCAAAGCCAACGCTGCTGGACCCGTGAACGGCTAGGGACACGTCAGCGGCCGTTTCAGTGACTTGCTGGAGGCTGAGTACGCACTTGTGTGAGAGCACCCAATTCCTGGGGAGTGCGGCCTTCAGGGGACGCCTCCTCCCCTTCTTCGAGCTTTACCTCCAGAAACTCCACCGGGTTGTCCTGGCGAAGGTCTAAGGCTATGGCTGAAGTGAAGGAAGAGTGGCCCTTGTGAGATATCCCAGAGTGCCCTCTGTGGCTTCACCATAGCTAGCCTTGTCCCGGGTCTGGGAAGAGCATCCCTCCCCAGGCCTTCCTGCCTCACTACACAAAAAGAAACACTTGTGAAGGTCACAGACAAGAGGCACACACCCCCACAGGGCTGAGATTTAGCTAGAAGATGATGACGCTTCTCCCCTCCCCTCCACTTCTCCACACCAACAGGGCTCCCCGTAACAACAATGGGTTGCAGCTGAAAGGGTTACAAGACACACTCCCTCCAAGAAGGAGGATGTAGAGAAGCCCAAGATCAAGAGTGGAGACAAAAACCAGACATGGGGACCCCAGGGCGATCTAAAGTCTGTGGTGCTTATAGCTGCAAAAAACATTAAACAAAGCCAACTCCTAGCCAGATTATCATAAATCCTTACAGAAGAGGCCTGTTTGCCTCAGTTTCTATTACCCAGTGCAGCACGTCCAGCTTTTGACAAAAATAATCGTAAGTTCCACCCAAAACCAAAGAAAAACAGTCTGAAGAGACAAAAGATGCATCAGAAAAGCAGACTCAGATGTAACACAGATGGTAAAAATGATCATTCAGGGAATTTAACTGTGATTAATTTGTTCAGGGCTCTAATGGAAAAAGTAGACCACATGCAAGTACAGATGGGAATGTAAGCAGAGAGATAAGGAAGACGCGAAAGGAAATGCTAGGAAGAAAAAAAAACAGGAATGAGGAGTGCCTTTGATGGATTCATCCATACACAACACAGCTGAGGAAAGAAGCAATGAGCTTGAAGATAGACCAATGGAAACTTCCCAAACTTAAATACAACAACAAAGAATTTTTTTAAAACATCCAAGGATGGAGACAATTATAAAAGGTGTGACACGCACCTGATGGGAATACCAGATGGAGAACTGAGTAGAACAGATATTTGAAGTAATAATGGCAGAGAACTTTCTGAAATTAATGACACAGCAAACCGCAGGTCCAGGAAGCTCGGTACGATTAAACTAGCTCCCTTTGTGTCTGCCGCATACTGCCTGCCCTGGCCCTACCGGGACCCCACGATTGTGTAGGCTCTCTGAGAGCATCCGTCTTCTTCATTTCTGTCGCTCTGGAGTCCAGACAGGGCCTGACGCACGGTAGGTGCTCAGTAAAGATTTGTTGACTGAGTGAAGGAGTCAGGCGGGTTTTGAGACTGGGTGCCTCCAGAGCCTGGGCGTGTGCCCTGTGATCTCCTTGGTTCCTGGTGGTCACTGTGCCACTCCTGGCACCATGGCTTCTACCTAGATGACAACAGAGGCCTCGGGACCCGTCTGCTGATTCTAGCTCTGTTTCCCTCCAATCCACGGTCCACGCTTCAGCTAGGGTGGTCTCGATCAACAAACATATCAGTCCTTTCATTTTTCTCATTACAAATCCTTCCGCAGCTCTTTATTGCATTCATGATAAAAAACAAACCAACAAAAAAACCAAAAACCCAATTCCTGGGCATGCGCACAAGACAGCTCATTATTTTACCTGCTGTCCTGGCCAGTGTCGCTGCATGCCCCAGTCCCAGTGTCACCGACCAGGGTTCTTGGCTTCCTTAATCAGTTGAAATTGATAAGAGGCCAGACAAGAAATGCAGGCAAGGGTTTACTGGGGCCCCTGCCGCAGCAGGGGGAGCGGGAACAAGTAACAGGTTCCCTCGCTCGCTCCCCAAGCGGGGAGTCTGGTGCATACCGGGCCCTGCTGCTTCAAAGGCACTGGGAAGGCCTCTGCAATGGCTTCCGCTCTGAGCTGGTTTGGTGCCTTTCATTTCAAAGCGCCCATGCCTCCCACACGACCTCATTTCTCCTCACAGAGTCCGTGCCAGGGCAGAAAGGGACAGGCATGTGACAGAGGGGACGTGAGGAAACGGACCAGAGGAGAAGAGATGCTGCGGCCTGCCAGGCCCCGGAGGAGCTTGGGCAGGGAAGCTGCGGCCAGACGCCTCCCCGCACCACCACCCCATGCTGCTGCTGGGCCCCCTGGGCTGAGGAGGAAGGGGACAGGCAGGGAGGAAGCCGAGCGCTAATTCGAAAATGCTCCCTCGTAGTCCTGACAGGTACAAAATCTATGCAAACCTGTGTTTAAGATGAATTTCCTGATCGTGCCTTTTTCTCTGGTTATTCAGCAAGTTGAATGGATGATTATGACTCATTCCCCCCAAGCGTGGCTGATTAAATATTTGGTAAATAGAATTTAGCGCTTTTCACCCACAGAGAGCTTTCCTGACATTAACTAATTGCTTCTAAGAAAGGTGTCACCTTCCTTCTATGGACAGCAAACCTGGCCAAGGGGAGACACTCACAGGAGCCAGCAAAGAAAATGTGTACAGGGGACAGATGCTGAGAGCAAGACGATCCGTGGCCCACGGAACCCCCCGATTTGGGGCGGTTTCATTTAACTGTGAAATGTCTCGCCGCAGGGCTGGCCTCACGAGGTGGATTTGCTTCTGGGAAGGTTCCCTGCGCGCGGGCAGCAGGGGATGGAGAGGAGGCAGCCGCGGGATGGGAGCCCCTCCCCTCCCCTCGGGTCACCGGATTCAAGTTCTCTCGTGCTGGAAACAAAATAACCGGCAGAGATGGGGTTGCTCGGGGTCAGATAGGGCCCTGCGGGGGAGGTCTTAGCCCCAGCCCGACTCCGACCCCGACCCCCGTGCCCAAGAGCGGGCGCTGCTTTAGGGACGGTGACTCGGGGCGAGGCGGGGTGGGGGAGTGGGGGCGGGGCGGCCCGGCTCCTCCGCGTCCGCTGCGAGCGACAGCGCCACCTGCTGGACCCCCGCTCTTCGCTCCGCGCTGCGGGCCCTGGGCCAGATGGCCTTCTTCTGTCATTTCCCTACTTCCTCCCCAGGCCAGTCCAGGCTCTGAGTTCTGGCTTTTCAGCCGGAAGAATGCAATTGACACGTTATTTCAAAATTAATATAAATTAATTGGCCATTGGACCATTTGGATATAAACAGCAAACATCTCCCCCTAAGACATCACCCCTGCGTTAAATTCAGTGTTAAAGAAGAAATTTCAGGCTTGACTGGCCCTCGGGAATGAGGTCTCACCTATCCCAGGGGCCGCTGAAGCCCTTCCACCCTGGGGGCGCTGGGGGAAGCGCTCTGTCTGGGCGTGGGTTTCTGCATAGCGAGCGCTGTTTTCTCCCTTAAGCTGCGCGCCTGCTTGGGGCTGCCGGAGGGGGGGGGGCGATAGAGATGGCGGGCTTTGGCGCAGTTACAGGTCTGCTGTGCGAAGACCCCCCGCGAGGCCTGGCTCCGCCACCCCTCCCGCCCAGGGTCTCTATTACCTCCTCCAAGTGCACAGAGATGAGAAGCCTCTTTTGTTCTCCGAGTTCTGAATTACTCCCCAGGCTGACAGGTCCTTTCTCCTAGAAGGCAAGGCGATTCAGCTTCTCTTTCCCCCGCTGCTGCCACGCGGGAAGCACTCGCTGGCACCCTGTCTGTTACTTCCTACAACCTTATGTGGGGTGGGTACTGCCATCGGCAACCCCATCCTGTGGGTGGGAATAAAGCTGGGGCACAGAGAGGGTGAGGAATTTGCTCAAGGTCAATAGTTGTAAGGGGCAGGACAGGGACGGGCACCGGAGAGCCCGGGGCCTGTGCTCTTTGCCTTGGATGACCACCCCCCCGCCTCCCCCCCCCCGACCCGGGTACTGTGTTTCCAGCACCCACAGCCCCACCGGGTATCTTAGCCTCCGACATGGAAGGCAATGGGTTTGGGGGACGGGTGGGTGAATTGGGTACTTTTTTTTATTTTATTGAAGTATGGTTGATTTACCGTGTTGTGCTAATTTCTTTTGTACAGCGAAGTGACTCAGTTAGACATATGTATATATATACATTCTTTTTTATATTCTTTTCCATTACTGTTTATCCCAGAAGACTGGGTATAGTTCCCTATGCTCTACAGTAGGACCTTGTTGATCCATCCTATATATAATAGTGGGCATCTGCTCATCCCAAACTCCCACTCCATCCCTTTCTGTACCACCCTCCCGCCCCCCACACCCCCAGCAACCACAAGTCTGATCTCTCTGTCTGTGAGTCCATTTCTGTTTCATAGATAAGTTCATTTGTGTCATATTTTAGGTTCCACATATAAGTGATATATTTGTCTTTCTCTGTCTGACTTCACTTAGTATGATGACCTCTAGATCCATCCATGTTGCTGCAAATGGCATTATTTCGTTCTTTTTCACGGTTGAGTAATATTCCATTGTATATATGTACCACATCTTCTTTATCCGTTCATCTGTCGATGGACATTTAGGTTGTGTCCATGTCTTGGCTATTGTGGATAGCATTGCTATGAACATTAGGGGTGCATGTATATTTTTGCATTATAGTTTTGTCCAGATATATGCCCAGGAGTGGGATTGCTGGATCATATTGGCAGCTGTATTTTCAGTTTTCTGAAGAAACTTCATACTGTTCCCCATGGTGGCTGCACCAACTTACATTCCCACCAACAGCGTGGGAGGGTTCCATTTTCTCTACACCCTCTCCAGCATTTGTTATTTGTAGAGTTGTTAATGATGGCCATTCTGACCAGTGTGAGCTGGTATCTCATTGTGGTTTTGATTTGCATTTCTCTGATAATTAGTGATGTTGTGCAGCTTTACATGTGCCTCTTGGCCATCTGTATGTCTTCTTTGGAGAAATGTCTATTTAGGTTTTCTGCCCATTTTTCGATTGGGTTGTTTGTTTTTTTATTGTTGAGTTGTATAAGCTGTTTGTATATTTTGGAAATTAAGCCCTTGTCAGTCACATCATTTGCAAATATTTTCTCCCATTCCAAAGGTTGTCTTTTCGTTTTGTTCATGGTTTCCTTTGCTGTGCAAAAGCTTCTAAGTTTGATTAGGTCCCATTTGTTTATTTTTCTTTTTGTTTCTATTGTCTTGGGAAACTGACATAAGAAAACACTGATATGATTTATGTCAGAGAATGTTTTGCCTATGTTCTCTCCTAGGAGTTTTATGGTGCCATGTCTTATATATGTCTTTAATCCATTTTGAGTTTATTTTTGTGCATGGTGTGAGGGTGTGTTCTAACTTCACTGACTTACATGCAGCTGTCCAACTTTCCCAGCACCACTTGCTAAACAGACTGTCTTTTCCCCATTTTCTATTCTTGCCTCCTTTGTTGAAGATTGACCGTAGGTGTGTGTTTATTTCTGGGCTCTCTGTTCTGTTCCGTTGATCCGTATATTCTGTTTTTGTACCAATACCACACTGTTTTGATTACTGTAGCTTTGTAGTATTGTCTGAATTCTGGGAGAGTTATGCCTCCTGCTTTGTTTTCCCCCCTCAGGATTGCTGTGGCATTTCTGGGTCTTTTATGGTTCCATATAAATTTTTAGATTATTTGTTCTAGTTCTGTGAAAAATGTCATGGGTAATTTGATAGGGATTGTGTTAAATCTGTAGATTGCTTTGAGTAGTATGGCCATTTTAACAATATTAATTCTTCCAGTTCAAGAGCATGGGGTATCTTTCTTCCATTTCTTTGAATCATCTTCAATTTCCTTTACTAGTGCAATTTTATAGGTGCAATTTTATAGTTCTCAGCTTATAAACCTTTTACCTCCTTGGTCAGGTTTATTCCCATGTATGTTTTTTGGGGGGGTGCAATTTTAAGAGGTATTATTTTTTTTTACATTCCGTTTCTGATATTTCATTTTTGGTATAAAGAAATGCAACTGATAACTGTATGTTAATCTTGTATCCTGCTACCTTGCAGAATTCGTTTATCAGTTCTAGTAGTTTTCGTGGGGAGTTCTCAGGGTTTTCTATATATAGTATCATCTTATCTGTATATAGTGACAATTTTACCTCTTCCCTTCCAATTGGAATAACTTTTCTTTTTCTTGTCTGATTGCTGTGGGTAGGACTTCCAATACTATGTTGAATAGAAGAGGTGATTGTGGGCATCCTTGTCTTGTTCCAGACTTCAGCGGGAAGGCTTTCAGCTTTTCACCATTGAGTATTATATTGGCTGTGGGTTTGTCATAAATAGCTTTTATTATATTGAGATATGTTCCCTCTATATCCCCTTTGGTAAGAGTTTTTTCTTTTATCATGAATGAATGTTGAATGCTTTTTCTGCATCTGTTGAGGTGATCATGTGGTTTTTGTCTTTTTTGTTTATGTGGTGTATTACATTGATTGATTTGCATATGCTGAACCATCCTTGTGAACTAGGGATGAATTCCACTTTGTCCTGGTGTATGATCTTTTTTATGTGTTGTTGGATTCAGTTTGCTATCACTTTGTTGAGAATTTTTGTGTCTATATTCATCAAAGATATTGGCCTGTCATTTTTCTTTTTATTTTTGGTGGTATCTTTGTCTGGTTTTGGTATCAGGGTGATGGTGGCTTCATAGAATGTCTTTGGGAGTGTTCTCTCCTCTTCAGTTTTTTGGAAGAGTTTGAAAAGGATCAGTATAAGTTCTTCTTTGTATGTTTGGTAGAATTCCCCTGTGAAGCCATCTGGTCCTGGACTTCTGTTTGTAGGGAGTTTTTTTTTTTTTTTTTTTTAATTACAGATTCTCTCTCACTTCTGGTGATTGGTCTGTTCAAATTATCTGTTTCTTCTTGATTCAATTTTGGTGGGCTGTATGTTTTTAGAAACTTGTCCATTTCTTCTAGGTTGTTGTATTTGTTGGCATATAATTGTTCATAGTATTCCCTCGTGATTTTTTGTATTTCTGCAGTATCAGTTGTTATCTCTCCATTTTCATTTCTTATTTTGTTTATTTGGGTTCTCTCTCTCTTTTCTTCTTGGTGAGCCTGGCCAGAGGCTTGTCAGTCTTGTTTACCCTTTAAAGAACCAGCTCTTGGTTTTATTGCTTTTTTTTCTATTGTTTTTAATCTCTATTTTATTTTTTTCCTCTCTGATCCTTATTATTTACTTCCTTCTGCTGACTTAAGGTTTTGCTTGTTCTTCTTTTTCTAATTATTTAAGTGGTAGGTTAGGTTGTTTATTTGAGATTTTTCTTGTTTTTTGAGGAAGGCTTGTATCATTATGAACTTCCCTCTAAGAACTACTTTTGCTGCATCCCATAGATTTTGTATAGTTGTAGTTTCATTGTCATTTGTCTCAAGGTATTTTTAAATTTCCTCTTTGATTTCCTCTTTGATCCATTGGTGTTTTAGTAGCTTGTTGTTTAGTCTCCATGTAATCATTTTTTTCTCATTTCTTTTTCTGTGGTTAATTTCTAGTTTCATGTCGTTGTTGTCAGAAAACATGCTTGAGATAACTTCTATAGTCTTAAAATTTGTTGAGGCTTGTTTCGTGCCCTAGTATGTGGTCAGTCCTAGAGAATGTTCCATGTGCACTTGAAAAGAATGTATATTCTGGTTTTTTTGGATGTAATGTCCTGAAAATATCAATTAAGTCTAACTGTTCTGTTGTATCATTTAGGATCTCTGTTGCCTTATTGATTCTCTGTCTGGAAGATCTGTGCGCTGATGTGAGCGGGGTGTTGAAGTCTCCTACTGTTATCGTATTTCTATCAGTTTCTCCCTTTATGTCTGTTCGCATTTGTTGCATTTGGGTGCTCCTATATCAGGGATATATGTGTTGACAAGTGTAAAATCCTCTTCTTGTATTGATGCATTTATCATTATATAGTGTTCTTCTCTATCTTTCTTTATGGCCTTTGTTTTAAAGTCTATTTTGTCTGATATGAGTATTGCTACCTCTGCTTTCTTGTCATTTTTGTTTTCATGAAATACCTTTTTCCATTCCCTCACTTTCAATATATATGTGTCCTTTGCCCTAAAGTATGTCTCTTGTAGGCAGCATATCGTAGGTTCCAGTTTTTTTTTTTTTATCCAGTCTGCCATTCTGTGTCTTTTGATTGGAGCGTTTAGTCCATCGACATTTAAGGTAATTATTGATAGATATGTATTTATTGCCATTTTAAACCTTGTTTTCCCACTGATTTTAGACTTCTTCCTTGTTTCTCTTTCTTTTTCCTATTGTGGTTTGATGATTTTTTTAATTATACTTATGTTCTTTTCTTTTTGGTTTTGTGACTCTATTTTATGTTTTTAATTTGTGGTTACCCTGTTTTTCAAGTATGTTAATCCCTTCCTATTATCTACGTGCCTTAGACTGGCAGTCATATAAGCTCAAACACGTTCTAGGAAAAAAAAATTTACATTTTCTTACCCTTCTTCCCCTCACTTTATGATTTTGACGCGTCCTCTTTTACACCTTCGTGTTTGTCCTTCTGCTGTTCATTGTGGTTATCATCACTTTTCATAGAAATTTTTTGATTTGATTTTTGTTTTTTTAATCTGTGTACTGGCTCTTTTAAGTGATTTTATTTCCGATTGTGATTTCCTCTTTGGTATAGATTCTTACTTGTTTTCTGTTTAGAAAAGGCCTTTCAATATTTCCTTTAGAACAGGTTTAGTATTGCTGTATTCTTTTAGTTTTTGCTTGTCTGAGGAACTCTTTAACTCTCCTCCTATTCTAAATGATAATCTTGCTGGGTAGAGTATCCTAAGTTGCAGAATTTTTCCCTTTCAGGACTTTGAATAGACCTAGCCACTCCCTCTGGCCTGCAGCATTTCTGTAGAGAAATCAGCTGATAGCCTTACGGGGGTTACCTTGTAATTAACTCTTTGTTTTTCTCTTGCTGCCTTTAGAATCCTCTCTTTAACTTTTGCCATTTTTATTATAATATGTCTTGGTGTAGGTCTGTTTTGGTTTATTTTGTTTGGGACCCTCTGTGCTTCCTGTACCTGGATGTCTGTTTTCTTCTTTAGGTTTGGGAAGTTTTCTGCCATAATTTCTTCAAATACATTTTCGATCCCCTTTTCTCTTTCTTCTCCTTTTGGAATCCCTATTACATGTAGATTGGCGCACTTTATATTATCCCATAGGTCTCATATTGCTTTCACTTTTTTTTTTATTTGGCTTTCTGTTGGCTATCCTGATTGGGTGATTTCCATTATTCTATCTTCCAGGTCACTTATTCTTTCTTCTGCATTATTAATTCTGCTATTCATTGCCTCTAGCTTAGCTTTCATCTCTGCAAATGGGTTTTCTAATTTTTCTTGCTTACTCATTATATCTTCTAGTTCCTTTTTACAGTAATCTGCATTTCTGTCGATAGCCTTTCTTAATTCCTTCACTATTTTCATTATCTCCTTTTTGAAATGGGTGTTTATTAAACTGAAGAGGTCTGTTTCAATGTTTGTTATTTCTGGGGAATTCTCTTGGTCTTTTCACTGGTGTAGTGGTTCCCCTGCTTCTTCATTTCACTCGTATTTCTCTCACTCTGTGAGTTCAGGAGAAGCAATTATCTACTGTGGTCTTGGAGGGCTGTTTATATTCGGGAGTGACCCTGTGTAGCTTGTGTGGGTTTAATATATTTGGCCTGAAGGCTGTTTTTTTTTTTTTTTTTTTTTGTGGTATGCAGGCCTCTCACTGTTGTGGCCTCTCCCGTTGCGGAGCACAGGCTCCGGACGTGCAGGCCCAGCGGCCATGGCTCACGGGCTCAGCCGCTCCCGGCATGTGGGATCTTCCCGGACCGGGGCACGAACCCACGTCCCCTGCATCGGCAGGCGGACTCCCAACCACTGCACCCCCAGGGCAGCCCAGGGCTGTTTTCAGTATTGACGCCCGTCGCCTACTTCCTCAGCATGTACTGATCACTATCCCCTTGACTGGGGGTGTGCAGACGTGGTGGCTGGTGCCCAGTCCTGGGGTTCTGGGTGGCTGTGGAGGCCCAGGCCTGCCCCCGGAGCGTGCGATGGGAGTGGAAGCGGCTCTCGACCACTCCTGGAACCCGTGCAGGCAGCGTCCTGCCCTCTGCGAGTGCGTGCACAGGGAAAAAGGCTACAATGCCACCCCTTCCTTAGTGCACCCCCCAAACAATTGCGCCTGGCCTCTATGGCGGCCCATGCTTCCTCTGCCTACAGCCTCAGTTGCGGTTGCACCAGATGCCAGCCTGCCCGGGCTGCTTCTGCACAGCCAACCCAAGCCCTCTCTCTGGGTCTGACCTCCGAAGCCCGAGTTCCAGCCCCCAGCCCCCACCTGCACCGGCGGACTCCGCCTCAGGCTGGGGAGTGCAGCGTGGCAGCACTGACTGTGCAGTTCTCCCTCTGCTCTGGCTACCGCAGCCCGGCCGCCGTGCTCTCCTCTGAGGCTCTGAAGCTCCCCTGTGTCCTGGCTGCTCTCCCCGTCTCCTCTTCTATAGCTTCCTCCCCCCGGGCACAGGTCCCATCCCGATTCCTTTCTTCCTTTCTTTCTTTTTTCCTACTCCGGTGCGTGGAGGTTTTCTCGCCCTTGCAGCAGTCCGAGGTCTTCCGCCAGCGTTCAGCGGGTGTTCTGTGCGACTCGTCCCACGTGTCGATGCGGCGCTGACGTATCTGTGGGGGAAGGTGAGCTCCGCGTCCTGCAGCAGCTCCACCTTCATCGCTCCCCCTGCACTGACTTCTTACAAGTAAAGGAGGAAGTAAAGTAGGGCTTTTTCTTTGGGTCAAATACTGCACCAATATATTCAATTTCCGACTATTTCAGTTTTCAGTTTGACACTCCATTGTTCGCATTTGAATCATGACCTTGACCTTGACGTATTATTGTCCCCCTGACCCTTACTAGTCTCTCACTACACTGCTGACCTGCTTTGCACAGAGGCCTGTTTTGAGGCTTCTGGCCCTGACTCTGGATCTCAGATCAAGAACGGGCTTTGAAAACCAATCCCCAAACCCTCCCTCTGGGCCCTGGCTGGATGCCGCCCACCCTCTGAGGAGCACTGAGTGCTGACCTGGGCCTTCACACTGTGCCCCACGTGACCGCAGAACCTCACACACAGCCGGGTCAACATCCAGAGACCAGCGTCTGAGCGCTACTGCTGATGGGAGATGAACACGCCAAAGAGCAAATGCAGGTTTTCCCTTGGAAAAACCCCAAACGTGAGCACACATCTCTATGTTAGTTGATGTAAAGAAGAATCTGGAAGACTGTAAATCAAACCACTGAAGTACTTGTATATGGGAAGTGGTGATGAAGACACTGTCTTTGGCCAAGCTGGAGTCAGGCTACTCTGAGCCTGGCCTCGGGCATGGCCTCCAGGACAGGCCCACATGTAGCAAGATCCTCACCCTCGTTATCTGATCGGGTGTCTCCACCATCCCCCGAGGCGGCGTCTGGTCACCCTGACCTGCACTCAGCAAGAGTCGTCTGAGGTTGATATGGCCAGATCCCCCCCTTACCCTGACGTTTCCTCCTAGTGATATCCACTGATGCCCACACCCCACCTCTGCTTCTTCACTGTAAATCCCCACTCTTCCTTCTGTATCTGGAGTTGAGCCCAGTCTCTCTCCCCTTCAGCAGTGGCCCCTACACCTGTCATGATTGTTGTGAGTAACGTCTGCCGTACTGTCTTTTTTTGGGGGGGCGGGGGGGGGAACAGCTCACAGCTTGTGGGATCTTAGTTCCCCAACCAGAGACTGAACCCAGGCCTCCTGCAGTGGAAGTGCTGAGTCCTAACCACCAGACCACCAGGGAAGTTCCTGCCTTACTGTCTTGACCAGCGTCATGAGTGAGTGTTTCTTTAACAGCAAGAATAGCTGTGATTTTCCATCCCTAAATTATATATCCTTACAATGCTGACATTTTCCACGTAGATCAGTGTTCCTATTTTTCTGAAGCAGCACCCTCGTGGCATGACATCATATGCGGTAAAACACACCTACGCGAGTGCACGGCTCAGTACCTTCTAGTGCTTCTGCAGAGTTGTGCCACCATGACCAGAATCCAGCTCTAGACTGTTTCCGTCAGCCCCCCCGGCCCCCAGAAAAGTTCCCTGGGGCTCATCCCCAGTCCCCTTCACTCCCATCTCCATCTCGAGCTGCCACTCATCTGTCTGAATGGGTTTGCCTTTTCAGGAAATTCCATATAAATGGAATTGAACAATATGTGGCCTTTTGTGTCCGTCTTCTTTCATTGAATGACGTTTCTTCCCCCGCCCCATTTATTTATTTAAATGTTATGGAGTGTGGTCGATTTACAATGTTGTGTTAGTTTCAGGTGTACAGCAAAGCGATTCAGTTATACACATACATATATTCATTCCTTTCCAGATTCTTTTCCCATATAGGTTATCACAGAATACTGAGTAGAGTTCCCTGTGCTACGCAGTAGGTCCTTGTTGATTATCTATCCTATATATAGTAGTGGTGTGTGTATGTTAATCCCAAGCTCCTGATTTATCCTATCCCTTCCCCCCATTTTTCCCTTTGGTAACCCTAAGTTTGTTTTCGATATCTCTAAGTCTGTTTCTGTTTTGTAAATAAGTTCATTTGTATCATTTTTTTTTAAATTAGATTCCACATATGAGTGATATCATATGATATTTGTCTTTCTATGACTTACTTCATTTAGTATGACAATCTCTAGGTCCATCTAGGTCCATCCAGGTGCTGCAAATGGCATTATTTTGTTCTTTTTTATGGCTGAGTAGTATTCCATTGTATATATGTGCCACATCTTCTTTATCCATTTCTCTGTCGATGGACATTTAGGTTGCTTCCATGCCTTGGCTATTGTAAATAGTGCTGCTATGAACGTAGGGGTGCAGGCATCTTTTCAAATTATGATTTTCTCCAGATATCTGCCCAGGAGTGGGATTGTGGGATCATATGGTAGTTCTATTTTTAGTTTTTTAAGGAACCTCCGTACTGTTCTCCATAGTGACTTTATCAGTTTGCATTTCCACCAGCAGTGCAAGAGGGTTCCCTTTTCTCCACACCCTCTCCAGCATTTGTTTGTAGACTTTCTGATGATGGCCATTCTGACCAGTCTGAGGTGATACTTCAGTGTAGTTTTGATTTGCATTTCTCTGATAATTAGTGATGTTGAGCATCTTTTCATGTGCTTTTTGGCCATCTGTATGTCTTCTTTGGAGAAATGTCTATTTAGATCTCCTGCTCATTTTCTGACTTGGTTGTTTATTTTTTTGACATAGAGCTGTATGAGCTATCTGTGTATCTTGGAGATTAATCCCCTGTTGGTTGCTTCATTTGCAACTATTTTCTCGTATTCTGAGTTGTCTTTTTGTTTTGTTAATTTATGCTGTACAGCAAATTGATTCAGTTATACATATATTTTTTCATTTTTCTTTTCCATGATGGTTTATCTCAGGATATTGACTATGGTTCTCTGTGCTATACAGTTACCTTGTTGTTTATCCATCCTATATATAATAGTTTGCGTCTGCTAATCCCCAGCTCCCAGTCCTTGAATGATGATGTTGCTGAGGTCCGTGCATGTTGCCGTGTGGATCAGTGCTTTGTTCACTTTGCTGTTGGATAGTATTTCATTGTGTGGATGTACCACGTTTTGTTTATGTTTCTCAGCCAATGGACAGGTGGGCTGTTTACAGGTTTGGGTTATTATCAGTGATGCTGCCGTGAACATTTGTGTACTACAAGTCTCTGTGTAGACAGTGTTACTTTTTTTTTTTTTTTTGCGGTACGCGGGCATCTCACTGTTGTGGCTTCTCCTGTTGCGGAGCACAGGCTCAGCGGCCATGGCTCACGGGCCCAGCCGCTCCGCGGCATGTGGGATCCTCCCGGACCGGGGCACGAACCCATGTCCCCTGCATCGGCAGGCGGACTCGCAACCACTGCGCCACCAGGGAAGCCCAGACAGTGTTACTTTCATCATCAGAAGGCAAGAAGAACAAAAGCGAAAGGCCAAAGCGGGTTCTCAGGCTGTTTCTGGAGTGCGTCTCTTTTTACCAGAATGGGAGGTCTGCCACAAGTGGGGCTGAAGTTCTAAAATAAGGAGAGAATGAAGTGGGCTCCTGCGCAGTCTTTGACCCTGACCCTGACCCGGGCACAGCCCGAGAAGGACACACTGGGGCAATGGCTCCTGTCCTCTGGAACCTGCTTGTATTTCTGCGGGAATTTTTATTAAAAACAGTTGATGTTTTCTTCATTTGCTGCTTTTGAACTCAAGGACTTTTAAAGGGGGGAACGGATATCTGGGTGGAGACAAGATGTCACGTGTGTCCTGAGGCTCTGGAGAGGGAGCGGGAGAGGCCACAACAGTGAGAAGCCCGCGTACCGCCAAAAAAAAAAAAAAACAGAAAAAACCCCAGATGGTTTGCCTTGGAGTGGCACCGGAGAAGGAGTGCAGCCCAGGTGGTTGAGTTGTTGAGATTTAGCATGTCATGTGTTCAGGTGGGGTCCTTTCCCAGGATGCAAAGGTCATGTCCTGCTACGAAGGGAAAAGGATCACAGAGCCACATACTAGAGGATCTAGTCCTGCAGGCCAGAGAGAGAGTTGGGAACAGCTCAAGAAAAGAGGCGAGAAGTAATTACGAAATGCAAGACAGGGTTCCCTGTTTACAGAGAAGAGGCGAGAGGCAGACAGAGCGCAGCGCTGGGGGACAGTGTTTAGTACCAGTGGATGTACGCGGTTTTAAAGCATTTGGGACAGTTTGGGGTAATGGGTATTGCCGATGACTCTGTGTTACTCATCACACCTACAGCAGGCTCTCCTCCGGAAGTTCTCATCACAGCCCTGGTTACTTTCTGTGCATCTAAGGATCCAGGTGACTTCCTTGGGTGGTCACGACGCAGGCAGCCCTGCCTCTCTGACACTCACTGGTTGTCCTCCTGGCTCTGTGCGCCCCCCTCTGCTCCTCTTTGCCTACTACCCATGGGACACACAGTCTGAACCCCTCTCTCTACTTTTCCTTCTACATTTTTTCTTTGGAAGGTTCCACTTGCTTGGGTCGAACCTGTCATTTCTAGGTGCGTGACTGTGTTCCTTAACGTCAACTCTCTTGCTTTCCTAAGTCCACTGCCATGACGGTAACATTGGTAGCAGTGGGGATCTAGCCCTCCTCGCCAAGAATCAATCCTGGGAGGTGGGCAGTTATAGGATTGATTTCTTTTCCTTAAAAAGAGATCGAGGTGGGACAGTTCCATGCCTGCCCAATGTCACAGTCATCAAGTGGTAGGGCCAGAGCAGGTAGAGACCCCTGACCCGGCACAGTCCTGGGGCACGGAGGGGGTGGCGCTCGTGAGTCAGCGACGGAGTCTAAGGAAATTCTGTGATCGACGTGAGAACTAAGACCAAGGCGGGTGGTGGTAACTCCCAGCGGGCTCTGTGGTCTTTGTTCAAAACCAGGGATTTGGGGTTTGACTGACTGACTGAAGTACAGTTGATTTACAGTGTTGTGTTAGTTTCAGGTGTACAGCAAAGTGAGTCAGTTATATATATTCTTTTTCTTTTTATTGGGGTGTAGTTGCTTTACAATGTTGTGTTAGTTTCTTTTTCAAATTTTTTTCCCTTGGACCTAGGAGTTTAAGAACATAAGAGCTGGTGAGGAGGTTTTTTTTTTTTTTTTTTTTTTTTGCGGTACGTGGGCCTCTCACTGTTGTGGCCTCTCCCGTTGTGGAGCACAGGCTCCGGACGCGCAGGCTCAGCGGCCATGGCTCACGGGCCCAGCTGCTCCGCGGCATGTGGGATCTTCCCGGACTGGGGCACGAACCCGTGTCCCCTGCATCGGCAGGCGGACTCTCAACCACTGCGCCACCAAGGAAGCCCTGGTTGGTGAGGAGTTTTTAACGCTTTCTAAATGCCTTATGTCTGCAATGTTTTTAAAAAGGCACTGAGCTCTTGAATTTGAGATGCAGCTACAGTTGAGGGTAAAGGGCTTCTGTTGAATGATGACTTGCAAAAATACGTTCTTCGGCATAGGACTTACAGCTTACTTTACGGGCCGAATATCTGTCTATTTAGCCTCATAGCCTCGTATTACGTCTTGCCCTGAACTCAATTAAAAGTTACGGCAGTTAATACTGAATCGTGGCATATTGGTACTAGGTTAACATTTCCAAAAATTATTTTTCAGAAAGGAACTCAGTGTGAACTAAGCAATTCATAGTCGTGTTTATTCTGAAGCTTTTATTTTGGAGTCTTCCATCGCCGAATGACACATTTAATTTTTACAACAGGTATTAGAAATTGAGATTCATTTTAAAATTTCTACCATTTCAGCGTAAAATTGTAGATGATGTTCCAAACCATCGTCAAAAAATGCAGAGCAAACTTTTCTGTATATAAACTGTACATAATACAAGGCACTATACATTCGGGGGCGATATTAAGGTAGAAAGGTGGATTTGCACAGATTCTTAAGAGCCTGTGCCTGGAAGTATAAATTCTTTGTTCATCTTAGCACCGGAAGCAGCACTCAGAACGAGTCCGACTTAACGCTGAAGGAGGCGCCTCTGAACGTGGGTGAAGGTACGCGTTGGTGGCAGAACTAATTCAACAGAAGCAACTACCTTTTAATACTATTTTGACACCAAAAAAAAAAAACCCCTTAAAAGTGAATGAATACATATTGCTTTGTTAAATACATATTTGATTTATACGGTGTTTATATAAATATATATATATTTAGAATCCACAAACTATCAAAATAACAATTTATAAAGGGAACCGCTTAAAAAGTAATAATAATAACAGGCAGCGCTTAGCAGGACCAGGAGGGCAGTGCCGTGGCCTTTGCTGAGGACCCCCTGCGTGAGCGCGCGTGGAGATGCGGATGCCTTATAAACATCGTCCGCTCAATCGTGGAAGGTGTGTTTCCAGAGAGTTTTCTGGAACATTTACAAAATACACAACTCCCAAACAAGCAGGAGAGCTGATTGCTTCAGGTTTCGAAAACGCAGATGTAAAAATATTTTTTAAAGGACTAGCCATACCCCGCTTCCAAAAACAAAACACATCCATTTTCCTGGTCCAACAGTATTGAAAGTGACAACAGAGGTTCCTCCAGCATCTCATGACTCAGAACAGACCTTTTGCTTTCTTCAGGTTCACCTGCTTCCAGGCAGGCAGTGCATTGTATTCGTCTCGGGTCATGTCTAGTGCAAACTGGAAGGAGGGAAAGAAACGCCCTGAGTGAAAGGACCCTCCGACAAGCCACGCATGCTGTGTTCAAATGCTGTCCCACCCGAAGAAGCGCTTACCTCGAAATCCTCGTCGGTGAGGTAAATCTCCAGCTTCAGAGGGTCCACGCCCTCGGGCAGGGGCCTGGCTAGGAGGTCGGCCAGCGGGTAGATGGTTTTGCACAGCTTGGCTAAGACATCCTCCACCAGGGTGATCTGATTTGAAACTTCCGTGTCCTGGAGAAGAGGAGGGGGCAGAGAGGGGGACCTCCATGTCCCACATCTGAACACGTTTCATCATGTGCCTGAAAATATGCCCCCCTGGCCCATCCGCACCGCAGCCTGGAGACCCCGCTCAGGGAGATGAGGCTCTGAGAGGCCATCTCACCCTGCACGGCGTTTCAGATACATCAGGAAAAAGTTTAGGGACTGTCACACGAGTGAATTATGCAGAAGATGGTTAAATGTGAAGCTGAAACGCTGGAAGCATGCAAATAATGGAACTTGCTTACAAATATTTAAAAACAGTTAACCTTAAAAGGAATTACCCCCCTCCACCTCCTCAGACCCCATCTCTTCATCCTCAATAGAAAAAGGAGGTAAGAAAATGCATCTAGAATAAGCTGGGGCTGAACTGAGGTCTTTTTTGCTTTTAAACCACTGTGTGCATTTCATCTGAACAGGTTATTCCGGGTGAACGATCTTCCTCTGTTAAACCTGGGACCCCGCAGTGGGCTACCTCCTTTGGGTGGAGGTGTGTGTGTGGGGAATGATGTGAATTCAGCTGCACTCAGACCAGGGATCGGGGGCGAGTGGCGGAGGGAACGTGTCAGAGATCGGGGCGAGCTTCTCCGAGTGCCCACGCCTCGGCTAGTTCGCCAGTGAAATGGGATAAGAAGCAGCTGGATCTTAGTGGACTGTTGTGAAAATTAAAGGCGAAGCTAAGTGCGGTGTTCGGAGCAGTGCCTGGCACAGAGCGGCCCTTAGTGAATTCTCATCACGACTTGCCCGACGGCAGACTGGCCGATGGCCTGCAGGCTGTACAGGACTCCCCAGAGCCCCCCGGCCAGCCCCCGGGGGTCTGCAGGGCACACGGGACAATGGCAGTGATTCATGTAATTGAACTCGGACCGCAGCAACGGGGCTCGTAACCCTTAGAGCTCTGAGGTGTCCTGGGTCACACGTTCATCATGGATAGAGCCACCTTGCCATGCCTGTCGGCTCCCAGGCGGCCTGAGCCCCCATCTGTGAAGGTCAAGTCCACGGGGCTCCAGGGAGTGAGCTTAGGGTCACCAGCAGAGATGAAGCAGGCCCTCTCCGTGGTCGAGAAGCGGCACACATTTGCTGTTTGTTTAAACTTATCCAGACCTCCTATCAAATACCCCTCCACGTCATCTCTGCCAGGGAAGTGGCCCTCCTCCTACACAGTGAGAAAGCCTGAACGGAACAAACCTGTCTCCCACGACACCAAAAACGCCCTTGGGATTGCTACTGCAAGCAGCGTTCGAAGCTCAGACACTGAGAAATTCTACATAGCGGCAGTAAGCGTCCTCTTTTCGGTGCAGTTGGAAAGGGTAACGCTCTGGCTCATAAGGAGCTGCGTACCCCTCAGGACGGGCTCACCACCTCCACTCCCTGACGCAGCTGAGCAGGGACTTCCCCACGGGCTTCTCTCGCGTCCCCTCTGACCCAAGGTTAGGGTCTGAGACCCGGGGCGCTTTTGCGGTGCCTTATGTGGACTTGGAGAAGCAGCGGATCTTTAGCTAACAGGAGGAAGGGACCGCTGCTCCCAATGAATTAAATTCACCTTTGCGTTCAAGTGTTTGAACTAAGCCGTGTGCAGATTACCAAAATACTTCCACTGACTTCTCCTCAGGCCCTTCCTCTTCCTGAGCTGATTCTGCGGAGACTGGTGAACGTGTTGTGACCAAGGAAACGTGTTCCCACGTGAAATGCAATTGGCTGCTTCTCCCAGGTGAGGTCCTCCCACAGTCCGAAAGGCAGGGGGCCCCCTGGACAGGGAAGGGGCGTGCTCACCATTTCTGTGATTTCTGCAATGTCTTCTCTGTGCTCCCAGCTGGGAAACATGTTGGTGAAGGTCAGGGGCTCCAGACCGGCATGGATGAGGTAAGACTTGGGGGGCGGCTTCTTGAGGTTTTTTCCTGCGGTCACACAGAAGGCAGATGTCACAGAGCCAGCGTGGCCCCGATGGCCCTGGCTTTTCCCCTGTAATTTTTGCCCTGTTTGCATCTCTTAAGGGTTAAAATGGAAGTTATGAGTTTATAGCCCCTCCCCGCCATGATGTTTACCAAAAATGTTAATTTCATGCATGTGACTGTGCATGAAATTGCATGGGATCGACCTGACTTTGAACTTCCTGAACCCAACAGAACACTTCTGGGTCCCTGGATGGGAGAAGAGCAAGCCTCTCTCTGTGGCGTCTGGGTGGGACCGTCCCTCCTGGACTCACCTGTGAAGTATTCCTCTGATTGCCTAACCCAGCCTTGAGTTCGGTGTGAATTACCAGCTAATGGCAGCATTTTAGAAGCTACTGTAGCTTAAACATTTGGTGGGAAGTTTATTAAGTTATTGTTTATGAAAGAGCTTTCCAAGAGAAAATCAGCTGTATATATTCAGTAATACTAATCAATGAAATCTTAAAAATTCAGGTAAGACATTAATCACTGGCACCTTCATTTTATATAAGAGAACAGACGTTTCAGGTGGATGGTATAATAGAAAAGCCATGAATTGACTACAGA
This sequence comes from Pseudorca crassidens, assembly GCF_039906515.1. NCBI lineage: Eukaryota > Metazoa > Chordata > Mammalia > Artiodactyla > Delphinidae > Pseudorca > Pseudorca crassidens. Next base: position 196,250,791 of record NC_090296.1, read on the forward strand.
TCTTTCTTTTTAGGTAAAACACTAAACAGAGTAACAGATGACAGAAAGGTTGCCATTGGCCTTCCAGCCCGCTTGGGGGTGCTCTCTACTCTCCGACGGGGCTGACACTGGGTGTGGACAGTGCGCGGATGGGGCCTGGTGTCCCCCAGCATGATCGATCCTCAGTGCAGAAGGGTTTTAACCAGGCCAGGCATCCCACAACTCAGCCGTTAACCTCGAGGGTGACAGGTTAGTCGGCCTCATTAATATAAAAGAGAAAAATGATATTCACTAGTTTGTTGAAGGGGGGGCACATAGGGGGAGTGGGTTAAAAGGTACAAACTATGAGGTATAAAATCTGCCACCAGGGTATATGGTACAACACGGGGAGTATAGGCCAATATTCTATAATAACTATAAATGGGGTACAGCCTTTAAAAACTGTGAATCTATATTGTATACCTGTAACATACAATATTCCACATCAACTCTACTTCAATTTAAAAAAGAGAGAAAAATGAAATCTCATTCACGGTGGCAGCTGAGAATGTACTAATCTCAAAAGTAACAAGCCTCAAAAGAGCTCAAGGGAAAGCAGTCGGCTTCAGGGCTGTCTGCCGGCTCTGTCCAGGCTGCTGGCACCCGTGGAAAGGGAAGCGTGTATCCGGGCCCCCCCGCCGCCGCGGCCTCACCTCGGCAGTACTGCAGCACCGTCTCCATGGCGTTCTTCCGGTCCGAGGCCCAGCGGATGCGGGCGGAGCCGGTGATCTTGTTCTCCACGGGCCACCAGCCCTGCCAGAGGTACACCTCGTGGTGATTGTCAACAAGGAAAAGTGCTGCGAGGGCGGAGCAGAGCAGACGTCTCGTCAGGGGCTCTGTCCCACACCGAACCGACGCCTCCCTCCCTGCCGCCTCGGTCAGTGCGAGAATCCGCTTGGCAGGTAAACTCGGGGCCGCAGGGAGGGTGCCCCTGATGTCTTGGCCCTTTGAACGGTGAAGCAGGAGATGCCTCGAGGCAGAGAGATGGCGTTGATGAGGGGGGCTCTTTCCTCCCTCTCCCCCCATTCCTTCCCCCTTTGCCCCTCCTGCAGCTGCCCTCTGGGGCCTGGCCGGTTGCGAAGAGTGGGACAGATGACATCACGCTGGCCCTCGGGTCATCGGTGGTCATGCCCCACGTAGGACTGCTTGGCAGGCCATCTAAGTCCATGGTTCTTTCAGGGAGGAATGGGCTTTGGAAATCAAGTGTTGCTCCCTTTTCCCTTCAGCAGACCCTCAGCCTGACTCTTCCACGTGGTCAAGGGCTCTCACACCCGCCAGCCCAGCTCGCCTGAGTCCTTTCCTAGCCTGCACCTCAGAATTCTGTGATAATCAATCACATGCCTGAAAAGCCCGGCGGAGGCTGCCCCCCCCGAGCCGCAGGACGGAGAGGTGGGTAGCAGCCCCTTTTCAGACACTGGCTGATAGTTCCCCAGTATGACCCTGTGACCACGTGCACCGTCGAGGTTTTAAGGTGGTGACCGCGGCTGCCAGGGTCCGGGAAGTTCCTGGTGCCGCTCCAGGCTCTTGTAATATGAGAGCAGAGATGACGTGAGGCCAGGGCGGCCGACCTCAGCCTCAACTGTCTCTACCGCCTGGTCTCTGTGACTGTCCCATGACAAGAGCGTACAGCTTCTGCCTCGAGGTGGCAGTCACGTGGATACAGCCCTGACCTTGGAATCAGAAGACATGGGCCTTGGCCCTGCTGTGCAGCATGGCAGACACTGCTCTTTGGCTCACTCCACAGATACTCCCAACCCCCTGCTCCTTGGACTCTTGCAAGGTTCCCTTGCAGCTGGGGTGTGGCCATGGGACAGAGCTCTGGCCAGGGGGATGTAAACGGAAGTCTGCTGGGGGCTTCTGGGAAAGCTTTTGCTTTATCTGGTAAGAGAGAGACATGGCCATCATTATTGCCCTTTTCTCTACTCTTCCTTCTGCTTTGAACAGAAACATGATGGCTGGAGCAGGGGCAGCTACATGGAGACCATGAAGCAGCAAGCTGGAGGGAAGGCTGAGAGAACAGCAGAGACTCATGCCTGACACAGCTGCACTCAACCTACTCTTAACTGACGAATGTGGGTGAGTTGAGTAACTGAGGGTCAGTTTTTTACACTATAATATGTGATTGATTGATGTCAACTTCCTTTGGGGGGGAGGTGTGAGGATTAAATGAGATAATATAAAGATTAAGTGAGATAATATTAAGTGTACTTGGCAAATTAAAAACTGCTTACTAGATGCAAAAGTAAAAAGCCTTTTGGAAGGCGTGCCTTCTGCTGGCTCAGCACGACTACCCCCTTCTGTGGGCCATACCTGGTTGCGGGGCGCTGTACAGGTCTTCCTGCAGGAAGGGCATAGAATTGACCACAGAGGGGTCTCGGGCTGGATACATGAACTCGGTGGCTGAGAAGTCGCCAGAGGAGCTACTGAGGATGAACAGGCGGGGCGTGAAGTTAAAATTTCCAGGATCTTTGAAAGAAGAGAGAACAAAAGCTAAAGACAAAATAGGCACCAAAGTAAATTCCAGGTGGATTGGAGAATTAACGTTTGTTAGACGTGAAATGATCAAAGCATTGTAAGGTGTAAAAAGAGGTGAGGTTTATCTGAGCTTGGAGGTGGGGAAGGCCTTTTTAATCATAATTACGAAAGAAGTATAATTCAAGGAGAAGAGATTTATGCATTAACAACATAAAAATGAAAAATCACATTATACAAAAAGCACCCCCAACCAAAGAAAACTAAAAGGGAAGTGACAAAATGGGAAATATGGAAACCTGTTAATATCCTTAGTAGTCTATAAAGGAAGATAATAATGAAACAATACATATCTAAAAAATGTGAAGGCCCAAAGAAAACATTCACCTAAACGGAAGTACAAATGGCTAAAAAATACATATAGAAAGCATTTAACATTCTAATTTAAAACATTAGGTTATAACAGTGTTTAGATAGTAATTTCTACCATCAATCTTGGCAAACAGGAAAAAGTAATAAACTGTATGATTGTGCCGTGAAACGTACACATCTGTAAATTGCTGGTGAGAGTGGAATTTGGTGCCAGTGTTCTGGGGACATTTGCTGATCTGTAACTGTAAGGCTTTTATACTAACTTCAGCAAAGGAGATCCATGTCTAGGAATTTACCTTAACTAGAAATGAATGCAGATGATTCTTTTGAAAATTATTTGTAACTTTATTATCGTTAGAGGAAAACTGGAAAGAACTCAGCTCTCCAACTATAGGACACAGGCTAAGTAGAGAGTCGCAGATATACTCATGAAATACCCTGCAGGCATTAAAAGTCTAAATATTAAAATAGGATTTGGGAAATGGTTCATAGTAAATTAAGGGGAAAAAGCAGGTTGCAAACAGTGTGTATAAAGAATGCTATCCAAATTTCATTTTAAAAAATAAGTATTTATTGCATAAAGAAATGTTAATTCTGGTTCCCATCTTTTGAAAGATGTCATTATAAGGATCATATTTTCTTTCTTAATTTCTTTGTACTTTCAAACATTTCCCATCATCACTATGCAGTACAGTTAACCCCTGAACAACACAGGTTTGAACTGCACACACAGGTCCACTTAATACATGGAGATTTTTCAACAAATATATTGGAAAAATTCTTTGGAGATGTGTGACACTGAAAAAAACCTGCAGACCGAATAGCCTAGAAATACTGAAAAAAGTAAGAAAATGTAGGTATGTCATGAATGCATCAAATATATGTAGATACTAGCCTGTCCTTACATAGGCATGAGGTGATAGTTGAAATAAAATGTGTTAGTTTTCTTACTGTTTTATAGCTTCGCTTTCAGAGAATTACATTACCGTACAGTATGCCTCTCTCTAATTGGGGAAGCTGTGTATCAGCCTATCATCACGGGTGAGTGATTTTTATAAAAATGTAACAATGTTTCCAATACTTTAGTATGAAGAGGACTGTAACACTGCCATAAAAATTTTATAACTGTTCATTAGTGTATAGACTGGGCTGCTGTGAAGCAATTGTATCAGTGACACTAGCTGACTGTAAAGTAATCATATTGCTGCTTCTTCGTTATACCTGTATATAGGAATTTCTTTTTCACGTTCTTTTTTTTTGTTTAACATCTTTATTGGAGTATAATTGCTTTACAATGGTGTGTTAGTTTCTGCTTTATAACAAAGTGAATCAGTTATACATATACATAGAGGGAAGAGATATGGGAACATATGTATATCTTTTCACTTTTGATGTCTAGTGTTAGTAATACATATAACATCTATAGTGTTTTGTATCATGTAAGAGAATATTGATGTAGGTACTGACAAATGATTCATTTCGTAAACAGATGATGTAAATTTACGGTATCGATAAATACGATACAGTAAATGTAATTTCTCTTCCTTATGATTGTCTTAATAACATCTTCTTTTCTCCAGCGTACTTTATGGTAAGAATTACGGTATTTAATACATATAACCTACAAACTGTGTGTTAACTCTCTATGTTCTCGGTAAGCTTCTTGGTCAGCAGTGGGCTGTGAGTAGAGAAGTTTGGTGGGAGTTACAAGTTACATGTGGATTTTCGGCTGTGTGTGTGTGTGCGCATGCGAGGTTGGCCCTTAACCCCCATGTTGTTCAAGGGTCAACTGTACTTTAAAAACCTACCTAGGTAAAAGTTTGGAGGCAGTACGGTGGTGTGGTCATGAGGACATCCCACTGTTATCCAACCCGGGCAAGCTGGTTAACCACCCCAGGCCTCAGTTTCCCCATCGGGGACCAGGGCAGCTTGTTGGGTTGTGAGCACTGAGTGAGGGAACATCCAGCAGGTGTTTAGACAGGGCCTGGCTCGCCTTTTTCTGACGCTATTCTGCACGTATGTCGACCTGTATCTTGTGTATTTAAACACAAGACCGACCCACTCTCTCACTTAAACCCCACTGTTTCCCTGCACCCCAGATGCCGGCTGCACCGAAAGCGTCTTGTTCCAGAGCTTCAGGCTGTGCTCAGCTCGCTTCCTGGAATTCTCCCCCCTCCTTCACTTCTCTCCAAGCCACCAAGGCTACACCTCCAAGGCTCCGGTAAGTGCTGACTTCCATGGAGCCCTGTGTGATTTCTTCCTGGAGGAAGAAATCTTTCTTTTTAACTCTCCACCTCTGTCACCTGTACCTCTTTGCTGACACACACAGCTTTTCCTTGGCATCGTGATCAGTCATAAGCGTTATTTAGCCTCCTTGTGGGCCCCAGAGGAGTCGGCCTGGGTGTAGCTCCCGGTGTGCTGTACAGAACACGTGTGCGTAAGCGCGCACTGAGTGAGCCGGGGCGCCGGGGGTTACCTTGGAGCATGCAGTCGTAGGCCTTCCGGTCTCTCCTCCCCAGAGCGTCCCAGAATCCCAGGGGCTCCGACCCTTCGTCACACTCGTGAATTGTCACTTTGCTGCTACTGTGCAGCCCGGCCTCCAGGGGACATCTGCACAGAGAGTCCGAGAGTTTGTGTCAGGCCCAGAAGTGAGGGCGGCACAAAATTAGATCCCTGCTAAATCTGCAGGTCGGTTCACCAGCTCGCTCCTAGAACAATTCTTGTAATGAATAAAAACACGCTCTGTGGTACCTGAGTGTGTGCAGCAGGGAGGGGTCGGCTTGGCCCTTAGAGAGGAACGTCGGATTACAGAGAAGCCGTGATGAAAACAGTCAGTGTTTTTGCACGTACACACTTCCCGTTCCTCGGCCCGGGGTTGGGTGTGTCGCCTCGCACGGCCCTGGTCCCTAGATCTGCGCGTGACTTCAGGCGGCGGCTCATTAAGTGTTTGTTATTCATTTTGTTTTTTCTCAGGGGTCCAGGGGCGAACCTGATGGGCCTCAGTGCCATGTGAGACCTGGCTGAACCCTGTCTATCATCTAGCTTGCTGGCCCTCAGCGTGATGTCGGGAGATGAAGCATCCCGCTTCACAGCTGTCCACCAGCCGAAAGGTCCCCCGCCCTCCACGTGCGCTGGGTCACGTGTGCGCCGTGAGGGGGAGCCGACCCTGACCGCACCGCTTTGGTGCCCAGAGAATGAATTTACCAGGTGGCACCTGGTGGGATGTGGCCCCGGGAGACTCTTCCTCTCCACTGTACGGGTGTCACAAGGTCCTCCCAGGTCTCAGCTCGAGGGGGCACTGGGCTCTTTGGCTGCCCGAGATGCACAGAGGCACCTGGGCAGGTGGCGGGCGGCACAGCTGCTTCTGGGCTCTCCCCGCCTTCCCCTCCCCAGGGTGGGTCCTCACCTAGCGCTGTCACGCTGTGCTGTCTCTGGGTCGTGGGCACCTGTGGGTGCCTGTCTGGGAAAGGGCAGCTGCCTCGGACGCTGGGAAACACACTTGTCCCCGAAGGAGGGGGCATTCCTCAGTCTGACACAGTGGGTGGTCTCCTAACTGTCTTTGGCTAAATGCCCTTCAACCTTCCACTGCTCCGATACAACCAGCTCTGCTCCCCTAAATGATATTTGAAATTTGCTCTCTTTAAATAGACAAGGACTCCAGGTTGACAATTCAAAAGCCAAATCACACCTTCAGAGAAGCTGCTGGGGGTCCTGTGCCTTTCACGGAGGCCAGGTAAGTCCTCAGGAAGCGGGGAGGCCCTCACGGGGGAGAGGTTTGGGCTGGACACGTGCCACATGAACTTGGACCTTCAGGGCCCCTGACCACGTGGGGCTCAGCCTCCCACGCTGAGTCACTCTGGGCACACGGGGCGTCCACGGGGACCTCAGGGTCCTTAGCCTGCACCCGGGAAGCCCTCGGGAGAGGTGCTCACACACACAGCACTCACTGTTCCTTGATTTTATTGGCCGCAGTCCTTCCGACCTCCTTCGTGTGGGCCTGGGCTTTGCATCCGTGCCACAGGTAGATGAGGGCTTTGTGGACGTTGAGGACGACCATGGACGTCCTGGACCTCAGGCTGCTGCAGTGACAGGCCACCTCCAGCAAGTTCCCTTCCACGGGCACTTCTCCGCGCACACAGTACAGCCTCCACTCGCCTGCAGGGGGCACCAGTGGCACAGTCAGGACGTGGCGGCGCAGGGAGGGGGCCTGGAGGAAGGGGAGCCTGCAGGGCAGCCCACGCCCCGCCTCCTTTCTGTGTCTGGAGGGGCAGGTGGAGGCGAGGCCAGGCTGCGGTCTTACTGAGTCCCAGGAAGCCAATTTTGTTGGAGTTATAGTTAGAAGCAGGCTGCCCAGAGTGCACGATGCAGAAAAACCAGTTTTACATAATTTATAAAGATCTAGGTAAGTCATAACAGGCATATTTTTTTAAGAGGCTCTGAAACTATGATTTCTTTTTTGTTTTTTGGATGCTGGTCAACAAAAATCTCGTAATTTAGAAGAGAAGATCGCTAGTTTTTTTTTCCCCCTCCAGGATCCAGTTTAAGTTCGAGTCATCTTGCGGCCTCCTTTATGCAAAGCTGCTTTCTGAAGGCAACTCCATGGAAGGGAGGGGGAGGGAGGCACCCAGGAAGCTGATTTATAAGGCAGACATCAGGAGGCCTTCGCTGGTCAGGCCGCAGCTACATGAAGAGAGAGTTACTCTAAAGCCCACGCCTATAAAATACCTTCCCGGAGAGGAGAAGAGGGTCGAATTCCAGCAGCAAAAGTGACTCACTCTGTGCGTTGTCTTCTTCCTCCTCCCGTCTCCCGGAGTGGACCACCATCCCTCCCTGGAAACACTGCAGAAAACAGGGGGGCTCCTTGCCCTGCAGGACCTGGACCTTCCGATTTAAACACATTACAGTGAGTCACGTGTCCTGGTTTTGCAGAGTCATAAAAATAACATGCCTGTTGTCGAAATCTGAAAAATACTGAGAAGTACAAATAAAAGCCACTGATAATACTGTGATTTATGGAGAACACTACTACAATTCTGGCGTGTAGCTTTCCTATTAATACAAAGTATTTTTCAGGTATACATTTTTCCCAAATAGGATCGCTGTTTTTTATGTTGCTTTATCCCTGGATTTTCTTCAGCTGACGTTTTTCTGTCGTCACATAAGATTCTTAACATGAATTTTGATATTTTAATGGTAGTGTTCCACGGTACGGATATAACGTGATTAACTTAAACATGTTTTTAATAAAGAAAATCTCTCAGCAGTGAGAATGACTAATCCCTGACTTAATGATTCCGGGGAAAAGAACTGTCTCTTGCAGGCTCTGGTCCACTCACAGGGCCTGTCACTCAGCGGCGCCTCTGTCAGCACAACAGTTACGCATCAGCGTGAGATGCAGCAGAGTAACAGGAACGTACGTAGGGCTGAGTCAACTGACTCTCACTTTGCCAAGGTATATCCCATTAAACAAGGAAATGTTTACTGAGCCTGGCAGTCGGGAAACATTGAAAGGTAGGACACATTTCTCACCATGAGTTAACTTATCAATCTCAGGGCCCCCTTCTGTGTCATTAAGAGCCAGTCTGTGGCAGTGTCTTCTATTTCTGCAGTGATTTTTCCATCCGTTGGATAGATAAAAAAATTAAATGCGCCAATCAGATTAAGACTCAAAACTCTAAGGATGATTTTGAAGGCATGATAAAACATTCATTCACAGCCTTTACGAGAAAAAAAAAAAAACCCCAGCTGAAATGATCCACTATGAGGAATACATTAACAACTGTTTGTTTGTCCCTGAAAGCTATTTGGAAAATATAGTCCATAGTAGAACATCTGCATTAAACACTTTTCTAGGGAAGAGGATTGGTTCTTAGGAACCTGGAAGGCTGAATGAGCGTGGATCTATTTCTGGAGAAAATTCCTCTGCTCTCTTTCCTGATGTTAGTTTTAACTATTCATCCAAGATAGTAAAAGGATCTGCACAGGGTGTTATGGTCCCCAAAACCCCAGAGTTAACTCTTAATTACTGGTAATAAAGGAAGGGACAAAACATTAAAAAGAAATGCTTTCAAAACCTTGACTTGGGGTAGTGGTACCTGCCAGGCGTCATGCAGGCCCTGGGGTTATAACGGTGGGTAAGACCAGGACAGACATAGTCTCTTTCATGCTCACAGGGAAGACAAAGAATAAATAAGTAAACAAAATGAATGTTGTTTTACGTAGGGGTAAGTGCTATGAAAAAACAAAGCAGAGCAAAGGGACAGAGGAGGACAGGAAAATGGGGAGAGATGTGGATAAAACATGGAGGCGACATTCAAACAGAAACCCGAATCGTGTAAGGTTTCAGGGGGAGTGTTCCAGGCCGGGGAATCAGTGCAAAGGCCCTGGGGTTGGGGGGCGGAAAGAGGTGTGTCTAGGAACTGCAAGGAGGTGGGAGTAGCCTGACCAGGTGCAAGAAGAGGGAGGTTGGAGGGGGGTGCAGGGCTGACCCCCGGGAGACCCTCGGATGGTAGTCCGAGTGCGATGAAGGACAAGGAGGGGCACCATCTGATGTGTCCTAGGAAAATCACTCAGGCTGCTGTGAGGAACGCAGATGCTGGGCAGACTCGATGTTTACATCAGTCCCTGATATCTCCTTAGGATGGGTTTGTGTACGTGGAATCACTGGTCAAAGCGTATGAGCATCTTAAGGTTCCTAAGCCGTGGTTGCTTTCAGGATGGGTATTGCAGTTCACACTTCTCAGTGGAAGCAGGCACGGGTACCCATCCTACTGAATCCCTGCCAGCCCTGGATCTAGTCTTTTACAAATCTCTGCCATTTGAGGCGTGGAAAATGGCATCTCTTTGTTCTAGTTCCTTGATCAGTCCAGTGGAAACTTAAAAAAAAAACCACCCACGGGCTCTCTGCACTTGTTTTGTGGATTTACTATTTGCAGGTGTACTTTAAGGTCATATTGCAAGAGGTCTGCCTTCCTGGTGAGGGGGTGGGGAGATGAAAGATGAGGCAGACCCCGACATCTGGAGAAGCCAGACCAGGACTAAAGGGGCTTCGGATGATACTGTCTTCGTGTTTAGGGGACCAGGCCACACACCCTCCGGCTCCCGGAAAGGCCAGTCCCTCATTTCCGGCGCATCTGCCTCCAGGACTTACCTGGGCTCCCCTTTCCTCGTCCAGCTGCACCGTCATCAGAGCCGATGTGCCCTTCTCACTCACAGTCGACTGCCGGCCTTGCCAGAAGAAGTAGACACGCTTCTCTTTGCCGGCCACCCTGACCGGGTGCTCGCCCTTCTGCCGACTTCCCACTGTGGACACACACAAGAGCAGAGCGCGGGGTGAGCAGCAGATAAAGCCCAAGGAGAGCCAGTGCCAGCTCAGGCCTCCAGGCCCTGTGAGGACGAACAGTGAAGGCGCAGCGCTGGGGAGAAAAGTCATTCACAGCTGGGGGGAACGTCGATCATGGCTTCGGAGGAGCGAGAAACCGCCTTTCTTCTAGCTAACGGATCCTGAGCCTCCAAACTGGAGAAAAATGATCTCCAGGGCCCTCCTGATACCCTAAGACAAACACCTGTCATCCTGAGGGAGGTGGCAGGCCATCCAAGTGTGTGACAGAGAAAAGTGGGGACGCCAGAGCAGGGTCAAGGGCTCCCGAAGACAGACGCATTTTCCACATGACACCATCCTTTGGCAGAAGATTAGCTGGGGGAGAAAAGACACTGCAAACGACTGCTGGGCCAGCCTTAAGCACGAAGGGAAAAATGTAGTCTGCTAAGACTATTCTAGTAAAAAAACCGCTTTGAAGTCTCCAAGTTGTGTCAGAAAGGGGAGAGAGAAATTGCTGACCTATGGCTTTCACAAAATAATCTGGGATTTAAATGCTATCGGCCACTAGGGCTGTAGCCAGGAGTAAGGGCTGGTTCTCCTCGCTGTCTGGGACCTCGCGGGCACTGGATACCTGTCAGCAGAACACAGACCCCACTGAAGGGCAGCCACGGAAGGTTCTTTGGGCAAGTGGTCGTTTCAGATGGTATTTCAGACCCCAAACTGCAACCTTTAGGAACAGATCTCTCCAGATTTCTCTCATTTCTTCATTCAGCAGATACTTACTGAGCACCTACTGTGTGCCAGGGACTCTTCAGGATACTGGGCTATGGCGCTGAGCAAGGCAGCTCCGGAGGGTGGGAGGCGCCGTGAGGAAAAGACGGGATGTGACACGGGGCGGGGGAGGGCTGCTGTGAGTGCCTGGTGGGGGAAGACCTTTCCGAGGAGGTGCGCGAGCAGAGGCCCGAGTGGCAGCGACCATAGGGCAGAGCCTTCTAGGCCGAGTGGCATCCGGAGACTAAGTTCTCGACTCAGATGCCCGGGTGGCCCCAGGTGGGGTCAACCCAGGGAGGATGCAGGTGGCTATGGTACCCACACGTGTTAGCAATCAAAAATAATAACTGGGGCTTCCCTGGTGGTGCAGTGGTTAAGAATCCACCTGGGGACACGGGTTCGAGCCCTGGTCCAGGAAGATACCACATGCCAAGGAGCAATGAAGCCTGTGCACCACAACTGTTGAGCCTGCGCTCTAGAGCCCACGAGCCACAACTGCTGAGCCCATGCACCACAACTACTGAGCCCACATGCCACAACTACTGAGCCTGCGCTCTAGAGCCCGCAAGCCACAACTACTGAGCCTGTGCTCTACAGCCCATGAGCCACAACTACTGAGCCCGCGCGCCTAGAGCCCGTGCTCCGCAACAAGAGAAGCCACCGCAATGAGAAGCCCACGCACCGCAACGAAGAGTAGCCCCCGCTCACTGCAACTAGAGAAAGCCCGCGCGCAGCAATGAAGATCCAACGCAGCCAAAAATAAATTAAATAAATAAATTAATTAAAAAAAAAAAAAGAACTGGATCCCCTGGTTCTATACGACCTCAGTCCTCCTCAGCTCCAGTCCCACCGACAAAGTCACAGCTGTCTTGAGGTTTGTAGGTAAGAAGGAAGCTCATTGTTTTCAAGTTCTTAAGAGGTCAGGGGCCATACTTACGTGATTTTTTTGCGGGGGCCCTTTATCAAAGTCCTCTAGAACAATTTTCATAAATGATTATGAGAATTCTTCAAGGATTCTGACCAAGCTCAGCCCTTAGTGCCTTCTACTGTGAACCTGAAATGGTCAAGTTTGTGTAGTTTGAAGTGGGCAAAGTGAACAGGAACCATCCATGAATAGATGATACATGTCCACTGTTCACCTGGAAGCCACTCCATTGAAACTTCCGCTAATTTAGGTAGGAACAAACGTTTACCTTTGATTAGCAATCCCGCACTCTCACGTCAACTAGATTACTGGGGAGAGATATGCATGAAACAGACCACAGATCACAGCAGCTGACACGTATCTTGGAATTGGGTAGCACTTTGTGTAAATATACGTTCACGCTTAAATAACCAACCAATGTTTTACATCCTGACATTCAAAAATGGGCTTGTGTGTATATACCTAAAATAGGATATTTCCTTAAAAATATCCCATAAAAGTTTTCATGAATTTGCCTTGCAGTTTTCTTCAGCATACCCCAAATTTAATCCTATGTACAACTTACTTTTTGACTCATTTCTTTCGTTTTAATTTTAGCAAATTAAAGGCTAAGCTATATAGTAACAGCTGCTGGGCTATCATCTTTGCGGCCTGGCCCCGAGGCCGAACTGAGCGTGTCGCTGCATCCCGCCATCCACCCTGCTTTCAAGAGGAAGTTCACCGCCAGCAGCTGCGTTTACGAAGTAACCGAAAACCGAGGTACGAAGAGCGAGCTGCTCTTGGCGCCGTCTTGCAGCCGGACCCCATTTACCGACCCCCTACTACAGGAACTTGGCCCCTGGATGGCGCTTCAGCGTGGCCTGACGCAGTGTCCCTGGGTGCCCAGAGCTGCCTGTCTGCTGACCCTGGGGGGACACGAGTCACACCCTGCAGCGCCTGAGGCAGCCTCTGGGGCAGGACACTGACCACCGGGGCCTCTGGGCTCCCTAGTCTGGGGGCCACAGTTCACTTCGCAAGAGCAGGCTGCCCGGCATCTGCCAACAGGGCGACTGCGCTGTGTCCCCCGGGACTGCTGTCTGCTGGGCCCGCCCCAGAGGGGCCCCGGGCTCAGCCCCGTCGGCAGGTGCGGCCCCTGTGGGGTCTGAGCAGCGTGAGGGCTGGACCAGCTGACACCGCGGGGCCGGGGCTTCCGTGACGACCACGGGGCAGCTGCGGATGCCATCGGGCCGCGCTTTTCTGCCCCCCGAGGGACGGCCTGGAATCTGAGCGCTGCCCGGCCTCACTTAATCCTCCGCAGCTGGGCTTGGTCAAAGCTGTCACTTTGCCCATTACGGTGCTGCTGGATCAGGCCGTGACATGTACCTTGTGTTCGCCGGGGAGAGATACAGCAAGCGTTTGCCTGGGTCAAATCAGCGTTTCTTAGGGGTCTCCAAGTAAACAGTCAAGGAAGACCTCAGAAACCTGAGATCTGTTTTTAAAGTTCATTCATTTTCATATCGTTTTAGTCATCCTTTCACTGACCATTACTTCTTGTTTTATATCTAACAGCTGAGGTAAGGAAACGACTGAATTTCAAACTGTAGTGCCCAGTGTGGTTTTGTAAAACACCAAGTCCCTTCACTTCCTGTATCTTAAGGAGGAGAACGACGGGTGCAGGTCCACGACACCGAAGGTCAGTAGATCTTTCCCCGCTTAATTCTCTCTTATTGTCTTTATTGCCACGCGGCACAGATTAGCATTCAGCTCGCCAACTCCGCACACCCTCAGCAGCCTAAACCCACCATAGAGACCCTCTGAGAACTGCTGTCGTTTGGGGCGGGGCCCCGTTATCTGTCTGATCTTCAGGTTCAGTGCAGGAACTATGCTTTGGCTGCTGAGAACGTCAGCGATGATGATTTCCCGTAGCCTCACGTAAGTAAGCGGTCGGCTCTGCACTGAACATCGCGCACCAGATCCTAGGACCCTGCGGGCTGGGTCTTAGAAGCTCTGTTTTCCAGGTGAGAAAACCGAGGCTCAGACAGGTTAAGTCACTTTCCCCAAGTTACACAGCTGGCACGTGGGGCCTGAGAGAAGACTGAGACCCAGGCTAGAAGGCCTCGTTGGGTAAAAGAAGGGGCTTTTAGTGTCCAGCCCTGTTCTCTCCTAGCCGTGTGACTGCAGGGGGCGTTCCTTAATCTTGGTGTCCTGTTTCTCTTCTGAGAAGTTAGCGAAAGGACAGAACACATCCCGCGGAGCCTCCATGAGGCACTCACCTAGTGCGGGTGGTGAAGCCCAGAGCGGTGCCTCTAGGCCCGCAGTCCGTCTCCCCACCTGCGATGCCTGCCCATTGGCCGCTGGGCTTTCCCACAGCCGCCAGGTCCTATTCAGGGAACGGAGCTCTCCTACCCCAGCAGGAGGCAAGCACCTCTTCCATACTTGCCCACCACCACCCCCCGTCATTTATACCATATGCTTCTGGAAGGCAGGGCCAGGAATATTTACTGACACCCAAAAGAAGGGTCTTATTCCTTAAACATAAGACATGACACCATAAAACTCCTAGAAGAGAACACAGGCAAAACATTTTCTGGCATAAATCGTACCAATGTTTTCTTAGGTCAGTCTCCCAAGGCAATAGAAATAAAAGCAAAAATAAACAAATGGGACCTAATCAGACTTACAAGCTTTTGCGCAGCAAAGGAAACCATCAACAAAATGAAAAGACAGCTATGGACTGGGAGGAAATATTTGCAAACGATGTGACTGACGAGGGCTTAATTTCCAAAATATACAAAGAGCTCATACAACTCAACAACAACAAAAAATAAGCAACCCAATTGAAAAATGGGCAGAAGACCTAAATAGACATTTCCCCAAAGAAGACGTACAGATGGTCAACAGGCACATGAAAAGATGCTCAACATGGCTAATTATTAGAGAAATGCAAATCAAAACCACAATGAGGTACCAGCGCACACCGGTCAGAATGGCCATCATTACAACCTCGACAAGTAACAGATGCTGGAGAGGGTGTGGAGAAAAGGGAACCCTCTTGCACTGTTGGTGGGAATGTAAATTGATACAGCCACTATGGAGAACAGCATGGAGGTTCCTTAAAAAACTAAAAATAGAATTACCGTATGATCCAGCAATCTCACTACTGGGAATATACCTGGACAAAACTATAATTCAAAAAGATATCTGTACCCCAATGTTCACAGCAGCACTATTCACAACAGCCAAGACATGGAAGCACCCTAAATGTCCATTGATAGACGAATGGATCAAGAAGATGTGGTGTGTATGTGTGTGTGTGTGTATATATATATACACACACACACACACACACACACACACACACATACATACACATACACACAATGGAGTGTTACTCAACCATAAAAAAGAACAAAGTCATGCCATTTGCAGCAACGTGGATGGACCTAGAGATTATCGTACTAAGCAAAGTCAGTCAGAAAGAGAAAGAAAGACAAACCCCACATGATATCACTTATAGGTAGAATCTAAAATCCGACACAGATGAACCTATCTATGAAACGGAAACAGACTCGCAGACATAGAGCGCAGCCTGGTGGCTGCCGGGGGGGTGAGGGACGGACTGGGAGGTGGGGTGAGCAGATGCAAACTAGTATCTATAGGATGGATAAAAAACGAGGTCCTACTGCAGAGCACAGGGAACTCTATTCAATATCCTGTGACAAAGCATATATATATATATATATAACTGAGTCACGTTGCTGTGCAGCAGAAATTAACACCACATTGTAAATCAACTATGTTTCAATAAGATAAATTTTCAGAAGTGTCTTACCCACAGAGATACATTAGGAAAGAAACCAAATGGCTCTAAGCCTGCAGGTGTTTGATCAGCTAACATTGGCCTCCGCCCTGCGCCCGGCGGGGCAGCCACACCCGGACGGCAACGGGGCTGGAAAGAGGCGAAGGAACTCCCTTGGCAAGTGAATCTCGGAGCGACCGAGTTGTGTCATAAACTGTCTCCTAAATGCGCCGGGCTGAGGGACACTGTGCACGGCCTGGTTCGTGCTTTCTTCTTGGCAGGAAAAAGGGATTATTTCTCCCAAATCTGCTGCTGTCCGCCCTCACTGCCTCTAGCGCAGAGCACAGCACGGAGTGTGTTGTTTCGCCACGAAGAGCACAGCACTCGTGGGAACCACGAGTAGTTCTGACCGTGTCTTTATTCCTCCAGACCCACAGAGCACGGTCAGCGCTCTCGGCCTCAGAGGAAATGCGCCTTTCATTCTGACTACGTCTTCTGGGCGTGGATTTACTGTGACGTCATGGCACTCTTTTGTTTCCGCTCTGACACGTCGGCTCTGTGTTACTTAATGGCTTTCATTTCGGCAGCATCCAGCCACATGGTGACCGTCATGTGGGGACAGATCATCGCTTTCCTAGGAAGCCTCTGGGGACGGGGCAGGGGAGGGGCGAGGGCGGCAGAGGAACCTTACCACGCCAGTCGGCTTTCTAGAGGGAGACGTCACAGCTGCCGGCCACGGTGGGGTGTTAGGAATCTATCCACGAGGTTTACGAGGAGGTTCTCAAAGGGAATAGGCCTCGACCGGTCCTTCGCCCGCGGCTGGGGCAGACACGGCACGCGCTCCGTATCCGGCAGCCACGATCCCCGCGGCGGGGCTCGAGGGACACGCGAGTGGCTCACTCACCTGCCGTGCTCACGATGAACTTCCACTTGACCACGTAGGCGTCGCCCTCGTGGAACTGCCCAATGCTCTGCTTGGGGAGCCTGCTGTAGTCGAATTCCAGGATGTGCCAGACATCCACCGACAGGCTGGCGACCTCCAACTGCCCGCGGTCGTCCCCTTGCACCAGGCCGTAGCCCCGGCCCACGTTGACCCCGTCCAGCACGGTGCCGGCTGTCGTCTGGGGCACCGGCACCATCCGCGTCACGTCGTAAGGCTTGACCTCTGCCCGCGGGTCGTCCTAGGAGAGAACGCAGAGATGCTCGGCAGCAGCCCGTCGCACTCCACACTGCGGCGCTGGCGGTGGGACGGCCTCAAGTACAGCGCTCAGGCTGTTTCGGGGCACTTAAAGAAAGGGGGCGTTTAGGGGACAGACAGCCACGACTGTGAACGGGCCGCCGATAAACCCGGAGCCGCAAACACGGCTGCTTTCACCTCGTGAAGTCAGAACAGGACTGGAGGCCGGTTTGCTGTCCTAGGAAAACCCCAGGAAGGCGTTTAGCATGAAGGCCCCTCTGCCGGGACCCAGACCAAGCCCTGAGGTTGGGGCTTGATCGTCCCACATACCTTGTGCTGGGCAAGTTCGCTGGCGTTCTTCTCGTTAGGTCTCTTCAGCTCCGTCCAGTCGAGAAATTTCTCTTTGAACAAAATCGTCTCGTTGTGTTCTGTGAGTCTCCCAAATATTGCCCAGTCAGGCCGCCCCTGTCCTTTTCTGTTGGGCGGGTCGGGGAGGGGAGGGGAGGGGAAAAGAACCAAGATCAGACAAGTCCTGCCGAGCCCGAGAAGTCCAAAACCAACACGTGGCGAGTGAGAGGAACGCAGAATACGTAGGCAGTAGACAGGTGAACGGTTCGCGTTCACTTATGTGACCCAATCAGTGGCGTTTTGCTATTTTAGCCCAAAGCCTTGCAGGGCTTTGTGTCCTTGGAGCTGATGTGCCTGAATGTGACCCACGGCAGGACTGGACCTGCCTGGCGTTCCAGCAGATTCTCGTGTTGGGGTCCCCTGGGGGGCAGCACGCTCGGCTGGGAGCTCAGCACAGGTAGGAGTCACACGCGTGTCTTCCTCGCCTCCTTTACGCCACCCATGCTCACCCGCGGGGGCTCGCCGCGTTTCCGTCAGGGTAGTGAACAGGCGGAGGAATTTATGCTCACCCTGATCCTCTCTTTTTGTAAGTCACGTTACAGTGGAGACGTCCAGTCTCCAGGAACAGGAAATTCTCCTCTGTTCCCGAAGTGAACACACTCTCGTCAATCATAAAGTGAATGTGTGCATGTTGATCTCTAGGCCACTGGACGGGGCAGCGGGCAGGCAGAGCACAAGGACGGGGAAGGAAGCAGCGTAGCCCAGTCGGGAGGTCCGAACCGCTTCGGGGTCTCAGAGTCTGACGCTGAGCTCGGAACACAGCTCGCTCAGAAATGCGCAGAGCCAAGAAGAGACGTGCCGAAGGGGGTGAGCCTGAGGTTAGGGTGCGGCTATTTCCCATCCTTCCAGACCAACCCTGGCTTGTGGATTGGGGCCATCAGACCGAGGGGCAGTGCTTCCTGGGCCCCGCGGTGGCCCCTGACGTGCTTCGTCACGTCCTGTCTGGTCCAGACCACAGTTTCTGGCATCATGGCTAAGGCACATCAAGGGGGGCTGCCCGTTTCAAAGGGGACTGAAAGGATAAAAGGCACTGTGTGCAAATACTTCCACTGCCAAGGCTCCCGGGACTTAGGAACCAAATACCAGCAACTGTGGAAAATTCAGGGCTACCCTGAAGGCTGTGGTCCTTATCAGAAAATAGCGGAGTGACTGTCTTTTGTATAAATTCCACTCGGCAGACTTGCTAAGGTGCCTACGGAAAGACACTTGGTCTCAGCTTAGCAACGCATCTTGGATGTGTGAGGTCAGGGGGCACAGAGGGCAGGTCTGCAGCAGGAGGGTGTGAAGCTGGATGCTCTCTACCTCCGTCCTGACTTGCAGGTCTGAGCTGGGCTAAGTCATGACTCCTCGGTGAAGAAGGGTGGGGTGCTCTACCTTGGCTGTACCTTCAAATCCCTGGGGGAGCTTTTAAGACGAACTGACACACAAACCCCACCCCACCCAAACTGAAAACACAGCTCCTAGGCCAGGACCGGCACATGCATTTTTTTGTTTTAAAGCTTCTCTGGTGCTTCTGATCTGGGAGATGTTGGGAGCCAGTGGGTTAGGTGCCCATTCATCTACCTTCAGATCTCGGATGATGTCACGACTAAATATAAATCGTCCATCACATAGATTTTATGCTTCAGTGTGTTTTTTTTTTTTACTATACCAACTAGAACATTCTTTTTAGTCTTAGCTTTAGGCCTTACGTTTCAGTACTAATTTTATGTTAAATGTGCACTCGCTTGAAGAGGATTTGAAACCTTTTCACCTACACTGACATCCCTTTGAATTGTTTCTATAATGACAATGAATAATAAAATCAATAATTGTACTTTAAAACAGGAAACTAGGTAGGAAGGTTGAAATCTGTGTGTTAGTTCAACTGGAAACATCACAAAGCAGTTTTAATGTGCAATTTCTGACCCATTACGTGGCATATGCATGGTTTAAACGCACTTCTCTTTCTTCCTGGTAGTTAAGAGATAAAAAAACAATGATCCTTTGCATGTAAGAATTCCTGTTTTCATGACCATATTTCTGAGAGTTTTGTGCACCTTCGGCTGATTTGCCAAAATGACTTTTAAAAGTCCAGCAGACTGTCGGAAATATTATAATTACAGCCATCATTTCAATACCGCATCCTCCCTCCCCCAGAAAGGCATCACCTACTGCCAGCTAAATGGAATTCAGGGGCTGGGCTGGGAAGGTGTGAACTCAGAAAGAGACGCGTTGCTTTTGGACCTTCAGACCCACGGCTGAATTCCAGGGCCTGGCAAGCGTTTCAGGTCAGCAAGTCATTGGTTTAAACAACAGATTATATGTGACAGCAGCACCTGAATACCGCAGGTCCCATCGATTTGTTTCCTTCAAGAACTGAAATATAACAGGAGCACCTTCCAGACGACCACACCGTCCATATTTCTGTATTTCTTGGGGAAAAGCTAAAGCACTGTTCTCATTGTGAATACTCGTGGTACTGCACTGCAATCGCTTATGAAAACTAAAACCCCTGGAGGGTGAAGGCTGAACACTGCGGTGGGAGCCTCGGCTGCCCAGGGCCCCAGCGGTACCTGGGAATGAGCGGGTTGCACTCTCCAGGGTCCAGGGGGTTGATGTCACAGTTCTCGTAGTCAAAGGTTCCGTTCCATAAGTGCTTTGCCAGCTGAAAGGCTATCTTCCGTTGCGCTAATGTGACTTCTTTCCCGTGCCACACGTAAACTTCGCTCCCAAAATCAAACACCAGGACCTGGGGAAATGGCACGGAAGGACGTGTTCACTTCAAGGGCATGTTCTCGTTGAACCAGGGTCTCTAGTGACCGTGAGTCCAACAGGTGATGATTCAAATACTAACGAAGCATTCAGTACAAGCACAGCCAAGCCAGCCTCTGCCCTGTGGGGATGACTTCTGTCTTGTGGTCCTAAATGCCCAAGTTAACACCCCGCCTCCAAACACTCGGGCTGCCCAACACTTCTGATTCCTAACAGCTATTTAAGCAGGTCTTCCTCCCTGGCCCCGCCCTTCCTTCCGCCTTTCCTCCTCTGTCATTCACTCACTTAGCTCATAAGGGCCGCTTCACATGGCACTGAGGACCCAGTGATGTCTTTTCTCCCCTATACAATTCTAGGGCCCTCAAGGGCAAAGACCATACTGTACTTATTAACGTATTTACCGTCGGGCTCACTAAGTGTTTGGTGAATGAATACATGAACTCAGTGCTCTTACTGACATACCTGTTGGTTTGTTCTACTCTTTCTTCCTAGAATAATTTCTTTCTTCATTTCCAGCGATCCCAATTCTACTCAACTGCAAACTAGGCTCAATTTCACCTTCTCTTTAAAATCATTCCTGATTATTTCTTTTTCTGTGGCATTTTTTCTCCGTTTAAATTTGTCATACAATCAGTCTATCTTTGGATGACACCCTTTCTGCTAGCCTTCTACCCAACGAAATTTAAAGTCCTTTTGCGTCTTCCCGTTTTTTTTCTCAACACTCAGAATACTTAGTGGTGGGACTTCCCTGGCAGTCCAGTAGTTAGGACTCCAGCTTCCACTGCCAGGGGCTCGGGTTTGATCCCCGGTCGGGGAACTAAGATCCCCGCAAGCTGAGTGGTGCAGGCAAAAAAAAAAAAAAAAAAAAAAAAAAAACTTAGTGGTGCTGGAAATGTATGTAATTTTGTAAAAATAAATATGTGCTGGTGTGAGAGGAAAAATGAGCACATTACTTGGCAAACCCACACACTACAGATACACCTATGTCTCCTGAAACTTAAGGACTGAAAGATATTTAATGTTTATACAAAAATCAAGAGATGGGGCTAAGTCGTATTTCTATCTGGCCTAAAACAGAAAAGCCTTCAATGACCCATGCCTCCTCTGAACAACATTCGGAATTCGGTATCAGCATCTAAGATGGCAGTAACGGTTTGAAATCACAGATCGGTAGGCAGCCTTTAAAAAGATGTCTCTGCAGGTACACACTACTATATTTAAAACAGACAACCAACAAGGACCTACTGTATAGCCCAGGGAACTCTGCTCAACATTCTGTAATAACCTAAACGGGAGAAGAATGTGAAAAAGGATACATGTATATGTATACCGGAATCACTCTGCTGTACACCGGGAACTAAAAAAACACTGTGAATCAACTAGACTCCAATGTAAGATAAAAGTTAATAAAAATAAACAGATGTCTGGTGTGCAGCGAGTACCGTCCCTGGCTAGCGTCTGTCGGTACTTACTGCCTGTTTTAGCGGGCAGCCCGGGGCCAAGGGCTTTCCTGCCGAAGGGCAGACCACTCACTGTACCTCTCTTGCCTGCAGAAGGGAGCACTTTGGAATCTTCCCCCAGTAGTCGTCATCAGGAACGAGTTTGTCATCCATTAGTCGGTAAATGCAGTTGGTTTCTATTATGGCCGTTTCATAGAGCTCATCTTCCTTTGGGTCTCCAGCAGCTTTGGGGTGAGAACGGGAAGAGGACATTATGCTTCCCACTGGAGGGAGGCTGGTTTGGGAGAAGGAAGCAGGCGAGGAGGAAAGGTAGGCAAGTCTCATTCTCTGAGACGCAGTAAACGCTTACACTGGTAACTGGTTTGGCCGCCCAGAAGCTTCCAGAAGTCTTTGGCTGCATGAGTGTGTGTGTTAATTCCTTCTTCGATAGTTTGGATATAAGTAGCTCTACAACCAAGTTCCCTCTTGGTCTGAATTAAACTTGCAAGTTCTGAGGCCTAAAAAGAGAGAGGAACACAGTTACCTGGGCAGACAAGCCCACGGTCAGAGGGAGGGGCAACGCTGAAATCAGAGTAGAGAGACAGCGTGTCTGGAAGGAAAACCTTGTGGCCACAGGGTCCGGGGGCACTGGTGGCTGGGGACTGTCTAAAAGTCAAGAAAATGGAACGGAAGGACTGGGGGTATCCATTCTTTACAGCAACACCTGTCCATCTTCAAATACAAAAGATCATTCGTGAAGCTTTTTAAGAATACCCATCCCATTACTCAGCCACATAAAAGAACAAAATCATGCCATTTGCAGCAACACGGATGCAACTAGAGATTATACTAAGTGAAGTAAGTCAGAAAGAGAAAGACGAATACCATATGATACCACTTATATGTGGAATCTAAAGTATGACACAAAGGAACCTCTCTACAAAACAGAAATTAACTCACAGACATAGAGCACAGACTTGTGGTTGCCAAGGGCGAGGGGGCGGGTGGGGGAGGGATGGAGTAGGAGTGTGGGATAAGCAGATGCAAACCATCACATAGAGGATGGATAAAAAACAAGGTCCTACTGTAGAGCACAGGGAACTATATTCAACAGCCTGTGATAAACCGTCATGGAAAAGAAGATGAAAAAGTATATATATGTGTAACTGAATCACCTTGCTGTACAGCAGAAATTAACACAACATTGTAAATCAACTCGACTTCAATTAAAAATAAATAAAGGGGAAAGAAAACCCCAAATAAAAATACCCACTCCCTGGTCTTCTCCCACTAAAGTCTCATTCAATAGACTCATTCAATAGATCCACAGCAGGACTTCCTAGACACCTAGGATAAACAGCCTGGAAGTGATGGGCCAGTTCTTTTTCTCCACAGAAGGAAGGATGAACCAGAACTTCCAACCTGGAGGCACAGGCCAGATTCCTTTTAAAACATCCCCCGTAAGCGCTTACTAGGAGCTTGTTTCAGAGACCTTCTGGACGATAAACACGCCCATCCCCTCTCGCTTGAATGAAACACTGGACGTTTAAGAAGCCTTCTGGGGATCTGGCCACTGGAAGAACATTCTACCTGTGTCTAAAGGAGATGCAAAACGAGACCACTTTCGTTCCTCAGATACCGACCTTTGCCTTCTCTATGACGTTGGCAAACTCTCCGACCCACAGGAAGCAGTGGTGGGGGGACAGCACGAGGAAGCAGTCCCCGCTGTTGAGGGAAGAAGCGCGAGGTTCCACCAGCCGCGTCTGCACGTGTCTTCTTCCTGAGCACGAGGCACAGGGTCACCGTCTCCCCAGAGACGAGCACTGTCCCGCAGCCCCGGCAGGGCCGACCGGGAAGCACCCCGCGTCCGAAGCATCCCCGCCCCCGACTTCCCATCCTGAACAGCCTCATGTGTTCACGTGAGTTCCCATGACCCAGGGCACTTAGAGGCATAGCCTCGTCGATGACCCTCCCTGGTGGCAGGTTCCCAGAGGTCACCATGTTTCCCAGGACCATTAGCAGTGTCCCTTGACAGAACGTGAATAGATTAATTAAGGTTCCCTCCCCCAGGGACACCAGCAGACACCTCCTTTCCCCTCCCCCACTCATCTCCTGGTCTCTCTCCACTCAGCCCACCTCCTACACTTAACAGCCTCTGCGGGCCGGGGCAAGGCGAGGGCCTTCAGAGAGCCTCTGCATCCTTGGGAGTTCTCCTCTAAACCGAAAACTTGAGTCTGGAGAGGACTCAGCTCAGAGGGAAGCACTGCCTTGTGCAGGTTCCAACTCCTCCTAAACGGTTTCAATCTTTCCACAATCACACTGATGGTGTAGTCTCTGCGCCACAACGTAGGAACGGAGGCGGGTGGTGTGCACTTTTCACGGGTCTTTTAAATACACTAGAAAGGACAGTGGCCACGCAGACACACCCCGCAAACCCCCAGCGAAGCAGAGGACAGGTCATGCTTTCCTTGAGCATTAATTTACAGCAGTGCCGCCCGAGGCAGCTAAGTCACTGGGGCAGAGCCAGAGCCCCCCTGGTTGTGGGTTAGGGCTCCTTGCTACAGGGAGAGAGGGAGGGAAGGAAGAAAGGAAAAGAGATAGAGGAAGAGAGAGAGAGGGAGAGAGACAGGGAGGGAGGGAGGGAAGAGAGAGAGAAAGAAGGAAGGAAAGGAAGGAAGACAGGGAGGGAGAAAGCAAAAGAGGTTGAGAGAGAGAAAGAGAGAGGGAGGGGGGAGGGAGGAGGGAGGGAGGAAGGGAGGAGGGAGGAGGGAGGAGGGAGGGAAGAGGGAGGGAGGGAGGGAGGGAGGAGGGAGGAGGGAGGGAGGGAGGGAGGGAGGAAGGGAGGGAAGAGGGAGGAAGGGAGTGAAGAGGGAGGGAAGAGGGAGGGAAGAGGGAGGGAGGGAGGAGGGAGGAGGGAGGGTGCTGGAGCCGCTGAGACCCCCTGCCCCATGCTCCCTTGATCCCTTCCTCAGGAACGGCCCTCTCTCCATCCCGCTGCCCTAACTCCTGCTGACCCTGGCGAGGAGGACAGATGGAGAGAACACTCTGGTGGCTGAGGGGGTGCCTGGTGACCGCATGCAGTGTGCGGCCGGGGCCACGGGAAGCGGAGCAGCAGCTTCTGCTGCGGTTCTGGAATCAGACAGACCAGGGTTCAAAGCCAGCCCTGCTGCTCAGCCGCTGCTGGGGCCTCGGCCGCATCAGGAAGCGCTACCACGCGGGCGTAATATTTCCCACCTAGTGGGATTCTGTGACGTTGATGTGAGATGAGGTGGCACCCGAAAGCATGCGTTCCCTTCTCCCTTCGGGCAAGTAGGGGGACGTCAGGCCTCCCGATGTTACCAGGCTAAAATCCCTGGTCGTGTGTCATTCTCTCTGCCGCTCTAAATACCTTTAACCTGTAACAGCATCAGCTTTTTGTAGGGCACCGCGCTATTGTTGGAATTCTGTTCCGTCAGGTTCACGCTCCGCAGGCTGACGTTGCTGAAGTTTTCTTTGCTGGCTAATCCCGCCAGGGTGACTTCTGAGAAGTTGGAGCTGGCGGACACTGGGAGGGTCAAAGGAGGAAACACAGTGCAGGGGAAGCAAGACATTCAGGAGAAATGACAGTGTTTACACCCAGCGATCGTGCATAAGTGACTCTCTCCTGTTTTCCTTTCAAGTTAATCCTGATGGGGAAAGCATACTCCGGTCTGATTAACTATGCAGTGAAGCTTGTGTTAGGAATTAAACATAGGATTGAAAGTGTAAATGCTTGCCGAAGAGTGTCACCCTGGCCATGCAGAGACAGGAATTGAGTGGCCCTGTGGACCAGCCACATCAGTATAAAATCAGGAGCTGGACTCGCGCTGCAATTCCACTAAAGCTGTTATCGTTCCTCACCGTGTTAGATGCTGAAAACGCATCCTAAGGGAGACTGTTAGACATCTTCCATCCACAGTCTTTATATGCAGAAAAGCAGGCACCTTGTAGGCATGGTTTAGTTCTCATCTTTCTCTGGAGGCTAAGTGAACAACTACACGATCTCTTGAGATCACCTGCTCTCAGATTTAAGATTGTAACAAGATGCTGGATTTTCAGTGTGGACCAACAAATGTACATGTGTCCCCAAAAAGTGGAGATACAGTTAAAGTACATAAAACTTGTGCCAAGAAACCTCTATTTCTCCAGCTCATTGTTTAAAAAACTATGCATATGCTAGAGAGAAACTCAGAAAATTATTTTGCTGGGATGAGGTTCGAACACTGAAGAAATATAACACTACCTGATAACTCGTATGGCACAGAGATTTCGTAATATCTTATTTAGTAAACCAGTTATCATGGAAAGACTCAACCACTTCATCCAAAGACTATTTCTAAAAATAAACTTTAGTAAGTAGGTTTATGAGCGCTATAGGAAAATAAAAATGACAGCAAGAATCTTCCGAATAACAAGATTACGCATGCCATCAGCTCCGCTGGGAAAACCAGTCTGAGAACCGGGGAGCCCCACAGGACCAGGCAGATAAAAGCCGAAGGTTTAGCCTGAAGTGGGATGAAAACCTCGGGCCTGCTCCCACGCTCCATTCACTGCCCCATCCCACTCTCCCGGCTCCCCCACAGCCCACATCCCAGCTCCAAGGAGCCCGAGGGTCCTGCCCAAAACGATGTGAAGAACACCGGTTTCTGCATTAATTAATAATGCAGAAACAGAGATTTGGGACACTTGCCCACGAGAGATCGGATCATTTGCTCTAGAATAAGATCAAGTGAAGAATTGCTGTGTTTGGAAGTGGGTTGAATTGCAAAGCCCAGCAACCTCCCTTTCCTCCAACCTCTTGAAAGAAAACTCAACAAAACAGGATCATTTGATGTCAGTGAATAGACGGGCCACACTGCAAGCCTTTCCGTTCCAAGCAGAGTTTCTGCAGGTGTGCACGTGTGTGTACAGACGTGCTCATTTTTCTTGCACGAGAGTCTCCGGGCGCTGTCATTGGCCTTTGCAAGGCAGGGAAAGGAGAGGACAGAGTCACAGGCTCCCCGGTTCCCGAGCGCACAGCTGGGGATGGCCCTGATACTCACTCTTTTCGACTTTCATACGCTTTGATTCCACGAAGGCCACGTTCAGTCTCTGCTCCGTGTACCCCTGGAGGAGATCTTCCCTTGCCGCCAGCATCTTCAGGGGGTTTTTGGAAGCCTGAACCCGGCGCTTGGGCCTCACCGCACGCTTGTGCTCAGCCACAGAGGATGTCAACCTAGGAGGCAGAGCAGAGCTGGTGTGGCCTGGGGCTGCAGTGTCACCCCCGCCTCGTGGCTTGCGTGTGTCTGAGCTGAAGCGGCGGGTGCCGCGATTTTAGTTCTTGACTTCGTTATA